>NC_140589.1:1304466819-1305716819 GCF_964204655.1 Triturus cristatus
AAAATCTGCCACCTACATCGCAAATGCCTAAATACCGGTCGGTAACGGGATATTTACCGAATTTCGGCCGTTACCGACCGGTATTTGGCTTCCTACATGAGGCCCTTAGTCTACCTATATAGTCTGCCTAGAAATGTAAGTATACTGCTAAGTCTAAACTGTATGTCTATCTCCTTTCAGGTGATCAAGGATATGGTCTCCAGCCATGGACAATGATCCCCTTTGCAAATTCACAGCATAATGGTCAGAAGTGATGTAATGCTGTGTTGAAAAAGACTCACAACATTTGTCGAAACAATGATTGGAGTGTTAAAATCACCTTTCAGATGCTTGGACCACTCATGTGGAAGATGCCTGCATTCACCACCAATGGTGTTCAAAATAATACTTGTGTGTGCGCCATTCTGCATAATATCTGTTTGAAGAGTAATCTACCATGGGAGCTTGATTCGCCAATCACATCTGATAATTAGGAGGATAAAGAATCACAATCTGAAATTGTACACTCAAGAACAGGTCGTGCCAAGACTGGATCGAAATAATAACCAAATATGCAAACCTATCATATTTTAAAAATAAAAATATTTTAAACTCATCCATTGTGTGGTGTTTCTGTGAATGTCAAGCTACATATAATGTCACTCATATCTTATCAACTAGATGCAGACCTCAACACAAATTAATCATGTTTTCCTAGTTGTTTCAAATTATGGGGGAATATATCAAGCTTAAAACAAAGCAACACAACAAGCCAACTTGCTGTACTGCATGGAAAAGATAGGCAGGATAGCCACACATCTTAATAGATATTGGACATTCCTGTCCCCCCTGTCTTCTGCAGCTCAGTGCAGCACAGCATGCTGTCTTGAGGGGTTCCTATGCGTGAAAGTGTGTTCAGAGGCTGGTCCCTACATGCGCCGACTACTCGCGCCGAACACTATGTTGCTGACAGTTAAAGCCAGTATTGGTGAATCTTTTTAAAAAGCACTTGGTAACAAACTACTAATTTGCACGCATTTAACATTTTTTGTTTAACATTGTTCTTTGTACACTTTTAAAAATCAAAAAGTTTTACCGGCATGTAGTCGGAGTGTGCAGTCTCGCTGTTTAGCCCTGCTCACGCTATGTTCTAAGAGCCGCCTTCCTGTCCATCGCAGCTGTGTGCTATTTGTGTGGAGAAGGTTTGGCCATACTTCCGCTTCAGTAGGGTCAGCACGCTAGTTGCCGCATTATCACGGTTATAAAACCGATGCTGCGACGGACGCGCAGCGGGCGTGCCGAAGGCGCGCCTAAAGCAAGCCCGTCTGCTCCCGTCCGCGCCCAACCGGTACCTGGGTCCAGGAACCCTGGTCCCCAAACACAACCGCTGAGATACTCGGCGCAACAACTCCATGAACTAAACGGAGGCCTCAATATCAAGTGTTATCACTGTATTAGCTTAACATCCGGCTCAATAACATGCCCAAACTGCCACTTTAACTTAAGTGAGCCCACACAGAGATCTGCCAGCGATCCGAACCCTACACAGATTAAAATTCTTCTTCTGAACTGTAGGTCCTTGCCCAAACACGTTGTTGAAATTAACATTCTGCTTAGGGAGGAACAGCCGGATGTTCTGTTCCTGACAGAAACCTGGCTGCACAAAGATGCAGAACCTGATATAGTACAAACCCTACCCACAGGCTATCATATTCTTAAGAAAGACAGGGAATTACGGAAGGGTGGAGGGATTGCAATTATTTTTAAGGAACATGTAAAGGGACGTATTGAACCAGATATTGTAAAGGACTGTGAGAGTATGAGATTTGTACTCACTTTCGCACCCACTTGCTCATTAACGGGAATTCTGATTTACTGCCCCCTGGGCCCGTGTGGGACGTTTATCGAATCCCTGATTAATGCAGCAGCAACACTGGCGAGTACGGCTGCGAACTTCACAATCCTGGGTGATCTAAACCTGCACATTGAAGATCCCAATAAATCTGAGGCCCTGAGTCTTATTCAAAGTTTACATGGTTTGCAGCTCACCCAAAACATTGTAGGTCCAACACATGACAAGGGTCATACTTTAGATCAAGTATTCTCTAATATGGAGAGATTAGAGGTAGGCAATCCCTCCCCAGTCCCATGGTCGGACCACTTTTTAATTCCGATCTGCTGGAAACCTCCTACACTAGCGATTAACAATCATCCCCAGAAAAGCTGGGACAGACCATGGGCAAAACTTGATCCAGAAGAATGGGCAACCACACTTTCGAACCTACCCATTTTAGGGGACCCTGACCCTAACAGAGCATTGAATAATTTTAACGAATGGATCAAATCATCCTTGGACTACATCATTCCATACAAATGGAGTAAAAAAAGGCCTAAAGATAAGCGATCAGCCTGGTATACTCCTAAAGTACGGGAATTCAAACAGAAATGCAAAAAGCTGGAGAGATCATGACAAAAAGATTATAGCGCAGAAAAAAACTGAAATACAGAGAAGCAATAAAGCTTATCAGGCTGAAATTAGAATAGCTCACACCCTATTCTACGAGGAGACAATTAATGGAGCAGTCAATGCATCAAGGGAAATAGCAAGAATTGCAAAACAACTGACCAACAGCCCTCAACCTGACCCGCCCGTTGAGTCGGCCCCACAGCGATGTGCGGAATTAGCAGTATTTTTTAATAAAAAGATTCTGGATATATATAACAGGTTCCCACCAATCCATGGTTCAGTTAATTTAGATACTGAACCTAAGAAGGGGGATGAAGGCCTAGCAACTCTTGAAGAGTTTCCCATCCTAGATCTAGATACGCTATCCCAAATGTTTACCAAAATAAAATCAGGTTCACCGTGTGATGCTGCCCCGATACATATGATGCATAAAGCACAGGAGACCATACTACCGGTTTTATTTAAAGTACTAAATGCATCCATTAGGACCTCTGAAGTACCCAAGACATGGAAACATGCCATGGTGAGGGCACTGTTTAAAATCAAATCAAAATTGACTTTATTTCGGATATATTGCAATCCATAAAAGTATACAACATTAAACAATTCATATTAAAAAACGTCACGATAATTACAAAGTCAATCTAAGTTACATACAACACATATATTTCTTAAGAGAGTGCGTAGACAAAATCCGTACAAGAAAAGTGCAAGTAGCGCCCACATACAGAAAAAGTGCATTAGTGCATTAGGCTGCAGATGATTCACAGTTACTCATCTAAACATTTTCTTAGTCTCATGGTTAATTTTAAAAATTATAGCACCTGGAGGACACTATCAGAGTGCAGCAGCTGTAAGTACATAAGGGCGGGTCTAATTTGTTTAAAATGTAATTTCTTTAAAAGAGTAACAAGATACCGCCGGCGGGGATATTCATAAAATGTACATAAAAATATAAAATGCAGCATATCCTGTGGAGACTTCCCGTCGCAGCCACAGGGAGCTGCAGGTTTCTTAAAAATGTCCGACTTGGGTCTAATTAAAAGATGATGAAAGATGTTAAACCTGAATCGGGTCAGCAAAAATTTCTCATGGGAGGTAAAGGAGCATGTTAGGTACATTTCCATAGAATCACAAGTTCTCAACATGATATACTTTCTAACATTGGGTTTCAAAAGCTCAACTTCATCTCTTCGGGCATTACAATCCAAGAAGAAAGCTCTCTTAATTGCTGCAACATCACCCTTAACTATATCCCTCGGGCTATCAAACAAGTTCAGGCGGCCAAGCTTCAAAAATTGGGACTTCAAATATTTAAGCCAAGGTACACACATTGCATTATCGAGTGATACAAAATCTTCCACAATCTGGTGTGTTTTTTTTTTTTTTTTTTTTTGAAACCGTTTATTGCAATCTCAAATATATACAGGTATGGGCCTACAACCTTCCGGCCGGCCGCTAAAGTGACAGAAGCAAATGACATACATACAATGAGGCACTTGGCTTTGCAGAGACGATAAAGCAGGAGGTATCAACAATGTGGGCCACATGACTCTGAGCCCACAATACGGTTTCGTTTTATACAACACAACAACATAAAACCACACCCGCAAGGCAACCCGCGATCGAGAATGACAACACGTGCTCCTCAAGTGGGGGACCCCAACCATCCAAAGAAATCCAGAGAGGGGAAGGGAAACAGATCCGGGACTGGGAGAACAATGTGCCCGGGGCTGAGGGAGGGGGTCAACTAGGGGGATGGAGCTGGTGAAGCGGGAGGCAACAACGGCGGCTCGCAAATACCCCCGCGGTAGGCGTTCCAGGGGCCCCATATCTTCACCCATGCCCCAGGCTTACCCCGCGCCACATACACCACCTTTTCTCGGAACATGCACCAATCCATGTGTTCTTTCCAGGCCGACACCGCCGGGGGCCTCTGGGATCCCCACAGTTGAGCAATGTCACGTTTAGCTATCATATATCCCAGAGTCACCCATCGCGTCTGCGGAACCGAGTAATCGGTCGGTTCCCACACATTCAGCAAGCATCTCCTCGCTTCAGGCAACAGCGCGACATGCGTAACCGCTCGCAGGACCTCATGCACACCACGCCAGAATCGCTCCACCCTCGGACATTCCCACAGAATGTGCAAAAAAGTCGCCAAAGCACCACACCCACGCTTACACAATCCATCCTCGGCATAGCCCATACGCAGAAGCCTTGGCCCCGTCATATACACCCGGTGGAGTATCTTAAGCTGGACGAAGCGAAGGCGAGCCGGGATGGCCACCTCCTTCGGAGAGGCCACCGCGGAAATCCAGTCCTCGTCGTCCAACTCCAGCCCATCGGCAACCCAAGCCCCGCGGAGGCCAGTCAGTAAGCCCGAGCGGTCATTTATCAATTTCTTGTAAATGAGGGAGATCGTGCTGTCCGGAACGTGGCCATCTAGCACTCTATCCTCCAGGGGGGAGGACTCCGGGATGGAGGCCACGTCTGGGAAGACGGAACCCAGTGCGTGACGGACCTGCAGGTAGCGAAAGTATTCACTGCCCTGCAGCTGAAACTCCGCCTGCAGCGTCTCGAATGTTTTGAATCCTCCCCTCGTCCAGAGATCTCCCACTGTACTGATGCCTATCATGTCCCACCTCTCGAAGCCCTTCGAGGTCCACAAAGAGCCCAGCCTCTCCAACGCATACAACGGTGACGCCCGGGTCAAACGGTCCTTCCATCCCATAGCTGCATTAGCCGCGTGCCATACTCGCACCATGACACGCGTGGGTCCCGTCAAGCGGGAATCGGGCACGCTAGTGTAGAGCGCTCGATTGTAGTCGCCACCGGGCAGGAGCATTTTGTCCATTTCAAATGCCGGGTTTAGGGCAGGCCCATAGAAGCCGTGATTAATTGCAGCTAGCTGGGAGGCCCAGTAATACCGCTTAATATCCGGGAGGGCAATCCCTCCGTCGTACCACGGGAGCGTCAATTTTGCCAGGGCTATACGCGGCCTCCCGTCCCAAAACAGACGGCGCTGTAAGCTTTCCACCTCACGGAAGTAGCGCGCCGGGACCAAGTCCATAGTGTTCTGGAGAGCGTACAGAAAGCGCGGCAATGACATCATCTTGAACAATGCCGCCCGGCCCGAGCGGCGAAAGCGGCAAGCGCCGCCAGCGCGCGACGTCCTCCTTCAAGCGCTGGAGGGGGGGAAGCAAATTTCGCTCGTAGCGGGCCACCGGGTCCAGCGTAATATAGACCCCCAGGTATCGAAATCCCTGCGAGGCAATCTGGATCGGACAGCCCCGAGGGAGGACAGGGGCCTCCCCGGAAGGCACATAGACACAGGATTTAGCCCAGTTGATGACAAGGCCTGAATTACGGCCAAAGGAGCGCAGAACATCGACCAGGACAATCAGTGATTTGCGCGGGGAGGCTAAGTACAAAAGGATATCGTCAGCGTAGAGGGACACGCGGTCCTCATACTCGGGGGTCCAACGGAGACCACGGATAGAAGGGTGCCACCGCAGCCACTCCGCCAGGGGTTCCAAGGCCAGTGCAAAAAGGAGCGGCGACAGGGGACAACCCTGTCGCGTGCCCCGTCCCAGCACGAATGAGGCCGAGACTCGACCATTCACCGCCACCTTAGCCAATGGGTCCGAGTACAACAATTTGACCCAACTGATGAATCCCGGGCCAAATCCAAATTTCGCCAGCATCGCCCAGATGTAGGGCCATTCGAGCGTGTCGAACGCCATGGTGGCGTCCAGGGACGCCAAGATGGCCGGCTCCCGCACGAACGGAACACGCGCGAGCACCCCGTGCAAGCGCCGCAGATTAAGGGCCGTATTGCGATGGGGAATAAAGCCGGACTGGTCTTGGTGGACCAAATCGCCCACCACGCCGACCAGCCGGTTGGCGAGCACCTTGGCAAGGATTTTAGGCTCCGCGTTCAAGAGCGAGATAGGCCGGTAGGATGTAACCCGGTCTCGCGGTCTCCCCTCCTTGTGGATAACCACGATGGTAGCCAGACGCTGGTCCGGCCACAATCTGGTGTGTTAACGGAATTTCATCATTTAACCATAATTTTACCCAGCATAACAATGGTTTCAATCCAACAATGTCGGATAAATGCAGGCAACCAAGTTCTTCATGTACAACTAAATTCGGTGTGCTACCTGGGACACTTAACAGACGCTTTAGGAAATTGTTTTCAACTATTTGTAGTTGTTCGCCATTTATGTAGCCCCATATCTCGCTTTCGTATACTGCGGTGGCAATGGATTTAGTGTTATATAATTTCATCATAGCCACATTTGGCGTTTTCCCCAATTTAGAGGCAAAGTTGAAGATGGAGGCATTTACTCTAGTCATTTCCCCCTTCTTCTTGGCCAAATGTGGGGCCCAACTAAGCTTCGTATCAAATAAAACACCCAAATATGAGAACGTCTGGGTGATGGGGATCAGGACATCATTCAATTTAAAATTGAACTTCTTTTTAAGTTGACGGCCAACATGCATTATGTAAGATTTGGAATTGTTGACCATAAGGTCCCTATCAGACATAAAATTATTAAAAACATTCAAAAGTGCCTGGAGACCTAATTCTGTTCGTGAAATTAAAACCGCATCGTCGGCATATAAAAGTAAAGGAATACCCCTCGCACCAGCTCTAGGACAATCTGATTTTACCTTTTGTAGTTCAGCCTCTAAGTCATTTATATAAAAAATAAAAAGAAAAGGGGCCAGGATACACCCCTGACGTACTCCTTTATTAACACTAAAACTTCCTGTGGTTTCCCCGGTCGATGAGAACCTCACGTTGGCTCTTGTGTCATTATGAAGATCCACTAGGAACTCCACGATCCCCCTGTCAATACCTTTATCCTTCATGGTCTGCCACAGCCTCCCTCTGTTAACACAGTCGAAGGCTGAGGACAGATCCATGAAGGCAAGGTGAATTACTCATTTCTGTACGACAGTATATTTGTTCAGAATAAGAAACAGGTTGAGACACTGAGTTATGGTAGAGCGCCCTTCACAGAAGCCATATTGAGAAATCGACATGGTATTATTTTCATTCGACCAGCTTGTTAGGCGTTGAAGTATAACTCTCCCCATGATCTTAACCATTGAATCAATTAGGGATATTGGACGGTAACAAAGAGCACTTCCCCTATCTCCCTTCTTGAAGATAGGAACTATAGTTGACAGACCCCACGTTCCCGGACAACACACTATGGCCGCAGCATTAAATACAGCAGCCAGAATGGGAGCCCAGAAAGCTGAATCAGATTTGTAAAGATCCAGTGGTATTCCGTCAGGACCTGGCGCCTTATTTGCAGTGAGACCCATTATGGCAGCCAAGACCTCACTTATATCAAAAATAATGGTGCTGTCCCTATCATGGGGGGCAGCAGCCATGGTTCCAGAACCCTCAGAATAGTACAGACTTTTAAAATGACTTTCCCATTCCTCTTTGGTTATACAACAGACAAGTCCATCTCCTGGGTCCTCGGTCAAAAAGGGTTTTTTTAACAAGGGCCCAGAATTTGGTGCTGCTATTCAGGGTGGAGGGATCAAGCAGTTCCTTCCAGGCCTCTTTCCTCAGAAACTCCTTGCGGGCGACAGTAATAGCCTTATATTCCTTTCTACAGAGTTTTACGACCTCCCGATTCCTCGGGGAGGCTGACAATGCAAGCCTCAGTTTACGAGCAGCTATAGTGCAGTCGTGGCTAAACCATCTCGGGCCTATATTAACCTGAGTTTTATTAGGGACCGATAGAAACGCTGACACCTTCTCCGCAATACTTTGATAAGCCTCTAGAACCAGCCTAGGTTCATCCCCCCCATTGGTACAGACTTTAATATCCTCTGCACATCCTACAGAGATGTTCTTATAGAGGATATCCGCAGAGACCATAGACCATTTTAACCGCCTCCTCCCATCTGTTGTGCCCAATCTACCTTGATTAATAATCTTATTACCTTTTTTTGACCAGGGACATTTTAAACAGATTGTTAGAGGGTTATGGTCGCTGAATTCGCTAGGAACAATGCAAAAAGAATCTAGGAAAGTTTGCATTGTCCGCGAAACAAGTATGTGGTCTATAAAGGTACCCCTTCCATGCCCCTTAAAGGTAGGGATATCAAAGCAATATAGCGGGTCCTTTAATGACATAGCCAGGGAGAGGTCATAGTCATTCAATAGATCATTGCACATTTCCCCCTCCTTAGTGTGCTCCATATGAAGACAGTCCGCACGTTCGCAAATCATTTCTGGTAAGCACTTGTGCAATGGATCTATACAAGGATGCAGATTAAAATCCCCCATAATCATGAGGTTATGGCCCACATTTTTCATAAAATTAGAGACAAAAGAATTTAAAATATGAATGTGATTCCTGCCTGCACTATCATAAGCAGCATTGTAGAAATTCACCAGGCCCACAAGGACATTACCTCCAGTTAGAGTTAAGCCCATTACACCTGTATGTTGTGCTTCAATTCTTCGTACTTCACAGGGTATTAGTATGGACACAAAAATTACAAGACCCCCCTTGGGCATACCCCGCAAAGATGGCAAGGCTGGCACAAAGAAGGCCTTATACCCTTCTAAGAAGAGGTTACAGCCCAGCTCCCAGGTCTCTTGTAGACAGACAATCGAAAATTGCTTGATGTAAGTCACCCAATTTGCATCAGACATTTTGGCCGCAAGACCAGCAATATTCCAAGAGACAGCAAGACATCCTGGCATTTTGCCCACCGGGTTATCTGAGTTTATAGGTTCACCTGTAGCCCTAGTATCCTGAGCCGCAGGTGCCCCCCGTCAATCACACAGCTCAAGACCGGATAACACTTCATACCTGTTCTGTGTGTTTAAGTTCAATCCATATTGATAGTGTTCAGCACTGGGGCTCCTGTTATAAGTTCCAATGGGTCCACCTGACCCACAGGGATTAGTAATATTGTAAAGGAATTGAGTCTCTTGCACAGGAGTATAAGGTTCAAGCCCCCGCCTGGTTAAACTCTGTTGTGGTGGAGGTTTGCACAAATGTGCATAAAAGTAACCCAGGGGGCTACTTTAAACCTTAATCCAGAGGTATGGAGCAACTACCAACCAGTCTCACTACTGCCTGTCACCAGCAAAATTGTAGAAAAACATATAAATAAATGTCTAATTAATCACTTGGAAAAGCACACGATGCTTCACGCATCGCAGACTGGCTTCCGGCCTAACCATGGCACTGAAACTGCATTGCTGACAGTGATGGAGGAAACAAGGAAAGTCGTGGATCAAGGAGAATCAGTGGCGATCATCTTGCTTGATTTGAGCGCCGCTTTTGATACTTTTAATTACAAAATCCTCCTAGAGAGACTAAGAGAAGTGGGAGTAGCAGGTAAAGCCCTAACTTGGATCAAATCCTTTCTAACAGAGCGCTCGTACCAAGTATTTGAAGGGAATTGTTCCTCGAGGAGGATCCCATTAATGTGTGGAGTGCCGCAGGGGTCCACAGTGAGCCCTGCGCTTTTCAACGTGTACCTACGCCCCTTGGCGGAGATAGTCCTCCCATTCGGGGTCCAGATAGTGACCTATGCGGACGACACCCAGCTAGTGGTGGCAGTTAACCACCCAAAGGAGGGGTCAGTCAACATAGAAACCTGCCTGGAAAAAGTGGCCACATGGATGAATCAGTCGTATCTCAAACTCAACGGAGATAAGACAGAGATTATGATCTGGCCAGAATGCTTAGGATCCCCGCCCAAGCCGAAAGAGAGGATTAAAAGCCTGGGAATATGGCTGGATAGCTCGTTAAAACTGGACTACCAGGCATCTCAAGTAGCAGCTACCTGCTTTGGCATCATAAGACAACTGAGGAAAATTCTGCCACTGCTGCCATCGACATCACGCAGGACTATGGTTCAGGCATTGGTACTGCTCCGATTAGATGACTGTAACTCCCTGTATCTGGGCACCCCGAAAGCCACCACTAGGAAGCTGCAGGCGGTGCAGAATTGTGCAGCCAGACTACTACTTGACACCCCAAAAAGACAGTCGGCCAAACAAGCACTAAACGCCCTTCATTGGCTTCCCATTAAAGAACGAATTACGTTTAAATCACTGTGCATAGCACATAAAACCTTATGGGGCACGGGCCCAAAAATTAATTGCACGCTGATGTCCTTTTACCAGCCTTCGCGTGACCTAAGATTGGTCAAACTTTTTCAGGCAGTTGTACTTAAAGCCCGGAGGGTACGAGCGGGTGGGTGCATGTTCTCTTATAATGTGTCAACCTTATGGAACAAACTCCTGCTCCACCTACGCTCTCTGACACACCATCACACATTCAGAAAGCAATTAAAAACCTGGCTATGCCAGAATATGCCATAAACTGTTCTCGGGTAGTGATCACAGCCAGCGCTGGGAAGCCTAAGGGTAGCCATGCGCTATATTAAGTTCATATTAATAATAATAATAATGAAAGTGTGTTCAATGCGGCCCTCAGTCTATGAAGACTTGCAATCCTGCAATTAATTCCGTCACTAAGGCAATCTAAAAAATTATGTGTTTTGCAAATTTGAACATGCATGAAGAATGGCAGCACTTTGCTGGAATAAATTTAGCAGCGGATCTCATCACGAATCTTGGGAGACATCTGTCATGGGCAAAGTTCTAGCCTCAGGCATTGCTGTCAACATGTCAGATGTCAAATTTGCCTGGAAGCATGTGTGGGGATCCACCAAAAACACACGTTACACCTTTCAAGGCTGATTAATGTAAGGTTTACATTTGCCCACACTTTCAACGATACATATTTTGCATGCTTTGTCAAGCAATGCAAGGACGTTCAGAGGCCCATACAAAAACATACTAAAGTGGTACAATAACATTGCGTAGAATTGAGCAGAAAAGTAAGACAAGGGAGATGTTTACAAATCATCATTTAAATTCAGGAATGTAGAGATGTGTAATGTGTTTAGCATGGATGTCAACATGCAAGCACAAATGTTTGTGGACGTATGCAAATCTTGACAAATAATGTGCAATTGTCGTGTTGGGGGAAAAGACTTCTGGACGGTAAGAGACGTGTACCCCTACCTTGAGAGCCCAACTGTACTGTTGTCTGATCACTAATGCTGATTTTATTTTCACAGGTGAACACCGAACATGCATGTGCACCATGACATAGGCCTGTCTCACAGATTGCAGTCTTCTTGGAGTGGGAGGAGTTCCCAAAGCACTCCCCTAATAGTGGTGGGGGCGGGGTACTGCCTTCACCAGCATTTAAACAGCACAAGTGCAGGGGTGGAAGCATACTGTGTAGTGATCAGTAGGGATGAACAGGACCCATTTACTCTGTGTCACTGGAGTGAGGCCTACAGAGTCATGCATTTTTTTTAAAGTTCAGCTGCTGTGTGTTTAACTCACCCCTGCCCTTTATTAAGTTGATGTGGAAGTGCATGCGTGATGAAAGCATGTGCTAAATGCCTGTGCCTGCGCAAGATATGCACTATACAGAGGGTGAAGAATGTTACAGTGCACACATGATAAATCTGTGAGTGCTGACAATGTGTGTTTAAAGTGACACACTCTGGTACAGTACAGAGGGACTGTAGCACTGAACAGTGTGCCCAGACTGACTGTGTGCACTGCATGTGAGTATGCTGGTGGTGGTATAATACATGAGGATAACAGTACTGGACAGTGAATGTGCTGTTACTGTACACTGAGTGCAGAAGTGCCTGCACTAATGCATAACATGGAGGAACTTGGGATCCAATTTGGGAAACCAAGGCCTGTCTGGAGAGGTAGAGGAATACCCCCAGACAGAGTTGTATATTACTGCATCGCTGTATGACAAGTTGGACATACTATGGAGTCATGGAGAGCTAGTCCCTCTCTGGGCAAGTCAAAGGGATCTTTGATTCAGTGAAAGATCACAAGCAAGGGGCCTGGACACATCTCAGGAATAGAAAGATGGGGCTGATAAGGGAATCACCTTTTGATGCACATATCACTGTGGCTGACATCCAGGTGTGAACTCTGGTCACTCCATGAATCTTGTGGGATAATCAGCTTCGGAGTCCTGTCTGCAGACAGACATCCTTCAGGAGTATGAGATGGGAGAGATGTCCATTTCACAGAAGCATAACCCCAACATAAAACTTCAAAGACTCAGACACTAAATTACATTTTATGTCTCGAAAAAAAATATAAGTAGGGGAGTTTGAGACTCCAAACTAAGGGCCTGATTATGAGTTTGGCGGACAGGGTTACTATATCACAAAAGTGACGAATATCCCAACCACTAAATCACAATTCCATTATATCCAATGGAACTTGTGATACGGTGGATGGGATATTTGTCACATTTGTGATGGAGTATCCCTTCAGCCAAACTCATAATCAGGCCCTTAATCATCTGCTCAGCAGACAGCCGTGCAGCATGGTGGGGGGAAGCTCTGCAAGACTTCTGCCTGCTATCCAGCTGACAGTCAGGTGCAGTAGAAGGGGCTTGACCCATGTTAGCAGGATCCATAGTTAGGTGGGCTAAGGGCAATCCGGAATAAAAGCCCTCAACAACCTCAAATGGCACAGTAACCCCTACTCGATCTATGCACTTCTAGATAGGGTTCTGACATTTGGATGTGCGGACACATGGTACTTCATTTCCAATAATGTGTAAGGTTTAACATTCATTGATGGCATCTGTGAAATTAATACTTTGCACGTGTGCTGTGTAAGTCTATACAAATTAAGAGTGGTCATTCAGTAAATCACATCCATGTTCTCATGGTAATAGTTGTTTCCATCTAAGTACAAAATATGCTCATACACAGGCACCATAGACTTATGTGGCAACAATTCCTCTGTTGGTACAATATTACATTTATTGTAACACCACTATAAGGAACCTACAATTTAATATTTCTCAGAAACATTTTGTAGTTTGCGTTGGCCTTGTGACAGAACACTGTGCACAAAGGAGCAGTGAAGCGCTTCCTAATGTAACTCTTGAATAAGAAGTGTGTAAAGTATGTGTGCAGGCCTGTAGTTAGAGCATTCTTCAATCACAACCATTTATTGAGCTTTGCTAGTGTGTGAATATTATAAATCCTAGAATATGTTAAATTTAGATGTGACTTTGGTGTGGCAACATGGTATGCAGGGTATCACAAAAATGCATACCAATACCCTTGCATGAATAAATGTCAATGTGCATAGTGTAAAAACTGGCTTGCGAGGCCCGTGTGGACAAATGGCAAGGTGGGTAGTGTAAAAACTGCCTTTCGAGACCCCTGCTTGGCAAAAGGTCATGGTGCGTAGTGTAAAAAATGCTTTGCGAGTCCCTTGCCTCTGGACATATAATGCAAAATTATGCAAATCGGGTGAATACACCAAGAAAATGATACAACAGGTTTGTGGCACCGTACCAGGGGCCGTATTACGTATTGGCATTGTTTTTGCCCCATTATAGTGAATGCGCTGCCCCCAGGGCAGCCGCGAACTTGCGTTGCCCTGGGGGCAGTGCATTCATGTGAAAACACGGAGCACCTGCTGCTTGTTTTCACAGTGCAGGCGGCACCCGCCTGCACTTTTACACTGGATTCTTTTAGTGCAGGAAGGGGCACCTTCCTGCACAAAAGCAATCCTGAGAAGCATTTTTCTCTTTCTGATGAAAAACCGAGGAGATATAAAGATATTTTTCCTCGTTACACCTCAACTTTGGAAGAGTTGCATTTTGGTGCATTCCCAGGTCTACCACTAATAGTAAATCTTAGAATGCGCCAAAATCCCTGGGCAGATGCGTAGGAAGTCCAATGCTCCACCCATGGAACGCCTCCCTGCTGCAGAGTAACACAGGGAACGATTTGCACTGCCTTGATTTACTCTAGATTTATCAAACCATGCAGGGCCAAGCAAGGTGGTCTTGCGTGGCTTGATAAATTTCACTTCGATTTGTATCGCCCTTGCTATCTCTTGCAAGTATGAAGCAAACCTTGATTAACATGCCCCCATATTTGTGCATCATTCCTATATCGAAAGAATCTTCCCAGTTTTCTATGTGTGCTTGGTCCCAGGGGAATTAGAGAATCATGTTGACTATGCACCTGCAACATGACGCAAGGGTGCCTGTGTTGGCCCTAGGCAGCCAAAAGTGCAGCAGGGCTATGATAGGACAGGTTTGCGCCATATAATGGTCCTTGCTGTGCATTCACGCCCTTTCCCTTTCACGCAGCCCAGCTGGGCCCCCATCATTTATACTGATCCCAGAGAGTGGGCCTTTTATGAAGGGTTTTATTTTGCCTTATGTCAAGCAAAGTGACATATGGGCAGGGCAAGGCTCACGTCTGATGCATCAAGTTACTGCAGCCCAACTACAGTGTTCTTGCTTAGGTTTCTAAACATGGACTAACACAATGCAGGCCTATGTGATGGTTTGCTTTCATCAGTACAAGGGATGCATGACATGTCTGCTACCTGGGCACTATGATGCATCCACACCGTCTGAGTTTTCACCATGTACAGTTGTCAGTGGAGTATTACATGTTGTTACTGGATGACATGGTACAACTTATCCTGAGAAACATGTGACACATTCAAATTATACTATCTGTGGACCACCCACACTTGCAGCATGCCAAATGCCACATACAAGTGTATATATGTTGTCACTTGTCACCAGTTTGTGCACCTGCACAGGCCTACAACATGCATGCACCATCAAAGACTACATCTTTTTTTCACCCCTTTCCCCCTTTCACACAGCACACTGAAACCATGTATCTTGCTGTATTGTCTTGCCTCTACAAATATTAAGCCTGGCACTTCATGTCAATATGTTATTCAAACAAGGCCACTGATTATGGTGTTGTTAGGAAGTTCAGTACCTGTGGTGTACACATATGTTTGCCACTTATGACGAGATGTTTGCAGTGAATGCTGCAACCGCTGATGCACCCAAGAGGATTTTAAGCATGTTTGGATGACCATATAATGCACACATGCATATTGTACAGTCAGTTGCAATGTTTTACAATTATGTATGTGTTGTGGTTTTTAAAATGTAGTACTGGCACGTTGGTCTCCCCAAGGAAGTCAGCTTTCATGTGTGCCTCTCACTTACAGATAGATGTGATCTGCCAATGGAAAATAATGACATATAAGTGTTCATCGCATATCATGACAGCATTGCATGTGGAGCTACACCATGAGGGTACAGTTATTTGTAGCTCAAACGTTTCTTTCAGTATGCATCATAATTAAAATTTCCTTTTCCTCATGTGTAGCCAGTATGAATGTAGTTGACAAGAAAAAAACTGCTTCCAAAAAAGCTCGTTTTGACAAGATCTGCAAGGATGCCAAAGGATTTCGGTGGTTGGGTAGATTTTATGGAGCAGAGAAGGCTAAAGGCACATGGGTCCATACACCAGAACCCACAATGCCTTCTACGTCCACCGGCACAACCATACCTCATGGATAGAAGAAGTCCAGTAAGAAAAGGAGCCACGTTACTGGAATAAAATGATCCTTTGAACTTTTTATAAAGGCACAAAGGATCGAGTTGGCAAAGCTTCGTTACGTATGGCTGAACCAAGGGGGTTTGCGGCAGATAAGTTGGCAATGTGAAAGACGCAACATGTAGATGCTAAGACTTCACCGATTAATGCATGCCTGCCTCCAGGCCCTGAAGAACAAGTAGTGAACAGACTGCTTCTCCCTCTTTCTATATCCCCTCATGTTTTCCCTCTTTTTGTATATAGTTTTATTTTATATGTAGTTAGATACGTATTAAAGTTAGTGTAGATGTAGTGTAGTTATAGTGTAAGGTAGTTAGGTTTAAGTAGTGTTATTTTAATATAGAATTTTTAGGTAGAGTAGTTAGTTTGTAGGGGTGTGTGATTTTTTTTTTTTTTTTTTTAAAACATGTTTTTATTGCAGAGTTGTAAACAAGGCATTCAGTAAGTCAACCTGTACACGCACGACATCTCAAAGCTCATCTGTCGTTATAACAATGCACACAGCCATTCAGCCCACATCCCGTGGGCCGGGCGGCGTACCATCACAGTGACTCAGAGCGGCAAGGCGATCACCTCACAGAGAGGGCAGGTCAACAGCATAATATAGTATCTGCTTTTATACCCATCAAACTCCCTCCCCACCAACGCCGCCAAATATAGTCAGCCACTCAGAGTTGGCTGCACCAGGATTATCCTTATCCACAGCACCGGTCCACAGAAGCTCCCTCCCGGAGGCGCAGTGCCTACAGCCTATCCAAAATCACATTAGAGGTACCCAAGGAGAGCTGCTCTGGAACCCCACTCCCTTCTGGTCCTTAGCCAGAGAGCCGGTCTGCCGGCGCTCTTATTATCCCTACAACTATACCCCATGAACTCCCCCCTACCCCTCCCACCCCCCAACTGCTGCTGCTGTGGGTTATACTTGTTGGTTCTGACGCTATGGCGTGCCATTTATCGGGTTTTGCATGTGATCTCCCAAGCCTCCGGGAACCCCGCCTTCCGAATGTTCGTGCTCCGCGCCCTCCAGCAGGTAGTCTTGCAGAGCCTGTACTATCATCTCCCAAGCCCTCGCCCACTCCAAACCCTTTTCATTACCTGTCCTGTTTGTAGGGGTGTGTGATGTTAAATGTTTTAATTAAAAAACAATATATATATATACATTTATTTAGATTTACATGTTAGGGTAGTATATGTATAGGAAATACTATATATAGGCCTTGTGTCCATTCATGTATTGTAAGGTGAGTGGAGGAGCTGATGTTTAATATGTCTTGTGTCTTAGATACTTAAGTTAGATTTACATAGTTGTAGTTCTAGGACAATATAGATTAGAGTAGGTAGTATAGTTTTAGTATTAGATAGTTTGATATATTTTAATAGTGTGTGCATGTTTGTGTGAATAAAAATGTTCTATTTTACATGGGTGGTTGATATGTTTCTACAAGGATAAATGATGGAAAGGAAAGTTAGTTCTAAGGATGTAGACATTGATCTCTGATGACTAATAAGTTTACATGCAGATCTGCAGACACATCACCACAGCATGACATAAGCTCTGAAGTTCTACAGTATTTACATGATCTGTACACACGTTTTGAGATGTTAGTTGTATGTGAAATTTAGTTACAAAGCTCAAATATTGCACACTTTGAGTAGCACACTCAAAAAGGAAAAAAGGAAAGGTTGGCAGTAGGTGAGGATATAAATACATACATTGTTATGAGAATGATGGAAGACATATCGCACAAATCAAAAAAGGGGTGCACTATATTGTGACTCCTCTCCATCACGTTACCATTATCTAAGAAGGACGCTGAATGACAAAAACAGATGACCAAGAACAATTGCAGGTCAACAACTGAAGACTGTTGTGGGTTTATAATAGGGTGGCATGGCGATAAACACATACCAATGGAATGCACTGGCCACAACACAATCACCAATGTTCACAGGGAAGATCATCGTTGTCCTATTTGATACTGTACCTCTTCATCCTATGATGAGTGTTCACCCTCCTTTTGTTGTGGTGGTGGAGTAGGAGGCTGAGGAGTAAACGTTGTTATTTCCACACCACAGACATCATATGATGAAGATGTACAGCCCATTTTCCCTATGACATCAGTGAATGCATGTAGGGCTACATGATGATCCCTGGCAAAGGCTTGCTGGTTTTGCAACATAGAAAGGACATTGCTGTTGAGAGCACTAGTTACTGATATGTAGGAGCCTATCTTGGCTTCCAATCATTTCCCCAAGGCCTGAAGTCCTTGTTCCAAGGACTGGGTTGAGGAATTAATGGCTCCTGGCTGCTGTTGTACCTCACTGATGTGAGAGGTATGCAGATTCTGGTCTTTGTCCCCCATCATCATCTAACCAACATTAACTGCCAAGAAAACATCTATTCCATGTAGAAAATAATGAGTGTCTGTTACAGTCCCTTCCAACCCCTTAATGGAGAGCTTAGACACCTGTGGACTCCTTCAAGTGTGTCCACTATTTTCTCCATTCCCAACTTGACAGTTTCAACCATACGCTGCTGGCCCCTACCACTCTCCTTTGAGGCATGATATGGGGGTCATCAGGGTCCATGATGCCTGTATGGTTGAGAGGTGGATGATACACAGGCTGTGTTGGTAAATTTAGAGACACAACATCCTCTTCACTTGCCAAGACCATAGGAGGTGTGTGTATAGTGTCCAGGGGTTGATTGGTGTTTACATACATAGGGCCCAAGGGGGAATCAATGTCAGGTAGATCTGTATTGACAGGCTGCTGTAGAGGTGATGATGCAATTTCCTCTGTGAGATGATGAGTTAAATGTTACCATTCTTAATTTACTTAACAGACATCCTTTATGACAGGCATCCTAGACAGTCACTTTGGGCCTCATGTAGGAAGCCAAATACCGGTCGGTAACGGCCGATTTTCGGTAATTATACCGTTAACGACCGGTATTTTGGCTTTTGGTATGTAGGGGGTGAATTTCTGTATTCGGAATTTACCGAATCGGTAAAATTACCGAATCGGTAAAATTACCGAATCGGTAAAATTACCGATTCGGTAATTTTACCGATTCGGTAATTTTACCGATTCGGTAAATTCCGAATACAGAAATCAGATGTAGGGGGACTGTGTGGGTGTTGTTTGGAGTCGGTATTTACCACCAACTAATAGTTGGTGGTAAATAAAGTATGGATGAGTAAAAGCATTTAAAAGCGCTTAGATGTGTGCACATGTGGCAGACATACATGCCCTTAGGGCATGTATGTGTGCCACATGTGCACACATGGCCGAATCAGGGGTGCAACAGGGTGTCAATGTGACACCCTGCCACCCTTGCATGTGCTCCCCCATTACCGAATCGGTATTTACCGATTCGGTAATGAGGCATACCTTCCCCTCAATGGGAAGGTATGCCTCATTACCGAATCGGTAAATACCGATTCGGTAATTACCGACTCACTCCGATTCGGTAACATTTACCGAATTTTTACCTACATACACTTTACCGATTCTTAAATACCGACTCGGTATGATTCGGTATTTTAGAATCGGTAAAGTGTATGCCACCTACATGAGGCCCTTTATCTTCATTATGTTAAAACATTTCAATATGTCCAAATTTAAGTGCATGCTATATATTATTTCTCAGATGGACTGTCATCACACCATCAATTTCAAAGTTTAGCCTTACGATTGTAGGACCTGACATCCTTGCTGTTTTTTCATATGAAGATGTTAACTTACTTCCTCCTGATTTTGCAGACTTCAGCCCATATTTACAAAATGTCATGCAACGCAGTAAGCCACCTTGCCGCACTGCGTGAAAAGGAGTGTGCAGTAATGGGCCATATTTACCATTACATGGCACATTCCTACTCTCTGTGTGCACTGGTGCACAAGCTACTGGCTAGCACCAATGCAGGCACTCTTACACTGTGGTGCAAGGAGTCCTGGGTTACAGGCAGGATTTTTTTCGGGCAGGAAGAGACACCTTCCTGTAGAAAAACAATCCGCGCAGGCATTTTCCGCTTTCTACATGAGCTGCACATTTCAGCACACTTAGTAAAGGTGAAGAACAAGGAGATATCAAGATATTTCTCCTCGTTGAGCATCTGGTGGGGAGGCCTACAATTCTGACACATTTCTCAGTGTTGGAAAATCTGTAAATGTGTCAGAATGCATTGGTGGATGTGTGGGAATACCCACGCTGCACCCATGTCATGCCTCCCTGCCGCAGAGTAGCGCAAGGCAGGGATTTGCTCTGCCTTGCATCAATAAATATTAATCAAGCCACGGAGGGCAACTAAAGTTGACCTTGCATAGATTGGTAAATCTAGTTTCGGTTTTGCATCGCTCTTGTGTCCCCTTGTTTTCTGCTAGTGCGACACAAAAGCTTGATAAATATGGGCCATATTTTTTATGCCCTTTGGACGTAGCTAACTCTACCAATGCTAAGAAATGCTAATGTGCTCATGCTCTCTTCTTTCAACCTGGTTTCATAGACTTTGAACCAAATTTCAATTGCTTTTTAGTATCAGAGTTCCCAGTAAAGCAGTACTACATGTACCCAGGGCCTGTGAATTATATGCAACTAGTGTCCATCCACCACTCATTGTGGCAACCACTTATGTAGGCCTTTACACTTGACTGTGGCCTGCCAGTGCAGCCAGTGGGTGTATATGTGCACAGACATTTGGCCCAGCCATGATGCACCTCTTGACAGGCCAAGACCACACTTTGGACCTGATTTAGATCTCTTGGCAGACGAGTTACTCCGCCACAACTGTAACGGATATCCCTCCCATCAAAATATAGATCTTCATTATATCAAATGAGATTTATATTTTAGCAGATGAGATATTCGTCACCGTTGTGACAGAGTAACCCGTCCGCCATGATCTAAATCAGGCCCTTTGTACTGCGTATACTTCACCACTGAGGTAGAGCCAAAACAGGCCAGAAGGCAGGATGCAGTATATTTCATTCATTGCACATGTACCTTGAAATTAGATATGTCCTGGTTGTGATAAAATGAGGTATGCACACACTTTGAGGTCTACATCTCCCTAAGGATGAAATTGGCGTACCTTGTGACATATTATAAGTGGGAAATATTTACTGGGATCAAGTAGGAAGGACGATTTGGTTGGATAAGGAATTGTATCAAAGAGCACTATGCAATGAAAATCGTCATTTTGGAGTGGGAAATCTGTACTTTTCACCTTTTTTTTAAATTGAACATTTCCTTGTCATGAGCATTTGGCGACTGCTGCCTGTATCTTGGGTCACATAATCATGTGCAACTTTGCGTTTGTATTTATGTATTACTCATAGAAAGTGGGACGAAGGCCATGGATGTTGGCATGATGGAATGGCACAGACTTCATAATGGGTAGTAGGTGTCACCTAACACAATTGCACATCATATACACTCTGCCTGAATTGAGTCACAAAGGATTGGAGAACACTGATGTGTCACCCTAGATAAGCTGGGTCCAGGCGAGCCTGGCACATTAACCACAACACCTTCGGTTGGGTGTAAAGTCATGCACCTTATCCAATTATTGAGTGAGCACCAGAGAGATAATGTAGTTACCTCATACCCAACTGTTCATTTTATCTCTGGAGTTGTGAAAGACTCAGGAATACTGCTGAGGGTCTCTACAAAAGGAACAGTTTCTCTATTGCCCTGCCAAGCTGATGCCAGAGTGATAGTAGTTGCGATACAATACAAAAGATGGTCTAGTAGCACAATTAGCATAAAATATAAACAATTTTACTAGCATTCACCATAAGGAAATTCTAGAAGTCACTGTTGCAATTTCATGCATTTTATTTGCATTAAGTTAGAATTAATCAATTTGGGCAACGCAGTTGCTCTTTAATTTCAAAGTTATTGTGAACATTTGCAAAAAAGTGTAAGGTGGTCAGGATGGGGGGATGAAGGAAAGGATGGTGATAGTGATTAAGGAGTGGGGTTTGTGGACAAGGACAGGGTAGTGTGACATATATACATCCATATCACGTATTAGTACTGGTCCGGCCTTGGTATAAGGTCAATTGTTCCAGAAGTAACACATAGCAGTGTATGGACACTATCACGTTAGTTTAGAGTTGTCCTAGCTTGTGAGTTGGATGGAAGTCGACGTTTCGACCCCTATTGGGTACACTAGGTAAGTTCAACCTTAGGGTGGGGTCTTTCTCAGGACTGACAATGTGAAGAGCACCTAAAAAAAAAAAAAGGTGGATGGCGTTACAAGAAGTCTACAAGGTTTGAAGGGAAGGTGAATGAACGACAAAAAGGGTAGTGGAATTTACCAAATTGTATATGCTCCAGTGTGTTTCCTGTGCACTGGAAATGTTTATCAAGACTGGGCTCAGCCGAGCTACTAAGGAACGGAGAAAACGCTAATGTATCCAAAGACATTAAAGACTAGCTGTAAACATAAAAAACCGGGTGCAAAAATGACACTTACTCAGTGGATGGGTGGGCGGACGACCCTCTATGCACGTACAGGCATACCAATGCAGGTCAATAAATCCCTGTCATATTCCAGAGATATCTGTAAGAACCGTGAAATGAGGCGAATTAAAAAAGTGAATTAGAAAAGTTAGGGCATGTGGTCAGGACTGGGTATTCGAGAAAGATAATGCAATTCAAACTAATGTTCAATGAAATCAAAAATGCTAGGAGGAGCGTAAAACACATTGCTGAAGAAATGCAGGCATGATATTGGTGCTCGTAAGTCGACCCGCGGTCGAACTGTCAAAGTTAAAGTTGTAAAACAAGCCATATTCTGGCGGCCGCCGGAAAAGGATTAGGCAATGTAGTATAAACTAACATTAATCTAAAATGAGTGAAAACTCCGTAGGTTAAATTGTGAATACAGGCTGCGGTGGAGACCATCTGCTTGTCTGCGGCTTGAAGAATATGGAGAATGCTAACGCAGACAGCAGAAGCCAGGACTCTTCAAACAGAAAAGAAAAGCGCTACTGTTGTACGTATCAAAATTGCTCTGTGGAAAAGTGTCTAGCTGGGGGGGAAGGGGGGGGTACTCTGCAGGCCCGGTCTGGTGAGGCAGAAGTAAACTCACCTCTTGCCCATCCGCTCTGCTCCATCAATGCGACATCAGTGAGCTCGCGGTGGGAAGCGGTAGTATTTAAAGGCGTGTCAGTGTTGCGTGCACGTTAGGTGCAGCAGCTCAATCTTAGCACCGTGAGTCAGCGTGGAACCGTATATTGCGGGACAGTAATAGAAACAAGCATTGGCATAGCCAATAAGTCTCGCTTTTGGGACCTTCTAAGTATTTAGATATGCAGCTCAATATCCTTGGTGCAACCACATCAACTGTTGCGTGGCTAAACACCAATAAGGTCCCAAAGGCGAGACCTATTGGCTATGCCAATGCTTGTTGTGGTTGTGTGTGTGGTTGTGTGTGGTTGTGTGTGTGTGTGTGGTTGTGTGTGTGTGTGTGTGTGTGGTTGTGTGTGTGTAGTTGTGTGTGTGGTTGTGGGTGCGGTTGCGGGTGTGGTTGTGGGTGTGTGTATGGATATGTGGTTGTGTGTGTGGTTGTGTGTGTGTGGTTGTGTGTGTGGTTGTGGTTGTGTGTGGTTGTGTGTGTGTGTGTGGTTGTGTGTGTGGTTGTGTGGTTGTGTGTGTGTGTGTGTGTGTGGTTGTGTGTGTGTTTGTGTGTGTGTGGTTGTGGTTGTGTGTGTGGTTGTGTGTGTGTGGTTGTGTGTGTGTGGTTGTGTGTGTTGTGTGTGTGGTTGTGGTTGTGTGTGTGGTTGTGGTTGTGTGTGTGGTTGTGTGTGTGTGTGGTTGTGGTTCTGTGTGTGTGGTTGTGTGTGTGTGTGGCTGTGGTTGTGGGTGTGGTTGGGTGTGGTTGTGTGTGTGTGTGGTTGTGGGTGTGGTTGTGTGTGTGTGTCAGGGGCTGTGCTAGAACTAGTCTAACCACAAAGAAGCAGAATGACGCTAGATCCCAATGCCCTTCTCAGAACCCTCCCTGCTAGGTCTTGTATTAATCCTTCGCAGGTAAGTACTGAGGGGGGAAAGGGGGTTGGACAGAGAAGAGACAGCTCCAAAACTCAGCTTGTTCTGCTTGGTCCTTCTTCTTCTGGTTGTGCAAGCTAAAAACATTACATAGTCAGATTTGGTTGATTTACTTTTCACTTACTTGTATTCTTTTCTAAATATATAGAAGATAACTTATCTCACCAGAGAGTAGTCTTGGGCTTGCCTCTCTTCTTACTTCTCTAAGTGTTGTGTATGTTTACCCAGAGAAGCCTTCTCTCTAAACACTTGTTCTTCTCTTCACAGGTAGTTCTGGCTCAACTCTGTTCTGTGTCAACACAAGAAAGTTAGGTAAGTAAACATTCTTTTGAATATATGGTAATGTGATTTCTCTCTCTTTTTTTTTTTTCCTTCCCCCCCTAAACCTAATACTCGCTGGGCAAGTGTAAGAGAAGGTTGGTAAATGAGTCTGAGTTGTATTGCTGCTTCTTATGTAGTCTTCAACTAATTAATATTCACCAGCCGATAGAATTTCTTAATTAGATATTAGTTTATTTGATTATGGGTCCCAACCAATTAATTAGGTACTGGGCGGACCTAATATGTCTTAGAATAAATATCTCTGCCACCAGTTGAAAATATAAATGCTGGGAGACAACTTATGAATTAAAGGTTCGCGCCTCTCATTTAGTTTATGCGAAGCGAGCCATTACAATCTCGCGTTCGCTTTCTCCTGCACAGCAATAAATATCTCTGCCACCAGTTGAAAATATAAATGCTGAGAGACTACTCATGAATTAATGGTTCGCGCCTCTATTTACTTAATGCGAAGCGAGCGATTGCAATCTCACGTTCGCTTCCTCCTGCTCAGCCTACCAACGCGACTCTGAAGTATTGCCGCGTTTATTGCTGGCAGAGAAGTTTTCAGCCACAATAGTTTAACGCGCGCATGAAACAAAATGTGCACGCGTCTTTGCTTCTTACTTCCTTCAGGACCTCGCGGTACCATAATAATGGTGCCCGTGAAGTTCTATTGCATATTTAACAGGAAACACTTAAAGAAAGATTTCTTTAGACGCGGCGAGAAGAAAAGGCTCGCCCGCGATTTCTTCACTCAGGGTTGTTTGTGGAGTAAGTCAAGGATTACTTCTCGATATTTATTATTGATTCAGCTTGACCAAATGAATCAGAAATACTGTTTTGAGGGAGCCTTAAGCCTGATAACTTAACTAACTGTGTTACACATAGAGTCCTTGGGAGAAACCTGAAGTAGATATTTACACTAACCTTGTTCTTTGAATGTCTGTGGACCCGACGAGACTAAACCCGATATTTCCGACACTACCCTGACTAACTTCCACGACGCAAGGGAAACAGGACCAGCTCCAGTAGAATCTTCAGTGAAGTGCGCAGTAGAATGTTGGAGCACACCTCACCAACTGTCATTCACTGAAAGGCTAGACTGCTAAACAGCGATATGCTGTTGCAGTGTCAGAATGTTGGCGGCCATGTTGGAGTTTCTACGGTGCCAACTAGCACTCCAACTCAAGGGATTAACTGCTCTTTTTGTTTGTAATGAAAGAATAGTAGCTACGGAGTAAGTAGGAGGAGGAAACCTACCGTGATTCCTGACAGTGTGGTTGTTTGTGTGGTTGTGGTTGTGTGTGGTTGTGTGTGTGTCTGTGTGTGGTTGTGTGTGTTTGTGTGTGTGGTTGTGTGTGGTTGTGTGTGTGGTTGTGTGTGTGTGGTTGTGTGTGTGTGGTTGTGGTTGTGTGTGGTTATGTGTGTGTGTGGTTGTGTGTATGTGTGGTTGTGTGTGTGGTTGTAGTTGTGTGGTTGTATGTGTGGTTGAGTGTGTGGTGTGGTTGTGTGTGTGTGTGGTTGTGTGTGTGTGTGTGGTTGTGTGTGTGGTTGTGTGTGTGGTTGTGTGCATGGTTGTGGTTGTCTGTGTGACAGTAATACTAAAAGCATCTCAAAATAAAGGAACACAAACATCAAGTTTGTGGAAAGAGAAAGCATGTTGTAAATCAAACGGGCACAGCAAAGCATTAGCACAACAACAAAACAAACAAGATCACTTAGCGAAGATTGAGTGCTGATAATGGATACACACAGCCCATCATCTTAAGAGTTTGATTGCAGCCAATGTGCACTCAAACCTGCCCCCTCCTTGTGAGTTGCACCCCATATTTCATGAGTTGTAACTGCTGCACCCACCATAGTGCTTTGTGATCTAAAGCGCTACATAGGTCTAATCGATTAACCAGTCGCCAACATGCTGTGCTTTTAAAGAGAATGCACCAAAAGTTTCCAGCTTCCTCATCATGTCCTCATGAAAGTGCCAACGAAAGGACTCCCTGAATGGTGCAACGGACATGAAGCAGCCGTGGCGATCAGAGATAAACACTGTGAACGTTGTCCAGTTTCACAGTAACATTTCCTTAATGTTCTTTAAGTCACAAAACAGTAATACTAAAAGCATCTCAAAATAAAGAAACACAAACATCGAGTTTGTGGAAAGAGAAAGCACATTGTAAGTCAAACGGGTGCAGCAAAGCATTAACACAACATGTTCTTTGATGTTTGATGTTCTGTGAACAAGAACATCAAAAGGGCACCGCGAAAGTGATCGCGGGCGAAAGTGAAAGTGATTGCGGGCGCTTAATGAGCATGACGAGGTTTGCCAGCCTCTGCTCCTAAGCGCGCGCCCGCGCACATGCACTGTAGCTCTAGGCTGGCCATGGTAACATTTTTTGAGCCCTCACAAAAAGTCTCGCCAGACTAGCGCATGCGCTGGGTCAGGCGAGACCTAAAAAGACCTTGGAAACACTTTGTAAAAACTATTAAAAAAACGATTCGAAAATACTGGGGTTGCCAGAGGATGCTGTACAACACACGGGTGAACAATATCATATGAATGTATCCGGTGATGTTGCGATGAAAAACGTAATATACATCGTTACATCAAAAATATGTTGGTCTGATGTATATGAAGCATAAAGTCCTGGTGAATGCCTAAGACATCATTGTTGCTTGGTATAAAACAGTACAGTACCGGCGTGTTAAAATGTGGCAACCTTCAAATAAAATAACACAAGGCATTTCGAATCGATGCACAGATGGCAAGTAGGATTGCGCATTCTCAGAGTGATAGTAGTTGACACGGTTTTCAACCCTGAACCAAGAGATTATCCTCAAAGGCTAGTTGGCTTGCCTCTTGATCAGGGCCTCTGGGCCAAAAATGCCTCAAAACCATTTCTCCGAGTGCCTGACCTGTGTCTGCTGTGAGTGATAGCCTCCAAGTAGTGCCACCACAGTCCTGGTGCTTGAAAAGTATTATATTGCATTGTAACTGCATTTATATAGCGCTTACTACCCCTGACGAGGCATCGAAGTGCAATTTTGGAGAGGAGCATGCTACTTCGGGACCCATAGAGGATTAGTGTTGAATTAGTATAGTGAAACATGCAAGTAATTTTAAGTGGTGGATAGGTTAGTCAGTTATTTGGATTCGGAATGATAGCAGAAGGATAGAAGAGGAAAAAGGTTTGGATTTATATAGCGTTTGTTACCTCTGATGGGGTGTTGAAGCGTAAATGTATTTATCTATTTTTTGGGCGAGTAGCACGCTACTCCGGAAACCCATAAAGAATTAGTGGTGAATTAGTATGGTAAAATATAAAAGTGATTTGAGTGGTGGATATTAGTCAGTTATTTGGAGTGAGAAGGATAGCGGAGGTATAGAAGGGAAAGAAAGGTTTGCATTCATATACCACCTGTTACCCCTGATGGGTGTTGAAGCGCTTTTCTGGCGAGTAGCACGCTACTCCAGAACCCTTAAAGGATTAGTGTTGAAAATTAGTATAGTGAAATATGATGTAATTTGAGTGGTGGATATGTTATTTAGTTATTTGATAGAGAAGGGTAGGTGGCGGGATAGAAGAGGGAAAGAGGTTTATAATTATATTGCACTTGCTACCCCTGATGGGGTTTTGAAGCACTTTTTGGCGAGTAGCACGCTACTCTGGAACCCATAAGGATTAGTGTTGAATTAGTATGGTGAAACATGAAAGTAATTTGAGTGGTGGATATGTTAGTCAGTTATTTGGATTGAGAAGGGTTGGGGAGGGGCAGAAAAGGGGAAAAGGTTTGCATTTATATAGTGCTTGTAACTCTGATGGGGTGTTGAAATGCTTTATTGGCGAATAGCACGCTACTCTGGAACCCATAAAGGATTAGTGGTGAATTAGTATAGTGGAATATGGAATTTGAGAAGGGAACATGTTAGTCTTTTATTTGGATTGAAAAGGATAGTGGGGGGATAGAAGAGTCAAGAATTTGGATTTTTTTTTTTAGGTCATAGCAGTAGGAGGAGGCTTTTGGATGAGTAAAAGGGGGTTTTGTAGGGGAAGGGTCAGAGGGAAGAGTTTAGAAAGGTTTGATTTGGGGGATCGGTGTAGTAAAAGAGGTGTCAGATGATGCAAGAAGTGGTAGAGAAGGAGAGAGTATAGAAAGTGTTATTTTAGGGATCAGAGTAGTGGTATGGGGTTTGGGATAAATGAGAGCGTCGATGTAGAGAATATATTGATGTATAGGGTGAGGGATAGGGTAGTGCATTGGAAAGAGTAGTAGAGAGAAGTTTGAGATGAGTCAGAAATTTGGGCTAGAAAATATATTGAGAGAAGTGTAGGCTGAGAAATATGGTAGTGCATTGGAAATGCTAAATTAGAAGAAAGTGATAAATATATAGATCCATAAGTACATTGAAATTATATAGATGCATAAAGGAGGTTAGTACATGTAGATTAAAGATATTGATAGAGGTACAAGATGAGAAATAGGGTAGTGCAATGGATAGCTTTTTCAGGAGAAAAGTAAGAGACACTTAGATCCAAGTACATGGAAGGTACATAGATGCACAATGGAAGCAAGTACATGTAGACCAAATATGTTTATTTTTTTTAAACAACATAATTATTCTACATGTTTATACAAAGCAAAACACAAAGATAGCTACATATCTATAGTGAAAATAAATGCTTATATACAGAGGGATATGCTGTAAAATTCTGTTTGCATATGGTGCTTATGTGGGGAAGAGCCAATTCTTGAGTAGTTTTCTGAAGCTAAGGTGGTTGTCGGTGGATCTTATGTTGGGGGGTAAAGAGTTCCATAGTTTGGCTGCTTGAATAGAGAAGGATGTGCCACCCATTGTTTTTTTTGTATCTTGGGATTTTGAGGCAAGATGCCCCTTTAGAGCTTAGGTTCCTTTGATGAATGTGTTTGGTGATTTTATTCCTGATGAAGAGTGGTCCCATTCCATGTATTGCTTTGTGGGTGATACAAAGTAGCTTGAAAGTGGATCTTACGGCAACCGGTAACCAATGCAGGGCTTTCAAGGCAGGTGAGATGTGGTCTCGCGGTTTGATATGCAAGAGTAGTCTGGCAGCTGAGTTCTGAATCCGTTGTAGTCTTTTCATGGTTGTTAAAGGTGATCAGTGGTAGAGGCTATTGGCGTAATCGAGTTTGGACAGAAGAAGAGAGACGGTAGCTTGGACCTTGTGTGGAAATCCCAAATGAGGGAAAAGAAAATTAGTCGCAGAGTTTTTATAGTGACAAAGCTTGATCTTGCTAGTTTGTCCACTTGGGTATTCATCGATAGCTTGGAGACCATGGTCATTTCGAGGTTTCTTACTTCCTTCTATACTTTAGGCGGTGATCCCAGTTCATCAGGCCAGGCGGCAAGCGGGTCATAATGTTTCCAATCGCCACATGTGAGTATTTCCGTTTTGGAAGCATTCAATTTGAGATCCACGTCTCTGAGACAACTGAAAATTGGTGATTTTGCAATGTCTTTGGGGTATTCCAGTTTAAGGAGTCTTTGCGTGTCATCTGCATAGTTATAGCACATGAGGTGAAATTGATTGACCAGTACCGGTAATGACTTCATGTAGATGTTGAAAAGCATGGGCAAGATGATGGAGCCTTGATGGACCCCTGATTTTGTTGAGTATAGTTTGGACGAGAAAGGTGGGGTATGGATGACATTAGTTCTGTTTCGAAGGTAGAACGGGACCCAGTCTAGAGCAGGTCCCTCTATGCCGGCTTCATAGAGTCTTTGTTTCAGAGTGTCATGGAATCCCTACACTCAGCAAAGCAAGATTTAACTTTCTGCTGGCAGTTGTGCAGGCCTCAATTTGTACTGTATTGGGCCCACACTCCATTCCGGATGTTCTGTATTTTTTCTTTGGTCACAATCAGGCACAACTAAATAACCACAGTTGTTACAGAGTCGGTCATACTTTCTTTGTTCGGCCATAGGCCAAAAAAGACATGATAAATCAAATACAATGTATATCCAGGTAAAAAACCCAGAAAGTGTAAAACCTACATTCCATAAAATATAAGAAGGCATTCAATATTTAAAATGACATGCCAAAATACTGTTCCACCCACATCAGCGTAGGACTGTTCATTCCAGCCCATATTTTATCATAGGGAGACCATCTCATATCTCTTTCTGATGGCTATTACTTATCTTATAAAATGCAAAACAGTGAAGCAAGTTTACCTATCCACGAGACTTTGCAAGTACAATAAGCCCTGCTGATGTGTTCACAATTTGGTCTTCCTTAAGTAGATGGCAAAATAGATCAAAGTGACTAGTGCTTTGTTAGGCAGATTGGTCACACGGACAGGGTGGTAGGTCATGTGACCAGGCATCTTGGACCGGAAAAGCTACCTTAAAATGTATCTCAAATTTTTTTTAAAGGGTAAGTAGCAACAATAATTTGGGTTTGTACAAAATACGATTCCAGATTTTCTGTTGTAGAGCTCGATGCATAGCTTTGAATTGCTACCTTGGTAGCATTTCTGAAGCCTAATATTTGAGGAGTAATTTAGGTAGCACCATTTTACTTCCTCTTTACTTTTTTGAGTGATATTAGAAGGATTTTCAAAAAGGTCAGTTTTACAAATTAAAGCAAAAGACTTCTTTTAGGTGACCCAAGGAATTTGTGCCACCCCATCCAGTGCCAGACAATTCAAAATACAACAGCGGACCAACTCTTCCGCTAGATTTAACCAAAACTTGATCCACAATAACAAAGGGGATAGCTTTTTGCTATTTCCCTCTTTTTGTCAAAGACACTTTTAAGTTGCATGTCTGTGGTTATCAAGATTAGTTATCTACAACTTTGGTACTCTAGTAGTTGTTTGACTTTACTCTATTTGCCACAGTTGTTGTTTTATTGTTATCGTTAGTGTGTTGTATTTTTATTTAATTACAGTTTGGATTACTACATTATTACTTCACAAAATGCCTCTAATTCAAGCCTGATTGGTTTCAGGGACGATACCAGAGTGTTTGGCACAGGTCTATTACTCATTTCATAAGGGATACTTGTGTTACATGAACTTTTACCCATTTGCCCAAATATCAAATTGTGATGACATTTGACACGCTATCGGGTCAGATTCACCCTGTACATCTTTTTGGTCCTCTATGCCAGCACTGTCCTGGCCTTAGACTCCAGCGAGCAACTCTATTGGTATGGCGGATGCCACCTGCTCCTCCAAAGGCTTCAACTCATCCTGGAAATACGGTCCTCCTCCGGTCCTCATTGCAGCCTTGAGGTTCCTGGACAGTTTTTCTTTGGTCCTGCATTTGTGGTCATGCCAATGCATTTTACATTCCACAACAGTCCTTGTTGGTCCCAAACATCTGATCTTGTCAACTATTGCATGCCATAAAGCATCATTTTTTGATAATGGTAATTTCGAGATGACAAAGAATAAATATTTGGTAATTTCCCTTATGAGTATTTCGCTCTCTTCCTCTGTGAAGATGGATTTCCTCCTCCTTTGCCCACATATTTCTAATACTTCTTGTGGATTGGTGGTCTCCTATCCTGTTGCTCCTTCCATGGTGCAAAATGTACATATGCAGAAGCAGTTCTACAGAGATTTGTGACTCGCACTATGACATTTTGAAGCTTTTAGTGACACATTGCGCTTTTATGTGATGCAATGTTGACTTGCGGCACATAAAGGGGTCTTACAGCACACAATTCAACTTTGCAACGCCTAGGGTAAAGTTGCATAACGCCGAATTGTTAGAAAATTACCACTTTGCTTCACCCATGCATGATGCATTTCTGGACCTTGAGCCTTGGTGCACCATATGGTAAATACGGTGCACCCATGACGAAGGATTCTGCTGCAACATGGCGCAACACATTCTCACGCAACACTGCACAACACAGCATTGCGTGTTGAATGAGAAATCTGGCCCCAGATGTTTTCTGTTATCACCCAATCCTAATTCAGTTCCCAAGTCTCCTCTCAGGGCATATTAGTGAGAATGTGTGGGGCTATGTAACAAGCAGTAGCGTCCGGTGTCTTGGAGGAGTACGCTTCGGGGAGGGGGAGGGGGGTCACAGGACTAAATAAAAAATAAGTAGATAAAAAAAAACTGACCTGCAACTAGTCGGTTGCGAATTTCTTTTCCTCTCCTCTTCGCGGGTAAAGACTCCCAGACTCCACTGTGGCCAATCCTGAGGCTGCTCACATGTCATGAAAACAGCTTCAGGATTGGCCTGAGCGATCAGCATTTGTGCTCCCAGGGAGACTGGGAGCCTGAGACTGCTCTCTCCCACCCAGTAATGCAGCTGTGGTTTGAGAGGGCTTCACTGTGCATGACTCTTTGGCCGGCCTGAGACGGCCGGCCAAACTGTCATGACAGTGAAGACAGTGCACCTACCACTTTCCTTAGTGCCTGTCACCCCCGAGACCTCACCCCCAAGACTCAGCAGCAAAGCGGAAAGGAAAAATAAAATGATAATAAATCATGTTTATTATCATTTTATTTTCTCTTTCCTCCCGTTTTGTAGTCGGTGGGGGGGTGACGTTCCTCAGCCATAGCGGAGGAGCCGCCGCTGAAACTTCAAGCAACTTGGAATTGTTTATTAGTGCATGCGTGTGTGTAGAGGTCTGTGTAACAAGAAGGTTGAAGTGACTCTGAACATTTTATTAGTGAATGTGTACATAGTGGCAGCATCACAAGAAACATCTAGCAACTCAGAACAGTTTGTTAGTGAATTTGCATTAGGGAGCAGTGTAACAAGACTCTTCCAGCAAATCAACTGTTTATTGGTAAATGTGTCTTGGTGCTAAAAGCAACTTACTGAAGGTTATTTAACAGACAGAGAATGTTTTAATCTTGGACTTCCCAAAGTTTCATAGTTGGCAAAGATCCAGCTGTGGGACATTCATTCCATTGCTGGCAGCCTAAAACACAGGCGGATCGGCCTCCACACTACGCCCTTTTGAAACGCAGGAACAGTAGCGCCAGCCATAAATGAAGGGTGGTGGGGCAGGTGGGGAGAGGCAGGTGGATTTGAATGTAAAAAATAATAAAAACGTACCTTTTGACGCTGGCTGTTTCAGCGTCGCATCTCCTCACGCCGCCGCTCCTCTTTCTGTATTTCTGCCTGCTGGTTCCAGCAGCCCCTGGGACAAACTCCCTGTCCAATCCCTGCACTGCAGAACAGCGCAGGGATTGGTCTGCGCAGACAGAAATTACTCCCTGCTCAGACCAGGGAGTCTGTGGGGTTTCTCCAGCCCAGCTGCTCAAAGCAGCTGGGCTGAAGAAAACCTAAGTGCGCTTGTGTGTTTTCGTCGGCCTGAGACGGCTGGCCATAATATATATGTGCACTTAGGGAGTAGAATGCACTAGGGATCCAGCGGAAAGCAAGGGACAAACACCTCACAAACAACTGAAAAGTTCCATGGGCCCATATACAACAATCAGATTTCCTGGCTGTTTCGCTGGGGGTCAAGTTTTACAATTCACGTTGATCTTAATTAGTTAACTCAATGGGAATTCATCATCATAAAACTTTATTTCGGCCGCAAAGGCCATAAAAGTACCAATAAAATATAACAACATACAATTCTTAAGATACAGCAAGATAAAATTAAAATTATTCATAAAGATAGAAAATGCAGAAAGTGCAAAAATACATTTGAACTTGATAATTAATTGCAGAAATGTCTACATTTGATCCACATAGCATTTAAAAAACGAGAAACTGCAAAAACAATTGGAGGGTGGGTGTCGTATTTCAGAACTCTTAGGGCATTTTCACATTCTCTAAATCCCAGATTTTTACAAATGGGTTTTACCCAGCGATTTCGTGACTGATAATACGTTGGGCAAAAGAAAAAAACATGTTTTTCATCTTCCATTCGATAGCCACAAGCAGGGTAAGCAGTGTTTTTATTGGGCTCCCAACTCAAGGTAAAAGACCTAAGCGGTAAGCTGCCTATTCTCAGCTGGTAGTACAACTTCCTAGCAACAGCAGGAAAAATCAGATCTACAAATTCCTCCCTCCTGTAATCAACTTTGATCTGAAGAAACTGGGCAGTCAATCTGCCAACACCAGAATTCACGTGGAGGCTCATAAAATGATAATGTCTGAACCGATCAACCAAATTTACCCTAGATAGAGCCAAGCATGAGACCTCCGGGGAACCCCATAATTCTGGGAGGCCAATCTTAACACATATATCCCTGATATGATTTAACCAGGGGATTTTCTTGTTATTGATTAGGGGCCAAACTCCCTTAAATTCTTCTCGGTAGGAACCCAACTCCGGATTAGACCAAAGTCTCTTCCAGTATGTCACTGGCCGCAGCGCCACCTCCTCCTCCACGGGTAACAACCCTAGGTCAAACCTAATGGGAACCAACGGGGTACTTGGGGGCAAGCCCAACACATTTCTCATAAAAGAATTTTCGGTCCTTGTTAGGCTGGAGGGCTTGCAATGTCCCCATAGTTCAGCTCCATAAGTGGACGCAGCTCTAGCTTGAGTCTTATAGATTTCTACCACTGGTGCTACAGGCTTGAAGACCGAACCTCTAAAAAGTTTAGACATTCCTCCTGTAATTTGGGACAGCTTTAGTGCTGAATTAGTGACTTGACTCCCCCACCCAAGATGTTCTTGGAGAGTGATCCCCAGATATCCAAATGTCTTTACCCGCTCGAGAGGAATGCCATTCAACACTGGGTTCGGGCGTGTGTGCTTGGGGGGATTGAGGATCATGAACTTCGTTTTTACTAGATTAATCTCCAGACCTCTTTCCCCACGGAAGTCCACAAAGCCATCTAAAATGCGCTGGGTACCGGTAGATGTTCGAGACAACAACAAAGTGTCGTCAGCAAACATCAAAGCCGGTACCCTGCCCGTGGCAAGTCTTGGGAAATCAGTGTCCTTAATGCCTTCCAGATGTTTAATAAGCCCATTAATATATAAGCAAAATAGCGTCGGTGCTAACACGCATCCTTGGCGCACTCCTCGGTTCACAGGGAAACGTGCAGACAGCTCTCCGTATTTCCCACACCTAACCTGTGCAAAGTTTTCTGTATGAAGTCTTCTCAAGACATCCAGAAGATACAGGGGGACGTTAAGTGCCTGGAGAACTCTCCACAGATTTTCTCGCGACACCAGGTCAAATGCAGACCTCAGGTCAACAAAAATGAGGTAGAGGCTGCCACCCTCCACACTCACAGTTTTCCAATAAAGGACCTGAAGTCGAAGTAACTGATCAATAGTTGAGGTGCCCTTTCTAAAACCCACCTGCAGGGTACTCAGGATGTCATTTTCTACCTCCCATGTCTGGATTCTGTCCAGGACTATACGTCCAAGTAGCTTTTGAGTAATATCAATCAAACTAATGGGCCTATAGTTTGAAGGTTGTAGTGGGCATCCTTTTTTAAATATTGGCACGATCTCTGCACCACGCCAGGTCTCTGGGGGTTCTGCACCAAGTAAGATAGAATTAAACAAGACACAAAGATACGGAGCCCATACCTTGGGTTCTGACCGATAAAGATCGCCTGGGATCTTATCTAGGCCCGGCGCTGTAAAAGTTTGTTAATAGCGGTTTCCACCTCCATTATCGTTATCACCGGAACATCCTCTGCTCGGCACTCAGAGGTGGAAAATGGAGCAGTTGAGACTATTGAGTTGGAGTTTGTGCATGAGTATAAGCTTCCAAAGTGGTCTTCCCAAGCTGCTGGGGCTATGTTAGAAAATATAGTAGTCACGGTTTCTTTTCTACCATTACTAACAATAGCCCAGAAGGATTTAAAATCTTTATACTGTAAGGCTAATCTTAACTCCTCCCACTTGTCGTCCTCCCATTTCAATCTTTTGTTTGTAGTGTGCTCGTAGTATTTTGGTCCTTTCTTTGTCCTTAGCCTTGATTGCTTGAATCAATTCACTTTTCAACTTCCGGCACTCAACGGTATACCACAATTGACTTTTAGCCAATTTGGCCCTAGAGCTCCCAACCGGAAAAAACACCTCCGAAAGTTTAGAGGCGAGCTGGCTATGGATGTCTGCCGGCCTTGTTTCCCTCCCAGTGGAGAGGCAGTTTAACCCTTCTCCAGCCATTTCACTAAGGTGGGGCAAAACCAGTCTATAGATTTCTGCCATCTTGTTTGAGCAAGCAAGGATACGTGGCCATTTTACTCTCCGTCTGTTATTATGCAGAATGAGAGGTTGTGGTACGACACTGGCCTCGGTTTCATAACTATTCAAACCCCAGCTTTCTGGTTTTAATGTCATGACCAGGGCGTTGTGGTCGCTGTCATCTCGGTCTATAATCTTAAAATCAAGCACCTTGTCCCAAGATCTTGTTTCGATCAAAATATAATCTATAATAGAGGTTTGCCCAACTCTGTTAAAGGTAGCTTGTCCAGGTCTATCGGAGTTAAATCTACCATTACATGACCTCAAAGATAAGGAAAGAGTAAGAGCAATAATCTGTAGCACCAATGGAGTCCAAGCTTTGACCGGAGGAATCAAAGGCTCGGGAATGTTCCAATGTGTATTTTCCACAATCGGATCGTCTAAAACCAGCATGCTAAGTGGTTCATACTGGCAGTTAAAGTCACCGCCTACTATCACAGAGTACTCTGGGTCTAAGGTCAGAATATAATCATTCAACTGTGTAATAACCTTAGAGTCCCGGCTGCTCGGGGAAGGTCTAGAGTAAACATTCAATAAAGCTAAATGTTTATTCCCTGGCATATCAAGTAGAACACATTGAATGTCATGTGAGCTAGTTTGGAGCTGTCTAGCTGTAACTCCCAAATGCAGAACCACCCAGATACTTAGGCCCCCTGAAGGTCTTTCCCTGCTACTGGTTATTGCAAGTATGTTATAAGACACAAAACCAGCCCGCTGAAGATTATCCAGGGCCCAGGTCTCTTGCATTAGACAAATATCAAATGTGTCTATAAAGTTGCCCCATTCTTCGCAAATCAATTTATTTTTTAGGCCTGCCACATTCCAGGAAAGGAAATTGATATTCATCTTGGGCTCCCCTATAATAGTAGTCAGATCACTAGCATGCCTGTTTGTAGCTAAAGGGGTAATTGCCCTACCCGTACTTCCCCGCACACATTCCTTCGCCAACCCACCCAACGATGGCAATGTAGGTGACTCAATCATTCTGCTCCTTGGGCTTTTCCAAGATGGGTCCACTAAATCATTCATATTGGACAATACTTCTGGGGGCCCCTGCTTAGGAAGGTTGTGTTTCCGGTCCTTGGAGCCTTCCTTGGTATTTTTTAAACCTTTGTGGTCCCCAGCCACAAAGATTGACTTGCTAGACTCTGGGCGTTAGTCGACTAGGTCCAAGGCACTGAATCTATTATTATGGTGGAAGGCTTCAAGTGGGGGCGGGCAATGTTGGTTGTAAACTTGATTAATATTACCAGGACAAAAGATACCACCATCCAGATCATTTCCTGAACCAACCACCCAACCCCTCAAAGAAGCATCACACCCATAGCAGGAGGCACCCGGGTAGAAGTAAGTGAGTGGAAAGGCTTTTATACCTGATTCAGGGCTGCCTGACTGCACTGTACAAATATGCCTCACTGTTCTCGGGTCCCTAAAGTTAATTACAACACAGTCGCCCTGTATATCCTTAGCTCTAGGACCCACCCAATCTATACGTCTTACAAATAAAATTTCGCTTCTACACTGGTTAGGGAGAGGTTTATTACAATTCAACCAGTGCAAGCACTTATTTTTGAGTTCACTGAATGCCTCCCTTGATCCATAATTCAAGGTAGGAACCCCCACAAGGACCACTACATAGGGAATAGACTCGGGTGGCAGATCCAAACATGGCAACTTGGGTTTAGCTGTGACCCCTGCTTCAGTTGGGTTATTTTCTGAAGAGTGGGATCAGAACTACTAACCTCAGGTGGTATATTAGCTATAGCGTGATCCGCCTTTCCTCTTTCATTCCCCAGTGAGACTAATGAAATTGGCTCGTTATATTCTCCTTGAACAATAGTGCCTACTCTGTTTCCCTGTGAGGTAAGTTAGGCTGTCAAATCTATCGCTTTGTTAATTATTTTGGAGTTTGGGCATTTAGAACCATCTAATTCTTTATTCAGTGAAACTAAATCCACAATTGGGTCCTCCCCAGCCCGTGTCTCCTTCCCCCCGACAGTGCAGCGTACATTAGTTCAAACTTAGAGAGTCTTTTTTCAATGGAATCAAGTCTATTATGAATTGGGAGGCAAGTCACAGTGAATAGCTGTTCCATTTTGGCCCAAAAGTCTCTTCTGGACTCTGGCGGAATCGGGTCCTCAGTACCTTGGGTTATAGGCTCAGCAGAAAGTACTCTATGCTGGATATCTGATTTAGCCATATGCTCAAAGTTCCCGACGTTTGCCCGTTTTTGGATTTTCGTTTTCTTGTTGGTCAAAACTGTACCTCCCCGCTTACGTCTGACAACCTGGTCTGTCGGCTGGCCATTTGCCTCCTCGTTCGTATCCGGGATCAAACATACACGAATTGGCAAACCGGATCTTGTTGTTCCGACATTATGCACAAGTGTAGGGGAATCAATCCCAGTGAAGTCACCACGCTCAGTTAGACTGTGCACATTGCAATCAACAGCTGAATGTTGGTTTCCTTCACCTCCATGATCGACGAGAATGGGGTCTAGAACTAAATTGGGCTGGCTGTTAACTACATGTACAGGAGACTTTGCCAAGGCAATTGTGCCCAATGAGGACCGTTTAACAAACTCTTGGTCGATAGAGAGCCGTTTTTCGGTCAGCTCAATTTCCCTCTGTAGAACGGACGTGGCCCTGGTAATAAAGTTATCCAAAGTACCAACAACTCCGGCCCCATTGAGAGACTTTCGCCCCTTCCCCAAACCTGAAGCGGCCATTGCCACCGGTTAGTGAATAATAATAAAGACAAGGCTGCCTACCAAAACCCTTTCGGATTGACACAATATATCCAAAGTAATGATGATAGCTTAACTCACGAAATAAGGTCCAATGGAGATAAGAGGGAGGCCCCGTCCCGTCCTCAAACATACTCGGACGGGCTCAGACGGGCCCGCCCTTGGCCCGGGCTTCGCCCGGCACACGCCTGCCCTCGTTCCGCGATGCACGTAGAAGGCATGCTTATGTATTGGCAGGCGAAGTACAATCACCGGGAAGAGGCAGCAGCTGGTTATGAAGCTGTGACTGCTGGTCCTCGCAGTCCCGCTAAGTGAGCCCGGCAAAGCAATCCAAAGGAGCACAGGGAGGTCTGCTGCGAGCGGCGCCCGCGAAGCGGGGGCCGCGAGCTGTTAAGTAGGTAGGCAGGCGAATACAATCACCGGGAAGAGGCAGCAGCTGGCTATGAAGCTGTGACTGCTGGTCCTCGCAGTCCCGCTAAGTGAGCCCGGCAAAGCAATCCAAAGGAGCACAGGGAGATCTGCTGCGAGCGGCTCCCTCGAAGCGTGGGCCGCGAACTGTTAAGTAGGTAGGCAGGCGAATACAATCACCGGGAAGAGGCAGCAGCTGGTTATGAAGCTGTGACTACTGGTCCTCGCAGTCCCGCTAAGTGAGCCCGGCAAAGCAATCCAAAGGAGCACAGGGAGATCTGCTGCGAGCGGCAATTCAATTTACTCCTGATAAATCTTTATCCAATGTCTAACTAATCTTCACAGATAAACACTATTCCTTTAGTCGATGGACCATTAGTTGAGTAGTTGATGGTGATATGAACAATCTAACTAACTAAATGTACAGATCTTAGTGAAATAAACCACAGACTATGGGTAAGATTCAATAATGTTATCTAAATCTCAGTCATAAATGAACGCTCATTAATATAAATTCACAGTGCAAACACCATCAAATTTTCATGGGGGAGAAAATTAATTTAACAATGTACATTCAATTCACAGACTCATTCAACAAATCAATGCATTAAGAGTGGATAGATGAAGAGACAGAATGCATAATAAATCATACATTTGCAAAAAATATGCAAATTTGAGACAGAACAAGAATTACCCAAAGGTGATTATAGAAACCCAACTCTGTCAAAAAAGGGCTGGTGGTGGTCTCCTGATTAAGACTCAGGAGACAAAGGCTATAGGACAGGCTCAGGACAGGGTAATACTTAATACAATTCTCAATAGACCCGACGCACCGGGGCACATCCCTCACACTCTCTCCCTCCTCGATATTCGTCCGGAATCTTCGATCTAATCAAGTATCTTTCAGAGGTGAATCATCGCACTCTATTCTCTCTTTCCTCAGCAGCAGTAGTTCTTGACTCTCTCTTGCACTCGTGCTTGCCTCGCCTCGCTTGCATGCATGACAACTCTTAAAAATTAAGTCACTCTAGTTATAGTCTTCATTTCTGCATGTCCCACCCTCAAAAGTTACACATCTTGATAAAATACGAATCTGAGTGGACAGGGACAGGGGAGTTATCATCACCTCACGCTGACATGTTTACATTTTTAATAACTCTTTTGTCTAACAAAACCCATCCCCTTTAGCTCATTTAATATTCTGTCTCATTTCCGTTCATTTAATGTTACTATTCAAAATACATTTAATACAGTTCTACAGTCGAGAAGAATTTTCGCACTGCGGGTGTCCTTGGCTCTTGGCAGCCTATCAGTGACTCGGTCATCAGGTCACATCACTATTACACTTCGCATGTCTAGCTCGCATCCATTTTCAATGCCATCTTTTTCTTTTGTGTGTCACATGAGGCCCAAACGTACACTATTAATAAAGCAATCATAAACAAATGTTAATTTCTCAAATAAGTGATTTTCACTGTTCACCACCCACTTCTGCTCTATCCCATGTTATTTTCTTCTTTGTTAAGCAAAAGCATTAGCAGCGACAGCTCTCTTTAAATTCAGGAAAGCATATGCCAGGCACGCGGTACCTCAAGACCCAATGTTAGTAATTTCTGTGCTTGCGTGAGAGTTTTCGATCTCAAAACGGACTAGTCACGTTACTATCTATGTAGTTCTAATTCGCACATGCGCAAAAGCGTTTTCCAGTTTAAAGCGGGTTTTAGTTGCGTTGCGTTCTATTTTCATTAGTTAAGCATGCGTGAAGCTCTTATTCTCATATGTAAATGTTGTGTGTACATATTAATTTCATTTTCTTTACTATTTCTAATAATTAATACTGTTATGAGGGATTGCTCCGAGCAAGTTTTGTTTTCTTGAATCCTTCCTCCATCACTAGCACTCCTCTTCCCTCTTCCCATACCTCGGTCCCGTCCCTCCTTAACAGCCCTGGCTAAGAGCCAGCAAAGGTAAATTAAAACAATGCAAGAACATCGTTCAATTTACATTTGCAGGCTCTTAGCCAGGCAGTGGGGCGACACTCCTCCGCCATTGCAGAGGAGCCGCCACTGCGCAGGAAGCTGACAAGATATTGATCATCCGACCTCAGGGATTTTACAGGAACGTATGGAGACCCCATTGTGGGAGTAAGCCATATGCACAATGCACAGAGCCGGACTTGGGAACCAAAAGCATTCTTAGCAAAATATTCAAGTCAGCCCCATCCCTTCGTATTCTCGCACAATCTCTATTTCAATCCAGTGTCTCCTTCTGTCTCTCTCTTTACCTTTGTCTCATCACTTTCTTTCTGCCTTCCCACTTCCTCCCTCCAAAGACCGACTGGGATATAAATCAGACCCGAGGACTAATTCACGTTTGTGAGTCAGGGAAGTTTTGAACTTATAGAGACAAACTGTATAAGTGTGTTTCGAAATATGGGAGACTGAGTGCTTTCTGTAGGCAATTTTTTGTGGTAATATCATAGAAATCATCAAAACAGGCCTAAAAACAGGCCCACACACTGATCTGAAAGACTAGCCCTTCGGGCACTGCCAACGTGCCTTATAGTCCAGTCCTCCCTCCTTCTCTTAAAGCCCCCCCCTACCCGCTGCAATTAACAACCCGGGAACTGGGGATAGTGAAAGAGGTACCAGGAGCGCCCCTGGGCTTTCAAAACCACCCTCCAGGGCTCCAGGTAGCCGGGGAAATGTCCAGTGGAATAAAGGGTTTGTCCTTCTCTGACCATGTCTAGCAGTGGTGGCTCGCAGAGGGAGTGCTGTGGGGTAGTGGGGCAGGCGGGGAAGGGGCAGGGTGGGGATGTAGTAGAGTCAGACATATGACGGCCAGGAGTAAAGTATGTAAATAAATAAATAAATCTATTTACCTTGCGCTCGCTGCATTTCCACACCGGGTCAATGTTATAAAGCAGGGAGGTTATTTTACCCAGTGGTGTAACGAAAGTTGAAGGGGCCCCCCTGCAAGGTACACAGAGGGGCCCCCACTCCGGATTTAACCCGGAGCTCTCCAGGGTCAGTACAGTGCTGAGGGGGCCCCCAGCAGCTCGGGCCCCCCCACTGCAGGGGATGCGGGGGCCTGTGTTACGCCCCTGATTTCAGGGACATCTTAAGGATTTTGGGGGCCCTGGGCCAAACATATTTTGGGGGCCCCTGTTCAGAACAGCTTTGAATTTATGATCCAATTTGAGCCCCTGTTTCCCACGCAGTTTCTGCTTCCTCAGCTGCGTTAGTGATCCAGTTTGCATCATAGGCATTAGTCTATATATTCCCGATGTAAACGGACGCAAGCAGCTGACAGCGGTAGGATTTAGTGTTTCCTGCCCTGCTATATTAATACTTTTTAAATTGTATATGTGTGGCTGAATTACTCTGTGCTTTTTAACAATTTCTCCTACCTACGCACACTTACACTTTTCTTGATTCTGCTTGCCTACAAATCCTTAGCTGCTTTGATACACATCTTGCTTTTCCTCCAGTCCTGGTCCGCCGCGGCTGATACTCCGATTGTGCGGAGGGCTGGGGCTACTATCGGGCTCCTCACTTCTGGCAACGCAGTTTCCACTTCCTCAGCTGCGTTAGCGATCCAGTTTGCATCATATGCATTAGCCAATATATTCCCGATGCAAACGAACAAACGCAGCGAGCGCGCCATAGGCAAGCCTGTCTGTGCTGTGAGGCGTCCCGGAGGCGTCCGGCGCCGGCCATGCTGCCCATTTCCCCTCCGGTGAGTTTCTTCCACTGTATTACAATAGAAAAAACTGCTAAGCCTTAGGCGGCTACCATTATGTCAGTGTACAGCGGCTGATCCAAGCTTGGAGGTAGACTTTCGATGCAATAAGTGCAACTGGTCTCTCCTCCAGCCCAGGAATCTCACACCCAAGATCCTCCCACGCAACAATAAGTGTAAAAACAATAAGAAAATAGAGGACTTATAGGCCACCCTTTTAAATTGTCACTCTATGCGAAAGCATGAACCACACATTTATGGCCTACTTTTAGACGAACAGCCTAATTTTTTATTTCTCACTGAGAACTGACTGTCTGAAGCCTCCAACCCTGCTATCACCTTGGCCATCCCTACGGGTTGTAAAATCCTTAGGAGAGATTGGGAAGGGGGGCGGTGTCGCCATAATTTACTATAAAAAACTAGACTGCTCTCCCATCCCGATGGAAAACATCAAGAGCGCAGAGTCCTTAGGCTTCCGCCATACCTTATCCCCCCCATCATAGCACTGCTGATTTTCTGATTTACAGACCTCTCAGTGCAATTGGAAATTTTATTACTACGCTTAATACAGCCACCACCTCCCTGGCCTTAAAATACAACAACTGACTTATTCTGGGAGATTTCAATATACATATGGACAATGGAAAAGACCTTCAAACAATTTCCTTGTTGGACACGCTGCAGGCCTGCAACACGTTTCCATCTATTTCTTCGGCCACCCATGAGAAGGGCCATACTCTAGACCAAATCTTTCACAACTTTGACATATCAGTAAGCTTACCTCTTCCCATTATCTGGTCTGACCACCTCCTATTAAAATTCATCATTCCCAACTCTGCCACAGACCTCGGGCTAACGCAGGGCAGAGGGACTCTAATTACAGGACGTTCCATAAAATATCCATCCCGATTTTAGCAGATGACCTCGGTCATTCCTCACCAGAGCTGGCTGGCTGCCCCGACTCGGACACCCTCTCAATATATTCATGGCTCCGAACCAACATTGATGCAGTGGTACCAGTTGTTTCCTGCTCCACAAAGAGTTCGGCCCCACCAGATCCATGGTTTAATGACTCCCTCAGATCTAGCAAAAGAAATTGTAGAAAAATGGAACGGAAATGGCGTAAATCTTATCCACCTGAGGACAGGAAGGTGTATAAAGACAACTTAAAAGCTCATTACATTCTCGTGAAGGCAGCCAAGAAAAAAGTCTTTCAAACCAAGATAGAAATTGCCCAAAATAAGAGTAAGGAAATCTTTAGTATAGTTAAATCCTTTACCGCCCCGAAAGCTGGCACAAAGGAAGGGCCATGCACGGAAGAATGGTCTAAGCAAATAGCTCAATTCGTCCTCAAAAAGATCTCCGTTATCCAACATGCCTTCACTAACAGCTCAGAGGAACAACTGGCCTTCTACCTTGGTTCTAATAGCATATTTCACCTCTTGGATCCTCCATCTTCACTAGCTTACCCTGAGTTTCAGCTTGAAGAGTCACTGACTCTTCTCCAAAGCATTAAGTCTGGCTCTCCTACCGACCCATGTCCAACGAATATCCTGAACCTATTAGCTCCCACCATAAACCCCACAGTAAACCAGCTCTTTAATGCTTCCCTCGCCTCAGGCAACATTCCGAAATTATGGAAGAATGCTAAGCTTCTTCCACAGATAAAAAAGGCTAAGGCCAAACCTACGAACCCTACCAACTACAGGGCAATCTCCCTTCTTCCAGCCCTCTCCAAAGTATTAGAGAAGCATGTAAACCAGGCTCTCCAAAAATACATTGAAGATGGGAAGCTCCTTCAAGAGTCCCAATCCGGTTTTAGGGCTAACTACCGTACGGAGACCGCTCTGCTGGAAGTGACTGAATTTCTCAAGGGTAAGCTGGACCAGGAAGGCAAGGCTGTTCTGATACTGCTCGATCTGTCGGCGGCCTTCGATACGTTTCCAGATGAGAGGCTCCTGGAGAGACTTGCTAACATTGGCCTGGGGGGACCGCCTTAACATGGATGTCATCCTTCTTGGCAAATAGATCTCAGGACATGGTAATCCAGAAACACCTGACTGGAGCTCTTGGTTGCCATAAGATCCTGCCCGCGGAAAAGGAGAAAATAAAAAATATAGGAAATGTCATAGACAAGACACTCTCCATGTGCTTTGAAATCTAAAATCTAACTGGCGTTTTCTTTGGCATACTCCGGATGCTACAAAAATTCCTGCCACTGTTACCGCTTGAGAGCAGAAAGATCGTGCTGCAGGCTCTGGTGACATCAAAGCTTGACTGTCTTCCCAAATTCCTTATCCAGCGCCTACAAGTGGTACAAAACGCGGCGGCCAGAGCCTTCCTGAGACCTAAAGCCAGATCTAGTATGACCCCCTATTCTTAAGTCTCTACACTGGCTCCCCATAACAGAACGGATCGACTTCAAAGCGATGACCATCTTCTTTAAAGCTTTCCCTGGCTCAGGAGCCGGCTACCTAAATAAGCGCGTTAATCCCTACACAACATGTAGACCCCTAAGATCTTCCAATGCCAACCTGGCCATCGTGCCTAAAATATGCCGTGCCCGCACTGGAGGCAGATCCCTCAGCTTTCTAGGCGCAAAATTGTGGAATAGCCCCCCTGAGTCTCTGAGACTAACCACAGACCTACTCTTTCAGGAAAAACCTGGCTTTTTAATAACTGATGGGTCTTTTACGCACATTTTCCTCCCGCTGTTAAGCGCCAGGACACTCTAGTCTGAGTAGCTGCACGATTTATTAAATACACTATTTAATTTCATTAGGGCTCTGACAGTGCAAAGGAACACTTGTTCAAATTCTAAGGGCCTTATTTATGAGGCCTTGCTTCACTTTTATGCTGCGGGTGCGTCACTTTTTGCGACCGCGTAAAAAATGTGCCATGTTGCCTCCTATGTTCAAAGTGGCGCATCTAGACATATGCATCACTTTGTAAACCCCTGCACCACACTATATCTGCGCCAGGTATAATGTATGCAGGGTGGGTGTTGCTTTGTAGAAGTGACGCATTGAAATCTATGAGAACTCAGTGCGCCACTTCTAGGACGCCATTGCGTCAATATCTTACACCTGCCTCACAGCAGGTGTAAGACTGATGCAGGCAAGCCCCATCTGAAAGGACACTTTGCTGGAGTTGCGTCTATTTTCAGACATACCCCAGCAATGCATCACTTTTGCACCTACAGATATGCCAGAAATACTGACGTATCTGTAACTCCTTGCAACATGATGCATCATACAGTAAATATGACGCATCCATCATGCGATGCATCACTTCTCATAAATAAGGCCCTAAATGTGTTTACATCTAATGTTCAGGGATAGTTATGTGTGTTTTCAATATTGTAACACAGCAGCAGCTCACCAATATTACTGCATATAATTTCTTTGATGCCCTCCCATTTCTTATATGTTAGGCATTGTTTTGATCTAAAAGAAACTTTTTTTATGTATATTGCATGAAACAAGCACAACATTTCTCTGCAAAATGGCTGTACTAGACTTTCACACATCAAGTACATAAAAAAGAAATTAAAGGAAAACAGTATTTAAAACAATCTGTTTAAGCAATATTCAAGGTCATTAGGGTAAAACTCTGGAGAACAGAGCTGGCTCTCTCAGGGGGCCCCCTGAAAGGCTGGGGCCCTGGGCCAGAGCCCACTTTGCCCATGCATTAAAACGTCTCTCCGTGTCTCAGTGTGAACAACAGGTTGTGGTTTGGGTGGCTGTGCTGGCACAGGAGAAGCCAGGTAGAGCTGTAAAAAGATTAGTGGGCGTGATGTACAGCGCGAACATAATATGGCAACACACACACCTTCCACATTTTAACCCATTGGTAAAGAGATCCCAGGATTTTGGGACGCTACTCACTAGCTCAGGTAATCTGCCCCACAGTTGGGTAGAACGGAGATGGATACAAGCAACCTAACATGAAAATACTTCCACGGGTGACTCTCTACTATACAATGTAGGAGTACAATTAGGGAAAACACTGTCCTGACAAATTATGAAAAACATGAGGAACATATTAGAAGCCTTTTCGTACGCTCTGTAATATATGTTTTGTAATCGGTTTGTCCTCGGTGTAACCAATTTGAAAGCTTTTGTTGTGTCCCAAATATATGTATATTGTTATTTTTCAGACACGTTTTATTCGAAAGCTTTACAGGTTGCATTACGTCTCCATTGTGAGGGCTTGACTCTAAGTTGGAGCTAAATAAATAAAGCCTCAATTTTAAGGTGGCACTGAGGAGAGTTTGCCTAAAATCACAGCTATTGACTTAAAAGGGGCAAATGGCAGCAACAGTGGAGGGGGGGGGGGGGGGTGTTGGGGGCGGAGGCTCACCAGAACCCTGGAGGGGGATCCGCAATGGAAAGGAGGAGGCTGTAACATTCGGGCTCCTGGACCGGCCGGACACCATCTTAGACACCACGTTCAGCTACAGAAGAAGATACATCTCCAGAGGCGACTTGTGCCAGCAACAAAGAGCAGGTATTTATTTATAAAGGTTTCTAGACGGGCGACTCAAATACCACGTGCGCTAGTTGATATAAATATTTCCTGAAACAGCACTTCTTGAAAAGAGGACTCTGGGTAGTTTAATGCACGTTGTTAATGGAGGGGAAAAGTAGGTGAGGCACATAGAATGGATGTGGCACAGTTGCAAAACTTATGTATATACACATTGGAAACGTCCCCCCTGCAGATACACTGTTAAGATACGGCATATATTGACTTAAATGAGAATTCGAGGGAACATGACATTCTAGCATTCATTTCAACGTATCCACAGTAGCGCCAGAAGTAGAACCTTGTGAATGGAACGCGTGTGACGTCACAGGCCCAGCAGTGTGATGCCAGAGGACATGGGAACAACAGAGCCTGAACAGGGTAGGCCGTACTCCGAGTCCACAAGTGAGGAAAAGACAGACAACTGTTGAGAAAGTATGTCAAGGAGCTCGGGAGTTTTTGGCTTAGAAAGGGGGTAAGTATTAGTGGCTTAATTGTTGTATTCGCCCAGTTTCTTACCTTGCCCGTCTCTCCGTTTTTTTGGACCCTCATGGTATCGCCCAAAAGTGACGATGTTTGATGGCATCCTCCACGGTCTCTATTGTGACGTACTGTGTATAAAAGAGTGGTAACCAGGGAACTGCAGCACTGGACACCATGACGCTAGCCTGAAAGGACGACCCTTAATGGCCGGAACGGGAGACAGAGAGAGCGCAGAATCCGCAGGGGCTGAACAGGCCCCAAAACAGGAGGCCAGGGATTGGGGAAAGAGAACACGTGAGCAAAAGCACCAATGTAAATAGAAAAGAAAACCAACCGAAAAAAAAACTGAATTGGAAACTAAACTAAAACCTGGTTTTAAAACCCCTCCATTTACCTAACCCTTGAATCCTCATCCTACCCTCCACCAAGATTCTTCCTGACTCCAAAATCCCTCCTTCCACCTATTCTTCAGACTCACAAACTCATCAACTGAACCCTTCCCTCCAAACCATATAATTGTGGTCCCTCCCTCTGCTTCCCTTCCTTTCACCTGCCTTCTCATCACCACTTCCCCTCTACATCTTTCCAAGACTAATCCCCTTCCTTTCTCTCACCACCCTTTCCCGCACTCTCCTACTTTCAAATGCCTTCCCAATCCCGGCCTAACATCCCCTTTCCTTTCCTGTCTCCCCTCTTATTTCCCCATCCCTTTTCCTTTCCTGTTACCACTCTTATTTCCACAGCCCCTCCATCCAAATTCCTTCCATGGACACCCACCCTTCCCTTGCCTTCCTATCTCATTGTCTGCATTACTTCTGTATTCATCCCGTTCCTGAACTACACTCGCCACATCCATTCTTCCCCTGTAATTTCTCCCCTCAGCCTTCCTCCTACACCCCTTTAGTTCCTTTCCTTTCCCTGCTGTTCCACTCCCCCACCCCTACCTAACTGTTCATTTACTATTGATGTATCCGTTACTTTCCCTCCGTTTCCTACTCACCTCCCCTTCTCTTACCCCTTCTCATTTCCCTTTCCCTTACACTTCACCTTACCCTTACCCATGCCCTTTACCCTTAACCTTCCTTTCTTTAGCCCGCTCTCATCCATTACATGCCATTCCAACTTCTTTCCACCCCATTCCACCCTCACCCCACTCTACCCTCACCCCACTCTACCCTCACTGTCACATCACGCCATGTCACCTCACGTCGCCTTACCCTACCCTCTCTTTACCCCACCTTACCCTCTCTACACCCCACCTTCACTATAACTCACCTTAGCCTCATTATACCTCACGCCACCCAACCCTCACTATAGGTCATGTCACTCCACATAATGTTACCTCAACTCACCCTACTCTAAGTATACTTCACTTTACCTCACCCTACCCTTACTATACCTTAACATACCCTCACTATATCCCACCTCACCATACTCACTATACTTCACCTCACCATATACTCAATGTTCCTCAACTCACCCTACAATAACTATGCCTCAACCTACACCACGAAACGTCACATCTCCTTACCACCCTATGGGCCATATGTAGGTACCTAAATACCGGTCGGTAACGGACGAAAATCGGTAAATATCCCGTTACCGACCGGTATTTAGGCAATTGAGATGTAGGTGGCTTGATTTCAGGATTCGGTAATTTACCGAATCGGAATTTTAAGAAATCGGTAAAATACCGATTCGGTAAATTACCGAATCCTGAAATCCTATGTAGGGGGCACTCAAGTGAGTGCATTTTTGGTGTCTGGATTCGTTATTTACCACCAACTACAAGTTGATGGTAAATAACGAATACCTTTTAAAAAGCAATTTTGTGCTTTTTGAAAAGTGCCATGTGGCAGACATACATGCCCTTAGGGCATGTATGTGTGCCACATGTGTACACATGCACGATTCAGGGGTGCAACAGGGTGTCAATGTGACACCCTGCCACCCATGAATATGCTCCCCCTATTACCGATTCGGTATTTACCGAATCGGTAATAGTGAATGGCTTCCCATTCATTCCTATGGGCCTCCAGGCTCATAGGAATGAATTGGAAGGGATGCATAATTACCGATTCGGTAAATACCGAATCAGTAATACCGAATATTACCGATTCGGTAATAATTACCGAATGTTTACCTACATTCTATTTACCGATTCATAAATACCGAATCGGTAAAATTCGGTATTTATGAATCGGTAAATAGAAATTATCTACATATGGCCCTATACCTCACCTCAGCCTACTCGCAGTATACCTCACCCTACCCTCACTATACCTCACCTCATCCTATCCTCACTATACATCACCCGACCTCACCATCCCTTAATATACATCACCTCACCCTGCTATCCTTTAACGCCACCTCACTTTAACCTCACTGTACCACACCACCTCCTACCTCACTTCAACTCAACTCACTTCATCTTGTCATCCCTATACACCGCCTCACCTCAGCCCACCTTCACTGTATCTCACCTCACCTCACCTTACCCTCACTATACCTCACCCTACCCTCACTATACATACCTCAAATCACCCTACCCTCACTATGCGTCATTTCACCCTACCCTCACTATACATCCACCTCACCCTACCCTCACTATACATCCACCTCACCCTACCCTCACTATACATCCACCTCACCATTTCCGGACTATACCTCTCCCTGCCATCCTTATACTCCACCTCACCTCACCCTCCACTCATTGTACCTCATCCCAAACTACCCTCACTATTACTCACCTCTCCCTACCCTCATCTGTACCTCACCTCACCCTACCCTCCCTCTAACCTTACTACCCTTACCTCACTCTACCCTCACCATACAACACCTCACACTGCCATGGCTATACCTCACCTCACCCTACCCTCCATTTACCTCACCTCACTTCAGCCTACATTCACTAAACCTCACCTCAACCTACCCTCACTTTATCATACCTCACCCTATCCTCACTAAATCTCACCTTACCATCACTATACTTCACCTCACCCTACCCTTACTATACCTTACCTCACCCTATCCTTGCTATACATGTACTCACCTCAGTCTTCCTTCAGAATACCACACTGTGCCCTCAGTATACCTTACCTCATCCTATTACACTTCCCCTCACTTTACCTTACCTCACCCTACCTTCACCATATCTCACCTCTCACTACTGTCACTATACTTCCTCTCATCCAGCCCTCACTTGAACTCACCCTAACCTCACTACATCTCTACACACCCTACCCTCACTATATGTCACTTTATCTCAACTCATGCCCCCTCATCTCACATTACCCTCACTACACCTTACTTTACCTATAACTCACCTAACTTCATGTCACCATACCCTCCCTATACCTCAACTCACCCTCCCCTCCCCATAGCTTAACTCACACTACAATCCCAATGTCTCACCCTACCCTCACTATACGTCAGGTTACCTCAACCTACCCTCACCATACCTCAACTCACCTCACCCCACCCTCACAATAATTCACCTAACCCTACATTCACTAAAAATCACCTCACCTTACTCTCACTATACCGCAACCTGTCATCCCTATGACCCAAGTCAACTCACCCACCTCATCTCAGCCTACCATCACTATACGTCACCTCACCCTCACCTCATCTCAGCCTACCATCACTATACACCACCTCACCCTCACCTCAGCGTACCATCACTATACGTCACCTCACCCTCACCTCACTCTACCCTCTCCATACATCTACCCACCTCAGCCTCCCCTCACTATCCCGCACAGTGCCCTCAGTATACCTCACCTCACCCTCATTATACCACACCCTTTCTAACTTTCACTATAACTCACCTCAATCTACCTTCACTATACCTCACCTCACCCTACCCTCAATATATCTCACCTCATCCTGCCCTGACTATACATCACCTCACCTATCCCTCATGATACATCACCTCACTCTGCCATCCTTAAACCTTACCTCACCCTACCCTTGCTATACCTCACTGCCGCCTACCATTAGTATTCCTCACCCTACCCTCACTATACCTCACCTCAGCCTACCATCACTGTACCTCATCTCACATAACCCCACTCTCAATATACCTCATCTCACCCTACCATCACTATGAACCACCACACTTTAGTGTTCCCTCACTAAAGCTCACCTCACCCTACCATCCATAAACCTCACTTCAACTCACTGCATCCTATCAACCCTATACTCCATCTCACCTCAGCCTACCATCACTGTACCTCACCTCAGTCTACCCTTACCATACTTCACCTTAACATTTCCTCACTATACTTCACCTCGCCTTACTCTCACTATATCACTTCAATCTACCCTCTCTATACATCACCTCAGCATTCCATCACTATACCTCACCCTGCCTGCTACACTTCACCTTACGCTCACTATACCTTACTCTTCTTATACCTCACCTTAAGTCACAACTCCCTCCCTATACCTCACCTCACCCTACCCTCAGTATACATCAACTCACCTCACCCTACCCTCACAATACCTCACCTCACCCTACCCTCACTATACATCCATTACCCTACCCTCCCGATACCCCATATCAGCCTACTCCCACTATACCTCACATTATCCTACCCTCACTATACAGCACCTCGTCTCACCCGTCCCTCACTATACCTTACCTCACTCTGCCATCCTTAAACCTCATCTCACCCTACCCTTGCTGAACCTCACCACCGTCTACCAACAGCCTACCTCACATCACCCTACCCTCACTGTACACCACCTCACCTCAGTGTTCCTTCACTATAACTCACCCTATTCTGCCATCCATATACCTCACGTCAACTCAACTCATTTCATTCCATAATTCCTGTACCCCACCTCACTGCAGCCTACCATTACTGTAACTCATCCTACCCTTACCATACATCACCTCACCCTACCCTTACTATACCTCACCTCATCCCTACCCTCCCTAAACCTCACATCACCCTCCTCTCACAAGACCTCACCTCAGCCTACCCTCACTAAACCTCAACTCACCCTACCCTCGCCATATTTCACCCTACCCGCACTGTACCTCGCCTCACCTCACCTACCCTCACTATACCTTATCTCACCCTACCCTCACTATGCATCTCCTCCCCTCAGGGTCCCCTCACTATACTGCACAGTGCCTGTTAGAACTGGGGTCACCAATTCCAACACGGTAGCTTGGCGTGAGGCAGGAAGGCACCCGAAGGCAATGTGTAAAGCAGTGGTGCAGCACACACTCACACTGAGACAGTAACTCACACGCAATAGAAGGACACCACACCAGGTTGTTTTATGAAACAAGACTCTACTCTACTTTTAGTTCAGGCAGGTAACACTTCTGAGGTACTAGGCTAATGTAGGCAACATCTCTTAGGCATCACATCAATAAAGGTAACAATTCTGATATTCAGGGACAACATGGGCAACATTTCCCATAGGCATGGTCATCAAATGCAACCTTTCGTGGATATGAATACAACATCAAAACATTTCCTATGCATGTGGATTATTCAAGTAACACTTCATAGGTATGGGGGGTCATATAGTAACATGCACAACATTCATTAGGTTCTCCTCTTAACAAAGGCAAGATTTCCTGTAAATAGGGACATCGAGGTAACACTTCAGGGGCATGCACATCACCGTAACAGCTTATCTCGTGTGGCAGATGGTGATTACCAGTACTCACCATGGTTAGGGCAGTACTATGTCCCAGTCAGGCCCACCAGTTCCACAAAAGGGGTTAAATGGGGCCTTTGCGGCCCAGTTCCAGTCTCCTGAGCACCTACAGGGGTGCCGCTCCACTCTCGTTGCGCTCCCCTGGCAGCCCGATGCTGGTAGAAACCTCGCCTCCCTCCCCATGCCGCCCGCTGCTCTGCTCCTGCGGGGCTCTCCCCTGAAGGGGGCGACGGCAGGGAAATCGATCGAGGGGCCCCCGCTGGCAGCGGAGCCCCTCCGGCGACGTGCAGGATCAGCCCCGAGCCCCAGGCCTCCTTCCGGCCCAGGAGCCAATCGGGTCGCGGAGTCTTGGGGGCCGGACATGGCAGGCAATCAGGATGCGGCAGATAGTGGGCGCGGCCGCAAGAACCAAGGATGGCACGACTGTCAGGGGACGCGGCCGATGACGCAGTGGGCGCCCCAGTCACGTGACAACGCCCTCTCTGCCTTCTCCGGCCCAGCGCGGCCTTCTCCAATACTGCGGCGGCCCTCCCCAGGCCGCGGGGGCCGCGGCGGTGATTTCTGGGCCCCAAGTTATGTTCAACGGTAGCGCCCCACTTAAAAGCACACACCCGCTCGGAGCGCATGCAGCGCTTTGGGACTTCGCAGCGCCTGAGCCGCAACGATGAGCTCTGCAGATCACGCGCTTCCTGACACAGCACTAAAAGGCAGGTACCTGGGCCGCGGCGGTGATCTGGGGACAACTAGCGCTTGACAGCACAGGCAGATTACTTCCCCATAGCGCAGTTGGCGCCGTTCTAGCAATAAAGCGCTAGATGGGCACAGTTCTGACAGTAGAACCTAGGTAGGCACAGCGCTTTACCTGTTAATCCCCCAGCAGCAGCAGCTCTCACAGGGTCTCCAGCAATTGGAGAGGATGACATGTCCCAGGTTCACAGCGCTAGTTGTTAGCAGGACTTAGTTACAGGTTCTTTGAGTGCAGTAATCTTGGGGGACAGGTAGGGGTTGAGTTGGCAGGCATAAGAGGCAGGATGGTTCCCTCAGCACACTGTAGTTGGTCTCCTGGTTTTCCCCCTCACGGGGCAAGGTCAGCAGGCTGGCAGAGTCCATCAGCTATCTTGGGTACAGCAGGGCCTAAGCTCAGTCGGTCTCAGTAGTGTAGGTTCCCCCCTAGGCCCAACCGCCTATACTACGGCAGAGGTTCCCCCAGGTCCAGTGGTGCCCCAACTAACTAGTCAGGTTTCCCTCCTTTCCTCTACCCCTAGGTCAGGTGACCCTCCTGAAAGGCGGCAAAGCATAACTCCTCCCTAGGCTGGAAGGTTCCAGGAGCTTCTTCATGTCTGCCTATGGGACAAAAAGGCGGGACGGCAAAGATACAGTAACACACTATGTCCCAGCCTGCTCCTGACTACTGGTGCATGTGTGTTCAATGGCCACTCTGCAGTAGCAGGGGCCTGTGGCAGCCATGTTATTAGGAGAGAGCACCTGCACCTCAGCACTGTTTGGCAGTGGTAAGGCGCCCAGAGGCCTAGGTCCAACAAAAAGATGGTGGCAAAAAATGAGGCGCAAAGGGAAAAAAACTGGGTAAGACCACCCTAGGGCTGACAGGTCTAACACGCGTCCCCTCCCAGCTGAAAGTGGGGAGAGCTACCCAACCTCTAGGGAGTTCTCATTACTAAGGCGGAAGAATCGAGAGAGACCGTCAGTGTTGACGTGGTCTACTCCGGGTCGTTGTTCCACCCTAAAGTCCATACCCTGGAGGGAAATTGACCACCTCAACAATTTGGGGTTTTCGCCTTTCATCTGCATGAGCCAGCGAAGGGGTCAGTGGTCGGTCTGAATAAGGAAGTGAGAGCCAAAGAGGTATGGCCTCAGCTTCTTCAGGGCCCAAACCACGGCGAAGGCTTCGCGTTCAATCGTACTCCACCGCTGTTACCGGGGGAGTAGTCTTTGGGAAATAAAGGTCACTGGCTGGTCTTGGCCTTCCTCATTCAGTTGAGAGAGCACAGCTCCAATACCATGCTCAGAGGCATCTGTCTGCACAATGAATTCTTTTCCAAAGTCCGGAGTCCTAAGCACCGGAGCAGTGCACATCGCATGCTTGAGTGTGTCGAAAGCTTCTTGACAGGCAGCTGACCAAATGAACTTGTGTGGCTGCTTCTTGGATGTCAATTCAGACAGGGGGGCCACAATGGCTCCATAGCCCTTGACAAACCGGCGATAGTAACCCGTGAGGCCGAGAAAAGCCCGGACCTCCGTTTGGGTTTTGGGGGGCTCCCAGGCGAAGATGGTCTCGATTTTGGCCTGGAGGGGTTGCACCTTACCCCTGCCCACCAGGTGTCCCAGGTAAACGACAGATCCCTGTCCAGTCTGGCACTTGCTGGCCTTGATGGTTAGGCCAGCCCGCTGTAGAGCCTGCAGCACCTCCTGGAGATGCTCCAGATGGTCTTCCCAGCTGCTGCTGAAGACAGCTATGTCATCCAGGTAGTCAGCCGAGAAGGCCTCGAGGCCAGAAAGTACCTGGTTGACCAACCGCTGGAAAGTGGCCGGAGCATTTTTTGCCCGAAGGGCATCACTCGGAATTGGAAGTGGCCCTCGGGGGTGGAGAATGCAGTCTTCTCCTTCGCTCCGTCTGCCATGGCAATCTGCCAATACCCTTACGTCAGGTCAATCGTACTCAAGTACCGAGCTGCTCCCAGTCGGTCAATAAGCTCATCTGCCCGAGGGATCGGGTGAGCATCCGTCTTGGTCACGGAGTTCAAACCACGGTAGTCCACACAGAACCGAAGTTCTGGTGTGGTACCCGGCGGGCTGCTTTCGGCACCAACACCAACGGACTAGCCCAAGGGCTGCTGGAAGGCTCAATCACCCCCAGCTCCGACATCTTGACAACCTCACTCTGGATACTGGTCTTGACTTTGTCCGACAGCCGGTAAGACTTGGTTTTTACTGGGGGGCTGTCCCCTGTGTCCACATCATGGGTACACAGGTGCGTGATCCCAGGAGTGAGGGAGAACAACGAGGAGTACTGCTCCAATACCTGGCGGCAGTCCCTCTGTTGCTCAGGGGTCATGGATGGGGAGAGGACCACTCCCTCCACCGATCCATCCTTCTCTTGGGCCACCAGAAGGTCCGGAAGAGGCTTGCTCTCCTCCTCTTCGCTCCCATCCGTCACCATAAGGAGAGTAAACTCTGATCGCTCATGGTGCGGCTTCAGGCGGTTGACGTGGAACACCCTGTGGGGTTGTCGGGGGGTCTTGAGGTCTACTACGTAAATGGTCTGGCCTCTTTTCTCCAAAATTTCATATGGTCCAGTCCACCGGTCCAGGAGGGTGCTAAGCTCTCCGGGCTCCATGACCCACACCTTCTGTCCAGCATCCAACTCCACCGTCCGAACATTCTGGTCGTACCACTCCTTCATGACGGCTTGACTGGCCTCCAGATTGTCTGAGGCTTCCTTCCACAGCTTGGCCATCTGGCTGCGGAATGCCAGCATGTAGCTGACCACATCACGGGGAAGCTTCTTGGAAGACTTCTCCCACCCCTCCTTCACAAGACTGAGGGGCCCCCTAACGGGGTGTCCATAGAGCAGCTCAAAGGGGCTGAAACTGACCCCCTTCTGCGGCACCTCGCGGTAGGAGAGGTGTCAGAGGCAACTCACATTCTGGGCCAGTAAAGGTGTGGGACCAAACGAGCAAATGTTTTATCCTGGCCCAGGTGTCCTGCCAGCGGTATCTCATGTGCCAATTCCAGCAGGAAGGCTTGGTAGCATTGGGGGACCACTAAGGCCCTTGATGACCCATGCACCGGAGCCTTAGGCTCACTGTAGAGGAGGCCATCCTCCCAGTAAATATGATAATTACCGATTTCCTTACCAGTTGCTTGGGCTTCGGCCTGCTGCTGCATGCCTTCAAGCGTGGGGCACTCTCTCTGCACCCGACAAAATTCCTCCCGGGTAGGCCCTCCTTCCACCTTCCACTTTGCAGGGGTTGGCAAGTCCCCCACGGGAACAACATCCACCTCCGCGGACTCCGGGGTTACCTCCGCGGGCTCCCCATCCATCTCGCAGGCTGTATCCTCCAAGACGTCTTCTTGTCCAGCAGTGGGCTGAGCCATTGTTCCAGGCTCCAACCCGGGTTGAGTTCCTTGCCGGGCAGCCATGGACCTCGTGACCGAGCACGTCCACCCTGGTAATCCCAGCATTTCGGTGTGGGCTTGGAACTCCACCTCCTTCCAGGCGGTATACTCCAGATCATTTCCGAGCAGATACTCCACTGGCAAGGCAGGGCTTACGGTGACTCTCAACTGGCCCGAGACCCCTTCCCACTCAAAGGGAACCTGAGCCACAGGGTAGTGACCCACACTGCTTTTAGCCAACACAGCCGGGTGTAGTACATCAGGGATCACTTGCTCCGGGTACACCAGCTGTCTCAGTACCATCGTCATGCTGGCACCCATGTCCCTCAGAGCCTCCACCTCCTCCCCGTTAACCCAGACCCTCTGCCGGTACTTGCCAGTATTCGAGGGTACCAGAACCTGTGGGAACATCTCTCTATCCCCCAGGGAATCTAGGGTCAAGCCTGTCCACTCACCCCCCTGACCTAGGGACAACTCCTCCCCCAGCGCTACACTAGCCACCCCGGGGCTCTTACCTCCTGTGGGGGCTGGGGTCCTTTTGCGACACTGGGGATCCCCCTTGTAGTGTACAACCTCCCCGCACTCGTAGCACCGGACAGCTCTGGGCTGCTGACTCTTGTCAGGGTAAGTGGGTTTCTGGAATCCAGATTGGGGTGGGGAACCTACCCCTTTCCCCTGCGGTCTATTTTGGGGGCCTTTAAAGAACTTCTTTTTATCTCCCCCCTCTTTCTTCTGGGGAAAACCCTGTCCACCTTTCGGGGTGTCTCCCCCGGGCCTCTTGTGGGACACCCGAGTGCTGACCCACGGATCCACCTCCTCTGCAAACTCCCGAGGGTCGGTCAGCTTGCGGTCCACCAGGTGTTGGCACAGCTCTGGAAAACTCTTATCAAAAAGGTGCTCCCTTAAAAACAGGCTGTACAACCCTTCATAGTCACTCACTTCGCTGCCACGCACCCAACCCTCTAATGCCTTGCGAGCATAATCAAAAAAGTCCACCCAGTTCTGTGTGGGGAGCTTATGGCTGTTGCGGAATCTCTGGCAATACGTCTCTGGAGTGAGGCCAAACTTTTTAAGTAGCGCCTCCTTCATGACAGGGTCATTTGTCTGATCTCCTTTGTCTAAAGTCAAGAGTGTGTCCCTTGCCACCGGAGGTATGTACCTATACAGGCTACCCCCCCAGTAACTCTCGGACACCCCATGGGCTACCAAAGACACCTCATATGCCGCCAACCCCTTATCAATGTCATCCCCTACACTGAAACTGGCCACCACCTCCTTAGGTAGGTAAAACTTAGGCTCTCGTGGAACCTCAGCGGGTACGCTGCCACCATTGTTGTTGCCTTGCGCCCCTATCTGCAATGCTTGGAGCTCCAATTCCTTCAGGCTGAGCTCATGTGCAAGCTTCCTCTCCTCCATAGCAAGCCTCTTCTCTTGGAGCTCCTTCTCCATTCTGGCAAGCTCTAGCCTCAATTGCCTCTCCTCCCTGTCCTCGTACTCCTCCACAGACACACTCCTCGCTGACACATTACTGCCTGCCCTGGAACGTCTTCCTGGCAACACATTCTCACTGGTGTCTACGTGCAGTAGGTCTAGCTCTCCTGGAGCGTCTGGCTCCCCCGTTCCTCATCCACTCTCCCTCCCGGGTGGGCCAATACCCATGCCCTCAAGGCTTTCTGAAGCTCCTCTCTCTTGGTGCCTCGCTTGACGGATACCCCCATCCCCTGACAGGACTCACTCAGCTGCTCCACCGTATACATTTCTAGGTTGGCCAGCTCGAACTCCATCCTGACAGGTGGGGCCCCAGACAACTTAAGGAAAGAACAATAGGACGTAGGCAACAGGTTTAACACAGGAGCCTGTACAATCAATCAGGCAGTGAAGGGCGAATTGTTAGGCTTACATTACCATAGGTGTCCTGTTGCGGCGCACACTGAATCACTGGAGGGTGCTGCACAACCACAAGTCCTTATCCCACCGCTGAACACCAGGTAACACTTCTGAGGTACTAGGCTAATGTAGGCATCATCTCTTAGGCATCACTTCAATAAAGGTAAAAATTCTGATATTCAGGGACAACATAGGCAACATTTCCCATAGGCATGGTCATCGAATGCAACCTTTCGTGGATATGAATACAACATCAAAACATTTCCTATGCATGTGGATTATTCAAGTAACACTTCATAGGCATGGGGGGTCATATAGTAACATGCACAACATTCATTAGGTTCTCCTCTTAACAAAGGCAAGATTTCCTGTAAACAGGGACATCCAGGTAACACTTCAGGGGCATGCACATCACCTTAACAGCTTATCTTGTGTGGTAGATGGTGATTACCAGTACTCGGCATGGTTAGGGCAGTCCTATGTCCCGGTTAGGCCCAGCATTTCCACAAAAGGGGTTAAATGGGGCCTTCGCGGCCCAGTTCCAGTTTCCTGAGCACCTACGGGGCTGCCGCTCCACTCTCGATGCGCTCCCCTGGCAGCCCCGATGCAGTTAGAGACCTCGCCTCCCTCCCCAGGCAGTCCGCTGCTCTGCTCCTGCGGGGCTCTCACCTGAAGGGGGCGGCGGCAGGGAACTCGATTGAGGGGCCCCCGCTGGCAGCGGAGCCCCTCTGGCGACGTGCAGGATCAGCCCCGAGGCTCAGGCCTCCTTCCGGCTCAGGAGCCAATCGGGTCGTGGAGTCTTGGGGGCCAGGCACGGCAGGCAGTCAGGATGCGGCGGATGGTGGGCACGGCCGCAAGACCCAAGGGTGGCGCGACTGGCAGGGGACGAGGCCGATGATGCGGCCGGCGCCCCAGTCACATGACAACGCCCTCTCTGCCTTCTCCGGCCCAGCACGGCCTTCTCCGATACCACGGCGGCCCTCCCCAGGCCTCGGGGGCCGCAGCGATGACTTCTGGGCCAAAGCTGGTTCTTCCCACGAGGCGCCGGGGCCGCGGCGGTGATTTCTGGGCCCCAAGGCGCCTTCAACGGTAGCGCCCCACTTAAAGGCACACACCTGTTCGGAGCGCATGCAGCACTTTGGGACTTCGCGGTGCCTGAGCCGCAACGATGAGCTCTGCAGATCACGCGATTCCTGACACAGCGCTAAAAGGCAGGTACCTGGGCTGCGGCGGTGATCTGGGGACAACTAGCGCTTGGCAGCACAGGCAGATTACTTCCCCATAGCGCAGTCGGTGCCGTTCTAGCAATAAAGCGCTAGGTGGGCATAGTTCTGACAGTAGAGCGCTAGGTAGGCACAGCGCTTTACCTGTTGATCCCCCAGCAGCAGCAGCTCTCACAGGGTCCCCAGTACTTGGAGAGGATGGCAGGTCCCAGGTTCACAGCGCTAGTTGTTAGCAGGACTTAGTTACAGGTTCTTTGAGTGCAGTATCTTGGGGGACAGGTAGCGGTTGAGTTGGCAGGCATAAGAGGCAGGATGGTTCCCTCAGCACACTGGAGTTGGTCGCCTGGGTTTCCCCCTCACTGGGCAAGGTCAGCAGGCTGGCAGAGTCCCTCAGTTATCTAGGGTACAGCAGGGCCTAAGCTCAGTCAGTCTCAGTAGTGTAGGTTCCCCCCTAGGGCAAACCGCCTATACTCCGGCAGAGCTCCCCCAGGACCAGTGGTGCCCCAACTAACTAGTCAGGTTTCCCTCCTTTCCCCTTATACCCCTAGGTCAGGTGACCCTCCTGAAAGGCGGCAAAGCATAACTCCTCCCTGGGCTGGAAGGTTCCAGGAGCTTCTACATGTCTGCCTATGGGACAAAAAGGCGGGACGGCAAAGATACAATAACACTATGTCCCAGCCTGCTCCTGACTACTGGTGCGTGTGAGTTCAATGGCCACTCGGCAGTAGCAGGGGCCTGTGGCAGCCATGTTATTAGGAGAGAGCACTTGCACCTCGGCACTGTTTGGCAGTGGTAAGGCGCCCAGAGGCCTAGGTCCAACAAAATGATGGTGGCAAAAAATGAGGCGTAAAGGGTAAAAAATGGGGTAAGACCACCCTAGGGCTGACAGGTCTAACAGTGCCCGAAGTATTACTCACCTCATTCTTCTACACTATTCCTCACCTCGCACTACCCTCACTATGCTCTACATTACCCTGCCCTCACTCTACTTCGCGTGACCCTCACTATACCTCTTCACACCCTACCCTCACTATACATTACGTCACCTTATCTCACCTCATGCCACATCACCTCACCTTAACCTCACTATTACCTACTCTTCTTATAACTCACCTCATCTTAAGTCACCATATTCTCCCTATACCTCACCTCACCCTACCCTCACTACACCTCAACTCACACTATAGTCACTATGCCTCACCCTACCCTCACTATACTTCAGGTCACCTCACAATACCCTCACCATACCACACCTCAACTGGCACTACCCTCACTATATCCCAACACACCCCACCTCACACTTATTATACCTCACCTCACCCTACCGTCAATATATATCACCCTACCATGCTGCTACCCCATATCACCACTATACCTCATCTTACCCTCACTATACTTCACCTTACCCTACCCTCACTCTACCTCACCCTACAATCAGTATACCTCTACATGCCCTATTCTCACTATACATCACATCACCTCATCTCACCTCATGCCACTTCACCTCACCCTACCCTTACAATACCTTACTCTTCCTATACCTCACTTAACATTAAGTCACCATTCCCTCCCTATACCTCACCTCACCCTACCCTCACTATACATCAATTCACATCACCCTACCCTCACTATACCTCACCTCATCGTACCCTCACTATACATCTCCTCAAGTCATCCATCCCTCACTATACCTCAACTCACTCTGCTATCTTTAAACCTCACCTCACCCTAGCTGGACCTCACCACCGCCTAACAGCATCCCTCACATCACCCTTCCCTCACTGTACCTCACATCACCCTTCCCTCACTATACACAACCTCACCTCTGTGTTCCCTTAGTATTACTCACCGCACCCTGATGGAGGAGCTATATGGATCCCTCACATCAACTCAACTCAATTCATTCTATCATTCCTATACCCCACCTCACCTCAGCCTACCATCACTGTAACTTCCATCACCCTACCCTTACCATACATCACCTCACGCTATTCTCACTATACAGCATGTTGCCTTAGGCTCCCTATACCTCACCATACCATACCCTCACTATACCTCATCCTACCCTCACTATACTTCACCTAACCCTACATTCAATATACTGCACCTCATCCTACCTTCACCATACATCACCTCACCTCACCAGTCCCTCACCATAGATCAGCTCACTCTGCCACCCTTAAACCTCATCTTACCTTCGCTGTGCCTCACCACCTCCTACCATCAGAATACCTCACCTCACCCAACCCTCACTATACATCACCTCCACTCCGTGTTCCCTCACAATAACTCACCTCACCCTACCATCCATAAACCTGACTTCAGCTCAACTCACTTCATCCTATAATCCCTATACCCCACATCCCCTCAGCCTACCTTCACTGTTCCCTCTCTGTGAGCTACCCTCCCTCTACATCCACCTCACCATTCCCACACTATACCTCACCCGGCCATCCCTATACTCTACCTCACCTCAACCTCCCCTCACTGTACCTCATATATGCCTAACATCACTATAACTCCCCTCACCATATCTCACCTAACCCTACCCTAACCATATCTCACCTCACCTTACCCTCACTATTCCTTACCTCACCCTATCCGTGCTTTACATGTTCTCACCTTAGTCTTTCCTCACATCACCGCACCGTGCCCTCAGTATACATCACCTCACCCTACTACACTACCCTTCCCCTCACTATACCTAACTTCACCCTACCCTTGTTATATCTCACCTCTCCCTACCCTAGAATACTTCCCCTCAACCTACCCTCACTCTACCTCTACCTCAACCTAACCTCACTCCACTTCTGCACACCCTATCCTCACTATACGTCAGTTTATCTCACCTCATGCCACCTCATCTCACATTATCCTCACTACACCTTACTCTTCCTATAACTCACCTCACCATAAGTTACCACACCCTCCCTATACCTCACCTCACCCTACGCTCACTATAGCTCAATTTGCACTACATTCCCTATGCCTCACCCTACCCTCACCATACCTCAACTCACCTCAGCCCACCCTCACAATAAGTCGCCTAACCCTACTCTCACTTAACCTCACCTCAGCATTCCCTCACTATACCTAACCCTGCCATCCCTATACCCCATGTCAACTCATCCTCCCCTCACTGTACCTGCTCCCAGCCTATCATCACTGTATGTCACCTCACCTTCACCCTACCCTCATTATACCTTACCTTACCGTACCCTCTCTATCCCTCTCCACACCTCAGCCTCCCCTCATTATCCCACAGAGTGCCCTCAGTATATCTCACCTCGCCTTAACCTCACTGTACCTCACCTGAACCTAACCACACTACACTTCTCCTCTTCCCACCCTCAATATACCTCACCTCTTCCTACCCTCAATATACCTCACCTCTTCCTACCCTGACTGAACATTACACCTCACCTGTCCCTCACTATACATCACCACTTCCTACCCTCACTACACTTCACCTCACCCTCACTATACATCAACTCACCTCAGTGTTCCTTCACTTTAACTCACCTGACCCTGTCATCATATACCGCACTTCAACTCACTTCATCCTATCACCCCTATACCTCACCTTAGCCTACCATCACTGTAGATCACGTTGCCTTACCCTCACTGTACCTCACCTCACCCTACCCTCACTATACTTCACCACTTCCTACCCTCATTATAATTCACCTAACCATTCTCTCACTATACCCCACCTTGCCATTCCTTCACTGTTCCTAATCTCTTCCTACCTTCAATATAACTCACCTCACCCTACTGTCACTATACCTCACCTCATCCTACTCTCAGTATACATCACTTACCTCACTATATGCTCACTCTACTTCTACTATCAATGACCCCACCCTACCCTCACCATATTTCACCTCACACTACCCTCACTATACATCACCCCACCCTGTCATATCTATACTTATACCTCACCCTCCCCTCACTAAACCTCACAGCCTACATTCACTAAAAATTACCTCACCTCAAACTCACTTAACTTCACCTCACCCTATCCCCTACCCTCACTACACCTTACATCACCCTACCCTTGCTATACATGTCCTCCCCAGCCCCCCTTACTATACCACCCGTGCCCTCAGAATATGTCACCTTACCCTACTACACTACAACTCACCTCACCCTACCCCCACTATATCTCATCTTTCCCTAGCCTCATTTCACTTCCCCTCACCCTACCCTCACTTTACCTCACCCTACCCTCATTTTACTTCTGCACCCAACCCACAATATATGTCACTTCATCTCACCTCACCCTACCCTCACTATACACTACTCTTCCTATAACTCACCTCACCTTAAGTCACCATACCCTCCCTATAGCTAACCTCACCCTACTCTCAGTGTAGATAAACTCACACTAGAGTTACTATGCCTCACCCTACCTTCACTATACATCAGGTCACCTCACCATAGCCTCAGTATACCACACCTCACCTGACACTACCCGCACATGCCACAATTCACCTCACCCTACCCTCATAATACCCCATATCACCTAACTCTCACAATACCCCACCTCATCCTACCCTCACTATACATCACCTCACCCATCCCTCACTATACCTCACTTCACTCAACCCTTGCTATACCTCACCACTGCCTACAAACAGCATACCTAACTTCAACCTACCCTCACTATACCTTAAACTACATCTCACCCTAACCTTGCTATACCTCACCACAGCCTACGCTCAGTATACCTCACCCTACCCTCACTATACACCACCTCACTACAGTTTTCCCTCAGTATAACTCACCCCACTCTGCGATCCATATACCTCATGTCAACACAACTCACTTTACTCTATCATTCCTATAGTTCACCTCACCTCAGCCTACCCTTCCCATACATCACCTCACCCTACGCTCACTTTAACTCATGTTGCCTTACTCTCAAAATACCTCATGTCATCCTACCCTCACTATGCATTACCTCACCCATCCCTCACTATACATCACCTCACCTTACTCTCACTGTACCTCAGCACTACCTACCATCACCTCACCCTACCCTCACTATACTTCACCTCACCCTGCCCTTACCATACTTCACCTCACCCCCAACCGATCCTCACTATACTCCATCTCACCTTACCCTCACCATACATGCCTGACCTCACCCTACCCTCACTATTCATCCACCTCACCACTCCCTCACTATACCTCACCCTGCCATCCCTAAACTACACCTCACCCCATCACTGTACCTCATCTCAGCCTACCCTCACTATAGCCCACATCATCCTTCTGTCACTATACATCACTGCACCTCACCCTACCCTCACTCTACCCTTACTACCCCTTTCCTCACCCTACCCTCAACATATCTCACCTCACATACCTACACCTATAGCTCACCTCACTCTACCCTCACCATATCTCACCTCACCATACCCTCACAATACCTCAACTCACTTCCCCCTAACCTCACTATACCTTAACTCACCCTACCCTTGCAATACATCTGCTCACCTCAGCCTCCCCTCACTATCTCATGCAGTGACTAAAGTATACCTAACCTTGCCTTACCCTCACTATACCTTATCTCACCCACCCTCATTATGCCTCACCTCACCCTACTCACCTTACCCTCAATATACCTCACCTCTTCCTACCCTCACTAGACATCACCTCACCCTGCCATCCTTAAACCGCATCTCACCCTACCCTTGCTATACCCCACCACTGCCTACAATCAGTATACCTCACCCTACCCTGGCTATACCTCATCTCACCCTACTCTCTCTATACACCACCTCACGTCACTGTTCCCTCACTATATCTCACCTAAAACTGCCATCCATATACCTCACTTCAACTCAACTCACTTTATCCTATCATCCCTATATCCCAACTTACCTCACCCTATTTTCACTGTACTTCACCTCACCCTACCCTAACTATACATCACCCTCCCAGCCCTACGCCCCACCTCACCCTCTCCTCACTGTACCCCATATCACCTCTGGACACCCTACCTTCACGGGAAATGGCCACTACAACGCAGCCGTTTCCACGCATAACAGTAACCACTCATGCATTACAATGCATGCGTGGTTACCACAAAAATCCTTTACCACGCATACCTTTACTACGAGATACGTAGTAAAGGCATGTGTGCTAAAGGTAATATTAAAAAAAGGGGGTTGGGGGGGTCTCCCCCCCACAAAAAAAAATACCTGATTCCATCGATGTGGAGGCAATCGGCATCGTACCATCGTTAGAGGAAACGGAAAGACACTTCCGCTTCCTCTTTACGACGTGCGACGCAGATCGGAAGAGTTCCAGAGAAGAGAGGACGTAGCGAGGTAAGGGGGAATTTAGTTTAAGTAATTAATGAGGGGGACGTGTAGCGAAGGGGAAAATTTAAGGGTTTGTGGGTGGGGGAATCAAACAAGGAAACATTTTTAATGTTGAGGGGAGGGGAATTTATTAGAAGAAAAAGGGGCGGGGGGTCGCACAAGGGTATTATTAAAAAAAACAAGGACATTTACCACGAAAATGCCTTTCCCGATATGCGTGGCAAAAGCATTTTCGTGGTAAATGTTATTCGTGGTAATGGCATTCGCGTTGTAACGCATGCGTAGTAAAGGCATGCGTTGCAACGGAATGTGTTGTAATGACATACAACCACCTTCACTATATATCATGTCTCCTTAGCTCACCTCATTCCACTGCATCTCATACTACCCAGCTAAACTTTACTTTTCTTATATCTCACCTCACCTTAACTCACCATACCCTCCCTATACCTCGCCGTACCCTAAATTCACTATAACTCACCATGCCCTCACTATACATCACCCTACCCTCACGATGACCCACATCGCCCCACGCTTACTGTACCTCGCCTCACCCTACCCTGACTATACATCACCTCACCTCAGCTGTTGATCCCTATTCCTTACTTAACCCTGCTATTCTTAAACCTCACCTCACCCTACCCTCACTTTGACTCACCTCACCCTGCCATCCATATATCTCACTTCAACTTAACTAACTTCATCCTATCATTCCTATACCCCACCTCACCTCAGTCTACCATCACTGTACCCCTCCTCACCTTACTCTCACTATACTTCACCTCACCCTCACTCTGCCCTTACTATCTGACCACCCTCCCTCACCATCTCTCACATCACTCTAACCTCACTATATCTCACTTCACCTAACCCTACCCGCATTATAACTCAGCTCACCCTACCCTCACAATACTTCACCACACCTTACCACCTAACCTCATTATAGCTTACCTCACCCTACCCTCGCTATACATCTCCTCACCTCAGCCTCCCCTATTTGCACCATGCCCTCAGTATACCTCACCTCACCCTACTACACAACAACTTACCTCACCTAACCCTTACTATGCCTCACCTCACCCTACCCCCACTATACCTCCACACACCCTCCCCTCCCTATATGTCACCTCATCTCACCTCATGCTACCTCACCTCACCCTACCCTCACTATACCCTTATCCTCCTATAACCCACCTCACCTTCTCACCATACCCTCCCTATATCTCACCGCACCCTAGACTCACTTTAGCTCAACTCTTGCTTCAATCACTATGCCTCACCCTACCCTCACTATACATGAAGTCACCTCACCCTACCCTCAGTATACCACAGCTCACCTGACACTATCCTCACAATACCTCGCCTCACTCTACACTCACTATACCTCACCCTACCCTCACTATTCATCACCATACCCTAACGATACCCCACATCACCCTATAGTCACTATACCTCACCTTATCCTACCCTCACTGTACATCACCTCATCTCACCCATCCCTCACTATACTCACCTCACGCTGGCATCCTGAAACTTCACCACATCCTTCCCTCGCTATACCTCACCACTGCCTACCATCTGTATATCTCACCTCACCTTACCCTCACTATACCTCACCTCAGCCTGCCCTAATAAACCTCATCTCACCCTACCCTCACGGTATCTCACCTCACCTCACCCTAGCCTCACTATACCTCACCTCACTAAACTTCACCTCGGCCTGCCCCCTACTCTCACTATACCTTACCTCACCCTACACTCGCTTTTCATCTCCTCACCTCAGCCTCCCCTCACTGTACCTCACAGTACCCTCAGCATACCTCACCCTACTATACTTCACCTAACCTCACCCTACGCTCACTATACCTCCTCTCACCCTACCCTCAATATACTTCACTTCACTTCAGCCTGCCCTCAGTCGACCTCACAGCACCCTTCTATACCTTACCCTCACTATACCTCACCTATTATCACCTTACCATCCCTATACTTCCCCTATACTTCAACTCATGGCACCTTCACTATAGCTTACCATCAGCTTACCTTACCCTCACTATATCTCACCTCATCCTCAATATACCTCACATCACCCTCACTACACCTCACCCTACCCTCACTGTACATCACCCCACCTCACCCTCACTATACCTCACCCTCATTAAACTTCACCCTCACTATACCCCACCCTATCACTAACTTCACCTACCCTCTCACTGTACATCACCCTCAGCTCACTTCACTCTCACTATACCTCATCCTCACCCTTCATTCCCTGTCTCCTTGCATCTCCTATAGTTTTCCCTTCTCTTGCCTGCCCCTTCCTTTTTGGTATCCCTTTCATTCTCTTCCTTTCACTCTCTATCCTTCCTTGTTACCTAGCCCCCTGGCCTCGTTTTCCCTTTGTTCATTCCCTCGCATCCATCCATGATATTACCATTCCATCCTATTCCCATCTTATTCCCATCCTGTTCCTATCACTATCCCTATTCCTATCCATATTGTTACCCTATCCCATCCCCATCCCCAACCCTATCCCAAACCCAATCTCTATCCATATCCCTCTCCCTCACCCATTCCTTTCCCCTTTCCCTCATTTATGTTCCCTCCCTCTCCATTTCCCTCCCTCCCCTTCATGCACATCCTCTCACTGTGTCTCCCACCTCTCTCCTTTAATTCACGTCCCAATCCCTTGAATGTCCTTGTTCTTCCTAGCTTTCACCCTGCTTACCATCCTACCTTCCTAACCCTAACCTTCCTTGTTTCTGCTATCATGTCCCCTTTTCCCAGCATATTCTAGCACTCTACTGCTGCCCTTTTCCCTCTTTTTGCAGCCATCTTACCTCCCTACTACCCCCTTTTCATTCAGTTCACTTCACATTTCTTCTGTCTTTTCCTCCCCCTTTCTTTCCCTTTCCCACACTTTTCATATTTCACCCTCTTTTCCTTTCCTTCTTTCTACCCTCCCCTTCACATTCCCCTACCAATCACATTACCCTCTTCATTCTCCTCCCCTTCTTCTTGTCCTGTACATGGTCACATTTTAATTTTCCTTCTGTCCTGATTGCCGTCACAATCATCCCATCTTTCTCTTTCTTTCTTTCTCTTACCTTTTCTCTTTCTCTTACCCTTGCCCCTTTCTGCCATTCCCCTTTTTCATGTCCCCTTCCCATTCCTACTTTCTCCTTCTGCTTTTCCCTTCCCCTCTCTGTATGTCTTCCTATAAATTCCCCCTACTTCCCTACCTTAACATTTGTTTATCTCACCATACCCTCTTTCTCTTCCCTTTCATATAACTGGCATATTAATTGTTGCCATTTCCTACCCTTCTCACCCACTCCATACTTCTTCCTTCATTTCCACAAACCCTTCAATCTCCTTTGCCTAACTCTTAGCTCCACCCCTCTGTCCATTTTTATCACTCTTCCTTTATCTTCATCACAACGCCTCCTTATGCTCAAACTTTCTCCTCTACACTTTTTCTCCTACCATCCGAAACCTCCTACCTCCCATCATCACTCTCCTATCACCTGACTCCTCTGAAGCTCCACAAGTTTTGCTACAACTCATACTATATTTTCATCCCTAACTCTTGCCTCTTTTCAACTTGTTCACAACCATTTCTCCCACCTACCTCCTCACCCGTCTAACCATTTCTCGCTCTTTCCACTACCTTTTTCTCCTCTTTATCGGAAATTTCTACTCCTGTTTCCCTATTGTCCTACCTCCTACCTTTTGTAGATTCCAATTAAACAAAATACATATGTCATCCCCTCTACTCTACTACTACTACTATGCTCTGTTAATTTCCACTATCCTTACAGCATAACTTCTTCCTATTCGTCTTCCCTCATTTCCAATTCTCTATTCTCTACCGTCCTTCCCCTCAAAACCTCTCTCTCCTCCACACTACCTACCCTCCTTCTTTCCACTCCCTTCTTCTACCTCACTCCATGTTTGTTCCTCCTACTCCCTCCAAATCACTTCAGTTTGCTTCAGTCTTATCCATCTTTACTCATGCAAGCTTCATATCCACCCTCTCCCACAATTATTTTCTCCTCCTGCTCATGTTCCATCCCTTTAGATCTCCAACTTAAATATGAGTGCCCTGCCTACCATATATTTTTTCTTCCAAAACTATTTCTTCTTCTAATCCCTACATTGACTTCTTCTGCCATCCACCCCTCACTCTCATCCCATTACTCAGCCTCTCATATTTATAACACTATCAACTTGCTTTCCACCACCCCTACCTTCTATGTCTCTGTTACATGGCAAATCTCCTTTCTCAACAACCCTTCCTTACCCTGGTCCTCTACACTTCATTCCTATATCTTTACACCCACCCATTAATATTCTTTACCATTCATCCCATCTTTTCCAACAAACCTCATGTATTCCATGCCTATCGTTGCCTCCTTCCATCTGCAATCTTCCCTTTCTCTTCCCCACAGATCATTACTCTTTCCTCCAACTACCACAAGCTTTGCCACAGCTCTCCTGCCCTTCTCACCCTGCTCTATCCCCACACTTCTTACCCCTCTGCTCATTTTACCCCCTTTTCATCAGTAATATCACCTACAGGTTTTACACAGTAAACAGGTGTGTTCACATATTCCACATGGCATATCAACTCAAGCTAACAAAACTGATGTTTATCATCCCACCCTGATGTAAACCCTAGAGTACATCTGAGAAGTTGCCAGAAGTACAGTCAAATGGAGAATTACAGGGAAATGTAGCAGTTAAGAGGGAGACTGCAACACAGACTGGGACTTCCTAACCTTCCAGTCCACAATGTACAGCCATTTTTATTTGTAAATGGAAAACTATCTCAAACAACTCTCTTGGTCCTGGCGCAAACTTAAAGAACAAAAGAAAGCTTGCACTTGTACTGGCAAATGAGTCAGGATTGTATTGTCCATTCTCATAAATGGTATAAAGATGAAACGCAAGCCTACCCCGTATGATGGTCCGTATGATGGTAACCTCGACTTCTTTCCCTTGCACCCCATTTCACTCTTAATCCCTTCTTCCTGTCTTCACTATAATTATTTCTCCTCTGCTTTCCTCCCATCCCCTTCCTTCACCTTCTCTCACCCCCTCTCAATCCCTTTAATTTCTCTTCCTTTTCCTCTCTCTTACCTACCCTCAACTTCCATGCCATTGACTACTCTTTGCTCCCCTTCCCTAAGATTCCCTCCCTTTCATGTCATCCACTCCCACCGTGCTTTATTTTCCTTCAACTGTTCTTTCCTTCAACAAGAGACAGATGGCAAGGGGAAGGTTGTTCTCGGAGTGTGAAGAGGCCCATTGGTTTCCTTAGTATTGCATGCATGGTAGACCTGGCGGCAGATTGGCACAACCTAGCTGTCCTAAATAAATCCTGATAACAATCTTCACTTTCTTCTCTTAAGCTTTATTGATGAGATACAGGAACCACCCAACCGTCACAGCCAGGCACACTTGCAATCTACTTCCAACAGCTCAACCGCAGAATGTTAACATGTCATTTAGAACATTAATATGTCATAGCAGGGGGCCCCATTCGGCTAAAAACCAATGAATATCTGTGAGATATGGGAGTCTAAGAGGGCATGTCACGCAGGGTAGGGTTGGTTCCAGTTTGCATTATGCCACTGAGGCAGGGATGTATTACTCTTAAGAAAAAGAGGGATTGAGAGAGAGAAGAACACAACTAGTGATCACAGAGGAGGATTTGAAACTTTGTTTGTGAATGAAAGAAGGAATAGAGAAGCATGGAGGAAGAAAGATGAGTGGCGCTGTTATAAGGAGTGGAAGATACAAATGGATTGAGGGATGTTTGTGTCAGACCGATGAGGGCAATGGAAGGTATGGAAAAGAGAGGCGTCTGGAATGGGGCTAGACAGGGTGCTGGGAGGTTAAGGGATGGGAATCATTAGATGGATTGGTGGAAAGAAGGAGCGCCATGGATTACGGAATGATAGGTGGATGGTTTTCTGAAGCCAGAATTAGTGTATGTTACAATAATGAGGACAATAAAACTAACCTGCACATATAGTGAGTACAGAATATTGACTACCAACATGTGAACAAGGTAGGAATCTATGAACACACATATCAAGGGGCATATTTACAAGCCCCTATCGCCACAGGAACATCTCTTTTAGTGATGTCCCTGTGGCGATAAGGGCTTCGCCTTATTTACAAAGCAGTGTTAAGCCACTTAACGTGGCTTAATACTGCCTTGTAAATAAGGCACCCATTCACGCTATACTTAGCATGAAATGGCCGAGCAATGGTGTTGTGGTGGGCGTTCCACCGCAACACCCATTGATTTTGACGCTGCCCCATATTTACAAGAGTGGCGTACATACGGGGCAGCAGCAAAATTAAGACCAGGGAAAACCTGGTCTTATCCTGCTGAAACGAGAAATGCTTACTTTCTCCTTGTTTTTGCATTGATTTTTATGTGCAGGAAGGTGTCCCTTCCTGCACATAAAAAATCAATAAAAAGAAATTATGAGTTGCAACTTCTATGTGTGCTGCACAAAGCAGCACACGTAGAAGTTACAAAACACCATTTAAGATTGTTTATGTGCAGAAAGGGACATCTTCCTGCACATATTATTATTAGTATTTGTTAGGTGCAAAACTAATCATCCCCGTGGGGATCTCTCGGCGCCACAATATCAGAAGTGTAATGGAGAGAACCACTGATTAGCAACTGAACAACCATGTTTTGAGCCGTTTTTTGAACAGCCCAAAGGAGGGGCTATCACAAATGTCATCAGGCAGCTTATTCCAGTGGGAGGGCGCATGGTAAGAAAAAGACCAACCTTCCATTCTGATTTTGTTGATCCTCATTGGACACAACGGCCGTGATTGCTCGACCTCAGTTGCCGACACAGAATGTAAGGTATTAGCTTTTTGCTGAGATATGCCGGGCCATGCCCCTGTAGAGTCTTAAATACCAAACACAGCAGCTTAAAATAAGGCTCACTTCCTAATTGGCAACCAATGAAGTTGGCGCAGGAGAGGTTCCGAAGGCGAACGGGATAGACGATTAAGAGCAAGACGTGCAGCAGTATTCTGCATGATCTGCAGTCTAGAAAGAAGATCTTCCCTAATCCCTACTAGTAGGGAATTACCGTAATCCAGCCTGCTTACTAGTTATGCCTGAATAAGCGACTTTCTTGCAGAGAGGGGCAGCCAAGGAAAGATCTTTCTGAGCAAACGCATCAAGCCGAAACACGTGCCTGAAATGCTTTTCACGTGTTGCTCCATGGAGAGTTTCTCATCCACCATGATACCTACATTTTTCACCCATTTTTTGGGGGTGGAAGGGTCACCCAGCTCCGGAGGCCACCAATCTGTAGACCATAGCTCCTCTGCCTTCCCGAACAACACAATCTCACTTTTGGTTGTGTTCAGCTGCACAAAGTTAGCAGTCATCCAGGCCGCCGTCATTAACATACATTTTTTAAATCTTTCTCTGGTCGATTCGGGATCTGAATTGATGGTAATGATCAGTTGAGTATCATCTGCATATGAAACGGTGTCGAGCCCACAAGATCTGATAATGGGGGCCAGAGAAGATACATTAATGTTGAATAACGTAGGGCTTAGAATGGAGCCCTGTGGTACCCGTATGTCCTCAACCAAAGTCTGAGAAGTGAACAACTCAAGTTGGACTTGCTGAGTTCTGTCGGCAAGGAAGCTTTCAAACCATTTGAGTGCCGTTCCTCTGACACCTATCTCTTGGAATCTATCCATAAGGATTTGATGAGAGATGTTGTTGAATGTGGCCGACAAGTCAAGAAGGATCAGCATAGTAGGAGTCCCCTTGTCCAGGGCCAGCTTGATCGCATTGATTGAGCAAGGATTCAAGAAAACAAAACTTGCTTGGAGAAATCCCTCATTAACAGTACTAATTGGTAAAAATAATAAAGAAAACAATATTTAACATATGCACAACATTTACATATGGGGAAAGAGCTTTACGCATGCTTAATTAATGAAGAATAAAATGCAATGCGACTAAAACCCACTTTAAACTGGAAAACGCTTCTGCGCATGTGCGAATTAGAATTACGTAGATAGTAACATGACTAACCCTTTTTGAGAGGGAAAACTCTCAAGCATGCGCAGAAATTACTAACATTAGGTCTCAAGGCACCGCATGCCTGGCATATGCTTGCCTGAATTTAAAGAGAGCTATTGCTGCTAATGCATTTGCTTAAAGAAAGAGAAAATAACATGGGATAGAGTAGAAGTGGGTGGTGAACAGTGAAAATCACATATTTGAGAAATTAACATCTGTTTATGATTCCTTTATTAACAGTATACGTTTGGGCCTAATGTGGCATGCAAGAGAAAAAGATGCCGACGAAAATGGAGGCAAGCACAAGTCTACGCAGTGGAATCATCATGTGACCCGCTGACCGTGTCGCTGACAGACTGCCAAGAGTCAAGGATGACAGCTGTGTGATACCTCTTCCCAACTGTGAAACAGCATACAAGATGTGCCTGATTTGCAACATTAAATATCTGAGAAAGGAAATGAGACAGAATAATGAATGAGCTAAACGGGAAGGGTTTGTTAGACAAAAGAGTTTATTAAGAAATTAAACGTCAGCATGAGGTGATGGCAACTCCCCTGTCCCTGCCCAATCAGAATTTGTATTTCATCAAGATTTGTAACTTTTGAGGGTGGGACATGCAGAAATGAAGACTATAACTAGAGAGACTTAAAATTTAAGAGTTATCATGCATGTAAGAGAGGCGAGGCAAGCACGAGTGCAAGAGAGAGGCAAAAACTACTGCTGCTGAGGAAAGAGAGAACAGACTGGGAAGATTCCTCTCTGAAAGACACCTGATTAGATTGAAGATTCCGGAAGAATATCAAGGAGGGAGAGAGTGTAAGTGAGGGATGCGCCCCTGTGCGTCGGGTCTGTAGAGAAGTTTTAGTAAGTATTATCCTGTCCTGAGCCTATCCTATAGTCTTTGTCTCCTGATTCTTAATCAGGAGACCTCCACCAGCACTTTTGGAAAGAGAGTTGGTTTTCCGTTATTATCATTGGGTAATTATTATTCTGTCTCAAATTTGCATACCTTTGCAAATGTATGATTTATTATGCCTTTTGTCTCTTCATCTATCGATTCTTAATGCATTGATTTGTTGAGTGAGTCTGTGAATTGACTGTATATTTCTCTCCCATGAAAATTTGATGGTGTTTGCACTGTGAATTTGTATTAATGAGCGTTCATTTATGACTGAGATTTAGATAAACTTTATTGAATCTTACCCAGAGTCTGTGGTTATTTCACTAAGATCTGTAAGTTAGTAAGTTAATTATTAATATCACCATCACCTACTCAACTAATGGTCCATCGATCAAAGGAAGAGTGTTGATCTGTGAAAATTAGTTAGACATTGAATATAATTTCTCCGGAATAAAATTGAATCTCCAGTAGGCTAACTAATCAAGATCAAAGTGAATTAAAAAACTTGACCCCCAGCGAAACGGCCAGGAAAATATGATTGTGTATATGGGCCCATTGAGTTTTTAATTTGATTGTGTGGTGTTCGTCCCTGGCCTTTCGCTGGATCAGTTTTTCTGGTAGCAGAGTGATGGTTATTATTGATTAGTTTGGTGATTGTTGATTATTGAATATTGATTTCTGAATATTCACTATATGTTTAACAACAAGAGTTCGTGTCGGGTTCTTATGTTGTCTGGAAGTACAGGTACAGAGATACCTGGGAATCCTGGGAACGGAATTTAGAAGAGTGTGGTAAGGAAATCACACTGCAGAAGGTTACTCGTCTGTTGTCATAATACCTAAAAGCTATGCAGGGCTGTAGGTGTTATATTAGGGACTATATCGTATAAAAGTAGAGGGTGAGTGACAGCAAAGGGTCCGCCTGTGAAACTTTGACCTTACCCAAAGGAGGAGTATCCCTAGAGGAGTAACAGGTCTTCACCGAGCTTAAGTGAAGGGTAAACAGTGTTTTTTGCTCGTAGTGAAAGGAAGTATTTTCTCTTTGAAGCTAGTGAAGAAACTATCTTTGGTTTAGCGAAGCAGACCGAGTAGCGCTGTTTTTACGTTGTTACTAACAGACATTTTTAAAGACAAATTAAGAAAATACATTGTCGTATTACCTTGTGAAGGGAGGGTCAGTAGCAGGAGTCATATTGACATCACAGAGAGCCGCGCTGGTATTGGTTGAAGCAGCGGGCGTGTGAAAAGTCCAGATTATAAATGGAGGGTCAGTAGTAGGAACAATACTGACGTTACGAAGATCCACACTGGCATTGGTCAGACGAGTGGGTGCGTTGTAAGCCTTGATTGGTCGGTAGACAAGATTGGCTGTAGGAAAAGAAATGTAGTGAGACCTGATTGGACTGTTGGTGTGAGTCGCGTTGGTATAGGATGAGTGTTAGCAAACAGGATTCGTGAAAATACGGTAGAGATTTTGGGATTTTTACCAACTAAATGAATTAGTCACAAGAACAAGAGAATTAAGTTGATTAATAAGATCAAGAATTTCTTTAAGAAGGACAAGCGCATAGTAACTAGGGAGGGAATTCTTATGCTACCTCCTAATACGCTTGCTTCCTATATGATGATGGAAAGTGGATATCAAACGTGTGTATGGTTGGAAAATTGGGTGGAGTATACGAAAGATGATGGTGTTTTAGCTTTTCCAGAACATGGTACATTTAATGTAAGGATTCTTCAGAATTTGAGAAATAGGATGAATTCGTTAGAACCAAATCCTAGGTTAACACAGTATGAGGGTTTGGAAGAATGGAAAGTTGAGGCATTTGAACAAGAGAAATACAGAGGAGGCAGAAGAATAAATCCAGGACTTTGACCCAGATACCCATTTGATACCCGAGGAGATCAAATGAAAAGATGGAGAAGGGCTGTAATAACGGATGGTTTAAATCCAGTATTAATGGCTGAGGATCAAGAAGGGAGTAAATGTAAGGAAAAAACGAAACACTTAGGTGTGACAGGAATAGGATGTGATGAATCTGATGATGAGTTGTTGGAAGATATTCTAGTCAAAAGACCTCCACCTTATCAAGAAAGTGCTAGAGATACAACTCCAAGCGCCCCTATGATGGGAACTCAATTGGTTCTGCAAGTTCTATATGATGCAACAGTCATCCAAGCATCACAAGAAAAGGAAAGGGATGCATTGAATAAAACAAAAGAAGAGATAATTCAGAAAATAAATCAGTTAGGTTTGAATGCTCAAGCATTGACAGTATCAGTAACTATTGGCCCTGTTATTCCATTGTATGGTGACAAACGTGGTGCACCAAAACCACAAAATGTGACAGCTTCACAGGATGGTGTTAGAAAAGTGATAGTGATGTTAGAAGATCAAACTAGTGAGAGTGATTCGAATGTTTGATTATTAGATCTCCCAAATTTTGAGACTGTGACCAAAACACCAAAAAGAATTTCACCCATAGACACAAGGTGGAAAGTAACAACGGTTACCCCAGTGACAGTAAATTCTAGTGGATTTTCACCTGAAGATCTAGAAGAACGGGCAAAAGGATTAGAAAAAAAAGAAACCCCAACCAAAAACTATAGATGTAAGCAAGTTGAGAATGGATTTGGAGGAAATGATTATTGGTGCAATAAGTCCAGACAGGTTAGGTTCATATGGAGATGAAGAATTGTTGTTTTTGTGTAAAAGTATAACGTGGAGAACAAAGTATCTTCATGAGAAGATCGTGGAAGCAGCTTTAGAATTTGGAATAGGCGTGGAAAGTCAAAAATATTACAAAAGCCCTATAGATCAGAATTTACTGAAAAGTATTCCGAGAGTTTGAATGCTTCAAGAAGGAGATTGCAAATAAAGGAACTAATGCACATTTTAAAGAAATGGGGATATTTGTGCGCTCTGATCTGTGCGAACAAACAATGGACAAGCGATGGAAGTTGCGCCAACTGATAGATCCTTTAAGAACATTTGTCCACAAGTATTCCTACAAGAACCGGCCCGCCTAAAAGTAATGAAGGATGGCCGAACACATTTTTTCTTTGATGAATATGATGCTCACAAAGCTCTGTCAGAGTGGCAGTCTGCTGCCAAGAAGGGACCAATTTCTTGATGGGATAGGTCCCTCTTTCTTTTTCTTGAGTATTTTGGGGGTAGACTTCTCCTTATCTCGGCCTAAAAGGGAATAATAATGTGGGAATGTTTGTAGAATATGCTGTTTAATATTGTTTCTTATAGGGTTTTTTTTGTCAATGTCAATGATGGCTGAAGATGGTTATATTACACGTAATAAGGTAGGAGCGGTGGGGGTAGGCGGTGGCTCGGGGTTTGCAGGGGTAGGCACAGAGAGCGTCTACCTAAAATGCTGCCAGAGTGGGACAGCAGAAAGGGGGGCGATTCCTTTCCACAGACACGGGGGTGGGCTGGTTGGGTGGGGGTAGGATTTGGTTTTGGTTGTTTTGAATTTAGCCTACAGTATGACAGGTGGGGAGGGCGGGAGGGAAGGTGGGGTTTAATTAGCGACAGTTTGATTAAGGAAGCATTGATCGAGCACAGAGTGAGAAAAATAATTGCAGCTAGGGGGAACAAGAGGAGTGGTCTTTTTAATATGGCTCAATGTTCTACTTAAAATGTATGTGCTGGAAAGTATCAGGCCTCAATAATGCTGGGAAACGTTGTCTTGTAACGGAAGAACTTCGGGTATTTAAACCCCATATATTAGGAATCTCCAAAACACATCTGGCCCGTAAAGATAGAGCCTACATAAAACAGCTTGGATACGATGTGCTTGTTATCAATCTCTATTCGGGGGGTGGCTATTCTGAAATCTAAAAATTGTCAGGCCACCGTGCTTCGTACATTGGCCGATTCTAAGGGGAGATGGGCAATAGTTCAGGTATTGATATATGGGCATAAAATTACGGTTTGCTCAGTGTATGGATCCAATATCGACTGCTCTAATATGTTTTCTTATTTGTGTTCGGAGCTATTGGAATGGGATGGCGATTTGATCATTATGGGAGATTTTAATTGTATCATGGATAGAAAAATAGATACTACTAACACTTTAACTCGGCCCAGATTAGGGCTGCCATATCCGAACTCCTTCACTTACATCAGTTAGAGGACATCTGGCGAAGATTAAATTCTACGATGCCAGGCTATACGTTTTATTTGTACCCCCATAAAACATATTCTAGAATAGATATGATTTTCATTAGTAATAGGATTTTAGAGAGGGCAGAAATCGAGGTATGTTCCAAGATCACCTCGGAGCACATCTCGGTGATGCTGACCTTGCGACTTCAACCGGGGGTTAAGGAGTCAAGGAGGGAGTTCTCCTTCCCTAGATATCTTCTCAATAGTCCAGAATATGTGGAATTCATGCAAAGAACTTTAGGGGAATTTATTGAAAATAATATGGGAACAACGCCACTGGCAATGGTTTGGGATTGCATGAAGGCGTTTGTTAGAGGGGCTACATTTCAGTATATCATAAAAAAGAACAGACAGGGGCTATCTTTGCTGGAACAAAGACACAAGACGTATCTAGATTTAGAGCAAAAGCATTCTAGAGCTATTGTTTTGAAAGACCCTGGAGTACAGTTGATTTATCACCAGGTTATAGACGCCAGAGCTAAACTTAAAAGATGTTTAAGGGTGTTGTGGCCGGAATCCTCAGGATCGTACGTTGCTCTATAGGGGTCCACGTCTCGACACCCCCACGGTCTGATTTATAATTACAGACTCCATGGAGTGGTCCAGCGGGGCAAGGAAAGGATGGGGACAGCAGGGAGGGAGACCTGTGGAGACAGAACCAGACAGCAATCAGTAACTCCCTGCCTATCTTCCTTCCTACTCTACCCTGCTCCACCCCTTACTAGTGGAAGGAACAGTACCTGTAAAGGAAGAAAATACACAGCTTCTGTCAGTGGACCCACAACACTTAAGAACGAACTCTCAGTGATCTACAGGCAAAGAAGAGGCAGCTTTAGCACTAATACCCTGACCCTTCTCTGGCTGCACCGCAACCTATGGCCAGGATGACACCTACCCAGGAGTAAAAGCATATGAAGAAAACAGGGGAGCAGAAGAGCCGACCTCTTGCTCACTCTTGGAACCCCTGCTGCATAATATGAGAAAAGAAAACAATAGAATTCCGTCTTTAACATTCCATAATTAGGTAGTATGCACTTGTAATTTGGACACACGTCTGCATTGATTCATGAGACAGTGACTAGTGTTCATCACAGTGCTTTATGCCCCCTTCAGAAACATCAGCTTCCACCACAACGAGTATAGGAAAGTTCAGGCACGTACTCGGTTAGTGTGAATAGTCAAATAACTTCAAATGATATTGAATGACACTCAATTTCGTAGCAGCGCAGCTTGTTATTGAAATACAACACCCAGCTTGGTTGTCAACTGTGCACTGCCACCAAGGTTACTACAGGTGCCCTTCTTCCAAGCATTGACTACTGCCTCCGAGTTCGCCAACGAAGGAAGAATGCACCACAGGATGAATATACACAAGATCTCCCGTAATCAGACACTACTGATCTCGATGGGTGGATCAGTATGCTGAAGACTCGAGCCTATGGCCCTAGGCTCCAACATGAAACATTACACGGAGACACCCAATCCGGGTCTCCGTTCTTAATGGGCGAAAAGGACTGCCCCCTCGCCTCGCCACCAGAATCAAGACTGCGCACATCCGTAGTGAAATAGCGTGGTGCTCAGAGCACCCTTACCAGCCTCCGCGATGTCCAGCGCAGCTCTCGAGATAGAGTAAGCGGCATCCGAACTGTGCCCCGGAACCTCTTTGAGCACCCTTGCGCGAACGTCCTGACGTCACCGCCATCAGGAATCCGCCAAGGCTCACGGGATGTGTAGTTCCTTCCTGGCACCGCGCGCTTGAGCGCGGCTTGGCAGTGTTCTTTGAGCCCCCTTCGTGTGTGCCTTGACAAAGGGATAAAGTAGCGAATAGTTACCACAAGTTTAAAACCAAACAGTATGAATATGGGGAAAGGGTTGGGCGACTGCTAGCTAATCAAATCGCCGATATGAGGGCTAGATCAACTATTAAATGTATTAAAGGGGCAGATGGTCTAGTTTATACTAGATCTGAGGATATAATTCAACAATTTAAGTTATACTATGCCGATCTGTATGATAACTCAACCTGTTTTTTAACCATCAAATTGCTACAAGCTATATTGAGGAGAGTTCCATGCCTATTGTGAAATTGCTCTCTCTCTGAGCCTTTACAGAGGGATGTTGACTAAGGTGAAATCGAAGGAGCAATTAATACTTTGCCTACTGGTAAAGCTGTAGGAGATGATACAATTCCACTGGAATTCTATAAGACTTTTAAAAATAGGTTGCTACCGGTATTTCTAGCATTATTTAATGAGATTATGCAGGGGGGATGTTCCGCCCTCTTGGAACATTACTAATATCATAGTGTTTTTAAAAAAGGGGAAACCGGCAGAGAAGTTGAGCTCATATCAGCCGATATCATTAATGAACGCTGACGCCAAAAATTTTCAAATAATTCTTGCATCTCGTCTTGCTCCGGTTATCCACGTGCTAGTGTCAGAGCATCAGCATGGCTTTGTTCCAGGCAGAGACACAGCAGCTCATATTAATACAGCAATCGCAACTTTTGATATTTCTGGCCGGTTAAAACAGCGCGTTGGGATGTTGATGTTAGATGCCGAGAAGGCCTTCGACCGGGTGGTCTGGGGATCACTATGGTTAACCATGACAGTGCTTGGCCTCGGTTGGAGGTTTATTTCGCCAACTCAGAAACTGTATACCAATCCGAAAGCTTTGGTTATGGTTAATGGTCTTTCTCCATCCTCTTTTTTAACTCAAAGGGGCACGTGACAGGGGTGTCCCTATCCCCGTTATTGTTTGCTCTTTCTATTGAGCCTTTTGTACAGCATTTGTTATGTAATGTAAGGATCCCACCAGTATCTCTTAATGGCATAGAGCTTAAACTAATGGCATATGCAGACGATATAGAGGTCTTCTCCTGTAGACCTGAAGACTCCATAGCTGAGATTACATCAGAAGCCCAACGTTTTGGGTCATTTTCAGGCTATAAATTAAATTTAAATAAAACACAAACAATATTGAACTATCAATCAAATGCAGCTCTGGCTGCTTTGGGGATTACACGAACAGCAACATATTTAGAGGTTTGCATTAGCAGTCAAGTAGACGAGGTGATTGCGCTCAATTATGAACCACTGCTAAAAAGGGTTGTTTCAAATTTGCGTCGTTGGTATGGGCTTCCCATTAGTATTTTGGGGAGATGTAATATTGTTAAAATGAATATTTTGCCAAAGTTCTTGTATTTATTTTGTACTATTCCATATAGGGTCCCACTGGCATTCTTCAAAAGTTTGGAGGGTGTAATTGGTAGCTTTATCCGGAGTTATCGACATGCTAGGATAGCCTTACGTTTTATTAAATTACCTTATACTCAAGGCAGATTCATGCTCCCAGATTTTAAATTATATTTTTGTGCCGCGTTTTGTGGCCGAATGCAAAGTCTGCTTAAGGGACCAGATAGTAGCATTATCTGGTTCTCTTATCAAATGGCATGTGGCCCTGATGCTGGGTTTCTGTTATAAAAAAAAAACATTGATCCTAATTATTACAAAAGAGTCAGATTCAAGTTTGTGAGAGATATTATTAAGATATGGCAAGATATCTCTAAGACATATTCGTTTTCATATCTGCATGTGTATACTAGGTTATGGGGGAATCCTGCATTACTCGAGGTATTTTACGACCCTGTTGGAAGTAGGTGTCAAAGTAGGGGCATAGTACAACTCAGCCAGTTGTTTGATGGACAAGGGTTCTGGTCTTTTGCTGCTTTGCAGGAAGAGTATGGGCTGCCACAGTCTATGTTTTTTAAGTATTTACAAATCAGGGACTATTTGCTACGCGGCTTGGGTTTAGTACAGATACCAAATCTCTCTGAGATACTCTTTGTACTTTTTCAGACTACCGGCCAGGGGTTAATTGGTAGAGCTTACAAGAAACTTTTAGCTACCGTCAGTGATGATGATACACAAATTTCAGCAAAGTTAAGTTGGATCTTTCTAACCGATATAACTAGTAATGAAATACAGGAATCCATGGCAACCATAGATACAGCAGTAGTGTCGGTTAATCTGAAGCTACAGCAACATAGGGTAATCTTTATGCAGTACTATACTCCCGAGCTAATATCAAAATGGGTTGTGAATCAATCATCTTCACTTAAAGCATATTGTCCAAAGTGTCAACTGTTTGCCGCTGATTTATGACATATGTTTATTACGTGTCCAGGGCTGAGTGTATTTTGGCTTAAAGTTAACCATGCTCTTTCAATTTTGGCTGGACACAGTATTCAGTTGACAGAGAAGGAAATTGTGTTGGGGGTAATGCAGGATCGAGGTCATCTTTCGTGTTTATTTGTATTAATTTTAATTGTATGTGCTCGCCTGTGCATTGCTCGTGTTTGGATTGAAAAAACAGGACCCAGTATCAACGAATTTTGGACACTGGTATGGGAAATTTATGAAATGGAAATGGCTCTTGCCAGAGCTAGAGGTCCACACTCCTGGAGAAAATGTAAACAGATATGGTCTGTTATGCAGTGGGATTAGAATTGTGTTGTATATATACTCTGTTTGAGCTTATATCTAGTAAGATATATTTGAATTTATAAGTTCTGCATTACAAAATGTCATTTTCCTTTTTTTCTTTCTTTTCATTCATTCATGTTCCCTTGTTCTCCCTCTCTTTCTTTTTTCTTTCTTCTTGTATTTTTTTAATGTGTCTTCCCAATGTGCTCGTTTTCTCTATATTGTTATGCATTTATGGCTAAACAAAATAAAATAAAAAAAATAAGCAAAGAAATGGGGAGATGAAGATCAATGAGAAGTAGATGGACATAAAAGAGGGATGAAGCAGCTACAAAAGAAGCATCTGCATTTCCGTTGAGAGAAGTAGAAAGGGTAGAAAGGATGTGTCCAATGAGAGAAGTTCCAGGTGGTGGATATGTTCATGTTCCATGGAGTAGACAGGATATTTGATCTTTTACGAATGACTTCCCTAGATTGGGAGAAAATCCAATTGAATGATATAAGTAGGTAGAGAGATTTGTAAAGGTTTCAAAGTTTTGTTGAAAGATTTGGATGGCCTGTTTGACATAGTGGTACCGACAGATTTGTGGACAGAATGTAAAATTACACTTAATTGGCCAACTGAAGAGTATCCTAGAGACGCAAAGACAGGGGTGCCTTCAGAGGATGTGATGAAGAAATACAATCAAGTGATTACCTTTCTGAAAGGGAAAATTCCCCCTAAAGAAACAGATTGGGTTAAAATAGATAGAACAACTCAAGAAGCAAAGAAATCAGTACATGCATACGACGAAAGGTTGCTACAGGTGTTTAAGCGTATAGTGAATTTGAAAATATTGGTGATAAAGATATGGGACATTTTGTATATATATTTGTGTATGGATTAAGATCAGAAATTAGTCAGATGATTCAGCAGCATATGCTTTACTGGCAAAGTAAGCCGATTGATGATATTTTGAAGTATGCAAAGTACTGCAGCGGCGACATTGATGCCAATCACAAAAAGTTAAAAGAGAAAAAGATGTGGGCACAAGTGAAGTTAGCAGAACACCAAGAGGCAACTTCTTGTTCTCAAAGTGATAACCAGATGTATGGGCAGAATCATAATAGTCAAGTGTCAAATGGAAATAAGGGAAAAGGACAAATGAGTTGAGAAGAAGCGAAAGAGAAATATCCTAGTCATGGATGCGGAAAGCTTGGACATTGGATGAACGAGTGTAGAAATATTCAAAAGAATAATGGGGTAAATCAAATTTTAAATCCACAGATGCAGAATGAGGTGGTTGTGAATTAACAACAACAGCAACAGGTAGTTACTCCTCAGTTGCAGGTGCCACAAGCCCCTATGCCCAACAATGTGAGCGCTCAGGTGCAGAGGTACTTTGTGTACGCTGAATTTCGTGGAGAAAGTGGTAAGAATACACAGACAGTTCAACAATAATGGATGCAAAGTAATGAGAGTGAATCGGAAATATCCCAATGACGGTGCCTGAGGGGGAAGGAAGAGTGCGTGCTTGGTGCATCCTTGGCGGTAGATCAGTCAGGTCCTTTTGTTGATGGAAAGGTTGAAGGAAATGACATCACTTTTCTAGTGGATACTGGCGCTATTCGTTGTACTGTGAGAGCAGCGGAAATTCCAAACCTACCCCCCTTGGGAGAAACTATCCAAGCTGTAGGAGTCTCAAATAAACAAATAAGGACCCCAATCACAAAACCAATAGAAGTAAATATTAGTAATTTCCGAGACATACATCGGTTGGTGGTATGTGATTCAAGTCCAGTGAATTCATTTAGGTAGGGACTTATTGTGTAAGATGAACTGTACCATCTTCTGTACGCCTGATGGTGTTGCTTTCCAAATACCTGATGAAGATGTTGCTTTAAAATGATATTAGCGAAACAGGGAACATAAGTGGATGAGATGTTTTCCCTTCTTACTGAAAATGATTTGCCTGATGAATTAAAAACCACAGGGAGGTCAAATGTGTGAGATTTTACAGGAAAGGAAATTGGTTTAATGGCAAAAGTAGACCCAATTAAAATTGAGGTAAAAGAAGATGTGATATATCCAAACACACCACAGTACAGAATGAGTCCTGAAGTAAAAGCAGGAGTTGCCCCAGTAATTGATCAAATGATTGAACAGGGTATTCTATAAGAAATATTGAGCAGTCCTTGTAATTCGCCAATCATGGGACTTAAAAAGCCTAGTGGAAAATATAGGATAGTTCAAGATTTGAGGAAAATCAATAAAATAGTAGTACCCTGTTGTCCAGTAGTGCCGAATCCAGCAGTGATTCTTTATCAGATACCATGGGATGCTCATTGGTACACTGTGATTGATTTTTGCCAGGCATTCTTTTCAATTCCATTGCATCAAGATAGCCAATATCTTTTTGCATTCCGATTCAGAGACCACGTTTTGGCATGGTGCCGAGTTCCTCAAAGGTACACAGAGAGTACATCGATTTTCACTCAGATCCTGATTTTTTTTTTGGAGACTATGGCTATGCCAGGAAATTCGGTTTTGGTTCAGCACATTGATGACCTATTGGTGGCATCAAAGACACGCGTAGCTTGTGTCATTGACCCAATTGCTTTACTGAACCATTTAGCAGAAGGAGGACACAAGGTGTCACCAGAAAAACTTACAGTTTTGCCGACAAGAAGTTCAATATTTAGGACACAAGATAGAAAGAGGACTCAGAAAGGTGACGCCAGAAAGAATAAAAGTAATTTGACAAATGAGTCTGTCTAAAACCAAGAAAGAAGTGTGAATGTTTTTAGGAGTGGTTGGATACTGTCGCCAATGGATTCGTGGATTCTCACTGCTAGGCAAAATCTTTAATAAAGTTGACACGAAAAGATGTAATGGATCCGGTTGAGTGGGATGATGAAAGTGAAAAAGCATTTGTAAAACTGAAAAGTTGTTTGTGTCAAGCACTAGCATTGGGAATGCCAGATTATACGAAAGAGTTTGCTTTGTTCTGTTGTGAAAGGGAAGGTTGTGCACTTTCAGTGTTAACACAAAGACAGGGATTGTCCCGACGTCCAGTAGCAAACTTTTCTGCTACTCTGGATCCAGTTGCTGCGACATTACCCGGCTGCTTAAAAGCAGTAGCTGCTACCTGTTTGAGTCTGGAACAGAGTGAATCGATTGTGATGGGACATCCTATCAAGGTGTATGTGCCACATTCAGTCGAGATCCTTTTAACAAGGACTCGTACTCAACATTTGACCCCTAGTCGGCTGACTAAGTATGAAAGAGTAATATTGAGTGCTGAAAATGTAAGTGTGACAAGATGCACCTTGATGAACCCAGCAACCTTGTTGTCTAATTCATACTGTGAAGAAGTGAAAGAGGAAGTTGATCATGATTGTTTGGATATGACAGAAATGTGTACAAAGTCCAGGCCCGACATCCTTGACGTCACCCTGGAAGAGTCAGACTATGTAATGTTTGTTGATGGGTCATGCTTGAGGAGGGAAAAGGGAGAATTGAGTTCTGCCTATGCTGTATATACTGTGTCAGGTACCCTAGAAGCTTCCTGTTTAAGAGGAGTCAAGTCTACACAAATAGCCGACTTGTTCGCTCTAACCAAAACATTTAAAATTGGGAGGAAATTGAAAGAAACCATATTTACGGATAGTCAATATGGGTTTGACCAATTGTGGCTACAGAGGGCATTTCTGACTTCTTCAGGATCTCCCATCCAAAATGGGAAAAATGTCAAAGACCTATTGGAAGCATTGCAATTGCCCAAAACAATTGCCGTGGTCAAATGTGCTGCACATAAGTCAGGAAAAGATTATGTGACACCGGGTAATAGGTAAGCTGACCAAATTGCACAATTTTGTGCTCGACATACAATGTATTTGAACAGAGGGTTGTGAAAAGAAGTTACCAATTTCCAACTAATGTTTTTCTCTGCTTTTGAAACATGGGACGAAGTTAGACATTACATGATGAGGCAGACGCAAAGGATAAAGAACACTGGATCAAATCGGGTTGCACAAGAAGAGCAGAAAATGAATTGTGGGTGTGTCCAGATGGTAGGCCAATAATGCCGGATAGCTTGTTGTCACAAATGGCTAGGGTATATCATGGAACTACACACATTGGGAGGGATGCCATGATTAGACATTTCAGACAGACATGGTATAATCAAAAGTTTAGGGTAGTTGCAGAGAGTCTCTGCCAGAGGTGTTTGACCTGCCAACAGCAAAACCCAGGTAGGAAGACGGTTGTCAGTTGGGAAAAAATTGGAAGAGTTGAGGGACCATTCACAAGATTGCAACTTGACTTCATTGAGTTGCCACCGTGCAACGGTTTGAAGTATATCCTTGTCGTTCTATATCTGTTTTCTCGATGGGTAGAAACCTATCCCACAAGGAGGAATAACAGTCTCAAAGTTGCCAAACTACTGTTGAGGGAGCTCATACCTAGATTTGGATTTCCAGACACTTTGGAATCAGATAGAGGACCTTATTTTAATAATGAGTTATTCAAACTAATGTGTACAGCTTTTAAAATTGAGCAGAAATTACATTGTGCCTATCGACCAGAAGCCTCTGGAGTGGTTTAGCAGCTCAATGGTACAATAAAATCCAGGTTAAGAAAGGTGTGTGCATCCACTTCACTGAAATGGCCTGATGCTTTACCCCATGTATTGATGAGCCTTAGAAGCATTCTTGACTGAAGAACAGGATTAAGTCCATATGAGATCCTCATGGGAAGAGCAATGAAACAAGTGTTTGTACCTGGAAACAAATGGATGAATATAACTGATGATCCAGTGTTGGACTATTGTAAAGGACTAGCTGACCTGGTGAAATGAAATGAAATGAAAAGACCATTTATTGAGCGCGGTAGCTACCCTGAGGCGTCCTAGCGCTTCGGACCAAGCATGTAGGTAGTGGGATTAAGGGTTTATACTGATCTATTGAAAAGCAGGGTTTTTAGTTGCTTACGGAACCGCAGAAGGTTGGGCTCAGAACGAAGAGGAAGGGGAAGGGAGTTCCATAGTGTGGACGCGTTATAGGAGAAGGAGCGGCCTCCACACCTGGTCTTCTTAATCCTGGGTACCGTGGCGAGGAAGGAGGAGGCTGACCTAAGCTGTCTGGTGGGTTTGTAGGGGATGATCAGTGAGTGGTTGATGGCAGCCCCGGTTTTCCAAAAGGCTCGATGGGCAATGCATAGGACCTTGAAATCGATCCTTTCCCTGACCGGGAGCCAGTGGAGGTTCCTTAGGCTGGGTTTGACTGAGAGTTTGCGGGGTATCAGGAGCATAGTTCGGGCGGCGCAATTTTGAAGAGTCTGAAGTTTGCGCAGGGTGGCTTGAGGGGCCCCTAGATAGAGAGCGTTCCCGAAATCTACCTGAGACAGAATGAGACCCTGAACCATTATCTGTCGTGATTGGGGTGGCAATAGGGGAAGAATCTTCCGCAGGAGCCGGAGTAGACCAAAGCAGGTGACTGACAGTTTAACTGCTTGGTGATTGAAATTGAGCCAGATGCCAAGGCTCTTTATTTTGTCCTTAGGGGTGGGGGCAGGGCCAAGAGAGGTCTGCCATGATAGGTTAATAGGGAGCGGAGAGGGGTTGCCTAAGAGCGTCAATTCGGTTTTGTCCCCGTTGAGTTTGAGGCATGATGAGGTCATCCATTTGGTCACCTCCTCGAGGCAGTCCCACATGCTGTTGCATGGGGCGGAAGATTGATTAAGAGCCACCACTAGCTGAGTATCATTGGCGTAGGTGATGATTTTTATTCCAAAAGGGCGGACTATCTCAGCTAGGGGGCTCATGTATATGTTAAACAGGGTGGGGCTTAAGGAGGAGCCCTGTGGCACTCCGCAGCCGAGGGGCTTATCAGGGGAGGTAAAATCTCCCTCAAAGACCTGGAAGTAGCAGTCGGAAAGAAAGGATTTGAGCCAGTCCAATGCAATCTCTGAGACTCCTAAATTGGTGAGTCGGTGTAAGAGGATATTATGGCTAACAGTGTCGAAGGCGGCGCTTAGGTCGAGAAGGAAGATTGCCGCGGATCCTCCCTGGTCCAGGATCTTTTTGGCTTCCTCCGTTACTGCGACTAGGGCGGTTTCGGTCCCATGCATGGGCCGGAATCCTGTCTGGGAGGGGTCGAGTAAGTGATTGGTTTCAAGGAATTTGGCCAGAATGGTGTTGGCATATTTTTCCAGAATTTTGCTCAGCCATGGCAGCAAAGATATTTGGCGATAATTAATGGGGTTGTCTGGATCTAGATTGGGTTTTTTCAGGAGGGCCTTGACCATAGCACACCTCCAGGGAGGCGGGACGCTGCCAGTAGATAGGGACGCATTAAGTAGGTTGAGTATGGTGGGGAGGATATTGCTAGTAGCAGTCAGCAAGGTGCGTGGAGGTGCTGGGTCATTGGGGGAGCCAGATTTTACCTGGTGCAGAAAGGGTTCTAGCGTGGTGGGGTTAAGAGGGGGGAAGGAGTCAAAGGTGGACCGGGGCTGGAATCCTAGCTCGGAAGGTAAAGGAAGGGTTTGGGCCGGTCAAAGTGGGGGGAAAAGAGGTATAGATAGTTTGAATTTTTTGGTGAAAGAACTCAGCCAAGTCATTACAACGGGTTTGTGTATTAGTAGTGTTAAAAGGTATGTCCGGGAGTTTGAGGAGGGTTTTTGCAATGCGATAGATTTCTTTTGGTCGGGAGGCTGCTGCGTTAATTTTGTCTTCGAAGAAAGTGGATTGGGTATTTTTAATCTCATTTGTTTAATCTGGTATGTTCTGTGTCTCACCAGGTTGGAGAAGATGCAACCACAGCACAGCTGAATCAAGCTCATGATTTGTGTCCTGGAGACTGAGTCGTGGTAAAGAATCACACAAGGAAATTGTGTTTGGAACCCAGGTGGAAAGGACCTCATCAAATCATATTGGTCACGACAACAGCAGTGAAGTGTGCTGGCTTGCCAAATTGGATCCATGCCAGTAATACCCAAAATGTCCCAAATCCACCTGAACGACAAGAGCAGCAACTGGTAGAAAAAAGAAAAAAACAGAAGCTGAGAGTTGTGAAGTCGAAGAAATCAGAGAAACAGACTCTGAAGAATGCATTGACGAAAAACAACCAAGTACAAGTCAAATAGAGTGGGCACCAGTTACTGGGAATGAAGACACTGTTGAAGACACTGCTGTAGAGACTGAGGAAGAGCCAGAGCTTGAAATACAAGAATAAAGTGAACAAAGAATAGAAGAATCTTCTATAGAAAATCCAGATCAAGCTCAGTCAGAAGAAGAAAAAGAAAGACCGGAGGGTCCAGAGAAAATACAAACAACAGAAGGAGAAAAAGCAAGGAATTCAGAACAAGTCCAACCAAAAGAAAGAGAAAATAAAAGGACACTTGAAATAGGTGAAGAAGGTGATAAGCCATTACAGACAAAAAGGGTTAGAAAGGGAGATCACTGGCCAAGTGGAGTAAAAAGACTGAGAATCTTTCTAAGAAGGAAAACAGGGAAAGAATTAGAACAAGTAAATGAAGTATCGAGTCTGGTTGAACAAGAACAATCAAGAAGAAGATGATAAGGTTGTCACAAAGAGTGAGGGTTCCAAGTAGAAAATACAAGGCTCCAGAGTGGACGTACATCAACCTTGAACATTTTGAAAATCTTGATCTAAATGAAGAACCAAAAAGTGACACTGTTGGAGCATCTAATGAAAGGGAATTGATACCACCTTAAAGACAAACTTTTTGCACAAAAGGTGGTTTTATTGGGAAATGTATCAAACAAAGATAAGAAAGGATCCAAAGAAAAAGGCTAACTAAAGCAGAAAGCTTTTGAAGTGTGGGATCACACAAAGATTTTACATTTTTTCATATTCTTTTTTAGAAAGAAAATACATTTTAGAAATAATTTTAGATACTAAAAATGGCAGAAGTGAAAGTGACTGAACATCCGAAATCTAGTTTAAAACAGAGATGAGTTAAGTGTTGTTTATGTAGAATGACAATACTAATGTTGATGTGGTTACTGTTAACTGTTGTGATATCTGTTCTAATGGCGACTAATAATCAAAATAACACAAATACTAGTGAAAGAATGAATGCAGTCACTAAGAAAACTACTACTACAGATTTAGAACAAATGGATAAGAGCAAGTATTATCATGACAAATCAAATAGTGATTCGTCATTAAATGTATTTACTAAACTACTTTACCAATATGTTGATACGATGGATGTGAGTGACTGTTATGTTTGCATGAAACTACCTACTTCTGTCTCAGAAGGTGTGACATATCACCATCGTCCATTAACTTATGGTGTGTCTTGGAGTGTTGTGTCTAGTTTGTTATATGTTACTGGCAAGTTGCAATATTATTATTTTAATATGCATTTAGTCTTTTCAGAAATCCCTATTAGAAGAAACATGAATCCAGTGCTTAGTAGTAAAGATGCAGAATTTATGGGTGAATTCTTCCTAACTACGAATCCCATAGATATAACACATGTCCATAGAAATAACCTAACATGTCTTTTACGTGTTGAAGAGAAGGATTTTCTAAATTTAGTAGAGGAAAGAAGGCAGGATTTCCAAAAGAAGGCTGTTGAGCAGAAGTCACATGTACCGCCATGGGTTACTCTAGAGGGGGTATATAAGAAAGGCGAGACTCATGCTGCAATGTCCCTAGACTTGTCAAAATTCGGGAAATTTTGTCTACATAGACTAAAAACAGAATATAACAGTATTTTCAGTGGTACTAGTGAATGTGAACATACCTTCCTAATTATGGGGGATGGGGACTAAAAGGGGGAACTGACCTGTTTTCCCAGGTATTTATTATGTGTGTGGTAAAAATGTCTATTACAGGTTGCCTGCACGATGGTATGGTAGTTGTTATTTTGGCACTGTATTCCCTAAGGTATATCACGTCACTAAGAACGATGAAATGGATGTAATAAGTAAAGGACTAACAAGAAGTAAAAGAGCAAGTTTTTCCGAAATAGTAGGTGACATATTTGGTGCACTGATACTGTCAGTTGGAGTTGTATTGAACTCACATAGAATACGTCAATTATCCACAGTAGTTGATCGTTTATCAACAGATAATGCTGGGGGATTCTTAATGATCAATACTGAAATGGTTGCAATCAGATCTATGGTTCTGCAAAACAGACTTGCCCTTGATATTTTATTGGCAAAAAAGGGTGGAGTCTGTGACATGTTGAAAGTCCAACACTGCTGTTCATATATCCCAGACAAAAGTAAAGGTATTGAGGGATATATCAAGAATATTGCAAAGAACCATAATGATTTGACCCAACTGGAGGTTGACAGTGTTTGGGAAAGACTCAATAAAAGTATTTCCACTATAGGTAGTTGGTTTTTCACTTTTGGGAGTAGTTTATTAGGTAAGATATTAATCCCTGCAATATCTTTAGCATTAGTATTCTTGATGATAATAATGACATATAAGTGTTGCAAAGGAACATTGAGAATGAGATTAGTGAATGAAACAAATAATAAAAGGATGGGAAGAAAGAGAAAAAGGGAAGAGATAGAATTAGAAGAAATGAAAGAAAATCTATATGGAAGAATGAAAAAACTAAACATGAAAGACAAAAATGAAGGGTGTATAGAAACTAATGTAGATGCCAATAATAGATAAAGTTGGCACTTGGTAATGATGGGTATTTTATGATGGCTCTAAAATGCCATCAGAGGGGGGATTGATAGAGGAATGATTCAAGAAAACAAAACTTGCTCGGAGAAATCCCTCATTAACAGTACTAATCGGTCAAAATAATAAAGAAAATGAAATTAACATACGCACAACATTTACATATGGGGAAAGAGCTTTACGCATGCCTAATTAATGAAGAATAAAATCCAACGCAACTAAATAACCGCTTTAAACTGGAAAACACTTTTGCGCATGTGCGAATTAAAATTACGTAAAAAGTAATGTGACTAACCCGTTTTGAGAGGGAAAACTCTCACGCATGCGCAGAAATGACTAACATTATGTCTTGAGGCACCGCATGACTGACATATGCATGCCTGAATTTAAAGAGAGCATTGCAGCTAATGCTTTTGCTTAAAGAAAGAAAAAATAACATGGGATAGAGTAGAAGTGGGTTGTGAGCAGTGAAAATCACATATTTGAGAAATTAACATCTGTTTATGATTCCTTCATTAATAGTATACGTTTGGGCCTAATGTGGCATGCAAGAGAAAAAGATGGCGACGAAAATGGAGGTAAGCTAAGCCTGCGCAGTGGAATCATCATGTGACCTGCTGACCGTGTTGCTGACAGACTGCCAAGAGTCAAGGACGACAGCTGTGTGAAGCCTCTTCTCGACTGTGAAACAGCATACAAGATTTATCTGATTTGCAACATTAAATATATGAGAAAGGAAATGAAACAGAATAATGAATGAGCTAAAGGGAAAAGGTTTGTTAGACAAAAGAGTTTATTAAGAAATTAAACATGTCAGCATGAGGTGATGACAACTCCCCTGTCTCTGCCCAGTCGGAGTGTGAATTTCATCAAGATTTGTAACTTTTGAGGATAGGACATGCAGAAATGAAGACTATAACTAGAGAGACTTTAAATTTAAGAGTTATTATTTTGTCTCTAATTTGCATACCTTTGCAAATGTATGATTTATTATGCCTTTTGTCTCTTCATCTATCCACTCTTAATGCATCGATTTGTTGAATGAGTCTGTGAATTGAATGTATTTTGCTAAATTAATTTTTCTCTCCCATGAAAAATTTATGGTGTTTGCACTGTGAATTTGTATTAATGAGCGTTCATTTATGACTGAGATTTGGGTAAACTTTATTGAATCTTACCCAGAGTCTGTGATTATTTCACTAAGATCTGTGAGTTAGTTAATTATTAATATCACCATCAACTACTCAACTAATAAACAAAGGAAGAGTGTTGATCTGTGAAGATTAGTTAGACATTGAATAAAATTTCTCAGGAATAAAATTGAATCTCCAGTAGGTTAACTAATCAAGATCAAAGTGAATTACAAAACTTGACCCCCAGCGAAACAGCCAGGAAAATCTGATTGTGTATATGGGCCCATTGAAGTTTTCATTTGATTGTGAGGTGTTCGTCCCTGGCCTTTCGCTGGATCAGTATCAGTGACTTCTATTAGTGCAGACTCGGTACTGTGCGAAGCACGAAAGCCTGACTGAGAAGAGCCAAGCAGGTTATTCAGTTCAAGGTATTGAACTAACTACTTATTGACTGAGGCTTCCGTGACTTTCGAAAACAGACGGAGAAGAGAGATCGGCTTATAATTTTGAAGATCCTGAGCATCGTCCAGGGCTTTTTTTAATATAGGTCTAATTTGCGCCAGCTTCCATTTCTGAGGGAAGGTGGCTGTGATTAGAGATTGATTACATAATCCGGCATTGGGGGCCGCTAGAGCCAAGGCCAATGCTGTGATTCGTATGCAGTCAGAATATTGAGTTGCAAATATCGATATAGCAAAATATCGATGTTTAAATCTTGATATGACAGAATATCGACCTGCAAGAATATCGTCAACAAGAATATCGACATGCAGGTAGGAAATATCGTTTTACTAAATATCGAAGTATGTAATATCGTTAGTAAAAATATCGTTGTTTATAATATCGACATTTTTATGTGTGTTCTGTATGTTAGTATATGTGTTAAAAGTATAGCTTATTTTTCTATTTTTTTAATTTTTTTTTAAACCGTTTATTACAGAATCCAAAAAATATACAAAGATGGGCCTACAACCTTCAGGCCGGCCGCTAGCAAACAGGAAGAGCATATAATACAAGCAGTAGAACACACGCTGCGGCAGAAGAGAATTCACAGGAGTTGAAAGAAGCGTCGGCAGCCACACCGTCTGGACCCCACACAACGGTTTCATTTTTATATAAATAACGAAAAAACAAGTCCACAAGGCAACCCACAATCGAAACAGCAGCATGTGCTCCCCTGGGGGGGACCCTACCGATCCACAGGAATAGCAGGGGGGGGATAGGTCGGGACGGAGACAAAGTGGACTCAATGCCCAGAACCAGGGAGACAAGCAGGCTAAGGAGACGGGGCCGGTGACGGATCAGGCGCCAGCGGCGGGGCACAGATTCCCCCACGGTAGGCGTTCCAGGGGCCCCACACTTTCACCCATTTCCCAGGCTTACCTCTCGCAACATACACCACCTTTTCCCGAAACATACACCAATCCATGTTGTCCTTCCACGCCGAGACAGTTGGTAACCTCTGGGAACCCCACAATTGCGCAATATCACGCTTGGCCACCATATATCCCAGAGTCACCCACCACGTCTGCGGCGCTGAGTAGTCGGTTGGCTCCCACACATTCAGGAGACATCTCCTCGCCTCGGGCAGCAGCGACACACGCGTGTCCGCCTGCAAAACCGCATGCACACCACGCCAGAATCGCGCCACCTCCGGGCATTCCCACAAAATATGGAGAAAGGTCCCCAAAGAACCACACCCACGCTTACACAACCCGTCCACGGCATAGCCCATACGCATCAAACTCGGCCCCGTAACATAGACCCTATGGAGTATCTTGAGCTGGACGAAGCGAAGGCGAGCCGGTATGGCCACCTCTTTCGGGGAGGCCACCGCAGACACCCAGTCCTCGTCATCCAGCTCCAGTCCGTCAGCCCCCCACGCCTCACGAAGGCTAGTCAGCAGTCCCGAGCGATCATTGATGAGCTTTTTGTAAATTAATGAGATCGTGCTGTCCGGTACATGCCCATCTAGCACTCTATCTTCCAGAGGGGAGTACTCCGGGATGGAGGCAACGCCGGGAATACGGAGCACAGCGCGTGACGGATCTGCATATATCGAAAGTACTCCCTGTCCTGCAACTGGAATTCCATCTGCAGCACATCAAACGTTTTGAATCCCCCCCTCGTCCAGAGATCGCCCACCCTGCTGATGCCTATCATGTCCCACTTCTCAAAGCCCTTCGAGGTCCACAGGGAGCCCAGCCGCTCAGATGCATACAGTGGCGTCGCCCGGGTCAACCGATCCTTCCACCCCATCGCCAAGTTTGCTGCGTGCCACACCTGTACCATGACCCGCGTAGGGCCCGTCAGACGTGCGTCGAGCGAGCTAGAATAAAGCGCCCGGTTATAGTCGCCACCCGGCAGTAACAGTTTATCCATCTCAAAGGCCGGGTTTAGAGCGGGCCCGTAAAGGCCGTGGTTTATCGCAGCCAGCTGGGAGGCCCAGTAATATCGTTTGATGTCTGGGAGGGCGACCCCCCCGTCGTACCACGGGAGCGTCAGCTTCGCCAGGGCGATACGCGGCCTACCCTCCCAGAACAGGCGGCGCTGCAAACTCTCCACCTCGCGAAAGTAGCGCGCCGGGACAACGTCCATTGTATTCTGTAAAGCATACAGGAAACGCGGCAGCGACATCATCTTAAACAATGCCGCCCGGCCGAGCGGTGAGAGCGGCAAGCGCCTCCAACGCGCCACGTCATCCTTCAGGCGCTGGAGGGGGGGAAGCAAGTTCTGTTTATATCGGGCCTCCGCGTCCAGGGTAGTGAAGATACCCAGGTACCGAAATCCCTGCGGAGCGATCTGGATAGGACAACCCCGCGGGAGGAGAGGAGCCTCCCCGGAAAGGACATACACACAAGATTTAGCCCAATTGATGACTAGGCCGGAGTTGAGGCCAAATGAGTGCAATACATCAACTAGTACAATCAGTGATTTACGCGGGGAAGCCAGGTATAAAAGAATATCATCAGCGTAAAGAGATACGCGATCCTCATACTCGGGGGTCCATCGGAGACCACGGATAGACGGATGCCACCGCAGCCACTCCGCCAGGGGCTCCAAGGCAAGCGCGAAGAGGAGCGGTGATAACGGGCAGCCCTGCCGCGTGCCCCTGCCCAGCTCAAACGGAGCCGACACTCTACCGTTCACCGCCACCTGCGCCAGCGGTCCGGAATACAACAATTTCACCCAACCGATGAATCCCGGGCCAAACCCAAACTTCGCCAGTGTCGCCCAAATATATGGCCACTCAAGCGTGTCAAACGCCATAGTGGCGTCCAGGGACGCCAAAATGGCAGGCTCTCGTATGAACGGGACCCGCGCGAGCACCCCATGCAAACGCCGCAGGTTGAGCGCAGTGTTGCGGTGAGGGATAAAGCCGGACTGATCCTGGTGAATCAGATCGCACACCACGCCAACCAGCCGATTAGCCAACACCTTGGCGAGAATTTTGGGTTCCGCATTCAGCAGCGAAATGGGCCTGTAGGACGTGACCCGGTCCCGCGGCCTTCCCTCCTTATGAATAACCATGATGGTGGCCAGACGCTGGTCTAGCGGGAGGGAACCCGCCGAACGGGCCGCGAGGAACATAGCACGTAGATGTGGCGCCAGCGTATCCGGTCGCAGCTTGTACAATTCGATGGGAAGACCATTAGGACCCATGGCCTTGCCGGAAGCGACCGAACGTATGGCGAGGGCAATTTCCTCAGATGTTGGGGCGGCGTCCAACGACACTTTGTCCTCCTCCGAAAGGGAAGGCAGCGCAATGTCCCTGAGCAGGGCATGGGAATCCTCTTCCGAGCGGGAAGATACCGGGGAATACACCCCACGGAAATATTCCGCGAAGCAATCAACAATTTCTCCCGGTTCAGTGACACACACACCATCCAGTTTCTCAATCGACGGGACAACTCGACTCGCTCTCTCCTTTTTATCCAGCCACGCAATCAATTTACCAGCCTTATCACCCACATCATACAGTCTCCCCTGCTGCTCTCTATTGAGGCCCCTGGCCGCCTCCGTGACGAGGGCCTTATAGGCCGCCTGCTTGAGTCGGAGAACATGTAATTTGTCATCCGTCACCCCACATTCTAGATCACCCTCCAACTCGGTTATCTCAGTTTCAATACGGGTCACCTCCTCCCGCTCGCGCTTCCGGGAATGGGAAATAAGGGACAGGGCCTCCCCCCGGAGTACCGTCTTAAACGCCTCCCACAGAGAGACCGCCGAGGACACAGACCCCACATTATCTTCAAAATATCGCTTAAGGGATTTAACCAACTCTGCGCGAATGGTGGGGTCACGCAGGTACCAGGGATTAATCGGGACCATCCTCCCCTCCCCCCTCGGGACAATGTCGAAGTGCAACAGGAGCGGGGAGTGGTCTGAAATACCCCGCGCCAAATGGCGCACCTCCCCGACCCTCCCCGCATGCGCCGCTGGCATTAGGACATAATCTAGCCTCGAAAGACTGCCATGGGCCCCGGAATGAAAGGTGTACTGTATCTGCGTAGGGTGTTTCAAACGCCAACAATCCACCAGCCCCAAGGTATCCAAGAGGCCGGACAACCACGCTTGGGCACGGGGGAGATCCCTAGGGGGGTGGCGGTCCTCAGTTCCGGAAACCACAGCGTTAAAATCCCCCCCAACCACTAGAATCCCCTCCGGAAGGCCAAGGAGGAGGCGCCCCAGATCCGCAAAGGTAGTCGTCTGCAACCCTGGCGGGACATAAACAGAAACGAGAACAATCACTCTGCCCTCCATTCTACCCACCAGAACCGTGTAACGTCCCCTGTCATCATGGAGCACCTCATCAACTTCCAACGGGAGCGAGGTCTTAGCCATGATGCCCACACCCCTTGAACCAGACGTGAAGCCCGAATGGGCCAGAAGGTGGTAGCCCCATCGATTCATAGCACGAAAGGAGTTTCCAATGAGGTGTGTCTCCTGCAGAAAAACTATATCAGGTGAAATTCGTTTTAGGAACTGCAGGACCACCCCCCGTTTTATCCTGTCCCCCAGTCCATTAACATTCCAGGACAAAAGACTCAGTCCCCTACCCCCCATCATAGACGAAAGCGATCAATCGTCCCCCAGAGAGCACTTTAGGAATAGCACAACAATACTTTTGCCTTGTTCGTAGAAATGAACAATACCCCACCCCAACCCAATCGCCCCAACAAAACTCCCCCCTCCCTGCACCCCTGCATGAGCCCAGACAGCCCCCCCAACTTGCAGTGTGCCTGTCGCCCCTATGTAATTGAAACTAGTAAGACCCCCTAGAGGAGGAAGGAGCACCCCCTCGAGACCCCGCACCGCCTCCAAAGGAGGGGAGATAAGACACAACAGACAAAAGACCCTAAACTTGGCCGAGAGTGGCAGCATCCGGAGTGAGCCCCCGCATCAGTACCTCAGACCCAGTCCGGTGGGCAGTCTCCTCCCGCTGCCCCCCCCCCGCCATCCCGACCATGACCCCCAGACAAAGTGTCCAGCCAGTCCCCGGCCGTTTCAGGACGGTCAAAAAAGTGAGTGCGACCATCCACCTCCACCCGCAGCCTGGCCGGGAAGAGCATGGCGTATTTTAAGTTCATGCCTCGAAGCCGCCGCTTGACGCCCAGGAAACTCAGTCTCTGCTTCTGGACCGCTTGGGTGAAGTCAGGATAAAAGTTCACCTCCATGTTCTCCAGCTTAATCGGCCCTTGCAGTCTGGAAGCTTGCAAAATCGCATCCCTGTCCCGAAAGTTAAAAATGCGGGCAATAAGAGGCCGCGGAGGGGCTCCGACCTTTGGTCTGCCCCCGGGAACTCTATGGGCCCTCTCCACGGCAAAGAATTTACTCAGTCCTCGAGGCTGGAGATGGGTAGTGATCAGGTCCTCCACAAAGAGATCCGCCGCCGACTCCTCCCGTCCCTCGGGTACTCCGATGATACGGATATTATTCCTCCGGGCCCGGCTCTCGGAGTCCTCCAGGCGCCGATCCATGAGTGCACTTGCCTGACGGAGCCGGTGCACCTCCGTTTGAAGGGCCGCCACCTCAATCGTGAGGCCCGACGCGGTGTGGGCCAAAGAGTTGACCCGGTCGTTGGTCTTAGAGAGATCAGCTCTCACAAGGTTGACATCAATGAGGACCGCGTCGATTTTGTGCGCTAAAGTGTCAAACTGCTGGCCCACTGAGGCCTTCATCTCAGCAATGGCGCTCATGACGTCTTGCAGAGACAGATCCGTAGGCAGATCCGGGGCATCCGGGGGGCACTCAGAGGACTTGTGCGATCCGCCGGGAGACCCCTTCGGGAGGGTGTAGCGGTCCATGATGTTGGCCTGATGTGCGGTGCCACGCCGGGTCGATTTGGCCTTCAACCGATCCCCATCTTGCTTCGTGGCCATCGTCGCGGGTCTCACACCCGCACCAGCTACACAGTGGAGAGCAAGCAATCAAGGCCGCGAGCTCCGGGGGCCACCCCAGGACGGCAGAGCGGGCCACAGCAGGCAGGCAGGCAGGGTCTCCCAGCGAGGCCACCCCAACACAAAGAGCGCCGTGATCCCACTTGCGATAACGGCAAGGGGGCGCAAAAGTGAAAGTGTGGGGTACGCGACTCGCCAGGCCCAGCCCGCCGTTGTTGTTCACTTTGCCACTGGGTCGCCCCCTAACGCGAATCCGGGGTCAGGAGAGAAGTAGGCCGCAAACTTCAATCGGTGCTCACTCCGGCACCCGAGGTCCGATTCGAAAACGGGAAACGGGTACCACCTCGGCTCAGGCTCACCGACACCGTCCCCTCAACCGATGCAGGATGAAGACAGGATAAACGTAGGAGGTTGCGGAGGTCCTCGGGAGCCTCGCACCTACGCGGCCATCTTGGTTGCGCGCTAGGCTCCTCCTCATAGCTTATTTTTTAATGTATAAATATCAAAAAGAGACTACCTAATAACGCACAACCTTTTCTAAAGTATAGTAGGTCTGAAAACAACACATTATACGTAGACCAATATTTTTGATAAGTAGATAAACAATTCCAGAAAAGTTCTTGGAGGACTCAAAATATTCCACAGTTCCACTGGATAGGATAAAGTATTCGTCAAAGCTTCAAACAGATGTTCTTTTTATTGGTTTTGAAACCCATATTCAGTATCCAAAATAGCCATCCAATATCCAAAGCAGCCAACACGGCACTTCTAGGTAGTGAGTGTTTACAGCCATATCAGCACTCCGCTATACTAACAGTATTTATAAATTGAAATACGCCATTGACTGGTTTTATGTGACAGGTGTCTATATTTGATGTGCGGTTATTTTCCCATTTTGGGAACACTACTACCTTGTATGTAATTGTATTTTTTAATGTATGTTTGAATTTTTTAGAAATAATTTATTTTATGTTAATCAATTTTTGCGTATTTTAGTTCTGTAGCGGGTTGTGGGTTTATAGAGGAATAGGGTGGGAAGTAATTTAATTATAATACATTTATTGATAATTTTTTAGAAGTTATTAATTAAAAAATAAAAAGATAACATATTGCGTTTTAGTCCCGTAGCGGGCTGTGGCTTTATAGGGGTATAGGTTGGGAAGTAATTTAATTATAACCAATTGATTAATATTTGTATTAATTTATATTTATGTAATTAATATTTTATAGTGTTAATTGTGTTATTTTATTATTATTAATTATTAAGAATTACATATAAATTATTAATAATCAATTGGTAAATATGTTAATTGTGTAATTGTTTTAGTAGCGGGTTGTGTGTTGATAGGGGAGTAGGGTGGGAAGTAATTTAATTATAAATAATTAGTTCATGTTTTTATTAATTAATATATATGTAATTAATATTTTATATTGTTAATTGTGTTAAAAAATGTTATTCGTTAGTTATTAATTGGATATTAATTATTAATATTTAATTGCTAAATATGTTAATTGTGTAATTATTTTAGGAGCGGGTTGTGGGTGGATAGGGGAGTAGGGTGGGAAGTAATTTAATTTTAATAAAATTTGTATTAATTTTTATAAATAATATTTATTTAAAGTTATTTTCTAGTGTTAATTGTGTGAACTAAATTATTTTTGATGGTTTTTAAATTGCTTGTTAATTGTTATTAGTTAATTAATTAATTGTTAAAAGTATTATGTACATTTTTTAATAGTTAACAATATTGGTGGTGTCGTTTATAGGGGAATATGGTGGGAGGTAAATTATTTAAAAAAAATTAATTATTTGGTAATTTATATTAATTATTTTGCAGGAGTGGGAATAATAAATTATTCCCCTTCCCTAGCCAACACTTTCCCTACTGTTGTATTTGCTGAAGTGGGAATAGTAAATTATTCCCCTACACTATCCAACACTTTCCCTACTGCTACATTCGTTGGAGTGGGAATAGTAATTTTTACCCACCAACTATCCAACATTTTCCCTACTGTTGCACTCACTGGAGTGGGAATAGTAATTTTTACTCCCCGCTATCCAACACTTTCCCTACTGTTGCACTTGCTGGAGTGGGAATAGTAATTTTTACCCAACCGATAGCCAACACTTTCCCTACTGTTACACTTGTTGGAGTGGGAATATACATTTTTACCTCCCCGCTATCCAACACTTTCCCTACTGTTGCACTCACTGGAGTGGGAATAGTAATTTCTATCCACTTGCTATCCAACACTTTCCCTACTGTTGCACTCGCTGGAGTGGGAATAGTAATTTTTACCCACCTGCTATCCAACACTTTTACTACTGATGCACTCGGTGCAGTGGGAATAGTAATTTTTACCCATCCGCTATCCAACACTTTCCCTACTGTTGAAATTACTGGAGTGGGAATAGTAATTTTAACCCCTCTGCTATCCAACACTTTCCCTACTGTTACACTCCATGGAGTGGGAATAGTAAATTTTTCCCCTCCGCTAGCCAACACTTTCCCTACTGTTGCAATTGCTTGAGTGGGAATAGTAAATTATTCCCCTTTGCTATCCAACAATTTCCCTACTGTCGCACTCTCTGGAGTGGGAATAGTAATTTTATCCCCTACGCTATCCAACATTTTATTTACTGTTATAGTTATGTAGTGCAATTTTTTTTTACAAATAACTATTAATTTAAATATTTTTATTTATGTTTTATATATATAAATATATGATGTATATTTATAAGTATTTATAATTTTGATTATGTTTCTAACATTTTATAATTATATAAAATAATTATATATTAATATTATTAAGTTAATATATATATATAATTTTTTTAATATGTATGTTTATTTTTTTAATGTTACATTTATTATTTATCATTTTTAACATTTTTAAATAATTCTAACTATGTTTTTATTAATTATGTTTAGTATTTCGTTAATTTTATATTATTTTTAAGACATTTAAAAAAAACCCGATATTTTATAGAACGATATTTTAAACAACGATATTTTGGTTTCGATATTTTTGTACTTACCTTTGTAAAGATAGGATGTCGATATTCTGTCCATCGATATTCTAGACTCGATAATCTTATAGTTCGATATTCGGTTCATCGATATTCCGCCAGTGATCTGCTGTGATAATGAAAGGGGGAGCCACGTCGAGAGGGGAACCAGATTTTAGGTGAACTAGTAACGAGTGGTCTTGGTCCGCCGTAATGGCCTTAAATGTTTCTAATGGGAAAGAAATGGAATCATCGTGGTTATCTGAAACCACACTAAGTTCCACCTCTATGTTGAAGGAGTTGTAGATTTTATCAATCTGTAGCTTAAAGTGGTTGGCCAGATCACCACAGAGCTGTTGGGTCTGCGGGATGGATGAGTTATTCTCTCTTGGGTTGTTGAAATCTTTCAAGATTTTAAACAATTCTTTGGAAGAATTCTCAGCTTCGGTGATTCTGGTCCCCAGGTGTGATCTTCTAGCACCGTTACAGTTCTGTCTAAGAGCCATTCTATATGCTAGTTTATCTGCCTCCTGTTTAGATTTTCTCCATTACCTTTCCCATTTCTTGCAAACAGCTTTTTCTTTGTTAAGGCTGTCATTGTACTAAGCTGCTGGAGCTGATTTTATCCCGGTCTTGCAAACTTTGATTGGGGCGATAGTATCCAGAGCTTTGGCCAGAGATCCTTCTAGTATTTCCAGAGCCACATCACTGTCCCTACAATTCTGAAGGACCGGGGCTTTCAATACAGAGATAAAAGAGGCTAGAGTCACCTTCCTCCATGGTCTCTGTCGGCCTAGGACAGATTGGGGTTTATTTATTCCCTTTGATAAGTTTAACACAAATTTCAGAGCTGAATGATCTGTCCATGTCAGGGCTGTAGGAAAGTCCACTACTACATCCTGAGTATTAGAAAAGATGTTGTCTAGTGTGTGTCCCGCTTTATGAGTGAGGCTGAATACTTTGGTAAAAGGCCAAGAGATTCCAAAGCTTCTACCAGCCCTCTGGAGTCTGGGTCGAAGTAATATCAAAATGATGATTGAAATCTCCTATTAACAAAAAGTTGTGTGATTGAAAGGAGAGAGTTGCAAGGGATTCCATTAGTGAAATGCAAAAATCTTTTTTAATTCCCCCCAGGGGATGGTAAACCATAGCTCCCATCCAACTGGATCCCTGATCTATCTCCAGTTTGAATGCCAACAGCTCCAAGCTGGGGGAGGAAATGTAATCCAAACACTTAATGCTCAAAGGTAGATGGGTCGCAATGGCTAGCCCCCACCCTTCTTCTCTTCTCTATCTAGTCTTGAGATGCTGTAGTCCTCCGAAAAGGCAATAGCTAAGGAGGGGATGGCGAGCTGATGCAGCCATGTTTCAGTAAAGAAGCAAATGTCCGGTTTGAGGGAATCTCATAGATCCCATATTTCTGTTGCCTGTTTAGGAATGGATCGAGCGTTAAGACAGAGACCCTGCAAATTGAATGGTTTCCCACCCTTTTCATAAAGCTTCTTCCTGGAAACATTGTAGTTATGACCTATAGGGACTGAGATGCAAAAAGGAGAATCGACAGCAACTATGTGTGTGGGAGCTTGAAATCCCCTGCAGCAAGCGCACTTGCTTAAAGGTGGATCTTGGCTCAAAAAGATATGTTGCCTACATCTTGGGTTTCCCATACATTTACCAATCTCCAGAAGCACAGATATCAAATTGGTGTATGGCACATAGAAAACAATCCTTTCCCCCAACGCAGGCACCTTTGCAAAATGGTGCAAGGTTGCCTGCGTTGGTGCTAAGCTGCTAAATTTAGCGCCAGCACAGGGAAAAACGCAGGGCTGCACGCATTCTTGTAAATACGGTGCAACCCTCCGTTTCAGAAGTGGCAGAGCACGGTGTTAAGCCAACAAGGCTAACACTGCGTCCCGTCACTTCTTTTGTAAATATCCCCCCATCTGTTCTGAACTCCACATATATTTATCTTGACAATAAGGGGCCGATTCCGATCCGGGTCGGAAAGCACTCCGACCAAGTCGGATCCGGAGTGTTTTCCGACCGAGCGAGACCCCTACAGTCCGACCGAGCGAGTACGATGCGCACTTATGCTGCCGGACTCGGTTCGGTCGGACTCCCATAGAAGTCAATGGGAGCCAGTTGTACGATGCGTACATGCACTCCCATTGACTGAATGGGTAGGTCTCAAACAAGTGCGCCCCCTTCAGTGGGTACGCATCGGTGCCATCCGCACTGTACATGCCTGTGTTGGGGAGCCCCATAGGTCTCCCCCTGTGTCCGAGTCGTAGGGCTGCGGGTGTCAGGGGGTCCGACGCGGACCCCCGAAGTCAGACTCCGGGAGCCTTTGAGAGCCGGACACTCCGGCTCGCACAGGCTGTGTGACGCGCACATCGTACTGGCTCGGTTGTAAATCGCATCCATTGCACGCCGCGGTTAGCTTCCAACCGAGACGTACGGAGCGGTTCGGACCCAGAAACGACTCGGTCGGTGAATCTCTCGTAGCTCGCATCGTACTTGCTCGCTCGTACAGCTGTACGAGTCGGCCAGAAAACACGCGTACGGCTCGTAGTTTTTCCGGCCGGATCACGTTCGGTGCCCTTCCGACCCGGATCGGAATCGGCCCCTAAGTTGTAATCGATATTGTGAAGTCAATTTTGAACTATTGGGGTAGAACACTACAGTGGGTAAGAGGGACACAGAGGAAGGTGGGCAGTAGGGAGGGATGGAAACAAGGGATGTGACAAAGAGAAAATATGGGGGGACAAAGAGGATAGAGTAGAAGGGAAGGCAGATGTGGTAGAGGGGATGGGGGAGTGGTGGTGGATGGTCAGAATATGGTTAAATGGTGGAAAGGGATGCAGGAAGGATGAAGATTGAGAAAAGAGTATTGGGACATGAAGAGTGGATGTTAGCCTGAGGAGAGATGAGTAAATGGAGAGTGGATGAGCCATTGGAATGGCAGAGCTAGATACTGGTGTAGAAAAGAAGAACATGATGTAAAGAGCAATATTGACAGAGGGAGGCAGGAAAGAGCTTTGGAGGGAGTGAGGGTTTCTGAGAGGGTCTGGTGGCTCAGTGGAATAAGGCATCAACTGCAGGGGACTGTGTTTGACCTCATGGTCACAGGTTCAAATCCCGGTGGGTCCACTCAGCCTTTCATCCTTCTGAGGTCAATAAAATGAGTACCATTGAGTTGGGTAACAATAAACATCTGTTATTGAGCGCCAAGATACATACGGGTGAACATGCGCTTTACAAATACTTATGTTATGTTACAGAGCACAGAGAATGGGTTACAGGGAAGAATTATTTGTGGATGTCATAAATTGATTAGAGACAAATGATGGATGGAGAACAGTAGGGAGAGATGGAGGGGGGAGTTAGTTTAAGGGCGTGGCAGAGACATGAGAGGGGAGGCTTATATGGAATGGAGATTGGTGAGAGAGAGGGATGTAGAAGGGGAAAAAGGGAAGTAGAAAGGGGAAGAAGGGATGAGAAGAAATTAGAACAGAGAGAAAAGAGGGAAGAGTGGATAGGAATGTACAAAAAAGTAGAAAGGTGAGTGGAAAGGAGTAGGATGAACAAAGGAGCCGAGAAGGGGGATGTGTGTGTTGCAGCAAAAGGACATGGGGAGTGACTGGTGGGGTGAATTGTGTAGAAGGGAGAGAAGGAGAGATAGTTTAAAGAGTAGGCTGAAGATAAGGAGGTGCTGTGATATAGTCAGAGAAAATTTTGATACAAAGAAAGGAGCTAAAGAGATGAAGAAAGAATAGTGTGTGGACATGTGGATTGAAGGGAAAGGGGGCAGGCTGGCATATTGAAGGAAAGGTTACTGGAATATAGGAAAAGAAATGTAGTAGAGTATGAGGAAAAGGCTTTTTGAAGGTTCACTCCAACTTTAGCCCCCCCTTTTGCCTGTTAGGTGCTGATGTAATGTGTCGGTGAGTGCACTGAGGCCTGCTGACCCGACTTCAGTGCAGTGCTCTGATTCTGAAAAGTGTATGTTTGATTGGCTTATGACTAATTGGCATACGTTAATACACTTATAAATCCCTAGTATATGGTTCCAGGAGTACCCAGGGGCTGTAAGTTAAAGTGTCCCTAGGATAGGATACAGCACTTAGGGGCATATTTACCAAGAAGTGACAGAGTGCGGCGTTAGCCTTCCTGGCTTAACGCTGCCCTTCGCCACATCTGAAACGCAGGGCTGCACCATATGTACATCATTATGGTGCAGCCCTGTGTTTCCCCCTATGCTGGGGCTAAAGTTTGCAGCCTAGCACCAGCACAGACACCCTTGCACCATAGTCTTACTTTTGGCGCTGCCTCCTATTTACGCCACCCTTGTAAATTGGGGGCACCATTGTTCAAGGGTTTCTGCGTTGAGGGGAAGATTGCTTATGTGCAGGAAGGTGTCTCTTCCTACACATAACCAATCTTTAAATGGCGTTTTGTAATTTTTATGTGTGCTGCTTTATGCAGCACACATTGAAGTTGCAAAACGTCATTTTTTTTTCAAATGATTGTTTATGTGCAGAAAGGGACACCTTCCTACACATAAACAATCCATTGCATTTTGCTGTTTCTATGTGTGCTGCACAATGCAGCACACATAGAATCAGCAAAAATGAGGATAAATAAAGCATTTCTCCTTGTTTCGCCTGTTTCAGACCAGGTTTTCCCTGGTCTTACTTTTGGTGCTGCCTCCTATTTACGCCACCCTTGTAAATTGGGGGCAGTGTCAAAATCAATGAGTGTTGCGGAGGAATGCTCACCACAACACCCATTGCCCTCCCCTTTCACGCTAAGTACAGCGTGAAAGGGTGCGTTATTTACAAGGCTTAATGCTGCCTTGTAAATAAGGCGGAGCCCCTTCCGCCACCACAACGTCACTAAAAAAACCCTCACCTTTGTCCCTCCTACATTTACTACTAAAACTTATGCCTACTTGCGCGGAGAGCTCTGCCAACCTGTCGGAGCTCTTTGCATAGAAAAGCTAGGAGTGGCAGAGACAGATGTTTCCATATGTAAGTTAGTGAATAGCATTTGCATTAAATTCTTTCATCACCTAATTGTGCCTAAAAGCTGTTTCCACCACTAACCCAAGGTACGTACAGCTTTATTGCTGAACACATCACGAAATTCCCACGGTATCAAATTCATCCTCATCATCAACAACATCATCATTCAAATAACATTATTCGGTCTAGCTAGATGATATAAGTATATAAAACATCATTACATACATCAATCAATAAAAACAAGATACAGCCATATCAATAAGTTAAAATCATTAGGAAAAAAAACACATAGAAATTATTACATTCACATAATGAATCAACTTATCATTCCTAGGCTAGACATAATTAAAAACAGGGTGGACATATTGCCATAAAGTAGGCAAATATATTAGCCATCTAAGTCAATCACAACCAGGACAGTACATAAATGTTTAACCCCATAGACAATAATAAAAGAAAAAGAAATCACAAGAGAGGTACATTGCATTTAAATCCAGCTAGCTGTCCACAGAGTAGACATATTGTGCAAATTAGGCAAATAAGTAAATCATCCAAACAGTACAGGTCCATAATAATACATGCTTAGTAAAACCCCAGAAAGCAGCCAGTCACAATAAAGTGTGTTAAATACGATGTCTAATCCCCCGATAAAGTATAAGACAATCATAAAGAATCTCATAACATCGATAAAGTGCAAGATAGACAATGAATCAGGCCTGCTCATAACCCATATAGAACTTTTTTCGCCGTCTCAGTAATGAGGGTAGAAATAAAACAACAACATAAGTTGTATAAACATCCGGAAGTAACTGTAAGTACATGAGAGCAGGCTTACCCTGGACAAAATTCAAAGATTTCAGCAATGGTAATAACATTGTTCTTCGAGGGGTATCATAAAAACCACAGAAAAAAAACAAAATGCACAAGATCCTGAGCAGAAACGTTATCACATGTGCAAGGGCTCAGCTTCACACTCCAGACACTAGGCTTAGGATGGACCAGCAATAAATGGAATTAATTAAACCTAACTCTGGTAAGGAGAAACCGATGACGACTGTTAAGCACCTTGAGCAAATATGATTTGACAGCTGGCCCTGTTACAATCTGTGCATGTCCTCGGACTGAGAGCTTCCCTAATTCTATACCCTCTTTCTCTGCTTTCTTTCGTAATAGAAAGTAGTCCTTCATCCCTGGGATATCAGCCTTCAAGATGTTAGATGGCAAATCAAACAGGGAGGGTCTGCCTAACTTAACAAAAATGTCCTGTATGTACGCCAACCATTTGACTGACTTCCACCCTTGAAGCTGCATACAATCTGTAAGGACTTCCCTGTTTAGATGATTCTCATCTGACCAGGGGATGCAGGACAATTAGGTCCAACAGGTAAGGCAACCGCAGCTCCCCGTGAACCATAAAAGCAGGGGTAGAAGCTGAGACAAAAAAGAGTCGGAACACCGCGGTCTGAATCACTCGTGTTCCGACTACCCAAGCTTGACCATGCTTGCCTTAAACATGCATATGCCGTAACCACGCATATGGGTGGTTAAGGCAGTGCTGTTAAGGCAGTGCCTGGTCTAGCTGCTGGAAGATGGAAGCAGGAAGACGCTGCGGTGAGGTAAGTGGGACTGGGGGGTAGTTGTTAGGGCTGGGAGTGGGTCGGGGTAGGATTAAGGGCAGTGGAAGGGGATGGGGTAGTTTAAGGGACAGTGCAGGGCGGTGGGGTAGTGTAACTTATGGGGCAGGGTTTTAGGCCTTAGGGGAGTGGGAGAGGAATGGGTAGTTTTTAGGGTGGGTGGGGGTCGGGTAGGTTTTAGGCAGTGGAAGGGGTTGGGGTAGTTTAAGGGACAGCACAGGAGTGGGGGTTCAGGAGAGTGTATGTAAAGTGGCAGGGTTTTAGGCCATAGGGCAGTGGGAGGGAAATGGGTAGATAGAGTAGTTTTTAGGGGGTTGGGGTAGGTTTTAGGGCAGTGGAAGGGGTTGTGGTAGTTTAAGGGACAGTGCTGGGGCGGGGTTGTGTACGTAAAGGGGCAGTGTTTTAGGCCTTAGGGCAGTGTGGAGGGGAATAGGTAGATGGGGTAGTTTTTAGGGCTGGGGGTTGGGGTAGGTTTTAGGGCAGTAGAAGGGGTTGGGGTAGTTTAAGGGACAACAGGTAGTTTAAGGGACAACTAGGGGTGGAGGGTCAAGTAGTGCATGTAAAGGGGCAGGGTTTTAGACCTTAAGGTAGTGGGAGGGGAATGGGTAGATCTGGTAGTTTTTAGGGCTGGGGAGGTCAGATAAGTTTTAGGGCAGTGGAAGGGGTTTGGGTAGTTTAAGGGACAGCGTGGGAGTGGGTGGGTGGTGTAGTGGCGACCTTAGCCACACATGCCCCTTTACCATTCATGCCTATACCACAAAATGTTGTGGTAAAGGAATGTGTGGTTAAGACGTATTCGATGGTTTGGGCTACGTGGTAGAGGCATGCGTGGTTTAACCATGCATGCTTCTATCATACAAACAGTGGGGACAGACAACAGATGTCTACAAAATCCATTCTCCTCCACGTGAAGCTCCCTTGAATTTATTTAACCCCAGACTTCACTACCAAATGTGGCCACCGAGACCAATTTGGCCTGGTAAATCTTAACCAATGCTCCCTAAGGCTTAATTCCAATTCTAGAGGAGAAGGAAAAGAGTGCCCCTATAGACCGGGACAAGGCTAGTTTCTTTGGTCTTTTCAACAGGGTCCAAGGGGATCTATCATCAAAAAAAGAGTCTTCTCTGATCTCTTGATTTAGGGCAGGAACCCCAGCGAGTACCACAACATGAGGGGCTGAAGCAGGAGGAAGATTTAGAACAACTTGAGGGGGTATAAGACCATCTTTGCTACCTGCGGCTACCAGCTTCCCATGACATGCCTTCATAGCTAGGATATGCCTAGAACCTCCCTGATAGGCAAGCGATTTTGAATGCCCTAGAACACCAGGCAGCACAGGCTCAGTTGACAAAGTTTCCTGACTGGAAGATGACTGAGTGGGGGCAACGAGATACCATCTTTAAGTAAACCATGTACACCTGTGGAACCCTGTACCTGTTCCCTTACAATCATCATCCCCTGTCTACCCCGTTCCCCCCAGATACGTGACTCACAGAACCCAACACTGGTCCTGGCATTGACATATTAGCTTTACAATACTGTATTAGAGTATTTAGACTGCCCTTAATGGATAACAGTTTTTCTAAACATTTGCCAGCTGGTGTCTCTACCATAGACTGAAGTCTAGGGACAAACTCACTGGGATTTGTATTTACAGTATGATCTCTAGACAGTTTCTGGTCATTGTCTTTTGTGAATGACAAGGGAGCTAGTCTGCCCTTGACTTTAGTCCCAATCTGCACCGAAGCTGCATCAACCTTTCTGCCTTCTTTTTTGTTTGGATGCCGGAGAACAACATTGCACTGGAGAATTCATAGTCACAGCCCCAGCCTCAAATTGGTGAACATCTTACTTACTATTAACTCCATGTTTCTGAATACCAAAACAAACAAAAACTTACACAACAGTATATGTTTACCTTTGTGAATCAAGCCTAAGGTTAGTAGGTCCATAAGCCACGTTAACCTATACATTAAACCGCAGAGGTTTTGTTCAGGCATGTCGATTAAGACTATGACCTCTCTCATATATTGGATTGTCAACATTATGTGGCAAAACTACATACTTTGGAAGCTATGCCAATATTCCAGATACTGGCACTTTGTAATTATTTATCTATTGGGCTTTAAGACCCAGTGTTAAAAACAGGGTCCCTAGTTGGCAGTGGTTTGCACTCTGTCCAAGTGGGGAACCTCACTCTAGTCATGGTAAGTTACACACCTAAGAATAACCTTTGCTCATCCCCTTGGTAGCTAGGCACAGAGCAGCCAGGCTTATCCCAGATGCAATGTGTAAAGTATTTGTGTATATATATATATACACACAAACACACACACACACATTAGCACACACACAAAGTAGCACAGTGAAAACACTACAAAAGAACTCCACACCAGTTTAGAAACATAGCCAATATTTAGGAGGATGTAACAAGACCAAAATTACACACATCCAACATACACAAGTCAAGATATGAATTTTCAAAGATTAAATAAAGTTGTAGTTCTTAAAAATCAACGGATGCTCTTGATCACGGCAAAGTACCTCAGATGCATCAAAGAAACAAAGATGATGCGAGGCGTCAAAAAAGTATTTGATACGTCGGCTCCTTACCGCTAGGCAGTAGAGGGTGATGCGTCTTTAGGGGGCACAATACCTTAGTTCCTTACTGCAGTGCGGTGTCAATGAAGAAATTGGCACCTAGGGCATGCATCGAAAGGCAAGTCACGCTACGTCAATTCCACAGCATTGAAGCAGGTGATGTGACAGAGTCGGGACAATGCATCATGGACTTCAGTAATGCGGTACTCCAGACTCATGCATCGGCAGTTCTTTTGGGCGCGCTGTGATGATAAGCTAGGGCCTGCATTGTAAGCCGCGTTCGGTGCAGCAAGCGGGCGCCACGCTCCAATGTAGGCAACAGCAATGTATTGAGTTTTGCCAGTGCTGCACCGATTCCGAATGACGCTTGGAGTTGATGCATGGATTTTATTCTTTGTATCACCAGATCTCACCTCCAAGGGCCCAGGAACTGGATTTGGTACCACTTGGCAAAGTAGGACTCAGCAGCAGAGACCAGGTGATTGCAGGTGAAGTCTTTGATGCCCCTGAGACTTCTTAACAGGAGGCAAGCTCAGACCAAGCCCTTGGGTAACCTTGGAAGCAAGGTGTGGAAAGAAAAGTCCAGTCCAGGATAGAAGCAGCAGGCCAACACAGCAAAGCAAACAGCAAATTGGCAGTCCCTCCTGACAGCAATCCAGCTCTTCTTCCTGGGAGAATGTCCTCAACCCAGAAGTGCTCTGAGTATATGGTGACAGAGGTCCAGTACTTAGTCCCAATTCAGCCTTTAAAGTAGGCAAACTTCGAGGGAAAGTCTTTGTAGTGCACAAGACCCTACCTTTCCTTGCCATGGCGCCGGGCCCTCTACCGGGGGTGGAGACTTCTTTGTGTGAGGACAGGCATAGTCTGATTCAGATGTCAGTGTCAACTCCTTCCACCACTCTAACTCAGGAAGGTCCATCAGCCTGGATATGCAGGGCACACAACTTACCTCCCTTTATGTGACTGTCTAGTGTCTAGAGTGAATGCAAAAAACAGCCCAACTGTCATCCTGACCCAGATGTGTATTCAGAGACAGGTAAAAGCACAGAATGGCTAAAGTAAGAAAATGCCAACTTTCTAAAAGTGGAATTTTCAGACCTGCAATTTGAAAACCAACTTCACTAAAGATGTGTTTGAGTCCAGAGCCAACAAATTCCAATTTTCTATCAGCTTCCACCTGGCAGATACACGTATAAGAAGTTACAAGGCAGCTCCAATGCTAACCTATGGGGGAGATAGGCCTTCCTATAGTGAAAAAATAAATTGCCAGTATTTCACTACCAGGACATGTAAAACACAATAGGACCTGTACTACCTTTTAAATACATTGCACCCTGACCATGGGCCTACCTGAGAGGTTCCTTACATGTAATAAAAGGGAAGGTTTGGGCCTGGCAAGTGGGTGAACTTGCTAGGTCAAAATGACATTTTAAAATTGCACACAGAGACACTGCAGTAGCAAGTCTGAGACATGTTTGCAATGCTTCTCGTATGGGTGGCACAATCAGGGTGGCAGATTCACTAGTAGCATTTGATTTACAGGCCCTGGGCACACATGGTGCTCTGCACTAGGGACTTCCTAGTAAATCAAATAGGCCAGGTATGGAGAAACCAATTACCATTACATTTGAGACAGGGAGCACTTGCACTTTACCACTAGTCATCAGTGAAAAGGTGGCCCGAGTCCTAACAACAGCAAAAACAAAATGCAGCACACAATCAAAAACAGGTGGTGAGAGGCAAAAAGATAGGGGAAACTATGCAAAAAGATAACAGGTCTAACATCCAGTTGAAAATATATTCTAACGAGTCCCTTTGGAATGTGTTTTGCTCTTTGCCAGGATAAGCATAATTTGCAAAGGTATGTTTCTGAAAATAAATGAGTGAGTGAATTTGGCGAGGGTTTTCTTTTGTGATTATAATTTTCCATGCCACAGCCATATAGCATAGGACATAGTGACCTTTTAAAGAAGGAATGCTACATATCTCTCACTCTTTATATTGGGAAAGCACCAGAGAAACACTGCCACTTTTAAAGATGCATCTTAATGTAGATGCCCTGGGAGAAAGCTATGACCTCTTTCCTCACCAGGTCCATTGGTCCATGATTTTCTCTAAGGATAAGACGTGCTATGAACCCGCTAAACATATTGGGTAACTATTGTAGTGTGTGGTTTGGGCTGAGCAAACTACAGTTACTTGCTCAAGGATCGTTCAATTTGGCTATCATCCTCCCACATTTCTATACCCAGGGTGAAGTGGCAGATTGTGGGGGAATGGATGAGATCCCAATGGATGCTTCTCCTATGTCCCAGGACATGCCCAGGCAAAACACAGGATTTGAACTGTGCCCCATTAAATAGCACAGCCACGCACAATGTACAATCTGAAATGGGAGCATTTTGGCAGGCATGTGTTTCTGCCCACAAAAAGAGTAAATTTGGGATAAGATTGAACATACCAAAATGATATAGTTGGGAAAAGGTGTGGACTCCCTCAGAATGGTTCAGTACGGGTCAGATGTAGACCTTTGGAGGGAGTCCATACTCTCCTCTTTCAAAATGGCAACCTTTGGACAGGATGTAGATTTCCCCAAAATCATGACCAATGGCTGGAATATAGGCCCTCCAAAATGGAACTCTCTCGGCAGTGGACATATTCCCCTAAAAAGTAGCATCCTTTGTGGAGAGCCTGTAATGGGAAAAGGTCTCACACTAGGAGAGGCTTGTCATCTTCCAGAGGGAGCAGGACTTATCTTGGATGAGTAACGCTCTCAAGTTTGGAGAAGTCTTAGGAGAACTCACTTGCATATTTAATTATATCATAGGAAATTATCTACCCAAACTTTGTCATCAATGACAATACGAGTACTGGAATCATCCAAATGATAGAAAAAATAAAATCCAGGTGAAACTGATAAATATCATTCTTATCTTCCCAAACAGCCCCCTATCTGTACAAGGGCCCCTGCTTTGGTGGGATGGCCTCTTAAAGACTCTATAGTAATGGATCCCAAAATGTTAGAATGATAACCTTTCACGATCCACCTAGCTTTAATGGACTTGCAAAGGCGATTTTTTAATGTAACTAAAGCATCGTGTGGTATCTCATTGTCACTTACAAAGAACACATTTTTCATTGAAATGGCAACTATATACAGACATACCGTTTTGCTGATAAACCTATATTGCACACAAATGATAATGTGTGGATATTTGGGTGCTGTGAATATTTATCATTTGTACATTACCTATTAAAGTGTCTTGATTTGTTTTGATCCTATTAAAACCTCTGTTTCCAGCAGACTTAAAAATTCCCCAACAATGTGCTGCATTTTTACTTTTGTGACTACTGAATACATAGAGTCCATTTACAGGTATTTGAAAAACAGATGACACCTGCAGCCTTCCTTTACACAGTCCCTGTACTCCAGCAAGACTCGCATAATTCATTTTAAAAACTCCTCTCAATTTGCAGTCAGATAAAGAGAGTAAACACCAATTCTATGGTAAAAGAATAAACTTCAATTTGTTAGAAGACTATGCCTGACATGTGACCTCTGTCTCTGAAGCTTTGACAAATGTGACAAGATAAACACAGAGGGCCTCATTTACGAGAAAGTAATGCAGTACGGTGCTGCAAGCCGTGCTGCGTTACTTTCAGAGCACAGAGAAGCATCATATTTACAACAATATGATGGATCTCTGTACTCTCCCCTGCTCTGGCGCACAATTGGCTGCCATGTGCCAACACAGGCACCCTTGAACCATGTCGCAAGGGTGCCTGCGTTGCAAGGATGATTGTTATTGTGCAGGAAGGGACACCTTCCTGCACTAAACAATCACAAGAGGTGTTTTCCCTTTTTCTATGTGTACTGTAGAAGGCAGCATGCATAGAAAGATGAAAAAACTAGGAGAAATTAAAGTATTTCTCCTCGTTGTGCCGCCTTAAGCCTTCCCTGGGGAGACGTAGGATTCTAACATATTCCCAAGCTTACGAAACCTTGTACATCTTGGAATGCGGCAGAATCGATGGGTGTTACGTGGGAACACCCACTGCAACATCCATGGAACGCCCCTTTCACGCAAAGTGCTGTGTGAAAAGGGGACGTATTTATATGGGCACAACACGCAGGGTGGCTTTATATGTCCTTGTAAATATGGAACCCCAAATTGCACCACCGGTGCGTCACAAAAAGCGGCGCGATGTAGCAAGGGGCTTGTAACTTTGCCCTAGAATTTAAAGGCACCTTTATTTGTTGCTTGGACGTTTACTCGACCCACCAAATATTTGCTTGGGACTCACCAGTGGGTCGCAACCCAGAGTTTGGGAAATGCTGCTCTATAGAATCCAGGGTTTACCTTGTACACAGCTGAGCTCTGAAGAGAGGCACATTTAAAGTTCAGGTGCCAGCCACTCTCAACTGGTGTGACATTTAGCCTGTTGTGAGAGCTCAACCAAAACTTAAAAAGTGTGTGTCTCTTTTGCAATAAGTGAGACTTCAGATCTCTGGAAGCAGGGCAGAGTTGTTAACTTCTGAGTTCATTTGTTTGCAACAATGCTTTCCTTTTATTTAGTGTCTCAAACAGCCTTTTACTTTCAGTTCTAGTTTAGTTTTTTTTTAAATAAGATACATTGTGTTCTTTAAGCGCCATGTGAGGTCAAAAGTGTTGAAAAACCATTTGTAAATGCCAGGCCATATTATCAATCTGAGTACCATCAAACACACTTTCAGGAAGGAAATGATTGACTGGTACCTAGAGGCGAGTTCAAAGAAATATCTTTTTGCCCTTCTTGAAGAGCAACATCCATCAACAACATGGCTTCTCACAGAACTATTTCTTATCGCTGTTGCAGCTTGAATGGTATCCTTAGATTGAAAAGTGGTGGCCTGCCGACAGACTGGTGCACTTTTTCATCTGTGGCTGAAACGTTTCTTATATGTGTTGATCTTAGAAGATATTTTCGCCATCAGTCATCAGAGGAAAAATTGCACTGCAAACTGGGTAGACATTTGCCAGTTTCGTTTAGGTGATGTGAGTGCTGTATGCTGATAAACTGAAGGTCTCCGTCCTGATCCTATATCACAACTTCTGGAACCTGTGTGCATGATGGTAAAATTATTTCTTGCTGATTGTTCTCTAATCTTTATTCTAGCACTGTAGAATGCTGCCGACAGCCATACCAGTTGTTTAAGTGCTGGAACCTGAGTTATAAGGAGGAGATGACCTTTAATAACCGGTATAGCCCAATGCAGACAAGTTATAATGATAGGAAAAAGCATTCCCCCTCTGAGGGTTGAATGTTCTAAATTTAAAAAGATAGAAATAGAAAGAAAAGTGTTGGACCAGAATGTCCCTATCAGCAATCATTGGCTTGCAGGGACTCCATTGTCTTTAATGGAGCGCTGAACAATCCAATGTTCTAATTAAGTATTATAGCCCACTATTATAGCCCAATGCCGATGGAAATACAGATGTTAAAACCCCTGAATAGAGTGATAACAAAGATGGGGGCCTTTAGGAACTTAAGTGTCCCAAAGCAGAATGGCTATCAGTCTTTTATCACATTCCACCCACTGGGGCTAAATGCTATTATTTACAATATAGAAACAGAAACACAAGCATTGGAATGTTGGAGCAGATGGTATGTACCAGCTATTATTGGCTCTGAATCACATTACTGACTTCAAAGTAGCTCAGATCTAATATATGCTATTTGTTCATTTTCTCTTCAGCATTTCAATGTCATTGTCAGTCCTTTCAGTATTATATGAAACTTTAAAATCGAATGAATTAATAAACAAACAAAAGAGCACTAGTCATCAAATAGTAAACACAGAAGAAGTAAAAGGTGTACCAGTGCACATCTTTCATCAGGATGTGCCATATGTTGTTGTGTTGTATTTCTGCAAACCTTCTAAATAGGTATGGGAAACACCCCAAAACTCATGAAGCTAGCAACATTTTCCACTTTAAGACTTCCAGTAAAACTGGTGCCACTTTGGAAGATACACTTCTCCAAAAGCAGGTAGTAGTGTTATTCTCTGCAAGACTTGTCTTCGTAAAATAATCTCTACAGAATTTAGGCCATGAAGAAATACATTCCAAAACATGTTCAACCAAGGTCGTGTGAGAGGATATGATAGAAATAAAGAAGTAACTTGAATACTTTCTGAGCACCACATTCTTCAACACTCTTTGCTCATCTCGATCCTTCTTGCACTGTTTGGTTAATGTGTTGTGCAGGTGGCACTCAATTTTTCATTCCTCTTCATGACAACGTCCAGGACCTAACCTCTAACTTTAAAAATTCCATTATTGCAGGGGTCGAGTGGATCAGCTGTAACTCCTTTATATTAAACACAGACACGACCGAATTCTTTTTAGTCTCTGGCTGCAACTCACCCAATGGCCTCCGACCTACTCATCGATGCTCAGCAAGAGTTCTGGTTCCCTCTCTGTGGATGTCTTATCTGCATGTTTATTACACAGTTAAATCCCTTCCATAAATGCAGGTTGGTGAGAAGTAGTGGCGAGGTAGGCCGATAAGCAAACACGAAGCGCAGCCTGCATGGTATTTGGTGCTCATAGAGCGGGGCAGTTAGTCCATATTCAGTAATCCTCCAACCATCGCAAGTCTCACTTCTACATCTATGTGTTCTTTCATACTCACAGAGGGGACCCCTGGCCCCATACATAATAGAACTTCAGATTAAGATATACAATTTAATTGTCCTCTCCACCGGTGTTAAAGCATCTCATGCAAAGCTTAGGATGTGTCCTGAATCTGCTTAGATTTCTCAATTTCCAAGTCAGTTCACTCAGTTAAGTCTATATCTTCTGTCTTTTAGGAATGCATCCCAAACCCCTAATACTCCAAGAAAGATCTATGTATTTATATCAGTGGATCATCCCTTTTTGAGGAAACGATCCACCCAACAAGTGTCTTCAACTCGTAGTTCCACTGCGACTCTTCACTAATATGTCTCAGATGTGTTATCTTTTGTGCATTCAGTGATCTCAGTGATCACTGCCTGTGATCAATCAGATTGTTATACAGGTCACACATCTTTGGCAGCTTTCTATTACAGCTAACATCTTTGCCATTGCGTGTAGTATGCACCATTGATCAAGATCTAATAAATCAGATTGTTGATTGAATGGGGGCTGAGACCTGTTCAAGCAACAACCCCAATCCCTGTCAGGATGAACCACAAAATTCACTAAATTAGCCTGTGCTTTATCCTTGGCTAGCTTAGAACAAAAGCAATCTGGCTTAACTTTGAGGCAATCTGTAAACTATTTATACAGTGCACAAACAGTACAAACACAATAGAAGAACAATCCCACACCAATTTAGAAAAATAGATTAATTTTTTATAAATTATTTGACACTAAAATTTAAAAAATCCAATCAGTATTATAGGTGTAATGATTTTTTAAAGTTTAATTAAAAAGTAGCGCCTAAAAGATTAAAACTCCATTCACAGACATCTAATCACATGAGACTTTGTCAAAATCGAAAAATATGGCTGACCATAATGGAGCACGTATTAGATGGAAAATGTGGATAAGGCCCAGTTGGCGCTTACCTTTGGACTTAAAAGAAATTTTGAAGAAAAAGTTCTGCAAGGGTAAAGTTCAATGAGGCAAGGCTGTGGGCGATGTAACTCTCCCTTGATGTTTCCGCAGGAGTGATATGCAAGTAACAAAGCTAGGTCTCAACTTCTCTCACCCACCAAGAATGCCCAACAATGTCAAAGCAATAAATGGTGAGGTGGGGAAGAGGGGAAAAGAGAGAATAGAAAAAACACAGGTCTCACGGCGTATTCAGAGATGAAGGTAAGGGTCATAGTATTTCTATGTGATCCCTGCATGTAAAGAAAAGAATATGAATGTTAGTGTATGTATAAGGTTTTAATCTAATAGAACATACTCTTATTCTGAATTCTATGGCTTACTGCAGTAACTACCTGTTTAATTCCCCTCTTCCTCTTATTACTTAGTGGCTGCATACAGGATCAAAGGTACAATTTATGTAGATAAGAGAGGAGAAATTAGGTGTTTATAGCCATCATTAAGGAGAACATATAAAGAAAGCAAGAAACAATATGTTAACAAACCTAAAAACGTGGTATAGCAGGGTATCAAGGAAAGCCCTGAAAACATATATCCAAATAGGATATATTTGCAACTTGAATTGTTCCTCTATAATCCAAAAAAAGAAATCACACAAAAATGGGCAGGGCTATATATCTTACATATCTCCTAACCATCAGGAGATAACTAATCCTCTTTGTGTATCTTTACAGTTTCATCAGGAATGCACAACAGGCAATGGAATGTCCGAACGACATGGTATCAAATCATCAGATAAGTAGCAAGATACTTTTTAGCCAGCACATAGCGCATTACTGCCTTAAATGTCGATGTTGATTCTTTAATGGTACTTTGTATTCCATTTTATTTATATATTCCAGGTTTCCATGAACTAGATAAGTGTAGAAGAAGCAGTGTAGAGATCAGGACCAGGATTTGCGTGGGAAGGAGAGCCACCTCACTGCAGCCTGACAAAGACGCCGACCGCGATGTGTGGTGACCCCAGAAGCGAAAGGTAAGTGAAGTACAGGGCGGAAGACACGTGTGCATCAACTAGAACGCAAAGCGCTCTTCAGCCTGTGCCGGCTGGCTTTATGCCTTCACTGCCCTACCACATACTTGGCCGGGTGCAGAGTAGGTGTAACAGGTGGTGTCTGAGGAGAAGGCGTTGTCATCAGTGAGCCGCTGGATGATGTTGCAATTAAGATTCCTACATTCGGACTTAGTCTCTCTTTTTGGAAGTCCAAAATCCACAGTGAGACAAGGCAGGAGGCTGTAGCGAATGAGAATTCCACAAGGTTGGAAACCTCATCGGCAAAGGACTGCTTAACAAGATTTGCTGCTGCGGAGAAGGATTTAGTGAGAGCTATCCTGAAGTCAGGCCGACTGACAATGCACCTTGGGCGGACAGACAAGCAGGGTGGCCCCAGTCTTTCCTTGGTTCTCAATGCAGGTTTTAGCCAACATTTTTCCAAATCACATGTCCATCGCTTTTGGCTATCGGGGCACCTTTAGCACCACCAGCACCAAGGGTTCAGGAATGGGGAGACACCACTTGGGGGGGTCGGACTCACTCATGCTTGGTTCAGGTATGGGTTCAAGTCTGTTATAGCCTTTCCTGTCCATGACAGGCCTAGGACATGTTTTAAGGGGCTAAGTAAGTGGGTGGCACAATAAGTGCTGCAGGCCCACTAGTAGCATTTCATTTATAGACCATGGGTATATGGTATACTACACTGCAAGGGACTTATAAGTGCATTAAATATGCCAATCTTACCATTTTTAAAGGACAGAGCACAAGCACTTTAGCACTGGTTAGCAGTGGTAAAGTGCACAGAGTCCTAGAAGCAACAAAAACGAATTTCAGCAAATTGAGGGACAAGGCAAAATGTTTGGGGGGGAGACCACCCTAAGGCTGACAGGTCTAACATGCTCTTTCTAATGTTGGGCAGGCTTCAATGGCCCTTAACAAGAAATGAAGTTCCTCCTCGTGGTTTCTGTATAAAAGTTCACCTTTTTTTCCCTGACAAACCCCATTTTATGACTGATGCTGGAGACAGGTATAACACTGCCAAACTAGTGGTCTCACAGCAGGCACTCTATGTATCCTGTAACTCATCAACGATAGCTTTGAGCTGAAACCCATTCCCAGGGCTACACCAGAACACAGCTTGCCCATACTTATACACCAAAATGAGTTCTAATGTAGATCACCAACTGTTGGCTTGTAAAGGAATGAAACAGAAATGAGAGAATTAATAGAACCCAATCTTCAAACTCCCGACAGCTCCATTTGTCATGTGCAAGACAGAAACAGGGTAGATCCAATACATAATCATATATCAACAGTCAATTGTGAGGCACACTCATAATCAATGAGATGTAGTGTCTGCAACACCAAAAAAAAGATCTTGGTAAGTGAGGTAATTATATCTGCTCTATAGGGTGTGACAATCAATCAATAAATCACTCAGTAGTTGTTAAGCGTGCGGGTCTCTAGGGACTGGGCGGGAAGAGGGGCTGTAGGTCTGACTGGGTGCTGCAGTTCAATTGAAGAGTCAAGTCTTGAGATCCTTCTAGAATTGGGTTAGCGACGGCGATAGCCTGAGGTGAAGGGGCAGGGTGTTCCAGGTTTTGGCGGCAAGGGTAGGGAAAGGATCTTCCTCCGGTCATGGTCTTGCGGATCCGAGGGACAGTGGCAAGGACCAGTTGGGCAGAGCGGAGGTGTCTAGTGAGTACGTGGAATGAGAAGTGGTGGTTGGGGTATGCTGGTCTGGCGCTGTGGAAGGCTTTCTAGGCATGTGTGAGGAGCTTGAAGGTGACTCTTTTGTTGACTAGGAGCCAGTGGAGTTCTCGTAGGTGTTCAGGGATGTGGCGGCAGCGAGGATGTTGAGGACCAGTCTGGCTGCGGCATTTTGAACATTCTGTAGTTTCCTGAGGAGTTTCTGGGTGATGCCTGGATAGAGTGTGTTGCTGTAGTCGAGTCTGCTGATGATGAGTGCATGGGGACCATCTGGCTTACCTCAGAGGGGATCATCTGAAGGTCTTTCGAAGCAGGTGAAGAGTGTGGAAGAATGATGAGGAGACAGCGTTGATCTGGCGGTTCATAGTGAGAGAGGAGTCCAGTGTGATGCAGAGGTTTTGTGCGTGCTCTCTGGGTGTGGGGGGTTCCTAAAGCGGTGGGCCACCAGTCTTCCCAAGCGGAGGTGTTGGGCCCCAGGAAAAGGACTTCGGTCTTGTCCAAGTTGAGCTTGAGGTAGTTGTCTCTTATCCAGGTGGCGATGGCCTTCATCCCATTGTGGAATTTGTTTCTGGCAAATGTGGGCTCGTTGGTGAGGGAGAGGATTAGCTGGGTGTCGTCAGCCTAGGAGACGATGTTGATTCTGTGATTCCGATTATGGCAGCGAGCAGGGCCATGTAGACGTTGAAGAGGGTGGGGCTCAGGGAAGAGCCCAGGGGGACTCTGCAGCTCATCTCAGTGGGTTCTGAGAGGAACGGTAGCAGTCTGACCTACTGTGTTTTACTGGTGAGGAAAGACAGATCCAGTCCAGGGCTTTGTCATGGATGCCGGCGTCATGGAGTCTTGTGCCTGGGGTGCGGTGGGAGATGGTGTAGAAGGCAGCCGAGAGTTCCAGGAGGATGAGGGCACTGTTTCTCCCCAGGCAAGGAGGCAGCATATGTCATTAGTGTGGGCAAAAAGGGTGGTCTCAGTGCTGTGGTTGCTGATTGAGAGGAGTCCAAGACATGGTTGGCTTTAATGAACTCAGAGAGTTGGGTGTTGATGGCCTTCTCAATGACCTTAGCTGGGAAGTGGAGCAGGGAGATGGGTCTGAAATTCTTGACGTCTGTCAGGTCAGTGGGCAGTTTCTTCAACAGGGGGTTGATATCAGAGTGTTTCCAGTCAGGGAAGGTGGCGGTCATGATGGAGCAGTTGATGGTGCAGCGTTGTTCAGGGATGTTGGCGGCTCCGTGGAAGATGTGGTGCAGGCATGGGTCAGAGGGGGCTACGGAGTGAATGCTCTTCATGGTCTTGAGAGTGTTGTCCATGGTGAGTCGGGTTCAGTTGAGCAGGATCTGTTGGGGACATCGTCATCGTGTGTGGTGGTGGCAGGAGTGATGGGTGGGTATTGGGTGTTGAAGCTGTCATAGATCTGCTTGATCTTGTGGTGGAAGTAGGTGCCAAGTTTGTTGCCGAGGTCTTGGGAGTGTGGGACTTCTGTGGTCTCGCTTTTGGGTTTGGCGAACTCCTCGACGATGGCAAAGAGTTCTTTGCTGTTGTGTGCATTGGCGTTGATTCTGTCTTGGAGGATGTGGTGTGTGGTGACAGTGGCTTTGAAGGCTGCGTGGGCTTCTGGGTTTTTGTTCTCTTCTCAAGCGGTCTACAGGTTTGTCTGGACTAGTTGAGGGCGGCAGTGAACCATCTGCCTTCTTGGAGTGTTTCTTGCTGGGTGCTTTCTTAAGTGGTGGCAGCGCTTCGGAACAGTTTGAGATCCATCGGTGGAGGTTGCCTGCTGAGGTATTGGCGTCTATGGATGTCAGCGGTGTGGTTGTGCTGAGGGAGGCGGTGAGATGTTCTTCTTTGACCTTGTTCAAGTTGTGGTGGGAGGTGGGTGCAGTGGTGTATGGTGGGTTTGGTAAAGGTGAATTTAATGCAGTGGTGGTCGGTCCAGAGAAGTTCAGAGGTGATGTTTTTGCTGGTCGACAAGATGGGGTCGAGTGTGTGTCCTGCTGCATTTGTCAGAGAGGTGACTAACTGCTTGAGTCCGATGTTGGTGAGGTTATCCAGAAGGGATGCTGTGCTCTGGTCGTTGGTGTTGTTCAGGTGAAAGTTAAGGTTGCCGAGTAGGATGTAGTAGATGTGAGAGCCTGAGGTGCGATTAAGTCGATGATGGTATCGGTGAATGGCAGGTGGGGGCAAGAAGATCTGTAGACGAGGGTGCCGCAGAAGGTGGTGTTGGGGTTGGTCTGGACCTGGAAGTGGAGATGTTCCATGGTTGTCTTGGGTTGTGCGAGTGGGTGGTCAGTCAGAGGGAGTTCATGTGGATGATGGCGGTGCCTCCTGCTGGTCAGATGGGGTGGTCCTGGTGGGTGATGTTGTAGCCATCGGGGATGGCGGTGGTGAAGTCCGGGCCCGAGTTGGGGTTCATCCAGGTTTCCATGAGAAAGGCGATGTCGGTGTAGACGGAGTAGAGGAGGTCCCAGATTTCTGTGGCGTGTTTATGGAGAGAGTGCATGTTGAGGAGGATCTGGCTGAGCTGGTCCGGTTGCTGTGGGGTGGCGGGAGGAGCTGGATTGAGGAGGTGGGTGAGGGTGCAGTTGCAGCGTTGGCAGTAGAAAGGTCCTTGGGTGTCCTTCGGTGATGCAAGGTGGTAGGGGGTGTCACATCTGGTGTTGAGGCCAAGGAGGGTGCTGGCGTTGTATCGGTGGAAGGTCAGAGAACCACGGTCTATGGCACTGGGCACGGACCGGCCGCAGATGGCCTTGCCTTTGGCGTGCTGGTGGAACGCCCACTGCCTGGCTGCGTAGCATCTACCATTAATTATTATATCCGGGAGGGCTGGACAGCTGGTTGGTGGGAAGCAAGAAACGCAGTGCTAAAAGAGGGTGGTTCACAGGGTCGAGCAGAGGCACGGCACAGAGATAAGAGAGTGAAAAGTGAAACAAGTATACAAAAAGGGGAAAAAAGAGAAAAAGTAAAAAAGAGTGCAAAGAAGGCAGAGGGGAAAAAGAGACAGAAGCACAAGGACAGAAGGCAGACCAGCAACAGAGCAAAGATGCTCCCCACTAGACCACCAGGGATGAGCCACTGGCGGGAGTCTGCAGGTGGAGGAGGGCCTCGAACCACCAACGAACAAGGGTTAGTGAACGTGCAAGGGGCAGCAGCCACCAGATGGTGCGGCGCATAGAGGGAAGCTGATCACTGACAAGGTCAGTGAACTTGCTCCTTTCCTGGTGCACCGCCCCCATTAAGTAATGTGAGGGGAAGGGCTGGACTGCTGGGAGGCAGGAAGCGGTAAACGCCATGCTGTAAGGGGGCGGGCCACGGAGGTCGAGCAGCAGCAGTGGCACGGCACAAAAAAAGAGAGTGAAAAATGAAAAAATTATGCAAAAGGGGGATTAAGAGAAAAAGAATAAAGACTGCAAAGAAGGAAAAGGGAAAAAAGAGGCAGAAGCAAAAGGACAAACGGCAGACCAGCAGCAGAGCACAGAAGCTCCACACTAGACCACCAGGATGAGGTACAGGTGGGAGCTTGTGGGCAGAGGAGGTCCTCGAAACACCAACCACCAACCAACAAGGGTTAGCGGACCTGCAAAGTATAGCAGCTACCAGGCAGAGCTGCTTAGGGAGGGAAGCACTTCACTGACAAGGTGAGTGAAATTGCTCCTTTCCTGGTGCAGTGTGAGGGCGAGGGCTTGAGGGCTGGACAGCTGGAAGGCAGGAAGCGGGAAATGCTGCGATGGAAGGGAGGGGGTCGCAGGAGTCATACAGGGGCACGGTGCAGAAAAAAGAGTGAAAAGTAAAAAGTATGCAAAAGGGGAAAAAAGAGAAAGAGTACAAAAGAGTGCAACGAAGGCAGAGGAGAAAAAGAGGCAGAAGCACAAGGACAGAAGGCAGGCCAGCAGCAGAGCAAACATGCTCCCCACTAGACCACCAGGGTTGAGGCGCAGGCAGGACACTGTGGGTAGAGTAGGGCCTCGAACCACCAACCAACAAGGGTCAGGGGACCTGCAAGGGGCAGCAGCTACGAGGGGAGCTGTGCAGGGAGGGAAGCAGATCACTGACATTGGCATGGTATGGTCTTCTTGTCTGTGTCAGAGGCAATTGAGTTTGAGTCTGATTCCCGCATCATGGTGTCTGTGTCCACGAGATTAACTGGGTCAGGTAGATGCCAAAGCTAGCTGCATTTGACATTGCCTTCCTCTGCCCTTTGTCATGCTTTAGTTGGGGGACCTGTCCTTTCTCACCTGTCTTCATCTGGTTCTCCTGTAGTGGCGTATACTGTGTTCCTGAATTTTCTGCACCCCATTTTGACTACCCAAATTCCTGCGCATTTCCATGCCTCTTTGGGATCAGTAAAAATTATGGGGTTGTCTCCCTCTAAAAATTGTAACTTGTCGGAAAGAACAGCTTGTAAGGGAGGCCTGTTTTGCTAAATTTCATAACTGTAGAATGGTTGCTGTGAAGTCTGTAAATAACATCACCCTTGTGTCATGGATCTGCGCTCGAAGATATCTATCCCTGTACTTCATTGACCTACCTAGTAGTGGCCTGGGTGGCATTCCAGGGCTGTTGGCAAGCAACAGCACTCTGCCTGCTCCACATGAACAGAGTGGATAAACCTTTCCAGCCGGCCCCTGTCCTAAACCAGCTTTTGAGGAAGAGCTCTATATGTTGTTTTTTAGATTGTTTGAGGAGATCCAGCACTCAATGCTGCTGCAGCGGGAGTACCCTTATGCATCTTCCATCCAACATTCCAGAAACATGACCCTTTTATGCAAGTCCTCAATATAGGCCTTCACCTCTTTAACATTGTAATCAAGTCCAGCTCACGTGAGGAAGTAGAGAGGCACTTCGAATCAGAGCTATCTGAGTTTATTATCATAGCGGCCCACAAGTGATCTCATGCAAACAGCGTTGACATTCGCACAGCCTGAGATGTGCCTTTAATCTACTTAGATTTCCCCATTTCTAAGCTAGTTCACTCCAGAAAAGTTACAAAGAGTAGTGATGACTTCAATGCAAATTCTCCGAGGAAGCACCAGTGTCTCATTCACTAACTAGAGAGAGATGAGTTTGTGGTGCCCACATGGATGCCTTCGAGTTACACTTCTCAGGATGTGCCCAGACTTGTGACTGACCTCTGATGCGAGACAAACAGAGCCAGATTGTGGTGCGAGCGCATTAATCCTATGAGCGACTACAGTGCTATTGCTTAGAGTGCTGTATTCACCAATAATGTTTGGTAGCATGGGTCATCCGCCAACCCGGCATGTCGCAAAGGAGATCAAAAACCCCACAGTAAGCCCTCTGAAGACACTGTTGAGGGTAGGTCTGTTTCACCTCATGGGCTCATTGGAGTTAACCACCCAAACCCAGAACTATCTCTAAACTTAACAAGAGAGGACTTGACTAACTTTCACCTGGTGGCTTGTCTGGCATCCTGTCAGCCCTGGAGCTTCGCACTCCCGCACCTCATTCCAACAGGATCTTGGCTGATACACCCTCCCCTCTGTAAGGCAGCACCAGTTCAGCATGGCGAGTGAGCAATAATAGGACGGGCAGTCCAGTCAGTAGGGCAAGTCTGTCTGGCAGCGTATCCATGTTTATGGTCTAGACAGATGCTGTGACCGCCATCTAAGGACAACAGCCCTATCTCTAAAACCTGCTCTGGTCTCTCTCCTAGCCCCTTCCAATCTCTGCCTGCAACAGACACTGACAGGGACTGTCAACTGTGCCACTACTGATGGAGTGGGATACTATATTCACTGAATGAATCTGAGAAAACAGCTCGAGGTGGGGATTGCCAAAAGAAGTGATCTGGAGTGTCTCACTCCATCGACAGCCGCCCCCTTCATCCTATTTTATGATGCTTATACTGACCATAACTGCATCACCAGAATGGCATTTGTGAGCTTGCTTTGAATTTGACTTTTATATTGGCTCAGTTGTACCATACCTTTCTGAATAGTCTAGCCAATAGAAATATGCTTTCAGGAGCATCTTGCACTATAAATTACCAGGTTTGAGTTACACTTGGAATACTCGTTAAGGTAGAGGAAGTTTATGGTCTCATCACTCCTCCCTAGTAGCATCTCTCCACCTGAGGGGTGACCAAAGTGCCACAAGTGACATTGAATGATATGTGGGCTGATTTGATTTCCTCTTATATGCAGGCTTATGCTTAAACTGGGAAGAAACCAGATGGCTCACATATTTGTGGGTATTCGATTTGTAATTGATTGATCCTAGTTATTCTGACATAAGCTGTATGTACGTGATGCTCAGCTCTGATAGACCCCGTAGTAAGCAATTTTACCAATTGATAGGGGCGAAGAGTTACCCATTGTTAAATGTGTTCATTTATTTTCACTGTAAGTGGTTGGCACTGTGTTATGTCCCCAGTGTAGATTATTCTGAATGCATACTGTGTGGTTCATTTAAATCTTTATTCAGTTTCATATATTAAAACCATAAAATCACAAGTTAAAATATAACAAATACAATACACACAGGGATGTACCGGGTTTAACAGTAAAATGTACAACTAAAAATACCGGAATACCAAGGCTCCAATAACACACAGATGGTACCAGATGAACAAATCACTCAAAATACACAGTAAAAACCCCACTCATAAACTGGTTGATGATCAAACAGGCGAACTAAACAAGGCAAAATGCATGGTGCCTGGAAATTTAACAAGGAACATGCTAGTTAATCACAACTAGCCCTGAGCCTGATAGATTTAAAAAAAATTAAGCAATTAAAAAACAGTGCTACCCGAGAGCATTTGTAAAAAAAAATACAAGCGGATCGCACTTGCCTAAAATTGGCCTTTTTCAGAATGGGGATTAAAAAGGATTTTCTAGGGCTTTCATGAAAAGTACAAAACATCATAAAATGGACCATGTCCTGTGCAGATGTTCCATCGCAGCCACAGGACGGCAGAATTTGTCCCATGTTCTCGTCCCAAGGATGGGCAAGGAGGAGGCAGATAAGATCAAACCGGAACCTGGTCAATAAAAAATGGTCATATGAGTTTATGAACCCCAGTAAGTATGGCTCCACCATCTGGGTGGTTCTTAGCAAGATGAAGCGAGGTACGCTGGGCTTCAGAAGCTCCTTCTCCTCCCTTGCCAATGTCTGCCGCTCAAGGAAGGCCGCCTTAATAAGGTTCAGATCCTTCTTATTCATAACAACGTCACGATTTGTGAAAAGATCTCCTCTCCCCATGCTAGTTAAACTCTTTTCAACATATCTAAGCCATGTCACCTGCAAGGCGTGGTCAAGAGCCAGACAATCTTTTAAGATCACTTTATTTAATGTGATCCCTTTCTCAGCCCATATTTTTAGCCAGAGAGACACTGGGCGAAAAGCTATCAGGTCAGTGATATAGGTCATACCATGAGCAATGAAAGAGGGAGTACCCTGAGGAATGTCTCAAAAGTTTGTTTTCCATGATGTGAAGATCATCTGTGGGGATGTACCCCCAGATTTCACTGTCATAAAGTGCCTTAGAAAGACTTTAATAGAGCCCCCATCGGTCTTTTCTAAATCTGGCGGCAAAATTAAATATGGCTACCATCTCCCTGGTAAGGTCATTTTTCTTGCGGGAGAGTTGGGGCCTCCATTTCATTTTATCATCTAATATTACCCCCAGATAAGAAAAGACACACAACCTCGGGATCGGGGTAGGCCTAACCTTGAATGTCTATGGCCTTCCAGAAGTGGGCCCCCACTTGCATTATATAGGTCTTAGAGTTGTTGACCTTCAAATCCTTGTCCCCCATTAATTGGACAAAGGAGTTTAACTGTATTGTTGTTTTTATTGTGGAATGGGGTTCGGCATGCTGACAGTTGGGAAGATCAGTGTGGGTGGAGTGTGGAATACGATGAGGGAAGGTAAATTTGAAATTCTGATTTCACAATGTGTTCCCTGTCACATCACATATTTCTCTGTGGTTACACAGTTGTACTTGATGACAAGGCTCACTTCGGATGGAACATGGCTAGTATCAGGCTAACTCAGACTCTAAGGATTGTTTCTGGAAAGGCAAGACTGGCTTGGGCATATTTGGACCGCCACAGGGGTGACAAAGCTATTTACAGGAAACTCATCTAGCCCAAAAAGGGGCACTGAGTTATTCTTCAAAGTGGGGCACATATTTTTTTATTTATTTATTTTATTTGTGCTCTTGTATAGCGCTGGAAGTCAACCCCCGAAGGGGTATCTCTGCGCTTATGCTTAACCAAGAAGCCAAGATCTTAGGTTGAACAGAGAAAAGAAAGGGGGGAGAAGCCTAACAGGCAACAAATAAAAACGTTTTCAGGGACTTCTTGAAGGATTGAAAATTGGTAATATTTTTGAGAGCAGGGGGCAGTGAGTTCCAAAGGATGGGGCCTTTGTAGGACAGGGCTCGCCCTCCCTGCCTAACTTTTTTTATCCTAGGAACCTGAAGTTGTTGCTGACTGCTGGAACGTAGGGTTCGACTGGGTTTATAGAGTTTAAATGTTTCTTTTAAATATTTAGGTCCATTGCCAAACAGACAACTGTGGATAGTGCAACAGATTTTAAATTTTACACGCTGTCTAATTGGCAGCCAGTGGAGTTTTGTCAAGAGGGGGAGTGATGCAGACCTTGGCTGGGCATTGAGAACTAGTCTCGCAGCAGTTTTCTGGACCACCTGTAGTCTCTGTAGTTGTTCCTCGTTTGCCGAGAACAGCAGACCATTACAGTAGTCCAGTCTACTTATAACCAAGGCCTGGACAAGAGTCTTCCTGCAAGGGTCTGATAGGAATGGGAAGACTCGTCGTAGCAGTCCAATGACATGGAAGCAGGAACCTGCTACTTGATTTGTGTGCTCTTTAAACAAAAGTGATTTGTCTAAGCGCACACCAAGATTTTTGACAGTCTGTTTGGGGCTTGGGGTTGGTCCTAAGTCCGGGGGCCACCAGTCCGGGGACCACAAAAGTGTGGCTTCCCCAAACAGCATTACCTCTGTCTTGCCTACATTACACTGGAGGCGATTTGTGGCCATCCAGTAAGAGATTGCCCTCATTCCGTCCGCAAAAGATTTTTGTATTGCGGGCGTCAGGGTTTTAAAGGGGAACAGAAGCTGAGTGTCGTCAGCGTACGACACAGGTGTGAACCCGTGAGATTTTACAATATCCGCCAAGGGGGCCACATACACGTTGAAGAGTGTAGGGCTTAGGCATGAGCCCTGTGGCACTCCCTTGGTGAGCTCCCTAGAGATAGAGTGGTGGGAGCCCAATCTTACCTCTTGTTGGCGATCCGAAAGAAAGCTTTCTAGCCAAGAAAGAGCCACACCTTCTATTCCCCTCTCCCTCAGACGATCGAGGAGTATCTCATGAGACACGGTGTCGAAGGCAGCGGAAAGGTCTAACAGCACTAGAATCATTGAGTTTCCTCCATCCAGTGACATCTTGATGTTATCAGTCACTGAGAGGAGGGCAGATTCTGTGCTGTGATTGGGTCTAAATCCAGATTGAGAAAAGTCTAGGCCTTCCGCTGCCTCGATGTACTTTGACAAGTGAGTGTTTACATGTCTCTCGGTCATCTTGCTGAGAAGGGGTAGGAGGGAGATGGGTCGGAGATTGGAAAGGTCGGTCCATGGAATTGTAGCGTTCTTTCGGATTGGGTTCACCACTGCTTTTTTCCATTCTGTGGGCACAGATCCTTCCCTAAGAGAATGGTTAATCAGTGTTTGAATATGGGGTCTAAGCAGGTTTTGCAGAGAGGCAGTTATTTTAGCTGATGAAAAATCGTCTGGAGATCCAGATTTTATATGGCTCATAAGGGAGGTAAGATCTGAGTCATTGACTGCTGGAAATAACATAAGTGTGGTTTTACTCCGTGAGGGCAGGATGGGAGGGGAGAAAGAGTTGTAACTATTTTGATTGGAGACCAATAAAATTTTGTCGTAGATCAAATTGATTTTATTTTAAAAAAACAAGGAGATTTCATCGCATAGTTGTTGGGAAAAGTCATCAGGGCTTTTGCATGCGGTAGGTTTTACAAACTCCTGAAGAATTTTAAATAATTCCTTGGATCGATTTCCGGCTTCTGCGAGTTGTTGAGAGAGGCTATTCCTCCGGGCAAGTTTGATGTTTTTGTAATATTTAGTCTGAGCCTCATGATGTGCTACCTTATGTATAGTTTTTCTCTTATAGGACTTATGTGAGGGGGTGACTGTGTTGATAAAGAAATCTGTATTTTTTTTACCACAGATTGAACACTCAGATCAAGATGGAATTGTGCTATTATAACAGGGCACCAGTGTGATATGGGTATTCAATCAGTATTAATGTGTGCACAATTTGATATTTTAAAATCTGAATTTAAGGTGGAACCAATTTTGATGCTAGATTGTTAAAAGCGTTAATAGCTGCTGAATTGCATACTTTTATGTAACTTATATTAAACTCAAGGGACCATGCTTCATTATGTCTGTGAACTCTGAAACTTGGTTTAATATACATTGTATTGTTCATTGTTTAAATGATTAGCAAAAATAACAATAATAAACAAGAGATCTGTTGGTTCAAAGTGATCCACTATGAGGTTTGCAAGATTTAAGGTGAAGGAAGCTTCCATGGGTGTGTCTTTGTTTTGCAGGTAACATTTTCAGCAATATAAAAGTAATTACTAGTCAAGGCACTGCATAAGAGTAAATCACAAAACAGATTCTCTTTTTTTTTTGTCCTCATACTGCCAACGCTCTTATTCGGATTCCTCCTGTCTCTCCTTATCAGCCTATACCGACCATCGGAGGGGGCAAAGAGAGAACAGAGCTTTCCGGCAAAGATATTACTGTTTCCGTTTCCCACTTCTGTTCACATTGGAGGCTCCGGGATGTTACTAAGGAGGCCAGAACCAACAGTAAGCATGGCTTAATGATGCCTTCTCCCTCCAATCTATCAAGGCAGACCAGATCCTGACTTTGCTTCTTTGGTCACATGCCATATCAGATTCACTAGTGCAAAAAATATTCTTTAAACATTCTGCAAACGTTGGTGGAAGTTCTAACTTCCATTTTCTACATATCTCTCGTCTTGCTAGGATGATCACAAAAAACGTAAACTTTGTACAATGTGCATTCAAGTGGTAGTAATTCGTAAGACCAAAGAATATCAAATTGGCACTTACTTCAATTGGTGCTCCCAACACTTCTTCCAAGAAATCACATATTCCCAGCCAGTATAGTTTAATATCCGGAAAATCCATGAACATATGCTTGTCATCTGCTGCGGAATATTTACATCTTGGACAATTATACACATTACCTGTAACTTTCGAAACCAATATACCCTATAAGCGGTATATAAGTGATTCCTTTTGAGAGATCTGGTTTTACCACATTCTGTAAGATAGTAAACGAGTCGGACCATGGTTTGTTAATGTCTTCACTACCATATTCTTCTCCCCAAAGATTCATAATTTCACTCTCCCAACTATCCTCCGCATCCACTAAGGCCCAATACCAGAAGGAAATTTCTTTTTTCCACTTATCAACTCTGGTTACTTTTTTTTTTTTTTTTTTTTTTTTTGAAAAACCTTTATTTCAAAAATCAGGACACAGCTATTCAGCCGACAGCCCGGAGGTTCGGCAGCATTAGGAGTTAGATACAGTGACGTGTCCCCAGTAGAGTACAAAGAGAAGTGCAAAGGTCCAATTTTAAGTGAACACAAAAAAGAAAACTCACAACAAACCCCAGCAAGGCAAGAACATTGAAAGCCCATGGTGAGAGTCCCCAGGGGAGGCCGGACCCCACTCATCTACCAGTTACAAGACAGTGTAAGGAGGAAAAAGGGGGACAGCAGAGGCCAAAATGGTTCCTAAAACCAAACTGTGCTGGAAAGAAGGTCAGGGGGAAAGCTGTTCCTCGGGAGGTTCCAGATCAGGGGCAAGACATATTCCCCCCCTGTATTGATTCCACCGCCCCCAGATGGCATGCCACTTCCGGGGGCGGCCTCTAGAGCAATAGACCGTCTTCTCCCTAAACATGCTCCAGTCCATGTTCTCTTTCCACGCAGTCAGTGTAGGGGGTCCCGAGGAGCCCCACAATCGCGCGATATCCCTTTTAGCGACCATGTTACCCAGAGTCACCCATTGGGTCCGCGCCTCATCGAGGTCAGTGGGCCCCCAGATATTCAGGAGACAGCACCGCGCCTCCGGCTGCACAACAATGCCCGTCACCTCCCCCATAACTGCATGGACTCTCCTCCAGAAGTCCACAATGACCCCACATTCCCAAATGATGTGCAGGAAAGTACCCACCATACCACACCTCCTCCTGCACAGGCCGTCCTCCGAGAACCCCATGTGGACCAGTCTCGGCCCCGTCACATACACCCGGTGCAGTATTTTAAGCTGCACCAGCCTCAGACGCGACGGGATCGCAACCTCCTTAGGAGAAGAAACAGCTGACTGCCCGTCCTCATTATCCAACTCAAGGCCATCCCTAGTCCACTGTTCTCTCAGCCCCAAAAGCATGTCGGCCCGGACGTTAATCAGTTTCTTATATATAAGCGAGATCGTGCTCTCGGGCATATGACCATCAAGGACCCGGTCCTCCAGAGGAGAGGACTCCGGCACCTTCTCACCCTCCACGAGGACTGATCGGAGGGCGTGGCGCAGCTGGATATACCTGAAATACTCGGAGGGCCCCAGCTCATACTCAGTCTGCAACTCCTCAAAGGACTTCACCCTCCCCTTATGCAGCACATCTCCCACCCTGGAGATGCCTATCAGGTCCCACTTATCAAAGCCTTTTGTATGCCAAAGCCTTCCCAATCTCTCCGATTCAAACAATGGGGTAGCGAGGGTGAGCCTATCCTTCCAGCCCAGCGAGTCAGTTGCCATCCTCCACACCCGCACTGCCACACCGGTGGGGCCCGTGAGGGACGAGTCTAGGGACCGCGAATATAACGCCCTGTAGTAGTTACCACCACGCAGCAACCACCTGTCCATGGCATACCCAGGGCTGAGGGCAGGGCCATAAAACCCATGATTGATAGCGCTCAGCTGTGTGGCCCAATAGTACCGTCGGATGTCTGGGAGCGCAATGCCCCCGTCGTACCATGGAAGCGTCAACTTTGCAATTGCTATTCGCGGCCGCCCATCCCACAGCAATGTCCTTTGGAGGCCTTCGACCTCCCGAAAGTATTTAGCCGGCACCCAGTCCAAGGTATTCTGTAGAGCGTAGAGGAAGCGGGGGAGAGACATCATTTTGAACAGGGCCGCACGCCCTACGAGGGAGAGCGGCAGCCTCCGCCAACCTTCAACATCGCGCCTCAGGCGTGCCAGGGGGGGGAGCAGATTCTTCTCGTAGCGCACAGCAGAGTCCATGGAGATAAAGATCCCCAAATACACGAAACCCTGCTGGGCGACCTGTATCGAACATGTTCGAGGGATCGGTGGGACCTCGCCACTAAGAACGTACAAGTACGATTTGCCCCAATTAATAACGAGCCCAGAGTTCCTACCGAACGATGTGAGTACGTCACAGACCACTATAAGGGACTTCTTAGGTGAGGCAAGATACAACAGGATATCATCGGCATAGAGCGAGATACGGTCCTCGTGTTCCGGCGACCACCGAAGGCCCCGTATATCCGGGTGCCAACGTATCCACGCAGCCAACGGCTCAAGGGCGAGGGCAAACAACAGAGGCGACAGGGGGCAACCCTGCCGAGTACCCCTCCCAAGCTGAAACGGAGTTGACGCCCGACCATTCACCACGACATTCGCTAGCGGCCCCTCGTACAGCAACCTAACCCAGCTCACAAAACCGCGGCCAAAGCCGAACTTGGCCAGCACGGCCCACAAGTATGCCCACTCCACCGTGTCAAAGGCCATCGTGGCATCAAGAGACGCCACAATAGCCGTTCACGCAGCGTGCCCGCCCTGGCGATTACGCCATGAAGACGCCTAAGATTTAACGCTGTGTTTCGGTGCGGGATGAAGCCGGATTGATCCGGGTGGACCAAGTCGCCAAGTACCCTAATCAAACGGGTCGCCAGGAGTTTAGCCAGAATTTTCGGCTCAGCGTTGAGAAGTGAAATGGGCCGATAGGAGGCGCACTTATCTCGGGGTTTACCCTCTTTGTGTATGACCACAATCGACGCCAGCCGCTGATCCAACGGAAGGGTCCCATCCCCCCGCGCCTCCAAAAACATGGCGCGCAGGTGAGGGGCGACCCTATCCGGGAACAGCTTGTACAGGTCGATCGGCAATCCGTTCGGTCCGGAGGCCTTACCCGAGTTTAACGCGCGAATAGCCCCCGCCACCTCGTCGACCGTTATGTCACCATCCAAGTCGTCCCGATCTATAGCAGAGAGGCAGGGCAGCTCGATATCACGGAGGAGGCTACACGAGTCCTCGGACGACCTATCCGACACAGAGGCATAAACCCTACAGAAATACTCCGAGAAACACTTTACAATCCCCTCAGGTTCCACAATCGCCTCTCCCCTCTCTCCCGTCAACTCTGGCACCACTCTATTGACCCGTTCTTTTCTGTCCAACCACGCCAGGAGTTTCCCTGCCTTATCACCAACATCATACAGTCGGCCCTGTTGTTCCCTACTGAGGGTCCTAGCGGCGTTCGTCACCAGGTCCCTATACTCAGTCTGCTTCAAGCAAAGCTCGTGCAGTGAGGACTCCGTAACCTCCCCCTCCATAGCCCCTTCAAGAGCCGCGATCTCCTCCTCTACCTGCTGTACCTCGCCATCTCTCCGCCTCTTGGCAGCCACCACCAGGGAGAGGGCTTCCCCACGAAGCACGGCCTTAAAAGCTTCCCACAGCGACACCGCCGAGTCCACGAACTCTGGTTACTTGATCCATTTTCGGAATTTCCTCCTCCTGGGGCCAGCTCTGTGATGCCCACCAAGAGGATATCTGATAGTATTTGAACCTCGTCAAAGATCCTCTTGTGAGATTATTAAGCACATCCCAGCTGAGTAAATTGGATTCCTTTTTCAAGTCTCCCCATTTATTTAATCCTCCCATTCTCAACGGCTAACTAAGTAAATCCTTCAAACACTCTGGAGTGCCTGGGGAATCCCAAATTGGGGCTTGAGCTGCGTAATATGGTATCTTCATTTTCTTCCTGATGTAGACCCAAGTCTCTAAAGCAGTTCTCAAAATCTTTAGCTTTACCTTCTTGTAGAAATACGGATCACCATCTTGATAGAGAAAATGAGTCTGGCCTTGCACCACATCTTTTAACATGGCCTCAAATAATAATCCTAATGATGAGCTATCTGGCTTGCTTGCTAACATTCGAAAATTTTAAAAATGGAAGGCACAACAATTAGTTAGTAAGTCGGGTAGAGCCAGTCTGCCCACGGGAACCCCTTTTCTAAGTTTTTTCCAGGCTATCCTTGGACCTTTCGTCGCCCAAATAAAGCTTCCTATTTTACCTTGTACCTTTGCTATATCTGTCTTTCTAAAGGAAAGTGGGATAGAATTATATAGGAAGGTAACTTTTGGTAAGATAATCATTTTCACGAGATTAACCCTCCCATAGATGTTTAGGGGGAGTTTCGCCCATCGTGAAAATAGACTCGTTATCTCCTTACTTATTCTCTTCCAATTAACTACAGGAATATCCTCCAGTTTCTGAGTAAGCTGTATTCCTAGGTATCTCATTTGATTTTGGACCCCCGGGCTTCTCACCTCCTGATTCCATTCCATGGTTTCAGTTTTTTCCCTGTTTACTTTATACCCTGAGACCTCGCCAAATCTCTCTGCCTTCTCTATCAGACTTGGAATTGCTTCTTGAGGATTTGTCATATATAAAAGCAAGTCATCTACATATAGTGCTATTTTAATTTCTAACTCACCCATCCTGAAAGGCAAAATTGAGGTGTCTTCTCTAAGCCAGCTGGCAAACGGCTCAATATATAGGTTAAACAGGAGTGGGGACATAGGGCACCCCAGCCTAGTGCCTCCTCATTTACTAGCACTTTTGCTTTAGGGCTAAGGTATATGTTTCTCACAGTCCTTACTAAGTTATTTGGAAAGCTGAACATTTTGAGGGTCTCCCACAGGTATGCCCAATTTACCTGATCAAATGCTTTGGCAGCATCTATTGCCACTACAGTTAGTGGGGCATTTCTTGCTTCAGCTGAGTCAATGGCCCCCATTACCTGAAAGGTTAGTTCATTTAGCTGCCTCCCTGGTATGAAGTCCCTTTGATCCGGATGTACTACCCCTGTTATTACCTTTGAGACCCGTGAAGCAACTATTCCTGAGAAGATTTTATAATCCGTATTTAGTAAGGATATAGGTCTATAAGACTCGATCTTCTGAGGATCCTTATTTGGTTTTGGAATAAGTCTTATTGTGGCTTCTTCCCATGAGCTAGGTGGATATTCCCCATCTATATAGATTTTATTTAACAGGTTTTTCAAAGTTGGCACCACCTTGTCCAGGATAATTAAGTACATCTCTACTGGCAGCCCATCTGGGCCTGCGGCTTTTCCTCTTGCCATTTTTTTACATTGTGCCAATATTTCCTCCTCCGTAATGTCTTGTACCAAGGATGTCTTTTGTTCCTCTGTCAATTGGGGTAATGTTATCTGTTTTAACCAGTTCTGCATTTTTCTCTCTATACAGATCACTCATGAAACTCCTAGCCTCTTCACGGATCTCTTGATCTGCTTGTATCATTCCTCCTGATCCTCTTTTTATTAAATTCTTAATCGTGTTCCTTGCCCTGTCTGACTTAGCCTTCCACGCCAATAAGGAGCTGCACTTCTCCCCATATTCAAGATGTTGGAGCTTGCTTACCTTCCACCTTTCAAGAAGCTTCTTATCTATCTTTGCCTGGAACTCAGACTGCAGACTCTCTACCTCTTTTGCTAATATTGTAACTGTACTTAAGCTCTCCATTGATGCAATCTGTAATTCTCTTTCTTTTTCCTTAATGTCATTTATTTTCCTTGCCTCCTCTTGCTTCTGAGCTTTCCTTTTTCCCGCTGTTACGGGCTTCATTATCCCCCTTAAATAGGCCTTGAAAGCCTCCATACTATCTGGTCCTTGGCTGTTCCCGAATTGTATTTAAAATAATCATCCGTCTTTTCCCCTAAATCTTTAATCACTTCTTCATCTAATAGCATCACTCTATCTGCTGTCCACCTTCTCTGTATCCTTTTTTGCTTTAATATCAAGTTCATAGCAACTGCTGAATGGTCTCACAATATGGCGGGAATATGTTTTATCCTCTCAACCTCTGTTAGCAATTCTTGATCAATAAGGAAATAGTCAATTCTGGAATGGTGCCTGTATTTCTTACTATAAAACGTAAAATCTCTAGCTTCCCCGTTCATAATTCGCCAGATATCAACCAAATTAAACTCCCTCATCATGTTTTTTAAGCTAGAAAATGATTTAGGGGGGCTATTATACTTTACTTTTGAAGTACAGTCTAAATCCTTATTTAAAACCAAATTGAAATCACCCCCCATAATAATAGAAGCTGTTGTATCGAGCAAGTTAGTTTCTAGTTTAGAGAGTGCACCCGGATTGTCTTCATTTGGTCCATAATATACTACGCAGACCAAAGGCCTATCCTGCATCGTTAAGGTGGCCACTAGCCATCTCCCCGACTGGTCTGTCTCATACTTGACCATCGTTATTCCTGAATTGCATCTAAGTAGTGCTACTCCCCTGGTACTTCCTCTTTGCTCAGAACAGAGGACCTCCTGAACCCATCTTACTAAAACCCTGTTTACACTCTTGTGCTTCTAGGTGGGTTTCTTGTAGAAACATATTGTGTGCTTCAGTACCCCTTAAAGACTCTATAACCCGACATAGCTTTCTCTTCCTCCTCAGCCCATTCACATTCCATGTTAATAGTTTAAGTTTATTGGAATCGTTCATTTTTTAAAACTATTTTTTCTATAACCTCCTAGCTTCTTCCAGTGTGAGACTAAAGCATGTATGTGGACTATTTTTTTTATTTTTTCCCCCTTTGCTCCTCACACCCAATGCTCCCCCCCCCAGGAAACCCTCCTGTTTCTTCTTTGGCGGTCCTCGACCGCCATTCGGAAACCTCCCTTTGCAGTGGGAGGCATTGATCCAGAAAGAAAAATTTAAAGAAAAAACCCGTTATATATACATTATATTTACACCCTATAATTTCTACCACCCTATACTAGTTTTCTGGTCTCACTATTGTTTTTTTTTTTTCCCCAGCTCGGGCTTATGTCAGCATCTGTGCCAAAAAAACATCAACTTCGTCTGGGCTACTAATGTTGTGCATCTTATTTTGCCACATCATTTTAAGCATAGCTGGAAATTTCATTTGGACCTGTGCACCTCGCCTTCTCAATTCCCCCAATTTAGTCCCGAGTTCCCACTGTCTCTGAGCCATTCTTTTACCGAGATCTGATCTAATTTGATAGCTAAAAAACTCATGTGTTAAAAGGGTTTCTTTCAGTGCTCTCCCCAATACTAACTCCTTAACTGCATATGTGAGTAAATTAATTCATATTTTCCTGGGGAGCCTTTCTTGAGGGATTCAACTTGAAGGGGTCTCTATGGACTCTCTGAATCTCTTTTTCCAGCTCTATGTCAGGTCTGTCCTTCAGGATTCCTTCTTTCAATAGTTTACACATAAAGGCCTTGATGTCTCCACCTTCTGCGCCTTTCGGAATTTTAAGGACCCTTAAGTTATTCCGCCTCGCCTGCATCTCTAACCTCTCCATATCCTCTTGTAGGGTTTTATTTTGCATTTTTAGTTTTTCTAGGTCCTTAGTATTACATAACACTGTCTCAGACAGAGTCCTCACCTCGTTCTCCAAGGCCCCAGTTCGTGCAGTGATGTCATCCAGCTTCTCTTCAAGGACATCACACTTATCATGTATTCCTTTCTGATTAATCTCAGAGATCTCGAATTTGGAGAATAAGTCCTTTCTTAGAGTCAAGTGCATCATTTCGAGCTGGCTCTTACCACCCTCCGCTCCTTGCATTGAATCTGTATTTCCCTCCTCCACGGAGCTACCACTACCTAGTGGTTGGCCAGTACCTGAGGCTGTTACCAAGCCAGGGGCCACTGAAGTTTCAATAGGGGGAATGGCTGTATTGTGGAGGGAGTTCGCATACCCAAAGACTTCCTGGGTCCCGGATATATCATTACCTTGCGCTTCCCCGCCTTCCCTGCTTCCTTCATCCGCTAATAATGCATAGCGGTTTTCCAACTGTATAGGGACCAAGCTCGTCTGGGCAGTGTTTATCTGCGTGCTTTCCCCCCCCCCTCCTTAGGGGCCGCCACCTGCTCCATTATTTTAAAATAGGAGGCTAGGGATGGAACAACTTTTACCAAATTTTGTCCCACCTTATCTCCAATTCACTTCTGTTTTCCCCCCGGTTTTGATGCTTTGATAGGTTTTTTTCTAGGCGTGATTGGTACCACCTCTCTAATCGCCTTTTCCTCCCCTGTGTTGTTTTTACACCCTTTATTTTTAACTTCAGGGTGAGATCTTAACTGGTACCTATTTTTCGTCTGGTGAACCGGGGCTCCTTTATCAATTCGTGTAATTGGGGTGTCCTTATCCAACCCTCCAGGCACCTCTAGACCAGGTTGAACACCACTTGTACTTTCTGTGGCCACAGCACTCTCGGCAGCACTCTCCAACTCCTTGCCCCTCCCTATATCAAGATTCAAAGTCGAGGATAGAGGCCCCCTTTCCATCGGCCAAGCCTCTGTTTCTTTAATATGCTCATCTCCCCAGCTCCTATATCTTATCCACTCTTTCTTTATCTGTGTGTTAGCGCTGGGCTTTTCACTCCTTCGTCCTCCTCGCCCTCCTATGCACTGGTTTCCTTGTTCCACTTTCAGACCGGCCGACCAGTGCACTGTGCTGACGCTGCTCCCTCCAACACGGAAGCCGATCCGCGCTGCAACTGACCTCGTTTTCCTCCAGAGGTCTGCCAGGTGCTTCCAAGTCCCGTACTCGGTTATCTAACCGCGTTTGCCTCATATGTCCGCTTTTCAGGAATTGTGCTTTAATGGTGATCCATTCTCCTTGCTCTGTACCGCATATGGGTTAATTTGCTTTCAAAACGCCGCTAACTCCGCTCAATGCCGGCCCGCTGCGCCGAAATTCCCGCGACGAGCGTCAGCCTGCCGCCATGTTTCCTTGCCTTCTCCCAAAAAAAAAAAAAAAAGATTCTCACATGTAGGGGTTTAGGCTGTTTGTCCAAAATCCTGTGTATCACTTCTACACCTTCTCTTGTAGTATGTTGTTATACAGTGAACCTATTTACATTGTCACCAAAGGTACACAGTTATTGTCGACAGAAAAGCCTTTTTATTAAGTTAACCACATGAGTGGTATTTCTGATATAGGTATTGGTGAAGGGCAAATACTCTTGAGTAAAAAGAATCTGTATTTACCCAGAGGTTCCCCAACCACAGCTTGACATATTGGGCCTACCTTGTGGGCCAGTTAGCTTCTTTCGAATTTTAACTAGACTGTATTGATGATCTGAGTGTCATTCACAATATAAACATTTTTGCTATTTGTGCCCTTATCTCTGGCTGTAGTAGTGAGTTGTAATATTAATGTTTGGAGTTCTGGTGGGTATTATTTTCTAGTCTTGGTAATGTTCATTGTTGGCCAATAGGTAAGATATCGCTCGTTTATAACTTAAGGTCTCTTGAATCACAATACTGCTGCCGTATGTAGCAGATTTGACAGGCTTGTAAATATGTCCCTATATTGTTTTTTAATTGCTTAAGGACCTGTCTAGCATCTTTACCTATGTTTGACAGAACATCACGATGATGTTTTTAAATTGGGAAATAACCCTAATTAGTAACAGCCCAAATTAAAGTTTGGCAGCCAATGTACTTTGTTGCTAAAGCCACTGAGTACTCTGTCTGCCAAATCCTTGGCTCCCTTGCCTCATCTAGAGGTGGGTAGACCTTACTTTTCCCAGCGATGTAGCCTCTGTTCTCCCTTTCAATGGAAAACATCATCAGATGGAGTAATAGCTAACAGAGGAGGAAATTACATTGCCCACTCTTTGTAGGGCAATGTATTTTTCAATGTGTTCTTTTTTTCCTGTCCGTCCTCGAGAGGATCAGAAAATAAAATGACACCCACACCCTGGGAGAAAGAAACACCTGGTTTGGGAGCTTGCTTCTGAACGACAAAAAAAAGCTTAAAGTTTGATGAAGGGCCTTCTAAACTGACGGGATCGTCCACCAAACCCTTTGAACACTGAAAGGAACTGCAGTGCGGCAGCTCCTTTCGGTGTGCAGATATGACTATTGGCCGGCAGTCATCTCTAAATGTAACACATGGTAGTCCGTGAAGATGGTGAAGTTAATGCTATCTGTCACCCTGATCGATGGGGTACTGTCTGTCAAATTCTAATTAGTCCCTGAGTTTTCAACTTCCCAATTGTGGAATGTTACTGGAGATGAACATGTGATTTACCTTGAGTGCAACTAATGTCATGTGCTGTAACATAGTGGGACAGAGGGACATCTTATGACTTCATGAGGTACAGACCTCTGCATGTGCTTTATGTAGCTTCATGCTACTTGACCCTTAGTTGGAGTTTTGACAGCTGCCACCTTTCTATTGTTCATTCTTACTCATTGCCTCTTTGTGTAGGGTTGTACATTTTAAGGCAGTGAAGGGAGAGATAGCGAATCATTTGATGAAATTAATGTTCAATTCTTCTTTCTGATTACTTGCATCGTCATAACAGAATTAGTTGTATGCTTCTTGTTATATAGGGTAAATCTGTTCAGGAGATTTGGACTCATTCTCTTTGTTCTGTATTTCTATATTATGATGCTGAGGTTGATTTATATCAATCTATTTTTGAATTTATATTTAATTCTTACTAATCTCAGATTTAGTAGTTGAGTGGAATATTGTGTGACTAAATTGGTTACACTGTATTCGTTGTGATTGTTTCCACCCTCTAACATCTCAAGCAGCTAAAAAGACCATCTGGTTGAGTAGGAATGTTTATGTGGGCCCAAGATCTCTCACATATATTTCACATACATTCAGCATGATGCAATATGTCAACCCATTTCAGTTATTGTCTCTCTTGCACTGTGAGTGATGGCAGTCTACTCGATCACATGTTCCCAATTGCCTATAAAAGAGAACCTTTTAGTGCCAGGGTTAGGGGGCCAATACTTTACTTACTGTTTTCCTTTCTTTTTGCATTTTTAGTGTTTCAGTCATTCTTGTGTTTAAACTATGGGGAATATTTACAAATAAAGTGGCAAAGCGTGGCATTAAGCCAAGAAGGCTAACGCCACTCTCTGTCACTTTAGAAACCCAGGGCAGCACCATATTTACAACAATATGGTGCAGCCTTGCGTTTCCCCCTGTGCTGGTGCTAAATTTACCTGCCTAACGCCAATGCAGGCACCCTTGCACTAGGGTGCCTGCATTGAGGGGAGTGATTTTTCATGTTCAGGAAGGTGGCTCATTGCTACCTTGTAAATAAGGCAAAACTCGTATCGCCACTGGAATATCTGTAAAAGTGATGTTGTGGTGGAAATAGAGGCTTGTAAATATGTCCCTATGTCTTCTAGTTATAGTGATCCTGAAGGACGTGGCCCTCTAGGACCACGCGGGTATTTATGACCCCCTGCTATGCATTCCAAAATAAAGAGTCAGTCAGACAGTAGAGAATACAAACAAGCATTTATTACCGTTACTCTGCAGAGGAGTCCGTCATAACCTGAGATAGCTGGAGAGGGACTGACTCCCCAACATTCACTAATAGAAGATAAACTCTTTAGGAGACTTCAGCCAGGCCCCTGGTGGAAAAGGACTGGTCTGGGCCAGACATGAACTAAGAAGGCACAGAAAGATGAGCTAACACCTGCCAGATGGGCACACTATCAGCAGCCCAAGGTCACTGTGCTGAGTCTCATCGGCTCTTAACATGGGAGCAGGACTACATGTATAAAATGGAATTCAGAGCAACATATTCATACTGTTAGCAAGTCGAGTTGCAGCCTTGAACATGAACAGAAAATATAACGAGATGCAATGTTCTACTGGGGCAAGTGATTCTGAATGCTAAGGCCTAACATGAGCACGACACTGGCAGTCTTATGGGAATTGCGAAATACAAAATGGAGTCACACTGGCTAATGGGCCTGCATACTGCGAGGAATACTGGAGGGGCTACTGCATGCAAGCATGAATAGATGTAATTTAGCCACACTGCTAATCTAAAACGGCATGGCAGAGGCATCATAGGAAAGGGAATTTTAAATCTAACAATCCCAAGCCAATAGCACATTTTCTTTGCGTAAAAAAGAAACATGTTTTCCTGTGAATTGCATTAAAATGAAATAGGTTTACTATACCTGTTCTAAGTTGAACTGCTTGCTACGAAACATTCCTACTGTTCTATTAAAATGATAGGCCAAACTCTCCCTGCAATTGGGATAGGTTTCCCACTTCAAAAAGAATGTTCCAGAAGCTGTGTTCAACTTACATCCATAGTTGTGGCTGTGGCTGCTATGAGGGAAAACTTTGTCTGAGAATAACCTTGTAGCAGTCTTCCATTTCCATGCTAACAGGATTCAGAAAGTACAAGAACCAATGACTCCGCACAGTTCCCTAATGCTTTAAAAGAAAGCATTGTTTTCAGCTTGATTCTTCAAACACGAGGTTCCGTGTGACTAAGCTCCTATCTCCTCAATCCCAGGTTAGGGAGGTGGGGAGAGAAACTGGCTGGCAGGGTGCATGGTGTCTATGGGGAGATTTATCTAGAGACCCTCTGGCCTGCTGGTATGTTGGTGGTATTAAGATTCAGCAGCAAACTGAATAATGATAATAATGTGATACTCCCAGGCAGATAGGGAGTTTTGACTAGCTAGGGGCATTGTGATGAACAATGCGGTTGATAACTTATCCACTCAAATCATATTTGTTAGTTTGGAGATATTCATTATAATTATGGAAATTCGTAATCACACGTTTTGCATAATATTAACATTGAACAAATGTTTATTATAATAAAAAGCAAGGTTTGTGTGTGTCCTGATTTTGGCGGTTCAGGGTGACAGAGACTCCAAATATGCTAAGAGCAAAGATCGCAACACAAATCCTAAATTAAGTAGGCTGTACGGCCAGCCTGGACTAACTGATCTCCCGCAGAATGCTTCTATCCCATTAATAGGCAGGGCCTACTACGTCGATACCTGGTTATCAGCAGTAATACCATGCATGGCTTCAGGAAATTGTTAATGTGATCATTCCTACATAACCTAATGGTAAATTTGATGCTTTACATGAACATAGTGGAAAGGAGTGTATCATATGCTTTCTAATGTTAACTATGCGACTGCCACATGCTTCTGCAGTCAGTCAAAAAGAGGTGGACATTTCTGGCCAGCAAAATTTGCATCAGAAATAGTCTCAATCTAATTGAGCAGATCATCTCTTTCTGACCATTTGCTTCTGCATTTTTCTTCTACAGCCTAACATCATCCTTTATTCAACTTCACTACATGTGAGTACGCGAGTGTGAGCTTTGATGACAGATGACATGTATTTAATATTTTGTGCTTCAAACCAGAAAAGAGACAGGATTCCCTTGATTCTACGATCTAAACAGCATAAGGTATTATGTCTCAAAGAGTTTTTCTTATGAAAAATTATTTTTTATTTAAAACCATATTTCTCATTGTGTAGACAAATAAAAATCACAAAACATTTCATGATACTTCAAATGAAGCTATTAAAAAAACATCATACAATACATGTCAATTCAATTCTCATTTACATTCAACAATATAGCACAATTATGACCAGCATAATATGGAGACAGACAAATAACGTAAAGCCCAATTTCTCTTCTTTACACGTGCACATCAAAGTGAACTCAACAACAGTTTGATATACATTGATAAATCGGTATATTATTATCAGTATTGGTCCTTTGATCGTACTTTATCCACAGCGTCGACGCGTTTCGATGGCTTAAACTGATATTACCATCTTTGTCTAGACCACATAATTCTGTCTCCCACCACAATTAGTGACTTCCTAAAAACCAAATATATACAGTTACTGATCCAAATAGTACATATAGTTGCTATTTACAACAATCTCAAAGTTACTGTGCTATTCCCTTAATGTTGGTTATCCTATTATTGTTTTCAATTAATTCACTCAAAGAGTTTGCTTGCACCCGACTAATATGAGGGACAATTTTATAATAATCACTTCTTTGAGAATCAGGTAGTATAAGCCTTTACATCGTTTCTTTAGAATGGGCCTGCTGTTTATAAATCCCAGTAGTCCTTTAATGGCTGTTATTCTACTCTGCCCTCTTTTTCCTATTCCCAAATCCATTAACTTATATTCATAAGGGCGATTATTCCTGTACTATGCCACTAAACCTAAAGTTGTTATTCTTCGTTCTTAATCAAAAGGTTTTCATAAGGTTGAACCTAAATCTAAGACCCCTCTGTGTGCAGCTTGATATCAGTGTTTTCTCACCTTCAAATGTGGTGGCGTTTTATACTTGCTCCTGGCTCACTAAATAGTGTGCTCGATTTGACCCGCTTTCATTTAACTTTCTTCGTTATTTGCGTTGTTTTTTTAAAATTGCATGTTACACCTTATCTGTAACGAAGGAAAGGGAGATATACATATTGCCTAAAACATATATTGTTTGTTGTTATAGGAAACTTCGATAAGGTTAATCTATCATTCCTATAATTACCTATTCATTTGTTATGGGGACTTGTTTTCTTGAATCTGTTTCTTCCTTCGGTGCTGGTTAGGGATTTCTGCACCATAAGGCTTAAAGTTCTCTTCTTATTTTCAACGGATCTAGTAACAAACAAATATATTGTATATATTAGTAGCTAGTAACGTGACATGCTTTCCTAAGTCGGTATCTATTTGTGAGTCTCTGTTCTCTTACCTATATTTCGTTGTTAGTCCTCCGTCATCTGTATTTTCGGGTTGGAGCAAAATCGTTATCCTTTGCAACGACTTCCTATTTATCTGCTGTTTTCGCGTTTCCAATTGGTTTACCCGTATCACGTGGTGTGTATCTCAACCCTGTTTTTCTATACTGCACGGGGATTGGTAATCACAGACACATGGTCTCATTCAATTTCTGCACTTTTTTTCTTTTTCTAACTTTATTATTCTTCCCTCATGTTGTGAGCCTATTATCAGGAACCTACATACATTCCTATCTTATTTCCTACAAAATATGTTCTTTGACTTATATCTCGCGCAATGAAAATGCATCGTATATGCATAAATGGCCTAAAGATTAAACAGAATCCCTACGGAAGCGCTTGTATTTATTGCTTCCTAGTTTCTATTCCTATGTATAGTAACTTGAATGCGCTTTCAACGTCGTATGGATGCGCATATTATTCTGCCATTGAATCAAAATGCACCGCGTCTACAAACGCAATCAGGACATTTTTTTTAAAAAAATTTAAAAAAAATTTTTTTTAGGGGCGCCATAATTGGCTATTTGTCCTTTCTTATTCCTATATGAATATGTAAGCAGGGATTTACTGAGAGTCATATGTGTGTTGATTTAGATAAGTTTTACATCATTACCATAATATGTGTCAAATAAAACGCACCGTAAGTGATATCCCAGGCTTATTATTCTCATATTGTTCTGTTATATATCCACATTACCTTCTACTTTTTTCTGTTATTTTCATATTGTTCTATTATTGATCTACACTGCCCTATACCTTTTACTATTGAATGCTTCCTATGGATATTATAGGTTTGTTCTTCTTCTATTTTTACTATTAATCCCCAATCCCTGTTCTTTTTCCTGTTACATACTTCCTATTCACCAGGGACACTGATCCATTTCATGTTATAGGTAGGACTATTGCTCCACTCAGTCTGAGAGTATTAGCTTCATCCAATCTTCTCTGGAATTGAGCCCTCTTTCTACAGTATTAAGGTAACAAATATACCATTGTTCTCTTTTCTTTCTTATTAGGTCAAGATTTCCTCCTCTTCTGTTGATCACAATTTTTTCCAACATGAACCACTTGAAGTCATTACAGTCATGGCCTGTATTGATAAAATGGTCTACTAGGGGGGCATTTTCCTTTTTTGTTCTTATCGCAGACTTGTGCTCTAAAAGGCGTATGCGGAGTTCTCTGTTCATTTCCCCTACATAGCCCAGCCCACATGGGCAAATTAGGAGATAAACAATGTTTTTACTGCGACAGTTGTTTAGTGTGGTTGCAGTCAGATTTTTCCCAGCAAAAGTTATATTTTTACCTTCTAAACATAGTGTGCAAATTGAGCAGGTCCCGCATTTGTGGTTGCCCTTTGCTTTCTCGCCTTTTAATGTACTTTGTTTTCCCCCTACTGTCGTATATATTCTCACGGGTGCATTTCTGATGGTTTTGTTACGTCTAAATGAGAAGAGGGGTTTATTCAACTGGACATCAGTGCCATAATTTAAAATGTTCCAATTTCTGCTCTTCTTTACTTAAAGACCTCTGAGATAGATTAATTAAAGGGAGATCATTTACCTCCAATATTGCTTGTTTCTCGTGGCTAGGTATTCTTGTCCTCCATTCTGAGGTGGATGGTTCCTCTGGGGTTCCTGTCGATTGTATCCCCTGTAACCCCTTCGTCCCTGATTTTGGCGTCTCCCTAAAAAATGTTCACGTTCAAATGGGGGTAATCCTCTATTTCCTTGTATCCCTACTTCTTCATCATCACTACTGGAACCTGAGGTCTCTGAAAAAGTAATACGTTTATTACCTCCTCTAGAATACATTGGTCTCTGCAGTTGTGGTCTCTCCCATTTCGAATCTCTTTTATTCTCAAAGTAGTCTTTATTGGTGTATGGATATGCTACTTCTACACTGTACCTCTCTATGTCCTTCCTCAGTTTCTTCGTGCGGAGATTATGAAACTCAAACTAAAGGCAAGAGGTTATCCCAATAAATTAATTGAGAATTCTTTAAAAAGAGCTATGTTTTATGATAGGGACTGTTTATTGGACTTGAAGAGGGATCAAAAAAGAAACATACCTACAGAAAGAGTGGTATTTTTGACACAGTTTTCAGGCATAAGCAACCAAATTAAAAATATAGTAAACAGAAATTGGAAAATTTTAAATTATGGCACTGATGTCCACTTGAATAAACCACTCTTCTCATTTAGACGTAACAAAACCATCAGAAATGCACTCGTGAGAACATATACGACAGTAGGGGAAAAACAAAGTACATTAAAAGGCGAGAAAGCAAAGGGCAACCACAAATGCGGGACCTGCTCAATTTGCACACTATGTTTAGAAGGTAAAAATATAACTTTTGCTGGGAAAAATCTGACTGCAACCACACTAAACAACTGTCGCAGTAAAAACATTGTTTATCTCCTAATTTGCCCATGTGGGCTGGGCTATGTAGGGGAAACGAACAGAGAACTCCGCATACGCCTTTTAGAGCACAAGTCTGCGATAAGAACAAAAAAGGAAAATGCCTCCCTAGTAGACCATTTTATCAATACAGGCCATGACTGTAATGACTTCAAGTGGTGCGTGTTGGAAAAAATTGTGATCAACAGAAGAGGAGGAAATCTTGACCTAATAAGAAAGAAAAGAGAACAATGGTATATTTGTTACCTTAATACTGTAGAAAGAGGGCTCAATTCCAGAGAAGATTGGATGAAGCTAATACTCTCAGACTGAGTGGAGCAATAGTCCTACCTATAACATGAAATGGATCAGTGTCCCTGGTGAATAGGAAGTATGTAACAGGAAAAAGAACAGGGATTGGGGATTAATAGTAAAAATAGAAGAAGAACAAACCTATAATATCCATAGGAAGCATTCAATAGTAAAAGGTATAGGGCAGTGTAGATCAATAATAGAACAATATGAAAATAACAGAAAAAAGTAGAAGGTAATGTGGATATATAACAGAACAATATGAGAATAATAAGCCTGGGATATCACTTACGGTGCGTTTTATTTGACACATATTATGGTAATGATGTAAAACTTATCTAAATCAACACACATATGACTCTCAGTAAATCCCTGCTTACATATTCATATAGGAATAAGAAAGGACAAATAGCCAATTATGGTGCCCCTAAAAAAAATGTTTTAAATTTTTTTTTTTTAAATGTCCTGATTGCGTATGTAGACGCGGTGCATTTTGATTTAATGGCAGAATAATATGCGCATCCATCCGACGTTGAAAGCGCATTCAAGTTACTATACATAGGAATAGAAACTAGGAAGCAATAAATACAAGCGCCTCCGTAGGGTTTCTGTTTAATCTTTAGGCCATTTATGCATATACGATGCATTTTCATTGCGCGAGATATAAATCAAAGAACATATTTTGTAGGAAATAAGATAGGAATGTATGTAGGTTCCTGATAATAGGCTCACAACATGAGGGAAGAATAATAAAGTTAGAAAAAGAAAAAAAGTGCAGAAATTGAATGAGACCATGTGTCTGCGATTACCAATCCCCGTGCAGTATAGAAAAACAGGGTTGAGATACACACCACGTGATACGGGTAAACCAATTGGAAACGCGAAAACAGCAGATAAATAGGAAGTCGATGCAAAGGATAACGATTTTGCTCCGACCCGAAAATACAGATGACGGAGGACTAACAACGAAATATAGGTAAGAGAACAGAGACTCACAAATAGATACCGACTCAGGAAAGCATGTCGCGTTACTAGCTACTAATATATACAGTATATTTGTTTGTTACTAGATCTGTTGAAAATAAGAAGAGAACTTTAAGCCTTATGGTGCAGAAATCCCTAACCGGCACCGAAGGAAGAAACAGATTCAAGAAAACAAGTCCCCTAAACAAATGAATAGGTAATTATAGGAATGATAGATTAACCTTATCGAAGTTTCCTATAACAACAAACAATATATGTTTTAGGCAATATGTATATCTCCCTTTCCTTCGTTACAGATAAGGTGTAACATGCAATTTTAAAAAAACAACGCAAATAACGAAGAAAGTTAAATGAAAGCGGGTCAAATCGAGCACACTATTTAGTGAGTCAGGAGCAAGTATAAAACGCCACCACATTTGAAGGTGAGAAAACACTGATATCAAGCTGCACACAGAGGGGTCTTAGATTTAGGTTCAACCTTATGAAAACCTTTTGATTAAGAACGAAGAATAACAACTTTAGGTTTAGTGGCATAGTACAGGAATAATCGCCCTTATGAATATAAGTTAATGGATTTGGGAATAGGAAAAAGAGGGCAGAGTAGAATAACAGCCATTAAAGGACTACTGGGATTTATAAACAGCAGGCCCATTCTAAAGAAACGATGTAAAGGCTTATACTACCTGATTCTCAAAGAAGTGATTATTATAAAATTGTCCCTCATATTAGTCGGGTGGAAGCAAACTCTTTGAGTGAATTAATTGAAAACAATAATAGGATAACCAACATTAAGGGAATAGCACAGTAACTTTGAGATTGTTGTAAATAGCAACTATATGTACTATTTGGATCAGTAACTGTATATATTTGGTTTTTAGGAAAACACTAATTGTGGTGGGAGACAGAATTATGTGGTCTTGACAAAGATGGTAATATCAGTTTAAGCCATCGAAACGCGTCGACGCTGTGGATAAAGCACGATCAAAGGACCAATACAGATAATTATATACCGATTTATCAATGTTTATCAAACTGTTGTTGAGTTCACTTTGATGTGCACGTGTAAAGAAGAGAAATTGGGCTTTACGTTTTTTGTCTGTCTCCATATTATGCTGGTCATAATTGTGGTATATTGTTGAATGTAAATGAGAATTGAATTGACATGTATTGTATGATGTTTTTTTAATAACTTCATTTGAAGTATCATGAAATGTTTTGTGATTTTTATTTGTCTACACAATGAGAAATATGGTTTTAAATAAAAAATAATTTTTCAAAAGAAAAACTCTTTGAGACATAATACCTTATGCTGTTTAAATCGTAGAATCAAGGGAATCCTCTCACTTTTCTGGTTTGAAGTACCTTATTTCCCTTGAGCTTCAAGGGGTCCCTCTCAATCTTTTTATATATTTTAATATTTTGTGTGCATTACAGCTTTAAAGTGCAATTGTTATATTTTCAACACTTTCATTTCACAGGTTGAACTTTGATATTCTGCTATGATGGTATTTTGTAAAGTCATAATATATAACACAGTTGTCAATAGACATCTGTTTCCGTATTGGCATGCAGAAGCTGACAATATTGTCATCTAGGATGGTGCAATTTTTTCATAAGCCTCTCAAACACGATGGTAGGCTTCAAGCATGCCTTGAGAATAGTGATGCTCCAGCTCCTAGAGCTGGCTTCAAGGTACAGATGTGGGGAAACGGAACTATAAGCCTATAATCATGGCTAGAAGAGAAGAAAGTCTGCCTGTGATAATTCTCCCATCTCCAACCTGACTGTTGATGGTCAATTAAGACATGTATCTCAAAAAAACACCTGGCCTCAAATATACACTCAAGGTCTGCTCTCGATGTTTTAAGCACACACTCAATGCTGGCACACTCTAAGCTTTTGCTTGGCGTCCCAGTTCAAGGAGTTTCTATCACTTGCAGTTGGGGCTGGCTAATGGTAATAAAAACCTGTCCATTTCTGCTACTGTATGTCTACCTTTTCATTAGATGTAGTACCACCAAAAAATACAGAGCGTTTTTGTGTAATCATATGGGGTGTTTAAGAAACAATCTTATAATTCTTCTTCTTAAATTAGTCCCAGTTTTAGATTGATGATAACAGCTAGAAATGAATGCCTCAATGTAGCTTGTCCCATAAACGTTCTCTCTCTTATCACTCATCTTATACCTCCTTTCTTTCCCTAATCCACTTCAAGAGACTCTTACCCCCTCCATCTCCTCTTTACCCATCTCAAACTTCCTCCTACTACTATGATCTCCAAATAAACACTTCTATCCCCTCACATCTTCTATTCCTCTTCGATCCATCCATTATCCTTTTGAATCCGACTCACATGCCCACTGCTCAAACTAATTAATATTTCCCTATACTAATTCACCACTAATCCTGTTTGGGTTCTGGAGTAGCGTGCTACTCGCTGAAAAGCGCTTCAATGCCTTCTACACCTTCTAGTGGTAGTAAGCGCTATAAAAATACAATTACAATTACAATTTTATTTTTAAACGTAACTCATTTACGGCAAGCATATGGATGCCACATTTAGGTGGTAAAATATAAATAACTATCAAGCCAGCTTGCCATAGCCATGCTTAATGGCTTTGCCTATGCTTGTTAATAACAGCTGTCCAAATTTTTAGGTCTTGACTATAGACAGCTTTAGCTATTTGGCTAGAACTATTGCAGAATACACACAATGGGGGAACGTGGCGGCTGCATGTTGAGCGGCCGCGGGCGGCCTGGGGGGTAGCTCCGCCGTAAGGATGCACCAGTCTTTTCTTTCCTGTTACAATGTACCTGGCCGATCAGTCAGGATTCCTGGCTTTGAATGGGGAAGCTTGGGGGGCCAGAGGAGCCCCAGAAGGAGACAACACTTCCTGTCTGTCCGGTGCTGCTGGCTCACGCTGGGAGGAGGCAGCACTGACGCTCCAACGCTGCAGGTTGGCCAGCACGCCAGCGTTTGGCAGAGGCAGTACAAGCCAGGCTGCCTGCTGGAGCTCTCCTCAACCTCCAACGGTGACACGGATAGAGGGCTCTAATTGTCCCCAGTCATTGGGAGACATAAGGAAGGGAGACTGGAAGGAGGAGACACCGAAACAGTGGGTAATGAGCCTTCATCATATGGAGAAGAGCGCTTCAACCACCGGTAAGGCTGCAGATAGGGTTTCAAGGTACACGTTGCATACAGAAACATTGTGGCTGGTAAGGTGTGTTATGTGTCAGACTTACCTTTGTGGCTGTCCCTGATATTATAAAGGATGCAAGAAAGGGGAAGCGCTGTGTGCCTGGTGGGGGCACAGGGGATATTAATCTAGGAAAATGATGGGCGGTGTAGGTAAAAATATAGGGGTTTTGACTTGGAATGTGAATGGTCTTTGGTCCCGAGCTAGGTAGATGGTGGTCCTGAGGTATCTAGAAGAAAGTCAGGCCCATATTATTATTCTACAAGAGACACACCTGGTTGCAAGTGAGAATAGGGAGCTTTTCATTAGGTATGGATGGATAGAGAGTTTTGCGGTAAGAGATCAAGGTCAGTGTTGCAAAGGGGTTGGGATTCTGACAAGGAAGGGCTCTGGGGTGAAGTATACACATTCTCAAACAGATAGTACTGGAAGGTGGGTTTTAGCCAGAATGAGAAGTGCTGGTTTCGAGTTTATATGTGTAGGATTCTATGGGCCAAATATTGATGATCCCCAGCATATTGTGGATCTGGAGCTGTATTTAGCGGAGGCTTCAGTCCCTTTAGTTCTAGGGGGAGACTTTAATACTTTATTGGATCCTATTTTAGATAGATCGATCGGAGGGACTGTGTTCAGGCATCCAGGACAATATAGGCCCTTAGAAACACGCTTCAAGATTTAGCGTTGATGGATATATGGCGTCATCTAAAAGGTCAGATGAGAGGGTACACCTTTCATAGCAAAAAATATGACCACTTTTCCAGGTTGGACTATTTTTTGGTAGATAGGGGGTAAGTGGCACACATAAAAGAGGTCAATCACCGCCCGGGGCACATTTCGGACCACTCAGCCATTACTATGTTATTACAATCTCCTGGAAGTAGGCCCAATTTAGGGTGGACCTTGAAGTGCACTATTCTTTTGATTAATGATGTGGCGCTTATATTAAAAAGGGCCAAGACTGAGTTTTTCTCGGATAATATAGGCACCCCTCCCCAGGAGTTCTGTGGGATACATTTAAAGCATTTATTCGGGGAGGTATTAAAAAGTCAGGGGTATTCAAAGAATAGGGAGGAGAGGGCGGAACTGGCCAAACTAGAGCAAGTTGTGGGGGCTGTGGAGGCTACTTTACAGATGTCGAGTGGATCAGAGGATAAGGAAACGGCATTAAAACAGCTAGAAGAGGCACAGCTAAATTATAAAATCAAGTTGGATTTGTAGGGAGAGGTGGCAGACTGGATGAGTGAGGCAGTTTGAGTATGGGGAGAGAGCTGAGGCTTTACTGGCATGAAAGGCGAGAGTGGAGAGATCTAGGAATATGATAAAGGAGCTGGTTGTAAGCCCTCAGGGGGATGTAACAAATAAACTAGAAGATATGCAGAGTCATCTGGTCTCCCTTTTTTCCAGATTGTATATAGAAGAGATCTTCCCGGACCCTCATTAACTTAGGAGAGTGATTGAGAGATGTTGGCCTTCCTGAGCTTTAAGAGGAAGGAAAAGAGTGTATGGAAGCGCCAATAACTCAGTAGGAAATCAGAGGGTTTTTGTCACGTAGTAAGAATGGAAAGGCGGCTGACACAGACGCCATCCCTTCGAAACTTTATAAGCTTCTAAGGGAGGAAGTTGTACCTGTCTGGCAGACCTTGCTAAATTTGGTCTATCAGGGGAAGGCACGGATTCCTGATTCATGGAAGGAAGCCACAATAGGCCTGATTTTAAAACCAGCAAAGGACCCTAGGAAGGCTGATTCATATAACCAATATCTCAGCTAAATGCAGATTATAATGTATTTACAAGTATTTTGTCAGGTAGATTGGCCAGACTTGCCCCTCAGCTCATACATCCAGATTAAAAGGGCTTTGTCCCGGGGGCGTGGCCGTGACGCCGCGCAAGATGGCCGCTTAGAGGGCTCGCTCCGCCGCGCCGAGACGCGCCTCGGATATTTATAGTGTTTCCTCTGGGGTTCGCCGCCTGGAACTGCAAGCACCATGCATCAGGAAACCTGACTGCCCCTGGTGAGCTTTCTCCCGATGTTCTAAGAGCCGCGTCTGCCGATTTTTTCCCCGTTTTTTGCATCTCCTCATAACGGCCGCCATTTTGTCTGCCTGCAAATTCCTATACTGCCTCAATGTTGGGAATTGGAGTACAGGGATGCCTTTCACACGTTGGCTCCTCTATGGTCTCAATGGACTTCTGGCTGTTTTTTTTTTGCTTTTATTATTAATTATTATTTAATTCAGTGAGGAGGAATGGTTAATTCAGCGCTAAAGCTCCATTTGCTTCTTTATTGACTGCCATCAGAGTTCCTAGCCCTCCTGAAGCCTTATATGTGAGCACACTTTTCCTACTGAATTGCCGACAGATCTCGCACCTTTGCCTGTGCCCCTTCATCCTCAATTTTTTTTATGATTCTGTGTGTCGCTTTTTCATTGGGCTGGATGTCTTTCTTGCTGAGGATGAAACTTTGACTTACCTGCCTTCCGTGACTGATTGTTCTTGAGAGGAGTATTTCAGACACCACTGTCTTTAATTATCATAAAGTTTCTTTGTTCATCCTCCTCACGGAAGCTCGTCTCTCTATGGGTAAACTGCGTCATCCAAAGTTTGTCTTCATACCTTCAACGACTGCTCCAGCGTCTCCCCCCTCTGCTCCGGGCTCTCCTTCTGACGCAAACCAAATAGCGGGTGTCACTCCTAATCGCTCTTCTTCCACGCAGTCCTCTTCAACTAAACCTTCTCCACCTTCTACGTCATCTAAATGCCTGAAACATGACCCACCTTCTCCGGACAAGACGCCATCTCCCATCTCTATGGAAATGCTTTTTGAAGAAATTCGTGCTTTGCGACCGTTTTTGGAGGAAACCAACAACAAAATGCAGTTTCTTGAAGAGAAATGGTCATCAATGGATGGTAGAGTGTCGTCTGTGGAGCAGCAGGTTTCTGACTTACAAGTCGGCTCCCAACGTATCGCCTCTCTGGAAAAGTCGGTCCTTGCTCTTCAGCGGCACACTGAGGATTTGGAAAATAGGAACAGGAGGAATAATTTACGCATCTATGGTTTACCGGAATCTTTGGAAGGAGATGACCCTGTGACGTTCTTCTTCTCCTTTCTTCCGAAGCTTCTGGACATGCCATCTACCACCTCTCTCAGCATCCAAAGGGCACACCGGCTGGGTCCTCGTTCAGATGCCTCAACTAAGCCCCGTGGAGTCATCATTCTTTTCCTGAGATTCACGGATCTTCTTTCAGTCCTCACCGCAGCCAGATCTAAGCGTCAGATCTCTTGGCTGGGTCAGAGAGTGTTTCTGTCTCAAGATGTCTCTAATGCTACTGCTTCTCGAAGGAAGGAATGCCTGAACGTCCGTGCTCCTCTGCGCTCTATTGGTGCTAGATATGGTTTATTTCATCCCTGCATTTTCAAAGTCACTCATCAGAACCAAACATGGACTTTCCTGGATCCAGCAGAGTTGAAGAACTTTATTCTTATTCACACCAACAGTGGCATGGATACTTCCTCTTCTTCTTGTGGCTGACTGCTTAATTTTCTTTTTCTTTACAGGTCTTCTTTGTGAGATTATTAACCGGTTATTTTCCTCATTTGTTATATGTTTTCTTTTTTGCGCTTGTCGTCTCTTGTTGTTCCTTATACGGAGCTTTAGTGGTTCCTTCCACTGTTTACCTCTGCTTTTACGTTTGTCTTCCCCTCGCCTGTTAGTCTTTTTCGGACCTCGCACTTCTTTAAATGCCTTACTTATTGACATGTTTATATAGCATTTATATGTCCCTGTTGTTAATTGTTTCTTTATATTGCTTTGTACAGATCGGTCAAGTTATTCACCTGCTATTTGTGTGATTTCCCTTTCACGTCATCGTCTTGGTGCGGTTGGGCTCCTAGCTCTTGGGTGGCTCGTCTTGTTGAGTGTCACCATTGCCCCATCATCCTCATCCTTCTTTATTCCCCTTTCAGGTATGTTATTCTCAGTCATCCTTTTTGGATATGTACTGTCTCTTCTTGTATTTCTTTCTTCTACTCCTTCCCCCCTTTCCCTTTTTCTCTTTTGTTTTTTTCTATTCATTCTTTTTTTCTCACACATTTCGGCTTCTTTGTGCATGATAGTATGTTTGTGTTTTTTGTTTCTATTGTTTCTCTATTTTATGTAAATTCAAAATTGTTTCTTGGAATGTAAAAGGTTTTATTAATCCCATTAAAAGACAGAGAGTTCTTTCCCATTTAGCCTCCTATAACCCTGACATAGTTCTTTTACAGGAAACCCATCTTACAGATGCTGAGTCTCTTAAATTGAAGAGAAGCTGGGTTGGTACTGTCTTATTTTCACCTGCCAATAACAAAAAGAATGGAGTTGCCATTTTATGTCATAAGAAGCTAAAATGTAATGTTTTATTTCAGGAAAAAGACACTGATGGTCGATGGATATTAACTAAATTACTAATTAATTCTATTCCATTGACCATCTTCAATGTTTATGGTCCTACACAACCAGATTGTTCCTTCTGGCCTTTAATTACAAAAAAAATTTATCCAGTATAAGGATGAATATTTTATTTTAGGTGGAGATTGTAATCAGATTGTTGACCCATTCCTTGATCGTAAATCTACAGTCCGGTTCATACCCCACAAATCTCACAAACATTTTCTTGACACTATCTCACAATCACGCTTTATTGACTCTTGGCGCCTCTCGCATCCTGATACTTTGGATTACTCTTTTTTCTCTCCTCCTCATTCATCTTTCTCTCGTCTCGACTATATTTTTCTTTCTCAACCTCTTTCTCAAAACTTATTGTCTCCTTCTATTGAGCCCATCGTTATTTCGGACCATGCCCCTATTGTGACGGACCTTGACTTGCTTCCACCGCCTCCCAAACCCTCCCGTTGGCGCTTCAATAGCGCACTTCTTACTGATCCCAACTTTTCTTCTTCTTTTCGTTCCTTTGCTAGGGAATTCTTTTTATTTAATTCCACCTCTAGCACACCTCCTCACATCCTTTGGGATTCCTTTAAAGCAATGGCAAGAGGGTTTATTATTGATTTTGTTTCTAGGAAAAAGAAGCTATAGCTTCAAAAACGGAAATCCTCCCTTGCACTCATAAAATCTTTGGAACATAAATTTTACACCTCTTCAGATAAAGTTATCCCACCAGAGCTTTTGCGTGCAAAATTAGAGTTTAATAAAATCACCACTGATAATGCCTCTTCAATTCTTCTTCGTAGTAGTGCTCGTTATTATGGAGGTCGTAATAAATCAGGGAAACTTTTAGCCAATTACCTTAAATCCCGTAAGGAACGTACTTTTATAGAGTCCATTTATTCCTCTGATAATACTCTCCTATATAAGGACAAGGAAATACTTGACCAATTTCATTTGTTCTATCAACAACTTTACACTCCGGAATCTCCCCCTACTCCCTCTCTCATTCAGGAATATTTTGAAACACTTCCTAAACCTTCTAACTCTCATCTCAATTTTCCGGATCTTGAAATTGACTTCTCATTACAAGAACTCTCCATCGCTTTGTCATCCCTTACGAAGGGTAAAACACCTGGTCCTGACGGCTTTCCTGTTGAATTCTATTTGCATTTTTCTGATCTTTTGTTGCCCCATCTTTTGACTCTTTTTCAATCTTTTTACTCATCTGGTAAAGCAGAAGGCACTTTTCAGGATGCCACCATTTGTCTTATCCCGAAAGAAGGTCGTGATCCCCAAGTCTGTAAAAACTACCGTCCGATCTCTTTAATCAATGTGGACTATAAACTGTTTGCTAAGATTCTTGCGTTGCGTTTAGATCCCTTTATGCCCCATCTCATTGGTAAGGAGCAATGTGGCTTTATCAAAGGTAGGCTAACTTCTGATAATTCGAGTCTTTTTCTTAATGTTTTAATCCCTTTAGCCGCAATTTCTGTCGATGCGGAAAAGGCTTTTGACAGAGTTGATTGGTCTTTCTTGTTTGCTTCATTACGGTGGCATGGTTTTGGTCCCAATTTTATTTCGCTTATCTCATTACTATATTCTTCGCCCAAGGCCTCGGTGCTTGTCAACGGTCAACTCTCCTCACCCTTTACTCTTCGGCGTGGCGTTCGTCAAGGCTGCCCTTTATCCCCTCTTCTTTTTGGAATAGCTCAAAGATTAAATATCTAGGTATTTGGTTCTCTAACTCTATTCCTTCTTCAATCAAATTGAACATGTTGGCAGTTTTATCTAGAATTGAACAACTTTTCAATTCCTGGAACCCTCTTTTTCTTTCTTGGTGGGGTCGGCTGGACTCAATTAAGATGATGATAGCCCCTATTCTAATTTATATTTTTTCGATGTTACCCGTCCATGTCCCTGCACTCTTTTTTAAACGTATCGATTCACTTCTTTCAAAATTCCTCTGGAAAAATAAGAAACCTAGAATTTCTCTGGTAAATCTTCGTAAACACAAATCTAATGGTGGTGTTAACTTTCCAGATTTCCGTCTCTATCATAGGTCCTTTTCTTTACGTCAGGCCTCGAGATGGCTTTCAGCAAATTCTTCCCCTTTTACGCCTCTTTGGCTCCTCGTTGAACAAACATTATTATTGCCCTTCTCCTTTGGGGAAATAGTACGCTTCTCTGCCAGGTCTCCCTATTCCTCATTTCCCTTATTCAAACATACGGCATCTCTTTTAAGACCCTTGGTTCACTCTTCTGCCATTACACGTGACTCTTTTCTAAACACCCCTATTTGGTATAATTCATTGATTCTCTTAAATAATAGACCCATATCTTGGAACTCTTGGAGACAAAGAGGTGTTATATGGGTTAACCAACTCTTTGATGGATCGTTACCTTGCTCTTTTCCCCATTTTCAAATCTTGTTTCACTGTCCCCGTTCCTTTTTGCAGAAGTTTTCTATTCTCATGGCAATAATTCTGGACCGTTATTACTCTCTTCCCATTTCATTATCATCAGTGCCTCCATCTTCTTCTCTTCCCAAGATTCTCACTACCCTTCCTAAGGCTTCGCTTATATATACATTTTTTGTCTCTCCTGACCCAGATCGCACCAAAACGAAAGTGGAGCTTTCCTAGGAAACTGATTTTGGGTGCACTTGGTCTGTCGCCCTCTGGAATAAACTTTGGTCCAGATCCTTAAAAATTTCTCGTTCAGCCTCTCTTACTCAATCTTTATTTTATCTTTATCATAGACTTTATCTCTCTCCTCTTTACTTATCTCGCTTTACACCCTCTTCTGATTCTAAATGCTGGACTTGTGGTAGTTTGAAAGCTGACCTTCTTCATCTGTTCTTTTTCTGTCCTCCTGTTTCTGTCTTCTGGGAAAAAGTTTGGTCGTACCTCTCTCGCATTTTTGCATTTTCTGCTTCTTTCTCAATAACTGTCCTGTTTCTCGGTAGTCTTTCTGATTCTTTAGATACTCCTGCACACTCACATGGTCTTTTTGATCTCATGCTCGCTCTCGCATTTCAGCACATATCATCCAACTGGAAGACTCTCACGAATATCTCCATACAAGGCTGGTGGAATACTGTATGTCATTTTCACAGACTTGATGTTGCCTTTGCTTCTTCTTGTAATCCAAAGCGTAATATAGACTTTTTCTGGCTACCCCTTACTACATACCTTGATCGCCTGGCTTTGAAGAACCATGCATATGTCAATTCAGAAAATTTTAAACCCCCTTGAAGGATTTCAACTCTCTCCTCCTAGTTATTTGTTATTTTTACTGATTTCCCTGTTATACCAGTTTCTATGCTGATCAGTTGTTTATTGCTCACATATATCAGTTGATCATAGGCCGTAATTTACTTTTAGTATTTATATTAGTATTTATATTTGATCATAATGTCTTTCCTCCCCTCCCTCCCTCTTTCCCTTTCTTTTCCTCTTTCTCTTCCTCCCCTTATCTTTAAAATCCCTATAAAATGCTTTTTGTCTCCTTATATTGATATTAGCACTGTTAATCTTTTCTACATTGTTTGAATATATTTCTTGTTTATGCTGATGTCTTTACTTGTTAACCAATATTTCAATAAAAGCTTTTAAACATAAAAAAGGGCTTTGTCCCAGGGAGGCATATTCACAAACTTATTCAACAGCTGATTGACTGTATAGATCTTGCCATGGCTCGGTCGATCCTCTTGGCTATAGTCACGTTAGATGCAGCCAAGGCATTTGACTATACCTGTTGGGCTTATTTGTGGGAGCTGTTGGATATATTGGGCTTTAGTCCCTGTTTTATCGCAACGCTACAGGGGCTTTATGAACAGACAACAGCTAGGATCCTCCTCAATGGCAAACTTACCATATATATATTGAGCCACTTGCCCAGCTCTTACGGAGAGACGGCGCCATCCCATTTTAATAATAAAATTGCACTGTATACTATTCCTAGGGTGGAAATCCTGGTGAAGGAATTTGGGGCCCTTTCGAGATATGTACTAAACAATCTGAAGTAGGAGGTGATGTGGTGGAATGTAACAGATTGGAAGGGGGAAATGCAAGCAGAGATCAGATTTCTTGGCATTACAATCTTAAATCCACTGGAAGCAATACCGCAGCATAACTTGGGCTAAGGTTGCTTCTCTTGGGGGCCATATTGTTTGCTTTTTGGTCTTTAGTGAGAGGTCGCTCCACCTTCAAACATAATCCCTGGTGTCTAGTGGGCTTCGGGATGGACTAAAAGCAAAGGGCGCCCCAAAGGGCACGCTTCCCTTAAAAAAATAGTTCCCTGGTGTCTAGGGGTCTTTCGTCTCTCCCGAGGGCAAAATGGCCAAGCTGCCCTCCGGGGGGGGGGTGAGGGTGGTGGAAGGGGGTGGGATATAAAAATCGTTATCCCTCAAGGAGAGCAACCCATGCTCAAGGGGTTCATCCCCGCAATTTCAGTCCATAAAATCCCTGGCATCTAGTGGGTTTTGACCCCCCGCCCGGGGGAGCAGATCGGTTAAAAAAAGGGCCAAACTAGCCCCTATGAGAGGCCGAAACACAGATACCTAAAATCCCTAGGGGCAGATTTACAAGCCCCTTGCGCCACTTTTGCGTCACTTTTCCTATGTTAAAAGTGATGCAAAAGTGGCGCATGAGGCTTGTAAATTTGCCCCCTGGTGTCTAGTGGGTTTCAAACCCTGGGGAGTAAAACTTGCGCCTGGAGGGTTCGAAACACTCACTGGCATCAGGGGACAGATCAGCTGAAAAAAGACCCGAACCATCCTCCGGGGGAGGGGGGGGGGGCACAGCACAGATAATAAATGGCACCCAGGAGAGTGACCGGACCAAGAGATAAAAAAATCCCTGGTGATCTAGTGTGCTGGATTCCTGCTCCATGTTCATGGCCCCACCCGCGATCGTGGAGCAGGAATCAAATCTAAACAGGCAGGGGGAAAGGAAAAACTCTTTCCTTTCCATCTGAACTTACCATGGGAGGTCCTCTCTCCCGATGCGCTGAAAACAAATGGCTTCCAGCATGTCTTCCGCAGTTTTTGATGATGTTGGTGCACCTTTCACGCCCGGACGTCATCAGATCGCCAGGGAGGCTGGAGGTGGCAGTGGAAGCACTTCTACTGCCATCCCCAGCACAGCCATTTTACGGGTGGTCCTTGGGTGGGGCATCAGCACTCCCAACATGGGAGGGTGTGGGGATGGTTTGGAGCCATCCTCAGCACCCATCCACTGTGACAGAGGATGACTCTAAGCCGTCCTCAGCGTGGAATGGGTTAAACTACTGTTGTTGGAGTGTTCTTATAGCTATTGGTGTTGATGAATCCTTTTGTGCAAATGAGGAACTGCAGTAGTCAGTGTGACTTCCTGCTGGGCTTGATTTCAATTGTGTGTGTGATAATGTTTGGAAATGCTCATTCCACGTCTGTCCCCTTGAGTGAGTGATAGCTTTGAATTTTATTTTTGTGGAACAGAAGAGTTATTTGTTTTTTGATTGTGTTTGTAAAGCCAACATTGCCTTTATTAAGCTAATTATGGAGGAGTAAGAGCCTCTATGAGGTGCTACAAGCTACGCCATACGGTGCAGTGCTGTTATTGGTAAGTTGGTGTGCATGCCGTGAGGGGATTGGTCAAGATGTCAGCAGGTGCTGCGTTGTGAGAGGTCAGTCTTGCCGCCTTGAGATTGGACATTGCTGTTACTACATATTATTTTGTGATTTGCTAAAAACTGCTGATTGTTTGAAGTGAAGCTGTTTGGCTTTGAGACACTGAAAACAAATTAAAATAAAATGCTTTGGGGCTTTGAGAGATTTCCTTAGAGATAATGTGAGGATGCCTGTTTGTGAGGGCAAGGAGGCTCCTCCTGAGGGCATGCCCGGTCCCTACATGGCAATACATTTTAGTCTTTGAACATGCATTTGGTTTCTGCAGTGAAACAAGGTCACAGAGAAAGAGTAATTCTTGCAATTTCCTAGGTATGAAATGAAAATTAAATTTATAGAGCGCTCTACTACCATGGGGGAGATATGGTACTTTTAACTTTAAAATAATAGAGGGTTTGAGAAGAGTATTGTACGACAGAAAGCTCCACCTAGACCAACACAGTAAGAGGTTTTGAATGCCTGGGAGTGTGCTGAACATACAAAGAGCAAAGAAAAATATCAAACCCAAGCTAAAAGAACAGTCCGTAGTTGGTTAGATGCTAAGTGGGATGCCGAACAACAGGTATGAGGAGAGAGATGGTTGACAGAGTTAGGATGTACCCTGTATTGACAAATAATAAAACAAAGAAGAGGAATGCAGAAAGGGGGGGTGATCCTGGTGAGCAGTTTGAGGCAAGCATTAATAGCGATTCTAGCGATAACTTCTTTGAGGATCTGCTGTCTTTTTGACCACCCCCATATTATATAGTTCAACCAGCTGGAGGTAGTCAACCATTTGGGGGTAATAATGCAACTGCACCTACTAATCAAAATCAGACACAAACTGGGGAAACACCTCCTGTTGTCCCAGTCACAACACTTAGAGCCCAGAAAAATCTCTACCGTAAATATAGCTCCGAGTTTGCATGCAGTTGCATAGGTTACGAGCACACAAGGAGGTGCAACTGCACCAGAGGTATTTGTAACATTTTTTATGTTTGATACTCCAGATGGTAACAAATGTTTAGAAATGGGAGCACAGCCTTGAGTACAGGGAACAACAAGTTGGAGCAAAACCTCTGAGGAGATTGTTGATAGTCCTACAAGGCAAGACATTCCATGGCTTTTAGATGTTGTTGGCCTAATCGTGGAGTTGGATGAATTTAGGAAAGGAAACCTGGTTGAGGGCTACGCAGATGGGTACTGTAGGACAATGGATGGTAGGGGTATTCACCTTCAGTTAGTAACAATACCACAATCCCTAATAGGTCCAGTTAAGTCTCAATAAATTAATCCTTGCTCACCCCTTGGTAGGTTGGCAAATGAGCAAAATCACCAAAACAGTAAATAAGTAAAAGACACAACACAATAAAAATCCAACACCAATTCTAAAAAAAAAAAAGACTATTTTTATCTTTAAAACGATGCCAAAACGACAAAAATCCAATGTAGGAAACTTGAGATATGAATTGTTAAATGGTAAACCAAAAATCTTCCATTCTAGTGCCAAATAGCTTAAAGCGCCACTCGTGGCTATCTGGTAGCACTGGACCGGAACAAAATGAAACTTTTTGACCAACTGCAGTGGAGTGTGGGTTGAATAGTTTGAGCTTTTTTCTCAAATTTGAGTCTTTGGATTCCTAAGATCCGGAGTTCGATTCAACAACAGGGTCCTGCTGCAGTGCAATAACTTGTTGAGCCTCTGGAAGTCTCTGTCCTCAACGTCAATGGTGAGAAGCACCAGAGGTTTCAGTGGGACAAACCAGCGTGGTCTGGTTGATTTGTGACTCGATGACGGCGGCTTGACTCTTAACATCGAGCCGGTCTTCTCCTGGAGCTTTTTAGCAAAACTGTGTAGAAAGTTTCCAAACTTTCAGATCTTGTTCCTTGGTGGTTCCTTGGGGAGAGAAGTGTCCAGCAGCACCAGTCAAGACTTCAGAGACTCTGGATTGCAGTGGAAGCAGGTAAGGACTCACTCACTCACTAACAAATGCACATACATTCATATGTACACACACGCACCAAACAAAAAAAAGCCATATAAAATTTACATCAACAGCAGTTCTCTGACAGAAAGCCTTGGAGGTCCCAGGAGGGTTGGGACTACTGTCTTCCGTCATTGGCAGAATCAAGGTCAGCCAATGTGGAAAAGCAACAGTCTCAAACTCATCCCAAAGTGGGAAGGGATCAGGAAGACTGCTGACCTCACCTCACTCCGTGACGAGGGGTCACTGATTGACACTCGGCCCTGGGCACTTCCGGGCTTAAACTGAAGCACCCAGGTCCGAGGCAATGGGTGACACTCCCTTTCATCACAATAGGGAGTGCCCTTAGGTGCTTTTGCCAAGTTGAGGTGGTCACACCCACAGGACTGTTACATTTTCAGCCTGGCAAAGATCAGCTCAGGGAGCCAGGAACCTGCGCATTTGGCACATGTCTAGCTCCTGGCTGCCTGACCTGAACCAGAAGAATGTCTGTCCGGCTGACGTTTGTTCAGTCTGAGAGACGCTCTCCTTGCCTGGAAAAATGTGGGGGGTGTGGCCCCTCAGTCCATACATATGGGCCACGGCTGCTGGATGGCCTCTTCGGGGCTAGGACTCTATCACCCACAATGCACATGCACAGTCCAGGGAAAATCCAGTTACAGCTGATCAGCTGGGGTGAGCCTGTCTTTAGGTTTGCGGATAACTTCTTCCAGCTCTCTTGTACCTGTTGCTGATCAGGGAAAGCATTCCTTTGCCTTTGATTCAGGCACAGTAATTTCTTTGTGGTGCCTTGAGAGTGTAGCAGGTGCAGTCCTTTTGAGTGCAAGCCTTCCGTGGAGCAGTCCAAGGTTCCATCTGGGCAGGCCTTCTTCTTCTGATGTTTTAGGCAATGATCCGAGGAGATCATGCAATCCTTCCATATGTATACTCTATTCTGGCCTGACAAGTGGCGAGGCACACCAACCAATTGAGCTAAAGTTACCTCCCTCTGCTATGACCACTTCCTGCGAAGTGTGGCATATTTTTGACCAACAATGCACTGTTCTCCCAAAAATCAAAATGGTTAAATTCTCTCCTCGGAGCATGTGTCTGTGTAACGTAACCCAGAAGTGTGGCTAAAATCTAACTCCACTCACTGCCAGACCCTTTCCTAATCTAATTAGGGGGACACCCATCTGGCTGGGGATCAAAGAAGTAGGGGCTAGCCAGGTTCCTCTGACATCTGTTTTCCTGCCTTTGAAGTCCAGATTATCTCCCCAGCACCCTTCCTCTCCCTGGCTTCTCCAGGAAGCAAATCTTCTCCCACCAAATGGCTGTATTGTTGCAGCCCGTAAGCCTGTTTACACCTACTTAGGTAGAAGCTTAGCTCAGGATGTAAAAGGGTAACCATTCAGAAGGGGCTGCTACAGGGCAGCTTAAGGTAACTTCAGGGTAGTTAGTTCTAAAACTACTTCCGTGTAATAGTTATAATAATTTCACCCGTGGCAAGTTATTGGGTTTATTCTAACCATTATTTTGATATTACTAGCTAGCTCCAATCAAAAGTTAGACCCTATTATGTTTAATAAAGTCTTCCCATGTTAGCCTATCGGGCTAGCAGCACTACAATGTGGGAACACAGCTTTGGCTGTTATTCCCTATCAGGGCATATAAAACGTATTTTATATTGTCTTTGCTTTTTATAACAATGCACCCTACCCTTGGGGCACCTAGGACAGCCCATAGGGGTCACTTATAGGTAATAAAAAGGTAGTTTTGAACTTTGGAAGTACTTTTAATTCCAAAGTTGAATTTGGACAGAGTTTCATTTTAAAACCAGCCTGCAAGGCAGGCCTGGCTTTAAAATGACACCAGACACCACAGCAGTGCACACCTAAGTGCATTAAGTCCTCTTGGGTCTCTAAACCTAAATGCCCTACCATTTATTAGGGACTTACAGGTAGGTTGTCTTGGCCAATTATAATTATATCAATTACCATATACCTTTAGAGGACAGATAACCAGCTCTAAGCCTGCGTAGCAAAGCCCTGGGCACTTTCAGACTAAGCAACCACCAGCATCAGTCAAAAAATAGGGATGATTAGGGCAAAAAGGATGAGTTTTTGACAGGTACCACAATGAAGAACTTCATTTCTTGTGTAAGGAGGTCGCCAGAAAGGCCATTGTAGCCTGCTATTTAATGTACTTACTTTTAAGTAAGAGTGGTATACCATGTACCCAGGACCTGTAAATTAAATGCTACCAGTGGGCCTGCAGCACTTATTGTGCCACCCACTTAAGTAGCAACTTAAAACATGTCCCAGGCCTGTCATTGCACCCTAAATGCAGTTTTAAACTGCCAGTTCAACTTGACAATATAACCACCTCGCCAATCCTTAAACCCCACTTTTATTGCATATGTCACCCCTGAGGTAGGCCCTATGTAGCCCATATGGCAGGGTGCATTGTATTTAAAAGATTAGACGGTTACTTTTAAGTGTTATATGTCCTGGTAGTGAAAAACTCCTAAATTACTTTTTCACTACTGTGAAGTTATCTGTCCAACAGGATAACATTAGGTTGCCTTATTACATTGGATAAGTGTTAACGTTTGATTGGGACCAGTTATCCAGTTCATGTTTGGTATCTATGAAATTGTAATGAAAAATCCTCTTTAATGGTAAAATCAGATTTTTTTATTATAATTTTTAAAATGCCATTTTGCTGCCCTTAGCCCTTTTGTGCCTGCAGCCTGTTTTGGGTCACATGACTGAGTGTAACTCACAGTTACACTTTGTGCATTCCTCCCATACAGTCACACAATAGAGGTATTAGGTGTACCTGAATGGGTCATCTGCTGGCAGGATGGGGGGCAGAGCTGTGAACAGCCCAACTTGCAACAGAATAGGCTGTGTTTTGCTTCCACACAAATGACCTATCACCTCCACATTGTCTTTTAGCTAGCTGGGAGCCAGGGCAGGGAAGTTCAGAAATTCCATGCACTTCAAAGAACCTTTCTGGAAGTTTCTCCTCCTTTCAGAGGGAGGGCATGTGGGTAGAAAAATAGGACCTTCAGACCCCACTCTTCAGGTCACTCCTGGACCTGCAAAAGGACTCTCAGAGGACGGCCTGCGGCTGTGACCACTGTGCACTCTGCATGACTGCTTTGCTGTACCTCAAATGACTACTTTGCTGCCTGAAGTCTGCCTTGAACTTCAGAGGCCAGCCCTGCTGTTAAGTCCTGCATCTTCACCAGAACCCAGGACAACCAGGGTGACTCCAAGTGCTATTTTGCTGGCTTCCAGTTCAGAGCCATAGGGTCACAAAAGGCTCCAACCATCTTGAACCTTAGTTGTGGTGATAAATGTGCCCAGATGGCTCAATTTCAAAACTGAGGTCTTAAAACATTTTTGGCCAAAAACTTCTCTAAGAACCAGGAGGAGACCTAGATCAACCTGCTCACCTATCGGCCCAAAGTGCACCGCTGGCTGGATTGACTTTGCAGCTTTTCCCGCAACGTTCTTCTGCACAGCAGCATATCCTTTTTACTAACCTTTTTCCAAATGGGTATCTGAGCCCCTGGAATTTTCTTCGACGACAGCCCTCAGCCTTGTCCCACTGCAGATTTTTGACTTCCAAAAAAGAGACTAAGTCCAAACATAAAAAATCTCACCACGGTGTGTACCCAACGCTCCCCGATGATGACGCTTCCCCTTAAGACACCTGCTACAACCTTGCCCTGATGAACTTTACCTTCTCAAAATTTCTTTTAAGTCCCATAGGTAAGCGCTGACCGTGCCCAATCCAACTTCTTTTCTCTGACCCACACTCCATCTGGTCAGCTATATTTTTCAACTTTGACCTGGTCTCATGCAACTAGATGTCCGCAGTTGACACTTTGATTTTACTAGGTGCTGTTTTTTACAAAAAACGCTAGAAAATCATAACTCAGGTTCTATTGATTCAATTTTTGTCATTTTGGTGTCAAATAATTCATTAAAATTTAAGATTGTTCTTGAGTTGTATTTTCACTATATTACTGTTTGTGTGCTGCATTAATACTTTACATATTGCTTCTAAGTTAAGCATGGGTGCTTTTTGAGCCTACCTCCCCAGGGTTAAGCACAAGTTAATTTAGTGACTTATTGTGGTTCACCCTGAAAGGGACTGCGGCTATTGCTTAACCAGGACTCAGACCCCAATCAACCAACAACCCAATTTCTCACGAAGTAGCTGCTGAATGTAATGTTTACTTGACTAAGAGTTAAACCCTGCAAAAGAATTTTAGAGTTCATATAAGAGATCACATGCTAGATAGAATGAGAACTTCTGGATTGCAGGCGCATCTGAGGAAATGGAGTAATCTGGAGAAAATTATGGGTAAATTGGCTGAAAGAGCAAAGAAAAGAAAAGGACGATTTGAAGCGGACTAAAAGTAATGAGAGCGACATCAAAATTGACGCTTACCCCTGAGAGAGGTTCATAGAGGAGGTTATGTGCATGTGACCTGGTGTCTTGGTGATCTTGCTACATTTAAAAATCTACTAAGAGAAAATCTTATTTGTGGTACAGACAGGTTGAGTGGCTTGTGAAGATTGCCAAGCTGTTTAAAGGGGATTTGAATACCTTTTTCAACACTGTGGCTTCTAGTAATTTGTGGGCTGAATGCAATATAATGACACAGTGGCCAAATGCAGAACACACACTCAGGAGGCAGTCAACAACCCCAGACCCCAAAATCAACCTTGTACGTCTGTCATCCAAGACCCCGTTGGACCAACTCTATGCATCCGAACTTGGCCTTGCCACCATTCTTCACATCCACAAAACTCCAGCATGAAGGAGATGGTTCTCCCACCTGGACAAACATACCCGGGACTCCCTCCCCGGGAACCTCCACATGAGCCATGACCTCTAGGCCTACATCATCCTCTTCCTGATTGGTGTGTCCGCACAGTATTGCAAGCCCCCCCTTAGCAGCTTGAGGCCATCACGGGTGAGTATTGGGCTCCCAGGCTGTATTGGATGATACATTGTGACCCATGTATGTCCTGTACCGGACTCAGATCCCAGGGTATGGATGGCTGGAGTTAGTTCAACACTCAGGCATAGTTTGACATTTACCCACACGTATGTTGTGGACTAATGCAAAATGACTGCAACATCTAATAATAAATAAATAGTTTTATTCTCGGTGGGGTGCGTGTTTTGTTAGAAAAAACATAAGGTGCTCTACCGGGTGCATAGAATCCAAAGTTCACAGGGGGAGATGGGATCCTTGGCATTTGAAGTCATCAGAGTCCAGACCACAGTGTTGGTCATCATTGGTCAGACTGTGACCAGCAAGTCCATGTGGCAGAGAATGTCAGTGAATGAGGTGATGCTGTTGCGCATGAAGGCCAGGTGCCAGGCCAGGTGACCTGGGAGATGTGGATGGTCCGTTGCCTCTCACAGTCTTTTCTGTGGACGGCCCACCTTCCTCGGGGGACCCTCAGGTGCAGGCCTTGACGATGTTTGGGACGCTCCGTCGGACAAATCCTCCTCCTCCCTCCCTGTGGCTGGTGGTGGTCTTCGCCTGGTGGCACAGGGAGGGTTGCCCATGTTGTCGGTGATCCGACGGAGTGAACGGCTTATGTCCGTTTGCACCGCCAGGAGCTCAGCTAGTCTTGCCTCCATCCGTCCTTGGTGTTGTTGTTGACTGGCGTGTTGCTCGGCCTGCTGGTTCTTAATCTCTGTGAGGGTCTCCACTACCTGGCTGATGGCCCTGGTGTCACGCCGGTATGTGTCCAGGATGTGGCGTATGTGTGACATACTGGTCCCTTCAGCTGGCTGGTCAGGTTCTCGCCTCCGCCTGCCTCCACTCCCACCACCCCTGCCCACACGAGCCTGGCCTGCCGTTGTGGGCACATCGGGTCTACAGGACCCCTGAGGGATGGCATTTGCGGGGTTGGCTGCCTCCTCCTGGGTGTCCAGAGAACCTTGTCCCTCCAGGTCAGACTGTCTCAGTTGTTCAGTGTGTGCAGGGCTCCTGGGTGTTTCCTGGGATGTGGCAGGAATGGGGGTGGTGGTTGGCACAGATGTACCTGAAGCAGGTGCTGCAGGGGCTTGGACACCAGAGGGGCCAGGTGGGTTGGGGTCATCCGCGGAGTGTTGTGAGGTGTCGCTACCGGTGGGATCAGGTTCCTCCCGAGCCTGGGACTGTGGTACTTCCCTCCCATTGTTGGGGGGAGATCCATGACGTTGCCCTGTGTGTGAGAGAGAGACAATGTTAATGCTGTTTAATGCGACATCCATGTTTCATACATATTATAGTTGCCACAGTTCCTCCAGGTAGTTGTATGTGCCTAGCATTCACATCAATGTTCACTTGTGGATGGGTATGTTGCAGGGGACTGATTGAAATGTTCTCCAGGGTGTTTGACATGTCGAATTTGGGCTTGGATGCTTCTTTGGCTGTGGCTTGATCTTGTTGTGTCACATGTCTATTGTGAGAGTGGGTAACTCCATTGGCTGCCCCAGGGGTGTGTGCTTGTGTAAGGGGTGAGTGATCATCCCTCAGCCCAATGCTGTTCAACATCCACATGGCCCCCCTCACACAAGTGGCCCGCCACCACAACATCATCTCCTACGCAGACGACACCCAGCTCATCCTCTCCCTCACCAAGGACCCTCACACCGCCAAAATAAACATCCACGAGGGTCTGAGGGCCATCGCCGACTGCATGAGGAGCGGCCATCTGAAACTGAACTCGGACAAGACGGAGGTCCTCATCCTTGGACCCACACCATCAGCCTGGGACGACTCCTGGTGGCCGACCGCTCTCAGGACAGCACTGACACCCACCGACCATGCACGCAACCTAGGATTGATCCTCGCATCCTCCCTCTCCATGTCCAAGCAGGTCAATGCCGTCTTCTCCTCCTGCTACAACACCCTACGCACGCTTCGCCGGATCTACAGGTGGATCCCGACCGAAACAAGTAGAACAGTGACACAGGCCCTCCTCAGCAGCAGACTGGACTACGGCAACACACTCTACGCAGGACACCCATCCAAACACCAACGGCGGCTACAACGCTTCCAAAACACCTCCGCACGACTGATCGTCAACGCCACTCGCCACAGCCACATCACCCCCCTCCTGAGTGACCTGCACTGGCTCCACATCGACAAGAGGATCACCTTCAAGCTCCTCACCCACGCACACAAGGCACTCCACAACGCCGGACAAGCCTACCTGAACATCAGACTCAGCTTCTACACCCCCACCCGCCAACTCCGCTCCGGCAGCCTCGCCCTCGCAGCTGTCCCCCGCATCCAACGTACGACCGCCTGCGGCAGATCCTTCTCCTACCTCGCTGCCAAGACCTGGAACACCCTCCCAACCCACCTACGACTGACCCAAGACCTACTTGCCTTCAGAAGACTCCTCAAGACCTGGCTCTTCGAGCAGTAGTGGAATACCCCCCCATCCGCACCTTGAGACCCTCACGGGTAAGTAGCGCGCCTTACAAGTACCCTGATCGATTGTTGATTGATTGACGGTGCCTGCTGGTGGGTGTAGTGTGATTTGGCAGTGGGTCTCCCAGCTGATGTATCTGTCCCCCCATGGAGCATGCTGCCATGTCAGTGAGTGTGAGTTCCTGTCCTAGATATCTGAGCTTGTTGTGTTTGTGTTTGAGTTTGCAGTGGTAACAGGAGGGCCTTGTGCTGCCTACAGCAGGGCCAAGTGTCAGCTACCTTGTCAGTACTTAGCCAGTCCCTGTGCATTGAGCATGGTGCATGGGTATGTACCTGGGCCATATGGGCTGAGGGCAATGGTGTATGTTTCTGAGTTGTACAATATGTTTTGTGATCCCCACCCTCCCAGCATCCCGGACATCCAGTCTTGGGTTTGTGGTTTGTGTAGCCTGGGACATGGCATGGCCTTGCTTTGTGAATGGGGCATACACATGTTGGTGGCATGAGCGTTGTTTTTGAGTGTGGTTGTGTCCGGGGAGGGCTTGGGGGTAGGTGAGTGCATTTGTTGTAGTTGGGGTGTGGATGCCATTACCCCCTTGTTACGTAAGTTGTTTGTGTACTCACCCGGCTCAGCAACTCCTTCGACTCCGTGTACTCCCACCGGCGGAAGCAGGGCCATCACCTTCTCCTCCCAGGGATGGTAATGTACCGGTCTGCGGGGCAGCCCACCTCCAGTGATGTTGCTCTGGGCGTAGTCCTCGTTCATTTTGCGCTTGACTGCCCTCCGCAGATCGTACCACCTGGCTTGGCATTCATTCCTGGTCCTTCTGATGGGCGCAACAGCATTCACCCGATCGACGATCCTCTGCCACAGGTGTGATTTTTCATTTTCATTCATGATTTTGCTTGTCTGTCTGACCAATGTTCCAAAGAGCTGTGGCTCGACTCTGATGACTTCGTTGACAAGGATCTCCAGCTCCTCCCTTGTGAACTTTGGATTCTTGTCTGTGGGCATGGTGTGGGGTGTGGGTGTGGATGGTTGTGGGTGTGTGGGTGTGATTGTGTAGGTGTGTGTGTGAATGTGTAGAGGGGGTATGTGTGAAAGAGGTTGTGTGAAGGTGTGTAATTTAAGGTGTATGGGTGCAGTTGTTTGTGTGTGGTGTCTGTCAGCAGTGGGTCTGTTGCAAAGGCTCATGGTTTATGAGTGTGGGCCCTTTTTATTGGTCCATTTGTGGGTGTGGCTGGGTTTGAAATTTTGGTGGGTGTGTTATAAGAGATGGTTGTGAGTTTGGGCCTCTGTTTGCCTATTTGTATGTGCCAGGTCAGTCTTTTAGATGTTTTTTCTACTGTAGACGTGTTTTGTGGTGTTGTGCGAGTCGAATTGACCCTCCTTGTGCTGTTTTACAGTGTCCTGGATCTGTACGAGTCATTTTAGCGTATGTAAGGTGCGTACATACGCGATGTTGTTGTACAGTGCTCACATATGCAATGTTGTTGTACGGTTCGTACATACGTGATGCTGGGGTACGTTGGTGGGGTACGGTGCGTCCAAGTACGGGGCTGGGGTATGGTCTTGGGGTACGGTGCGTAAAAGTACGGTGCTGGGGTACGGTGCGTCTAAGTACGGGGCTGGGGTACGGTTGTGGGGTACGGTGCGTACAAGTATGGGGCTGGGGTACGGTGGTGAGGTACGGTGCGTACATGTACGGTGCTGGGGTACGGTGTTGGGGTACGGTGCATACATGTACGGGGCTGGGGTACGGTGTTGGGGTACGGTGCATACATGTATGGGCTGGGGTACTGCGCTGGGGTATGGGGCTGGGGTACGGCGCTGGGGTACGGTGCGTCCAAGTACGGGCCTGGGGTACGGCACTGGGGTACAGTGCGTCCAAGTACGGGGCTAGGATACGGTGGTGGAGTACGGTGCGTACAAGTACGGGGCTGGGGTACGGTGGTGGGGTACGGTGCGTACATGTATGGGGCTGGGGTACAGTGTTGGGGTACGGTGCGTACATGTACGGGGCTGAGGTACGGCACTGGGGTATGGGGCTGGGGTACGGCACTGGGGTACGGTGCGTCCAAGTACGGGCCTGGGGTACGGCGCTGGGGTACGGTGCGTCCAAGTATGGGGCTGGGGTACGGTGGTGGGGTACGGTGCGTACAAGTAAGGGGCTGGGGTACGGTGGTGGGGTACGGTGCGTACATGTACGGGGCTGGGGTACGGTGGTGGGGTACGGTGCGTACATGTACGGGGCTGGGGTGCGGTGGTGGGGTACGGTGCGTACACGTACGGGGTTGGGGTAGAGTGTGGACATGGGGGGGTACGGTGCTGACATATGGGAGGGCAGACTCGTATTACGGGCACAAGTTTACCTGGATATGAGTGGTACGCCGTTCGCTCCGTACGGGGCCTTTTCCAAGCGCTTGTGTTTTCGGAAGGGCGGTACGGATCGTACTAGGGCGCTCGGACTTCAGTTTTACGATTTGTATGTAAAACTGTCCGGGGACGTCTCGTTGACTTTTCCGGAAGCGATTCATATGTATTTTTCACGTACCAATCGTACTTCACCGGTTGTACGGGACTTGTACGATTCGTACGTAAAAAAATACGGATACGAGTCGTACGGTAATTTTTTTAACGGATCGGAATCGGCACCATAGTTTCATGCAACATTATCAGGATGCCTCGAACACTGGGTACAACGCCTTGCACACTGTGCAATGTCATCCTATCTTCATCCACAGGGCAACAGGGCTATCTGCAAATACATAACAGTGCTAATCTGTATCTACATCACAAGGATGCTTTTTATTATAAATAAATACGCATTTATGGTAGTTAGCCACAGGAGACACTTCTGCTGACATCGAGAGGTTCCTGCATGCTGAGGCTTCGCAAAGTAGTTGCCTAACACCTCGTGGCTATACACACTCACACACACCCTAGATGCACATAGAGTAGGGATTGCATAGTAGGAGTAGGCCAGATTACTACCTTATTTTATATATCTGCATATATACACTGTTTTAGCAACATGGTGGAACTGTTCCTGCTATTTACTATTTTGGTGCTCATAATCACTTTCATATGCTTCTGTCTACACTGATTATCGCAGCACATGTATTCTATACAAGAATAACGGTGGTTCAATAAATATATTGAAGAACGTCCCATTGAGTATTCTCTGTATATTTCTCTTAGAACAAGAGATCACAAGTTACTGAGCGAAAGGGTTTCTACATCTGTTTCCCCAATCCCTGAGGGGTCAGGGTTGTCATGTTCAGTGGTTACCAGGAACCATTTGCTCCCTGTTTAGGTTAAGGGGGCTTACGGTGGCACTGTGGGCTAGCTGGTCTCTAGGCCAGCATATACTAAGGGGTGCATGGAATCACTATAGGCACCTCACTCAAAGTTTATGTTGTCCACAAACACGCAGATTTTACGGATTAGTTGGAACTAATCGACAAAACAGTACTGCATGCAACGCAGGCTCCCTTGTGGTGCACAGACAGAATATCGAGGTTTTTTTGCTGAAGTACAATAATATCGAGTTTGAAATAACGAGGTACAAGAATATCGACTGCAAGAATATCGTGGTACAGAATATCGACAGTAAGGTAAGAAATATCGTTTTTTTAACATCGACAGTAATATCGTCTGTAAAAAAATTTGTTGTTAATAATATCGATATTTATAGTAGTGTTCTGTATTTTGGTATGTGTGTTAAAAGTATGTGATGTAATTTTTTGGTATGAGTGTATTGTTTTTTGAATGTATGTGTTAATTTTTTTGCAGTAATTACTTTAATGGAAATTCTTTTTTAAGTATTTTAGTTCTGTTACGGGTTGTGAGTTTATAGGGGAATAGGGTGGTAAGTAATTTAATTTTAATAAAGTAATAATTACATTGTATTTATTATTAATTATAATTAATTTATATTTATTTGATTATTAATTAGTTAATATTTAATTAATAGATAATTATATTAATTGTGTTATTTTTTTAGGAGTGGGTTGTGGGTTTATAGGAAAATAGGGTGGAAAGCAATGTAATTATAATACAGTAATTAGTAATTTTTCTTTATTATTATTTATACTTAATTTATTATTAATTGATTATTAATTGGTTATTAATTGTTAATAATTAATTAATAGATAATTATATTAATTGTGGTATTTTTTAGGAGCGGGTTGTGGGTTTATAAGGGAATAGGGTGGGAAGTAAATTTAATTTAAAACAGTAATTCATATTTTTTTGTTTATTAGTATTTATAATTAATTTATTATAAATTAATTAATAATTGGTTATTACTTTTAATTAATTAATGAATTGATAATTATATTAATTGTGTTATTTGTTTAGGAGTGGGTTGTGGGTTTATAGGGGAATAGGGCGGGAAGTAATTTAATCATAGTAAAGTAATTATGCATTTTTGTTTATTAGTATTTATAATGAATTTATCATTAATTAATTATTAATTGGTTATTAATTTTTATTAATTATTGAATTGATAATTATATTAATTGTGATTTTTTAGGAGTGGGTTGTGGGTTTATATGGGAGTAGGGTGGGAAGTAATTTAATTATAATAAAGTAATTATTAATATTTATTTATTAGTATTTAAAATTAATTTATTATTAATTAATAATTAATTGGGTATTTAATTTTAATAATTATTTAATTGTTAATTACGTTAATTTTAAACCTCTGCTATCCAACACTTGCACTCACTGGAGTGGGAATAGTAATTTTTTATCCTACGCTAGCCAACACTTTCCCTACTGTTGCTCTCTCTGGAGTGGGAATAGCTAATTGTACCCCTATGCTATCCAACACTTTCCTACTGTTGCACTCACTGGAGTGGGAATAGTAATTTTTACCCCTACGCTATCCAACACTTTCCCTACTGTTGCACTCTCTGGAGTGGGAATAGTAATTTTTACCCCTACGCTATCCAACACTTTCCCTACTGTTGCACTCACTGGAGTGGGAATAGTAATTTTTACCCCTACGCTATCCAACACTTTCCCTACTGTTACACTCTCTGGAGTGGGAACAGTAATTTTTACCCCAATGCTATCCAACACTTTCCCTACTGTTGCACTCACTAGAGTGGGAATAGTAATTTTTACCACTACGGTATCCAACACTTTCCCTGCTGTTGAACTCTCTGGAGTGGGAATAGTAATTTTATCCGCACCGCTATCCAACACTTTCCCCACTGTTTAGTTAATGTAGTGTAAAATGTATTTTAAAAAGATTAAAAATATTTTAATATTTTAATTTGTTACATATATAGTTTTTTTAAATGTTAACCCCTTCGCTGCCAGGCCTTTTCCCCTCCTGTGCCACGCCCTTTTTTGGCTATTTGGGGTAGTGCGCGCTGAGGCCCCTGTAACTTTTTGCCCACATAAGGTATCCACGCCAAAATTGCGTCCTTTTCTTCCAACATCATGGGGATTCTAAAGGTACTCAGGGTTTGTGGATTCTCCTAGAGGGGTCACAGAAATGAGCCAAAATACAGCAAAATTGTGTTTTTGTGGGGAAAAATGGGAAAAACGGGCTGCAAATGAAAGCATCTGGGTTTTTCCATGCAAATGTTATCAAAAAAGGGTTTGTGGGGTTGAAATCACCATTTTCCCAGCTTTTCGGGGATACCAGACTTTTGTCAGAAACTCAACATTTTTTACACAGTTTTGGCATTTTTCTGGGACATAGCCTATTTTTGCTATTTTTTGTGCTTTTGACCTCCTTCCAGTTAACCCCTTCCATGCTGCGCAGATTCCGCCGCTGTGCTGACGGAATCTTGCGCGGGCGGGGTCATGACGGAACGGTTCCGTCATGAGCACAGCTCAACCGTGGCTCATGACGGAACCGTTCCGTCATGAGCACCGAAGGGGTTAATGGCAGAAATGGGTACAAAAGCAATAATGGATCCTGGAAAGCTATACATTTTCGAGAAGAAGACAAAATTCTGAATTCAGCAGGGGGTCATTTGTGTAGATCCATCAAGGTTTTTTTTATAGAAACTAACAGTTAAATATAGGATAAATTGAAAATTAGTTGAAAAAAACAGCCTTTTATGTCAACGTTTTCACCTGTAACTTCTTCTAATTATGACAGCTCTTTGAAAGCAATATACCATTACATCCGCTGGACATTACTGGTTGTGGGGATATATAGGACTTGTAGGTTCACCAAGAACCCGACGAACTCAGAGCCAAAAACTGAGCAGCAACTTGCAATGGTTTTTTATTATGTACCGGGTATATAGTAATTATTCTGTAAAAATGTGTACATGGAAAAATCGGTATGAAAGACACCTATGTATTTTTGAAATGGGAACAAAATAGTTTAGAAACAGTAGATATTTGCACATTTCTGACATTGGGAATACTCAAACTAGCATGAGAATTATCAGTCATTTTTTAGAATGACTTCTTTTTTACACAATATCTTTCATTTGGAAGGCAGAAATGCATCGAGAGTCAATAGATAATAACAGTTCCTTTACAAATCTGAATTACCCTAAGTCTCCCGATAAAAATGGCACCTCACTTGTGTGGGTGGGCATAGTGCCCGCGACAGGAAACGGCGCAAAATGCAACGTGGTCACAACTCAATATCGCTGTGAAAATTTACCCTTTTTTGGCAAAGTGCCTAGCTCTAGTTTTTGAACCATAGCTCTGCGGGCACCTTGGGAAACCTAGCAAACCTATAAATATTTTAAAACTAGACACCCAGGGGAATCCAGGATGGGGTGACTTGACTGCCTCCCACCAGGGTCTGTTACCCAGAAAGTTCCGGAATCTGCGTGGATCCACAAATTTCCACCCACCCTGCGTTTCCCAAAGTCTTTCGAGAAAAACGGTACCTCACTTGTGTGGGTCGGCCTAGTGCCCGCGACAGGAAACGGCGCAAAACGCAACGTGGTCACACCTCAATTTCGCAGTGAAAAATTACCTTTTTTTGGCAAAATGTCTAGCTGTAGTTTTTGAACCCTAGCTCTGCGGCACCTTGGGAAACCTAGCAAACCTATACATTTTTGAAAACTAGACACCCAGGGGAATCCTGGATGGGGTGACTTGACTGCCTCCCACCAGGGTCTGTTACCCAGAATCCCCTGCAAACCTAAAAAATTGTCAAAAAAAACACATTTTCCCCACATTTCTGTGGTGGAAAGTTCCGGAATCTGCGTGGATCCACAAATTTCCACCCACCCCGCGTTCCCCAAAGTCTTACGAGAAAAACGGTACCTCACTTGTGTGGGTCGGCCTAGTGCCCGCGACAGGAAACGACGCAAAACGCAACGTGGTCACACCTCAATTTCGCAGTGAAAAATGACAATTTTTTGGCAAAATGTCTAGCTGTAGTTTTTGAACCCTTGCTCTGCGGGCACCTTGGGAAACCTAGCAAACCTATACATTTTTGAAAACTAGACACCCAGGGGAATCCAGGATGGGGTGACTTGACTGCCTCCCACCAGGGTCTGTTACCCAGAATCCCTTGCAAACCTAAAAAATTGACAAAAAAAACACATTTTCCCCACATTTCTGTGGTGGAAAGTTCCGGAATCTGCGTGGATCCACAAATTTCCACCCACCCCGCGTTCCCCAAAGTCTTACGAGAAAAACGGTACCTCACTTGTGTGGGTCGGCCTAGTGCCCGCGACAGGAAACGAGGCAAAACGCAACATGGTCACACCTCAATTGCGCAGTGAAAAATGACCCTTTCTTGGCAAAATGTCTAGCTGTAGTTTTTGAACCCTAGCTCTGCGGCCACCTTGGGAAACCTAGCAAACCTATACATTTTTGAAAACTAGACACCCAGGGGAATCCAGGATGGGGTGACTTGACTGCCTCCCACCAGGGTCTGTTACCCAGAATCCCTTGCAAACCTAAAACATTGACAAAAAAAACACATTTTCCCTACATTTCTGTGGTGGAAAGTTCCGGAATCTGCGTGGATCCACAAATTTCCACCCACCCCGCATTCCCCAAAGTCTTACGAGAAAAACGGTACCTCACTTGTCTGGGTCGGCCTAGTGCCCGCAACAGGAAACGGCGCAAAACGCAACATGGTCACACCTCAATTTCGCAGTGGAAAATGACCCTTTTTTGGCAAAATGTCTAGCTGTAGTTTTTGAACCCTAGCTCTGCGGGCACCTTGGGAAACCTAGCAAACCTATACATTTTTGAAAACTAGGCACCCAGGGGAATCCAGGATGGGGTGACTTGACTGCCTTCCACCAGGGTCTGTAACCCAGAATCCCTTGCAAACCTAAAAAATTGACAAAGAAAACAAATTTTCTCCACATTTCTGTGGTGGAAAGTTCCGGAATCTGCTTGGATCCACAAATTTCCACCCACCCCGCATTTCCCAAAGTCTTACGAGAAAAATGGTACCTCACTTGTGTGGGTCGGCCTAGTGCCCGCGACAGGAAACGGCGCAAAATGCAACGTGGTCACACCTCAATTTCGCAGTGAAAAATGACCCTTTTTTGGCAAAATGTCTAGCTGTAGTTTTTGAACCCTAGCTCTGCGGGCACCTTGGGAAACCTAGCAAACCTATACATTTTTGAAAACTAGACACCCGTATGCTTTCAGGGAGGCATGGCTTGCGTGGATCCCCCAACGTTTCCTTACCTAGAATCCCCTGCAAACCTCAATTTTAGCTGAAAAAATCAGATTTTTCACACATTTTTGTGTGGGAAAGTTGTGGCATCACCGGGCTCACTCAAATTTCCCAGCATCCCCCCGGGTCTCCCGGTAAAAATGGTGCCTCACTTGTGTGGGAGGCCCAAGTACCCGCGACAGGCAAGGGCCCAAAACGCAGTGAGGCGACATCAAAATTGCCTATCTCAAAACCACCTGGTTTTGCAAGGGGGGTCACTTGGGTTTTTGGCCCGGTGCTCGGCGGCCATCTAGGGAAACCTACCAAACCCATACATATCTGAAAACTAGACACCCGGGGGCTTACAGGGAGGTATGGCTTGTGTGGATCCCCCAAAGTTTCCTTACCCAGAATCCCCTGCAAACCTCAATTTTAGCTGAAAAAATCACATTTTTCACACATTTTTGTGTGGGAAAGTTGTGGCATCACCGGGCTCACTCAAATTTCCCAGCATCCCCCCGGGTCTCCCGGTAAAAATGGTGCCTCACTTGTGTGGGAGGCCCAAGTACCCGCGACAGGCAAGGGCCCAAAACGTATTGAGGCGACTTGAAAATTGCCTACATCAAAACGACCTGGTTTTGCAAGGGGGGTCACCTGGGTTTTTGGCCCGGTTCTCGGCGGCCACCTAGGGGAACCTACCAAACCGACAAATTTCTGAAAACTAGACACCTGGGGGATTCCAGGGAGGTATGGCTTGTGTGGATCCCCTAAGGTTTCCTTACCCAGAATGCCCTGCAAACCTCAAATTTAGCTGAAAAAATGACCTTTTTCACACATTTTTGTGTGGGAAAGTTGTGGCATCACTGTGCTGACACAAATTTCCTACCACCCAGCGTTCCCCCGGGTCTCCCGATAAAAACAGTGCCTCACTCGTGTGGGAGGCCCAAGTACCCACGACAGGCAAGGGCCCAAAACGTATTGAGGCGACATGAAAATTGCCTACATCAAAACGACCTGATTTTGCAAGGGGGGTCACCTGGGTTTTTGGCCCGGTGCTCGGCGGCCACCTAGGGGAACCTACCAAACCCACACATTTCTGAAAACTAGACACCCGGGGGATTCCAGGGAAGTATGGCTTGCGTGGATCCCCCAACGTTTCCTTACCCAGAATGCTCTGCAAACCTCAAATTTAGCTAAAAAATTCACCTTTTTCACAAATTTTTGTGTGGGAAAGTTGTGGCATCAGCGGGCTGACACAAATTTCCTACCACCCAGCGTTCCCCCGGGTCTCCAGATAAAAACGGTGCCTCACTCGTGTGGGAGGCCCAAGTACCCGCGACAGGCAAGGGCCCAAAACGTAGTGAGGCGACATGAAAATTGCCTACATCAAAACGACCTGATTTTGCAAGGGGGGTCACCTGGGTTTTTGGCCCGGTGCTTGGCGGCCACCTAGGGGAACCTACCAAACCCACACAGTTCTGAAAACTAGACACCCGGGGGATTCCACGGAGGTATGGCTTGCCCGCGACAGGCAAGGGCCCAAAATGTAGTGAGGCGCACTACGTTTAGGACCCTTGCCTGTTGAGGCGAACAACGTTTTGGACCCTTTCCTGTCGCGGGTACTTGGGCCTCCCACACGAGTGAGGTACCGTTTTTATTGGGATACCCGGAGGAACGCTGGGTGGTAGGAAATTTGTGTCAGCCACAACTTTCCCACACAAAAATGTGTGAAAAAGGTGATTTTTTCAACTAAATTTGAGGTTTGCAGGGCATTCTGGGTAAGGAAACGTTGGGGGATCCACGCAAGCCATACCTACCTGGAGTCCCCTGGGTATCTAATTTTCAGAAATGTGTGGGTTTGGTAGGTTCCCCTAGGTGTCCGCCGAGCACCGGCCAAAAACCCAGGTGACCCCTCTTGCAAAACCAGGTCGTTTTGATGTAGGCAATTTTCATGTCGCCTCAATACGTTTTGGGCCCTTGCCTGTCGCGGGTACTTGGGCCTCCCACACGAGTGAGGCCCCGTTTTTATCGGGAGACCCGGGGGAACGCTGGGTGGTAGGAAATTTGTGTCAGCCCAGTGATGCCACAACTTTCCCACTCAAAAATGTGTGAAAAAGGTGATTTTTTTCAGGTAAATTTGAGGTTTGCAGGGCATTCTGGGTAAGGAAACGTTGGGGGATCCACGCAAGCCATACCTCCCTGGAGTCCCCCGGGTGTCTAGTTTTCAGAAATGTGTGGGTTTGGTAGGTTCCCATAGGTGGCCACCGAGCACCGGCCAAAAACCCAGGTGGCCCCCCTTGCAAAACCAGGTCGTTTTGATGTAGGCAATTTTCATGTCGCCTCAATATGTTTTGGGCCCTTGCCTGTCGAGGGTACTTGGGCCTCCCACATGAGTGAGGCACCGTTTTTATCAGGAGACCTGGGGGAATGCTGGGTGGTAGGAAATTTGTGTCAGCCCGCTGATGCCACAACTTTCCCACACAAAAATGTGTGAAAAAGGTGAATTATTTAGCTAAATTTGAGGTTTGCAGGGCATTCTGGGTAAGGAAACTTTGGGGGATCCACGCAAGCCATAGCTCCCTGGAATCCCCCGGGTGTCTAGTTTTCAGAAATGTGTGGGTTTGGTAGGTTTCCCTAGGTAGCCGCCGAGCACCGGGCCAAAAACCCAAGTGACCCCCCTTGCAAAACCAGGTCGCTGTGAGTTAGGCAAATTTCATGTCGCCTCTCTACGTTTTGGGCCCTTGCCTGTCGCGGGTACTTGGGCCTCCCACACGAGTGAGGCACCGTTTTTATCGGGAGACCCGGGGGAACGCTAGGTGGTAGGAAATTTGTGTCAGCCCGGTGATGCCACAACTTTCCCACACAAAAATGTGTGAAAAAGGTGATTTTTTCAGCTAAATTTGAGGTTTGCAGGGCATTCTGGGTAAGGAAACGTTGGGGGATCCACGCAAGCCATACCTCCCTGGAATCCCCCGGGTGTCTAGTTTTCAGAAATGTGTGGGTTTGGTAGGTTTCCCTAGGTGGCCGCCGAGCACCGGGCCAAAAACCCAAGTGACCCCCCTTGCAAAACCAGGTCGTTTTGAGTTAGGCAAATTTCATGTCGCCTCTCTACATTTTGGGCCCTTGCCTGTCGCGGGTACTTGGGCCTCCCACACGAGTGAGGCACCGTTTTTATCAGGAGACCCGGGGGAAAGCTGGGTGGTAGAAAATTTGTGTCAGCCCGGTAATGCCACAACTTTCCCCCACAAAAATATGTGAAAAAGGTGATTTTTTCAGCTAAATTTGAGGTTTGCAGGGCATTCTGGGTAAGGAAACGTTGGGGGATCCATGCAAGCCATACCTCCCTGGAATCCCCCGGGTGTCTAGTTTTCAGAAATGTGTGGGTTTGGTAGGTTTCCCTAGATGGCCGCCAATCCCGGGGCCAAAAACTCATGGGACCCCCTTTGCAAAACCAGGTTGTTTTGTGATAGGTAATTTTGATGTCTCCTCAATAGGTTTTGGGCCCTTGCCTGACGCGGCAAGGCCTACCCACGCAAGTGAGGTATCATTTTTCTCTGAAGACTTTGGGGAACGCAGGGTGGGTGGAATTTTGTGGACCCACGCAGATTCCAGAACTTTCCACCACAGAAATGTGAGGAAAATGTGTTATTTTGGACACATTTTTAGGTTTGCAATGGATTCTGGGTAACAGAACCTGGTGAGAGCCAGTGAAGTCACCCCATCCTGGATTCCCCTCAGTGTCTAGTTTTAAAAAATGTACAGGTTTGCCTACGTGCCAACTGCGCTAGGGCCCAAAATCCACAGGTATGCACATTGCTAAAAACTATTCGGAGCCCAGTGGGCTTTCTGCCGCCCTGGGGGGGGAATCAGGGAAGGGGGTTTCATCCCGATATGCCCCTAAAGGGGCAGAAAGACTGTGGCTATTTTTTGTGGGGGTGGGGGCATTGGTATGACCATTTTGGGCAGCCCCCACGCATAAAAAAAGCCGGCGTACTCGCTGGCGCCTAGTGGGCTTTCTGCCCCCCCAGGGGGCAGATCAGGGGCCACTGCCACCATCTGCCCTCCCGGGGGGCAGAAAGATTGGAATTTCTCTGGGGGTGGGGTGGGGTATTGTGACGCCCATTTTGGGGAGCCCCTACCCCTACACTAATAAAACAAAAAAATCCATGGTTTCTAGTGGGCATTCTGTGCCCCCCAGGGGGGCCAGATTGGGGGCTACAGCTCCCATCTGCCTCCGGGGGGCAGAAAGAGTGTCATTTTTGTGGGGGGGAGGGTGGGGGCATTGGCGTGCCCGTTGCGGGCAGCCCCTACCCTAAAAAACTAATCCCTGGTTTTTAGTGGGCTTTCTGCCCCCCCCAAAGGGGCAGATTAGGGGCCAATGCCCCATCTGCCCCCGGGTGGGGCAGAAAGACTGTAGTAATTGGGGGTGGGGTGGGGGCATGGGCCTGCCCGTTTTGGGCAGCCCCCACCCCAATTTTTTATTTTTTTATTTCCCTGGTGTCTAGAGGGCTTTCTGCCCCACCGGGGGGCAGATTGGGGGCCAATGCCCCATCTGCCCCCAGGGGGAGCAGAAAGGCTGTAATGGTGGCGGGTGGGTGGGGGCATTGGCGTGCCCATTGCGGGCAGCCCCTCCCTAAAAAAAAACTAAAAACTAATCCCTGGTTTTTAGTGGGCTTTCTGCCCCCCCGAAGGGGCAGATTAGGGGCCAGTGCCCCATCTGCCCCCCGGGGGGGGCAGAAAGACTGTACTAATTGGGGGTGGGGTGGGGGCATGGACCTGCCCGTTTTGGGCAGCCCCCACCCTTATTTTGTATTTTTAAAAATAATCCCTGGTGTCTAGTGGGCTTTTTGCCCCCCCGGGGGGGCAGATTGGGGGCTACTGCCCCCATCAGCCCCCCAGGGGGGGCAAAAAGACTAAATTTGGCCAAAATTCTTTGGGGGGAGCAAAGGCCCTTGCCCAAGGGGCCGCTCCCCCCTCCCTGGTGTCTAGTGGGTGGATCCCTGCTTGGGGATCGCCCTCCAGGGGGCTGAGATAGCCACCTGAGCACATAGAAAGTGAAACTGAAATGAGCCTCTTGGCTCACTTCAGTTTTCTCTTTCACTGCAATGACGTCGGCGCGACGTGCGCGCCGATCGTCATTACAGTGAAAGGGGGGGGGCTCGGGAGCTGGGGAAGCTCTTCCCCAGCTCCGAGGCTATTTTGGCAGAAAGGGAATCCCTCTGGTGCCCGCACCAGAGGGATTCCCTAGGGTATGCCTCATGACGAGCTGGACTCGTCATGGGCACAGCGCGACTGTGCTCCATGACGAGTCCAGCTTGTCATGGGCATACAAGGGGTTAAATTATTGGTGTATGTGTATATATGTATTTATACATTTTTAATATATTTCTAACAATTTATAATTTATTAAAATAATTATTTACAAATATTATTAAGTAAGTATATATATTATATTTTATACATATGTATGTTTAATTTATTTTTACATTATGGGGCCGATTCCGATTCCGGCCGCAAAACGAACCGACCGACACGGCCCCGGACCCAATACCGACCGACACGTACCAGCGCCGTACGACCCATGCAGTATGTTGCAACGCGAGTGAATGACAACCGACACGTACGGAATACAAGCCGTACGACCGAGCCGGAGGGAAAATAGTGATCCGGCCGGAAAACCGACGCAATTTTCACCGACCGACACGAACCCGGAATCAACCCGACCGACCCGTACCCACTATGTACGATTAGCGCAGTACGATGTAATGCGTGTAAAACCAGACCGACTCGCACGGAGACCAAGCCGTACGACGGACACGCACAGACAACCCGGCACACAAGCAATAGAGACCGCCGTGAACGACGCCTACCAAACACAGAAGACAGGCAGCGTGAACGAGGCGGAGATGCCCGCACAAGACAATAGCAGCGTCCGTTTCCGTCACATGAACGTCTCCTACATACCTACAAAACACAAAGGAAAAAACACAAAAAAAGGACCAAACAAGCAATGACTAAGCCAATAAATACCCAACACAAATTAATTGGACAAAGACACACCCAGAACTCCAACTATATAAAGGACTACAATCACTACCATCATCCCTTGCAAACAGGAGACACAGCCAGCAGCAAACACCAGTACACAGCAACCACAGACACACTCACAACTCACCCATCACACAACTCACACACCATCAGCACCTCATACAAAAGCACACACACATACACACAGCAAAACCAACACCAAACCACCCTCACGGCGTGACATTCTCGTTCAAGTTTTCACCCAGCTGGAAGGATTTCTATACATTTCTCGTCCCAGACACCCCCTAAAAGACTCTTGAGACATGGAAAAGAGCAAATTTCTTCAAAGACTTAAATTGGTTCCCAGAATACTTCGGAAGTTTTATTTTTCACATTGAGATTTTGTTTGGCACATTTGCTACACAAAAATAATTTAATTCTATTGCCGTAGTCACATGGCTCAACGCACTTACAATTTGATGGCACTTAATTGGTATATACCATAAAAAAAGTGTAATATACAGGTGCGTTATTAATGCTAGATTGAAGGCACAACTAATTCAAATACTGTTGATAAATGCTGAATGTGACATTTTAATAATATATTTGAATAAATATGGAGAATTTAAACACTGCTAGTGAAAGACTGTGCTAATTGCATTTGCATTCTCATTTTTCTTGTTGATGTATTATACATATCTTCTGCTTGTGGTATTGTTTTTCAAGATGATGAGAAAACCTGCATTGTAAAAGCCTATAGGTCTCGGCTTTAAAAGATGAAGCCACTGGCTTTAATAATGCTTGCTTGGAACAGCTTCCAAACAAGGCTTCAAAAAGCCTGTGAATACATCTGCCATTATTAGAATTCATTTTTTTTATCAAAGGAAACCAATTCCAAGATTGCCAACATGCGATATTATGTTGCATGCATGTGCATCGTGACACATGCAAAGTGTGAGTGTGCATGCATCGTGATTCGTGGGTGTGCATGTGCCATGATGCAGCTCTATTTTGTTTTTGTGTGTACTATTCCAAGATGGCAGACACCAGTCATAGATGGATACATTTAAAAAAATTATGAAACACTGTTTAAAGAAAGAGCACCCCAACAGCAATTTGCAGCTGCAGGGCTCCCACCCCCCAAAAAAAAACATGTAAAAAAGGAAACACAGATAGGGCTAATGGGGAAGCAACAGCATAGCTCTTGGGGATGAGGGAAAATGCAACACTAGTGAGCGCAGAACAAGGATGGAGCAATATAGGGCTTGGGTGGGTTGTGGTATTTAAAAAATATAACCTTAAAAGGCTGAGCACGACCAGGAGTGGCAAGGAAAGCAACATATGAGCTTTGAAGGGAGTATGGAGGAAGCAGCACACAGTGGGAAAGCTAGAAAATAACTGCACTCTCTTGGAGTGCTGAAAGTACAACAATACAGACATTTACAAGACCAATAGGTCTGGGCCACTATAGGTGATTTTATTTTTGTGGTGATGACTCTATATTGAATTTAAGAAGGGCTGCTGTATACTACAATGCAGATTACAGGAGACACCATACCCACTGCATGCGAGCAGAAGGTATGAACTTGTTTCTCGCCTGAGACAGCGCATGCGCAGTCACTTGCAAAGATCTTTTGTTAACATACCTTAAAAGGGGCCTCAGAGTTGGCCCATTTCTTAAAATTGATTGGCTTCATTATCCTTCCTATTCCTTGCAATCTATTGGCCAGAATGTCCGCTTGCACATTTTCTTCATGTCCTTTCATCCCTTTGATGGAGCATGGTTCATGGACTGATTGATTTATTTATAAGTGGCCTTTGGCTGGTTGCACTTGGTTTGAGATGCTTAGGGGCATTTTTGCAAGGGCGTTGCGTCATCGGATCAGCACTTTTTCTGACGTTCTGAAGGTGCAATGCCTTGCTCCATATTTACAAAGGGGCGTTAAGCCACTTTGCGTGGTTTAACACTGCTTAGTAAATAACGCCCTCTTTGATGCAGGTATCTACGTGAAAGGGGCGTAAAATGGGTGTTCCTGTGGACATTCCACTGCCTCAACCATTGCTTTTTTACGCTGCCCTAGATTTACAAGGATCTGTAAATCTGAGGCAGTGCCAACAACTAATGCCACTGAGTAGCATGCATTAGAATGGCGCAATGAGGAGAAATACTTTTGTTTCTCCTCGTTTTTGCTCTTTCTATGTGTGCTGCATTCTGGAGAACACATAGAAAGAGAAAATCACCTTTAAAGATTGTTTATGTGGAGTAAGGTGTTCCCTCCTGAACATAAACAATTATCCCTGCAACACAGACACCCTTGCACCATGGTGTAAGGGTGACTGTGTTGGCGCTAGGCAGCTTTTTTTAGTGGCAGCCCAAGAGAAAACCTAGGGACACTGTATTCTTATAAATATGGCCCATCCCTGTGTTTTTTAAATTATGCAGCGCTAACCTGCTAAGTTGCATATAGCACCGCACTGCGCCATTTCCTTGTAAATATCCCCCTTAATTTTTCTCCTACCTGCTCCATTGCCACCGTCCCTCCAATGCCATTGGTTGTTGCCCTTATGACTGGTTACCACTTCCATCCCTCCAACCCGATGCCTGTTGACTTGTCCCATGCACCCTGTCCATTTCGTTGCTTGTTAATATACTCATGGGCAATGCACTACCATGTTGCTCCACTCTGTGATGAGAAAGCGTTGTGTGGGGATTCACTTTCCAACACAAATCATGAATTGTGTTGGAACGTTTCCCAAAGTAATGCAAAGTAGCGCAATGAGCTACGTTTCTCTACTTTGCATTAAGATGGTGTCCCATGGGTTGTACATTGGCATTCCCATGCAACCTCCAATGGGTTCTGTCACAAATCCCTATCTGCTAACATTTGCAGTGGCGGCTCCTCGAGGGAGTGCTGCGGGGCGGTGGACGGGGCAGGGTGGGGGGTAGTAAACTCCGGAATGCGGCCAAGCGGAGTTGTGTATATACATAAATAAAACGAATTACATTGTGCGCGCTGCAACGCAATTCGCGCAATGTAATTCGTTTTATTTATTTATTCCGGAGTTTACTACCCCCCACCCTGCACCTCCCCAATCTCACCTCACTGCCCCGCAGAACTCCCTCGAGGAGCTGCCACTGAACATTTGTAGACGGAGATTTGTGCCAAATAAGTATACCTATTTGAAACAGGCGTAACAGTGAGCAAGTTTTAAAAGTCTTCACACTTTCCAACTTTGCATGTGTGCTGCACTGTATAACACATAAAAAAGTGGGAAAGGTATTAAGGCATAGCTTTTGTAATGGAGGTATCAAACCCCATGCGAAACCTATGCTTGAATAAATGTAAACATCCTTCACTGTGGTGCATGGATGTGTGTGTTGGGTCATGGCAGCCTAAAATGTGCCAACTTTGGGTGACAGAAAAACACCGCAACATCTTAGTAGATACAGTACACGGCCAGACTGGGAACCGAAACCAGCCCAGGCAATTCGCTCGATCGGCCCTTTTGGGGAGTAGTGGTTCCACCGAGAAGCTCCGGCCCGGATGCTACTGTCAAGCACAAGCACTACTGCTGCTTTTGCTACAAGGATCCGATAGTGCAGCCTTGCTGAAAAATGCCCCCAGTAACAAAACCACCCCCCATGGGCTAAACACTGGCCTCCACCCTTCTTACCCATTGGGAAAACTCCAGGTGTCCGCTACGGCCAGTCCGGCCATGCCTCAGCCCTACCTTGTTCAACACCTAATGACCCTCTCTCACGGACATTGACAGATACCACACCCTCAATATAAAGTTGCTAGGCAGATGACACTCATCTTATTCTCATGCTCACTGAAGACCCCTCCACCACCAGAGCCAACTTCTGCAACGCCATGACCAAAGTAGCCAACTGAATGAGAGACAGGTCCCTTAAACTCAACTCCAACAAGACATAAATACTGATCTTCGGGAAGAACACTTCCATCTGGAACTACAGCTGGTGAGCAGCTGAACTCAGACCAACACTAACAGATCACATGTGCAACCTAGGCATCATCCTTGACAGCGAACTGACCATGAAACACAAGTCAACACAATTGCCTCCTCCTGCTTCCACACCCCCTGCACGCTCCTTAGGAGCTCAGATGGATCGCAGTCAACACCAGAAAGACCGTCACCCAGGCCCTTCTCACCAGTCGCTTCGACTGTGGCAATGCTCTCCACACCAGCATCTCTACCCAGCTCCTCAGAAGTCTCTAGGCTATATAAAATGCTGCAGCCAGACTCATCCTGGACCTCCCCAAACAGACCCACATCACCCACCACTTCAGAAACCTCCACTGGCACCCCATTCAGAAAAGCTACCAGTTCAAGATCCTCACACACGCCTACAAAGCTCTGTATGGTCAAGGACCGGCCTACATCAACCACCGACTAAACTTCCATCTACCAGCAAGACACCTATGTTCCTCCTCACTTGCCCTCTCGCACAACCCCTGTATCCGTCACAGCTGCAGTGGAAGCTGCTACTTCTCCTACATCGCCGCCAAGACCTGAAACGACCTTCCCCTCCATCTTTGAACGGCACCCTCCCTGGCAGACTTCAGAAAGAGACTCAAGACTTGGCTTTTCGACAGAGATGTCACACCCACAGCACCCAGATACCCTAGGGGTGACAGTCTTGCGCTCTACAAATGCTGACTGACTAACGAGAAATCGCAGAATGTATAGATGTTTGTGATTGCCAAATAGCGAATCGCAAACATTTGCTACTTGATAATCGCAAAGCCAAACTTATGTACATCTGGTCCTAGTCTCTTTGTCTGCACAACTAACAACTGAAGATATTTTTCCTAAGTCAATGACTGGAATGTTGACTTTATTTTATTATGTAACTGATTCACAGCATGGGATAAAGATCTCATTGTTAGAAGTTTAAAGGAAATGTATTTCTTGCCAATATTGAATTTTACCGAATAGTGCTGCCGCTTCAGTCTACATTTCTCAATATGCTTGCCTTTGAACCAAAATGAAAGTACAATAAACAGGAAATCCTTGAGCCCAAGATTTTAGAGCCCATCTATAGCCAAGACCAGAGAACGACCCCATCATCTCTGAAAGCAAGCTACTTTGAGAGCCCTGCAGTGCTCAGAAATAAGCAAACCTCTGCTTACAATCATGAAGAGACTTGTGCAGTAACCTTTCTGGAAGACCACAGGCATATCACTTAAAGTGATCTCAGCACAGTAAGACAAGAGACAGTCTATGCTCACAGGAACTTTAAAGGCATGTGTGTAGCAAAATGTGCAGACATATCTAAAGCGAACATCAGAACAAAAAACAATAATGCATATAAAGTAACAGAACATAAATTACAACATAATTAGAACATAAAAGGGCACACCCCAACAAAACTGTTCTAACAGAACACAACACACTATCCACAGTATAACACAACAAAATTCCACTGCAGTTATGCACCACAAAAACAGAGCAGCACAAAAAAACAACAGAACATGTTACCAGCAAAACAAAATGCCCCAAAACAAAACAATGCAAGCAATCTTGTCACATATTACCATCTCCAACATCCTATTTTCATAATACATGGCAAATGGTGTTTGGAGCAAGCACTGCCTTAACTTACCACCAAGCACGTGAAATACGGCCAGTCAAAAATGTTTTTTGATCCAGCCCAATGATAGAATAATAAAAACAATAGTATATTTACCTTATACTGAAAAAAATGCTACTTTCAGGGATAGATAACTCTGCATTATTCAAGCGCACCAAAACTACTTGTCCTGCAAGGTGGAGCCCAAGATTCCAATCCTAATAAGGTTGTTAATCACAAGTGTATGATTCTTCACAAACATATATGTAAAGTTCAATGTTATTCTATAATTTATAAAGACATACATAATTTTTCATGCAGCGAATAATAAACATATACACATATAAAGTGTACATTACTGTAGGTGGTTAAACTGGAAAAGAAAGAAACTGGTCTGCTCTGTTTCTTTTCTGAAAGTGCATTTAAGTTGAGTGGCTGACGACACACCATGCGTTTCTTTATACTGTGTAGCATCTCGAATCAATAGATGCAATGAACGTATTGCAGGGCACATCAAACAAACAGAAATGTGTGCTCTGGAACTATGGTAGCGCAGACTGAAGAAATGTGTTAACCTTGTAAGAACTGCAGTTTTCACATAAACCACTGATGGACTGTTTTGCTTGTTTCTCAAGCCTAAATGCCTTCGCTCACACTGCCTGGCATTTCAAACACCCAATGGCTGTCCTGTGGAAGGAGCTAAAATGTGAATGATGTGTCAAGCACACAATGGCTGATAAGTGGTGTAGCAAGGCGGGGGGGGGGGGGGGGGGAGGGCGTTTTGGGGGCAGCGGCCTCCTCCCGCTCCTACCTGCCGTCTCGGGGGTGGCAATCGCCCAGCTCTACATTTCAGCCGTCACTTGCAGCAATTTCGTCAGCACCCCCTGCTCTTCATTGGGGCCGCCGCGGTCCGCTATAAGGCTAGCCATGCCACTGTGGCTGATGGGGGTTGAGCAAAATCTTTTCTCTATGTAGTATTAGTATTATTCTTATTCAATAGTATTAATTACAAACGACCTAGGAGACAGTTAAAGTCTAGACCTAAAAAGAGTCCCCTACACTAAGCCATGGAAGGACACAACTCATCAAATCAGAAGAGTTTGAGATCAAAATGCTCCTGGATGGGACAAACACAAAAATAGGGTGGAATGCCATTGAATAAGTAGCAGGGAATTGGGATAGACAACACAACCAACCACATGCTACTGTGGAAGCTACATAAACAAGTGGCTCACACAAAGTCCACTCTATATATATATTGAAAACAGTAGATCTTGCCAACAGACAGCTAAAGTTGTCTGTAGCTGAGACCAAAAAGATATTAATTCACTTTGTTCACCATAGATTTCAATAACGTTACCCTTTAAAAATAAATCCACTTTTGCTAGTTGCAAATATTGGGGTCTAAAAGTACTTTTAGACCCGTTTTTATCATAATAGCTTTTCACAGTATGAAGGTGAGACTACAAGTTCCAGAATGCAAATAATATAAATGGCTAAGGGCCAGATATACTAACAGTGTATTCAGGAAAAGTGGCCACAAGTTGCACACTGACGTTTTGCGAATCCAATGAGATTTTGTGAACCTGCCTATGTGTTAGTCTTTATTTGCAAAATCGCCATTTGGAGTTGATTAGAATCTGACTTACTTCATGAAAATTAATGCAGTAGGTCGAAATTGTGGCTTACTTGAATGCTATCAAAGGAGTGGGGGGCTGCTGTGATCAGCAAATTACCATGTCTATGATCGCATTTAAATAAAGTAAACTTTGTATTTAAATAGACCGATATCCTGAAAGTAAAGTTTAAAGATAAAAGTTTGACAGATGGCAGTGTTCCCATGGACCTCTCTACTCACCAACAAACTTTTTTTTACATTCACAAATGGTGAGGGGTCCCACGAAGACCTCTTACCCTTTGAAACGAGCTACCATCACCTTTGACAAGTCAGTAACTTTTCAATTGATTGTGACCAAAATTGTGGTCTCTAACAAATAATACATTGCATTACAAATTGTAATTTGGAAGGGAAGCCCTAAACATGCATTTCTAAACTTATTGTGTAATTCAGTGACAATTTCCTGAACACAAAATAGGTTTAGTACATGGTAAAAAGCTGTTTGGTAGTTGCCAACCCTGTGGTTTTGCGAATCACAGAGTTTGCAATTGCTAAATGGTTTAGTACATCAGGTCCCTACATGATCTACACACAGCTCACATGGGGCAACTTTAGACCTATCATCACTAAGAGTTCAGCTGTCCTGTAACACTTTTTAAATCTTGCATGCATAAAGTATTGGTGTATGCTGCATGTACATATTATTTGTGTTGTGTGTATGTTTTGTGATGGCAAAAGTTCTCATCAGCTTTAGCTGTCTGGCGAGAACTTTTACCTGGAATTCATTATTACCTTTCTACGATCTTTCGTCTATCCATTACTAGTTTGCTTTTGTGCTCCCTTTCAACTCTTCTTTCGGCTTCCACTTCCTGGGAGATGTTAGATGATGGGCAAATGTGCACACTCACATTCTGACCACCTCCTTCTAGGAGAGAGCCTTAGCACAGAAGCCTTAGCAGGAGGTGTGCCATAGATGGTGAGTGCCCTGCTGCATTTTAGTCACACACATCTTCTCTTGCTCCTTGAGGCTGCCTGCCCGGGTATTTGTACAATTATAGGGCATGGCGCTGCACTATCAATTTCTGCGCCAGCTTATAAGTAGAAAGTCCAGTTACGGTGGGCTCCACTCCTTCCTTCGTGCTGTTGTCCCACCGGGAAAACCTTTTAAAAAAAGATCACCGGGCATGTCCCCCCACCATACACGAGAAGTGCGCCCATTATACAGGCATGTTTTGATCATTCAAATTTACGTGACCAGGAACCCATACCATTTCTGCTCAGCTATAGGGCAAGTTAACACCCTTGAACACTGTTGTTTTCATTTACAGTGCATGCGCCCAGTTGGATAGCGGGTGGTCTTATGGCCAGTATGCCTGTGGTCCATGCATGTTGCTGCGAGCACCAACTTAAGTACCTGCTCTCCTGTCTATTGGGCCAGTTAGAACCCCTGGACATTGTGACCATTTTCAACAGGCCAGTATTACAGCGCACGTGCCCGTAACTTTCACTGTTCATTATTTCTTATAGATTCATTCCTGATCGGTTGGCATTCATTTCAAACCCTATGCTTGTCCATACTTGACCATTCTCTTCGCCATTGGGTGAGTCCTTATCAGTCTAACCCAGATTTACAGAGTTTCTTCTCCTGCTGACATCTGACCAGGCTGTTCCCATTTGTTCTCTGCAGCCCCACGAACAAAGTTTATCTTTGGCTCCATTTCGCATCTCGACGGACAATTTGTGGACTCCTTCCCTCCTCCCTGGTGACCAGCGGTGCTGGCCCAGCTCTTGCAGGAAACACTTTTGCAGTTTCTCCAAAGTAAGTGTATTGGCCAATGTTTCTGGTCACACAGGAGGCTGCTTCTTCTGAGTTTTGTTAGTGGTGGCTAATGCAGCCTTTTCTCTTTTTCTTGTCCCCAGGTGCCTTGGAGTCTCCTCAGGTACCTCAAAACACGTTCCCCATATATTTTGGTACATTCATTTATACATTGGTGGGGTAACTCTCTTTCTGTCCTTCGTTAGGCAGCAATCTTCTTCCTTGTCTCCCAGTCTTGATGATGATCTCAAGTCATGAAGGTCGAAAAGCTTTCGACTTGTATCAGCCTAATTGGGATTGTTAATTATGTCACAACTTTGTCATTTGTTGCATCAAAAAGTAAATGTTCATGCATAATACTCTTTTCAAATATTACCGTTTAAAACACTTTTTTTTCACAAGAACAATGTGTTCAGCTTGCACCTAGTACACAACTTAAAAAGCATGGCTGATGGTGCTTCTAGTTCATTGTATGTATTTATGCCTTCTCTTTTGTTAATACAATTACGTTCAAACTAAAAAGCTGGGTTCACATGTTTTGTGTAATCAATTTACTTTTTAAATTGTAATTTTTCATTGACTCCGATTGAAACATTGTTGTATGATACTCAACCTGGGATACGGGTTTCTCCTGTTGTTTGTGATACACGTGTCTTTGGCATGCTATAGCAATGCCAAAGTTTAGCTTGCCTGTGTGCAGAGAAGGCAGCGTGGGTAAGAAATCTAGCCTTTGCAGGCTCTGTCAGGAGTTATAAAGTAGACATAATTCTGCCTCCATTTTCATGCAGTTTTTGAACTATTGCAAGTGTTAAATTCCTTCCCATTCAATTGCATGAATTTTTACTGCTTTATTTTCAGAAGCTACAACTGCTCTCCTCCACTCATTATGGGCAGGACTTCTGAAATTATGGAATTCTACAGTCACTGCTTTTTCCATTATTGATTTACAGCACTTGTCGCATGACTCCCATCTGCCTCATTATTTGCAAATTTCAATATAAAAAATGAAAACAAATTGTTTCTAGCTAATACAGCTAAAAAGCTCTTAAAGATGTCACCCCCTGTGGTGCCGCTCGATGGCACATCCTTTGAAAATGTTAACTATTCATTTTTCAGTTGCTGAGTGCTCGATTCCTATGTTAAACAGATACTAATAAGGTGAAACTGTTGTCAAAAAGCATTAATGTGTGTTAAAACTGACAAAATAGAGTAATAAAGCCACTGCAGAATCGGCCAGACTGTGCTCATAAGTTTTCTTTTCTTGGCCCTTACGTTAGTAGCCCTTGCCACATAACTTGGTCCTCTACTGACACTTATTTCCAGTGGCTCTACCTACCTTATTGACTGATCAGCAAAAAAAGTCACAAACTAGTTTATTATCTATAACTAGCCAGGATGCTATGTTCATAAATATGTCACCTGTGCTATTCCACTCACAAGAGCAGTTGATTCTGTTTATCAGCCTTACTATCTGGAGAACACTGAAAGATGGCTGAAAGATTACTTTTGCCCCATCTTTAGTTCAAGAGTTTCCATGTTGTCTCAAACTACACTATGTGAATGACCATACATTTGGAATGGTGGCATGAACAAAATGTTTGGCCTCATTGAATATTCCAATAACTTCAAAAACCAAGACATTACTCTTACTTTGCTTCTCATTTGGTTATACCAATCTGTCATGTCATTCTAATTGGAGAGCAAAATCTACGAGTCACTGACTTTACTTCTTGCATGGCATCTACTCATATTTTCAACCTGGAACTTCTAAATATTTCCCAGTTAGTTTCCAATTGTTCACATTCTACCTCTCACATTGTTTTTGATCTTCATACAGTTTGATCACCATTTGGCCCACTCTTCAAGTACTCTGGACTGGCAATTCTGCAATTTGATCTTCTATTTTGCATACTTCTTTATTTAATGCAAGGCTTACGGCTTCCTCTATATATAACTTTTGAGCATACTATGCTGAAATGGATTTAATTGTTCTTTTCAAATGCCTTAAAAGCTGATCGTGCAGAGCTATCTATAGATGGCACCGATTTTGTTTGTCATCTTTATGCTGCCTAGGTTTCAGAAAACCTGGAGTTCCCCATAAAATGTTAAGTCAGAAATTGGTTAACCACGCTTCTTGTATAACCAATCAGGAGACTGAAGACACTAGAGCGGGCGTGCATAGTGGTCTAATAGCTTTCAGACATAGAAATCTATTCTATATGCATATATTCAGACTCCAAGCACTGTGGCGGGCTCACAGGTTGTGTGATCACCATTTTGGACAGGTTTTTGATAATGCAGTTTTATATTCCTAGTTTTGAAAGACCTACATATTCATTCTACTAATATATCTTGGTAAAATCAAATTGATCACCTTATAATTAATGCATGATTAGTCAAGCAGTCCACAGGGAATAATGCATAGTACTGTTGTCATAGAGTCAATATTGCTGGGCCAAATTTTATTTTGAGTTTCTTCGCTAGTCACTCATTGGATTATAGTGCCTTTTGAGAGGAGGTCACAAATGTTTATTCCTCTCTCTACTTCATTGACTATGTCTAGTATTTGAAACCAGTATGAGAGCCTTGTATGCAGCTGTATGTAACATTTATAAAGAAGTCCGTAGATCTGCCAAAAATGAATAATATTCAAATAGAATTTTTCAAGCTCTTAATGAAAAGTTATTTTTAGATAGTTCTGGAATGATTTTATTCTTCTGCTCTTGTCACAAATATTAATCATTTTTGCACAACTGTGTGAAATGTTTGTTGACTTCTTTTACCATAATGTTCTTATAATATTTGCTGAGTTTCCAATAGTTTCCTTCTATCTGTAACCCTCACTTGTTTGTCTCAACTCTAGTCTTCTAATCCAACAGCTACTGAATGAATGTGAAAGAATAAATCAGGTTGCCAGATTAGCGTTTCTCTCATTTATTTGCAACCCCCTTTGATGCAGTACTTTGGTCACGATTTGGTGCATTTAAACAACCTTTAACCAATGAATAGAATAGCCCCCTGTGATGTACGGAGAGCAGTCCAATGGCCTCTTTGAAAGATACTCCTAGACTGTCTAAAGCCAGGAAGGATGAACATGAAATACCAATGATTTGGTTTAAGCTTGTCACAGTGCTAAAACAGTCCTCAGAATGTCAATTTTCTCTTAAAGTTATTTTGAAATGGCCTTAAGACAGCAAAAAGACATGCATTATTAGGACCATCTTTCATTGTTTAAGATATTTTTCACATGTCATTGTGCTAGGGAAAACCCTTATAATACAGGTCCCTATATTCTGTTTTAAGATAGTCTTGATACTGCAGTTACAGGTTTAGAGACTTTTAAGTTTGCATTATACCAGAGAGAAACCTCAGTAAATCCTTTACATGCCTAAATCACTTCCATGGCTCCAAGGCTCCCCTGCCTTTTGGCTCAGGTTATGCATTGCTAATTCCACATAAATCCACTTATACAGACAGTCATTTCTGGCTTGAGACAGTTTTAAGATTGTCCTAATCAAGAGAAAATATTTGCTAAAAGTGGTCTGTCTTTCCTGCTTAAAGACAGTCCTGAAACAATCTCAAGACTGCTATTTCTGGCTCTAGACAGTGTTCAGCCTTTCTTAAACTTATAGGACATGTGTTCAATAAGACCATCAGTCCGTGTAGTGCTGCTGCTTCTTTACAGATTATACAAGGAGTAGGATTACAAACGATTGCTTCAGGGATTGTGAACACTTGCCCACTTTAAACAGATCTACTTTTCAATGAATATTGCTTTCTACTATTATAGAAAAATAAATGGTGGAATTATTCCAGATAAAGTTCAATATTCCTCTTGACCATTTAACTGCAATACAATGTATACTGTGGGTGAATAAAGTGCATAAAACCTTTTTGTATTTGCTTTTATTTATTTACTTCACATTTGGATCTAGTGCTACTCTCCCCAAGTTAGATGCCAGTGTGCTTTACAAGTTAAACAATTTTAAAATGGTACAAGAGCTGTACAACAATGGCAATGCATCTCACCACGATGCTTATATAAATCTATAAATGCGAAAGAAGCAGTACAACGCAGCACATTTATTGGACTCTTCTGGGTAGTAGGCAATCTTTTGTCCTAAAAATATCTTCCTGTCCTGGTTTATTTGACACCAGGCTTTGTAGTGACTGTGCTGAAAATCTTTGAAAGCAGATCTTTTTACAGACACTCATTATCGCTGATGTTTCACATTTTCCAGTTTATTGGTGCTTGCCAAGATGTTGGGCCAGCAAACTTGATTCTATCAATATGACATAACTAATACAATTTTGAAAGATAACCATTGTCCTGCTTATATTTAGAAAAAATCCCCTTAAAGCATATTATATAATGTATTCAATCATTAAACATTCTTAATTATGGTGTCAGCTTTTTAGAGAGGTCGACATTGTCACATTTCATCAGTATCGCATAACTTCATATACAACATGAATATTTTTTTTTTTTTATGAATAAGTAGCCATAGTAACTGTTGATACCTTACCAAAACCTAACAGACCAATAGTACATAGATTAAAGATGGTACAGTTTGAGTACAAAGAAGGAAACTCTTTCCCTATCTTTCATTTTTTTGCAAATCCCTGTCACCTCGAATATAGATATCAGCTATACTGTCACATTTAGCATCCAAAGTCTGCTCTCATGAGAGTACCTATATTAGATACTCTTATAGTATACAAAAGACAAAAATGCTACCTATGTGACCATTCACATTGCTCCAAATTGACCATAACATTTTCATGTCTTGTTCGGCATTTTAGAATGCCTTCCAAGCCATATGGTTCGGGATAAATATGACTGCCTACACAGGTTACTCCATTTACCCCAACAATATTGTCAAACGACTTTACCATTGGCCGAATGTATCTTCTTCCCTGTGGCACTTAATTATATATCTCATTGTGCCTTAATTGGATATATTTATTACATGCCTGAGCATTAGAAAACTCTCAACGTAGTACATAAGTGTGTTCCTGATAGAATAAAACTTTTCCAACTGTGTATATGTGTTGTACAGTGCATCACACATGCAAAGTTGGAAAAGGGTTGAGAAAAGAAAACTTTCTCCTTTTTTCTAAAAGCTTTGAGGAGGTGCAATTCTTTGGGCAAAGGCCTGCAGATCTTTTTTAGTGAATAGGTGGTTGCATGGGAATGTCCATTTACCACCCATGGTATTCCCCTTTGATGCAAAGTAGCGCTTTGCTTTACTTTATGGCTACTTGCTAGCATAGAAGATTCCACACTTTGCACAGTTACGCCTCCCTTATGTGTAGATATTGGGAAGGAATAGAGGCTATATAAGACATAATGATCCCCATACTTATTAAAGGGCTGAATGTTTGGTTAGAAAACGTAGTAAGTGGTAACCATAACAAAACAATACTAATTTTAGCTCTAGTATCTAAAGCAGATGCAGTGTCAATCCTATGATTATCACCTATCTGATTCCAATAAGATTGATAGGATAATTTTGACACAGCCTTTCCAACAGGCACTTACTTGTCTGAAAGCAAAAGCACTAAACAAAGTCAATAACATTTGGCCAATTGACATTAAACATAGATTTACAGCCAATAATATTAGAAAACCCAAATATATATTTAAATGGGAATATTACATTGCAAATTTTAGGAACACTTTCCCCACATTAAGATTTAGAATGATTTAACATATTTACAAAAAAATAACACATGAAGCAATGTACTTTCCTAACATTTACAAGATCAATGTAATTTGGAAATAGAATTATCAATTTTACAAATGCGCTTTGTTGTAAAAATTAATCTAATGTAAATAAAACAATGTTTGTGTAATATTTGCTGCTCTGGATGTTTTAAATAATTTTAGCCAAATTATGTTCCATATTAGTATATCTAATTCCTATTGAATATCAAACTTCTATTGAACTTAAACTTTTGAGGGAGAGTTAAACAAATGAGAGAAGGCTGATTAATCGATTTATAAATAATAGCAGCTTTTGGTATAATATGATATCCTAAGGGAGGTCATTATGAAAGTATTTGTCCCATTCACTTATTGCTCCATTCTAATCAGATTCTTTATTTGATGAAAATAAATTATTTCAATGCTTCATTTGTTACAATCTCAAGAAATTAGCATATGTACAGCCAACACATGATTTGAGGAATCTCCTAGTTCTCAAGGTCAAAGTGTTCCAATCAAAAGCTTGATTCTTAAAACAATTCCGAGTGCCACATTTTCAAAATTCCCCCAATCTATAGGCATTATGAGTACAGCAGATCACCTCTTTCTTCTTGTGGTATATTGCCATTCCAAATCCCATTGTGAAAATATGTTGGTGGAATATCAGTATCGTTATCAGAAATTATTTCTGGGGTCCCAGATAATTTTTTTTAAGGGGAAGCGTGTAATAATGTATATTCTTTAAAGACTGTATCATGTAATAATCCACAAAATCCACTTTTCTTTCCAATGCTTCCACAGAAAAATACTTTTAGTTAATTTTTAGTAATCTGTTATTCCAGATTGTGAACATAAAAAGCATCTCATATGAGAATGCACAAAAAACAGATTTGGAGATAACAAAATGTGTATACTTCAAGATTTGAAATTGATGTAATGCCTACAAGTTGCATATGCGAATAACTCCCTTGAAGGAAACATCAGAAAAAAATTCCTTTCCAGTTTATCACAAAGAGGTGCATGTACATCGTTATATTGAGATAGCAGTGCGCAAGCTTGTCTGACAATATAAGACGAGTGGTATAGTTTAAATCAGTGAATGTAACATCACCTTTAATTTTCGGTTTTTTGATTTTCAATGGGGCAAGTTGAAAGGATTTATTGTTTCATAAAATTTTAAACATATACTATCAAATTGTTTAAATGCACCATTTAAAATCTTAAAAAGAAGCATTAAAAGAACAACATGAATATGAGGGATAATCATCATTTTGATTCAGTTTCTAATATACCTCAACATGAAGGAGGGAGATGAAACCAAATTGACAAAACATCTTGTAGCTTGGTTTTAAGGGCAGATATATTATATTGAGTAGTTGTCTCAAGATAAGATGTAACCCAAATACCTAGACAAGTAATTTTAGTCAGATTCCACATAACATCTGCATTCTCAAACATTTAAAAAAAAAAATTAATTGGGATTTACAGCAAGTGGTGCTGTTCGAAATTATCTATTAAGTGGGTACCTGCATTGATATAGCTCTAAGTAAAGAGGAACACCAAAAATGTATATGCAAAAAGAACATTAGTAAAGCATCTCAAGAGTTCAAACAGAGAGATATGATTAGGAATATTCTGCATATAGCTGCGGGCCACCCAACGGGGGCTTAGGCCAGAACTGAGGGTTGAAGGCTGCCAGTGGGGGAGTTACAGCAAGTGGGCCCGAGTGGGAAAGGAGCATCAGAGTGCATTTATCACAGGGGCAGCGGGCCCCCCAGGTCATGCGTGGTCTCTGTCAGGAGGTCGCCGGGGAAGGGCCCGGAACCCAGGAAGGAATGGCAGTGGGACAGGAGCGGCAAGACTAGAAAGTAGAGTGTAGTTTCTTGCAGTGGGAGCAAAATGTGATAAGGGGTGTAGGCCAGCATAGCTCACATGGGTAGGTCGTAATTTCCGACAAGCTGTAAGAAGTGGGTAACAAGAGTGCCCCATTCGGGGGAAATTATGCAGGTGGCAGACCTCTTTGTACCGGAAAGCCTCTTCTTCCGCCCTCCCCCATTTCCGCATCGTTCCATGCCATGCAGCCACCGGGGGTGCCACCTTGCCTCTACACTGGAGCGTAAGCGCATGCTTGGCCAGGAGAAGTGCCATGGATGAAAAGTGCATATGCACTTTATGTTTTTTCCTATGCTTAAAGTTACATAAAGTACATTGTTCCCATTTGTTGATGTAGGGAAGATCTGTGACCTCTCATACTTTTGGCATATATCAATTGCCAGTAACCTTGTAGGGCCAGAGAAGATCACAGCATTTGGCCTACATCTGGTTTGGCAAGCAGTACTGTTGGCAGCAGAGGTATGTCAAGAGGAAGTAACGATTTAGTTGTGCATGGGTCAAATAGGCCTGATGGAGCATAAACAACTGTATATTCTTTAGTAAGCATTTCTAGAGACAAGCTGGGGGAATTCTAGTGCCTGTTCCCATTCCGTGTCGTGCAGCACCCTCCTGAGGTTGTCCTCCCATTTAGTCCACAGTGACTTTAGGGGAGTTCCAGTGAGTTCACGAAAGCTTTGTATATCCAAGTGATCCGATGACATCCCTCTCCCATAGTAAGGATAGTCTGTTACACCGGATGTGTGACAAGTTCCCTGTCAAGTGTGTTCCAAAGGGTCTGACAGGTAGAGCATAACTATCTATGAGTGAGACATTGTCCCTGTGAGAGGCCATGGTCTGTGGTGAGTTGTTCGAAAGTAAGTAGGCACCTATTGCAGAAGAGATCCCCAGTTGTAACCAGTGACTACTCCCGCCAGCTTCGTGGCTCAGAGGATGTGTAGAAACCTCGATGCAGGGGAGGCCCACCAAAGGGAATGCTGGAACACATGCAGGAGTAAGGTGTGTGAACGATAGTCAAACCATACACGTGCAGGCCATAGTAACATTTAGGGACAAGGGGGATGGGAGTAGGACCTTGGGCATTAGGAATCCATGAATTTTGGACCCTGCCAGATGGCCTGGCCCCCATCATGTTGCTCCCATGTGGTGCCCTCCTGTTCACCTTGCCAGCCATTGGAACTGTGCTGCTAAGAAATGACTCAAAGAACGGGGCCCTCAGTCCGCCCTGACCTAGAGGTAGCTGCAATTTTTTATAGTTGATTCAGTGGCATTTGTTTCCCTAGCTAAGGGCACAGAGCAGTGAGTCCAAATCACCAAAAAAGGTTTTTATGGGGACTATGGAGAGGTTTGCAAAATAATAAAGAAGTTGGGGAAGAATCACCATCTTAGCTAGCACTATCTTGCCAACTGGAACCAGTGGCAAGTACTTCTAGAAGTGCATTTGCGATTTGATGCAAGCCAGGGCAGCCCGAAGGTTGCTGTCATATAGATCTGGGGGGGGGGGGGGTGATAGAGACAGATCACAAGGTGTCGCCCTGTGTCCTACATCAACAAAGCGAGAGTGACCAAGCCATACCTCTTGTGATGTCAGGCCAGGGCAGAGTGTATAGACAGATGATTTTGCCCAGTTTGCCCAGAATCCCACAACTCTACCAAAATCAATCAGTGATTTGTGTAGCTGGGAATGGTTGGCCTCTATGTCCTGTAGGTATAAGAGTAAATCATCAGCAAACAGGGATACTGCATGTGTCCTGTCAGCAAGGGGGATGCCCCAGGCTTGAACTTCTCTCCACAGTCTGATGGCAAGAGGCTTTATGGCGATTGCGAAGAGTAAGGGGGACATTGGGGACCCCTGCCTGGTTACGTGACCCACAGGGAAGGGAGATGAGATAAGACGACCCAAGCGTATCTGGAAGGTGGGATTGGTGTAAAGCAGCTTTGTGTAAGTGAGCAAACATTTGCCTATTCCTATTCAGATGAGGGCCTGGAAGAAGTAAGCCTACATCAGCGAGTTAAAAGACCTCTCAAGATCCAGTATAAGGCAGTCTGCTCATGGGAATCACAACTGTGCTTGGTCTTGCATATGAACAAGCATTTGATATTTTGTGAGGTGCTTTGTCCTGGGACGATCCCATTCTGATTGGCATGTATGAGTTCAGGAAGAACCTGGGCATACCTACTAGAGAGGATTTTCCCTAAGATCTTGTGTTCTGCTCCAAGGATAGCTATGGGTCGGTATGATGTTATTTGAGCGGATCCCTATCAGATTTCAGAATGGAGACCAAAAAGGATGCCTGGAGAGATCGAGTGAGTTCACCTGTACGCAGTGTCTGTGTTCTCAAACATATGTCTTATACAAAGTGAATTCAACAGACGAACCTCTGTCTTATTTAAGTTTAATTTATAGCCAGGAATGTGTGAATGCACCTGAACATTTTCTAGAAGAATTGTAAAGAAGTGGAAGGATTAGACATATGTAAAATAATGGAATTTTCACAAGCAGATATTTTAGTTTCCAAATCATTTCATTGAATACCCTAAATGAATATATTACTTCCATTCCAAAAATGGATCTGGATACAAATGAAACAATAAAGGAGACAGGATGCAACCTTTTCTAGTTCCAGTATAATTTAAAATAAGAGGAAAAGAAGTTCTTCACAGAAACACAAGCTCTAGGAGACACATAAAGTAATTTAACAAATGAGAGAAAATGAGGACCCAAACTAAACACTGAAGGGTTTTAAACATACAGTGACATTTAATACAAGTAAAAGCATTTCTGCATCAAGAGTTATAGCCGCTGTCAGAGTATCTGTTTCGCAGGCAAGCAAACATAGCATTAGAGAAGACGTGTATTATCAGCTGCCATTCCACCCTTGATAAGACCTGATTGGTCAGTTTTTATAAAATATTGCAAGACAGATTTTAAATTGTACAATCATAGTGGATACATGAGATGTGTCTATAGTCTTTGTAATATTTTGGATGTTTATTTTGCTTAAAACTGCTGCAATTAGTGTATCTAAGAAACTACTATCCACAAATGAATTGTGATTGAAAGAATTATATAGTCCCAATAGTTCAGTGGAAAAAAGGGTGCAAAATTGGAGATAAGCTGAAACCTGGTGGGTTGGTCTTTTTTATGACTTTTTATTGCTTGCAAGACTGCCTGAAGAGAAATATCTCTTTCAAGGTCCACATAATCATGTCCTTGTAAAATATGTTGGGGATACCTGAGAAGAACTAATCAAGATCTTGAAATGTGAGACAGCTGTGGAATTATTGAGGTCATTACAAATACTTTCAATTAACACTCACTTTTAACTTTTAAAGTATTGGCTAATATCTTACAAATTTCATTTGTCCAGCATGAAACTTACATTTGACATGCAATAGGACATTACAAGCATTCAAGGTAAAATTGTACTTATTAAGCAATAAAAATATCTTTCAGCACCAAATTAGACTTTGAAGTGAAAACAATTTGTTCCAGTGCATTCATTCCACTAAGTAATCTCTTTTAGTAAGCATGTAGTAAGCAACATTTGATATAACAAAGGCCCGTCGAAAAGCCTTAAAGCATCCCAATTGTTAAATATGGAGATATCAGTGGGTTTATTGAAGTGCAAAAGTTATTAAACCTGGTTATAAAATTGTTATCTGCAGTGGTGTAGCAAAAGCTTTTGCTGCCTGGGGCGATCCCTGAGGTTGCTGCCCAGTGACGTCAGTGCAAGTAAGAGTGGGGAGGGGGTTGATGTGACAGACAACGAGCTGGGGGGTGGGTGCAGGTGAAGAGCAGGGGAGAATACAATTTAAAAAAAGAAAACCACATGCCTTGCACTCGCCGCCTCACCCAAAAAAAGTGCTCTCTCCATCTATGCCACTGATTATCTGATAGGACATGATTATTTAATCTCCATCTGTTGGATTTCATATATACTTTGGAAAAATCAATGGCAGCAGCAAAAACATGGACCATGAACAGCTACAACAATAGCGCATATTTCAGCTGCAGTTAAATATTGAAGTAGAAGTTCAGAAACTAAAGTATAATCAATCCTAGTGAGGGCTCATATGTACTGGAATAAAAAGAAGATTCTTATGAATTCAGGTTCTCCACAATTCAAATAATGTGTGGGAGGACACTACAGACTTAAAAGCTTTATGAGCTTTACCAGGTATAAACAAGACTTTGTGTCTAAAAATGGGTTACAATATCTGATTAAATTCCCTCTAAAAAGTGATATTAGGTTTTGAAATATTAATTCGTTTATTTTTGTTTTGTTAATAACCTTAGCTCCATTTGAAGAATGTTCATGAAATTTTCAAAACTAGTGTTCCAGTCACTTCGGCTTCAGTCTGGAAAGATTCAGGGTGATTGATCAATCAGAGGCCGAGAAAAAGATGGGTCCCAAAACACACTTTCCACATGCAATTTCCAATTTTCAATTTCCATTTTTGAAAACTAGTGTATATATACATATATATATATACATGTATATATATATATATATATACATATATATATATATATATATATATATATATATATATATATATATATATATATATATATATTCAATGAAAAAACCAAAGGTTTCACACATGTTATAGTTAGCTGGACATTTCACTCGTAAAAAACCATTGAAATTCCCCCGTTATAGTTAGTTCAGCTAACTATAACTCGCGCGCCCGCAATGCACTACTGATGACGTCACATATTACATCACTCATGACATGGTCAGTGACATCACTCATGACATCACTGATGACATCTCAAATGACATCACTGATGACATTATCCTTGTGACAGAGTGGTAGACCTCCTCTCACCCTAATATAACCTTTGATACACACATTTAAAAATAGAGACTGAAATTTTCACAAAAATGGACATACCAATAACAGTTACAACAACCTATTCAGTAATTCTAAGATCCACATACACATCCACTCATCCACCAACAATCCTATACAGTCACTCATACATGTACTCACACATCATATGTACTCATACACCTAAACATCCTGAAACACAATGCCACTCATTCATAGAGTTACTCACACATAGTCACTCATGCTAATAAAGAATCAAACATCCATTTACCTGCATATACAGTTATACACACACCACCACACTTACTTTTACAGAAACTTACACATACTTAGTCTTTTAAACAATCACTTATAGAAACACATACATATTCATACAGGAAGTCTACCAATCTCTCACTCTCACATATACTCACTTATAAACACCAATACTCACATATACTAGATTAAAACATATGTAGTTACTCATAAAGACACTATTGAGACAGTCATTCACTCACTAACACACCCATACACACACTCATCCACCCATACGGTCCTACACACATGCTGTCTTCAACACATACAAACAGTGAGTCACTCATTCATGCACCTATGCACTACATAATAACCCCCACCGAACCATGAAGACACTCAGACACTCATACTGATACTCAAAACACCAACTAATAACCTATATAGACACTCATGTAGCTACTCACCAACCCATGCAGCCACTTATATACAAAGTGAGAGACTGATACAGGTATTTACACATTTAAACATTACTCACTTAGCCATGTATTCATAAAGATACACTTAATCAGTCAGTAATACAATCAATTTTTCAAAAACAAATCATCAATTTAGACACTTATATACTCATTTATTCTTCCATCGACCTTGAGATATACATATATTAAACATATTTAATTTTCAGAAAAACACACATTCACTGGATGATGTCATCAGTGATGTCATTTGAGATGTCATCAGTGATGTCATGAGTGATGTCACTGACCATGTCATGAGTGATGTAATATGTGACGTCATCAGTAGTGCATTGCGGGCGCGCGAGTTATAGTTAGCTGAACTAACTATAACGGGGGAATTTCAATGGTTTTTTACGAGTGAAATGTCCAGCTAACTATAACATGTGTGAAACCTTTGGTTTTTTCATTGAATTTCTAAGGTTTTTTAAATGCTAATTCCTAACTATAACGTGTGTGAAACCCATGGTTTTTTCAGTGAATTTCAAAGGTTTTTTAAATGCTAATTCCTAACTATAACGTGTGTGAAACCCATGGTTTTTTCAGTGAATTTGCAAGGTTTTTTAAATGCTAATTTTTTTTTTTTTTCTATTTTTTTTTTTTACATATTTTTATTTTAATTTACTATCCTTTTTTAAAGACTATGGTTAAATTTTAAAAATTCTACAATATGTTTTTATTTTACATTTTTTTTAAAATAAACAGGTAAAATTTATTAGCAATACATTTTTTTGTATTTTTTTTTTTACCGTGCGCGTACGGTAAGCGCACGTCTTGCTGTAATTACGTTAGATTTCTACGCTGTTTGCGTTCATTTACGCAATTTGCGTAAACGCACGTCACGCGCGCATAGCGCGTAATGCGTACGCTGCACGCGCACGTTACGCGGAAGTGAAGGGGCGTGCCTGTTTTGCGCATGCGCGCGTGCGCGTGTCTTTTTTACGCGCATGCGTACTTTTGCCGTATGCGCACCGTAAGCGTACCGTAAGCGTACGGTAGGCCATGTGATCATGAAACACAACTTTTGATTGGTTGAAACTACTTTCAGTTCTAGAACTCTCCTACACCACACCCATTCCCCTCATTTCTGCTTGTGATCCCTTAGGAGAAGGAGCTGGGTTGTCTTTGTGATACGATGGCAGAACAGCAGAGCTTTTCTGAGAGTGAGGCTAGCAGCACTACCTTGAGGCAGACAGCGAGGAAACAAAAGACCTCTAACGTATGGGAGTATTTTTCTTTTCCAGAAGGCCAGCAAAAGGTAAATGCACCCTTAGTGACTTGTAAGCTGTGTAAGCGTGTACTTTCAAGAGGGAATCCTGACAGGAAGTATTCCTTTGGGAATCACACCATGATGAGACACCTTAAGGATGTACACAGAAGGACACATGCTCGACTTACTGAAGGTAACCCTTCAGTAAATCAACCAAGCACATCCACAGCAGCTCAGCCTGGACCATCATCTGCAGTGCCGAGTCCTTCTTCTGCAGGTCAGGTGAGCCCTTCATCTGTGGGGGGAGCATCTCCTTTTTCTGGTCCTCTGGAAATTAACCCTCGGTTTGCGAGGGTTGAAGTACGGTGCGCCACTTGTCATGATCTAATTAGTTATAGGGAGACCAGTATTTCCCTAGTGAACAATAAAATAGATCAGCACACTTGTCGTACCATCTAATATTCCCAATCTTTCTTTCCTCTGTCCCTGCATGAACACAACGGCTCTTTTAAGAGCCAACCTTACCTTTCATCTATTTTTTATATATGTTTTTAAAAACTTTTTTTAATTTTTTTTTTACCGTACGCGTACGGTACGCGTAATTTTATTATTTTTTTTTAAAAAACACTAAAAATCAATTATCACATTACAAGGTCCTTGAGAGACTACAATTAAAAACTGAAAATGTGATTGTAGAGAAGTGGAAAAAAGGGACCATGATATTATTGACTTACCATACCCACTCAAAAAAATATTTATTCATTTAAATTTTTTTTTAATTGCTTTAAAAATGGTTCTAGTTTTCGAAAATTTTCTATCACAATCTGAAAAAAAAGAAAAAAGTATTAATATTTAATAAAACATTTTATAATACAGTACACATATTTACATATTTTTCAAAAAATATTTTTGCCTTTTTTTTGCTGTTTTCAGAATATATTGCATTTCACTATAAATTGTGAAAGCAATTGCATTCATCATTTAACAGCAGGCAAAAAAAAAATTAACAATCTCAAAGATTGTTTTCAAAAAGCCCACAATCTCTTTTTGCATAAACATAACTTTATAGAAATGCATAATATTCTTAAAAAATATCATCTAATATCAATACTTATTTCTTTAAAATACCGTCTGATATTTTTGTTTCAGAAGTATAATCACAATAATATATCTCAAATAACTCCACAATACATCTGGTTCCATTTCCTTTAGGCCAAATAGTAATTTTAAAATTCTTTTTTGGTTAAATTTCCAATGGTAATCCAATAAAAATCTAAAGTTTAAATTGTACAGATTTCACCGATTCTCTATAACATTTTGGTTTCCGAAAGATTTATTAATAATTAAATAAGTCCACAATAGAATTGTTTACCTTTCCGCATGGCCAAATAGTAATTTTAAAAATCTTTTTTGAAAAAATTTCCAATGGCAATCCAATAACATTCCAAAATTTAAATTGTGCAGATGTTACCGATTTTTTCTAAATTTTTGGTTTTCCAAAGTTTCCTTAAAAAATGGAAAAATTCCACATTACAATTGGTTACCTTTCCATTAGGCCAAATGATAATTTGTTAAATCTTTTTATTTGTAAATTCCAAATGGTAATCCAATAAAATGGTAAAATTGTTTTGTCCAGATGTTGCCAAATCTCTCTAAAATTTAGGTTTCAGAAAGATTAGATAGGAATTTGCTAAATCAAAAGGCAAACGTTGCTTAAAAATCAATTGGGAATCATTACACAGTGTCCAGCCTTTTTCACATTTAAGATAAACTGTGTAATGACCAGAAGTTACAGTAGGTCCATCATGGAAAATTATTGCAACTGTTACAAAAGTTTTTCCTGAAATTGATAATTGCTGTCCTGTAAACTTCTTTATTAAAGTATCCAATTTTGAACCATCAGCTCTACATCATTGCATCATTAAAATTACATACTGTCCGTATTCCTTTAAAATTAACGTTGAAAACATGTCAGATTTACACTCACCGCATTGCATGCTATGATTAGCATCTTTAACTAATTTAGCAAAAGTGACTGTTTTACTCTCTGGCAATGTTAAATAAATAAACCTTTCATTATCAACATTAGAGCCACATATATTATAACAGTTTTCACAACTATGTTCCCATTTATAAGAGAGACCAAATACATTTTCAATGGGAACCCCTTCTTCTTCCAGTACCTGAAGAAAATACATCAAGAATTCCTGTGCGTCTTGCTGTACATTTTGAGAAAACTGTGTTCGTCCTGAACATACATCTAAAAGTTTTCTAATTTCAGTAGCACTTTCTATTTGAGTTTTATCATTACTCAGCTTTTCAAAAAGGAGACTCAGCACAGAACACAATCTTTTTCCCTGATTTACTATTATCTGCTCTTGCAAACTTTCCAGATAAAATGCAACATTCAGCACTACATTAGCGTAGCAGTTGACACCAGAGCTATTTTCAAAATGACATCCTACAACCTGTTCTTCATTTTCCTTATTCTTTTTGCTTGCAATTACATCACTCCTCTTTTTTTTCCTCCTCTCTACATCTTCATTACAGATATTCTCATTTCTCCTTTTACGAGAAACTACACGTTTCTCCAACACAGGATACTGACCTAAATGAGGAGCATAGCTTCTTCTTAATCTATTATACTCCTTTACACAATTTGTATCAGCACTAACTTTTGAATCATCAAAGTCTATCATGAATAAACCTGATAATGTTTTCACTCGTGACAAAGCAACATATGCCATACCTTCTTTGAACACAGTTGAACCAATGTTCACAAATGCACAATCTACAGTCAATCCTTGAGACTTGTGAATAGTTACAGCATATGCTAGCGAAAACGGAAACTGCTTCCTACGTACATATAAGTCTTTCACAAGCATGAAACGAACTGAACAACGACAAATGTCTTTAACTTCTTCTATCTGATCAAATTTTATTTTTAAACATTCAATTCCATCTTTTTTCTGATAATTAATAAAACCCACAACTCTTCCCATAGCTCCATTAACTAAACCTTTTTCAACATCCAAATTTCTCCTTAAAAATACTCTACAGTTCATGCAAACATATAGTTTTTTTTCTAATCCAGCTGTTTTGGAAATGTTCTTCTCTAGTGAATCCAATTTATTTTTCAGTGTGCCTGTTAATGTGACAGTAATTCTTCCATCCTCAATTTTGTCCACTGCTTCCAATTTCCTGATATCTTCCTTTTCCAATTTCAAAAGCTCCTCATTGAATATTGAGCATTCACGTAGAGTTGGCATTAAGCAGATGACACTTTTGTTTTCTGCAATGTTCTTGTATATCTTCTCTGCAACTATTTCTTCCTTTGGAAATAAATTATGTAGCAGCCGACTCTGTAATGCTTTTTTGCCAGCTTCAGTGAGTAGTCCAATTCTGATATCTTTCAGAATATTTCCATATTCTTCATCGTTTGCTTGCCTCATATTAGTAGTAAGTTCCTTGTACTCAAAGAAGGACCAAATATTTGTATTACCGATGCTTCCCAATGACTTCTTCGTGTCTTCATGTGTCACAGTATTAAACACTGGTTGTCCTTTAACTGGAGTAAGTTGCAAAAGATCTCCAAAAACTATGACGTGTTTTCCTCCAAATAACACGTCATAGTCTGTCTTCAGAATTTGCTGCATTCTTAAATGCACAAAGGCAAGCATTAAGTTTGATACCATGCTCACCTCATCAATAATGAGAACTTGCATCTTCTTCAATACTCTTGAAACTTCCAAGCATGCTTCTCCAGTTAGCTTGTTGTATTGTATTTTGTTCTCATGCTCCACTGGTAACATTAGCAAACGATGTAAAGTGATTCCTTTTATGTTATATGCTGCTAACCCAGTTGGAGCAGTAACCACACAAGACAAAGTAGAATCCGTTTTTTGCTGTAGGTAGCTTCTGATGACTTTTATTAGGAAACTTTTTCCAGTTCCAGCTTGTCCGCTTACATACATCCTGATTGGATGAAATGATGTGCATGAGCACTCTTTTTTTTCATGTAGAAATCCGTGATCAATTTTGTTTCTGATCTCTTCATAAATTTGTTGCTGCTCTTCGTTCAGTTGTCTTTCCAAATTTTGTAAGTCTATAAATTCTTCTTGAGCTTGATTCATAGCCGTTTCCACTTCATTCATGGCTATTGATGCTTCATTTTCAACGATTGGTTGTCCTAGGGGATCTTGACTGAGTGTTCCTGAACTTTGGCTGTCCTGAGAACTGTCTCTAGCTATTTCTGCTGCAATTGTAGTTTCCTGTTCAATTTCTTCATTTAACATTTGCAGATAAGTTGAGAATGTACTGCATTGTATGCTGTCTTTGCAAGCATTAAAATAATCTTCATAGCTTTGAAATTCTCCCAGTAGTTCATCCTCTGTACGCCATGGTTTAAACAGCTGTAAAAGAGCCAAGTAGTAAAATTCCTTTTTGTCAGTAGTGTCGCAACTCAGCTTCCTGTGATTTATCAAACTTCCTTTTGTTTGCTTCACCAAACATCCTTCCTCACCAATGACTTTATATTTTCCATTGTTGATGTCTTCTGTGGCTTTCCGTGAATAAATGTAGTTCTGCAGCACTTCATAGAGACACATGTTCTCCAGATGATGACTTCTCTTGGGATAATATGTGTCCAACATGTTTGATTTCAAAATATCTGTACTTTCTGGGTCATTCTCGGCCAAATATTCAATTTCTCCAACAGATTTCAGTACCCGATTTCTCATTGCTGCAAGGCCTAAACTTGCCCAAATTATTCTTCTTGATTTCGAGTAGAGACTTGCAGAAGATAACCTATCTGAACATTCGTAGGATCCAATTTCTCGATGCGATAACATCTTCAAACTGAAACTGTACAGCTTCTTACTGACAGTTTTCTCGTGAGAAATCTCTTCCCACATTTCCTTCAATTCTGTTTTTTCTGATTTCGTAATGTAAGACGTTACATATCGAGCAACAGCAATGGAATTGTCAGCTACATACTGTATATCCATGTTAGCGTTCCACATGGATAAAATCACTGGGTTGTAGTCATTTATATTTTTTGATTCTTCTTTTCTTTTAAGGTTGTAGGTATTCTTAGGTGATTTTCTTGTGATAGTATGTCTCACAGATGACATAAAACTGTTAACTCTTCCATTTGAAAGAACAGGTCTAGGACATCCAAATCGACATTTAGTGTAGTATTTATCTTTGCTCTTGTATTTCCGTCGACAGTATTTTCCACACCGATGACTTTGGAAACGTAAAACTTGCTCCTTTAACTTTTTCTCTTCTGTGCTTTTTGGTATAGCACATGTTGCATATTCTTCAATGTAAGATAACACTGCTTCATCAGTATCTGTTCCAAACTTTGGGGCATCCTTGATCCACAACAGCATATGAATATGAGGAGCACCTCTTGCCTGGTACTCTTTTCTCCAAAAGAAATCCACTACTTCTCCTAGAGGTGGATTTTTTTTATTGCAGATGAAGGACATCATAGCCTCAAATCTATGATTGAAATATCTGCACACATTAACCGGATCCAATGAGCACAGTTCTCCTGCTGTCTTGTATTCGATGTTTTTAATGTTTGAATTTGCCTCTCGTAGAAAATCCAGTAAATCATCCCAAGCGTACTCGGCACAGCTTAGGGTAACGAACCATGTTGGTGTTCCTAAATTCCGTAACATGCATTTTAATTCACCATGGCGTCGGTACCAATATTCATTTGTCCCACGCTGACAAGCCATCAGATTGATCAGTTGTGTTTCCAAATGATCATCTCGGTGCTGCACTTTCTCCATAAAATCCTTAGCAGACACATTTTGTAAATGTACTCCACTTTTTAAAATGTGATTTACTGCATAAGACAATGCAGACAAGTCGCTTTCAAATAAAAGATGGAACAAATAAGGAATACTTTGTCGAAATCTGAGATCTTCAGCATATAGTCTTGTAGTCCGATACTCAGAAGCTGGAATCTGTTCCGGACGTTCATCGTATCGTCCTCCTTTTCCTTTAGGAAACAGCTGGGGAAAACATCGAGCTTCCAAGCTCTCCTCCCATACACTCACGGGAGTTCCTTTTGCTTTCTTCATCTGAAATAGATCAATATTGTCTCCCATAACTTCTTTTGAATGAAGAGGATGTATGCTAAAATGTTCATAAATTTCTTCTTCCTTTGACTTGTCCACTTTTTCAATTTGTCCAGTTGGTGTTTCTGTGTCTTCTTGTAAATCTTCTTCTTCTTCTTCTTCTATATAAATTGATTCATACCATTTGTTATTCCTTTTCAAATATAAATTTGCTCTTTGTACTTTCCGTACATCTACCAGCTCCTGCCAAATCTTCTTATTCTTTGTAGGTACACCATTAACCAGAATAATTAATGGTTCAGTTTCCAAAGTATCCGCATCAATAGTTTCCATATTTTTTTTCAAATCCAAGGGCAAATACACCACTCTACCTTTTAAACCTCTCAGTAAATCTGAAGGAATGTAATTTACCAGTTTTGGGCTCCATACGTACTATGGTCTGGAACGGATGAACACATTGAATGAGTATAGACTCATATGTATTTAATTCAGAAAGTTCAGCAGGAATAGCATCCAATTCTATATTATTATGTACAGCTCTGGTCGGCATTCTATTTTCCTCTAACTTGTTGTAACAGTATTTACAAATACGCTGATCTTCACCCAATTCAAAACAATTTTCAAGAAATATATATGTGGCAAAATCCTTCCACTTATAATTATCTTCATTTTCACTCTTTCTGTAGAGATCAACATTCCTAGTTTGTTTTCTATAATGAGTTCTGCGGCAACAAATACAAGTAATATTTGGTCTTTCATTAGAGATTATTGCAAATTTTGTTATGTGATCATTAAATGTCTTACTTACAGAGGGTTCTACATTCTCTTACACTTCTTCCTCATTTACTGTGTCCTTCTCTGCACTGTTTTGTTCAGGACCAAAGTAACAAAACTGAATTTCATCAACAACCTTCTCTACATCTGATACCGTTCCACGGAACAGAGCCCTATTCAATTCATCTAACTTTATTGCTGTACTTTTAGCAAAATACAACCGTCTCACAAACTTTCTCATTTCAGTATGATGAACAGCCAGCATCCTAAAATGATGGAAAACACTATTACACACTTTTCTAGATAGACAAGCCAGAGAATGACCCTGCAAAGCAGTATTCTCTCTCACTCTGCATGGATCCAGACTTTGAAGCACCTTAATCTTCTGTTTTACACTTTTTTTACTATATTCTCTTAGAAACTCACGAAATTTATCAATAGATTCCTGACGCACAGTGCAAATACTACTACAATTCCAAGTGTACACTGGGGCTTTAGGACGTCTCCCCATAGCCTCATCCGCCATCACTTGTACCTCATCTCTTGGAACCATTATCTCCTTCTCCATTATGCAACCATTTTTCACTTCATAAGCACGACCTCTGGTGTCAACTGCATGCAGCAAACTATTACTTTGAAAATAACTCTCTTCATTAAAAAAAGGTTCACTACTTGAACTATGCATCCATTTTCCTAAAAACACTTTAGAAAAGTTTGTTCTGTTCACTACTCTTTTCCTTTTGCTATGTGATTTCAGTACATTAACCATTTTGTCTAATGTACGCATCCTATTCAAAATTAAAATGAATAGTTTCCTTTTTAATTCTAATGCCTTTGCTGCAATGGCTTCAATTTCTTTTTTTCTCTTATAAAACTTAGCCTTTTGCTTATATTTCTTCACATCCTTTATCAAATTGGACATAACTCTTCTCTGAAACATTTTTCTACGTATCTCTTTAAACGCTGTTTTTCTGTTTAAGTTAATCTTTTTAGTTGCAGAAGGTATATATGCATTAACTAAATTCTCAATTTTTTCCTGTCCTTTTCGATTGAAATCATTCTTTCCAGTACAGACATTTTGTACATTTTTCCTTTTTTTGAATATGTTCTTTAGAAAACTTTTTGTCTGCTTACCAGAAGATTTTTTCTTTTTCCCAACATGAGCATCTTCAACTAACTTAGGTCCTCCAGTTGTCTTCAAATATAGGTTTTTTTGTGGTCTTTTTTTACTCTGGATTTTGTAGGCATCTTAAATTTTGTTCACTGCTCTTCAGCAATACCTGAAAAAAACTAAAAAAAAATTCCTTTATTTTATTTAAATATATTACTACATTTGTTTTCACATTAGTCACAAAACGAAATTTCTTTGCCAATTTGAAAGCACACTTACTACTCTTTTTTTTGGCAAGTGATAATCATTTTTACAGACTGACACATTATGAATCCACTTTTCAGATTTTTTAAAAAGCACATGTCCAAACTGCTTTTTCAGACCAGCACCATTTGTAACCTGGGTGACTGCCTACACTCCAGCAAGGGCAACCAGCCTTAGTGATGCTGAATGTATTTGCATTACTGACTGAAACCTCAAACCCCACTCGCTTGTAAATACTGTGCATGATTCCACATGGTAAGCAGCTGGGTGTGTGCTAAGAGTCTGCTTCTGCACCAAAAAATGGCTCCCCCTTTCCATCTAATGCAACTGTGAAATCACCAGAGCAATACGCAATAAATCTCTGTCTATAATTCCTCTTTGCACACAGAGGGCCTCATGTAGGTAGCCAAATACCGGTCGGTAACGGCCGTTTTCGGTAATTATACCGTTACCGACCGGTATTTTGGCTTTTGAGATGTAGGGGGAGAATTTCTGTATTCGGAATTTACCGAATCGGTAAAATTACCGATTCGGTAATTTTACCGATTCGGTAAATTCCGAATACAGAAATGAGATGTAGGGGGACTGTGTGGTGTGTGTGGGGATTCGTTATTTACCACCAACTAATAGTTGGTGGTAAATGACGAATATGTGTGTAAATGCAATATTTTGCCCGTAGATGTGTGCAATGTGGCAGACACACATGCCCTCAGGGCATGTATGTGTGCCACATGTGCACACATGGCCGAATCAGGGGTGCAACAGGGTGTCAATCTGACACCCTGCCACCCTTGCATGTGCTCCCCCATTACCGAATCGGTATTTACCGATTCGGTAATGAGGCATACCTTCCCATCAATGGGAAGGTATGCCTCATTACCGAATCGGTAAATACCGATTCGGTAATTACCGAATTTTTCCGATTCGGTAATATTTACCGACCAATTACCTACACAGCATTTACTACTTCATAAATACCGAATCGGTATGATTCGGTATTTATGAAGTGGTAAATGCCAGCCCACCTACATAAGGCCCAGAGTAATGTTTTCACATTAGTCACAAAACGAAATTTCTTTGCCAATTTGAAAGCACACTTACTACTCTTTTTTTTGGCAAGTGATAATCACTTTTACAGACTGACACATTATGAATCCACTTTTCAGATTTTTTAAAAAGCACATGTCCAAACTGCTTTTTCAGACCAGCACCATTTGTAACCTGGGTGACTGCCTACACTCCAGCAAGGGCAACCAGCCTTAGTGATGCTGAATGTATTTGCATTACTGACTGAAACCTCAAACCCCACTCGCTTGTGAATACTGTGCATGATTCCACATGGTAAGCAGCTGGGTGTGTGCTAAGAGTCTGCTTCTGCACCAAAAAATGGCTCCCCCTTTCCATCTAATGCAACTGTGAAATCACCAGAGCAATACGCAATAAATCTCTGCCTGTAATTCCTCTTTGCACACAGAGTCATGTTTTCACATTAGTCACAAAACGAAATTTCTTTGCCAATTTGAAAGCACACTTACTACTCTTTTTTTTGGCAAGTGATAAACACTTTTACAGACTGACACATTATGAATCCACTTTTCAGATTTTTTTAAAAACACATGTCCAAACTGCTTTTTCAGACCAGCACCATTTGTAACCTGGGTGACTGCCTACACTCCAGCAAGGGCAACCAGCCTTAGTGATGCTGAATGTATTTGCATTACTGACTGAAACCTCAAACCCCACTCGCTTGTGAATACTGTGCATGATTCCACATGGTAAGCAGCTGGGTGTGTGCTAAGAGTCTGCTTCTGCACCAAAAAATGGCTCCCCCTTTCCATCTAATGCAACTGTGAAATCACCAGAGCAATACGCAATAAATCTCTGCCTGTAATTCCTATTTGCACACAGAGTCATGTTTTCACATTAGGCCCTTAAACGAAATTTCTTTGCCAATTTGAAAGCACACTTACTACTCTTTTTTTTGGCAAGTGATAAACACTTTTACAGACTGACACATTATGAATCCACTTTTCAGATTTTTTAAAAAGCACATGTCCAAACTGCTTTTTCAGACCAGCACCATTTGTAACCTGGGTGACTGCCTACACTCCAGCAAGGGCAACCAGCCTTAGTGATGCTGAATGTATTTGCATTACTGACTGAAACCTCAAACCCCACTCGCTTGTGAATACTGTGCATGATTCCACATGGTAAGCAGCTGGGTGTGTGCTAAGAGTCTGCTTCTGCACCAAAAAATGGCTCCCCCTTTCCATCTAATGCAACTGTGAAATCACCAGAGCAATACGCAATACATCTCTGTCTATAATTCCTCTTTGCACACAGAGTCATGTTTTCACATTAGTCACAAAACGAAATTTCTTTGCCAATTTGAAAGCACACTTACTGCTCTTTTTTTTGGCAAGTGATAATCACTTTTACAGACTGACACATTATGAATCCACTTTTCAGATTTTTTAAAAAGCACATGTCCAAACTGCTTTTTCAGACCAGCACCATTTGTAACCTGGATGACTGCCTACACTCCAGCAAGGGCAACCAGCCTTAGTGATGCTGAATGTATTTGCATTACTGACTGAAACCTCAAACCCCACTCGCTTGTGAATACTGTGCATGATTCCACATGGTAAGCAGCTGGGTGTGTGCTAAGAGTCTGCTTCTGCACCAAAAAATGGCTCCCACTTTCCATCTAATGCAACTGTGAAATCACCAGAGCAATACGCAATAAATCTCTGTCTATAATTCCTCTTTGCACACAGAGTCATGTTTTCACATTAGTCACAAAACGAAAGTTCTTTGCCAATTTGAAAGCACACTTACTGCTCTTTTTTTTGGCAAGTGATAATCACTTTTACAGACTGACACATTATGAATCCACTTTTCAGATTTTTTAAAAAGCACATGTCCAAACTGCTTTTTCAGACCAGCACCATTTGTAACCTGGGTGACTGCCTACACTCCAGCAAGGGCAACCAGCCTTAGTGATGCTGAATGTATTTGCATTACTGACTGAAACCTCAAACCCCACTCGCTTGTGAATACTGTGCATGATTCCACATGGTAAGCAGCTGGGTGTGTGCTAAGAGTCTGCTTCTGCACCAAAAAATGGCTCCCCCTTTCCATCTAATGCAACTGTGAAATCACCAGAGCAATACGCAATAAATCTCTGCCTGTAATTCCTCTTTGCACACAGAGTCATGTTTTCACATTAGTCACAAAACGAAATTTCTTTGCCAATTTGAAAGCACACTTACTACTCTTTTTTTTGGCAAGTGATAAACACTTTTACAGACTGACACATTATGAATCCACTTTTCAGATTTTTTAAAAAGCACATGTCCAAACTGCTTTTTCAGACCAGCACCATTTGTAACCTGGGTGACTGCCTACACTCCAGCAAGGGCAACCAGCCTTAGTGATGCTGAATGTATTTGCATTACTGACTGAAACCTCAAACCCCACTCGCTTGTGAATACTGTGCATGATTCCACATGGTAAGCAGCTGGGTGTGTGCTAAGAGTCTGCTTCTGCACCATGGAATGGCTCCCCCTTTCCATCTAATGCAACTGTGAAATCACCAGAGCAATACGCAATAAATCTCTGTCTATAATTCCTCTTTGCACACAGAGTCATGTTTTCACATTAGTCACAAAACGAAATTTCTTTGCCAATTTGAAAGCACACTTACTGCTCTTTTTTTTGGCAAGTGATAATCACTTTTACAGACTGACACATTATGAATCCACTTTTCAGATTTTTTAAAAAGCACATGTCCAAACTGCTTTTTCAGACCAGCACCATTTGTAACCTGGATGACTGCCTACACTCCAGCAAGGGCAACCAGCCTTAGTGATGCTGAATGTATTTGCATTACTGACTGAAACCTCAAACCCCACTCGCTTGTGAATACTGTGCATGATTCCACATGGTAAGCAGCTGGGTGTGTGCTAAGAGTCTGCTTCTGCACCAAAAAATGGCTCCCCCTTTCCATCTAATGCAACTGTGAAATCACCAGAGCAATACGCAATAAATCTCTGTCTATAATTCCTCTTTGCACACAGAGTCACGTTTTCACATTAGTCACAAAACGAAATTTCTTTGCCAATTTGAAAGCACACTTACTGCTCTTTTTTTTGGCAAGTGATAATCACTTTTACAGACTGACACATTATGAATCCACTTTTCAGATTTTTTAAAAAGCACATGTCCAAACTGCTTTTTCAGACCAGCACCATTTGTAACCCGGGTGACTGCCTACACTCCAGCAAGGGCAACCAGCCTTAGTGATGCTGAATGTATTTGCATTACTGAGTCCAACCTCAAACCCTTAAACTATTCTTTTTTTATACCAGTACACCTTAATTTATTGTGAAAACATAGTCCATATTATTTTACATGTTCCTCACATTTAAATTTCTCCCAAAACAGAAAATAATAAACACAACTTCAACAAAAAGAATTGCATTTCTATTATTCATTTCTTAATTTACCATATACATCCCCTCTCAAACTCTAAACTCACCTTTAAAATTAGTTAGTTGTGAAAGAAATGTGGCACTCAAACAGCAGATTATCAGAGCCAGGATCTCTGTTCTTTACACCTCTCTCCTCTCAGCAGAACCAGATAATGGCAAACTTTCCCTCTCTTTTTCCACATATATACATGTTAATTTCAAATCTCAGTGCTTCCCCCTTTTTTTCAAATGTAATCACACATTTCTATTGGTTGAAAACCAACCCTTTTCCAAAAGTACCCTTCCCCCAACTTGACTTCTGCCTAGTACCCTTCCCCCAACTTGACTTCTGCCTGCTACCATAGCAACAGCTCATGGAACACTGCTGTGTGGAGTTAGGTCAGAAGTTCGCCAAACAATGTTTCAATTCCACAGAGCAAGAGTGCTTGACTTTTCTAACCTAACAGCAAATCCATAGTACTGTTCTTTGGTAACACATTTTTCTGTACCAATACAAAACATGCTTCTATAAATTTACACATACAGCCTAGTTTTTAGTGTAGAATGGTATGAAACAGCCAATCAGTTCTTTTTTTAAAAAAAAAATATGTATGCCTCCATTTCTAAACTGTCTTTCATTTCTTTTTACCATTCTACTGAAATACACCTCCTGAGTGCATCCAGATCTCCTTTGAAGATGTTCCCAGTGTGGATTGTAGGACACAGCTATGTCTTCTGGAGTGAAAAGTTTGCAGAGAAAACAGGTATGGTGAGAGACCTTGCTTTGCCAAATGTAGACATTAAATGGATTGGTCAGAGAGGGTTAAAGTGGCACCAATTGATGCCATTGGTGAAATCCTTCATGCAAAACCAACACCCTGACATCATAATAGTGCACTGCGGTGGCAATGACCTAGGCACTTTGACTGGGGTAGGTCTGGAAATGCTTATGAAGGACACCTTTGCACAACTGTTTTCACTTTTCCCTAAAACTGCCTTTGTGTTTTCTAACATATGCCAAAGGCAAAAATGGAACTGGTCCAATCATTTCTGTCCACAGATTGACAAAGCAAGAAAGCACGTCAACAAATCTGTTTCTGCTTTCCTCCGTGACTATGGTATGGGTTCCATTTACCACAACAACTTGCGTTACGACATGCAAGACATTTATAGAGGAGATGGTGTGCACTTCAATGATGAAGGGAACAGAGTCTTCCTCTTGAACCTTAGACTCTGCATCGGTACTTACTTGTAGGTACCACTTAAAAATCACTTCATAAACACAACGGCTCTTTTTAGAGCCCCCTAATATCGAAACACTTAAATCTGCATTTCATTTTTTTTTTTTTTTTTTTTTTTACCGTACGCTTACCGTACGCGTACCCCGCGATTTTTTTTAAAATCAATAAATGTTTTCTTTGTACTTTTCTGTCCTTCTTTGACCCCCTTACAAATGTTAGGGGGTCTGTAACTCTCCTCCTTGCCCCCTTTTCTTGTTATCACTCTTTTTTTTCTGAGTGAAACACACGAAATGGCGGCCGCCGCTTCCTGGTTTCGGCCGATTCGAATGTTTACTAAGATCTGAGAGCCAATCAGAATCGCGCTCGCGCACGCCACCGTACGCGTACGGTAAGCGTACCGTAAGCGCACCGTAAGCTGGCTCAGATATATATATTGATTTAAAGGCTATTTTCTCAGAATCTACTGAACAGATTTACACCAAACCTACAAAAGGCACTTCCTTGACCTGAGGACTACCTCTCTGCCAAATTTCTAGTAATTCTGTTCAGCCGTTCGGGCTGTAGCCCTGTCTAAAGGTCCTATGGAAAAATGCATGGGAAAAACACGTTTTGGGACCCCCCTTTTATCTCGGCCGCCGCTTGACGAATCCCCCCGAGACTTTCAGGGAAGGAGCGGAGCGTAGCGCTCCACCTATTTCGAAAAATTCGCGAGGATTCGTCGACCGGCGCCAAAGTTATTCAAAATAGAATGTTGCGGATTTCCTATGGAAACGTGGTCCTAACTATAACTACCTACTGGCGACCGCCAGTAGGTAATATATATATATATATTCACTGAAAAAACCATAGGTTTCAGGGGTGTTATAGTTAGCTGGACATTTCCCTTTTAAAAAACCTAGAAATTACCCTGTTATAGATAGTTCAGCTAACTATAACTCGCGCCCCCGCAATGCACTGCTGATGACGTCACATATTACATCACTCCTGACATGGTCAGTGACATCACTGATGACATCACTGATGACATCTCAAATGACATCACTGATGACATCACTGATGACATCATCCATTGAGTATGTGTTTCTGAACAGTTTTAATATGTTTAATATATATAGGGAAAGGCCTGTTGAAAAATAAGTGGGTGTACAAGTGTGTGAATGGATGATTTTCTAGGTGCGTAACTGACTCTATAAGTGAGTCATTAAATGTATCTTACTGCAGACTAGTGACTAAACTGTGTGAATGTCTGTATGTGTCTGTGTGTTGGTGTATAAGTGGCTGCACGGTTTTGTGAATAGCTATTTGAGTGTCTATATGGGTTATTGATTGGTTGTCTGAGTATCTGTATGGGTGCCTGAGTGTTTGTGTGGGTAGGGTGTGTGTGACTCTGTAACTAGATGTGTGAGTGGGTGATTCAGTGGGTGCATGGTTTTAAGAGTGCATCTGTGATGCACTGTATGGTTGGGTGAGTGTATGTATGGGTGTGTTAGTGATTGAATGTATATCTCAGTTGTACATGTGTCAGTAACTACATATGTGAAACGCAGTGTATATGTGTGTAAGAGTATATAACTATCTATATGTGAGAGTGTGTGATTTTGGGAGTGGCTATATGCGCCATAGTGCAAGGATATCTGTGTCATGTGCTGTTTGTTTTTTCTGCAGGAAGACACAGAATTTGCTAGTATTTTTATGAGTAAGTGCACTTGAGTGTTTTTAACTGTATAGGTGAGTACATTTTACTGTGATTAATTATTTGCATGACTGACTAGATGTGTCAGTACCTTAATGGATGATTGGCGGTGTGTGAGTGTCTATATAGGTGTATAAATGCACAGAGTGACTGTAAGTATGAGTGACTGTAGAGGTGAGTGAGTGGACATGTATGTAGACCTAAAAGTCAATGAGTGGGTGAGTAGTTGTTGGTATTGAAGTATCTATGGTTGTCAAAATGGCCGTCTGAAATTTTGAGTCGGTGTATCAAAGGTTATATTAGGGTGTGAGAAGATACACTAATTTATCACATGGATGACATCATCAGTGATGTCATCAGTGATGTCATTTGAGATGTCATCAGTGATGTCACTGACCATGTCATGAGTGATGTAATACGTGACGTCATCAGCAGTGCATTGTGGGGGCGCGAGTTATAGTTAGCTGAACTAACTATAACAGGGGAATTTCTAAGGTTTTGTACGAGGGAAATGTCCAGCTAACTATAAAGCCCCTGAAACCTATGGTTTTTTCAGTGAATTTCTAAGGTTTTTTAAATGCCAATTCCTAACTATAACGTGCCTGAAACCTTTGGTTTTTTCAGTGAATTTCAAAGGTTTTTTAAATGCCAATTCCTAACTATAACATGCATGAAACCTATGGTTTTTTTCAGTGAATTTCAAAGCTTTTTTAAATGCTAATTCCTATCTTTAACTTATCTCTGAAGATGTCATGTTTAATGATTTTGATTGGATTTGTATATTTTTCAAATTCAGTGTGTTAAATTCATTAATTTTGTTTTTTTATAGACTTTTTTATCACCATTTTTTAAACTTATTTTTTCAATTAATTCTTTTAAAAATTAAAAAATATTATTTGAAGTTAATTGCTTTTTCAAACATATTTTTTTATATTTTTCAAAATATTATTTGTACTATATGTACAAAACTTTATTTTATATATGTTTTTTTAAATGTTTTTGGATCCGCGCACCGTAAGCGCACCGTTCACGATTCCTACACGATAACGTCCGTGCATGGTATGCGTCGGGTATGTGTTTAGTGCGCGATCGCTATGCGACCGGTACGCGACTCCCAGCCTATACGCGACACGTTCGATGTACGTAACGCGACGTTTACGCGCTTCCGCGATGCGTCATCTGTGTCTATGATGCGGTAGGTGCGCGGATCCCGCAAAGTATTTAACATTTAAAAAAACATATATATGTATTTCATGTGAATATTAATTGAAGACAAACTCTAAACTAGTCTTAAAACTAATATATTTTTACATCTAATCCTATAATTTTTTTTAATTCAATTTCGCGGATGCGCGCTGGGTGCGTGCTCCGTAAGCGCACGGTGCGCGGATCCCATGTGAACTCCAAAAAAAGAGATTTGATTGGTTCATTACACTTCCTCTTCTAACTACTGAAAGACCCCACCCATTTCAATCATTCTTCTTTGAGCTTCTTTTGAGGAACATCTCATCTAGAAGAAACTTTTTGGGGAAGATTTCCACAGCTGCAATTTTTCTCAAAACAATGGCTTCTGCACAACAACCAACATCTGAATCAGACCTTTCGTCAGATGAGGAATTTGTTGTGGAACCTCCACGCCCAGAAAGATACACCTCTGTGGTGTGGAAATTTTTTTCCTTCCCAGAAGGACAAAACAGAACTAACTCCACTAAAGTGACATGTAAAATATGTCAAAGAGTGCTTTGTAGAGGAGATCCCTCAAAAAAATACTCTTGTGGGACGGCGAGTATACTAAAACACCTGAAGACTCTGCATCCTGTGAACCTGGCCAGGCAGGAATGCAGAAGACTCCGACAGCAGCCTCAGCCAGCAGTGGCAAGCACTTCTGCAGCAACTTCTGCAGCATCACCATCAACCAGTCACCCGGACATACGTCCTGAATTTGGAAAACTGAAAATAAGTTGCATTAAGTGCAACAAACTGCTATGTTACGGCGAGCAGTCAATTGACCTTATCTGCCGAGCACAGCAAAATCACAAGTGCTAAACTTGTGTTTATTTTTTTTTGGGAGAAGTTGACTGTTTTGTTCCTCCTGTTGTCTTTTTTTCCTTTTGAAAAAAACAAAAAAATAACAAAATTGTTCCAAAAAGTACAAAAAAATTAAAAAACAAAAAAGAAGAAAAAAAAAAGTTCTTATAAGAACTAACTTTCCTGGTTTAAAAAAAGAACTACATTTCTTTGTTAGTGTGTGAAAGATTAGATGAATGTATGAGTAGTACATAATTGACTGAATGAATGCATTAGTAGCGTATGGTGAATGTATAAGTGCAGAACTATGAGGAAGTGCTGCAGCATCACACAGTAACCTCTTTAACTGCAGTGTGCTGTAGTACTTCCGAAGCACAGGGATGCAACATATGTACATAAATATGTTGCAAGTCTATGCTTAGTGACACAGGCACCCTTGCACCATAGTGCAAGGATATCTGTGTCATGTGCTGTTTGTTTTTCTGCAGGAAGACACACCTTCCTGCACAAAAACAATGAGAAAATGCATTTTTCTCCTTCAATGTATGCTGAACATTTTAACATGCATTGAAGAAATAAAAATGTGGATAAATGAAAACAATTTTCCTTGTTGTGCTTTCCTACACCAATTTTGGAATGGTACAGCATTCACACACATATCGAGATTTATGATTTCTGATAAATCTAGACATATGTCTTGTTCTATGAGAATTCAGTGGAATCATGCACAACAACACTTATAGAACACCCTATCAACTCAAAGTGGTCTGCATGATGAGGTTGTATTTACATGGAGTATAAAAAGTGCACAGAGGGCCATTTCCTCTCTTTCTAAATATGCAACACTATCTTACACAATAACTATTTTACAAAAACTGTCATATTTCCGTTTTTAAAATTCGTAGTGAATGATAAAAGTAGGCACAGAGTTTTGTCTGCAAAGATGTTCAAAGAAGAATGATTGGAATGATTGCAGTGCTTCAATAGCTAAAAAGGTGAAATATTATGAACCCCTCAAATCTCTTTTTTTGCAGGTCACATGATATCTGATTATGGTCAGATTTCAAAAATACATAAACAGAGTGTTTTTAGAAACGTGTTTCAACTTTGTAGCTTCTTGCAGGCCTCTTCATTCTGCATATTCAGACTTAGTTAAACTTACCTTTACAGTAATATGAATAAAAAATGGTATTCATTTTTTGCTGCTTTTCGATCTAATATAAATTGTTAAAAATTGCCTATTTTAAATGTTGGATCTGTGAAAGAAAAGAAAAAAAAAATTATTACATATAATAATACATTTTTTACAACACAACATAATGTCCACAAAGTAATTTCTTTGCCTTTTTTGCTGTTCTCAGAATATATTGAATTTCACTAGAAATAGTGATTTCAATAGTACTCATCACTCAACAGCGGGCAAAAAAAAACCAATCAGAAAGATTGTTAAAAAAAAAACAACATACTATTCTCAGTAAAATACCAGAAAATACAAATCATACATATATGAAATGCTTAGAGATTACAAAATGTTATAACTTTAACTTATAAAAACTGTAAATGTTGCCGCATTAAAGTAATCACCGAATAAATGACCACCAAAAAGTCCATAATTCAAAAAAATACCTTTCCTTGAGGCCAAATGGTATTTTAGCACTTCTTCTTTATGTAAATTGTCCAATGGTAGTCCTGTTAAATTATAATAATAAATTCCTCAAAGAGTGAATTATTTTCCTAAAACTTTGGCTTTAAAAATATTAGGTAGGAATTTGGTAATTCACTAGGCAAACGTTGTTTGAAAACCAACTGGGCATCATTACAAAGTGTCCAGCCTTTGTCACATTTTAGATAGGCAGTGTAATGCCCAGATGTGGTGGAAGGCCCATCATGGAAAATTATTGCAATTGCTACAAAAGTCCTTCCTGATATTGATAGTTGTGCTGCTACAAATTGTTTTATTAAAGTATCCAATTTTCTTCCGTCAGCTGTACAACGTTGCATCATTAAAATTATGTATTCTCCATATTTTCTTAAAAATAATGTGGATAACATTTCTGATTTACATTGGCTACACTCCATGTTTTGAATTGCACATTTCACTAATTTATTGAAAGACACTGATTTACAGTCTGGTAATGTTAAATACAGAAATCTCTCAGTGTCTACATTGGTGGTACATGTATACATGCAATTTTCACAATAATGTTCCCATTTGTAAGAAAGGCCAAAAATATTTTCTATTTCTACACCTTCATTTTCAAAAATTGTAAGCAGATACATTAAAAATTCCGGAGCATCTTTTTGGATATTTTGTGTAAATTGTGTAGAACCAGAACACACAGCCAAAAGATTACGAACATCTGAAACATATTGTATATTACTTCTATCTGTTGTCAATTTTTCATAAACAGAATGCCACAGAGAACAAAATCTTTGTTGCCGATTCTGCATAATTTGTGCTTGCAAACCTTCCAGATAAAAAACAACATTAACCACTACATTAGCATAGCAGTTGCCACCAGAACTATTTTCAAAATGATAACCAACAATCTCTTCAACAGTGTCCAATTTCTTTTTACCTGCAATCACAACATTATCTTCTTCTTTTCTTTTCTTGATACCTTCAGAACAGATATTCTCTAACCTTATTTTTCGACCAACCATACGCTTTTCAAATACAGGATATTGACCTAAATTTGGAGTATACACCCTTCTTAACCTATTATACTCTTTTACACAGTTTGCATCTGCAGTAACCTTTGTCTCATCAAAATCAATCAAAAACAAACCAGATAATTTTCTGACTCGCGACAAAGCAACATATGCCATACCCTCTTTAAGTACAGTAGATCCAATGTTCACCAATGCACTGTCTACACTTAATCCTTGAGATTTATGAATAGTCACTGCATATGCCAAAGAAAATAAATTGTTTCCTACGGACATATAAATCTTTAACAAGCAAAAAACGAACTGAACAACGACCAATTTCTTTAACTTCATCAATCTGATCAAATTTAATTTTTAAAAATTAAATTCCTTCTTTTTTCTGATAATTCACAAAATCCACCACTTTGCCCATTGCACCATTAACTAAACCTTTCTCTACATCCAAATTACGCCTTAAAATTACCTGACAGTTTACACACATACAGTGTCTTTTCCAAACCAGCAGTTTTAGATATTTTTTTTTCTAAACAATCTAGTTTTGATTTCAACTTACCCGTCAAAATAATAGTGATTCCTTCATGTAGTATTTTATCGATGGCTTCCCTTTTCACAATTTCTTAATTTTCCAATTTTAATAATTCTTCGTTGAATATTGAACACTCACGCAGTGTCGGCATTAAGCAAATCACTGACTTTTTTTTAGCAATTTCCACGTACACTTTTGCAGCAACTGCATTTTCATTTGGAAAAACATTGCAAAGTAATCGACTCTCCAAAGCTTCTTTCCCTTTTTTTGATAGAATTCCAATTCTTATATCTTGAAGAATAGTTCCATATTCAGCATCATTTGCCTGTTGCATATTTGTTGTTAGTTCCTTGTATTCAAAATTACTCCAAATGTTCACATTACCAACACTGCCAAGAGACTTTCTGGTATCTTCATGGGCAAGTGTTTTAAATATCGATTGTCCTTTTACCGGTGTCAGTTGCAGTGCATCTCCAAAAACTATGACGTGTTTTCCTCCAAATAACACGTCATACTCTGTTTTAAGAATTTGCTGCATTCTTAAGTGCACAAAGGCAAGCATCAAGTTTGAAACCATGCTCACCTCATCAATAATGAGAAGATTCATTTTCTTCAGCACTCTTGAAACTTCACAACAAGCTTCTCCAGATAGCTGGTGGTATTCCAATTTGTTCTCATGCTCTACTGGCAGCATTAGTAAATGATGTAAAGTAATTCCTTTAATGTTATGTGCTGCCAACCCAGTTGTAGCAGTGACAACACAAGACAAATGCGACTCAGTTTTTTTTGCAGATAACTTGTAATTACTTTAATTAAGAAACTCTTTCCTGTTCCAGCTTGACCACTCACATACATTCGGATAGGTTGAAATGATGTACATGAGCATCCTTTCTTTTCATGAAGTAATCCATGGTCAATCTGCTCTTTCACTTGCTGATATATTTCTTTCTGTTCAAAATTTAGTTGCTCTTCCAAGTTTCCTCACTGTATTGCATCTTCTTGTGCTTGATACATTGCTGTTTCCACCTCATTCATTGCAATCGCTGCTTCAGTTTCAACAATTGGTTGTCCTAGTGGATCTTGACTCAGTACAGCAGAACTTTGACTGTCTTGAGAACTGTCTCTAGCAATCTCAGCTGCAATTGTAGCTTCTTGATCAATTTCATCATTCAACATTTTCACATAATTTGCAAAAGCACTGCATTGTATGCTATCTTTACAAGCATTAAATGAATCTTCATAGCTGGGAAAATCTCCAAGTAATTCCAGTTCAGAACGCCATGGTTTGAACATTTGCAAAAGGGCTAAATAGTAAAATTCCCTTTTGTCAGCAGTGTCGCAACCCAGTTTTCTGTGATTAATTAAATTTCCTTTCCTTTGTTTCACCAGACATCCTTCGGAACCAATCACTCCATATTTTCCATCGTTGATGTTCTCTGTAATATTCCGTTTAAAAGTGTAGTTTTGCAGCACTTCATAGAGACAAATGTTCTCAAGATGATGACTTCTCTTTGAATAGTATGTGTCCAACATATTGGTTTTCAAAATATCTGTACTTTCTGGCTCATTTTCTGCTAAATATTCAATTTCTTGAACAGATTTCAGTACCCGATTTCGCATTCCTGCAAGACCTAGACTCACCCAAATGATTCTTCTACTTTTGGAATATAGACTTGCAGATGATAACCGATCTGAACATTCATATGCTCCAATTTCACGATGCGATAACATCTTCAAACTAAAACTGTATAATTTCTTACTTAGACTCTTCTCGTGAGAAATCTCTTCCCACATTTCTTTCAATTCAGTCTTTTCTGATTTAGTAATGTAAGACGTTACATATCGAGCAACAGCAATGGTATTGTCCGCAACATACTGAATATCCATGTTAGCGTTCCACATGGATAAAATAACTGGATTGTAGTCATTTATGTATTTTGATTCTTCGCTTCTTCTTAAGTTGTAGGTGTTTTTCGGAGACTTTCTTGTGATGGTATGTCGTACAGCTGACATAAAACTGTTCAATCTTTCTTTGGCTGATACAGGACGTGGAAATCCAAAATGACATTTGGTGTAGAACTTATCCTATGACTTGTACTTTCGTCGACAGAATTTTCCACACCTATGGCTTTGAAATCGTAAGACTTGTTGTTTTAAGTTTTTCTCTGCTCTACTATTTGGAAGAGCACATGTAGCATAATCTTCAATGAAAGACAAAGCAGTTTCAACTGAATCTGTTCCAAATTTGGGGGCATCCTTGACCCATAACAACATATGTATAAGAGGAGCACCTTTTGCTTGATACTCCTTTCTCCAAAAGAAATCCACAACTTCTCCAAGAGGAGGATTCTTTTTATTGCAGGTGAAAAACATCATAGCTTCAAATCTATGATTGACATATCTGCATACATTGACAGGATCCAAAGAGCACAATTCTCCAGGTGTCTTGTATTCAATATTTTTTATATTGCAATTTGCCTCTCGAAGAAATTCAAGTAAATCATCCCAAGCATACTCAGCACAGCTTAGTGTAACAAACCATGTAGGAGTTCCCAAGTTCCGTAGCATGCATTTCAGTTCTCCATGTCGACGGTACCAATATTCATTAGTCCCACGCTGACATGCCATCAGATTAATCAACTGAGATTCTAAATGATCATCTCTCTGATGCACTTTATCCATAAAATCCTTTGCAGTTACATTTTGAAGATGCATTCCAGTTTTTAAAATGTGATTTACTGCATATGAAAGTCCAGACAAGTCACTTTCAAACAGAAGATGAAACATATAAGGGATACATTGTTGAAATCTTGGATCTTCTGCATATAATCTTGTTGTCCGATATTCAGATGCAGGAATCTGCACAGGACGTTCATCATATCGTCCACCTTTTCGTGTTGGAAACAACTGCGGGAAACAACGAGCTTCCAAGCTCTCTTCCCATACACTCATGGGACTTCCAGTTGCTTTTTTCATTTGAAACAACTCAATCGTATTCCCCATCTCCTCTTTGGAATGATGTGGATGTACACTGTAATGTTCATAGATCTCTTCACATCTGGACATGTCCACTTTTTCAATTTGTCCACTTAATGTTTCACTATCTTCTGCTAAATCTATTTCTTCTTCTCCAACAAACACATTTCTATAGTACTCATTATTTTTTAACAGATACAATGATGCCTTTTGCACTTTTCTAACATCCACTAACTCTTGCCATATTTTCTTATTCTTAGTAGGAACACCATTAACCAGAATGACTAGTGGCTCATTTTCTGCATGATCTACACCAATGGTTTCAACATTTTTCCCTAAATCTAATGGTAAATACACAACTCTTCCTTTCAAATCCTCTTTGCAACTCTGATGGAGGTAATTTACTTGTTTTGGGCTCCATACGAACAATAGCCTGAAATGGGTGAACACATTGTATCAGAATAGACTCATACGTATTTAAATCTATCAGCTCTGGAGGAATAGGAACCAACTCTAGATTATTATGAACAGCTCTAGCAGGCATTTTATTCTCATCTGATTTATTATAACAATATTTGCAAATACGCTGCTCAGATCCCAAATCAAAACAATCCTCTACCAGCAAATAAGTAGCAAATTCCATCCACTTATCATTATCTTCCATTTACAAATACAGATTGACACCCCTAGTCTGATTATTATAGTGACTTCGCCGACAACAAATACAAGAAACATTTGGTCTTTCACCTGAAATTACCTTAAACTTTGTGATTTCATACTCAAATTTTTCTGTAATTACGGGTTCTACATTGTCTTCAACATTTTGTTCTACTAATGTGTCAGTTTCTTCACTCTCTTGCTGAGGCCTAAAGTAACAAAACTCAATATCCTCACAGACCTGCTTCACATCTGATACTGACCCACGCAAAAGAGCACTGTTCAACTCACTTAACTTTAGTGCTGGACTTTTTGCATAATAGAACCTTCTCACTAACTTCCGCATTTGAGTATGATGTACTGCCAGCATTCTGAAATGGTGAAAAACACTTTCACAAACTTTCCTAGAAAGACAAGCCAGAGAATGGCCTTGCAAACCAGTATGTTTTCTCACTCTGCAAGGGTCTAGTCCTTGCAACAGCTTAATCTTTTGGTTTACACTTTTTTTACTACAGGTTCGTAAAAACTACATAATTTTTCAATAGATTCCTGTCGTACACTGCAAACACTACTGCAATCCCAAGTGTACACAGGGTTTTTAGCACGTCTCCCTAAAACTTCATCAGCTATCACTTCTTCTGCATTTCTTTCAACCATTTTCTCTTTCTCCATTGGACAACCATCACTAACTTCATAACCTCTACCACTGGTGTCAACTGCATACAATAATTTTTAACTTAGTGAATAACTCTCATTAAAAAAAGGCTCTGAACTAGAACTGTGTTTCCATTTTCCCAAAAAAACATCACAACATTTTTTTTAATCAATAATTCTTTTCCTCCTACTTTTGGCCTTCATTACATATATTGGTTTATCTAGTGATCGAATTCTGTTTAACAATAAAATAAACAGTTTCCTTTTTACTTCAAAAGCCTTCTCCACAATGCTTTCAATATGCTTCTTCTTTTTATAAAATAAAGCTCTCTTTTTATATTTCTTCACATCTTTCAGCAAATTATTCACTACTCTCTTGTAAAATATTTTTTGCGTAATTCCTTATACTGATTTTGTCTTCTTTTACCATACTTTATCTTCTTTGACTGAACATTTGCTTTTTTACTTTTCCTCCTAATTTGATTTTTTTCTTACTTACAAAAATCTATGAAACTGGAGCATTCTCTACATTCTGTTTGCTCCTACAAACATTTTTAATAAATTGCTTTGTGATCTTACCAGAAGATTTGTTCCTTTTAGCCACATTATCTTGTACATTCAATACTTGTGGTTGATGTTTCTTCAAATAATCCTCCTGTCTCTGCTCTTTTCTTTTTCTTTTCTTTTCTGGCATAATTTCTCTATTTTAACGTTGAAAAACAGTATCTGTAAAAAAGAATCACAAATAAAAGTATATGAATAACTTTCAAATTTATACTATTCTATTACTGTACAAACACATTTTATATAAAAACTGACTAAGAAACTATGTCCCTGAACCACAAGTGTGACGATGATTAAAACACTACATACATAGTACATACTACTTTGAAGCAGTTCATGCCCTAAAGCCTACCTCACTAAAAGACTACATGCTAACTGACTGAATGATTACAATACTATAAGGAAACAAACTGAGTGAGTGACAGGGTGTTTCCTAGAAGTGTATGAATACTGACATGGACATTGATGGTGTGAAAAACAAGTGTGTAGGTGATTAGAGACCTACATGCATACTGGACAAATGTTTCAATCCATCCATATGTTAAGGCCTGGGTGAACTTATAAGTGGGAGGCTTTTGGCGCAGGGAATGGATTAGTACTCGGTACTGAATGGGTCACTAGAAGAGTGCAAAGGCAGTGACAGGATGTTTGCTGGTTTGTATGGATACTGACTAGGGAATTGAAAGTGTGAAAGACAAGTGTCTAGGTGGTTAGAAGACTGCATGCATAGTAGATAGGGGTTTGAAGCAGTCCATGCGCTAAGGCCTGGCACACTGCATGAATACTTGGGCAGTGACTGAATCATTAGAGGACTGGAAAGAGAGTGTCTTGGTGAATTTATAAGTGTTTGGGTTTTGGCACAGTGAATGGATTACTACATGGTGCTGAATGGGTCACTAGAACACTGCAAAGGCAGTGACAGGGTGTTTCCTGGAAGTGTATGCATGCTGACTAGGGAATTGAAGGTGTGAAAAACAACTGTATAGGTGGTTAGAGAACTACATGCCTACTGCTTAGACATTTGAAGCAGTGTATTTGGTAATGAATGGTTCACAACATAAGTACTTAGAAACTAACTAAATCATCAGACTACTTCTAGGACAGTACCTGGGTAAACATTTTAAATTTTCAGTTCTGGTGCAGTGAAGACAATACTACATGGTACTACACTTTAGTGTCAAAGCATGATTCATTTTTTCAATGCATAAGCAAACACTGGCTTCTAATGCTACTAAAACTTGACAACATGACAGGTTTAAAAACACTTATCTGCAACCAAATGCATAATGTTACCAAATGCTTCTCTCACAGTGGTTCCCAAATGCACACAAACTCACAGTGTGATTCTAGACAAGCAACACTATCACTAGGAATTTACCAAACCTCATTCACTACAGTGGAAGTGGTAAGGGAACTGCACACAATCTACATATTTCTCGACTGCACTTTAGTGTCAATACCTGACTCATTTAATCAATGCATAAGCAAAGACTGTCTTCTAATGCTAGTAAAACTTCACAACATGACATGTTTTAAAACACTTATCTGTCAGCAAATAGACGATGTTACCAAACGCTTCTCTCACAGTGATTCACAAATGCACACAGACTCACAGTGTGATTCTAGACAAGCACCACTATCCCTAGGAATATACAAAAACTCATTCACTACACTAAAAGTGGTAACGGAAAGGCCCACACTCTACATTTTTCACAACTACACTTTACTGTCAATACCTAACTCATTTAATGAAAGCATAAGCCATAACTGTCTTCTAATGCTACTAAAACTTGACAACATGACAGGTTTTAAAACATTTATCTGTCAGCAAATACACAATGTTACCAAACAGTTCTCTCACAGTGGTTTATTTTATTTATTTTATGGAATTTGTAGAGCGCGCAGCTACCCCCGAAGGGGTGTCCCGGCGCTAAAATCCAGGAGTTACTGAGTGGAAAAGGGGAGAGAAGAAAATGTGATGCAAGGGAATCTAAAGTCCGGAGAAGAGCCAGGTTTTGAGTTTGGCTCGGAAGATGGTTTCAGAGGGGCAGAACCTCAGCTCAAGTGGAAGGGAGTTCCAAAGTCTGGCAGCAATGACACCGAAACCTCTGCCTCCGGTTCTGGACAGTCTAAAACGGGGCGAGATCAGGAGGCGGAGGTCATTGGACCTCAAGGATCTGGTGGAGCAGGATATCGAAGCCCGATTTTTCAGGTAAGTAGGGCCGAAGTTGTTGACGGCTCGATATGTAAGGGTGAGAACCTTAAACTGGATGCGGCTAGCCACAGGGAGCCAGTGGAGTTGCCTTCGATATGCAGAGACAGATTGACGGTAAGGGATGTTACCGATCAGTCTGGCTGCAGCATTCTGGACAATCTGCAGTCGACCAATCAAGTACTGCGGAGCCCCTGCATAGAGGCTATTAGCATAGTCCAGGTGGGACGTAATAAGGGCCTGGGTGACTGTGCGGCGGGAATCCGTGGGAAGGTACGGGAGGATCTTTTTTATCATCCGTAGTTTCATGAAGCAGGCGGAGGTGACCTTATTGATCTGGGTTTTACATGACAAGGAGTCATCGAATTGGAAGCCCAGATTCCGCGCCGAGCGAACCGGGGTAGGGGCAGGATCGAGAGCTGTCGGCCACCACCAAGAAGAGGGAATAGAGGTGTTCTGATTGAAAAACAGGACCTCCGTTTTATCTGCATTTAATCTCAAGTGGTTCGTAGTCATCCAGCCGCTGATGTTATTCAGGCATTGGCGAAAGTTGAGGAATGCGGAGTCCGAGTGGTCCCGGAAAGAAAACACCAACTGTGTGTCGTCGGCGTAGGATACCACCCTGACTCCGTAGGACTCAACGACGTCAGCCAGGGGGGCCAGATAGACGTTGAAGAATAGGGGGCTAAGGGCGGAGCCCTGTGGCACCCCACATGACAGAGGTTTTTCCTCTGACTTGAAGGGGCGTAGTAGTACTCTTTGGCTTCTGGATGAGAGTGGTTCCCAAATGCACACAGATTCACAGTGTGATTCTAGACAAGCACCACTATCCCTAGGAGTTTACCAAAACTTATTCACTACAGTGAAAGTGGTAAAGGTACTGCACACAATCTACATATTTAACAACTGCACTTTAGTGTCAATGCCTAACTCATTTAATCAATGCATAAGCAAAGACTGGCTTCTAATGCTAGTAAAACTTCACAACATGACATGTTTTAAAACACTTAACTGTCAGCAAATAGACGATGTTACCAAACGCTTCTCTCACAGTGGTTCACAAATGCACACAGACTCACAGTGTGATTCTAGACAAACAACACTATCCCTAGGAATATACCAAAACTCATTCACTACACTGAAAGTGGTAAAGGAAATGCACACAATCTACATATTTCACGACTACACTTTACTGTCAATACCTAACTCATTTAATGAACGCATAAGCCATAACTGTCTTCTAATACTACTAAAACGTGACAACATGACAGGTTTTAAAACATTTATCTGTCAGCAAATACACAATGTTACCAAACAGTTCTCTCACAGTGGTTCCCAAATGCACACAGACTCACAGTGTGATTCTAGACAAGCACCACTATCCCTAGGAGTTTACCAAAACTCATTCACTACAGTGAATGTAGTAAAGGTACTGCACACAATCTACATATAAAAGTACTGCACTTTAGTGTCAATTCCTGACTCATTTAATCAATGCATAAGCAAAGACTGGCTTCTAATGCTACCAAAACTTCACAACATGACATGTTTTAAAACACTTATCTGTCAGCAAATAGACGATGTTACCAAACGCTTCTCTCACAGTGGTTCACAAATGCACACAGAGTCACAGTGTGATTCTAGACAAGCAACACTATCCCTAGGAATATACCAAAACTCATTCACTACACTGAAAGTGGTAAAGGAAATGCACACAATCTACATATTTCACGACTACACTTTACTGTCAATACCTAACTCATTTAATGAAAGCATAAGCCATAACTGTCTTCTAATACTACTAAAACTTGACAACATGACATGTTTTAAAACATTTATCTGTCAGCAAATACACAATGTTACCAAACAGTTCTCTCACAGTGGTTCCCAAATGCGCACAGGCTCACAGTGTGATTCTAGACAAGCACCACTATCCCTAGGAGTTTACCAAAACTCATTCACTACAGTGGAAGAGGTAAGGCACTCTACACAATCTACATATTTCACAACTGCACTTTAGTGTCAATGCCTGACTCATTTAATCACTGCATAAGCAAAGACTGGCTTCTAATGATACTAAAACTTGACAACATGACATGTTTTAAAACACTTATCTGTCAGCAAATAGACGATGTTACCAAACACTTCTCTCACAGTGGTTACAAGTGCACACAGACTCACAGTGTGATTCTAGACAAGCACCACTATCCCTAGGAGTTTACCAAAACTCATTCACTACAGTGGAAGAGGTAAGGGAACTCTACACAATCTACATATTTCACAACTGCACTTTAGTGTCAATGCCTGACTCATTTAATCAACGCATAAGCAAAGACTGGCTTCTAATGCTACTAAAACTTGACAACATGACATGTTTTAAAACACTTATCTGTCAGCAAATAGACGATGTAACCAAACGCTTCTCTCACAGTGGTTCACAAATGCACACAGACTCACAGTGTGATTCTAGACAAACAACACTATCCCTTGCACTATACCAAAACACATTTTTTAATCTAGAAGAAGTACTACATTTTAGTATAGAAACATAACATAACTCCTTTCACAAATTCATAAACAATGCCTGGTTTCTAATTCTACCAAAATATAAAAACAGCACAGTTATCTGTCTGCAAACACATGAAAAACACAAATGCTTATCACAGAATGGTTTCTACATGCACACACACTGTCAATAAGATTGTAGAGAAAAAAAGTACTCCCTACACTTTAGCAGAAGAAATACATTAGTCTGATTAAAATCAAAATAGTCTACATACATCCCCTCACAATTAAATAACTCACCTTTCAAGATGTTTTGTAGATTAAGAAGTATATCAGTCACACACCAGATATCAGTCACACACCAGATTTTCTTATACAGAATCTCTGCACTGTACACCTGTCAGCAGAACCAAAGAATGGCAAAGTTTCCCTCTCTTTTTCCACACATATACATGTAAACATCAAATCACACTCCTTCCCACATAAATTCAAAAGTAAACACACATTTCTATTGTTAAATATTTCAACCCTTTTCAAATGACATAAACTTCAACCCTTCCCCCAATCTGCCTTCTGCCCGTTACCATAGAAACAGGTCATGGAACACTGTACTGAGGACACAGGTCAGAAGTTCAGCACACACAATGTTGCTAATCAAGACAGCAAGTGTGCTTGGCTTCTCAACATATCAGCTTATCATATATAATGTTCCTTACAATCAGTTTTTGTTAACCAATAAGAATAATGCATTTAAAAAACAGAAATATGCACCCTACCTTTCAGTGTAGAAGGTTGTCAAACAACCAATGATTTCTTGTCTTTTTTCAAAATTGCATCTTAGCCACCATTTTAGAAACATCTTACTTTCTAAACTGCCATTTCATTTAAAGAGACCATCTGAGTGCATCCAGACCTCCTTACAAGATGCTTACAGTGTGGATAGTGGGACACAGCTACATTTTCTGGAGCCAAAGGTATGCAGAAAACAAAGGCATTCACAAAGACCTAGGTTTGCCAAATGTAGACATTAAATGGATTGGACAGAGAGGGTTAAAGTGGCACCAATTGATGCCATTGGTGAAATCCTTCATGCAAATCCAACACCCTGACCTCATAATAGTGCACTGTGGTGGCAATGACCTAGGCACTTTGACTGGGGTAGGTCTGGAAATGCTTATGAAGGACACCTTTGCAGAACTGATTTCACTTTTCCCTAAAACTGCCTTTGTGTATTCTAACATATGCCAAAGGCAGAAATGGAACTGGTCCGATCATTTTTGTCCACAGATTGAGAAAGCTAGGAAACATGTGAATAAATCTGTTTCTGCTTTTCTCCGAGACTACAGAATGGGGTCCATTTACAATAACAATCTGCGCTTTCATATGCAAGAGATGTATAGGAGAGATGGAGTACACTTTGCTGATGAAGGAAACAGAGTCTTCCTCAACAACTTTAGACTCTGTATAGGTACTTACTTATAAGTACCAAAAACTCTGAATGAACACAATGGCTCTTTTTAGAGCCACTCAAGAACAAAACACTTAAGGTTAATCTTTATCTCCCAACAATTTCATTTTTTTTCCCTTGGATCCGCGAACCCACCGCAAGAGGATCCGTGCATCCAACGCGATAGGATGCGTGCACCGTGCGCGCATTTCGCCGTTTAAAAAAAAAAAAAAAAAAGAGGCCCCAGGGAGTCCTTCCGGGACCCCCTAAGCACCTCTACAGGGTTAGAGTATTTCCACTCTGCCCCCTTTGTATGGTTTTCACACTTTTTCCCTTTGCTTCTTCAGCCTCTCTTCTACCGAGGCAGAAAATGGCCGCCAACAGTTCCTGATTTCGAATGTAGAGAGACACTCGACAGCCAATTAGTATTCAGCGCGCGATCGGGAGGGTACGTGCTCGGTTCGGGGAGGGTGCGCTTACGGTGCGGGTAGGGTGTGTGGATCCTCCGAGGCCATAGATATATATGTACTTTTAACTCTAATTTTCTCAGGACCTACTGAACGGATTCACACCATATATGCAAAAGGCACGAGTCCGAACTGGGGACTACCTCTTTGCCAAATTTGGTGTCATTCCGTTCAGCGGTTCGGGCTGTAGCTGCGACAACAGATCCTATGGGAAATTGCATGGGGAAAACGCGTTTTGGGACCCCCCTTTTTTCTCGGCCCCGCTTGACGGATCACTGCAAAACTTTCAGGGTAGGAGCGGAGCGGAACTGGCCAAAAGTTCGGACAATTTCGCGAGGATTCGTCAACCGGCGCCAGACTTATTGGGAATAGAATGTTGCGGATCTCCTATGGAAAATAGGTCCTCACGATAACTACCTGCTGGCGACCGCCAGTGTAATATATATATATATATATATATATATATATATATATATATATATATATATATATACTCACACGCCCACACATTCTCACACAATCTTCACAAGACTTACCAGATCCACTATGAATTATCTTGCAAGGACAAAGGTATGATGTGTCACATCTTATGTTGAATTTTTTAAGTCTGGATATCAGGGATAGGAAACCCTTTCCCCTTGTGTTTGTGGTATGAACAGATCACATTAATTTACCCTTATCTCTAGCAGGCTTCTCAGTTGGAGGATCACCACCATGATGTACTCAAGGGGCTTGCGTGTCTCAGTAAATGGAGAGCTAGCAAAACAGATGCAGCCGATCCACTGATCCTCCAGAATGGAGGTTGGGCACTAGGCTAAAAATCTTGCCCCACAAAACAAAAACATTTGTTTATGGAAACAGCAGGAAGAACCACTTTATACTCCGCAAAAAAGTGTTGGTCTTTTGTTTCTGACTTACAAGCCAGCTGATGTTAAGGGCAATACTAGTAGTAGTATTTGATCAGCCTTTAAAACGTTTAACAGGTCATTGTATTCCAGAAATAACATTATAATCCCATGTTTTGAGGCGGCAAAAGTTCTTTTTCCTAGCTGATGAGCTTTTTATATGTTGAGAGATGGCGAGTAGTAATTCCAACCAATTCTCATTTTTCTTTAGGAAGGTTAAGAGGTCCTCTGCTCTTTCTGGCAAGCCATACATGCATAAGTTATTTTGCCTCTTCTTGTTTTCCAAATCCTCTCTATTCTTCTAAAGCCTTTGACTCTCTTGTTCACCCTCCCAATTTTTGAAGAGGTACCTCGTACATCGCTAACATGTTGTTCAATATCAGTTAAACTATTCCTCATGACTGCTCATCTATCTGCAATTTGCTCTAGCTTAGAATCTGTAGTCATCACTAAAGGTTGCAGAGCTTTGTTTCTATCAAAAGTATGTTATTGGATGAAAAAATAGGCTACAGTGAATCATTTTTAAGTCTGTTTGGTTTCTTGCCAGAGGAAGTGGTTTGGGACTTAGAGAACTTTCAAAGACATCTTATTGGATTTCACTTGCATGACTTTCAAATGTACTCTTGTTCTGCAGATGGAGATATCTGGCCAGTGAAGCAAACACCAAATTGCAGGAATTAAAAAACAATTTGATCTCATAAACAGGTGTTTTAACACCAGCTTTTGATTAAGATCAAAAATACCATGCCATCATGTGATAAAGGGTTCAGCATAAATAGTATATATTCATGTGTCTATTTCTATCAGTTAAAATTATACAATACAGTTCTAACTATTTAATGGTCACTTTCACAGACCGTCTCATCTCTAATTTAACAAAATAAAGGAGAAAAAAATTAAAAGCACCAACAGCACGATGTAATAATGAGCTTGTGCTCCAGTTAAGAAAGTATAACATCCAGGTTGGCCACTAGGAAATCTCTCATTAATTACCATCAAATTAAATTATTTCAAAATATTAACCACCTGATTCATTCTTTTATCTGTTATTATCTGATGTAGGATTTCAAAGTTTGATTCAAGTTTTTTCAAACCTTGCTTCCATTCCTTCCATACGTGTGAACAGTGTTTCGACTTCATAGTGATTTGTTGGCCATCATCAGAATGAGAAACCCATTCAAAGTGGTAAATTGTTTTGTGATAGATGCTTGGCTATTCCATAATATGAAGTAACAAGAAGACAGGGTGTTGTTGCAACAGTCAGCATGCACGCTGGGAAAACTGCCACTGGACTGCAGACCAAACACAGGCAATAGGAAACAAATGTGCAAGCCGCCGATGGAGGAATCAGGCATGCGTGGCTTGGGGGACCATGTGTGGAGACACTAGGGTTGGCAATGCGTCAAAGGAGTGAAAGCTGATTACATACTTGAGCTGCAAGCTAAGAGAATGACGCCCTTCCCCACTTTTTTTCATCTGATCTGTCAGAAACGCTAATTGATTGGCAACCAAGTACGGTGATTTAGTTTGTTGATAGTGCTGTAGCCTATTTGATAGATACTGAGGACCTGTGGCATAGACAGCTCTATCAGCCAGGACTAATGCCTTGAAATTGATCCTCTCCTTAACAGGTAACAAATGGAGCTCCTTCAGCTGAGGAGAAATTGACGATCGCCTAGGAACCTTTGACAGTAATCTAACTGCAGCATTCTGAACAACCTGCAGTCTCTTGAGTAAATAGTCGGGTAAACCCAGGTACAGGATATTAGTGCAATCTATATACGACTTGATTACAGCATGAATAACTGTCCTCTGTGCCTAGAAAGGAAGCAGTCTCAAATTTGTTTTGATCAATCTTAATAAAGCATAACATGAGCTGACTACTGCTGCGATCTGACCGTGCATGGAGAGGTTAGGGTCAATCTCGACCCCTAGGTTCTGTGCCAGAGTGGTAGAAGGAGGAGGCGTCGGCCCACTCTGGCCAGCATTCCTGGCCCCATCTTAGTGAAGAAGACCAAAACAGCAGAATTTCTGTTTTTCCGGTGTTACACTGGAGATTGCTGGCCCACAGTCACTTAAAGACAGCTGCCAGATAACACTTAAAGGTTACGCAGGCCTTCGGGGTATCCTTATGCATAGACAGAAAAAGCTGAGCATTATCTGAAAATTATACAATATGAACCCCAAAGGATTCCACTAACCAGACCAGGGGAACCGTATAAATATTAAAAAGAGTAGGCCTCAGAGCAGTGTCCTATGGCATGCCGAATGTGAGTATTTTTGACTCAGATGCATGTGCAGCCAGCCAGACTGACTCCCTACGATTCTCTAGAAAAGAACAATGCCACGCCAAGGGCGAACCACACCTATATACTCTAGGCGCTGTAACAGGATGCGTGGGAAATAATGTTAAAGGGTGTTGATAAATCCAGCATGACCAGGGAGGCCTTTTTACCCTGATCCAGTGCCAATTTGATTAGTGAACCACTTCAACCAATGCAGTCTCCGTGTCACCTCAGCCGGTGCGAATGGAGGCTCTGAAAAGGGACACAGCGAGAAATCCACATTTCACCAGAAAACAAAGATCATTTGCCTGAAACCAAAACATATCAATGACAGCACAAGAGCTAAATTGCTAGATTTCACAGACCAACGAAAAAGAATAGTAGAAATCGTGCAGCAGTTTTATAAAGGGTTTGAAGGTAGCCGCTAATGTTTGACTAGCTTGTTTGTACAAAACTATAGAAATGTGATGCCTTGCTTGTATTACTAATGAGAACAAGAGCCTCGGTATTCATGTGTCTGTGGCCTGAGGAAAACTCTCACAACCAGCCCCATCTGCTTGTACTGACTGAACATCATGAGTGGTTCTTACTGCTGCCGAAGAATCCAACATTCTCCAATGGTGCGTCGCCGCCGTCTGCCATGACACAGCCTCTGACGTCAGCACACATACAGACGCCCTGGATGAGTTTCTGTGAATAGGACGCAGTTTGTACGCAACCTATTTTTATGTCGTGCAAGCGAAAAATGCATTGTTCTGCAGTTCCAAGTCCATGACGGCCACAAAATGGTGCACATTGATAAGAGTTAAATAAATAAAGAGGAGCAGACTAAAGGTAAGATTTTATTTATTTGTGAATTTAGGTCCTTAAACCGATCAATGCCGAAAACTGTTTCAGGAGGTTTTAAAAAAGCATGTGTGGAGGTTCTTAACTCTTTGTCTTCTGTCATACTTTTTCTAAATGTATTCAGCCACGTATCTTTGCATTATTGTTGAAACCGGTTCTAATTTTGTTTTTGAAATACAAAGTGAAATTGACCGAGTAGAAAACCATCTCCATGATTCATGAAAGCCAAGCCAGACTGCTGATGTGTGTACCAAGAAAGATGTTCTAGGTCATGCCCTGTAAAGATGGAAATGAGTGGTGGGGTTGTTGGGAACAAGTCTAAAGTACTCTGGGGCATATCAACAACAACCGGCGATAATTATCTCTAAGCGCACTTAGCGCTAGGATAATTATCGCCGGCTAGCGTGAATTTTTATCGCTGCGATAGCGTGCTATTAGCAACGCTTATCTCAAAAGCGATAAAAATCCTCACGCTAACAGGCTAACGTGAGATTATCGCTGGAAACCCAGCGATAATCTCACGTTACCTTGTTGATAGGGACAGGCAAATTTAGCCATGATATCCTCTTTCCATAGGATATCATGGCTAAGTCAGAAAAATACCAGACGTAAAAAAGCAGCGTTAACCGCGGTTAGCGCTGCTTTTTTTGTCTCTAACAGGGTTAGCGACATTCTTGATAATAAGAGAAATGTTGCTTAGCGACATTTCTCCTATTATTTTACTCTGGAACGCCCCCTTTGCATCTCATTAGAGATGCAAGGGGAAGCGTAGAGTAAAAGGGTGCTAACATGCAAATTTGCATGTTTGCACCCTGTTGTTGATAGGGCGCTAGTTTTATCTCTCCTTTTTTGGCTTTTAAAGCCAAAAAAGGAGAGATAAAGCCCTTGTTGATATGCCCCTCTGTTTTTTACTCAGTCATTTTATTGCCATCTGAATAGATTCTTTTATGTTGAAAAACTCTGACTTATGGAGAAACTGATGCACTTTTTATCTATATCCTAAATGTAGTCCATATTTTATTACATTTTGAAAGACATTATTTTTTCCCAATGAGCCTGAAAAGAATTTTTTTCTGCATCCTGAGCAGTCATCAGTAAGGTTTATTTAGCACATATGCGTGCATGTAGAAGACAAAAACGGGAATGAGTCATTGAAATGAATGAAGCAGTAAACAAACTCAGGCTAATGCTTTTCAATTGTTAAAGAAAAGACTAAAACACAAAAGAACAGAACGCTATTTGTTGCTAATCTTGAAACGGGAAAACGGAAGCATTTATATTAACTTAACCCTTTAAGTCCTGATGAGTTATCTTGTGTTTATCCGAGAATTTAGGTTTTACACGGATTTCTGACAGGTTCTGTGTATCCTTCCACTGCTGACTTTACGGAACTATTTTTTCTTTCTGCTATTAGATCTGGATGCAGCAGTCTGGCAAGACCATCAATACACAACAGCTTGCAGCAACATATACACATACAGAAAAGAAAGGGACTGTTGGTCTTCAACCCACCCATTATCCATTCACTTTTTTGGGTGAAGCCCCGATCTCTTCAGGGATTGGCTGCATTAGTTGTCTGTCAAGTTTTTAATTATTCCCTAGCATTCTAGGCATGTTTATTTTTCACCAGTGTTGTCTTGATTAGTGACATATAGTTCTTGTCCATGATCTTATGTTGATATGCACACATTCTTCATATTTAACAGTTTACTTTCTTTTTTTGGCGCTTCCAAGATGCTGGAGCCAGCGGCAGCTGCATGTATTCACTGTGAAAAAAATCTGCATTAACTCCATGCATTTGTGGTTGGCAAGGTACCTTGTGCGTCTTGCAACTACATTAAGGCATTCTGGGCCAGATGTACGACTGAAAATTGCATGCACAAACGGGTTTGCGACCCATTTGCTCATGCAATTTTTCTCTGGGTCATGCACTAACACTATATTGCGAGTCGCAAATAATTTGCGACTCGAAAAATAGTGTTTTGCGCCTCGCTATTAGGAAGGGGCGTTCCCTTCCTAATAGCGACTCACAAGCCATGTACAAAGGTTTTGCGACCGCAATTGCGGTTACAAAACACTCGCAATTTACCCCCCTCTTCAAGAGGGTGGTAATGCAATTGCAAAAAGGAAGAGGTCCCCAGGGGCTCCCTTCCCCTTTGCAAATGCAGGGAAAAATATTTTTTAGGGGCAGGCAGTGGCTCCAGGGACTACTACCTGCCCTTAAAAGCATGAAACATAAACGTGTGTTTTTAAAAAAAAAAAATGGATCCCATTTTCCTTTAAGGAAAACGGGCTGCATTTAAAGAAAAAAAAAAACTGCTTTTTTTAAAAGCAGTCCCAGATAATGGAGGTCTGCTGAGCCCAGCAGGCCACCATCCCGGGGAGGGCCAGCCATTCCCAATGGGGCTGCAAATTGCGAGTGCCTCATTAATATTCATGAAACTCTCATTTTGCGACCCCATTTGGGAATCATCGAAATCAGTGTCTCAGACACGGTTGTACATTTGAAATTGTGACTCTCAATCAAGCGCAATTTGCGAGTCACAATTTCAAATGGTCGTACATCTGGCCCTTCAGCTATTGTTTCAGTCTTGTGCCACTCACCAGAATCGTGAGTTATATGACAGAAAACCTATGGAGTTCATGCTCACAAAGATGGGACACAACCAAGTGGTGCTCCTCCAACTGCATTGCTTGCATCACTACTATTCTCCCTGCACTTGTGGCAACCCGTCTACAAGCCAGCATGGTGCTCCTGCTCTTTAGGTCAATTGAAGCCCAAAGTGCCCTGGCTGCAGACTGCCACCTTCCTGGGACAAAATAATCCCAGCCCTGTGTGCAGCATTGAGACCACTTCGCTGCATCCTAGCTAGTGAGTACTTTTACTGCAGCCAGCAAAATATGGTGCCTGGGGATGTGTCACATTTAAAGATGGCCATCACAGAAGATTAATAAGGCTCTGAAACCTGTCATCCTCTGCTCTGATAACCATCTGGTAACAGGATCAGCTTGAACTTTGAGTCCTTCTTTTAGGTCCAGTGCTTGGCGGTTACATTAGATGGGGCACTAGAAGAGGCGGAGAATGTGACTTTCCCTTTGTTAGTATGTAAGGCATGGAAGGAGATGTCCAGGTTAATACATATATTACCCAGTGGCGGTCTCCACAGTGTAGTTATGGTTCCATAGAAAAAGCATTATTTTTTTGCTTATAACTTTGGCACCATTTGACGAATCTTCATGAAACATTCCAAAAAAAGCCCATCCACCTCAGTTCCTGCCTTGAAAGTTTCAGAGTGATGCATCAAGAGGGGACTGAGAAAAAGGGGGGTCCCAAACTTGTTTTCCCCACGCAGTTTTGAAAATTAAGACAGTTGCAGCCATAATGGCTGAACGGAATTACACCAAATTTGGCAGAAAGATGGATCTTGGTCTAGAAAATGTGCTTTTTTGATTAGGTGTAAATCCGTTCAGTAGTTTTTGAAAATTAAGATAAAATATATTTGCATGTCTGGATGGTTGGGTTAGCGGGAGTCTCACAAGAGTCCCACAATCGCATGAAGAAAAAATTGAGCCATCTGATTGGTTGAGAGTTTTTTTCCCATTGGCTGTTATGCTCCAGTGGTAGTGGGAGGCTCCTGTGAGTCATGCAGGAGCGAAAGGCTGCTGCGAGTCCCACAGGATCTCGTGCTCCGATTGGTGGCCACAACATGAAGAGAAATGTTGCGGCTGAGATTTTAGGAAAGGGGGCTCTTTTTTGTGTGTTTTTGTTGACCTACGGGTGTCCCAAGGGAGCCAGCGTGTTCCCCTGCAGGAGTCCCTCCAGTGCTTCTCTCTTGGGTGCCACGGGCAATAAAATAATATATATATAAAAAGGCTGCCTGGGGTGCGGAGTAGGATAGGATCTGCGGCCAACACTGCACTCTCACGGCCAAAGGCCATGCATGGCGGAGGGATGGGCTTCCATGCATTGCACCCCAATCTATGTATGGCTGAAGGCAGCGTGCAGTGTGAGTTTGGCTTTGCATATTGTAATAAAATATTACTTTATGTTTAAACAAAACTCAGAAATTCACTGCAAAAAATGAAGGTTACAGTAGCGTTATATTTAGGGGACAATGTAAGTTAAAACATACAGTTTTAAACAAAAAACAGGGAAATTCTCCAGTTGTATTTATCTCAAGTAAACATAGTTTGTGCCCCAAATGCTACCACTCAGAGCTGGGAGATAGTGGGAGGAATATCATATCTGTTTCTACCTGAGCAGCAAGGGAGCTGCGAAATACGCTTGCCTGCCTATACTGGATGTCTCTTCCCAACCCAAAACATGAGCAAACTGGCCCCCGAGCAAGGTCAACTTGCCTTTGAACACCGTAAAACAATAAAACGCCTCTGGTGAAGATGTGGAGACAGGGACGAGGTGCTTCGAGGCCCGACACCCACCACAGATGCCATTTTGAAAGATCTAAGACATCGTTTCTAGACATTTTTACCTACTACATACTAAGACACACAGCGAAACATAGGTTGCCAGGTTTCCTGATGAAACTGCCGGAAGTCCAACCACGTACACATATTATTTGCTTCCCGGGATCCACTAGATGGGTTACTAGACTGTATGCCCTGGTCTCAGAATAGAAAGTGAGATGTACGGAGAGATTTAGACTGGCATGGGAGATAGATCTCAGAACTGACATAAGTGTTAATCATTTTAAATACTGTTACGAGCAAACCCAATCAATATCCCCCAATTATAGACATAAGATTACAGACTATAAATTCCTATGCTGGCCTTATTTTACTCCAGCAAAACAAATAGGATAGACCCGAACAAATCACATAAATGCCCCCGCCATCTGCCTTGGCTCTACCTACCAAAATCTGAATTTTGGGATGTTATATTTAAATCTGTTTACTCCATGACAGGAACAGTTATAGTATCTAGTCAGGTGATGATACTACTGATGTTAAGATGATGCCATTATCATGTAGGAGGTTCATAGCTATGGAGCTATTAGTTGCAAAGAATAGGGTGGCCATGTATTTGAGTGCAACACATGTCCCCAGGAAGGAGGATTGGATCAGAGATCTAGTAACATGCAATGGACGATTGGAGACATGTATGGAATTGCAGTCCTTTACTTCAAGGCCCAAAGATAAATGGGAACCTCTCCTAACATACCTGACAAGAACGAATAAATTGTCCTCTAGTCTACAAGAGCGAGAACATCTGCAGACACAGACAATTCAGATTCCTAGATGACCAATACACCAACAAGCAGAGCTGGGGGGCGGTGTTGGATGGCTTAGAAGCAGAATCTGTCTGATTAGACACTCCTTCACCGACCCTGCCCCCTAAGTAGTTCTGGAAAGGCAGGATGTTGAATGAGTACAGCTTAATGTGTGCACAGGTCACTTTGTGCTGCTTTTTCACCGAGGAAGCTATTTTCGTAATATGTCTGAGTAATTCATAATTAAAATGTATTAATATATAAATAAATACACCTTTTCTTATTGAGGTACTAATGTTAAAGCATAACATACATTGATGAAGAAGTTTTCATGGCTAAAACTAGGACAAGCATGAAATGGTTAAAGACAAGCCCATAATAGTTAATCCTCAAAGAAACTCCGTGAAACCAATGGTAGTCCTCTTTGAAGGTGAAGTGTGCCATTCTCCCACATGTAGGAATAGTGAGGTCACTGCAAGGTAACACTGTCTTCCATTTACCCATCTCTTCCTTATGTACAGTCTATAAAACCTTACTTGTTTGAGCAGCAAATTACTTACCAGGTAAATTGGTCTCAGGTCCTTCTTGTTCTCTCCCAGGCATAGACCCTATTTGTCTTGAAACTCCCTCCTACAGAACATAAAGAACTTTAAGGCAAGTTTTCTTTGTCACTGGAAGTCTAGAACTTTATCATCAGTACCAATCCCGTCTACTGCAACGTATCACCTGACTAAGTTGAAGAGTGATTTTAGGCGAGAATGACCAAAAGGAAAATTTGAAATTGTATCTTTGAAGAGATCCCATGGGCTTATTCAGTTCTGTGAGTTCTGAATCTTCACGTACTCTTATAGGTTAACTTTATCTATTTTAAATTGTCTATTTCCCTATATACACCAAATGCATCCCCATACCATTTAAAACACCACTATATATTGTGTGTCACACTTTTTTTGATTCTATAACTTTCTTATGTAAGCCTTTTGATACTCATAACTCTATTAAAGAGCATGCAGAGAAACTACAAATAGTACAAGCTGGTGTTATAGGCCTGAAACCACAGATACCTCTAGCCTCAGTGTTATGCTGTGCAAGCCATCGTTATGTAGTGCAGCCAAATGTAAGAAAGTATCGAAGAGACTTGTGCTTGGTAACATGACTAAAACTATTTTAATGTTGATTCTGTAACAAATAGGTTACTGGATCAATTAGAAGAGTTATTTTCTTTAACCAGTGTTCAAAATTGTAATGAAGCTATCTGTTATTGAACAGTATTTTTTTTAACAGATTTTATTGAGTTTAAAAGTTTGTGTGTCTCATCCAGCATCACATTATTGTGTTAATCAATAGTAGTTAACCATCTCAATCCACATTGTGCTTGTCATCTCAGTTCTTATTACTTCTTCATTCAAACTCCCACTATCCCAACTTCCTCCCTCCTCTCAGTGAGTCACATCCGGTTGTGGTCGTGTGGCAGATCTGTCCCTTTCATAGTCCAGGGACTAGCATCATGTCAAGCCTCCCAAATATGTCTTACTAATAATCTTCTTGTGGCAAGGTTCATGTGGGACATAGGGCCCCCCATAGGTATTCAGTTTGACAAGTTTGTTGCTATAGGCACCCAGGTGCAGATATCACCCTTGATGTGGATTCTCCAGACACTGGCTCTGTATCTTTCAGGCTGTCAACCATCGATTCCCAGGCCCTGGCTACCTCAATCGAGCCAACTCCTCAATGAGCTTCTCTGAGCAAGACTCCCCCTCATATCCTGCCCATCTCTCCAATTAATTTTTCCATATTGCTGTTCGAGGTCACTCGGGGGGCTTTCAGTGTCTCATAATTTCCCTTTTAGCTAGGATAAAGGGCAGGTCCTGGAACTTACTGGTAATCTTAGATTTGAAGGTGTTAGGGAACCAACTTAATGGACAATGGTTCGGTGAGAAAGAAATTGTCTTTTCGGTAACATCTGCCACTACTTTAGAGATTTCCTCCCAGAAGTTGTCTAGTGCCGGGCATGACCAGAGTATGTCATGTATCTCCCCCCCGATTTCCCCTCAGTGTGGACAGGCCACATCCTCCCTGCGGAAGTATTTATAAATGCGCCAAAGGGAAAGATACGCCCTATGCGAGATGTGGAAGCTAATCAGTCGGAATCGAGCATTTATAGACACCCTGGGGGTTCACTCGAGTATACTCTCCCAATCTCTGTCTTCTATGGGGGACCCAGATCCTCCACCCATCTGTCCCTCAAAGTGGTCAGTGGTTGAAGAGTGTCCTCTTGTATTGCCCTGTAGAAACATGTGACTGCTTTACTCTTGCCCCTGCTGTTCTAGTATATCTGCAGCATTATAGTATTTGCGCTATGAGGTATCGGCTTTCCAGTGATGATGGAGAGCTGCCTTCACCGCTCTATCAAGTAGGAAGTGGCCCTGGGGAAGGTCCAATCCCGCTTGCAACTCTTCAAATAGGAAAAGCTCACCCTCTCTGAATAGATCCCCAATCTTGTTTGCCCCAGTCGTTATCCATTTCTCTATTCCCCTCCAGAGTCCTCCATGTGGTAGAATATTCAGCATTTTCATAAGAAATTCCGGTGAGTATGGGACCAGGCTATGTGTCTTCTAAAGGCATCTGTGCCATCAGCATCTCACCACCTGGAGATCTCCAGTACTGAACAGTCAATTCATTGCATTTCACCTCTTGAGTGTACGAATCAGTCCACTCAGACTCAGACTGACATCCCAAACAACCCTGTTTGGAATAGTTTTGGTAGATATCCCTCTATTAACGACCAACTGAAGTGAGAATCATGAGCAGCTAAAAAAAAATAAAAATACATTAGCTGATTGTTAGTATGGAGGTTAGTAAGTTGGACTTTGGTAACGTTTATAAGTGAGACAGGTGAGCTGGGTGGGGAATGTGACTAAAAACATACCAGGTGATTGCATATTTATCAATTTTAGAAGGCTGTGCTTACTAGGAGAGCTTTTTAATTTAGCAAATAATCATTTTAATCTCAGTATTCGTGTGGTTACTCTGCCATTTGGGTATTTATATTAGCCAAAGCTTCGCGTGTCAGCTTATTTGAATTTTATGTTCTTTAGTAGTAATTCAACAGTCCATTGTCAGTTTATACTTCCTAAAAGTAATAGATTTTCATCTCTTGATTCACAGGAAGATATTGATTGATTGAGTGCTAATTCACTTTCAGATCAATCGAAATTCACTATCAATGACTGGTCACTTTTGATTTAGCTAAAGCATTTTTCCTACCCATGGTTAAACACTTTTAGAATACTGCAGGTCTGAGGTCCAAACTTGGTGTTATGATTGGTTGCATTTTATCCATCAATTTGATGTTTATGTTCTATGAGAGACTTCAGGGACAACTGAATTGTTAATTTGTGGGTATGTGCACTCTGCAGTCCTGAATAAATCTAACCCTTGGTAGAGCTATTGAGGAGTTATTACTATGGATTGTAGTCACTGTAAATTGTGAATTTGTTGTCCGATCAAAAAATATCTACAATATCCAGGTCTTTGAAGTGAAGTTTAGGATAGCTGGCAATGTTATGTTGTTATGTTATGTTATGCAGGTTTTTTGTATAGCGTACGGCTACTCGAAAGAGTGTCCCGACGCTTTGAATAGCACACTAATCGCAGAAACACAACAGGGGAAATTAACAGAAACAGAAAAAGAGGAAACCTGATAGGACCTGAAACTAAGAAGTGAAAAGCCAAGTTTTAAGCCCCTTCCTGAAGGCCAACAAGTTAGGGGTGCTGCGCAGGGACACAGGCAATTTATTCCACAGCTGAGGCGCTAAACATTTAAAGGAGCGGCCACCGATGCGAGCTCTCTTCGCGCGGGGCACTACAGCAAAAAACAAGGCTTCAGACCTGAGCGATCTGACAGGACGGTAGAAGGACAACCTTTCCTGGAGATATTTTGCTCCAGATCTGTACAAGGCTTTGTGTGCCAGAGTGAGAGATTTAAAAACTATCCGCTTCCGGACAGGAAGCCAGTGCAGAGCCTCCAAAAGGCCCGAGGCTCTGGCACGGCGAGGTAGTCCAAAAATAGCACGTGCTGCCGAATTCTGAACGACCTGTAGTCGTTGAAGCAGGTATTCTGGCAGGCCGAGATAGAGAACGTTGGAATAGTCTATTCTCGAGCCTATCATCGCCTGCACCGTGATCTTCCTATGTTCCTCCGATAGCAAGGGAAGGAACTTGCGAAGCATCCGGAGTAAGCCAAAGCAGGTCCCTGTGAGACCGATTACCTGCGAACGTAGTGTGAGGCCATTGTCGATCTTAATCCCAAGGTTTTTCGCTACCTGGGACGAACTTGCTGGTGGAAACATGTTCTCTGGCCACCACACTTTCCAGTCCGGGTCCGAGCTGCACCCAAAGAAGAGGACCTCGGATTTATCCGAGTTGCACTTGAGGCTATTATGATGGAACCACTGAAACACAGCCTCAAGGCAACCCTGGATCCTACCTCCATCGAAGTCCGCACCCCTCTCACAGGTGAAGAGGAGCTGGGTGTCATCGGCATAAGAAACGATCTGGGCCCCGAAAGACTCCGCCAGGGCCGCCAGAGGGGTCATGAAGATATTAAATAGAGTCGGGCTCAGGACAGAGCCCTGAGGAACTCCGACACCCAAAGGCGACATCTCGGCGGAGCAAGCAGAAGCCCAGACCGATTGTCGACGACCTGCCAGGAAAGATCGAAACCACTGGAGCACCGTCCCCCGAAGACCAATCTCTGAGAGTCTAGCAAGCAGACCCTCATGGGGGACGGTGTCAAAGGCCGCCGACAGGTCTAACATCACCAGCATCACTCTCCCACCCGAATCCAGCACCTCCTTTATCGCCTCCGAGACTTCCAGGAGGGCTGTTTCGGTGCTAAGATTGGCGCGAAAGCCCGACTGGGTAGGGTGCAGTAAATCGTGGGCCTCCAAGTAATCGGCAAGCACCCTATGCACGTGCTTTTCAATGGCCTTCGCCAAAGCCGGCAGGAGCGAGATAGGTCTGTAATTCGCTAACACCTCCACATCCAGACCAGGCTTTTTAAGCAGGGGAATGATCATTGCCTGCTTCCAGGACTGGGGAACCACACCCTGTGCAAGAGAACAGTTCAACAGGGGGTTCACGAGTGGATTAATTACAGCTGCCATTTTAGCCAGAAATTTTGCGGGGCAGGCATCCCGAGGGGAACCTGATTTTAGTCCCACCATCAGGTCAAATGAAGCTGTCAGCGAGAGAGGAGGAAAAGCTGCCAAGGCCACACCGGCGCTCAGTCGGGTAGCAGCGGCGTTCTCCACCCGACCTGGTACCTCAGGATCCAACACAAGGAAGGAGTCCTGGATCCGCTGGATCTTAGAGGTGAAAAAGTCCGCAATCGCCCTGACCCAAGGCGCAGGAGGGGGGGTCTGGGCAGGCGCTGCGCGAGAGGCTATAAACTCCCGCACAATGGCGAAAAGCTCCTTACAGGAGTTGGAAGCGGCTTCGATTTTTCTAGCAAAATAAGCCTTCTTCTCCGCGAGGATGTTCCGATGGTACGCTTTCGCCAGAGACCTGTAGGTGAGTTTCGCCGTCGCGTCGTATTTCACGCGCCAAGCTCTTTCCGCTACCTTGCATTGCCGACGAGAGGCCGCCAGTGCTTCCGTAAACCAAGGGGCAGAGGCACCTTTTTCGGGTTTGCGGAGGGGCCTCAGAGGAGCAAGCTCATTGAGCCTCTCTGAGAGCCAGACCTGCAAACGCTCCACATCCTCCTCTAAGTTCCCGGTAAAGGCACAGGGGTGATCGGCGCAGGACTGTGCCAACAAGTCCGGAGTAATCCGGTGGAGTGGCCTGAATCCCACTGAAGTCTGCCGGGGGACACCGGCAGGCTTCCCAGCATCTGAGAGATAAAATCTCACCAGCCTGTGGTCAGACCAAAGCACCTGGGTGGGGGCCAACATCTCTATAGGGGTCGTAGAGAAGGTCAAATCCAGGGTATGTCCCTTCTCATGAGTCGGCCCAACATGATAGGGAACCAGGCCCATAGGGGCTGTGACCTCCAACATTTTCATCGCATCGGGATCCGTTTCCACGTCCATATGGACGTTGAAGTCCCCGGCGACAATGCAATGTTCTGATGAAAGTAGCAAAGAAGAGGTCACCGACTGGAACTCTTCAAAAAAAGAGCCCAAGGGCCCTGGCGGCCGATAGACTAGGAGACCCTTAATCGATTGGTGTGGTGAGAGGACAAGGGCAAAGGCAAGGGATTCGCAATCCTTGATCGCATCCGATGGAATGATGGTGCAGGTGACCATTTTGTTGACTATTAATGCCACGCCACCACCACGCCCCTTCGGCCTATCCTGCCTGAAGATGTTATACTCGGGCGGGATAGCAGTGGCAATATCTGGATTGGACGCCACGCCGAGCCACGTCTCGGTGAGCATTAGGAACAGGGGTTTTTCTGACTCTAGCAAATCAAAAATATCCAGAGCGTGCCGGCCCAGAGATCGAGTGTTGAGCAGTAGGCCCAGATGTTTAGCGCAAACCGCCGCCTTCAGTGGCGCATCGCCAAGATATTTCTGCGGGCGCCAGCCACACTCCGGGCAGCAATGCTTGCCCTTGTGGCGAGCAGGGAAAACCGACCGGCAGAAACCATTTGTGTACTGCCAGGACCGAAGTTCCGAACCCGAGTAATGTAGCATGGTGTTCAATATGCAGGCTAGCTCGAGCCGAATGGCCGCGTCCTGCCCGTCGCCTCAAACGCCTCCGGAACGCTGACGGGCGCAGACGGGCAGGACTCTGGCCTGACTCAGGCACGAGTCAGGCACGACCGCTGCGCGTTACCGCTGCGCGAGCCAATGGAGGGTTAAATAGCAGTTCCCCCCCAGTTCAGCTGAGCACTAGAGCGCTCAGTGCAATGGCGCTACCGGCTAATCCAGTCCCCCAAGATGGCGGCAAAAGTTTTAAAAATCGGCAATACAACCCGCAAAACAGCGGTGAGGCCACGTTTTAAGATGCAAGAGTGTGGGCAGATACAATATATTTAAAAACAGGGTAAACAGAATACAACACAACTCAACAGAAATACAAAACTAGGAGCTGTAATTAAAAACGCTAATGCAATAATATGCAGCAAGCGAAGCGCGAGTAAGTGTAGAGCGCTGCGATTATACGTCTGACTATCCCTTAGGGCATAGAGCTAGGCGGTCAGCTTAAATAGCAGTTCCCCCCCAGTTCAGCTGAGTACTAGAGCGCTCAGTGCAATGGCGCTACCGGCTAATCCAGTCCCCCAAGATGGCGGCAAAAGTTTTAAAAATCGGCAATACAACCCGCAAAACAGCGGTGAGGCCACGTTTTAAGATGCAAGAGTGTGGGCAGATACAATATATTTAAAAACAGGGTAAACAGAATACAACACAACTCAACAGAAATATAAAACTAGGAGCTGTAATTAAAAACGCTAATGCAATAATATGCAGCAAGCGAAGCGCGAGTAAGTGTAGAGCGCTGCGATTATACGTCTGACTATCCCTTAGGGCATAGAGCTAGGCGGTCAGCTTAAATAGCAGTTCCCCCCCAGTTCAGCTGAGCACTAGAGCGCTCAGTGCAATGGCGCTACCGGCTAATCCAGTCCCCCAAGATGGCGGCAAAAGTTTTAAAAATCGGCAATACAACCCGCAAAACAGCGGTGAGGCCACGTTTTAAGAGGCAAGAGTGTGGGCAGATACAATATATTTCAAAACAGGGTAAACAGAATACAACACAACTCAACAGAAATACAAAACTAGGAGCTGTAATTAAAAACGCTAATGCAATAATATGCAGCAAGCGAAGCGCGAGTAAGTGTAGAGCGCTGCGATTATACGTCTGACTATCCCTTAGGGCATAGAGCTAGGCGGTCAGCTTAAATAGCAGTTCCCCCCCAGTTCAGCTGAGTACTAGAGCGCTCAGTGCAATGGCGCTACCGGCTAATCCAGTCCCCCAAGATGGCGGCAAAAGTTTTAAAAATCGGCAATACAACCCGCAAAACAGCGGTGAGGCCACGTTTTAAGATGCAAGAGTGTGGGCAGATACATTCTTAATATTTTTTATAATGATAATTTTACATCAAGGACAATGGGAAGGTTTACAAATGAGTATTGTCTAAATTGTTGACTGTTGGACAGCATTGTAATAGTGGTCTCCGGAAATTGTGAAGAAAAACTTGTTAATTTGTCTATGGAACTGAATTCGTTAGTTTTGGGGCCAAATGACATTCTTATAATTGAACAACCATTGGGGGTATAGATTGTCAAACCATTTCTCATTTGAGCATGTTGGCCAAATGGAATTTATGTAATGCTAATCATAATCGACCATTGATCTGCTGCCACCTCGGATATTTTTAATGCCGTTCTGTGCTTCCGCCCTATTTGAGATTCAGGAATATGGTTTGAGGAATACTACAGTAAGGCTAATAGAAATCTACACTGTGTTCCCCCCGGTAACCGATCAAAATTTCTCTTTGTAGAGCAGTTTATAAAAGTGCTATTAAATAATCTAAAAAAATAGAAAGTTAACAGTCAGAAAAAAAGCCTGGGATGATTTAAGAGCAGCCTCAGCTAACAATGACTCTGCAGCATTCTGGAAGGTAATCAACTGCCCAATGTTCCAGAAGGACTCTGTTGCTACTGACTGAGATGTCCAGATCTATGGGCTGTACACTTTAATTCTTCATATACCTCACTTGACATAGAGGTTCTCTCTAATGTCATCTGTTACTCTAACACTAGTCTTCAGTTCAACCTGTCCGAGTTGATAAGGGCCATTAATGACAGCCCTTCACAAAAAGCCACTGGACCGGACGCAATAACTAGGGACATATTCAAATATAATGAGTTTTGGGGCCCCTTGTTAACCAGTGTGCTAAATTTCATTACAAGACCGGAGGCTACATTATGCATTAATCCTTTAATGCAGTCACAGACAGCCGCACTACATCACAAAGAAAGAAAACAGTTCTAGAATGTAGTGCCCAGGATACAAATGGTATGAGACACAAACAGACTGCCTCTTTTAAATGCGTCTCACAGGCAGATAAGTAACATTTCTTCTTCTCATGTTACATTGACTTAGTTATTCATTTAATATATATAAAAGGGGGATTTACTATTAACATCTAGTTTAACTTACTGATTTTCATGGTTTAAGCTGTTTTTGATGGTGTTTTTCGTTGCGCAATTTCTTCTAACCATCGCCTTCTCCAACAGCGTTTCCGTCGTGCCATTAACGACTTTGGGCTCACACCCCCCTTCCCTTAACCCCCGATCGACTTCCTATTAAGGTCATCGATCCCTTAATTTTCGCGCGTTTCCTTCATTATTGTTAATTGGATCCTAACCTAACCGTTATATCTGTAACTTCATTCTAACCTAATACCAAGACAAATATCTTGTTTTCGCTATACCTAAAACTCTCTCTCACACAATCACGACGTGTTCGCATTTTTGGGGTTTCTTGACGTGCTCGCGTTAATCGGAGTGAGCGCGTCATAACTTAGAGGAATGCACCTTGGAAACGGTGCACGTTCGCAAGCCTTTTCCCCAGGCTCTTTCCTCTGATTATGACGGCTCCCTGGCAACAGCTGATCTCGAGCGAGAGCTTCAGTTACTCCGCTCGATCAGCTGCTGCCAGGGATCGCGTTTCAACGGAAAAAAACCTAATAAGCTTATAATTTACAAATCAATACTTCTAATACTCCAATCGAATATTATACCACTCCAGGTTACCCAAATTACACGTTTCCTTTGCCATCCAAAAAAAAAAAAAAAAAGGAGAGAACTTAATAATCCCCTATTTGACATCTCAATAAAATAATAAAAAAAAAAAACAACAATTAAGGGGAGAGAACTTAATAATCACTTATTTATTCCTAAACATTATTTAATCTTTACTTATACTTTATTAACTACAGTTTTAATAATGTCAGATCTTGCCTCGGATGATGATACTGCTAGCTCACCCCTCCATGATAATGATTCGTTTAAACAATTTTTTACAAAAGGAGATGCGATCCTGCATGCTATCTACGTTCAAAGAAGGAATGTCTTCTAAAAGATCTCTCCCCTCTGGTCAGGATGACCCTACCTTCGACCTCACAACTCACGGAAAAAAGACTAAGAAAGTGAAATACAGCGAACATCCTTATGATTTCACTACAAGAGGTCGTAGTACCTCAGTTGACCTAGGAGGTCCTAGCACCTCTTCCTTGTTGGGAGGTCCCCGCACCTCAAATGAGAATATTGCCGCTCACGGCATAAATCTGTTGGGTGCCCTTAGCGGCACAAACTTGACTGGTGCCCCTGGCGGTACATCCCGTTATGACGGGAAGGATGTTGCAGACTCTGATTCAGAGGAAGAAAATTTCAACAACCCCTATGACGAATTTGTCTTGGACCTCAACGTCCCAAACCAAGACCTAGACCTCAACCCTGGCGAAGGAAAATCACCTTCCTCTTCTGACAATATCATCCTCAATCCTCTAGGAGAGGAAATGTTCTCCCCCCTAAGCATTTCCCACCCTAACAGCTCAAACTGGTTTCCCCAAGAACATGTTTCTAAGTTCATTAGGAGATGGCTAAGGAACTCTCTGGAAAGAGAGACCAGGAATACCCTCAAATCTGAGTGCCCGAGACCCACCATCCATGATAAGGTCTCTCAAACCCCTAACCTCGACCCCGACCTAATTCAATTCTTATTTAAATTAGGGAAAGACCCTAGAAGACGTCTGGAGAGAGCACTCAAGGGCTGCCAAGACCACCTCCTTGACGTGCTCGGGCCCCTCACCAGGATCCTAGACCTTGCAGAGGAGTCACATATTTCAAATACGCCTCTCGATACCAATCTTATTCGCGGATGGAGCCAAAGAGCTATTGTCCTCCTTGGTAACGCAAACTCGAGTCTGAATATCGAAAGGAGGAGAACTATCCTGACCAAGATTAATCCCAAACTCAGTGACCTGGCAGAAAAAGAACTTTCTGACAACCCTAAAGGTCTTCTCTTCGGGGAAGACATGATCAAGTCAATCGGCAAATATGTCGCCACTTTTACCGCCCTCGACAGGGCTCAATCAAATATGAAGCGTGTATTCAACACAAGCCTTTTTGGACAGGCCGGAGGAAGGGGCCGTTCTTTCGGCCGCAATTCCCAGCGGCCCTTCTCGTCCTTCAGAGGTTCTGGTAGAGGCTTCTACCCCTCTAATCAACAATTCTACACCCGTCGAGCCAGGGGAGGACCTCGTAATAGAGGCTACAGATCCCGTGGAAATCCAAACATCTCCAATCCTGCAAGTAAGTCTTCCTCCTCTTTCTTTTTCTTCCCAAGTAGGGGGCAGGCTAAAACTCTTCTATCACATGTGGGAGTCCCTAACCCAAGATCCTTGGGTTCTAGAGACCGTCCAGGGCTTCAAAATAGACTTTTTAGAAATCCCCTTCCAATGTCATCCCCCGAATCCATTAACTCTTTCAGTCGATCATCAGAAGATCGTCGAAGAGGAAATCTCTTCAATGCTCAAAAAAGGAGCTATCATACAGGTTCCATGGTCATTAAAAACATTTATCAGTACCCTTTTCTTAGTTCAGAAAAAGGACAAAGGATGGAGACCAGTAATAAATCTTCGAGAGGTGAACAAATTCTTAGTTTACAGACATTTCAAGATGGAAGGTATTCACCTTCTCAGGGACCTTCTCCTGAAAGGAGACTGGTTGGTGAAATTAGACCTCAAGGACGCCTACTTTACCATTCCGATGGCTCTAGAACACCAGCCCTTTCTCCAGTTTACTTGGAAGGAGCGTCTGTACCAATTCAAAGCTCTTCCCTTCGGTCTCTCATCCGCGCCCTGGTGCTTTACCAAAATAATGAGGACTATCGTCTCCATTCTAAGAGAGGGGGGTATCCGGCTCATTATTTACCTAGACGACATTCTGATCATGTCTCAAATCTACTCCCAAATTCTGAAAGACCTCTCTACCACCATCCACCTTATCGAAAGTCTCGGCTTCATTATAAACAGAGAGAAATCCATCCTTACACCTTCAAAATCCCTAGAATTTCTCGGTTTCACCGTAGATACCTCGAACTGTCTCCTCCTTCTCCCTACCAAGAAGATCGCCAAAATTCGCAAAGAAATCAGATATGTCCTAAAAAAAGACTCTATAACCCTACGAGAGTTAGCCCGTCTTCTTGGTCTCCTCTCTTCCAGCATCCAAGCTATCTTTCCAGGACCACTGAACTACCGCGCTCTTCTGAGAATAAAGGGGAAAGCTCTCAAATCTGGTCTCTGGTACGAGGACTCTGTGACTCTCGACCAAGAAGGGAAATTAGAACTCTCATGGTGGCTAGAAAACCTGGATGCGTGGAACGGCAAAGCAATTTTCGGCTCTGTCCCGGAATTTGTCTTGGAATCAGATGCGAGCCTCCACGGTTGGGGCGCTCGCTTCCTCGATCAAAACACCGGTGGTGCATGGTCCTCTGCGGAATCTTCCCACCACATAAACTTCTTGGGACTTACAGCCGGATTATATGCCCTAATGAGCTTCAGACACTCTCTTCAAGGCAGATCTGTCCTTCTCAAGATGGACAACATCTCTGCAGTATCGTATATCAACCGCCTTGGCGGAACCAAATCAGCACATTTATCCGCTTTAGCGAAAAAACTCTGGATGTTCTGTCTAGAACACAAGATTTCCCTGAAGGCCGAATATCTTCCATGGAAGTCGAATCTCTCTGCAGATTGGAACTCAAGATTCCTCTCAGATCATACAGATTGAAAACTCAATGTGAATGTTTTCAATACCCTCTCTCTCTTTTGGGGTCCACTAGATGTGGATTTATTTGCAAGCAGATTAACTTTCCAACTCCCAAAATATTTCATTTGGATGCCAGACCCGGGAGCTCTAGCGGTGAATGCCTTTCTTCAATCCTGGTCAAACTTCCAAGGTTACGCATTCCCTCCCTTTGCCATGATCCAAAGGGTCCTACAGAAGGTCAGAATAGACCAATGTTGCTTGATCCTGATAACCCCATTTTGGCCCCCTCAGGCTTGGTTCCCCACCACACTCGAACTTTCTTGCGACATCCCCTTCCTCATTCCAGCGAACAAAGGTCTGGTCACCAATGCAAACGGAGAAGATCACCACCTAATCTCTTCAGGGAATTTGAACCTTCTTGCTTGGAAAGTGTCAGGCAATCCAACGAACTGTCTGGCCTTTCGTCATCAGCTCTTTCCCTCCTCGGAGAATCTTGGGCACCCGGAACTCATTATAGATACAACAACATTGTTGGTGCATGGAGAGGAACTTGGATCCCTTGGAGGCTCCTATCGTCAATATAGTCAACTTCCTCGTAGAATATTTCGACAGGGGTTTATCTTATAAATCTATTAATTGTTATAGATCTGCAATCTCCGCGGGACACTCTCTAATCAACGGTAAAACGGTAGGTAAGAACAATATTATTTGTAGAGTGATGAAAAGTATGAGACTAAAAAGACCTCCCAGACCCAAATACCATTCCATGTGGGATGTTAAAGCTATCCTAGACCTTTTCTGTTCCTGGCCAGATAACGCCCACCTTAACAGAAAATACCTTTCTTTTAAACTTGCTACTCTATTATGCCTAATCTCTTGTCGTAGAGTTTCAGATGTGAAATGCCTGGATATTTCTCATAGATCTTACGATATGTTTGGAGTTAAATTCGATATATTTAGAAGAACTAAGACCATGTCAGATTCCATTTTTTATCCTCGTTTTGACCTTTGCAAGAAATTGTGCGTCTTAGACTGTATGAGAGAATATGACTTGAGAACGAAGGACCTTCGTCCTCCAGACGCTAATCAACTCCTTATATCATTCGTTAAGCCCTTTAAACCTGTTGCTTCCTCATCCATCTCTAGATGGGTTAAGTGTGTAATGAATCTAGCTGGAATTGATCTTTCTAAGTTCGAAGCTCATTCTCTCAGAGGTGCTATGGCAAGCAAATCCTTCTGGTCCGGAGGAAAGTTAGATGATATTCTTAAAGCGGCCGATTGGTCTAATGCCTCAACCTTCGCTCACCATTACTGTAAACCTATTGAACACATGTCGGATGTAGTACTTCATGGCTACCAACATGCATAATGTAGCCTCCGGTCTTGTAATGAAATTGCGATTCTCCTATTAACATGACTAGAGAATCTGGATTTCATTAAAGACACGGAGGCTATCATTATCCCTCCCTTTTGCTCCACTCCCTTGGTTGGTATATTTCTTGAACTATGTACTTGAAGCTATGTACTTTGATGATGTTCTTGAAGCTATGTTCTTTGTTGATGTTTACTTGTTTTGCATATCAAGCTGTGACCTTTCTATTATATTACCTTTTTGTACATTCGCTCTCTTTTTCCTTTCAGATAATTCTTCATGAACATCTATCCTTCATCCTACCTCTCTTCGGACTCGTCGCTTCCTCCAATTTCAAGACCAAGTTGGACCACACTTCTGAACTTTATTTACTTTTTTGCATTTAAAAGAGGCAGTCTGTTTGTGTCTCATGCCATTTGTATCCTGGGAACTACATTCTAGAACTGTTTTCTTTCTTTGTGATGTAGTGCGGCTGTCTGTGACTGCATTAAAGGATTAATGCATAATGATAGCCTCCGTGTCTTTAATGAAATCCAGATTCTCTAGTCATGTTAATAGGAGAATCGCAATTTTCCCTTTGTTACTAATTTTACAACTTCATGGTCTCAAACTTTCTTCCTAACAATGGGCTGGCTCCAAATACACAAGGTCAAGAACCCAATTATATTAAAGACCAAGTTTTATAACAAGTAACCATTTCCCCGACTTTAGGTGCCCCTTTTTGAAAACGGTGATAGAAAGAATCAAACACTGCATTCTGGAAAAAGGCCTAAATTCAAGCAATCACTAGGGGCAGTTTATAATTTTGTCACCCACATAAAGACCAGGGGCATATTATCAAGACAGGCAATAAAATTATCGCCGCATTAGCGGCAGAAAACTGCCGCTAAAACGGCGATAATAGGCTTGATAATATGCTCTATGGAATTCCAATTGAAGCTCAGGCTAGATGTCCTTCACATCTAACATGGGCTTCAATTGGAATTCCATAGAGCATATTATCAAGCCTATTATCGCCGTTTTAGCTGCAGTTTTCTGCCGCTAAAGCGCCGATAATTTTATCTCCTGTCTTGATAATATGCCCCAAATCACTTGAAGGCATGAAAAATATATACAATAGCAAATGTATTTCTTTAAGCCTGAAAATCGAAAAAAAACGATTGTGCAGGCACTTGTTGGGTGTTCCCCATGACACAACACATTAAATCAGCCAAGAGGAATTGGGATTAATATCTCTGGAAGATAAAATCAAAATTTCACCCAGGGGCAAACCCTGCAGCCAGCCTAAATCGGGAGATCTTTATGCATTGTCAGAATCTGGATGCAAACCATACGTTTATTCGGTTAAAATATATTAAAAAGTTAGATTATGAATTAGGTAATCTCGAGTTTTAAAAACAAGCGCAGAATCTCTCCAGGCTAGATATGGTTTGCTACAAAGAATAGTTGGGTAGTAGTGTTCCTCAAAAGAGGAAAAAACGGCACACCAAACTGAATACAATGATAAGTACAATGCATATAGTCAGGGCGTGTTAATGTAAAAAGAACAATTGCAAGAGGGTGCTCAAAGCTAATATTGATGTCTACTACCTGGAGACATCATCCGTATGCGCAAGACATACATACATGATAATTACAATAGAAAAGACTTAAATGGCACTCCTACACGGTATAAAGGTTAAATTACCAATGATATAAATCGCCAACTATGTTCAAGTCACATATGCTTGTCAAGGAAGAAGATAAGAGGATCAGTTCCATTAGTTGGTCGTCTTGTCTGGTAACAAATCCAAGACCCCTTAGATTTTATTTGCTTGTCATCTTCATTTTTTTAAAAGGATTGCAAGTTCCAATACACGGACCAGCCGACACGTGTTTCGTCTTACAAAGACTTTTTCAAGGCTGGAAAAATAAACATACTCACTAAATACATACACCTATAATATAAATTCAAAAACAATATAGAAAATCTGTGTTAAGATACTAACAATTGTGTCCTCACCCACATTGGTGATAATCAAAGATCAGTGTGCCGATAGGTGCCCAAAGTTCCCAAGATCTGCTTGATATATTAAAGACAAGAAGGAAGATAAAGATCCTATAATAAGACAGAAGTGTCACACCCTTGTGACAAGTAAAATTGTAACCACTAGAGTAAAAGTTGGTGTTGATCAAAAAGAAAAGTTAGAAAACGGCTCATGCGTTATACGACTGTAGTGAACTGTATATCAGATATAAAGCAAGATATTGACAACCCACCACAAATTGTAGAAGGTTGTATTGAAGGTGTTCGTAGTACTCTGTAGAAGTTCAAAAACACGAAGTCCAAAGTATCCAAAGTCACTATAGCGCGTGAAAAATCATACAATCTAAAAAGAGGACAAAACACCATCAGATCAGGATTACGAGCTAACAAAGAGTAGGTTTCTTAAGCCTCGAATTTCAGCAATAGGGTATAACACAACAAACTCAAGTCACGAAGACTCTCCAAGGCATTCATAAAGCAGGCTGAGTCCTTCTCATTTGATGCCAAAAGCTAGTAACTCTCCATGATATAAATATACACCCCAACCTCAAAACATCACAAATTTCCACCCGTGTGGCAACAACAGTGCCACAGAATACACCAGAAGTGCATAGAACTACATACAGATCTACTATCTCATGAACATGTAACCATCACTGGTTTCCACGGACTCTCCTCCATATAAGAGAACTCTAGCTAGTAATTTCCTAGTTATAAATGTAATGGGACAAAGGTGGTCCAACAACTACTAGATGACCACAAGTTGTAAGTATATGTAATGCTAATAATTAAGTGGCACGAACAACAAAGCAAAAGAAAGTAACGGAAGGGTTAACTGTAACCCCCCTCCATGAATAAACGTACCAAAAGAAGTAGAAAGTTGTCCATTCCAATTAGATAAGCAGAAGTTTTTCAATAAAATTCTTGTAATAAGTGGCGTGCTTACTCCTTGATACGAGTGCACCAGCTGCCTAAAGTCACATAAAAAATGAAGAGAGAGAAGAGAAACACAAAAAAAAGGATCCCATCAATATGCGTACAGGTGAAATGTCACCAATAAATACAGCTAGAAACCTGTAGTTCTTACCTGTCTCCACAAAAAAGAAGGTACAACCGCAATCCGCACCGTCTCGCTAGCAAGTGAACGGCGCGAAAATCCCGCATACGGGATTTCAATCCAAACGCTAGTATCACGTGATATCGGTTAGGGGTCACCTGATCATGAAACGATGTGTAAAGAGTGTAGAAGGCATGGAAATTTAGCCGCCAGCTAGAATGGTTGTCTCCCCTATAAACGGTATATATAAAACACCATAGACTATCAAAATTGTATAATTAAAAAGTATCATACTCGCCATAATAAATGGTCTCCTGTCCTCTATATAAAATAAATGTAACATCCAAAGAAACTAGACGTTTACACAAAAATAAAGCGTAACAGTACCAACGCTCAACCAAACTATATATGCAACGTAGATATTGTTATTGGAAGAAGCACGTATGCCCAATGATCGGTAATGGTTATGCAAAAGAAATAGTCCACTACCTAATATCAAGAAATAATTCTAAAAATGTGGACAAATCGGATGGAACATAAACCGAGTGTCCATCCTCAAATATGTAAATAAGCCAATGCCGGATATATTATCTAGGGGTTTGGTGTTTCCCCATACGGAAAGCATGTTGATATATTACCTAGTGTCAAGTAATTCAAGAAGTCAAAAACCAAAAGAAAAATAATCATTCAACAACAATTAAATATATGTTGCTTCTGTGGCCGGATTAGCCATTAGTTAAAAATGCCGCAGATGGCAAAAGAAAAAAGAGAGAAACTGGCATGCAAATATCTAGAAAAGAACATAAGCGATAATAATCGTCAGAGTGTTAGTGTCACAATTAGTTATCGTGCCAGATAAGTGAGTGCACCTCGTATACATAAGTCAATGTATAATAAACAATACAATTACAGCACAATTTGTAAATGTTAAGTAGTATCTTAGACCTCCTATTCACAATACTCCAAATCAATTAATTCATGTAAACATTCATAAATACGCCTGTCACAGAATAAATTCAAAAGCAATGCATAGTGAATAAGAACATGATAAACATCAGTGATCAAGCAGAGTAGGCATCATTAGCAGTTGAAGAATTTAACACCATTCATACATGGGAATATAAAGCAACCATTATATGGTTCATTGTAAATGGTTAAAGATGACATGTGTTGAAAAAATTAGTCTTTCAGAAAAACATGAAGCTCTCTATCCACATTAAGACCCAAATCAACAGTTCGCAGTTTTATCAACCATTTGACCTCCAGCTTCCTCAAGGCCAATGTTTTATCACCTCCTCTGGGATCCTCTTTTAATGCAGCAATCCCATGGAATCTAATTCCTAAAACTTCAGAATCCTTATGTGTGGTGTTATAATGTGCTGCTAACGGGTAATCCCTGTTGTTGTTGCGATAGCTCTGATGTGTTCCTGTATCCGCTCATTGAGTGGCCTAATGGTGCTTCCCACATAAATTAATTTGCATTGGCAGATAATGCAATACACTATGTACTTAGTATTACAATTCATAAACTGATGTAATGTATGCGTCTGCCCAGTATTGTAGCTAAAACTCTTTAGTTTGTTCTCTGCAAATTGACAAATGCTACACATGGTACATTTGAAAAAACCCTTAGGTTTTTCCAGTAGCCAAGTGTGTTTAGATTCTGCATTGTTGTGCTTTACAATAGAAGGACTAAGCCAATTGCGAAGGGTTCTGCCCCTTTTGTAAGTGATTCGTGGTTTGGCAGAAATGTAGGGCACTAAGTCCGAATCCAACTTAAGTATATGCCAATGCTTGAGGATCAACTTAAAAATCAGATTGCTGTGTGAATTGTATTCTGTTATAAGTGCCATTTGTTTAGATCGAGTCTCACTCTTCTTGCTTTTAACTTTTGACTGAGACTTCAAAAGTTTGTTTCGTTCAATATGGTTAATTCTGGTGTGTGCTTTGTCAAGTGTATTATGATCATGTCCCCTACTCAAGAATCGATATTTTAGATACTTGACCTCTCTCTGGAGTGTATCTTCTCTGCTACAATTTCGTTTGAGCCTAGTCATCTCGCCAAATGGTATGGCACAGATTTGAGATTTGGGGTGAGCACTACTGGCATGAAGCACGGAATTACATGCAGTGCTTTTACGAAACAGTTTACTCTCTAATTTACCATCCTTGATATACAGCGTAACATCCCAAAAGTTTATCTGCTTGTTGTCAATTTCATGTGTGAAGCTTAGATTGTAGTCATTGGTGTTAAGATAATGAATGAAGTGTTCCAATGTTACTCTGTCTCCACCCCATATCATTATGACATCATCGATGTATCTACCCCAATAGACAATAGAGTTGGTTAATTCAGGGGGACACAGTTTCCAGATGTGATGTTCCTCATAGAAGCCCATATAAATGTTGGCAAACGATGGCGAAAATTTAGCGCCCATCGCCACCCCAGAGTGTTGTTTGTACCACAAGTTGTTGTGCATGAAATAGTTATTTTCTAATGTGAGACGTGTGAGTTCAAGGAGCATAACAGTATGCTCATACAGAGTGGCATCACGTTTGGATAAAAAGTAGGTAAGAGCACCCATGCCTTTCGTAAAAGGGATGCTAGTGTACAAAGCACTAACGTCTAGCGTAACAAAAGTCAAACCACTTGACCATACTACATCCTCCAGTTTGTTGAGAAGATCCTTGGTATCTTCAATGAAAGCGGGGAGATTCCTTACTATTGGCTGTAGGTAAATGTCAATGAACTCAGAAATGCGTTCAGTGGGCCCCCCTATCCCTGATATGATGGGCCTACCAGGGGGAGTTTTGGAATTCTTATGAATTTTTGGCAGTGTATAAATATATGCTGCCTTAGGTGTTTTAACCTCAATATCTGATAGGATGCCCACACTCTGCCAATACCCAAGCGTTTTATCAATAAGTTTGTTAACGTCCTTCATTGGACATGTAGATATTTTAGTATAGGAATTACTATCAGCTAGTTGTTTATCAATTTCCCCAATGCAGTATTCCTGTGTCATTAGGACAATATTGCCCCCCTTGTCAGCTTCTTTTATGACAAGATTGGGGCAATCCGACCAATTCCGTAGTGCTTTCCTTTCATCCCTACTTAAATTATATTTAAACTTGTTTGGCACACTGGATACCCTATCTTCCAGTTTGTATAAATCTCTGGTAACAGCTTTATAAAAACAATCAATCATATTATTGGGTGTCAATATCGGATTAAACGTGGATTTCAACCTCAATCCACTATCGATAGCTGTGTTTGTTTCTATGTTCAAATCCTGCAATACTTCATTCATGCTGGGTACACACTCAATACTGTCATCCAGTGACAATAACATTCTTATATTTTCAATGTCTCTGATTGTTTGTTTGCTAGGACCAGCTGTGCATATGGGAATTGGACACGATTTTTCATTGCTGTCAAAGAATTTATTTTATTTCAATTTACGGACAAACTTAAAAAGATCAACATGAATTTGTGTGAAATTAGGTTTTGAAATAGGACAAAAACCTAAGCCCCTTTTGAGAACATCATTTTCAGCATCACTAAGTACTTTGTTTGATAAATTGATGACACTTAGATCGTTATCTTGATTGGCATCTGTTGCAGACAAATCAATATCTGAGGGGATAGTGCATATCGGAACCCTTAGTTCTTCTGTATGCGTGTCCCCGACCTTGTGACTCTTTTGTTTGGCCCTGTATCTGTTCTTTCTACCCCACCTCCTTGTTCTCTTTCTCCTGGGTTCTTTTTGTTATACCCCTGTCTCGTGCCTTTTCTGTACCTCTCCAGTTCCGATAAAAAAGATGAACCTGTGGGGTTATTCTCTGTTGATCCTATGTCAGAAACATTTTCACTTCTCGCCTCACTTATTTCACTCGTGAGACTGGATAGGTCAGATTCACTGACAAATGCCTCTCTTTCTGTTCTTTTATTCAAAGCATTCACACCACCCCTGGGTTTTACTTCATCAAACTTTTTGGCAAAGGTAAATATTCTACCACTCATATAGTCATTAGCGTCTCTCTTAAGTTTGCGTATTTTCTTGTCTCTAATATACGCCTGATGCGAATTAAGCACTTCTTTCAGCATTTTAAAATTCTTTTCTGTTGCTTCTGTGAGATTCAATTTTTTTATTTCATCTTCCACTTGTTCTATTTCTTCTAGTAGTTTCATTCTTTTCCTTTCGGCATGTCTGACGAGCAGATCCATCATACCAAATGAGGATGTTTAATCTCAATGTACTTCTTAAGTGTAGTGAAGTCCCACCAACGGGAGAGTTCAGATTTCCGTAGTCTCTCTAGTTTGATAAACAACTGTTTTAATCCTTGGGGTTTAATATCGCTATTATTCACTTTTTTTGACTGGATCCCCTGTCCATTAAAAATTTCATTAAACAGCTTGTCCCGATCGTCTTCAAAACTTGCCATTTCAAGTGTTCCTAATGATCAATTATCTTCCTGATGATATTGTATTGTCAGGACACGCCTACAGAAGAACCTTGGGTGCACGTAACCACTTCAATAGATACAAAGATTATTTGGGTAGTAGTGTTCCTCAAAAGAGGAAAAATGGCACAACAAACTGAATACAAATGATAAGTACAATGCATATAGTCAGGGCGTGTTACTGTAAAAAGAACAACAATTGCAAGAGGGTGCTCAAAGCTAATATTGATGTCTACTACCTGGAGACATCATCCGTATGCGCAAGACATACATACATGATAATTACAAAAGAAAAGACTTTATTGGCACTCCTACACGGTATAAAGGTTGAATTAACCACTGATATAAATCGCCAACTATGTTCAAGTCACATATGCTTGTCAAGGAAGAAGATAAGAGGATCAGTTCCATTAGTTGGTCGTCTTGTCTGGTAACAAATCCAAGACTCCTTAGATTTTAGTTGCTTGTCATCTTTATTTTTTTAAAGGGATTGCAAGTTCCAATACACGGACCAGCCGACACGTGTTTCGTCGTACAAAGACTTTTTCAAGGCTGGAAAAATAAACATACTCGCTAAATACATACACCTATAATATAAATTTAAAAACAATATAGAAAATCAGTGTTAAGATACTAACAATTGTGTCCTCACCCACATTGGTGATAATCAAAGATCGCTGTGCCGATAGGTGCCCAAAGTTCCCAAGATCTGCTTGATATATTAAAGACAAGAAGGAAGATAAAGATCCTATAATAAGACAGAAGTGTCACACCCTTATGACAAGTAAAATTGTAACCACTAGAGTAAAAGTTGGTGTTGATCAAAAAGAAAAGTTAGAAAACGGCTCATGCGTTATACGACTGTAGTGAACTGTATATCAGATATAAAGCAAGATATTGACAACCCACCACAAATTGTAGAAGGTTGTATTGAAGGTGTTCGTAGTACTCTGTAGAAGTTCAAAAACACGAAGTCCAAAGTATCCAAAGTCACTATAGCGCGTGAAAAATCATACAATCTAAAAAGAGGACAAAACACCATCAGATCAGGATTACGAGCTAACAAAGAGTAGGTTTCTTAAGGCTCGAATTTCAGCGATAGGGTATAACACAACAAACTCAAGTCACGAAGACTCTCCAAGGCATTCATAAAGCAGGCTGAGTCCTTCTCATTTGATGCCAAAAGCTAGTAACTCTCCATGATATAAATATACACCCCAACCTCAAAACATCACAAAGTTCCACCCGTGTGGCAACAACAGTGCCACAGAATACACCAGAAGTGCATAGAACTACATACAAATCTACTATCTCATGAACATGTAACCATCACTGGTTTCCGCGGACTCTCCTCCATATAAGAGAACTCCAGCTAGTAATTTCCTAGTTATAAATGTAATGGGACAAAGGTGGTCCAACAACTACTAGATGACCACAAGTTGTAAGTATATGTAATGCTAATAATTAAGTGGCACGAACAACAAAGCAAAAGAAAGTAACGGAAGGGTTAACGGTAACCCCCCTCCATGAATAAACGTACCAAAAGAAGTAGAAAGTTGTCCATTCCAATTAGATAAGCAGAAGTTTTTCAATAAAATTCTTGTAATAAGTGGCGTGCTTACTCCTTGATACGAGTGCACCAGCTGCCTAAAGTCACATAAAAAATGAAGAGAGAGAAGAGAAACACGAAAAAAAGGATCCCATCAATATGCGTACAGGTGAAATGTCACCAATAAATACAACTAGAAACTTGTAGTTCTTACCTGTCTCCACAAAAAAGAAGGTACAACCGCAATCCGCACCGTCTCGCTAGCAAGTGAACGGCGCGAAAATCCCGCATACGGGATTTCAATCCAAACGCTAGTATCACGTGATATCGGTTAGGGCTCACCTGATCATGAAACGATGTGTAAAGAGTGTACATCAGTTTATGAATTGTAATACTAAGTACATAGTGTATTGCATTATCTGCCAATGCAAATTAATTTAAGTGGGAAGCACCATTAGGCCACTCAAGGAGCGGATACAGGAACACATCAGAGCTATCCGTAACAACAACAGGGATTACCCGTTAGCAGCACATTATAACACCACACATAAGGATTCTGAAGTTTTAGGAATTAGATTCCATGGGATTGCTGCATTAAAAGAGGATCCCAGAGGAGGTGATAAAACATTGGCCTTGAGGAAGCTGGAGGCCAAATGGTTGATAAAACTGCGAACTGTTGATTTGGGTCTTAATGTGGATAGAGAGCTTCATGTTTTTCTGAAAGACTAATTTTTTCAACACATGTCATCTTTAACCATCTACAATGAACCATATAATGGTTGCTTTATATTCCCATGTATGAATGGTGTTAAATTCTTCAACTGCTAATGATGCCTACTCTGCTTGATCACTGATGTTTATCATGTTCTTATTCACTATGCATTGCTTTTGAATTTATTCTGTGACAGGCGTATTTATGAATGTTTACATGAATTAATTGATTTGGAGTATTGTAAATAGGAGGTCTAAGATACTACTTAACATTTACAAATTGTGCTATAATTGTATTGTTTATTATACATTAACTTATGTATACGAGGTGCACTCACTTATCTGGCACGATAACTAATTGTGACACTAACACTCTGACGATTATTATCGCTTATGTTCTTTTCTAGATATTTGCATGCCAGTTTCTCTCTTTTTTCTTTTGCCATCTGCGGCATTTTTAACTAATGGCTAATCCGGCCACAGAAGCAACATATATTTAATTGTTGTTGAATGATTATTTTTCTTTTGGTTTTTGACTTCTTGAATTACTTGACACTAGGTAATATATCAACATGCTTTCCGTATGGGGAAACACCAAACCCCTAGATAATATATCCGGCATTGGCTTATTTACATATTTGAGGATGGACACTCGGTTTATGTTCCATCCGATTTGCCCACATTTTTAGAGTTATTTCTTGATATTAGGTAGTGGACTATTTCTTTTGCATAACAATTACTGATCATTGGGCAGACGTGCTTCTTCCAATAACAATATCTACGTTGCATATATAGTTTGGTTGAGCGTTGGTACTGTTACGCTTTATTTTTGTGTAAACGTCTAGTTTCTTTTGATGTTACATTTATTTTATATAGAGGACAGGAGATCATTTATTATGGCGAGTATGATACTTTTTAATTATACAATTTTGATAGTCTATGGTGTTTTATATATACCGTTTATAGGGGAGACAACCATTCTAACATGGCGGCTAAATTTCCATGCCTTCTACACTCTTTACACATCGTTTCATGATCAGGTGACACCTAAGCGATATCACGTGATACTAGCGTTTGGATTGAAATGCCGTATGCGGGATTTTCGCGCCGTTCACTTGCTAGCGAGACGGTGCGGATTGCGATTGTACCTTCTTTTTTGTGGAGACAGGTAGGAACTACAGGTTTCTAGCTGTATTTATTGGTGACATTTCACCTGTACGCATATTGATGGGATCCTTTATTTCGTGTTTCTCTTCTCTCTCTTCATTTTTTATGTGACTTTAGGCAGCTGGTGCACTCGTATCAAGGAGTAAGCACGCCACTTATTACAAGAATTTTATTGAAAAACTTCTGCTTATCTAATTGGAATGGACAACTTTCTACTTCTTTTGGTACATTTGCTCATGGAGGGAGGTTACAGTTAACCCTTCCGTTACTTTCTTTTGCTTTGTTGTTCGTGCCACTTAATTATTAGCATTACATATACTTACAACTTGTGGTCATCTAGTAGTTGTTGGACCACCTTTGTCCCATTACATTTATAACTAGGAAATTACTAGCTAGAGTTCTCTTATATGGAGGAGAGTCCGCGGAAACCAGTGATGGTTACATGTTCATGAGATAGTAGATCTGTATGTAGTTCTATGCACTTCTGGTGTATTCTGTGGCACTGTTGTTGCCACACGGGTGGAACTTTGTGATGTTTTGAGGTTGGGGTGTATATTTATATCATGGAGAGTTACTAGCTTTTGGCATCAAATGAGAAGGACTCAGCCTGCTTTATGACTGCCTTGGAGAGTCTTTGTGACTTGAGTTTGTTGTGTTATACCCTATCGCTGAAATTCGAGCCTTAAGAAACCTACTCTTTGTTAGCTCGTAATCCTGATCTGATGGTGTTTTGTCCTCTTTTTAGATTGTATGATTTTTCACGCGCTATAGTGACTTTGGATACTTTGGACTTCGTGTTTTTGAACTTCTACAGAGTACTACGAACACCTTCAATACAACTTTCTACAATTTGTGGTGGGTTGTCAATATCTTACTTTATATTTGATATACAGTTCACTACAGTCGTATAACGCATGAGCCGTTTTCTAACTTTTCTTTTTGATCAACACCAACTTTTACTCTAGTGGTTACAATTTTACTTGTCACAAGGGTGTGACACTTCTGTCTTATTTTAGGATCTTTATCTTCCTTCTTGTCTTTAATATATCAAGCAGATCTTGGGAACTTTGGGCATCTTTCGGCACACTGATCTTTGATTATCACCAATGTGGGTGAGGACACAATTGTTAGTATCTTAACACTGATTTTCTATATTGTTTTTAAATTTATATTATAGGTGTATGTATTTAGTGAGTATGTTTATTTTTCCAGCCTTGAAAAAGTCTTTGTAAGACGAAACACGTGTCGGCTGGTCCGTGTATTGGAACTTGCAATCCTTTAAAAAAAATAAAGATGACAAGCAACTAAAATCTAAGGGGTCTTGAATTTGTTACCAGACAAGACGACCAACTAATGGAACTGATTCTCTTATGTTCTTCCTTGACAAGCATATGTGACTTGAACATAGTTGGCGATTTATATCAGTGGTTAATTTAACCTTTATACCGTGTAGGAGTGCCATTTAAGTCTTTTCTTTTGTAATTATTAGATATGGTTTGCGTTAAGGGATCTTTTCAGAAGGAGACATGTCCTCAGGTGGAATTCCAAACTTGGTAACAATATTGATAATAATACCTCCAATACAAATATCTATATCTCTTAGTCCAGCATTGTTTTTCTTTAATGCTTTTATTCTTTCTTACCCTTCCCTTTCCCCCCTGGATATCTTCTCTTTAAATGTATCTCATTATATTTCATAGCATCTCACTTCCCCTTTCATATTCTTGATATTTGATATTTGAGGGGGTATTTATAAAGCGCAACGTTCGCTCCGGAGGGAGCATCATGGCGCTGAAAAACCTGGATGCCCGGTCAAAGGTAGATATTCTATCTTATATTAATGTGCTTTATTCCTACCTATATAAGATATTTCATTCTCATCTATTCATTCTATATTTCTGATTCACTTTACATTATTTTATTACTTCAATGAACTACTTCAAAAATAATAATGGGATTTAATATATTACTATTTAATTATAGCTATAATAGTTTAACTCATGTATTTGTTCAGTCATATTGTAATTTGTTCTTTGATCCTTTGCACGTGTTCCTCCTTTTTCTCTTTCTTCAATTGTTTTAAACTTTCTAGTTATTCATCTTTTTAATTATGCGACTAGTTATCTCTATATGTATTCAATTTATTAACAAATAGTATTCATTATATATGTTTCTCCTTCTTATTTTAATATATCCATTTATCTATTATGCTAGATGTTACTATTATTATTATTCTTGTGATGAACTTTTGCAAAATTTTAATAAAAAATTACAACACGAATAAAAAGAAAGAAAAAAAAAGAAATCTTCGATTAGGACAACTGGTGCTATAAATAGTGCTTATGGCTTACTTCTGGCCTTGTCTAGAATTTGCCTTCAATTTACGAACATAGGGGCAGATTTATGTTTCCTGGCGCATCCCTGCAAATCAGCAAGGATGTGCCAGGAATGATGCGTCACGCAAGTTTACCCTTGCGCCACACATGATGCGCCGCATTTACAATGCGGCGCATCATGGCTCAGGAATAAACAGATGCGTGACGCATCCGATGGCGTAAGGTTGGCGCAGTGCTTCAGTTGCATCGCAAGCGCGACGCAACTCCAGCACTGTTCCAACCTACCCTATCCCTAACATGGTGCGTCAAGCCTTACGCCTGCTTCAAGCAGGAGCAGGGTTTTGGCGCATCAGCGTTGGGAAAGTGACTCAGTCAAATCTTATAGATTTGACTGAGTCACTTTTCAGGGGCGTTCCTGCGACGGAACGACCCCCCCTCTGTCGACACGCCCACGTGAAACCTGACGCAGGTTTTACGTGGCGCAGGGCTTTACATCGTGACGCATCTCCATAGATGCGTCACGATGTAAATATGGCGCAACGTGGCGCAGGGTTTACACCGCCGCTGCGTCACAAAAGTGACGCAACAGCGGCGTAAAAGTGGTGCATCTCCAATATAGATATGCCCCATAATTTGTTGACTAGATTCAGAGTGGGCATCACTCATTGCCTATTGTCCTTTCAAAAAAAGTGAGCTATGAACGATTAACTGAATTTTCGACCATTTGCTAATTTATCCTTCCAAATCAAGATGCACTTTATGTATTTTTGTCAAAGTTTAGAAAGAAACAGCTATTTAATTTCTTTATTTCGTGAAATCTGTTAAACAGAGAATGGCCTTTTGATTCTTGCATGTGTTATCAGCTCCCTTCTTTTGTTTTATGGTGGCACACTTTTTACCTACGGTCATGAATGTGAGATTTTTGATGATTAAATGAATTAATTTGTTCATTTCCTTCCTCAATGTTTTTATGTCTGTTCTAATCGAAATAGACATAATATTGATTGAATGACCTGAAATATTTTACATTGTTTAGTCTCTTATGTATTCCAGTGGATTTCCTGTACCGATGTAAATCACTTTGTTTCCTAAATGAGTGTAGCTGGCAGTATATAAAACTGCAAAAATAAAAATAAATAACTTTCTTCTGTTGTTTTATTCTTACCCGCTAATTCCAATCACAGTGCTTTAATTCCCTCCGTACGCCCGATTACAAGTGGCCTGTTAAACTGCTCTCTATGCTCAAAAAGGTGTTACAAACAGGACAGCACTTAATAGTGGTGCAATGTTTATCACACCCTGCAATTACCAGGTACTTTTGGCAGGAATTTACCAAAGGGGAAGGACCTGGACGCAAATGGTTTATCATTTGGTTTGCATCATTTTTTGGCATGGGCCTGATGCTAAATCTGTTTTGGGATATACAAAGCCACACAAAGCCTGATTTGCAATGAGAGATTACTTTATTTCTCCTCGTTACTCCCTCTTTGTATTTCGGCTGCATTCTGCAGCACACAATCAAGGAGGACTAAGCCTCCAAGGACAGTTTTAGTGCAGGAAGGGATCCATCCGGCATATAAACAATTCTGACTGCAACAGAAGCCCCCTGCGTCAAGGTGCAAGGATGCCTGTGTTGGCGCTAGAAAGGTAGAAGTGTGCCAGCGCTAGAAGAGAGTAGAAGTGTGCTATATCTTTGTAAATATGGCACAGTTCTGCTCTTTCCCTTGCATGCAATGCAGCACAGAAACTTCATCTGCTGCATCACTTTGCATGTTATGTTAGTAAATATGCTCCCTGTATTTACTGTGATCTGTGGATTTAAGTGCTATAAGAACCAAAGTTCACATTTTGTGCCAAAAGATGTCAGAATTACAGATAATTACTGTATACGGTAAATTCTGAACACCACAGTGGAGTGGTTAACATGAGCACTAGATGACACTTCTTTTCAAAAAAATGAGGCATTGGTAAATTAGGTGATCTGCTCAGAATCTAAAAATGTTGACCCGAAGTCAGTATTCAAACCTTGTTCCCCAGGTCCAAAGTCGGCAGATCTGGCCATTAGGTCACATCTCCTCCCTTCTCCTGCCATTGTCCTCTAGACCTCCCCTTTTCATTCTCTCTGGTCTCACAGCCGACATAATATAACTGTGATTTCAAAGCAGCACAGACCCAGTAGGGAAGCCCGTGGTAACCGCCCTTTCCACAACACATTTCTGTGAACCTGAACCCTCACCACATCTTTTGCTGTATTAGGCTGTATTAATAGAACCTCTTGATATTTGTAAAGATCTGTGTCCTCGATAAGTTAGAAATTTACTCTCTCACAATTCTTTTCCCTGCCCCACAAGGTTTCTATAGTGCCCCCCTGGACTTTGGGAGCAAGGGCTGATTTCACACCAAAGCTTCCTGGACGATCTTTGCCACCCTCGCCTTTGTGTAAGGCCGCACAGCCACAACAATGACCGCCTTTCAGCTGTACAAGTCCCAGTTCTTCCTTTTTTGCCCACTGTTGTTCAATGAGAGCATGCATGTAATAAACAAACAATGTAGCCCTTCAACTGTAATCAGTTATTGAAGTTGAGTTCTGACGTCACACTGCCTCCTGCTAGAGCAGACAGAAAGGGTGAAAGGCAGGCCACAGGGCATGATCGCAACTTGAAAAAGGGACATGGGCATTGTTTCTTCTTGGATTTGATATGTTTTACAAAAATGGAAAGAATTCGGCAGAAAGGAGACATTTATTTCAACATAGCATTTTTTTAATCAGACTTACATAAAGTTGGTTCTAATGTATTTTGGTAAACACCACAAACTACCTTTCAATGTGTTAAATTTAGCACTGCAGGTTATGGCTTAATTCTTCCTGCCTAAAATAAACATGAAAAAGGAAGACACACACAGCCAGATTTCCTAAACGTTGACGTAATGCAATGCAGCAAGGGAAGTTACTGCACTGACTTGTGTCAGAAGGAGAGAGCAGAGATGCACCATATCTACTAAGGTTTGGCGCAGTTCTGCTCTCTTGTAACGCTGGAACACTTCTGGCTGCCTAGCGTTAATGCAGGCACCCTTGTGCCACGCCGAAAGGATGTCGGCAGTGTGGTCACCAAACTATTCTTAGAAGCTTATTTATCTTTGTATGTTCGCTGCACAATGCAGATCACATGAAAAGAGAAAGTGAGGAGGAGAAATAAAGATACTTCTCCTCTTTATGCCAGCCTCAGGTAGGCGCACTATTTTGGCGCAAACCATGTGTACCAATGTAAGTAAATGTTGGTTTGTGCCAAAATACATTGGAGGATGCATGGGACTGCCCATGTATTTCCTCCCAACGCAGGGCAGCGCTGTGGTCCTTATTTGCGTGACTTGGTAAATACCAACATGGATTTTGCATTGGGACTGCACCACTAAAGTGGTGCAATCCTGACCAAACTGTTAGTAAATCTGGGCCAAATGATTTCAGAAGTTTTGGGAAGGGTAAAGGTGTGACCATATATATCATAAGTCAAGATTTTGTCTTCTTATATTGTTTTATAACTCAAGATTTTATGGTCTATTGCTCTATAGACCTCCGGGCTCTAAATTGAGATTCTTGGAAGTGCTTAGTGACTTTCTTGATACCATTATACACTATCCTAATTTCACAATATGAGGGGATTTTAATCTTTATCTGGAGGATACATCTAATCAAGATGAGAAAATGCTCATTGATAATATGAGGTGATTTGATTTGAAATTACTGAATGCCACTCCAACACATACTGTAGGACATATGCTGGATGGGGTTTTCTTGCCCTTCATAAAATTTACGGTGGGAGGTTACCTTCCCCGTTTCCTGGTCTGACCATCTGATGGTACACTTTAGCATCAGTCTCAATATTCTGATTAAGCTAAACAGAAGGCCTAGTCAGCCCATTGCTATCAGGGCTTGGAACAACATTGATCTAAATAAGTTTGTTGAGACTTTGGATGCCTCAAAGCCTACTATAGGCAGCGGTTCTAATGACGCTGCAGATGAGTTCTTTAATTGGATCAATGAGGCAGCTCTTCAAGTGGCACCTATCAAATTGGAGAAAAATCACAGGAACTGTCCCACAGCTCCCTGGTACTGACAACTGTTAAAAGATTTAAAAAATAAGTGCCAGAAACAAGAAAACGTTTGGAGGACTACTTATTCCTTAGTGGAAAAGGCAAATAGAAAGCATTTATTCAGGAATATAAATCCCTGATAAAATCAGAAAAGATTAAGTTCTTCTCAGATAAGAATAGATTGGTCACTTACTCTCCTTGGAAATTATTACAAATGGTTCAGATGCTGTCACGCCTGTCCTCTTCCTCTATTCCAATTGTTCAAGGATTGCCGCGACGTGCGGTCTATGCCCCAGCCTCAACCCCAATATCCCATGCGTCGTGAAGCTAGACCGCACGTCGCGGCAATCCTTGAACAATTGGAATATCAGGGTGTTATTGAAACTTGTGTGTCCCCTATGAATAACCCTTTATTCACTGTGACGAAGCCTGACGGGTCGTACCGTTTAGTTTTGGATTACCGGCACTTAAATTCGCATTGCCGGACCTGCGCGGTACAGAATACTCACAGCTCGGCTCTTGTCGACAGTCTCGTGCGTAAGAGATTTAAAACGACACTTGACATCTCCAATGGCTTTTTTAGCCATAACCTGTCCACACTGAGTAGCCAGTGGACGACGTTTACTTCGGGCGGCAAACAAAAACAGTTCACAAGATTGGCCATGGGCTATAAAAACAGCCCTGGCGTCTTTTCCGCTCGCGTGGTCTCTCTCTTACAGAGAATAGACCCCGACGCATACTACTATGTTGACGATATCTACCTCACGGATGATGAGCTGATGCCACATCTGTCTCGAGTCGACAATATTATAGTGAGTTTTGCAGACAATGGCTACAAATTTAATTTTGCGAAGTCTCACATCGCGGAATATACAGTGTTGTTTTTGGGCTGCGAACTCAACAATGAAGGTAAGGGATTGGCTCCTCACTTTCTGGAGAAGTGCGCATGCCTGCGTGCTCCTACAACACTGAAAAAATTACAATCTTTGCTGGGCTTTCTGAATTTCGGACGTACGTATATTCCTGATTATGCCCAGCGTATCAAGCCGCTTTACGCCTTGGTACAACCTTCTTTTTCGAAGTCTAGCTGGCAGCTAGAACATTCTGCTATTCTACAGTCTTTACAGGCTGATCTTCTTGCTTCACAATACTTATTGACACGTGATAACCGCACTAACCTGGTAATAAGAATAGTACCAGGCGCAGTGGGTTTCACGTATTTGACGTTCAATGAGGGCGATACAGTCCCCATTGCGTATAAATCACACTTGTACACCTCTGCTGAATTGCGTTTTTCCACTGTCGAGAAAGTTCTGACGGCAGTACAGATGGCGATCCTTAAAGAACGCGCACTGTCGCATGGAAAACAGATACTGGTTGTGACACCGTATCCTGCCCTAGAGGCAGTAACAAAAGCAAGTGTACCAAATTCTAAAGCTTTGCATCCACGGTGGATACAATGGGCCACAACTCTGACATCACCAGATGTCACTTATATCTTTGCCGCCTCTTTACAGACTCAGGAGTATTTACAGTATGAATTCGTTCATCCGGCTCCTCTGTCTTTGCGCCCGCTCGAAGAATACCATTGTGTCATATACACTGACGGCTTGGCGCAGCCGGCGATTGGATCAAAGCATGCCTATTCTGCGGCTTGCGCAATTGTCGTGGGTACATTCGTAAATGGTGAATTCCAATCTGATGCCGTGCATACGCAGTCATTGGGTGATTGTACCACGCAATTGGCGGAGCTCCGGGCTCTGGTGCTTGCACTGGAGTTTGCTGATCCCCGTGTTACTACTCTTATAGTAAGTGACTCCTTTTATTGTGTCCAGTCCTACAATGACAACTTACACTTCTGGTCTCAAAACGATTATCGAGATACCAAAGGTAGCACAATTAAGCATAAACTGCTTTGGGTTCGAGTGGCAGACTTTAAAGAACGTCTCCCTCTCGTGAATGTTATTCACACTCTTGGTCACCAACGACTTGGTGTCCATGCTGTCGGTAACAGCTTGGCTGACGAGGCAGCAAAAACCGCAGTGGCAACATACTTAGTAGCAGCAGTTACAAGATCCAAAAGTAAGATTGATGATGACATCTTGGCAGCTATTGCTGCTACAGAGAAGGGAAGTGATTACCCGAAGGGTTTTGCTTCTCGTTATTTTTATCACTTAAGTCCCGTTAGTGAGGATTAACGACGTTGGTGACAGAATTATTCCCAACGTGGACTGCAGACCATCTCTGATACTAGCAGCGCACGAGGGGTTGGCGTCAGCACACGCCGGCGTGTCCGCTACTATATCTCTGTTACAACAACGTTACTGGTGGTTTGGTTTATATAAACAAGCGCGCGCTTATGTTCTTGATTGTGACATTTGCCAACAGATTAAACCTTCCACTGTTGCGCGCCCACCACAAACACAGTTGTACATATCTAATAAACCATTTGGTTGTGTTTATCTAGATCACTGCGGTCCTTTTTCTTCTGATACTGCGTACAAGTATATCTTGGTTGCAGTGGATTCGTGCACACGTTTTCTCTGGGTATGGCCACAAAGGAGTGCTGACTCGCGGACTGTCATCAGGGATTTGCGTGTCTTTGTGGGAACTTTTGCGTGTGGTACCTTCCATTCTGATCAGGGCCCTGCATTCGCCTCTAAGGCTTACAAGGAGGCTATGAGAAATTTGGGGGTCCAAGTCAAATTTTCGTCCCCCTACCGACCTGAGGGTAATAGTGTGGTGGAACGAATGAACCGTGACTTAAAGCAATCTTTGACAGCACGTGTTTTAGGCACAGGCCGGAATTGGCTAGCCCATTTGTATAACGTCCAACGTGCACTTAATAATCTCCCTAGAAGGTCTCTGGGTGGGCGGACCCCATACATGATGCTCTTCGGAATCAGAATGTTTGTCCCAGACCTTGATGGTCTAGACATGGCGGCGTCGACCGCACTCTTTGACGTAGATGATCACTGTGCTGTTTTGCAGACCCTACAAGAAGCCAGAGACACTCTTTCGAAGGAACACTTGCCCTCCAGGTCTGATGCTGAGCTTCAGATTCCGGTAGTCGGCTGGCTACCCCGAGTTGGAGACTTGGTCCGTGAGAAGGTGGAGAACAAGAAGGAGTTCGGCCCCTCTTATCGTGCACCAGTTCCAGTGCTTGGAGTGCAGGGTACAAGAACAGTCATTTTACCTCCACTTCCTGGTCGCAAAGAAAACAGGTACATCTCTATTGACAATGTCAAACTTCAGCGAGTGGCCGATACTTCTTAGTCTGACTCCAGCAGTTTCATGCCAGACGATGCAAAGAAATTCAGTATTGGTTCCTGCTTCTAACACCTTGTCTGATGTTGCCATCGAGATGCAGTCAGTTACTGATCCCTTGTTAATACCGCCGGCTGGTGGTCTGCCCGAAGAGACTGAGTATGCTTCTCCTACAAATGGTCACTCGCCTGTTTTACAATCTACGGCGGTTGACCAGTCCCGTTTCTCCTTTGACACTAACTCATTGCCTTCTACTTCCCCTTCGAACATTGCTATTTTTGCTAGTTGGTTCAAAAGACATTTTTTGATTCCCCCTTGGACATACATTTGGATGGTGCTTATCAGTATTTTTTTGTTTATGTCCATTGGATTTGTAATAGTGTTTTTCCATCTGGTGGATGGCCACTATCTCGAAGAGAGATCCACAATTAGACTTATCAATGGAACTTTGGCCCCCCACTCCTCGTCCCACATCATGAAAAGGGACCAGACTTCTGTGAATATTACTGCCTGGCCCGTTTTGGATGGAATTGCGTGGGATGCTGTTAAATTCCAAATTCATGGTCCGACACAGGTCATCAATGTACCTAATGTATTTCGTGTTTCTATGGGTGATGTGATTAAGCAGAACATTCGTTCTGATGATTGGGATGTTCATGCCATTGAAGCACTGTTTTCTGATTTGAAATATTATGCAGCTTTTGATGCAGAAGATTTGGTAACTAGACATAATATCGAAAAAAAATTATCGAGTAGCAAGAATATCGAGTTTTTAATATCGAATGGACAGAATATCGACTTGCAAAAATATAGTGGTGAAGAATATCGAAAAACAGGTAAGAAATATCGATTGCAATAATATAGAAGTAAGTAATATCGACAGTCATAATATAGTTGTTAAAAATATCGAATTTTTTATAGTGTTTTAAGTGTTAGTATATGTGTTAAAAGTATGTATTAATATTGTAATGTATGTTAGAATATTTTTAAAGTAATTAATTTTATATTATTTTATTTTTGTGTAATTTAATTCCGTAGCGGGTTGTGGGTTTATAGGGGAGTAGGGTGGGAAGTAATTTAATTATAATACATTAAATAATAATTTATTGGAATTATTAATAATTTTTAATTTAATTTTGCGTTTTACTTCTGTAGCGGGTTGTGGGTTTATAGGGGAATAGGGTGGGAAGTAATTTAATTGTTATTAGTTAATTGTTAATTGGTATTGAAAATTAATTGGTTGTTGATTAATTATTAATTGGTGAATAATTAGTATTAATTGGTAATTAATTTGTATTAATTGTTTATTTGATAATTATGTTAATTGTATTTAATATTTGTAGTGGGTAGTGTGTTTATAGGGGAATATGGTGGGAAGTAATATAATTGTAAATAATTAATTATTTAATTGATGTGTGTGTATTGTTAATTAATATATCTTTAATTTAATTTAGCGTTTTACTTCTGCAGCGGGTTGTGGGTTTATAGGGGAATAGGGTGGGAAGTAATTTAATTGTTATTAGTTAATTATTAATTGGTATTGAAAATTAATTGGTTGTTGATTAATTATTAATTGGTAAATAATTTGTATTAATTGGTAATTAATTTGTATTAATTGTTTAATTGATAATTATATTAATTGTATTCATTTAATATTTGTGTATATCGTTAAACAATATATTATTAATTAATGATTAATTGGTATCATTAGCATTTATTAATGTTTGTTATTGAAAAACAATTGGTTGTTAATTAATTATTAATAGGTAATTAATTAAACAAAAATATATTGGCATTTATAAATAATCAATTATTAAATCTTGTGTGATTGGTAATTAATTGTAATACGTGATTTGGTATTAATAATTAATTAATTGTTAACAAAATATTAATTTATTATTTTCCCTACTTTTGCACTTACTTGAGTGGGAATAGTAATTTTTACCCTACTGCTTTGCAATGCTTTCCCTACTGTTGCACTCTCTGGAGTGGGAATAGTAATTTGTATCCCTACGCTATCCAATGCTTTCCCTACTGTTGCACTCTCTGGAGTGGGAATAGTAATTTTTACCCCTATGATATCCAACGCTTTCCCTACTGTTGCACTCGCTGGAGTGGGAATAGTAAATTTTACCCTCCTGCTATCCAACGCTTTCCCTACTGTTGCACTCTCTGGAGTGGGAATAGTAATTTTTACCCCTACGCTATCCAATGCTTTCCCTACTGTTGCACTCAATGGAGTGGGAATAGTAATTTTTACCCCTACGCTATCCAACGCTTTCCCTACTGTTGCACTCACTGGAGTGGGAATAGTAAATTTTACCCTCCCGCTATCCAACGCTTTCCCTACTGTTGCACTCTCTGGAGTGGGAATAGTAATTTTTATCCCTACGCTATCCAATGCTTTCCCTACTGTTGCACTCTCTGGAGTGGAAATAGTAATTTTTACCCCTACGCTATCCAACACTTTCCCTAGTGTTGCACTCACTGGAGTGGGAATAGTAAATTTTATCCTCCCGCTATCCAATGCTTTCCCTACTGTTGCACTCTCTGGAGTGGGAATAGTAATTTTTACCCCTACGCTATCCAACGCTTTCCCTACTGTTGCACTCTTTGGAGTGGGAATAGTAATTTTTACTCTCCCGCTATCCAATGCTTTCCCTACTGTTGCATTCTCTGGAGTGGGAATAGTCATTTTTACCCTCCCGCTATCCAACGCTTTCCCTACTATTCCACTTACTGGAGTGGTAATAGTAAATTTTACCCGCCCGCTATCCTACGCAGAAAATATTGAATATTTTTAATAAATATTACGTTAATATATATGTATTAATTTTTTTTTACTTACATTAATTATTTATTAATTTTAATGTTATTTAAGTATTTTTAAGTATGTGTCAGTTAATTATATGTATTATTTCATTAATTTTACATTACTTTTAAAACATTTAAAAAATTCGATATTTTGACTAACTATATTATTTACAACGATATTTTGGATTCGATATTTTTGTACTTTCCTGTTTGGAGATAGGAATTCGATATTTTGGTATTCTATATTTTGGCATCGATATTTTTGTAAGTCTATATTTTTGTAGTCGATATTATGTCAGTGATCCAGAAGATTTATATGAGAATGCGGCTAACTATGCAGAACAGTATTGTTTTCAGCATTATGGCAATCACTTCCTGCATAAAGCGAACACTTTTCGTAATTTTGTAAATTTTACCCAATGGGAACACTGTCCCACCCCCTCTTTCGGCAGTTCACCTACATTAGTTGATAAGTATACTTATTTTACTGATTTCAGTGTTTCCGACCCGGCATCCTTTTATTTTAAAGTGATGCCTGAGTCTGCCTCGAAGGTTAGACTGACACACACCAAATTACTCTATTCTAAGTCCTTTATGGATGAGTTGTCAATCAAAGGTTATGATCTGTGGAAGGCTACTATTGATCTTAAATCGGTTTGGGGTTCCAAACCGTGGCAGGTTCAGGGAACTGAAGCTTTACATCGTGCCTGTCTTGTACCAAATCATATGTTGTTTTTAAATTCAACCATCTTCCAGACCACCTGTTTTGGATTGGCCACTTCTAAAAAACTAAATTCCCCTTCTGTTCCAGATCTGGGCGCTTACCCAAATTGGGATAACCACACAGATCTGTCCCTTCCTGCTTTGCAGTCATTGGTTTCTAATACATCTTTCAATATTTCGAAATTTAGTAGTGAAGGATGGTTAATTTGGCAAAGCAGTTCCGATACCTGTCAACGTCGTTTTCTAGGTCTGAAACCGGGGTATACGCAGCAACGCGTAGACCCTCGGTTTGAGTCATCTCATACAGTAACTACCTACTCTGTAGGGAAATTATGTCAGTCCTGGCTGCGACATTCCACCTTGGCATCTGTCAAAGTTCATTTATCAAAATTACATGACAAAATAGATTTTGAATGATTTTGTTAAAGGTCCTGTGGGTGGCAGATCCAAGAGGTGGGCGTATGCTATTTACAACGAAGTATGGAAATTGTCGCAAATTGAGGCGGCTTCTAGATTGAGAGCTATTGATCAAGCAAATATGGAAAAGGTATTAGCCGTTATAGATAATAGCATTAACACGCTATCTTCCAGAATTTATACATTAGACAATATTGTTTCTTCAATTGTTGATATTGTACACGATGATATGTCTGTTTTGTATCATGGTCAAAACCAGTTGCGTTCTGTTATGCAGTTTGCATGGACATTGCAAATGTTAAAGGCAGGAAAGGTCCCCTGGGACTATCTGAATACGACATCATTATTCCTTCCTTTTAACCTTACTGTAAAACAGCAGTTCATGTCCATGAAAGATGCTACATATTCATTGTTACACATTGAAAAATTGGAGCCATTACCATTCTCTGTGGCGGAATTAAATTCAGCCGTGTGGTTAGTACATGGGTTGATCACGCTCCCTTTCGCGCTTTTTAGGTTTACGTCCTGTATGAAACACTATGCTCTGGGTAGATATGAACAGCTGGGTACCGCTTTCATACATGAGGTTTGGTCCCTCCCTTTTACGTATAGATGTACAAGAGACGGTACAGAGGTTTATCTGAAAGGTGAGGAATGTACCTCGACACCTGATCATTCTGTAGTATGTAGGCACATTCAGTTACACGGTGCTTGCAATGTACACGCCCCGAATTTGGCCTGCGTCCTCAAGGGTATCCCAGTACCAGTGATTACACCATCTTTCACGCTGCTTGCAAACGGTAGTTATTTGATTTTGAATAATGAAGCTTGCTGCGGGATGTTAGTGGGAATCCCATATATAGTGACTGTATCGCAGAGAGTAGTCTGCTGCAATAATGTTCTATTTCCTCCCCCGCATGGGCGGCTGGATGTTTCCATCTGGCCTTCTATTCCGACCTTGAAAGCAGAGTTCAACAAGATGAGCAGAATAAGAGCTCTATTGTCCCAAAAGGAGGTGCCATTGACTTCCTCCCGAGAAACATTTGTCCTTCACGTGGCAAATACGCGCACTGAGGTACAGGCGCTTTTGAATACTGACCTCCCCCTGCATTTTGGAGCTTTGATCCAAACAATCTTCAATGCCTCGTCAACAACTGGCCTGGCTCATTTTTTTAAACTTGTAGGCTCAGGCCTCGTGACCTCCTTCCAAACTATTTTTGGTGTGATTCCGGCATTTTTTCACTCTATTTTTGCGAGCGTCTTTGGCGGTGTCCAGCTGATTCTGGCGCTGGTGGCAGGTGTGCTACTTTTACTTTTCATACTACGGAATGGCTGCACTTTCTGTGCCTCAAGACAACCTGCCCCGTCTGCATCTTCTTCGTGACAGGATGCTTGAATATTATGGTGTCCTGCCATTGGCGACTTTGAGCCTGGCGTATGGATTATCCTTCCGGTATTCCTACTTCACCTGCGTGCAACCTGTCTTTCACTGCCTAGATTGTCCCTTTGAATGGCCTCTGGATTTGTGCTTATCCAACACGGTGTCTCCGGACTCGGATTATGATCGACTGATGAGGCCCTTAGTGTCTCACGAGTTCGCCTGTTCTGGTGTTCGGATTATGGCCTGTGGTGCGGCGCATGGAATCCTGGGTAATTGGGACATCGCAAGGGCGGCATATGACTTCTTGGATATGAGTTATTTGGAAGAACACGCCGGTTGCCCTCCGATGGTGCTAGAGGCTCCGCTGATTGAAGAACATGTATGTTCCTTTTCTTTGATTAACTGGATGGCTGACACTTTTAGTGGCCGTGCCAACGATTTTCTGCTGGAAGCTGTTGCTACGTATGCTGCATACACGTTCATGGATTGAGTGAACTGTCATCCACTATCTTTTTTCTACCCACGTAAGCAGCTCTGTGATGATTTGGCAAACTTTTTCAAGAAAATGTTTGAGGATGCCTATGATGAGTTAAATGTGATCCAGAGGGAGGGGTGTCTATTGGACAAGGAACATCCTTCAGAAGAAAATCGTTGACTTTCCGCAATTTTACATGCTTGACTCCTGAGCATGTAAAGGAGTTTATATTGACCATCAAAACAGGGGGGCTGTAGATCAGTGCTCTCCTCGAGTGCTACATGAGGTTGTGGGATGTATTGCCACTCCTCTTGCTGCACTGTTGAATACCGTGATTAGGGCAAGAAAGGTTCCTAAGTCATGGAAACAGGCATCAATCATTTCATTATTAAAAAAAACCTCTTTAAACTCCAATGAAGAAAACCACCATTGCATCTCCCTTTTGAAGCAAAAAGTTTAGGGAAACATTTCAATATATCAATCTCCAAATTCATGGATCGTAAAGAGATCTTGGACGAGGCTGAGTTTGGGTTTGGAAACCCCACAGTACGGAATCGGTGTTAGTGGTAGCCACGGCTGAGATTTGAGACATAATGGATAAAGAGGGGAAGGCTGCGGTAGTGCTTCTAGACTTGTCCGCAGCCTTTGACACCGTTAGTCATTCATTGTTAACACATTGACTGACAGAAGTAGGAATTGGAGGGTCAGCTTTCAGTCTTCTCTGTTCCTTCATAGATGATAGCGAACAATCAGTTGCCCTAGGAAATTTCTCTTAAAAATCCTTTACCTTGCCATGTGGTGTCCCACAGGAGTCATCATTAAGTCCTACGCTATTTAATATGTACATGGCTCCTTTAGCCAAATTGATAAGAACTTTTAGTTTCTCCACTACAGCCTATTCCGCTGAAAACCAAACAGTGGTACCTATCACCAGCGCCACATAGGAAGTGGCCCAGCGATTTAACAACTGTATGAGAGCCATAATGAAATGGATGAGCACCCACTGTCTTAAGCTTAACTCCAATAAGACAGAGGTGCTGATCTTTGGTAAAGCTGTCTCCTTTTGGGATAACACATGGTGGCCCTCAAGATCTGGGTGATTTGCCTACTCTTATTCAATCAGTGAGAAATGTGGGTATCGTGTTTGATTCCAGACTCATTTATGTGGAACAGACCAAGCAGATTATGTCATCATGCTTCTTAGTGTTAAGAACCTTAAAGAAGGTTCTTCCCTTCATAGCATTCAATCTCAGGAAGACTGTTATCATTACTCCATGAATGGTTACTGCAATGCCCTATATCAGGGCATGCAGCAAGGGCTGTTAAAAAAACTGTAAAGAATTGAGAATGCAGCAGCACGCTTACTTTATAATATTAAGAAGTTTGAGCCCGTTTCAACCACTTTGGCTAAACTTCACTGGCTCCCTGTTAAGAAAAGGGTAGCTTTCAAGGCACTTGGCACAGCCCATAAACCTCTTCATTTTACAGGTCCCGAATTTTTTAAGAAAAGATTTTCTTGGTATCTACCTAAGAGGGATCTGCAATCTGTGGCCTCAAGGAAAGTTGTTGTACCAAGAATTTATAGAGCCTCTTGGGGCGGCAGAGCTTTTGTGTACCATACTTCAAAGCTTTGGAATTCTATGCCTGAGCTGCTGAGAGGACCAATCCAATCTGCAGAAGTTCCTGAAACAGTAGAAAACCTGTTTTTTTATGCTCTTATTTTAATTTCTGACTAGGCACGGTATAAAGGATTCGTAGTAGACGTAGAGTGCCAAGACGCCTTTGGGCATAAGTCGCGCTATAGAAATCTAAAATCAATCATAAGGAATAAAATAGCCTCACCCATACATTGCGGGGATATTGCAAGTCACCTTAGTGTTCCATGATCTTATAAAGGAACTCTGCCTTCTTCCACGTTTCTTTATGTGATCATAGAACTCCAAGCTGACTTGCAATATCCTTATAATGTATGAAAGGGGGTACTTTATACCATATATTATAATGGGTGGCTTCATTACCAACAGTTGTATAAAAAGCAGTGTAGTTCTGCTGGGAATCAATTTATTTTTACTGCCTACAGGTCAGTGCTTTATTTCAGTTTATAGCTGTGTTGCAATCCACTAAAGAATTATAAAATGGCCTCCTTTGTAAAATACCCTTGTGAAATTCGCTGACCTGATGAGTCAGAGACATACAAGGTTTGCAACTGAGATATGTGGTGATCGCAGGTCAGGATTTCAGATTCCTGCAAGGTTGACACAGCCTTCCATCCGTTTGAAGGCGGTAAATGGAGTACCCCAGTGACTTTCAGTGTTAGAAGTCAACAGAATCATGGTATTACGCACTCTGTAAAAACACTACAATTATATTTGTGTGAAGCTTTAATGACAGGATGGCACTGCTGATGTACTCATTCGCAAGCACGATAGATGGAAATTGATCCTGCTCTGCATACTGCAGCCAATCGGACCAATGAGGAACAAAGGAAGACAGCTGTACGCAGTAATACTGGAGACTGGGACCAGTCGGATGCTAGTGGCAGGCTGCTTGGACACAGTCTCCCTTTTGGGCTCCAGTCTATACTACTACACCCACACTAAGAAAAAAAATATGCAGCTCATGGATGGATGTGGCCTGTGGGTGTCATGGCAACTATTCATCAGCACGTGGGTGTTACTATAGTGAAGCAAGGCATCTTTAACCATCCTTGTCAATGTTTGCTTTACCCACGCATCTCAGAAAAACATATGAAATAATGATTTTCCAAGAGTGTTCTCTTGTTCCTATTATGCATTTGATCTAATGCATATTGTACATTTAATTCATATCAGGCTTCGATGAGTCATAACACTTTAAAACGTCATTTACACAGACAGTCGTGAAGAAGAAGTAGCCCGGAGCTTCATTGTGAGCAGTCATGTTTTCACGGAGACCCTACTTTAAGAAACATATTAAGAGCTACAACAGGTAACGATTGAGCGATTTATGGCAGTGACAAAATGATGCAGTAAACCCGAAGGTGAGAATAAATAGAAGTGGCAAAATCATATGATAACACATGCCTTGAAGAGAATTTGCAAAAGACAGAAGGGGCCAGCAGAGAGGCGCATGCGTAAAGGGTAAAAACTGATCCTACAAGATGCATAAACTTCTAGGATTCAGGAAAGGGATAAAGAATGCGAACACGTGAAAAGATAGATTTCTAATTGAAATGTTTGGTGCTTGGAGTATGGGTGTATGCCTTGATGAGCAGGGGCGCAACTAACCCAAACTTCGGTAGGAGAAGGGATAACAGGTTAACCAGTGGAGGTGGGGCTAACACCTCAAACATTGTTGCAGTGCTCATTAGGGCCAATACAAGAAAATAGAGCTATAAATTGTGCATTTCCATCATATTGGTAAAACTTGAAGGATTACAACAAACGTGTTTTCGTGCAATTCTCAATATTTACAGGCCACTGACAGAGATCTTTAATAAAAAGGGCAATGAGTGGTTTGACTTCTAAAAAGCAGCTTCACAGATTTCAGTACAAAGCCCTCGAGAAACTAGTTGTCACCAAGTTGTTACAGGACATGGCTCTTTCTGATAAGGAGCTCATGAAATATTTGTAATTCAATAATTAACAGTCAAACTTTCCTGTCTGACTGTTGACCAAAGGTCCATTTTCACTCTAGTCATCGAGATGTTTCTGGATACGCTTTTTTGAGGCTGAACGCATTTACAAATCTCAGAATATTGAGTTTAATGGGTTAATATACTGATTTCAAGATGTGGATCTAGAAAGTCTCAGGTTTGATTCCTAATTTATCATCAAATTGAATAAGCGAGTGCCAATCAAAAGGCATTATTACCACCAGTTAATCACCAGTTTAATTTCTCTGCAGGAATCTGCCCTATTCTATATCAAAGTAAAATAGTTAACACCCCTCATTGAGCAGTTCTCATTTTAAGAGATCGGATTACACCCATGCAGGAAGCCATTTTGCCTAAAAAAACTGGCAAAAAAGGTGTTACCTTGAAATAACTTGAACAAATGGTGTTCTAACATGAAGAATGCAATTCTTCCTCCAAGTTGCAGTACATTTAAAGTGAGTGGCTGATGGGCATAGCCCTAAAAAGAGGTCACTCCAGCAGAAACAGAAATAGCACATCTTAATAGCATATATTAAAATAACAACCACCATGCTTTCATTTCTATTCAGAAGCCCCCAGTGCATAACGTGTAAAATCCACTCAAATAACAATGTTGTTTTTGATTCCTGTAGCGGCAATATGCATTATAAAATGCTACATTATTTTGCCATTTTCCACACAGTTCCTTTGAGAAGAATGGCCTTATTCTCCTAAATGCCTACACTAAGTATATGCATTAGCCCAATCTGGGTACTGAGAGAGGCAACATGGAGGCAGGGACTCAAGTTGGACATCTGGCAGACAACATGGCTACCAGTGTGTCAATGTAACACTGGAATGAGTAGTGCATGAAGCAGTGTTTTCATTGTGTAAAGCTTTTGGTATGGTATCCTATTATATACAATAGCTCAAGTATGCTGCTTCTGACGGACCCAGGCTTCGTATAAAAGCAGAATAAGGTTTCAAAACCATTTTGCTGTCAAACTATGGCCCAGATTTATTAGGGAATTGCATTGTCCTTTCGTGACGCAAGTTGTCACAAGTCAATGCAAGTCCTTAAATGATATTTACAAAGTCACACAAGGGGCTATTTGTTCTGCCTTGCATGGCTTTGTAAAGAAATGTAATGCAAAACAGTGGTTTGCACTGCAATATATGACATTGTGGTAAGGCTGAAATGACAAACAACATTAGGAAAGGTATATAGATAATCAGTCAAAAAGGCACATTTAAAGAGCCTTCCTCAACATAGAATGGTCCTCTATTAGGCGCAGGCCCAGACAGAGTGCATTCTAAATAGAGGGGGGCAACAAAGGAGAATCATGGATGTCAAATCACCAAAATGCCAGGGGAAGTAACATCACACACCCTTTGACCTTAATGACATCCCAGGAAATGGTATCATATGATCTATGACCTCAAATCTTCCCTGGAAGTTGTGCAACATGACCTTAACACTGACAACATCACAAAAATGGACATTGTTGAAGTACCATGATAACTGCATGATTGATTAATAGAAAAACACAACACACACATGTCTACTTTAGGTACTACTTATATTAGGGTGCAGACATGATCTTTGAAAGTGGTAAAAGTGATGGTATTGTTTCCCTGAATCGTAGCAAAAGAGCAAAGCAAGTGAAACAGCCCTCTTCTAGGCTGGGGTTCAGAGCAGTTCTTGCCCCAAAAACATTTTCAAACAAATTGGGACAAATTGTGCATTTTAGGCTCTGAAGGGACACTCATTAAATATTCAAGTCCTTCAATGGTATGCCAAGCCTATGTAATCTGGTGCTCCCCAGGAATTGACCCAATTTTTCCCCAAAATGTGCTATGTGTGGCTCTGTATTAAAAAAATTACATCTGTTGTGCCAGAGCCAGCATTTAGCCATCCATGCCATTTATATGCCATGGGTGCCCCTGATGCCAAAAAGACTACATACACTACATCTGTGGGAGAGTATTGCTATTAATGCCATCCACATACCATGAGTGACTCCTATGTCAAAAATTACCTATATTCTGTCATGGCCAGCATTTTGCCATTGTTGGCTCTCTCTCATATTCCATGGTTGTCATCTCTGATGACAAAAATTACCTCCAAAACCCTACCACCATTGTGCCAAGGAAGCCCTACTAATTAGAATTACTTTAGGTCTGTCATCACCAGCAGTGTCCCATATTAATGAATGAATGAATGAATGAAAAAAGTTTATATAGCACTCAGCTACTCCAAAAGGAGTGTCCCGGCGCTGCAGAATCACATACCTGCTTAGCCTAATGATGATTTAGCTTCCAAAGAGCCAGGTTTTCAACAGTTTTTTAAAACTTATCAAATCCTTAGAACGTCTCAGGGGCAGAGGAAGTGTGTTCCATGCCTGTGCACCCAATATGCCAGCAATTACCTCTAGTATGCCAGTATCATTATTTTACCATGGGTGCCCATGAGGCCAAAATTACCTCCTGTATGCCAGTGTCAGTATTTTGTCACAGATTGTCAGATGCACTAACCTGAGATATCGGGAACCCAGCGGGAGCGATGTTCGTGCTTGTCCTACCATGCCCTTCACTGCGTTGCAGACCACATTTCTGCCAGCCCGTGTGACAATAAAGGGAATGGAGAAACAAAGATACAAGATCTGGTCCATTGGCTCAGTGGACACCCTCATCTGTGGTTGCCGGGTAGGCGTTGCCCTTGACGTAATGCCAGTAGGGCGTTGAGGATGTGGTGCACACTATGATATAAATATAAACAGAATTACTCACAAATCATCACACCTAATGCTAGCACTCACCTGCGCATCCCACCACATTCTCCTCAGTATCTATATTACCTTTTCACGCAGCCAGATTAGCAGGTAGCATGGGATCTTGTCTCAGGTGAACGGCAGGCTGTTGCCTTCAGTTAAGTCACTGAATGATCGCCTGATGTAATGAAGCCCTTCTCCAATCCGAAAAGGCTATTAGGCACCTTACACACGTGCCCCACAATAATGAACTGTCCAGACCTGAACCAGGTATACCTTTGGGTTACTTCACCCTCCAACTATCCCTAGTGGCTATCCCTAAACATTGCAGCAAGTTGGGCATGAGATGCTCAGGGCAATGTCATATGCGCTAGCAGTTGCAGTCCTGTATGTACTAACTTGTTACCTTTGTCGAGAGCTACTGTGGCGAGATTCTATAGTAAGGCGGTGCAACTTATTGTACAGTTACAGACGGGCAGATATCCACTGCAGGTCTGTGACACAGGATGACATGCTGACATTGACTGTAGACTCATGACACAGGATGATGACATCCACTGCAGACTGGTGACACAAATGATGTACCGATGTCCTCTGCAGGCTCTTGACTCAGGATCCACTTGATGCCATTATCATGACATACAACAGCGACTGGAGCTTTTCTGAAGATGCAATCAAGGCTGTACAGATTCCTGATTGTCTAGCAACCGGGTGCAGGTGGGGAGTGCCTTTATAGTCCTGGTCCAATTAAGATGGCTGCTGAGTGGGTTACTCATTTCCTGATAGCATAATCATCAGGCTCATAGCATGACATGATGTGGGTGACTCATTCCCTGATTGTATAATCACCAGGCTGATACCATGACTGATGACTCATTTCCAGATTATATAATCATCAGGCCCAGTCTGTGTGACTCATTTTCTTATTGTATAGTCACCAGGCTCATACCATGACCTGTTCTGGGTGACTCATTTCCTGATTGTATAAACATCAGGCACAGACCATAACGTAATTGTGTAAACACAATAACTACTCACCAACAATATTTGAGGTGAGAGTACACACACAATCAGATGCACACGCAGAAAGCACACAGATAAGCCACACAGATGCACATGGGTTATTAATGTGGGTTTATGCAGAGAGCATCCTCCAAGATCACACAGCACTTGTCCATGGATGCACATCATGATAAGCATCATGTACGGTGGATTATGTCCCCATGACACAGGTGCCTGTTATGCTAGGAATTGCATACATTTGACCAATGCCAATATTTTGACAAGGGTGCTTCTATAAACCCAAAATTACTTTGAGTATGCCTGGGCCCGTTACATTCACTCACTTATACCCATTGTCACTCGCACTTACTCTTGTTCATTTACTTGCATTTAATTGTATTGATTAATTCTCTCTCACTGTCTACCACTCACTCCTACTATCTCTAACTCATTTCCACTTGCACTCACTCCAACTCTCATTCCCTCATTCTGACTTACACTTACTAATTGTCACTCATTCATCCACACTTACTCTCACTCCCTTTCACTTTTACTCATTCATACTTTCTTGCTCACTCAGACTCTCTCTTTCGAACACATTCTCTCTCATTCTGAATCATTCATTCTCTCTCAGATTTATACTCGTGTTCACTCACTCATTAATTCCCTCTCATTTTCACTCAAACTCATTCACACAATAATTCTCACTCGCACTTTTTAACACCATTCACATTCATCCTTACTCACACATTCTCACTCATTAGTCATCACTCTTACTCTCACTCACTCTGACTCACTGTTGCTCACTTAGTGACACAAAATCTCACTTTCGAACTCACTCCTCATCACTGACCCTTGATCCAGCGGTGAACCAGCCACAAATACCCCAATACCATATACTCACCTGGGCCCATAAACTCACAAATTCCACACACACACTGACCAGTTAAACCGCTGGAGTCTACATTTTTGTTGTTTCTTATTGGAAGATTAGTTTCCTGTCATTCCTAACTAATCATTCAGTGATCAAAAAGTTCTTTCCTCTGGTCAATGGACCATTAGTTGAACTAGTTCATGGTGAAATAACATACATTTAATTCTCTTTGTAATGAAATAACCACAGAGTCAGGAAAGTTTTAAGGCTTTATCTAAATTAAATGCATGTGAAACATTTCAAAGTACAGTACAGTCTCCGTTACTCAAAGGAAGGAAGAGTCGATTAGTCAATTAAACAATCAAATTTATCATTACTTTGAAATGACATTGCATAGAGAGGAGAGGAGAGAGAGAGAGAAATACATTTACACATTCACGAAAATATAATTACCTTGGATGGTGTGAGAACCAACCCCCTGGCCAAGGAGCTGGGAAGGGTCCCCCGGGAAAGATCAGGCGACAAAGGCTTCAAGACAGGATTCAGGACAGGATAGATGACCTCTCTAACACTGACACCAGCGTCGCACCCCTCTCTGACACTCTTCCTCCTCGAGATTCTTCAGCGATCATCTTCTAATTTCAGTTAGTCTGAGGTGATATTCTGCAATATTTTTCATCAGCATTCGTTCATTACTCCGACAGCATCCCGAGCTCTGCAGCATTCAGCATTTCTTGCGCTAACTAACTAACTATGGCTACCTCAATTTTACCTTTCTATGCTCATGTACCACCCATTAATGTTTCAATATCATGTAATTTATAACTCTGATTGGACAGGTAAGGGAGATGATCATCACACCATGCTTATTTTCCAAATTTGTCTTTCACTTCATTGTTCAATGATCCCACCCCTTAATTTTTATTCATAATTCTTTATTCCTACCCGTATTTACATCTTCTTAGAAACAGTAGTATAAAGTTTATAGGTTCCCATCTATTTCTCCGGGTTTCGGGGCTGGTTCCCAGGGTATGTATCGTTTTCGTCCTTGGAGTGTTTTCAAGAGTCACATCATCTCTTCCGGCTCGCTCATACCGTGCATGTGCAGAGACCACGTGGGTTATAGACTCCAGAATCTCACAAAAGGCTCAAATACGTACTAATAAGAAAGTAAAAAAAACATATATTAATTTCAAAATAAAATGGTTTCACTGTATACCACCTATCTCTACTTTAATCCCATTTGATTATAAAGGCTCTCCCAGCGTTAGCATTAGTAAATTGGCTGGTTTTAGTTTCAGCAAAGCAGATGCTTAGCATGTGAACTTTCAAGCAGCCATTTTAAGAGTGTCTGCACAGGTGCAAGAAATTCCCTCCAAACGACAGCTCGTCATACTGCGTAGATGCAGTTGACGCATGCTCAATAAAGTTTACCGCGTTAGCAGCCATTTTAGATCTCACTTGAGTTACTGGTTAGTAAGACACATAGGCAAGCTTCTTCTCTCTATTATATCGAGTGTGGTGTGTATTATTAGTATACACAATATACAGTTAATACAGGGTTATGAGATATATGAGGGATTTGCTTCCGAGCAAGTCTCTTTTCTACGAGTCCTTGCTCCATCAATCCCCTCTTTGATGGCATTTCGAGCCTTCACAAAATTCCTCATCCAAACCAGATGCCAATTTTAACACATCTCAATTCCTTTTTCAGTCTTTTCGTTCTTATTTTCATCTTTAATTTTCAGATTTTTCATCTTTTTGTACAACTCTAAATTCAAATCTTCTAATTGTATCCCCTCATACTTTCTGTTCTTTCCCTTTCCATTCACTTCATATTTCCTTCTCTTTTGACAGCATTTGCACCATGTTATTATCATTAAGACTATTATTGTTATACCAACTAATGGTAGTATTATTTGACCTATAATTCCTTTCCCTATATTAGTAAACCAAATCCCTATTGAAGAAATACTATTTGTTAGTCTTTCCCGTACACTGTCAACCTCCAGTGGCTCCAATTGTTCTTCAAGTTTTGTAATATTCTTAATATATCCTCTCTTTTCTGTGCTTTTATCCGGTATATAAGTGCAACCTTCAACATTTTACAGACTCCGCCCTCTTTTGCCAATAATTATCAAGTGCAAGTCGATTTTGTAAAACCATAGACCTAATTGCAACCATTTCTGTAATAATCATTAGGAAACCTCCAGCAGCATCAGTCGATAGACGATCAACTACTGTAGATAATTGACGGATTCTGTGTGAATTCAGAATGACTCCCATAAGAAGGTATCAATGCACCAAATATGTCACCTATTATTTCGGAGAAACTAGCTCTCCTTCTTCGTGTTAGTTCTTTAGTGTTTTTATTGCTTCCAGTGACTCTTTTTACGTGGTATGCTTTCGGAAAGACTATTCCAAAGTAACAACTCCCGAACCACCGTTCAGGCAGCTTGTAATAAGCATTATTCCCACACGTAGTAAACACCAGGAAATACTGGATCTGTTTCCCCTTTTAATCCCCAACCTCCAAGAATTAGGAAATTATGTTCACACTCAATGGAACCAATAAATACATTGTTATAGTCCGTTTTTAATCTATGAAGGCAGGTCTTTCCTGTCTTTACAAAATCTAGGGACATCGCAGCATGTGTCTTGCCAGCTGTATAAACTCCCTCTTTCTCAGCCAATGGTGGAATATGGGTTTTCTGTTCAGAAACCTTTCTTTGGAAGTCCTGTCTCCTTTCTTCAACTAAATTCAAAAACATATTTTCTTCTTCATGTAATAAGCATGTTACATTATTTTTATGTGCTTTTGCTATATCTATTGTTTTCATAGCCAAGAAAAATTATCCCATAAACTGTGCATCTAAACTACTAAGCACTGGATTCCTATTCTTTCGAATAGGAATTACCAAAAATACTACATCTAAATTGGAATAATAATATTGAAGTTTTCCTCTTCTGTAAAATAAACTTGTCAATACACTACATGAAATGCTATATGTCAAATGTAAGTGATGGTAGGTGACTCCCTCTGCTACTGAAGCTGGTAATTTCATACAAACATACAAACATAACAATCACTAATCTCACTAATAACTTTGTGAATACGTTTAGAGTTGTGTCATTATCTGTCACAGTGTGATGTAAATCAAACTCATCTGATGCTTCTAATTCTACTCCATCTTCTTTCATGTTTGCTATCTTCCCATTAGTGTCATTCTTATTATCGGTTATAATAAGATAAGGAATTGCTACTGTTAGAAATAGCCAAACTATGACCACTAATAAAATACCACATATACAAATTCTACAACATTTCTTTGCATCACTTCGTTTTGGTCTCTCCGCAACCCAGTCTTCAGCCATTTTAGTTAAAGAAGATTTCTCGTCCTTTCCTTAATTTGCTTTATAATTTTATTTTATTTTGTTTTTCAAGGAGGTCTCACTTCTTCTTTGTCAATCTGCTCTGCATTTACTTCTTCATCACTTTCTTCATTTAAATCTAGATTCTCGAGTTCTGCAAGAAGCACGCACGTCCATTCAGGACCCTTGAACTTATTGTTCAATATTCTCAGTCTTTGGCTTCTTCGACTAGCCTTCACAGTCGACTGCCCAGACTGGCTAGTAACTTCATTCACTCATTTACACATTTAATCTTTTGACTCCACCTAGTCAATTATCTCCTTTTCTGACCCGTTTAGCTTGTACTGCACTTTCTTCGTCTCTTTCGAGAACTCGTTTATTTTCGTGAAGTTGTGGCACAATCTGATTTTCTTCATCTTCAGAGTCCCTCTCTATCTGTCCTTGTTCAGGTCTTTTTAGTGCATCTTCATCTGCCTGAACATGTTCTTCTTTCTCTATCTGTTCCTGTTCAGGTATTATCTCATATTGCTCTTCTTCCATCTGAACTTGTTCTTCTTCTCCTAAGTGGTCCTGTTCAGATCTTACTGCAATTTGTTCTTCTGCAGCCTGAACATGTTCTAGGTCTGTCTGTCCCTCCTCAGATCAGTGAATGCGTTTGTTCACCACTGCCTGATTATGTTCTTCTTTCCTTATCTGATCCTGCTCAGAATCTCCAGTAGCTTTATTCACCCTTTTCTGAGTGAGTTCTTCTACACCTATCGGGTCCTCTCTAATTTCTTGCCTTTTTAATTTTGTTTGACTTCTTGTTTGAATAATCACCTCAGGTATGTCAACCATTGGTATCCAGTCCTCCTGACTTGTGCGTGGTTGTTCTTTATCAACCTCTTCAGAATCTGTTACTCTAGATTCTTCGGCTGCACAACCTTCAGCAGCCTCAACTGCTTGAGGCAGTTGCAGCCTCTCTTCATCAGGGGCTGGAACCCTTTTCGTGTGACTGGCATGAACCCAGTAAGGCAAACCTGCACATTTCACTGCTGTTGTAGTGACCAGTATGACCTGTTGTGGATCATCCCACCTGGGTGCTAGACACGACTCTCTGGTGTGATTCTTCACCCCCACCCAATCTCCAGGATTCAGATCATGTGCTTGAGCCGGCAACCTGGCAAATGCGTCTTAGTCAACCTGGTGAGAGACAGAACGCACTAGGTCAGCCAATCCTTTGCAATAATCCAATACCAGATCATCAGATATATTCAGCAATTTATGTCCTGGTAGAAAGGCTTGTCTCATTGCTCTTCCCATGAGAATCTCATGGGGACTCAGTCCTGTGTTTCTGTCAGGAATACTTCTGAGTCCCATCAGAACAAGAGGTAATGCGTCTGGCCAACTCAGTGATGTGGATGCACACACTTTCTCCAGTCTTGACTTTATTATGCCATTCATTTGTTCCACCACTCCAGAAGCCTCTGAGCGGTATGCACAGTGCAGTTTCTGCTCAATTTGCTTCACAGATTAACCAAATTATTTCATTATTAAAATTAGATCCTCTATCTAACTCCAAAGTTACTGGAAAATCAAAACGCGGAATCAGTTCTCTCAACAATAATTTAACAACTGTTATGCTGTCATTTCTCCTAGTAGGACATGCCTCCACCCACCGTGAAAACAAACATACTATTACAAGGACGTACTTCAATCCCCTGCATGGTGGCAATTGTATGAAATCTAACTGCAACCTTACAAATGGTCCTTCTGCCTTTCCGATTTTTCCCCAACTGACCACTGTCTTTCTGCCTAGATTTATTTGTTGACAAGTTAAACATTTCTGGCAAAGACTTTCTGCGACTACCCTAAATCTTGGATTATACCAATTTTGTCTGAAAAGTCTGATCATAGTGTCCCTGGCTACATGTGTGTCTCCATGGTACATTCTGTCCATTTGTGAAAGCAAGCAGTCTGGCATGACTGGTCTACCATCTAGACATATCCATACGTCATCTTCTGCCCTTCTCTCACAACCTGATTTTATCCAATTTTGTTTTTCTCTTTCTTCTACCTCATTCTGTAACTGTCTCACCTCATCCCAGGTTTCAAAGGCTGAGAATAGCATACGTTGGCAGCTGATTCCACTTGTTTCAATTTTCTTATTTATTGCCATATTATTTCTTGCACAGTATTGAGCAATCTGGTCAGCATATCTATTACCAGCTGTCACAAAGTCATTTCCTGGTTGGTGAGCAGCACACTTGACCACTGCTAGTTCTTTTGGCAATTGTACTGCTTCCATTAGTTCTTTTACAAATTTCCCATTCCTTATAGGGGATCCTGAAGAAGTCATAAATCCCCTTTACATCCAAAGCTGGCCAAAGTCATGCACAACCCCGTAACCATAATGGCTATCAGTAAATATGGTTACTTTCAGATTTTTCCCAATTTTGCATGCTTTTATTAAAGCTATCAATTTGGCTACTTGTGCAGACTTGACTCCCGGTAAACAGGATGCTTCAATAACTTCAGAAATTTTGCATACAGCATAGACTGCTCTCAATCCTCCTTCCTCTGACCTCAAGCAGGAGCCATCAACAAAATGTTCATGGTCGGGTTCTTTCAGTGGCTCTTCCTGTATATCAGGGCCGGGCTTAGTGCACAATTCTGTCACATCTAAGCAATCATGGTCTATTTCATCCTTGACTTCTTCACAATATGCATCTGGTAATAGAGTTGCTGGATTTACCATTGTGCACCTGATCACTGTCACATTTTCTGTTCCCAAAATTATTGTTTCATACTTAGTCATCCGACTAGGTGTAAGATGCTGTGTTCGAGTTCTTGTTAAGAGAATCTCGACTGAATGTGGAACATATACCTTTACTGGATGTCCCATCACAATTGACTCACTTTGTTCCAAAATCATACAGGTAGCAAATACTGCTTTTAAGCAGCCAGGTAATGCTGAAGCCACTGGATCCAGAGTAGCAGTGAAATATGCTACTGGACATCGGCTTAATCCATGTCTCTGGGTTAAGACTGAGAGTGCACAACCTCACTGCAAAATAGTGCAAATGTATAGTCAGGCATACCTAGGGCAGGGGCCTCACACAGACAATTTCGTAATTTTACAAATGCTTCCTCACTTTCAACATCCCAAACGATTGGATCTTTCACTCTTAATCGTTTCATTTGAATTACTGGTTTTGCTAATAATGAAAACCCTACATTGTCTACAATACCCTACTACTCCAAGAAATATTCTGATCTCTCTCTGGGTCTGTCATAATTGCATTTGCGTTTTTATTTTAATTCTTTCAGGGGTCACCTTCCTCACTCCCCTTTCTATCTGGTGACCCAAATATTTGACTCCAGTTTGACAAAATTGTAATTTTTCTGGAGATACCTTGTGTCCTCCGTCAGTCAAATGATTCAGTAATGCAATAGAATCATTAACACAGTCATCTTGTGACTTCGTTGCCACAAGTAGGTCATCGATATAGTGCACTAAGACTGATTTTCTGGGCATAATTAATTTTTCTAGAAGGACTTTCTGTATACCCTTGAGGAACTCGGTTCCATGCCATAATACGGTCTTCAAATTTAAAAGAAAAAAGATACTGGCTGTCTGGATGTAAAGGAATGGAGAAAAATGCTTGAAACAAATCAATCACTGTAAACCATCCTGCATTCCATGGTATCTGAGACAGAATCACTGCTGGATTTGGCACTACAGGACAACAAGGTACAACAATCTTATTAATCTTTCTTAAATCTTGCACTATCTGGTATTTCCCACTAGACTTTTTGAGACCAATTATAGGTGAATTACAAGGACTGCTCATTATTTCCTTTAGGATGCCTTGTTTAATCATTCAATCTATTTCGGAAGCTACTCCTGCTTTGACTTTGGGACTCATTTTATATTGTCTGGTGTTAGGGTAAACGGCACCTTCTTTCACAGTCACTTTCACTGGGTCTACTTTTGCCATCAGTCCTATATCTTTTCCCGTAAAATCCCATACTTCTGGATTCACTGTTGCTTTCAATTCTTCTGGTAAGTCATCCTTTGACATTAATGAATATATTTCGTCTACTTCGGTGCCTTGCTTTGCAAGCATTATTTTGTAGACAATATCTTCATTAGGGGGTCTGCATTGCAACACCATCCGGTGTGCAATAAATTGTGCAATTCATTTTGCACAATGTCTCTTCCTAGTAAATTTACTAGACTTGAGTCTCACACCACAAATGTGTGCATATCTTTAATGTTGCCAATGCGTACCTCCATGGGCTCTGCAATTGGGGTTCTAATCTGCTTATTATATACACCTACTACTTGGATTGCTTCTCCTGAGAGGGGTAGGTTTGGGATGTCTGCTGTTCTCACAGTAGAATGGGTAGCACCAGTGTCCAACAGAAAAGTGATGTCATTACCTTCCACCTTCCCATCAATAAATGGAGCTGACTGATCTACCGGCAAGGATGCGGCAAGTACACACTCCTCTTCCTACCCCACAGGCACCTTCATTATTCAGTTTCACTGTCACTATAATTTTGCAAAAGATATGTGAATTTTTCTTACCACTACCTCCTTGAAATCCTGCGTCAGCACTGTACTTTGGTTTGTTCACAAAATTTGGCATAGGGGCAGGTGGCACCTGACACTGCTGATTTACAACCTGCTGCAGTTGAGTCATAAGCACCCCATTCTGCGTCTGTGGATTTAAATTTTGGTTTGGGCCAGTTTTTATTCTGAATATTCTTACACTCGTTCTTCCAATGTCCTAACTTTCGGCACCATGACAAGGAAATTCCTTCTTCGCTTTCTCTCTGCTCATTCGTCCTTTTGATTTACCACCACTCACGGCAATATCACTCTGACCCTGTTCCTTCATTTGACCATCATTCTGTCTGTTTAATTTGAGTTGCTACTGTTCTGCCAATTTCACTTGTGCCCACATCATTTTTTCCTTTAACTTTTTATGCCTTGCCTCAATACCATCCCCACAGTATTTCGCATATTTTAAAACGTCATCTATGGGCTTTCCCTGCCAACACAACATGTGTTGTTGAATCATCTGACTAATTTCTGGTTTCAGACCATAGACAAATCGATATACAAAATGTCCCACATCTTTATCTCCAATATTTTCGAAACCCCTATACTGTTTAAACACCTGCAACAGTCGTTCATAATATGCATGAACAGACTCATTCGGCTCCTGGGTTGTTCTATCTATTTTTACCCAAACTGTTTCTTTAGGAGGAATTTTCCTTTTTAAAAAAGTAATTACTTGGTGATATTTCTTCAATGCATCATCTGAGGGTGCACCTGTTTTCGGATCCCTTCGATACTCATCACTATGCCAATCCACTGTGATTTTACATTCTGTCCATAAATCAGCAGGTACCACTATGTGAAACAGACCATCCAAATCTTTCAACAAAACCTTCAAAACCTTCACAAACCTCTCAACCTGTTTGTACCATTCAACTGATTTCTCTCTCAATTTGGGAAATTCATGTGTAAATGACAAAATATCTTGTCAATTCCATAGAACATGAACATATCCACCACCAGGTACTTCTCTTATGGGACACAATCTTTCTACGTTCCCTGACTCTTTCAACATATATGCATTAGACACCTCTTTTGCCTGTGCTTCTTCCTTTTTCTTTGACCACCTAATTCTCCACTTGTCAATGTCTCCCCATTTTTGCAAAAGATTCATCAACTCTTTTACCTGCAATTTCTTTCCATACACATTCATATTTGCTAAATCTTTGTCAGTGAATTCCACTAGATAGGGTTTCTGTAATACTTTTGATCTCCCTATGTCTATTCCCATCTCTGAAGCAAGTTCTGTCAACTTTTTCATGAAACAATCTTGCATTTCTAGTTATGCTCCTACATATAAACAACAACTCTTCTTCGCTGTAGGTATTTAATCTATCTATTCCCACATTTCCAGCTATCATTTTTTCCAATTCCACTTTCAATTTGTACAAGTCTAAAATCTTTGGAGGCGAGCTTTGTTTTTCTATTCCCTGTGCCCATCTCTCCAGATCTTCTGGAGTTACAACTGTTGCACTTCTGACTCCTGAGGATATCACTGACCTTCCTTCTTTTGAACAGCTCGGGGTAACTTTTCTTGGGGTTTCATTTGCCTGTTCTCCTATTGGCAGATCCATTAATTAAATTACTGAATCACACTCACTGGCTTGATCATCAATTATCACAATTTCTTTTCTAGGATTATTCGAAGGAGTTGCCACAACTGGTGGTTTTGGACAATTTACCTTGTCTCCATATAATGGAACAACGGGACCTATAGTTACAGGTACTGTCACTGCTTCAGGATTTAAAAAAAATTGGGGTTATTTTCTGTATTAGTTCCTCTCTATTTTTATCCAACGCTTCTTTTTCTTTATCCTGAAGTACCCTATTCGCTGTTGGATCATGTATAATCTGTGGAATCAAAGGTGTTCCTAGAACTGGCACACTTGGAGTGACTCTACTAGGTCCTTCCTGATACGGTGGAGGGTTTTTAATTAAAATGTCCTCCATATATTCATCTTCTGATTCACCAAAACCTGTCATTGTCAGGTGTTTTGTTTTCTCTTTACACTTGCCCTCTGACTGTTCTTCTGCCATCAATACTGGATATAATCCTTCTGACACCATCTCTTTTCTCCATTGTTTCATCTAACCTTTGCGTGATTCTCTCAAATATCAAGGGAAATTACCCATGTATCTCCCACTCCTCTTTTTCTCTCATTCATATGATTCAGGCTCCCATTTTTCTAATGCCTCATATTATGTCATCCTGGGTATTGGATCTAAATCATTCATCCGCATTCTCAAATTCTGCAACATTCTTCCATTAAACGTACCATGTTCTGGAAAAGCCAAAACACCATCGCGCCTTCGTGTATTCTATCCAATTCTCCATCCATACACACGTATGATATCCTCTCTCCATCATCATAAATGAAGCAGGTGTTTCTGGCGGAGGTATAGGAATTCCCTCCCTAGTCAATACCAGTTTATCTTTCTTAAAGAAATTCTTGATTCTTTTCTACTAGTGACATATTTCTCTTTTCACCATACATTCTATGCTTTGAATACATAAAACAATAATTTGCAAACCCTCGAGCTTTTCTGTCAGGGCGACTTACACTGAATGGCAAATGAAAATCAAGCATACAATTCTCCTTCAACCAATCCTAACACAGCTTATTTTTCTTCGACCAATCAAACTTAGGCTCACACTGTTCGTTTAACCAATGCTAGCGCGGCATTTTTGTGATGTCAGTATCACTCCTTGCTACTGACCCCTCCTTTACAAATTCACGTCAGTCACACGCCCGCTGTTTCAACCTATCCCAGAGTGGCTCACTGTGACGTCGGTGCAACTCCGTCAACTGACCCTCCCTTCACAAGGTAATACGCAAACTTATTTTCTTATAATTTTGCATTAAATTTTCATTAATAACAACATCAAATCATTCGCTACTCTGTCTGTTCCACTAAACCACAGGATAGATTATTTCTTTTGCTGCGAGTAAAACCTTCCGCTTACTCTTCATACACTGGCAGTAAAACCTTCCGCTTACCCCTCATTCAAACTCAGAACAACCTGCTACTCCTTCGGTGTTACCCTTACTAGGTGATATAATACCAAAGTTTCAGCAGCAAACTCTTTTGCTGTCAATCACTCTCACTTGTATATGAAAATAGTGCCTAATACAACACTATCAGCCCTGCACAGCTTCTTAGTGCTATTCCAACAGACGAGTAACCTCACTGCAGTATGGCTTCCATTTACCACCCGCTATTCATTCCCCGGGAATTTCCAGACCACATAAAACAAGATACAAACGAGTTTGTTAAAACATAAATCAATAACTCAATAATTAATAGTCATCACCAAACTAGTCAATTATAACCAAAGCTCTGCTACCAGAAAACTGATCCAGCGGTGTACCAGACACAAATACTCTAATTACATATACTCACCTGGGCCCATAAACTCGCTAATTTCCCACACGCACTGGCCAGTTAAACCGCTGGAGTCTACGTTTTTGTTGTTTCTTATTGGAAGATTAGTTTCCTGTCATTCCTAACTAATCTTTCACTGATCAAAAAGTTCTTTCCTCTGGTCAATGGACCATTAGTTAAACTAGTTGATGGTGAAATGACATAAATGTAATTCTTTTTGTAATGAAATACCCACAGACTCGCGAACGTTTTAAGGCTTCATCTAAATTAAATGCATGTGAAACATTTCAAAGTACAGTACAGTCTTTGTTACTCAAAGGAAGGAAGATTCGATTAGTCAATTAAACAATCAAATTTATCATTACTTTACAATGATGTTGCATAGAGAGAAGAGGAGAGGAGAGAGAGAGAGAGAGAAGTACATTTACACATTCACGAAAATATAATTACCTGGAATAGTGTGAGAACTAACCCCTTGACCAAGAAACTGGGAAGGGTCCCACGGGAATGATCAGGCGACAAAGGCTACAAGACAGGATTCAGGACAGGATAGATGACCTCTCTAACACCGACGCTAGCGTCGCACCCCTCTCTGACACTCTCTTCCTCCTCGAGATTCTTCCGCGATCTTCTTCTATTTAAGTTAGTCTGAGGTGATATTCTGCAATGTTTTTCTTCAGCATTCGTTCATTACTCCGACAGCATCCAGAGCTCTGCAGCATTCTGCATTTCTTGCGCTAACTAACTAACTAAGGCTGCCTCAATTATACCTTTCTATGCTCATGTACCACCCATTAATGTTTCAATATCATGTAATTTCTAACTCTGATTGGACAGGCAAGGGGGGAGATGATCATCACACCATGCTTATTTTCCAAATTTGTCTTTCACTTCATTGTTCAATGATCCCACCCCTTAATTTCTATTCATAATTCTTTATTCCCACCCGTATTCACATCTTATTAGAAACAATAGTATAATGTTTATAGGTTCCCATCCATTTCTCCGGGCTTCGGGGCTTGTTCCCAGGGTATGTATCGTTTTCGTCCTTGGACTGTTTTTAAGAGTCACATCATATCTTCCGGCTCGCTCATACCAAGCATGTGCAGAGGCCAAGTGGGTTATAGACTCCAGAATCTCACAAAAGGCCCAAATACGTAATAACAAGAAAGTAAAAAAACATATATGAATTTCAAAATAAAATGGTTTCACTGTATAACACCTATCTCTACTCTAATCCCATTTAATTATAAATGCTCTCCCCCGTTGGCATTAGTAAATTAGCTGGTTCTAGTTTCAGCAAAGCAGATGCTTAGCATGTGAGCTTTCAAGCAGCCATTTTAAGACCGTCTGCGCGGGTGCAAGAAATTCCCTCCAAACCTAGATGCAGTTGGCGCATGAGCAATAAAGTTTACCGCGTTAGCAGCCATTTTAGATCTCACTCGAGTTACTGGTTAGGAAGACACATAGGCAAGCTTCTTCTCTCTATTATATCAAGTGTGGTGCGTATTAGTATACACAATACACAGTTAATACAGGGTTATAGTCCTTGCTCCATCACCCTCACTCTTTTTCATTCACACATTCACACATAGTCATTCATACAGACACACATAATAATACATACACAGATCATCCCTCTCACATTAACACACTCTCACCTGTAAGCACGCACTCAACATGAATCCAAAAGTATTTCTTTACATATCTCAGCTGCCAGCGAGTCTTGTCCAACTCCTGGTGATCTATGTTTTATGATAATAACAGAGTATCATTCACTATTAGAATTATACAAATGGGCATACAAGTGAGCTGTCACTGTGTTCTTAGCATAGATGTTGCCACCTCTGAGGTTGAAAAAGCAGTGTCAGGGGTTGAATTGGCAAGCCAGGGGTCTCAGCTGCAACCCCAATATAATGTCCATGAACTTCCCACTGTGCTCTGCTGCCCACCAAGTCTTTTTAAATTGGGACACTGATTGCAGGAGGTAAGAGCCAAACCTAAGGGGTTTCTTAAGACTTGGAAGCAAACACCTTAATAGCATGGTGCCTGAATCATAATAGGCTCTGTGGGCATAGCAGAGAGCCTTATAATGGATTCTTCTAGAAAATGGCAGCCAGTACAGCTTCAAAGTTAGCCTCAGAGAATCTATCAAATGTTTTGAAATTCATGATGTCATGCTGTCATATTCTGAACACATTAAAGCTTGTCAATGGCTGACTCAGGAAGACCAATGTAGCAAACATTGGATTAGTTAATCTAAAAATGATGGTTGCATACACAGAACAAGACTTCCAAGTGGCATGGAAAAAAAATAAGGTTTTTCTTCAAGATCTGCATTTGGAGGGAACAAGATTACACAGCTACAACAGAAGGATGAGACAGGTGGAAATGCTGTCATTGTAATCCTGTCTGATGTCATTCAATATAATCACAGGTGCAGACTCATTGCCTAAATCAGGCCATAAAATTATGTGACTACCATAGAGTAACTGGTGCTCATCGAGATGTCAAGATTATTTGGTCAGAAGAAACTCATACTAATAGTACCAATCACGGTGTTATTTGTGACTACATTTGTACATTTGAGTGTTGACTTCCAAGCGGGCCTGCTATATAGAAATGGGTGCATAATTATATCATAGTCCATACACCTCATATTCCCCTGAAGATGCCTTATGTAGGCAAAATGCGTTGGCTGCATCTTTCTGCTCTTTCTATGAAGAAAAGCACTAATAAAATAATTTACACACAAGCAGAGGATTGATTTGTCTTACTTGTATTTGACTTATATTGTAACTCTCTGTTTAGATACCTGATTGGTTGCCAATTGGTGGCTGGTCGGTAGAGGTGGGCAACTTTCTTTTCTGTTCACAGTGCTTACTTTAGTTAGTTTGGCACTGGGTCACCTAACTACCGGAATCTGTTCAGAATATGAAAAAATACAAGATATAAAGTGAAATCAAGAAACAAATCAAAAACCCTCAATGTCTATCTACAGCTGTTGAAAACACCATTGTAGCCTTTGGCATCTAAAAAGGCTTTCGGGGGTAGGGCAGCCAGGGCTCTGTGTGTGAGGCCCCATTCTTTTAAGGGCCTCATGCTGCCACTGCTTATTAATTTATGTATCACAAAGAGCACAAATCATACTTTTATGATGTATTCATTAGAAGGTTGACAATGTCAGTCACACTAGGTGGAGCCTTATACTGGATCTTTCTCAAAATATGCACTAGGACAGTGGTCCGGTCCGTGGACCACTGGGGGTCCGCAAAGCCTATGCTGGGCCTGGTGACCTAGTGCACTAATGCGTCCACTGTAGGGGCCTGTGTATAACCTCATGATCACAGTTCAAATCTCGGCAGGTCCACTCAGCCTCTCATCATTTTGAGGTGGATATAATGAGTACCATTGAGTCGAGTAACAATAAACATCTGTTATTCATTGCCTTGATACCCTTTGGTGATACGTGTGCTTTACAAATACACGTTATGGTATGTTACTCAGGTGGTCCATTACTGCTTAGAAAATTAAATAATATGAACAGATTAATAAAGTGTATATAAATAATGAAGCAAAGGGTGTTTTTGAAAATGTTAAAACATTCTATAAATGTGAAGGAATTTAAATTTGGAGACAAATAATTAAGTTAGTGTCATCAGATTGATTCATGGGAGCAGTGCAATTGCAGCAAATAGAATGTAGTACAGACGTTAAGTGGTCTCAATTGAATTTAGAAAAGTTCCAACCATCCTTTTAAAGTTTAAATTTTTCCTATATTTGTTTGTGAAATAAATAACATATTTCATCATTTGTATATGTTTGTTAAAGGATTGTTTCTGTATTGTTTTGCGGTTCAAATGATAAAAAATACGTAGACAGGGTTCCCCTGCTTCCAGTAATTACTCAGTGGGGCGCCCAGGATTCCAATAATGGTTCAGTGGGGGTCCCTGGGTTTTAGTAATGATTAAGTGGTGGTTCACAGACGTCAAACGGTTAAGAACCACTTCCCTAGGACATTGTTTTTCTTTTTAAAAGACTAATTCCTGCACTAGAGAGGGCAACAGTGACCAGAGTTGGCGTTAGCGTTGGTGGCGCCCGGTGCACCAATCAATTTTGGCACCCCCATGTCCCGAGACCGCCTCCTCAGATTCTCTCCCTACCACCTGCAAAAGTGCCACTCATCTCTCCTATCATAAGATATTGCTAAAGACAGAGCCCCCCTGAGGTCACAGCGCCCCCGTCCTGAGGTCGCGCCCAGTGCGTCCGCACCATTCGCACTGCCCTAATTCTGGCCCTGACAGTGACATTAGTACTCTGGGCACTGGACACCACAAAAGCACCTGCGATTTAATAAAGTCGACCATCCCCTGCTTGGTAAGTGGCATCCTTGGTGTGCCCGCGAGCAGTCAATGGTTTGATATCTCTAAGATTGCATTGGCAAAGTTTACCGGTATCTGGGACCATGTCAAGAAGGTCAAATAATTGACTTACTCATCCACTCACTTTATCAAAATCCTGAATTCCTTTGCAGTTCTTTGGGTATTACAATGCAACCTTCAAAGTTATAGACAAGGGAGGGGGTGCTTGCATTAACAGGCCATGAGGTTCATTCAGTTCATTTTGTAGATATCGCCTCGTTCATTGCATTCAAGATGGAGAATGTCATTTTCTGATCTCAAATACATGCAGAAGTGCTTGACATTTTGGTCGAAAGGAGACTTTGAAGTCCCTGTGAGAAAGAGGGCTGCGTTCCAAACACGGCTCCGAAAATATGAGCAGACTGCTCAGTTTTGTATATATTAGAAGAACCGGGTAGGAGACGGAGTTGAAAAGACCAATTAGTGGTACATTTTAATAATTCATAAGGAACAAGAGTGTGAACTGGTGATTATGCTGATTTTTGAGAAATAAATGCATCTTTGGTTTCAAGTGGCATCATTTCCAATAAATAGAATTTACAGCTCATCCTTGTAGTTTTTGAGAACATTTGATGCTCTTCAATCGCCAGTAAAATCAAAGGAAGTTTGAACTTGAAAGTGCAAGACTGCAGCGCTATTTTTAATTTACTGCTTATAGCCTTTTAAAAAATATGGTCGAAAAGCAGTTCAACTGAGATTGCTGTGAGGTTTAATCATTCTATATTAGAAAAAGTATCAGACAACTTGATTATAGGTTCAGTCCCTCTAACATATTACTAGCTGCATTGAAGTGTAACAGCCTTATTGGGTTTATTTTGTTACTTCGTTTAGTTACCATCTATTAGTGCACAAGCACAATTTAAAGCACACATCAACAAGAACAAACTTAGGGGCATATTATCAAGAAACGGTGTTAAAATGATCGCTGCTTTAGCGGCAGAAAACTGCCGTTAAAGCGGCAATAATGGGCTTGATATTATGCCCTTGAGAATTCCCATAGAAGCTCATGTTCTGGTGTCAACATGGGCTTCTATGGGAATTCTCAAGGGCATATTATCAAGCCCATTATCGCCGCTTTAGCAGCAGTTTTCTGCCGATAAAGCGGCGATAATTTTAACGCCGTTTCTTGATAATATGCCCCTTCATGCTCCAAAAACGTAGGGCCAGGTTTACATACACTTTTCATCAGATTTGTGTTGCTGTCTATCTTACTTGTGTTGTGATTTGCATAACACACATTACTAACATATATGCATAACACACATTACTAACATTTCATGCGATGCAGCACAGCAAGTGAAGTTGCTTTGCTGCATTGTGTGAAAGGGAGAGAGCAGAACTGCACCATATTTGTAAGTTATCTCACAGTTCTGCTCTCTCCCAGCAATGGCACACTTACGGCTGCCTAGTACCAATGTAGGGACCCTCATGGCGCAAAGGGTGCCTGCATTGTGGTCAATTTAATTTTCTGTAGGAAGGTATGCCTTCCTGCACAAAAACTGTCCATGCAAAGTGGAAAAAATGAGTACAAATACATATATTTCTACTTGTTACACAAACTTCCGGTGGGAGAGCCATTTTGGCACAAAGTCATGAAAGCCACACACATCAGAATTTGCATTGATTTGTAAATCCCAAAGTGGGGCTGAGCCAAAAATATGATGCAACCTTGATGCAAAATCTTAGTTAATCCGGGCTACAGTGCTTGTTGCCACACACTGTCCCATCAGCTTTCTTTAGTCTGCTTATCTCAGAGGAATGATAAAGGTGAACTTCCCCATGCGCTATCTTAACACTTCTCGAGAAAGCAAGGCAGTGAGGTTCAAGCTTAAGTTCCAAAACACAAGGTAAAAAGGTCCGAGAAGAAAGTGGAGGAAAAGACCCCAAGAAAGGAAAAAGACAAACAGATGTCACAAGAAAAGCTCACAAAAGAAGAGAAAACAAGAAGGTGAAGAAGACAGAGACAAGCATAGAGAAATAAGCAAACATGCCAAACAAGACAGACACAAGGGAATGCAGTGCGATCAGTGAATATCACGATGCAGAACAGCTCCAACAGCGCTGTGATGCACGCATTCACCTGTCTCCTCCTGCCTTTTATAATGATGGCAAAAAAGTATCTTCTTGTGTTAACCCGAAAGTGAAGCCGACATGTTACAATGGACAATTACACAACAGGGAAATAAGTAGCAACAGACTGGGATTGGAGGTTTGGCGGGTGGCCATTTTGAGCTCTTTTTTTTTTTAAGTTTGAGTTTATTGAGGAAATAAAGAAGGGAAGGAGAAGGGAGGGGAACGGGGTATAATCATCATGATAAACATATACAAAAAATAAGCAATTCAATAGAAACTCTCATTAAAAGCAAATATAACAAGCATGAAGATTACATGAACAGAACCTACGAATAGGAATGAAAAATACCAGATAATATAGTAGAACGTAATATCATAGCAAAAAGTCATTAAAGAAACAAGAAAATCATGGTGGCTTACGCACCTCAACTGTGTTAGGGTCTGGAGAGGCGTGCGCTGGAGCAAAGGAGGAGAGATAGGATACCAAAGGGAGCCAAATCAGGTCGCGTTTAATTGCTAGGGAAACGGGAGATACGTAATTAGTATCTAGGCGATGATGGAAGCAAACTGCATTCCACCAAGATTGGTAGGAGACATTTGCAGCCTGCTTCCAATTAGAAGTAATGGTATGGAAAGCCACAACAACTAGAAGGTCAAGTAATAGATAATGGGAAGGAGATTGCGGGAATGTCGGTGATAGGGAACCTAGAAAAACTTGCGAAGGGGAAAAGGGAATTTGAAGTTGGAATATCTTTTGTATTTGCGTCCAAACTAGGTGCCAGAACTTGGAGATGGGAGGGCATTCAAACAACATGTGTTTGAGGTCTGCAACGGGACAGGAACAGGACCAACAAATAGGGGATGTGTCAGGTGAAAAACGGGATAAAGCATGTGGAGTACATAAAGTTCTGTTATAAATGAAATATAAGGTTTGGGTAGTATTAGCAGCTCTAGAGGCTTTATGAAGCTTAGCCCATATTTTGTCCCAAAAAGGTATGGGCCAATCCTGAGAAAGATCCAATTCCCATGCATTCTCAATTTTAGATTTTAGTCTGTCAGTGGAGTACCGGAAAGAGTTATAAATAGCAGAGGCTGAGGGAGAGGTCTCCAATAATAAAGAAGTAGCTTTGCGGTCCAAAGGAATATCGGTAGATGGCGCCAAGGAGCGAAGATATAAGATGAGGACTGGGAGAAGGGCATTGTATTGCGATCGAGCAGAAGAGGGCAGTGAGAAAGAGGATTGAAGTTCCTGGAATGAGAGAGGAGTATCTTGGGAAATTAATTGAGAGATCCAACACAATCCTCGAGAATGCCATGTCTTCCAAAAGATGGTGCAATTACGAATTTTGAAAAGAGAGTTGTGCCATATCGGTTGTTCGTGAATGGAAAGGAGGGAGGGATAAGATGACATTATGTAAGGGAGAAGAAGAGTACGGGAATGAGAAATAACAGGCGTACGAAAGCGAACTAAAGAAGACGTGAAGGATAAAAGCTTGCGAAAGGTAAAGGGGGATAGAAAGGAAGATTCCATATTTAACCAGACGGGCGGATAGTGCGGAAGATCAGAAGGGAACCAACGGGTCAATTGTTTCAAAGAGAAAGCTCGATGATATTCTCTGAAATCCGGAAAGCGCACACCAGACTGGGCCTTATCCTTGTGCAATGAAGCCAAAGCTATCCGAGACCGCTTGCCATTCCATAAGAATTTCAGCAACAAGGAATCAATCCGTTTAAAGAAGGAAACTGGAATGTGTACGGGAAGCATGGAAATGGTATAAAGAAGAAGGGGGGATAACATCATTTTTATAGAATTGAGCCGACCCCACCAGGACAGAAAGAGCGGGTTCCAACGTTGAATAGCCGTGTCCATTTTCTTGAAGACATAATCAAAATTAAATTTGAGCGTATCAGACAAGAGAGGAGCGAACCAAACACCCAGATATTTGATCTTAGATGGTTGCCATGAGAAACCCGTTTGGGAAAAAAGATGCTTGTGACAAATAGGATTTAAAGGTAGAATCTCGCACTTATCAGCATTTAGGCGATAACCAGATCGCGGAGAAGGAAGACACCTGCTGGAGAAAAGAGGGAATAGAGGAAACAGGATTAGAGCAGTAAAAAGGAATATCGTCAGCATAGACCAAGAGTTTAACCTGACGCGAACCAAATTTAAAACCAGAAATACTGTTGTCCAGATGAATTTTGGTAAGAAAGGGCTCCAAGGCTAAAACAAAAAGTAGGGGGGAAAGAGGACAGCCTTGTCACACTCCCCTGTGTAACGAGAAATAATCTGAGGTCGTCCCGTTGATAAAAATGGAAGCCTGGGGGTTAGAATAGAGTAAAGAAATAATAGAGATGAGTTTGGAAGAAAAGCCGATCCAGCGCAAGGCCTGAAAAATAAAATCCCATTCAATCCTGTCAAAGGCTTTCTCCGCGTCTAAAGAAATAGCCGCGAAGGGAAGTGACAAAGAGGAAGCCTTGCTAAGTATATTAAGAAAAACACGGGAAATGTCAGATGAGAGACGTCCCTTGACAAAGCCTGATTGTTCAGGGCCAATGAGATCGGGTAAAAGGGGATCCATGCGCAATGCCAAAATTTTAGCCAGAATTTTATAATCCGTATTGACCAGGGAAATTGGTCTGTAATTTTTGCATAACGAGTGGTCCTTATCTTCTTTGTGAATTAAACAGATTAAAGCCTGTTGGAAGGAGCCGCTGGAAGAACCCGCTGCAAGGAAGGATTGGAATAATAGTAACAGTTTAGGGAGAAGTAGAGAGGCAAAGTGGCTATAAAATTCAATAGTGAAACCATCAGGGCCTGGGGACTTACCGTGCCACAATTTTGAAACAGCATGGGAGATTTCAGAAAGCGAAATGTCTCGTTCTAGGGCGGTAAAATCAACGTGAGAAGCCGGGGGGGAGGGAAGCGAATGAAAATATGAAAGAAGATCTGTAGTCTCCGGGATGTGTTCGGGGGTATAAAGATTGTTATAGAATTTAACAAACTCAGAAAGAATGTCTTTATCTTTAAAGCAAAAGTTCCCAGTGGAAGTCTTAATGGACTCAATCTTTGTACGCTCCTTTCTTATCTTTAAGTAATTGGCCAAAAGTTTCCCCATTTTGTTCTTACCCCCATAATACCTGGAATTACATTTTAGCAAAAGGTTAGAGGCAGCATCAGTTGTAAACTTATTGAAGGAAATTTTCGCATCAATAAGCTTTTTAAGAGAAATCTCAGATTGAGAAGCATGATAATCAAGCTCTAAAGTCTTAATATTAGCTAAAATGCGTTCGGACTTGGCTTCTCGAAGTTTCTTTCGTCGGGCTACAAAATTAATAATAAAACCCCTAGAGGCTGCTTTAAAAGAATTCCAAACAGTAACAAAAGAGGAATCAGGGGTATGATTGAGAAGGAAAAATTCAGTGGCAAAGGCAGTAAATTCAGAACAAAAAGTGGGTTCCAAAAGCAAAGCATTGTTGAAACGCCATCTGCCAGAGTGAGGGGAAAAAGGAAGTAGGTCAAGGTCCACATGAACTGGAGCATGATCCGAGATTAGGATGGAACCAATGTCAGAGCGTGTAGCGTGCTGGGATAAGGATTTACTAAGGAAGATATGATCAATGCGGGATTGTGATTGATGTGGAGGGGAGTAAAAACTGTATTCTCTAAGATCAGTATTACACAATCTCCAGATATCCACCAAGGCATTATTTTGAAAAGTGTTAACAAATTGAGAGTGCATCCTAGAGGGGACAAATTTAACATTGGAATGACGATCGAGGAAGGGATCAACAACTTGGTTACAATCTCCCCCGAGAAGTATGTAATCTCCAGAAAGGGAGGACAGCTTAGTTGAAATAGAGGGCCAAAATAAACTGTCAATCCCAGTTGGGGCATACACATTAAAAAGAGTGATAGGAATATTATCTATAAGCAGTGTAACAATAACCCATCGACCATCAACATCATATTCGTGAGAAATTGAGGAAACATTTAACTTTTTATGTAATAAAATCACAACACCATTTTTCTTGGAAACTGTGGGGGAGCAAAAAACATGACCCACCCAACAACGCTTGAGTTTCAGAGCCTCCGCTTCAGAGAGATGAGACTCCTGAAGAAGGGCAACATCAGACTTAAGTCTCGCTAAATGTGATAAAACCCTTTGCCTTTTAATGAGATTGTTTAAACCCTTAACGTTCCACGATATAACACGGAATGGAACAGCAAAGAAAAACAGCTAACAGCAACATGCTTATTACTGCAGAGAAAATAACTTGAGAATACGGAGAGAATTGTAACGAATTGGTGAAGGAGAGAGGGCAGAAGGAGAGAAAGCAAAGAAGAAGGAAAGGAAAGGAAAAGAAGGAAGGAACCACTATGAATATAATACTGAATCCAAGGAAAGGAAGGAGAAAGAAGGGGAGATGGGAGGTGAAAGAAAGTGAAAAGAGAGAGGAAAGAGGAAATGGTAAGAGATCAAGTGTAGAAAAAAGGACAGAAACAAAAACCAACAAGAAGACAGTACACGTTGGAAACGAACGACTGAAAAACATACTTACGAAACGAAAAACTCAAGAACGAGGATGGGGTGATGGCGCCGGAAGACAACGACGACAACAACCAGAGCAGACATCAAACCTCAACTACCATGGATCCAAAAACGCAGCATATAGAAAGTAGCATGGCACATCAGGGTAGGGGGGAGGAAGGAGATGTCTGTAAAAACAAGAGAGATATACAATTGAAGGGAAAGACGTGTCACAGGGGAACAGGAAAAAAACAAACTACAATTGAACTACATAGGGGACACATGAGAATGAAACGGCTATCGGAAGAAGAGACAGTAGGGGATTCACAACATCAGCGATAATGGAGAGACAACAGAATCATAACACAACGAGTTCCAAGAAGAGGTAGCAGGTCTTGTCAACCAGGTCTGGATACATCCATAACATCTGGGCCTTGCCGTTGGAGAAACGCCTGCAAGGCTGCAGTGTCTTCATATGTGGTCGTTCTGTCTTTATATGTGACCTTGAAGAGACAAGGATGTAGTAGTCCATATCTAGCATTCAGGGCCCGTAGTTGAGGTCGCATGTCCAAGAACTTCTTCCTTCGATCTGCAGTGGCCTTGGAGACGTCTTGTGAAAGATAGAGGCGATGACCTTCCCACATAATTTGCTTCTTGAGCTTGGCAGCTGAAAGGACCTGTAGGAGGTCAGTGAATTGCAGGAATAACATAATGACACCTCTAGGCTTACTAGCGACCTTCAGTCCAAGGCGATGAGCCCTTTGGATGTTAACGGAAGTTAAGGCCGGAGCATTTAAGATCTTGGCAAGAAAGGATTGGAAGAAGACGGTGGGGTTTGACCCCTCTGTAAGTTCTGGAAGACCATATAGGCGTAGATTGTTCCTACGGTTCCTATTTTCCAAATCCTCCATCTGACGTTTAAGTAGAAGTATCTCCGCCTCCATTGACGGAATATGGGAACAAGAGGATTGCAAAGAGTCTGTGGAAGTTTCCAAAGTTTGAACACGTGACTCCAGAGACGACCATTTTTCCTGCATAGCCTGCATGTTCTTTGTGGTAGCTTCCATAAAGGGTTTGAACGCACGAAGTTCTTCCAAAATGAGATCCATGGAAGAGGATGAGGAGTTACTCCCTGGGGATGGTGGATCCTTCTTCAGGCGCTTAAAGGAAGCTAGAGAGGACGGCAGCTTTCCTTTGTTGCGCGCTTTTGGGATGGCTCCTCGTATTAGATCTGATTTTGGTGCCGTGGCGTCTTCCATGTCCTGAGGGGGAGAATCCGAATCTGAGTCCACAGGTAATTGAGAAGAAGTAGCCAGCTTTAAATTTCAGAGTTTCCCCATGAAGAGTCTAAGAGTCAGTTGAACGAAAGCAATAGGTCAATGATGAAAATACAGGAAACCTGAGTCCAAGGAAGACAGGCTGAAGTCCCCACAAGGCGAAGCAATGCTGAGTCGAAGCAAAATCAAGCATGGTCATGCAGAAGTAGAATGAAATAACAAATGTGTGAGAGGTAACACAGTTGTGGCCTTGAAAGACATTTCCAGAGTTAGCAAGTCCCGTCAGCGACCCCTATGAAGGCAAGGCCATAAAGAATGGAGAGGGCACATGTGGGTGAGTGTCAGACCGCAAAGAATCCCATGAACAAAGTGATAAGAGGTCAAGCAGGCTACATGCGGAGACTTACAGAGAAGAACAGAGGCAGCATACAACTTGCGCTTAAAGGTGCAAACGAACAGCTCTCTGAGGAACAAGATTAAGATTGCGGTGAGCCAATACTTGTGGAAAGTTCAACAATTGACCTCCTTGAAGAACAATAACATCCGTAGTACTGCAGAAACCCTGCGTATTCCACGAGACAGCCGTCTCATAGACTCACGGCCGGTGCGAGGGAGACATCTATAAGAGAGGGAAACAGTACCACATGTGCCTCACAAGTAGAGTGCATGTAGAAAAGCCCAGAGGACTAGAGGGACCGTTATGTACTTGGGAGATAGTCTAAAGCCGACATGTAGATCCTTGTAGCACTGAGGACAGAATTCTCCACAAAATGGCGGACATAGCTGCGATGATTAGGTCGAAGTGTGATACGGGGAAGAGAAACGACCAAAATATGCATCAAAATAGTTGAAAATGTCTCACCCCTTGTAAATGTCCAACTTCAGGGCAGCAGACTCCATAAAAGCATATGCGAGGCTCTACAGCCGGCCGCCGTGAGGAGACGCGGCCGGTGGAGAAAATGGCGGGTAATTGCGCAGGAGCCGGAGCTGGTACCGCCGAGCAGCATGCAGGAAACGCCTCGGAACCGGGAAATAATGAGGTTTCCAGCTCACCTCATGGTCCGAATCATGAAACACGCTGTCCGACAGGAAAACCCTCCGTAATGTTGCAAAACTGTGCAAATGAAAGGAGGTTTGCGCCGGAGCTCCGGTGCTACGCCGCCATCTTGGCCGGCGCTCAAGCCATGCCCCCGGCATTTTGAGCTCTAACCCCTTTCCGGGCCTCTCAGGTGGGTGGTATGATCTGGGTACCACAGGGGGCAGCTATTGGCAGGGAGTCTGGAGGGCGGCGTTATGAATTTCAAAGAAGAGGGCAATTTGAACTGAACCCTCCTTTGTTCCTAGTGAGAAGACATAGGGTCAGTAGCGACAGTTCAAGCTTTGCAGCAGGTTACGGCCTTGTTGGTGGCATGTGTTAGGTTTGAGGCCGGTAAGGTGGAAGCAGAGAAAATCCCATTTATGGGTAGGAAGCATGCATTGGTGGTGTCCAGGAGGCAGCTGGGGGCAAAGATAGTTGTGGGAGAAGGAACCGGGCCGCTAACTTGTTACAGTTGTTGTATGCAGAGTTCAGGTGCGTGGATTGCTACAGCCAGGGCCGGCTCTAGGGCGGTGCAACTGGTGCTCTGTATCTGTAAGTATATTATGGTTTTAAAACCACCTGCTGCTGCTATGTTCCTTGCCTCCAGCAATTTTCAGGCAACAATAAAAATTTCAAGATAACTCTGCTGATTAATGTTCTTCCTTGAGATAGATTGGAGTAAGATAGAGCAGAGGGTTAATGTGCCTGCTGCACAGAACGTGATTAATGCAGGTCACAAAACGCATATAATGAAACAGGTCAGTGGGTTATTGCTTTTGTCAGAGAGATCAATTTGGTTATTGCAATTTATAAGTTAAAATCCTAATATGGAACAGTGAACTATTAACTATCATTAAAGAGCTGCATGCAAACTGCAAGGTACAGATTAGAGCACCATGATTTTTCCCCGTCTTTCACTACCCTAATGTTGCAAAAAGGGTTCATTTGGGTAGAAATCAATTCTTATTAAAGAGCACCCCCAACCATGGTGCTACATTTTACACTCTGAGTTTGTGCTTCTGCAGATCGAGCACTCTTAAACTATACTGCCTACCAGTATGGATGACATGTGACTCCTACACCGTGTGGTTCTCTGTCTTATGTAACATTTCCTTTACACTGATTTACACACCTATGATTGATCGTCTCTGTGAAATGTGGGTATGATGTAAGGTGCTCTGACACCCTATACTGACTGGTATGAGTGACACTATAAAACTCATTAAATGCATCTGAGACAGAGTGTGTTATGGAGACTTGAGGGACACTGTTAAAAGGTGGTAGTGAGGGAATCTGTGGCAGAGGAGGTTAATGGGGGGCGCCAGCAAACATTGGAGCACAGGGCACCACCAGCGCTAAAACCCTGCTTCAGCAGCGCGGTGCCTTCAATACAGCAGGAGGTGACACCCGCAGTTGAGGTGAGCGGGTCCTCTTAGTGACACCAACCTGCATCTAGATTTATCTTGCACAGGAAGGCAGGCCTGGCCAATGAAAAGAAAAAGCGGACTACAGTAGCCTCGCGGCACAGAGATAGAAATAGGGCTGCTGGGCCATAATAAAAACAGCCTCTGCACAGTGAGGAGATCTGCTTTGTGGGTTGAGAGCAGGCACAATGAGGAGTATAGGGTTCCAGAAGAATTTTGGGGTTCCACTAAAGACATTGGAAGGGCTAGGATGGAACAGACCATGTTATGTAGCCCAAGAGAAATGGCAGTCCTTATTGGAAATGATGGGGGCCAGAGTGATAAAGTGACAAGTGGTTTGGGTTTAGGGGGAGGGAACACCTATCTGGAGTGGGTGAAAATGTGACTTGAAAAAGAGGACGGTAAGGGGGCCAAAGAGAGCAAAGAGATTGAGCGTAATGGAATTAGTAAACCTCTGGGGGTACATTTGATGGCATCTGTAAAGGAGAACATTTGGAAAGGGAAGTATATTGAAACATTCAAGCTTTTGCATAGAAAGATGAGGGCAAAGGAGGGGTCACAAGAGGAAGACTATGAGCATACCAATATGCCTAGGGTGCCAGTTACAATAGAAAACTGGATGGCTGCCTTTCTTATCTATTCTAGTGTATATTGTGAGACATTTCCTAAATGCTTGGTGACTGGTTGTGGGTCTGGTATGATGAAGAGTTCAGGGCATAGTTGGCAGACAATGCGTATGGTTCTGGGGACATTTGGACAATGAATTGTATTTGCAGATGATGACGCTGGCCAGGCCGGTGACCTACACTGACAGTGGATGGCTGGTTACCTATTAGCCCTTTTAGGGCCATCCTGCCCAAGGAAGTGTGGGTAAAATTGGTCTGGCACAGGCTAGAGGCGCAGTGGTATGCTGGGTCTATAACAAGGATTCATGCATAAGGGAAGTCTGCCGCTTTTGGCACGGAAGCTCAAAGTTCAGTGGAAAGCACCCGGTTATGCCTTGTGGTCAAGGGGAAAATTAGCAGACCACTAATGACAGAGGGAGGGGATTTCAGATGACCATAGAAAAAAGGCTTGTACACCAATTAAGACTGACAGATTGAGGCACTGGTTGTCACTGGGAACATCACTGTTGGAAGATTTTGAATTTGAGTTTATGTTGGGGTATGAAGCACTGAGAGAATGGCGCTGGGCAGAGAACCTGTGTTCAGTAAGGGAAAATGAGGATTTGGTTTGGACAAAACACATGAAGAAGATTCGAGAAGGAAGAATGGAAAGGCCTTTTTCAGATTGGCCTTTTCAAAATGTAATTGTTTCATCCATTGTGTTGATCCCCAAAAAAGTGCCAGGGGAATTCAGGCTGATACAGCACCATCATGGCCAGAAGGACATTCTATAAATGATTTCTTACCAGAGGAGTTATGCAGGGTACACTGTCCTGATAAGTATGTTTGGGCCAGGAGCCTCCCGACTTTTGCCAGTGCATCTCATGGATTTTGGATTGCCAGGGATTCAGTTTGCAGTTTTCTTTTTTGTGGCTAAAGCCTTGCCTTTGAGCTTTTACATTTCCTATTCTTTGTTTGAGACTTGTAGTACTTTTCTACAGAGATTATTTTAGTTTGTGATGGGGCAGACAATATGACCCATTATTTGGATTATTGGGTCATGGTTGGTACTCCGCTATGATCAGAATGTGCCATTTTGCTGTAAAGGTTTCAAGAACTGATGCAGAATTTTTGTCTGCCCTTGGTTGCTGATAAGACAGTGGGCTCAGCAGAGATTTTGACTGTTTTGGGTGTGGAATTGGAGTAAACAAATGGAGATGAGGTTGCTGTTGAAATGAAAAAGAAGAAAAGGTTGATGGATCTTTTGGAAAAAATACTGGCTGAAGAAAAAGCCCAGGTTAGGGATATCCAGGTACTTCGTTGTCATTTCAATTTTACCTGTAGAGCAGTAAGTGCAGGTTGTCCTTTTTGTCAGTGACTGAACTTGGCTCTTTTGAAGGCCTCACTTCTACCCCATAGAGTGCATTTGACTTTGGGGGTGAAGGTGGATTTCAGAACGTGTGGCAGGTCATTTTAAGAGATTTTCACTGTGTTTCAACGGCAGGGATTGCAGAGGAGGCTGGGTGGTCTTTGGAATTGTTTTCAGATGCAGCAAGTGGCTCTGACATTGGCGTTTTCTGGCAAATCCACTGGTGTGTTGAATCCTGTCCAGACGAATGGAAGTGCGATGGCTGCAGCATTGTTTTTTTGAGTTCTTCCCTTTGGTGGTGGTGGTCTCTCTCTGGTATAAGCATTTTGCTAATAAGAAGGTGCTTTTCAATATGGACTACATGTCAGTTGTCAATATTGGCAGTCAGCAAGGGACCTAAACGTTTTGCAGTTGATGCAAATGTTTGTGTTGGAATGCTTACGTTCCAGTGTGATGTTATAGGCTGGCGCATTGGAGGAATGGATAATGACATTCGCAGTGGCAACAATTTCGGCGGCTTGCACCATGGACAGATGAGAGGAAGTCATCAATGCCAGGGCACCTGTGGACATTTGGATGGGCTGCATGATGTAACTGATCTGTAGTTCTCTGTCGAATTCCACACTACCGGAGCATAGTCAAGCATAGTCAGAGTTTTTGGCTTCGGGCTAGGAAGCAGAGCGCCGACATGGGAGTGGAGTTGAGAAGGGCAGATGTGGTAAACTTCATAAAGTTGTTGATTGAGAAAGCTTAGTCTGCAGTGACTATTGCCGGTAAGTTGGCTGGTTTGGGCTTCTTCTGGAAACTTTGTGGGGGGTATGAACCATCAGGTGGAGAAATAGGAAAAAGATGTTAGAGGGATAGGTGCATGAAAGGGAAAAAAGGCAGAATGTTCAGAGAGACGTGACTTTGACTATTCTGAAGAGAATTATGGGCTGACCTCCATAGGTGTGCGGGGATGGGCAGGAGTGCTTGCTATTTTTGGTGGTAATGGTAGGGCTTTTTTGGGGCTTTTAGAGGGGCAGAGGTAGTTGGATCTAACAAGAAGGAAAAAATATGAGGAGAGGACATCGGGTGCAGGTATGGTTACCAAGGTCAAAAATGGATCAGTGAGGATGAGGCAAATGAGTGAAGTTGTGGTTTTATCCTGACAAGGGGACTTGTCCTCTGTGATAGTTAAAACAGTTTACCAAGAGGATGGTTGGGCAAGGAGAGATTTCCAGCATGCTGATGGTTGTAAATTCTTGGTGTCTCAATTTTGGGGATAAAGAGGAAGGTAGTGGTTTGTTACACAGATGTTTAAGCTCTTTTAAGGAACGTTGCTTATGTTGAGACCCGGTCTGAGAGACTCAAGGGGACAGAAGAGGGGAGGAATTTGGAAGGCAAGAGAAAGGTAACCGTTTAGAGTATTCATAATGATGTTTGGATGGATTAAGCTTGGAGTGAGGAGAGATTAGGCTTGATTTGAGCATGTTAAGTTTTCTTTAGGGGAGGGGAGAGGTAGCTGGTTAAGTTGTTCTAATGTTTAGTGAGTCAGGGGTTTAATCAACATTGTATGGCATATTGCCAAGGGTTTGTTTACCTGAGGTTTGCATCTGTTTCATTCTAGAGACCTTTTCCACACTTTCAAACTGACTGATGTTGTTTCTGGCAGTGCTGTCCTGCCCAATGGGGGTTTGAGTAGGGGTTTTTGAGCAGTAACCTGCCAGGCTTCTCAGGCGGGTGGTGTGGTCAGGGAGCCACAGGGGGCAGATGTTGGTAGGGAGTCCAGGGGGCACGGTTATGAACTTCACAGGAGAGGGCAGTTAGAACTGACCCCTCCTTTGTTTCTAGTGAGCAGACATGCCAGTCGGTAGGGATAATCCAAGCTTTCCTCCCTTTCCCACCCTCACAATACGAGTATATCAATGGGGTTTTTCCTGGGGCTATGGTTTCTGTTAAATTGACCTATCTAGTGAGACATGTTGCTGGCTTCAATTTGCGTGAGGAATGATTTATTGTCACTTATATGCAGGTGCATCAGGTGGGATAGAAGTGTGTTGCACAGGTTTTCAAGTACTTTCATGGAAAGTTGGTTATGTTGAGACCCAGTTTGGGAGATGCAGGGGGGGGGGGAGAATTTTGAAGGCAAGAAGAAGGTAACAGTTTGGAGTTAATGCAGTGGTATATGCAGTGATAGTAGGATGGGTGAAGCTTGGAGTGAGGAGAAATGTTGTTTGATTTGGTCATGTTAAGGGTTCTTTAGGGGAGGTGGCTGGTTAGGTTGTTCCAATGTTAGTGAGGCAAGGGTGTAATCTAGTTTGTAAGGCATATTGCAGAGAGTTTGTTTACCTGAAGTTTGCACCTCTTTCATTAAAGCAGATTTTTCCACGCTTTAATACTGACTCATGTGATGTCTGGCTGCACTGTCCCGCCTGAAGAATATTGTTAACATCTCCCACCACAAAGTGTCGCTGTTAAAAAATCCTGTGAGTTAAGTCAATGTAATACAGAAATACATATCCCAGAGTCCGTACCAGCTGCATCTATCCAAATGCATGCTACGTAACTGCTCCCCATCTCCACTAACTTTGATTTGAGCACCAAGCCACTCACCAGAAGTAGCTCCCACAAAATGCCTCTATCCATATACATGACAAGGTGCACATTGGGCACAAAGTGCAGCGAGGGACTAAGGAAACAGAAACAAGTACAGCAGAGGAGCAAAAGGCCACCCTGCTAGAACCACCTAGCTGAGTTGCAATGAACTTCTCATCACTTATATGTCAGAGAGAAAGGGGAACACAGTAAAAGTGCAGTGGAGAAGTGTACTAACGATCCCATTTGGTAAACAGTGTGATTAATGTTACTAAGGAGAGTGGAGTATTGCATATTTGAAGAGTTTGTGTATAGAACGGGATTAACAATGGTCTATGTAAAATGAATATATTAATATGACAGACGAAGTTAACAAAATGTGTCCCATTTTGAGGTTAATGAAGTGGAATGTGAATGTGTAAACAAATGTTTAACATTTATATGTGTAACAATAGTTATTTTCATGCAGGTGCTTTTAGAATGACATCTTTGTAATTCTTTACAATGTATACATGTATTAAGAAGCTGCATTTATTGTGCGGGTAGAAATCTGCATGTATTCTGTAACCCGGTGAACTGTTGAAGTTGACTAGAGTAGGCCCAGAGAAATAGTACAGTTCATGCTCAGGTTAAAATCTGACATGTAATTCATATTTAACCTTCAATGCAGAATGCATTTTCTTGTATTTTGTATCCACTGCAGGTATGGATAAGACTTCTTTAGTTAACATAGAAGGGTTTTGTTTTCATTAGAACACAAGGTATGAGAATATGAAGTTGGCAAGGAGAAGCGCGGTAAACAGGAAGAAGGCGAGATCTCATGGGAGAGGAAAGGAATGACCAAGGACGCACGAAGTGGCAACTTATTGAGGTGGGAAAGGTGGTGGAAGTATCTAGTTGTGCCGGAGACATGGAAATTCACTAGCAAGCGTCATGTGGGATATCTGCCCTGAATGCAATTGATATTTTATGCTGAATGTAGTGAGGGACAGGGGAGTCATCTTAGGATTTCATGGAGTTGCAGATCTATGCTTCTGCTTGTGTGGCTTCATGCTACCTGACCCATTGTTGGAGTACCTTCTTAAGACTCCGACAGCTGACAACTTTCTGATTTCACAGATTTAAGGTAGTGCTCATGCTTACTTTGAAAAATCACCTGATGCAATGTAATACTCAATTCTTTTTTCTGATCATCTGTATCATCATCATAGAGTTAGTTGTTTGCTTTGTATCATATAGGGTAAATCTCTTCAGGAGATTTGGAATTATCTTGGACTTTCTGCATTTCTAGATGATCAAGTTGCAATTGGTCTATATTAAATTGTTTCTAAATTTATAATTAAATCCTACTAAACTCAGATTAAGTTGTTGAGTAGGTTATTCCGTGGCCATATTGGTTATACTGTAATGAGACTTTAACATGTAATCGTTTCCTCCCTTCTCCTCTCTGGCTGCTATAAAGGTCGTCGATCTGGGGATAGGTTTGAGTGGGCCGGAGCTCCATCAGCAGCAACCATGGAAGTGGGCTGCAGTGGGTCAAATTTACTAAAAAAGCTGTTTCTGGACATAAACTACTGGAAGATACAGGAAAGAATGACAAACAGAAAGCAAAGATCAAAGAATTCTTCTTGGGTGTGAAAAGGCACATTTAAAACCATTTAAAACCTCATTATGAGATCCCCAGTAATTCCAATGAGGCCTGTAGCAGTATTTACTGGCCCCATCGGAATTACGAGACCCACAGTAACTTTATAGATGACTAAAAAATAATGCAATGCAGCGCAGCAAGAAATGTTGCAGTGCTATGCTGTGTGAATGACAGAGAGCAGAACAGCACCATATTTAGAAAGATGTGCAACTGATCTGCTCTTTCTCTGCACCGGCGCACATATGCTGCCATCTACCAATGCAGACACACTTGCAATATAGTGCAAGACTGTGTGCCTTGTGGTAAGCATATTGTTTGTACAGGAAGGGGCCCCTTACTGTACAAAATCAATGCTTTAAGGCGTTCACTCTCAGTAGAATGCAACACACAGGCAAAGAGATTAAAAACGAGGATAGATTCAAAGGTTTCTCCTCGTTACACCTGCCTCAAAGAGTTGCAGGAATTTGGCACAGATCCTTACCTCCAATGCTTTGTAGATAGGGATTTGTGTCAAAACCTATGAGTGGTTACATGGAAATGCCCCTGCACCACCTATGGAAATCCCCTTTCCTGCAAACTAATGTGAGGTTGTGCATTGCAGAGCTTTTATGTTACTTTTGGTTGCAATCCAACAAAAAATGTCGATTTGTATTTGATTGTGAATACAACATAACACTTAGGGGCCGATTCCAATCCGGGTCGGAAAGCACTCCGACCTAGTCGGATCCGGAGTGTTTTCCGACGATGGGCACGTATGCTGTCGGACTCGGTTCGGTCGGACTCCCATAGAAGTCAATGGGAGCCAGTTGTACGATGCCTACATGCGTACATGCGCTCCCATTGACTGAATGGGTACGTCTCGAACAAGTGCGCCCCCTACAGTGGGTACGCATCGGTGCCATCCGCACCGTCCATGCCTGTGTTGGGGAGACCCATAGATCTCCCCCTGTGTGCGAGTCATACGGCTGCGGGTGTCGGAGGGTCCGACGCGGACCCCCGAAGTCCGACTCCAGGAGCTTTTGCAAGCCGGACACTCCAGCTCGCATAGGCTGTCGGACGCGTGCATCGTACTGGCTCAGTCATGAATCGCATCCATTGCACGCCACGGTTAGCTTACGACCGAGATGTACGGAGCGGTTCGGACACGGAAACTACTCGGTCGGTGAATTTCATGTAGCTCGCATCGTGCTGGCTCGCTCGTACAGCTCTACGAGTCGGCCGGAAAACACGCATACGGCTCGTAGTTTTTCCTGCCGGATCGCGTTCGGAGCTCTTCCGACCCGGATCAGAATCGGCCCCCTTGTGTCAGGTTTGCGCTAAATAATTAATGCAAACCAGATGCAAAGTCTTTGTAAATCTAGGCCCTGGGGTCTAAAAGCAGGCAGAGTCCCCAGATGAAATACTGTAGGGAAATGAAGAGTAACCAATTGTATTGGTTGTGCAATTACTGATTCCTATGGTAGGTTTCTCTGTTCTAAGGGAACACTACGGCGCAGATTTAGCAAGGTTTCACGTAACACAATGCAGCAATGCCTGAAAGGGAGAAGGCTGGAATGCACCTTATTTAACATTTTATGGCAGCCTAACCCCAATGCAGGCACCCTTGCGCCATCGTGCAAGGGTGCCTGCGATGTAGGCAGGTTAAGTTTTGTGCAGGAAGGGCCACCTACCTGCACAAAACAATCCTCAGGGACATTTTCCCCTTTCTAAGTGTGCTGCAGAATAAGAAAATTAGAAAGAGGAATAAACAAGGAGAAATAAATATATTTCTCCTTGTTGCGCCTCTGGTGGGCAGACATACAATTTGCACGTATTCCCAGGTCTACCAGTGTTGGTAAATCTGTAAATGTGTAATAATAGATAGGTGGATGTGTGGGATCACCCACACTTCACGCATGTAACACCTTCATCATGCAGTGCAACGCAAGGGTAGCGACTTGCGCTGCCTTGCGTTACACCAGATTTGCCAAGCCATGCAGTGCCACGCAGGATGGCCTTCTGTGGGTTGGTAAATCTGAATCTAGGTTTTGTGTCTCCCTGTGTCCCCTTGCGCAAAGCAAGGGTGATACAAAATCATCATAAATCTGGGCCTTAGAATCCTCTACACAATACCTGGTAGCCTCAGGGGTGGAGTTACCACACCAAGCAAGGAATCTTGGACCCTTAAAGATCTAATCAAGCATAAATGCTTCTTCTATTTACATTTAGTGGAAAGAATGAACAAACGTTTTCCTTTATACCTATTAATTCAGATTCTTAAAGAGCCTGTATTGTAATGTAATATAATTTCAGGTGGATTTGTAGAGCGTTGCTTGTCAACCGTGAGGGTATCCAGGCGCTGAGTGGGTGAGTGTAGGCATGTGGTTAGGTTGGGCCTGAATACAGGCAGTCTCGACAACCCCCAAGAAGACAAGTTGGATAGCCAGGTCTTCAGCATCTTGTGTAATTCAAGAAGTGAGGAGGAGGCCCTGATGTGTTCATTCCATGATTTGGTGACTTGGTGGGAGAATAATTGACCACCCGTTCTGCTTCTGTTGATGCAGGGTGTGTGTGTGAGGGATGATGAACAAGATGTCTAGTGGGTTGGTGGAACTGAAGCTAGTGATTGAGGAATGCTGGTCCTGTGTTGTGTAGTGACTTGAATATATGTGTGAGAAATTTGAATTGCCAGTGCTTCTCTATGGGGAGCCAATGGATCTCTATGAGGAGTAGGTTGGGTTCAGGGCAGGAGGTCAAGCACCAGCTTGGCAGTGGTGTTTTAGATGATTTGAAGTCTGTGTAGGAGGTGGGTTAGGATGCCCGTGTAGCGTGCACTACCGTAGTCCAATCGGCTTATAATTAGGGCCAGCGTGATGGTACATTTGGTGTCCAGTGGGAGCCACTTGAAGATTTTATGTAACATGAGGAAGATGTGGAAGCATGGGGAGATGACAGCGTTGACTTGGGACTTCATGGTGGGGTTGGTGTCCAGGATGAGGCATAGGTTCCTAGCATGGTCGGTTGGAGTGGGTGTGGGTCCAAGATCAGCAGGCCACCAGGTGGAGTCCCAAGGTGAGCTATTATTCCCAAAGACCAGCACTTTAGTTTTGTCGGTGTTGAGCATGAAGCAGTTTTCTTTCATCCAATTGGCCACGCTGGTCAAGCATTGTTTGCAATTTGTTTTGGTGGTGTCTGAGAGGGAAGAAATAGCTAGGTGCCATTGATGTAGGAGATTATGTTGATTCTGTGGGATCTGATGTTTGCCAAAGGGGTCATGTATATATTGAAAAGTGTGGGGCATAGTGATGACCCAGGATGAGATCCTTGGTTTCTGATATGAACAGTATGAGCCTGACTTGCTGTGTTCTTTCAGGAACGAAGGAAGCTATGCATTTGAGTGCTGGTGCTTGTATTCCTGCTATGTGTAGCCTGGTGATGAGTGTGTGATGGGAGATGGTTTCAAAAGCAGCTAAGAGGATGAGAGCGGTGGTCTGTCCACAGTCTAGGATGTTGTGTTTGTCATCTGTGGCAGCAATAATGGCTGTTATGGAGCTGTGATTGTTTCAGATACCTGATTAGGAGTCATCCAGGAGTTTGTGGTGTTTTGGGAGGTGCAAGAGTTGTCTGTAATGGTCTTCTCCATGACTTTAGCTGGGAAGAGGAGCAGCAACATGGGTTGGTAGTTGCTGAGTACTTCGGGGTCGGTTGTGCTTTTGTTGACGAGGGTGGTGATTTTGGCATGTTTCCAGCTATCTGTTAAGGTAGCTCTTTTGAGTATCAGACAAGCGCTACTTTTCAGTGAAATTCCTGATTCCTAGCCTGTAGGAGTCTTTGCAAAGCAATTTTACACCACAGGCAGGATTCTCATCGAACAGTTGAGAAACATATGACCTAGTTAATACATTATAGATGCAATTCCATTGTATACACTCTTTTAGTGTCAGTCTGCTCACACACTGAAGGCAACTGTTTTTTGTTTTTAAATGTTGCATGTAATTTTCATCAGAACAGTAACTCCTTGGCTTTGAAGTACATTAAAAAACAACATATTTCTCTTTTTGGCACCTCCAGGGCTGTTTATTGGTGAAACAGACTTCTGCATTGATGTCTCTTTGCATGCTGAAGATATAAAGATAAATGTGAACATCATCTAAATGTATTTACAAAAAAGCACACTACTTTGTTGTGTCTGTCACAGAGACAAACACATCTCTTAAACACCAACTTACAAAGTGTTGGTCTTAAGTGTCTAAGGCCCCAATTATGACTGAGGGTTAAATTCCAATGCCTGTGCAAACAGCAGTCAACAAAGGAATTGATGTTCCAAGTAAAACTTGGTTGAAAGTTATCAGGGTGAAAAGGTCCAATGAAAAGGCAAAATGAGTGTATTTTGAACCGTTAAATACTTAAACCAAATGTTGAGCCTCATTTTCAGGCCAAAAACTAAGTATAGCAAGGTAACTTTTCATGAAAAGGAGAGATAAGAAATCTGCTAAGATATGACACATTTCTGCTTTCTAGTGCTAGTGCACTGAGAGCTACCTAGCGCCAACATAGGCACACGTGCGCCATGGTGTAAGGGGCCTATGTTATAGGCAGGATTGCTGTTGTACAAGAAGGGGTACCTTCCTGAACAAAAACAATTCTAAGAGGCAATGCCCTTCTTCTATATCTGATGTGGAATGCATCACGCATAGATCGAGGCACTAACGAGGATAAAGAATAGTTCTTCTCCTCATTATGTCTCTCTGTGGTAGGTGCATCATTTTGGTGCAATCCCAGGTTTTCTTCTTTAGTAAATCTGGGATTGCATAAATTCCATGAGTGAATGCACACAAATGTCCGTGCTCCACCCATGGAATGCCTACCAGAACAAAATATAACACTACGTAGTGGAAGCCACTGCGTTTCTTTAAAAGTCACGCAAGGCAGTGCACATGGCCCCTTGCATCCTTTATAAACCTACTTAAGGCCGTGTGTTGTCTTGCACTGACTTGCATCACGCAAAGACAATGCAAGTCCTTAGTTAACATGCCCCATGTTGTTTACTGCATCAGTGAAGGCCTGTAAAGTACAGGCAAGATTGTTTTTGTGCAGGATGGTCTACCTTCCTCCCCAAAAACAATTCCTATTTTTTTTTTCCTATTTCCATGTGTGATGCTTAACTTAAGTTAAGTTGTGCTTAAGTAACAAGGAGAAATAAAGATTTTTTTCCTCGTTACGCCTGTGCCTGGGAGGCTTACCATTTTGACACATTCCCAGGTTTACAACTCTTGGTAAATCTGGGAATGTGCCAAAATCCATGGTTGGATGCGTGGAAATGCCCATTCTCCACCCATGGAACCCCACCTTGTTGCAAGGTAATGCAAGGCAGCAAAATGCGCTGCCTTGTGTTACTTTGTAGTTACTAACCCGTGCAGTGCCACGAGAGGTGGCTTGTGTGGCTTAGTAAATCTCACTACAGGACTTATGCTGCCTTGCGATTACTTGCATCCCATATGGACAATACAAGCCCTTATTAAATCTGGCCCTTAGTGACACACATCAACCCTACTACAACTAGAAACCAAGGTGAAAGCAAACATTTTCTAATTTTGATTGCCTTAAGATACCTACTGGGGCACTCCCATTCTCCTCTCTGACTTGCCAGAGTATAGAGAAAACATATTACCCTTTCTCTGCATTTCTAAAAAGTTGGAAATTCCCATCTCAATATCACAAGAACATGGTTGCTTGAAAGGCACACACAACCATGTATTGGCTTGATATATTTAATGGGAGGACTTCCAGCAGGGTTTCAACACACTTAGGGACATATTCCCAAGAAACTATCGCCGAGTCAACGGCACTTTATCGCAGCCAAAGTTGTGATAAATCTATCGCCCCATTCACAAGCTGGTGTAAACAGCCCACAGCACCAGTATACCCGCGATAGCTGCCGGAAAAAACATCGCCACAGAGGCCCCCCCACAACTATCGCTAATGAGATGCAGAGTGGGCGTTCCCGTGCCAAAAGCTGTGACAACATCACACCTCAACAGTCACAACGGCCAGACAGAACTGCGATGAAAACACAAAACAGGCGATAAGGCGCGTTAGCACCAGGCAATCTACACCTGCTCTGACCTGGTGTAAAGTCAGACGGCAGCCTGCACAAAAAAAGGGAGCACAGCCCAGGGCCACATCGGAAGGGCAACAGATGCCATGGAGCAGCCCATCATGTGGCCCGGACACCCAAGAGGGCCACAACACCCACCGACACCACCCCCAGGACCACCCCTCCCTGTCATCCCCCGACCAAAAACATGCCACATCAGCTACATCTAAACATGCACAAAATAATCCGCCTGACGTCGCACAGTCACAACTGGTGACATGCATGTGTTGGCACAGAAATGAGCAGCACACATTCACTTTCGAAGCAACAAATGAAACTTTATTAAAATTAACACTGAAATGAAATGAAGACACATGGCCACTCTCCTCGGGACAATCCGTAGGTCCTAGCCTGTAAGACAAAAAACATGAAGAGAAGGTGTGTCCTGCTCACATCAAAGGACAGAGAGAGAGAGAGAGCGAAGGGAAGAGAGAGGAAGAGAGGGGGAGAGAGACGAAGAGAGGGAGAGAGAGAGAGAAGAAGAGAGGAGAGACTGAGAGAGAGAGAGAAGAAGAGGGGGGAGCGAGAGAAAGAGAGAAGAAGAAAAGAGGGAGTGGGAGAGAGAGAGAGAGAGAAGAAGAGAGGGAGAGAGAGAGAGAGAGAGAGAGAGAGAGAGAGTGCTGCCCCTGCGCACCCAGGCCACACTGCTCACCTGCAGCCACCGGTTCGTCTCCAACCACTTGCCGGTATGTATCGCAGTTCACCAGGTCACAAATCTGAGTCAGAGCCATCAGCTGAAACAGAGTCCAGATACATGACTGGCACAGTACACACACCTGGACAAGACAACATCACCTGCCGCCCATGCACACCCAGGCAGAGGCACCCCAACCCCTCCCATCGCCCATCGGAGCATGCCCGCTCATGCACACCCAGGCCTCACTGCTCACCTTCCGCCACCGACAGAAGGTCCTACCATGTGCCGCTGCAAGCCACAAGCCCGCGGACATGGCAACCTCAACACCATGCAGCTATGCTCCGCAGGCCAACATGTCTCACGTTTGGTGCTGGGCTTTGATTACTCCATGGCAGAGGACATACCAGTGCACCCGGCACCATCGCAGGCTGCACACCTGCTCAGCCCAATGGGTGCCACTAACTCTGTAATCCCGGAAGCGACGCCACGTGGCGGTAGGTCCACTGGCCCTGGCCTACACTGCGGTTCAGCAGGGCACACTAAACCTGAGCTGTCCGGACCAGGGCATCATCGCAGGCTGCACACCTGCTCAGCAGCTTAAGGTGCCACTGACTCAGTGCACCCAGTCACCATCCTGTGGCGGGGTGCCTGTGCCGGCCGCAATGCTCCGAGTGCCACTAACCCTGTGCAACCCCAGTCTGCGCCACGTGGCGGTAGGCCCGTGTCGAGCGCCAGGCATCGGATGCCACCAACCCTGTGCGCAACAACTCATGGGCCCTTTATGAACGAGAAGCGTGGAACAGCCGTCATCTAGTCACCACAGGAAGAGGGGAATGTGACGTCGTTGGCCCCTTATGTTGGCGGAGTCACATGGCCAGTGACTCCTGTGCCGGATGGGTGTGGTGTGTGTGCAAACCTGCCCTCAGGGAGTGGCTGTGACATGCTGATGACTAGACCAGTGACCTGCACACGACCAGCGCGTACGCCTGCGACGGGTAGCAATGATGGCCCCCCTCGGTGCGTCACCGGAGTGGTCTGGCCTGCATACGCCGGACCAGCGCAGGCTTGCCACAATGAATCGTGGGCTCGGGGCATTGGCCAGTCCATGTACAGACAAGAAAGTGACTGATGTGTGTGTCCCTGTTGTAGTGTTCACGGGACCCGGTACACAATATGCAATGTGGCAACCTCTGACTGGCATCCCACAGGATGAGCATCATTGACGCAAGGGAAATCACTGTCCCTACATTCATCCACACATTCATACATGATTGATGTAAGGTATGACACAGCAGTGCGTCACTGGATGTTTATTTGCACATCCAGTGCAGTTCTGCAGCTGGAGTGGTACAGGGCAATGCCAAGCACACTACACAATATGGGCCCGTAAAGGGCCAGCAAGAGTCCATCCGGGGTTGACCTGTACTGCGGAAGAGGAAGGGTACAGTCCGCAGTCCGTCCACTGTGTCATTGGTCGTCGAACAGGATGTGGCAGTCCATGTCGCTGTCAAAGGTGAGTGCATCGGAGTGTATCGGGGGTCAGTGGAAGGTCATTAGGCCATGTGCGGCACCAAGCAGAAACAGGCGGAAATGAATACTAGTGCCTCTTGATCACAAACCCATCCACGTCCTCGTTCCCGGATGTGTGCCCTGCCCCCCTGTGGGTGTTGCAGTACCGGCTGCGGCACTGTGTGCCACTGACACATCAGGGGCCGAAGGGGGATAGTCGGCAGCACTGTGTGCCCCTGACACATCTGGTGCATGAGTGGATACGCCTGCCACACTGGGAGGCACTGACACACCAGGGGGCGGGGATGTGGATGGTGTGGGGGCAGCAGCATTCATCAGCGCCACGCCTTGTGGCGGCAAGCCATGATGGAGGTCTGCAGGGCATGATAGATCCTAGCTGCATTTCATTGATGTGCAGCGGTGGCTGCAATCCTTTCTGCCTCCATCCGCACCATGTCCTCCATGAGCCTCCGCATGTGTGCCAGCTCACGGCTGGTATCACTGGAGCCACTCTGAGCGGACAGCTGTTCTACTCTCTGCGTCATGACTCCAGTGATGTCAGTCAGGGCTCTTTGGAGACCATGGGGCGGACATAGACACCCAAGGATGGCGTCCAGTTTGGCAGCCATGAGTTCGAACCCCACCGCACCTGCTCAGCCGTCTCCCTCTGGCCCTCCAGGACACGGCATTGGAAGGTCATTTGTTGTTCCTGGGGGACTTGGGAGGGTGCGGGGGCTGTGGGTGCCTCCTGCTGGGTGGTTTGGGTGGTGGGTGGGGTCTCCTCGATGTAGCTGGGCTGCCCTGATCGTGGATGAGGTCAATGATGTCTAGGAGGGCTTGTGTGTCAATGCTGGTGTTGTCCTCCTCGTCATCAGTAAAGAGGGGCTGGGACTGCTCTGCAGGAGGTGTTGACGATGCCCCTGCGATGTGAAGGGGAGGTGGTGTATTACAATGTGTCCATATGTATGTAGCCGCATGGTACAGGTTAACATACTGACAGCATGGCATTGTACATTGTGACAGTCTGTGGGTCTGTGCGAGGAGCCAGGGTCATTGTGGTTGTGTACTGTGCCCTGCTTGATTGTGCATGTGTGCCATCGTGGCCATCTCCACCCGTCCCCCCAGTACCTGGTGATCACTCACCCTGTTGCGGTTGTGTTGTGTCCTGTTGAGCAGTGTCCGGTCCCCCGACTCCAGCCACAGTTTCCACACTGATGACTGTCGACACCAGCTCCTCCATGTCATCCAGCTCAAGCTGTGGCGCTGGGCCCCCACCTCCAGTCTGCATTGCTGCCTTCTGGTTGGCGGAGAGTTTCTCCTTGGTCTTCCGCTTGATGTCATTCCATCGCCTCTTGACCTCGTCCATTGTCCACTTGTGCTCTCCGACGTCATTCCCCTTGTCGACGATGTCCCGCAATATTCCAGTTTTGGTGCCCGATGACACGTTGGAGGTGACGAAGAGTTGTTGATGATGTTGATGGTGTTCCATCACCTTCGTGACTATGATCCTGTTCGCCTGCGGACTGAACTTTGTCTTCCTCGTCTTCTTGTCCTTGCCTTTCCCTGTCCCCTGTCCCCGATGTCCCGGGCTGGTCGTCAGGGGTGCTTGTGAGGTTGCGCTCGTCCTCTGCACCTGCTGAGGCTGCCTCCATGGTGCTTGGGTGTAGGTACTTTTATGGTGATTTATTTGGCCTGCCAGGTGTGTGTTGCAGGCCTGGCGCTGCTTATCGCTGATTTCCTCATTGCGCTTTGGCCCATTACTTGTTTTTTGGTGTTGTGGTTTGTGGTTTTATCACCGTGGTGGTGGTAGTATCGCGGACATTGTCCACGGTGTCGGCGGACTATCGCATGGTACCGCCATGTTGTGAATTCCACGTTGACACGGGGTTATTTTCCCGCGATGGGCTGCTATATTGGAAGTTGCGTTACGCTACTCTTGCGGTAGTTATCACACGTTCTTGTGAATATACCCCTTAGTGTACACAGGTGCTAAAAGAGAGAAACAGTACAGACAAGCGATTTTAGAAGAATGACTGACAGGAATGCAGGTGCCAGGGCTTTCCTAACTTCCAGTCAGATCTGTACCCCAGAAATAGTCTAGAACCTAGTAAAGTAAATGCGTAATCAGATTATGCACAACAGTAAGTAGTCTGTCACTGGTGAAAAGAATGCCATAGTCTTGATTTACAGCTAGCAGACTTCAAAAAAATGACATTTCAATTTTGTCACTTTGACACAGAAGCATGTAATTGGGGAAGAATGACTCAATATGTGTTGTCTTTCTTTTTGTCCCCACAGCTGTCAAAATGATCTATTGTTAACAATCTGCATCAATTGAATTTCGGATCTGTCCCTTTCAGCCATTGTCTTTCTTCAACCATCTTCTTTAAGTCTTTGGCTTGAGACTCTGTCAATCACTGCTTAGCTCAGCCCAGTGAACTATCCACCTTTCACCTAATGCTATTGGCTTTTTGGGTGTATCCTTCTGCGTCCACTCACGTGCTTGCACTGAACTATGAGAGGCACTAATTTACAGCTATAGTCCTCTTTGTCTGCCCTTGGTGGTTTTACTGTGCTTAATCTGCACATTAAATGCATACCTATTGGTCCTGGTAATGTCCTTTGTGGGAGGTGAAAGGTGTGTACATGTTTCCAATGACTTGGGACAGGCACTAAAATAAAACCAGTACATCTAGGCAGCTTAAGAACAAACAGTGTGATTTAGACAGAAAGTCTATGCCCCCACTCACCTAGCAGAGAAAGACTCACCAAATGTAGAGATCCTCTAAAGAAAGGTGGGAATCTGTGTGCCTTAGATGGGTAGAAAAGCACTAAACGTTGTAGAGTGGGCTCCATGCTTGATGTGCATGCTCTACAAAGTTATTCTTTTCTGAAAACTTTTTCTGAAAACGAAAACCCAATGCGGGAGAGTTTTTATAAAGGAACAATTAAACTCGAAATACAGTGGGGGTGTTCCAAGTTTGGTGGGGCAGGAGCACACCGAATTTTGTATAGTGCTCCCAATCTGCCAAACAGTAAATAACCCTCATTGTTTTACAAATAGGCAGTTTGTGGGTCATTGCCAATGGTGACAGATGTGAACACTAGACGTCTAGAAAACAAACAATGAAGCCCAGTGGCATAGCTGGGCGGGGGGGTGGTCCAACCCGGGAGGCTCCAATTTTTGGGGCCGCGACCTCCCCCCTCTATCACCGGCCACCTCGGGCGGCAAGAGCAAACCTCCCCCCGCCCCACTCCTCAATGCGTTCACCGCAGGGCGGCAAACGCGGTGAATGCTCACCAGCACCCTCTCACACCCGCTCTTCACTGCGGCTGCCGCGGGGCAACAAATGCAGAGACCACCACGGGCTCCCATAGGCTAGCTATGCCACTGATGAAGCCACCCACTTTAAGACCATACACACCTTATGATATTTAAGCCAGATCAGAGGAACTAGTGGAAACATCCTTTTAAGTTTTGTCATAACATTTCTCAATATGACTTTCTCCTCTGTCTCGCTCACTAGGTTGCATGTTAATGTGAAGGTAGGCACATACTGGGCCAATTAATGAAGGAATTTATGAGTACAGGAACTTGTCCTCTTTAATACTATTTACATACTCCTAAATGCCTTTGTGAATTGGATTCAACACATCTGAAACAAGAATGTTCATATACAATTCAGAGAACATTCATGTACAGTTAGTATAAATAGAATGGACTGTGCCCTCTTTGCAATTTTACTAACTGGGAGAGGTACATTCTGTAGCCAATTCAGAAAGACGTTTATGAGTGTGTGAAGTAGTACTTATGGAGTAGTACTTCATGTAGTCGTCAATGTCTTTGTTAATTGACCCAACTGTTTTTTATGTATTGAGAGCACACCAATTGGCGTCTTTATATTAAGGAAGATGAATAAGTGTGCAAAATAGAAAATGGAATAAAAGGTTAGAAAATAAGTTTTTAATGGCTCTGTTAAAACAATTAATTAAAAAAACTCCAAATCACATATAGTTATATAGTCAGCTTGGTACATTGCCTGGAACCAAGGACCCAGTAGGCCAGAGGAATCTCCAGAAGAGCATGAGTCATGCAAAATACGCTTTTGCTTGGCCCATAAGCTGCCACTAGGTCCGACAGAAAGGACAAGCTAAACCAATAAATTGGTTGATGGGTGAAACAGAGTACATACATTGTTTCACCATAAAACTGTATATAGAGCAGTGTGCAGCAGAAATATGTCTTCTGTAGTTCATAATGAGGATTTGCTAGGCTTGTATAGATTTCCAATGGGTTTGGAGTTCTGACTGCAAACAAAGGGCCTAATTTTGAATTTGGTGGGCAGGGGACTCCTTTGCAAATACAACAATGTAACCTGCCTGCTAAACCTTCAATCCACCCACCTCAATTGGATACAGACCAACCTTAATCATCCTATTGACGGAGGCTCCGTTGGCCCCATGGACGGAATACTTACTCCGAAAGCCCATCAGAGTAGGGGCCATTGAAGGAAGGACATTACACCGTCCACTCTATTTGGGGTGGAGGTGTAAGGCCTTTTTTCTGTCTGTGTGGGACTGGAGAAAAACAATAATGTTTTTTTTTTGTTTTTTGGAAACAAGCTTTGTCTTTGGGAGTTTAAAAAAAAAAAAAATCTTTGTGAAAGTTTGGTGAATGGCGATCAAAACTGATGATGTGCATCCACCAAATGCTTAGCACACTTAAGGAAACCACCCACACAGTGATGGGCTGGCTTGCATCTCTAAATTTGATGGACTGATTACTTTCAGGATAGCAGAAGTAATGTTCTCCGTCAACCCAATAAACACTACTCCGTCTGCCAAACTCTAAATGATGTCCTAAATATGTCAGAATAGACATTCAATTGCAGTAACCAGCCAAGTGGACTATTACATAACAAATAGCATAAAGGACCTGCAGAACTGTTTAAAGCTGCCAACTTACTGAAAACCATAAACTCTGTGACAACACACTTAAAGCCATAGACCCTACACTGTATAGCATGCTACCTTTGTAGTCAAGGGCTTCAATGCATCACATAGGGATAGTAGGTTCTATATAATTATTACAGTAACATACAATACAATACAATGCAGGCAACAAAACCAGCAGGCAGGGTGAAAGAATAGGGCATTCCTCTTTCGATGACACATAATCCAGGGAGAGCATCGAAACATACAAATGTTGTGGTACTTTAGAATTTTGACTTGAAATCTTTAAAGTTTGCAAAATTTGGCATACTCTCTTCTGCCTATCTCACCCTGTAATACGGTAAAAGCGAATGCTGACATTTATTCCTGAGTGCTATCTGTTACTGAGTGCCAAAGTGGTTTTGGTCTCAAACTGAAAATAATCAATGCATCCTTCTAATATCTCTTCCGATACTTGTAGGTCTCGGGTTCCTACAGTCCCCAGAGTCCCCAGAGAGCAACTGTGGAACTTGTTGAAAAGGTTGAAAGATGATATAGCCACCTTAAGACTTTAATGTTTCCTGATATACCCACCGTAAGAAATCTATTATTGTGGTGGGCCTCATTGTTCTTGACTGGCTGACCATAAAACTCTAAAATGTAAAATATCTTCTCATTTTAGTGATAAAACCAGGTCTATCTCAGTGATCCCTGGACCTTTCAGTTTAGGAATTCCAAAAAGGAAGGAATATGCACATGAGCTCTCGCATCCATATGCACATAATGAATGCCTCGGCCTAATATTTATCTAGACACTACACTGTAATCCAAGACAGAAAATTCAAATCTATTACTTTTTTTCTCTCTTTAAGGCTACTAAAGTGGATAGCAGACATTTCTCTTTTTGACTTTCTAACCACAAGATTTTTAGGGGTTTCTGCGTATTTCTCTGCTGCCTCTTTTTCACATGAACACTTTAGTAGGGAAAGTGAACACAGCTATTGTAGGAAGGTGGAGTATTATGTTGTGATGCTGGTAAGGCTTGGATTCACAATATTAAATCCTTAGCTCAGTCCTGGTAGTGTGGCACAGAGCAGTCAGGCTTTACTAGAGGAACATGTGTTACGCATTTCAAAGTACAAATGTGGACGATAAGTAATTGACATGACTCAAAAGAAATCTGCAGCAATTTATAAAAGTAAAGCGTATTTTTATTTAATTTAGACACCAAACCATGCAGATGGCATACATTTAACATTGCAGTCAATGGGCAAAACCACTAGTGACAATCAGTCACTTGCAGGTCGAGTTGAATGGAACCCTTGCAGGGTAACAGTGATGTTAATCCCAGGACCAGGCAATGACCGTCAGTTTGATTTTACCTTTCCCATGGAGTTCAGGTGCAGAGTTATCCTGGCTGTCCCTGGTGTTGAACGGGAGCTGTGGGAGCGTGGCTTTAACCACTCACACGGTACTGTGGGGACCAAGATGCAAAAAACACAACGGGGTGGTTACTGATGTCAGTCAAAGGTCGGTTGGAGTTCCCTCTAGGTGCAGCATTGAGTGCGGGGGCTGTTAGCCGGACTGGCAACCAGCACACCTTGTCAGCGGTAATACTTAGAAAAAGATACTTTGATGTCCTGTGGTGCCGGGGAACACGTTAGCTACCTGTAACTTTATGGAAAGCAGTGCTACAGTTCCCACAATGCACTAGACCATCTGGATTTGGTTGATCCCTCGGAGTGCCCAATGGCCAGGTTTTCTTTGGAAACAGAGCGTTGTTATGCCTTCAGGTTACTGGGGACTAGTGCCACTAGTCCAGGAGAGTCTGAGGGTGCTTCATGCTCTCATGGGGTTCCTCTATCTGGGGTAACCGAGACTTAGCCTCGGAAGAGTCTTGATCAGGCAGTTCCAGGAGCGTTGCCATAGGGACAAAGTATCCCTCTTTTGCTTTGTGCAAGTCTTGTTGTCACAGACATAGATCTCTTTTGTGCCCTCTTCGATGCAGGTTGTTCATAATTGAGGCTGTGGTGTCAGGGATAGCCTTAAATCCTAGATTTAGGTATGTTAGGGGTGTGGGTGCAAGTGGCCAATGGCTAAACTGCCCTTAAGGTGACCACAACCAGGGGTGTAGGTCACCGTTTCAACACACAACCCACTATTTCTACCACTTTTAAAAATGGCAGGTCTTTCTTAGCTGTACAGACCAGGCAGCCCACCCTAGAGGTGTGGCTAGCCTTCTGGGGTCTATACCTCCTGCATAGCTAATTGCCTACCTGCTTGGATGCTAATGTGCCTGGGTCAGGGAGAGGACTGTTTCCTCCTCTGGGAGTCAGCCCTGATGCATATCAGAGGCAGTGTAGCATTTGAAACTCACCTCCTTGAAGTGCCACTTCACTAGCCTTCCTAGGAGGTGTGACCTCCTTCCTGTCCAGGCCTTTGCTCCTGTCTTCAGGGAGTGATCACACTGCCTGGCAGGATGTCAGAATCCTGTCTTGGAGGGAGCAAGCATGGGTTGCCAGCCAAAGCACAGAAGAGCTGGGGCAACCAAGTGTACAACCTCTAAGGTAGCCACCTGGGTGCATGCCACAGCACCCTCGACACACGATTCATGTCAGGGATGAGAAACCACATTGTTTGACACTAAATATGACATATTTAGGCGGTACCATAATGGAGCTGCCAACCTCAGGTTTTCCCAGGTGCCAGCCCATGTTATCCTATGGACCGCCTATCGCTTATAGCGTAGTTTAATGGTAAAGATCACTATCGGGACATATAAGCTTGAACTTACATGCCCATACCTTTATTATAATGCACCCTGCCTCCTGGGCTTGGGAGGCCTTCCTTAGGGGTGACTGATATACATTAAAAGCAGTGCATTAACTTTGCCACACATGGTGAGGTCAAATTCGAAATGGAGGAGCTTGCCTGTACCGGCAGTCTGCAATGGCAGGCCTGCTGTCAGTTTACGTGAGTCACTCAGGGTGGCACAGACAATGCTGTAAGCCCCGGGGACCCCTTTTCCACCCATGCCCTGGGTACCACTGTTACCATATACTATTGGCTTATAAGAAGTGATAAAATCCTTGTCAATTGGGGATGCCAATGTACACATAACAGTTTTAGGGAGAGAGCACAGGCACTGGGGTCTGGGTAGCAGGCTCCAGTTCACTTTCCAAGTCATAACCATAAGCCTTGGAGCAATAAGTGGGGGGCGTGACCAAACAAAAAGGGCACTTTCCTATAGCTAAGTACATCTGTGGGTATCCAGTTTGGTGGAGTACCAGCTATGCTTAATTTTGAATAGGCAATGAAAATGTCAGACTTGAAATCAATATCAGCTTAAGGGTGTTTTTACGATGCATCCCATATTATGCAAATAAGTAACTTAGGGGCATATTAACAAGGGACAGCGATAATTATTGCTGGCCCCACATAGCGGGAGAAATATTATCGCCGGCTATCGCTGAAAATGATCGCCATGATAACGCTATATTAACAATACATAGCGCTATGGCGATAATATTTCAGCGATAGCCGTGTGTACCATGGAACATCGCTGGTTTTCCAGCGATGTTCCATTGAAAACAACAATAACATAATCCACCTACCATTATTAGAATGCCTTAGTCTGGAATTTAACAGACGTTAAATTCCAGCATTTAGGCCGAGGTAGCGTGTTTTTTTTATCGCTGCTCCTCCTTGTTAATATCGCGAAGCTGCCTTTGCGATATTTTCATGTGTTGTTTTCACAGCCACGCCTTCTTTGCATCTCATTAGCGATGCGAGGCGAGGCTGTGAAAAAACGAGCTCTACATCGAAGAAACATGCGCTAGTTGATGATATTGCGATATAATTATCGCCGCTTATCGCGCAAAAACGGATGCTAAAGCGGCGATAATTATATCGGCAGCCCTTGCTAATATGACCCATCATTTCCTAGTAAATGAAGGGCTCAGGTGTTTGATGTGTGTGTATGTCACTGCAGGGTGTGTTAGGATACATCTTGATGATTTTCTTTGGGTATATGTGACCTGTGTTTGTCGACTACTTGGTGTGGGTGCTTTGTGGGTGTGTGTGACTGAGTGCATATGGACAGTAAAGTAGGGTCATGCCTGAGAGTGTGAATTTTCCAATCGGTCATCTGACTGGATTTATGGTTATGATTATCCTGGATATGGATTGTCTGAGATCTAGGTGTGAAGAGCATGGAGATAAAAACATTTGGCCAAAAGGTGAGGCCATTTGACTATGCCAACTACTGAACTATATTTATAGAGGAATTTTCTCAAGCTCTATGAACCATATTTACTAAAACTTTGTGTAGGTTTTGCATTCTTTTTGTGACACAAACTGAGTGTAAAGTGTAATGGTGACATTTACTTTCCAGCGTGACTCAGAATTTGCATAGAAAAATTGGCCAAAGTAAGGAAAAGTAGCTCTATGTGCTACTTTACCATCAAGGGGGCATGCAACCACCGATGGTATTTTATGCATATCTCCATCTACAAACAGCTGTAGACATGGAATTGAGTTAAAAACTTATGCCTCCACAAGGCTGGTGTAATGGAGGAGAAAATGTTTAATTTCCCCATACATTTTAAATATTGCATGTGTGCTGCATTAGACAACTCACATACATAGTTGGAAAAATATTAAAGCATAGTTTCTGAACAGAACAAAACTTATGCTGGACAGAATACAAACACCCTTCTTGCACTGTGGTGCAAGGATGTGTGTGTTAGCACATGACAGCCTAAAATGTGCCAGTGCTGGGGGAGGAAAATAGTGCCATATCTTAGTATATGTGGTTCTGCTTTTCCCTCTCCCTTTGATGCAAACCAGCATAGCAACTTCAGTTGCTTTGCTGCAGTGCATCACACATTTTGGAAAATGTCTCCCTTGTCTCCTTTCAATTATTTTGAGAGCATTTTACAGAGAAAAACACAGCTTGCTGATGATAGGACGTTGGAATCTCATCAGGCAGAATGAATGAATGCTGTCTAAAATGTTCTACTGTGACCTCTCTTTTGTGGTGAGTTCAATGTTCAGATTTCAAATTTTGTATGGATCACAGTTGCTGGGGTTCAGAACTTAGCTCGGGCCAATGGTGCTCCAGAGTCTAGGTCCTTGCAAGCCCAGATAACTGACCCCTGTTTCTTCCTTTGAATGAAGTTTGATTGATATCAGGCATGGTTATTACAAAGGGGACTTTGGTGGGAAGGGAAATTAAGGGCTAGCCCCTAAAGGTATGAAAGGGCCTTGACCCCAGAATGCTGGGTGAATGGTACACAAAACTTTGAATTTAATTGTAGTGCATTATTTTAGCCAATCGAGTGTTATCAGCAGGGGACTGATGTGATCCTGCAGAGGAAGGTTACTTTTTTTGTAGTTTGGAGTTGTTTGTTAGGATGGCCAGAGTAAATGAATTTACAATAATCGTGGTGTGTTAAAACAGGGGCTCTCATCACTTCAACCTTGTGGTCAGTGTGGAAAAGAGGTAGATTGTTTTTCTTCAGGAGTGAAAGTCACATGTTCTCACTCTGCATTGTGTGGACATGAGGTGCAAAGATGAGAATGATGTGAAAGAGAATACCCAGAGAAAGAAAATCTCCTTGTGGAGTGGCAAGCCAAGGGAAGCAAGGGAGGGTGTTGCCAGTGGGTTAGTGTGCTATAGGAACAGGTAGAGGGAATTGCCATTGTAGGAAATTGGGGGACTAGGTGAATGGATAAAACAGTGACAAGTGCCAGAGGGGTATCTTTCAAATGTCTCACAAGAGTAAAGCAGAAGGTGCAGTAAGAACCATTGTCTACATCAATTTATCAATTAATGTTCTACTGTCTCTGACCTTTGCTGAGGACAAACTTTATCCAGTGAATATTCACCCACTGGTTATGTACGTTTCATGATTCACCATGTCCCCGGTGTTTTGCGAAACTTTATTCCTAGCCAAGTGAATTTATTAACTCCCTACTGTCTCCCATTCTCCCACTTTATGTTTCACACATGTACAGATACTTCTTACTTTCATGAGATCTGTACTTCAATACAACTTTCCCAAAGGGTAAAAGGCTATACATATCTAGCAGGTCATAGGATCAATGTCATATTGTTTGATTTTGGAAATATTAAAATCACTTCTCTGGATACTATTCTCTTGGTCTGATCATTTCACCATAGATTTTTTGATTTGGTCCTTTCTCTTCCTAGCAACTTCTCCCTGGCACCTTTACAGTGTGTAGGCTGCAGATTTTGAAAATAATTGAACATTGGATCTATGGGGTAAACACAACAAAATATTGTTTGAAGAGATATAGGGAGAGGTTGTTCATTTGCGAAATCCAGCATGTTCTCTGGGGGCTCTCTGTAAACCCAGTTTTCAAATGCATTGGTTTTGATCCCAGACAACATTTCCTTGCAATTTAGAATGGGACTACACACTTTAGGTGGAGGGAGTTAAATAAATGTCATCACTGCAGAATATGCCACACTGAAATTGGTCGGAGTACAAACTTGCAGAGCAAGCATATAGCAGTAAAATTGGCTAAGCAAACAAGCAGTGTTGACTTGGAGATCCTTCACAAGCACCTGTCTTGATTGTGAGTGTTTTTATTTCTGGGTGTCTGCTGAGCAGATGATGTATGGATCCTGAGTAGAATATTTCTCCTCAAGCAGGCCATCACAATAAAGCCCAAAATGTCTGGGCAAGTATTCCCTGTTCAACACAGTCCACCTCCTCTTCTTCCGTGCAATGTAAAGATGCATAGGTGATTCAGTCCTGGCCATGAAAGTCACAACAACACATTCTCCTCTAATTGTTCCATACCTTCATCAATTCAAATGCAGAAGATGTCTTAAGAAGGAGAAATAGAGTACTGGCTAAGTGGTGTTGATATATATCGATAATTGGCCCACACACCAGTGCCCAATCACAGTAGCTGCCACCTTTAAACTTCATATGATTGTCCACTTGACCAAAAGGCTGTCCTTTCTGTGCTTTCTCCACAGAAGCAATATTGTGGGAAAAGAGAGATCTACAATTGTTCTGGTATACACATTAGGTCCACACATCCTCAGTGTTCCTTTGGCCACATTCCTATTGAGTGATACACCATCTTAGCTCTGTTCACATCAACAGGAGAGGGGAAGACTCCCAGGCCTGCTTAGTGTTCTAACTCTGCTTTACTGGGCGTACTTTGGGATGTGTGTATTACAGAAATTCACCTATGTTGGGAAAACAGTGCATGCAAGTTTGCACAGCATTATAAAGACACATTGTAGGGCGAGATAAGTAGGAAGGGCCTTTGATCACCTCAATAGACCATTATCAAGGATCACTGTTATACTTTAAAAGAGCAACAGCCACGTTGTTATTCATCATGCAATGGACACATAAACCACTCAACACTCAGAGGATTGAGAAGGGTACTAGTTGTGAGAGACTGTTCAGGGGCTAGAAGGTTTTGCACTCAGAGGCAGAGGAGAAAAGCCTGTGCTCTTGTAATTGAATATGTCGTGCCACTAGCCATCAGTCTCTTCACAACCTGATGAGCTAGCAAAAGCCATCCTGAACTAAGGGGGAAGGTACACCTTGGGTGCTTGCCTAAACCAGCCAACTATAGAACTCTGCTAAAGGGAGCAGTCAAGAAATACATGTGGATCATCTTCAAGTTGACCTGAGATTTGAGTTCAGTGGACAGCAAAGATTACAGGTAAAAAAAATCCCAAAAAGTGTCTGCATGACACACCAGTTTGAACGAACATTTCTCTAGTGAATTCTTTAAAGGAATCTTGTAAAAGTTCCTGTGTGAATAGACCTGTATCAATTTCCAGATATTCAACAACCTCTTTCTCTACCTCTGTTGTGAAAACATTGTAAAGCAAGACATTTGTCATAAGTTACCTTTGGTGCTGTATTATTGTCAAGATCTTAGTCACCAATTTCAACCTACAGATTGAGAAAAAAAGAAAGGATTCTAGATAGCAACTTACAACAACCTTTCTACCTATTGTCTAAATCCATGATATTTATTTTCACTATTTGCAAATTTGTACAACCCTAGGCACAATAGACCAGGGAACTGCCTCTGAGAAATGAGGGCTTAGCAAACAGAGGTGTCATTTTGGGTTATCGATGACCATGAACAGATTGAGTGAGCCGAGCGACTTTCTATGCAAGTAGAGAATTAAAAACATTGTGGCAGAAGTGAAACTGTACAAAATATTGTCCACCAATAACATAATTCATTTATTTATCAATTTATAGAGCGCATGGTTACACCACCGGTGTGTCCCCGCGCTAGAAGCAGACACTCTGAAAGGACGTAAAGAACAATTCTCACTTAGCAGCCCCTGCTCCCTGATATTGACTATTTGGTATGTTGTTGAGAATAACCCTGTCTTCAAATGTTTGCAGAATCTAGTTTCACAGGGATCTGTTCTTAGGTCAGCCAGTAGTGTGTTTCATGTTTTAGCTGTGAGATATCTAAAGGAGCTTGCATCCATTCGTGCTTTAAATATTCTCGGCACAGTTGCAAGTGCCCTGCCTTTGGATCTTAGGTTCCGGCTTAGTGTGTATTGTGTTATAAGGGGTTGAAGATACCGTGGACATTTTCCTTACAGGATTCGGTGGCAGTAGCACATTGCACATTCTCTTCTCCACCGGCAACCAGTGCAGTTCTGCCAGGGCTTTCTTTGTGGAGGTTCTTCTGGGAGGCTTAGCACCAGCCGTTTTGCACCGATTGAAGTTTAGTCAGCCCTTTTTTAGAAGTGCCAAAATATAGGACATTGACATTGGGTGGCAGCAGGTCGAGGAGCTTTCTAAGGATTTTCAGGGTCTTGAAGCATTTCCCTGCTACTTTCCGAATTTGGCTGTCAAATGCCAGTTTAGAGTCAAACCATACACCAAGGTTTTTCACTTCTGTTTTCGGGGTAGGTAGTTGGCCCAACGACTCAGGCCACCAAGATGATGACCAAATAGTTGGGGCCTTGCCCACAATCATCACCTCAGTTTTGTTCCCATTGAGCTTCAGTCAAGGATTGGACATCCATGCTGCTTCCTCTTCCAGACACTTGGAGAACTGGATTGCTATCTGTTCACTGTTTTGAGACAGCATCACAATCAGCTGAGTGTCGTCAGCATATGACACTATGGTCACATTATGATCTTCCACTCGCTCAGCCAGCAGACCCACATACAGGTTAAATGACATGGGGCTCAGAATTGATCCCTGTGGGACACCCTGAGGCAGGGGGATACTCTTGGATAGGTGTGACTATTGTGAGACTTGAAAGCTTTGCACGGAGAGAAAGGATGTCATCCAGTGCAGTGCATTTTCCCTGACACCACATGCCTCTAGTCTATGAAGGAGCAGACCGTGGGAGACGGTATCAAAAGCCGTGCTGAGATCCAGTAGGATCATTGCAGCCGCCTGCCCTTCATCAGCATATTGTCTCATTGTTTCCGTGGCCAGGAGTAGTGCTGAGTCCGTAGACTGTGCAGCTCTGAAACTAGATTGTGGGGGGTGCAATATATCATTCTGAGTGATATGGTCCATTAGCTGCTTATCTGTTACTTTCTCTGCGATCTTCGCAACAAACGGTAGTAATGAGATGGGGCGTAGATGTTCTAATACTGCTTGATCTATTGACAGGTTTTTTTTTTAGTGGGCATACTATTGCTTACTTCCATGTTAAGAGAACTTCTCCCGTCTAAAAGGAGCATGTGATTAACTCCGAGACGTATGGCATAATGATGTTACCTCCCTGCATTAATATCTCAGGGTGGGCAGGATCTAATGGAGAACCCGATTTAATTCCTTTCGCTATGATCTTTAGTTCTTCTAACTCCTGTATCATAAATTCACCTAGGGTCTCACCTACGTATGTAGTGTCTGACCTACATGCTGTGCAATAGACGCTTTTTTCCTTGCTTGCTTTTGTTATCCTTGTGATATGTATTGTATTTTGTCATATTTGTTTTGTTTAGTTTATTGTTAGTCATCGTTGATTTTTTTCTTATGTGGTGGTTGGGGTGGTCACATGTATATTTACCAATAGGTACCCTACTATATTTGTGTGCTGGGCTCATGTTGTGTTTTATTTAATGTTTGTGATGCCTTATGCATTATATATGAAAATGAAGAAAAATGTATAGATAATCATGACGAAAGATATATTTTGATAAATAAATGTACTAAAAATTATTTTATAAATTTTGTTTGGGCCTGTGGGTGTTTCTAATTAATGGACTTATTGCCAATGCTAGATGTATAGGTGTGAGGGAAGTTTTATGTGTTTTGATATTTGTGATTTTCCTGTTGGCTTCCCCACCTATTTAACTTTTTCAGGGTCCCTCTTTCGTTTATTGTTGACGCGTGTTCATGCTTACACTCTTTTTTGGCTCTTACCACCGCTTCATTAAACCAAGGTGCCAATGCTTTCTGTCTCCTGGTGCTCCAAGGTACTATCTCATTTAGTGCATCCATTATCCATGTCTCAAGTTGGCTATTGGCTAAGTTTATCTGCTTACCTAGGGTAAGGTTGTTTTTCAGCAATGCCTGTGTGAAAGAGTTTGGATTTAATCTGGTCCATTTCCGACTAGTGCATTTCTGAGCCGGCTTCTCTACCGCAGCTCTGAGAGAGGGTATGGTAAACACATCTGCTGCACTCAACGAAGATATTTACCTGATGGGGTTCACACAATGGCTCTTATGGACCAATTTAAGTGTGTCATGTACAAATTTAAGAAGATTTAAGGTACATCTTCTCCCTGTGTAGATTCTTGTAGAAAGATAAGCACAGAGCCTAAAGTATAATGTAATACTGAACCTTGTCAGTTTATCCCTACTGTTGCTCAGGTTGGATTGGGAATAGTAAATTTAACAGAGCCAAAATTCAACACTTGGGGGCTGATTACGATCTCGTCTGGAAAACATTCTGACCGAATCGTTTCCAGAATGCTTTCCGAACTACTCCAATCTGGGGAGTCTGACTGAGGGATTTGGATGCATCTGGATGCTTCCGGATATGATTCTGTCGGACTCCCATTGACTTCAACGGGAGCCTGTCTTCCTAACGAGAACACAGCTCCCATGAAGAAAGGGTTGGGTGGGGAAAATCGTGTATCCTGTGGCAGGCACCCCATGGTGCCTGTCACTCTGTGCATGGTCTACAGGTCCCATTTGGAAGGCTCTGGGTGAAGGGGGTGCTGCTACAGGCCCCCAAAGATAGATTCCGACAGCCATTTCATTTCAGGCAAAATTATTCGGACTGGCTGTCCGAATCTGTAATCGTAATCATTTGCTCGGAAGCTGTACAATTCGGGTCTGAAAGGCTCGACCTGTCCAAATACCTTTCAGAACCAATTTTGACAGCCCTAATGGTTTACGGGCATCGTAATCGGCCATTCGGAACTCGATACGATTTGGTCGGAAACAAGGGTTCCGAATCCGATTCGGTAAAACGGGATCGTAATCGACCCCTTAGTCAACTGTTGCTTATGTTAGAGTGCAAATAGTAAATTTGACCCATTCAAAGTCCAAAACTTTCCCTACTGTTTACTCTAGAGTGGGAATAAAAAATCTGACCCCTCCAAAGTCCAACACTTTCCCTCCTGTTGTTTAATGTTGTAGACGGACTAATAAATCATACCCCTCTAAAGTTGAACACTTTTCTAACTATTGCTTTTCTTGAAGTGGGAATAGTAAATTTTAACCCTACAAGAATGATTTTATAAGTAAATCTTTTGTTTTTAATCTTTAAAGATGTCTTCGTTGTGATTTCTTTTTAAAAGTTATTATTATTTAACTTTTTAAAAATATACTTTTTCAGCATTTTTTTATTTCTAATGCTTTTATCATAACTGCATATAATTTTATATTTAATGCAATTGTTTTAATTATTTATTTCTAGTATTTATTATTGATGTTTATTTTATATTCTTAAATATTTATATAATATGTTTATTATTTTTTACATTTTATTTAAAGTATATATTTTTATTCTATGCTGGTAATTACTTTTTTAATGATTTATTATGTAATATCTTATTTGAAAATATTTAAATGTTACTTATTAATAAATAATTACATATATTTTTCAAAGTTATAATACTGGATACTATTAACATTTTGATATACTTTTTGTGACAATATTTCTATAATTTTGTAGTACATATTTTGTCCTTTACATGCAAAGTATAAAAAGACAATACTTCCTTTGATATTGTTTGAGGATTTTTTTTGCATTTAAATATTTTTGCCCCCGATATCTTGTCGTGCAACCTAGTCGGGCTCATCCCTCAAATATACCTTCAAAGATACACACTTTCTCTGAAGAATCAAACAGCATACACTTACAAAAACAAAGGGGGATATTCTCAAGAAGGTGTGATAACTACCGAAAAATTAGCTTAACGCAACTCTTCACATCGCAGTCCATTGCGGGAAAATAACACCGTGTTAACGTTGTATTCACAACCCGGCGGCACCATGCGATAGTCCCACGATAAAGCGTCAAATGACCGCGTTAAAATAAACGCGACCCTGCAAAAATACAGAACACCAACGCAAAAAGAGTTGCGATGCCCCAAATCGCGATAAAAAAAATCAGCGACAACCAGCCACAGGCCTGCAGTTCCCATGCGTCATGCGGGAAAATGCACTATAAAAGCAAAAAAAAACACACCAAAACCCATTCAAACTGCGTAGCACCATGGATGCACCCGGACCGAGTGGAGAGGACAACCCGAACCCCACAAGCCCCACGGATGACCAGCCAGAAGAGGAAGAGGAAGACGGGGTTCAGTCCGCAGGAAGACCGGATCATCATCAGGTGATAGAACACCACCAACTGTTCGTCACCTCCACTGAGTCATTGGCAACACAAACAGAAATATGGCAGTCCATCGTCACCAACGTGAATGCAGTCGGAGGTCACTGGAGGAGGTCAAGAGGCGCTGGCATGAAGTGCACTGCCAAACCAAGGAGAAACTTGCTGCCTACAGGAAGGCAGCAAAGGCGACTGGAGGTGGGAGTCCTGCGCCACAGGAGGAGCTGGATGAGCTGGAGGAAATGGTGGCCACAGTCATCAGTGTGGAGATGTTGCAAGGAGTTGGGGGTCTGGACACAGCTCGATATGTCCTGAGCCAACAGCAACAGGGTGAGTAACGAACAGGGACTGGGGGGACGGAAGGAGATGGGCATAATGGCACACATGCACAATCATGTGCAGCACACTGCACAGCCACAATGAGTGTGGAACATGTCCCTGATACCCTTGGCACACTGCAGCACACATAGAAACACCAAGTAGGCCCCGTCCACAATGTGCACAAATGGGCCCCCCTCCATATCACCAATGCCATAACCTACCAATGCACATGTGCTGAATCCAGGAAAGCAGCAGCTCTGTGAGCCACACTGACAATGCAAGTGACACTGCCTGACAGATAGCATGGCTGCAGTCACAAGACATGACATGGTGCATGAAACGACATTGAGGTGGCTGAGTGTGGACCACATCCGTAAAGGAGCAGGTCACACTCTGACACATCCACGTGCACCTACAACCCATGATGTCAAACACACATCTGCAGACAAACAATGTACAAGAGTAAAACATTTGTCCAAGAGCACAAATGACCCAAGTCGCAAACATCCCGGCACCCAAAAAGCACACAAGTCAAAGGCACATCTACTCAAAGGGATAAGGGGCCGCCAAATCAGAGCTGCAGGGGCGACTCACCAACAATTCAGCACACACACAGTACATCAACATTCACGACAATGTGGTACAAAGTGCAACCCTCACACCACAGGACAGAGGACACAACTGGTACCGCTCGTGCGTAGAAACTGGACAATCACATCTGGCATTGCATGACACTGTGAGATGATAATGTACGAGTACAACCACACATCTGTCATGTACTCGAAATGTCCACTGTCTCCCATCAAATAGCCAGCTTCACCAAAACAGCCACAATGTACATCGTCATGCAGTCTGAATGTAAATATCTACAATGTGTCAACATACATGAAACACAGTGTTAACCTGCATCTCCCCATTACATTGCAGAGGGACAATCAACACCTCCTGCAGAGCAGACCACACATCTCTACAGTGATGATGAAGAGGACACCCTGCACATTTGCCTCGACACCCTCCAACAGCTCGTGGACAGCATCCGCACCCCACCCCACCCCCAGGAGCAGGACAGCCCAGCTGCATCGCGGTGACCCCACACCCTGCACAGACCACACAGCAGGAAGCACACACCACCACGGCTGGCTCACATGACCGCCACGACCAACACATGCAATTCCAACAATATGTGTTAGGGTGCCAGGAGATGATGGCTGATCAGCTGCGGGTGGGGTTCGACTTCATCGCAGCCAAACTCGATGCCATACGTGGGTGTCTGAGTCCCATCAGGGACCACTTACAGTCCCTAACGGACACCCACTGTCCACACCATGCTCACCAACAATCCTTGGCTGACCTCGCTGGGGCCATTACTCGGATACAAGAACTGTCTAGTCAGACAGGCTCCAGCGATGACAGCATAGAGTTGTCACATATTCGGAGGACAATGGAGACCATGAAGCTGATGCAGCCTGGAAGTATGGCTGCCACGGCTGAACAGCAGTGAGACGTAGCTGGGATCTTCCATGCCTTGCAGATCCTCATCTTGCCATTGCTGCCACTGAGCCTGTACCAGATGAGTGGTGCAGGAACCTCAACACACACATCTCCGCCCCTGACATGGCATTGGCACACAATGATGCAGCCCTATCACCTTCGCACCCTGATGTGTCAGTGGCACACAGTGATGCAGGCATAACACCACCACACACACCTGACACACCGCACACAGAAGATATCTCAGAGGAGTAAGATGTGTAGGGTAATGACTGTGTGAGGAAGGAGGTAGTAGCATCCGTCCCTGCCACATGGCCTGTCCCTGCCTGATTCAGCCCTATGCATCATGCCCTGGAACAACACCTCCCACTGTCCCCCGAAACACTCTGTGACATTCACCTGGACCCCGACATGGACTGCCACATCTTCTCTGGTACCAATGACACAGCAATCCGGCTGCGGACCAAACTCTTCCTCTTCAGACTAACTCTGCATTCATCCAAGGACTCTGGTTGGCCCACCACTAGGCAACCATGTTATGTGGGCTTGAAATGGCCATGTACTGCTCCAGCTCCGACACTCCCCAGAATGTGAATTAAACATTCCAAATCACACATATGTGTGATGTCTATGTTCACTCACGTATGAAAGTATGGATGAATGTAGGGACATTGATTGCACAAAAAGGTACACCCTGGTAAATGTTATCAATGCGCATGTAAGACCCTGACCCACATGGCCAATTAGATGACTGTGAAGGTGTGAACTAGCTGTGGCCTCATTGTACATGAACGACAATCTCGCAACCCCCCAACGCAGCCACACGTCTATGTATTAATTAGGGCTCTGTGTAGAAATGTCAAAATTGGTAGCACGCCTGAAGTAGTGTCCCCCATCGCATGTGGCCACAGAACATCTCTTCGCATGACCTACTCACACACATCAGTGTGGACACAGCCTGTTTTGATGGATCAAATTGATCCACATGGCAAGGAGTTGGACACCATACTCACATTGCTGAAGACACGTAAGAGCACAGGTCTACCAGCAACTATCCCAGACACAATGTCTGGCTCATAGAGGTGGAGCTGCCAATAGGGAGTCACCACCAATGTACATGTGTCAGTCTGTCCCTCCCTTTGTACGGACAATGCTCATTGAGGCACACGATTTGTCATACTAATCAACACTCATCACACTTGTACACTGGTGAAGTTGCGTAGACTTTATTAGCATGCGTGCGTCAGTATGGGCAAGGAATGGGCCACAACATGCAGACAAACACTTAAGACACTTACAGGCAGCATGGGAATGTGTCTAGGTGCAAGAAATGGGGAGGCAGAAATTAACACAAATCATTACGGATGGCAATGGTCTCAGCCCACTTTGCCTTGCTGGACAAGTCATGTGACGTTTGGCGTCTGCTCATTGCCCCGTGTCAGGGGACACGACTCACAGCCCATGGGATCTGCATGGAGCTGTACCACCGGACTGCGTCGACTGTGTGCTCTGCTGACAGTGAGCAGGTGAAATCGACCAACAAGGTCACATGTCTTGCTACATTGCCATGTGTGTAGTCTCCCTCCAGCAGTATGTCAGATTTAGGAACGTTGCCAAACGACGCTGTGCAGCTCCGCCCATGTGGCTGCATCACCTTGCACAGGTGTGTAACAACACGCGTAGGTGCACGCACATGCATTCTGATTCCGGGCGAATGCAGACATGTCCACTGTTGTTCTGGGTTATGTGACCATCCCTCCATGATGCAACACGGTGTTGGGACCTGTGCTCTGGGTGTCAATCAGTTGTGGCTGCAGGAAGGTAGTTACTCGTCCATGAATGCAAGCACAGCTTCATAGGCAATCAGTTCCAGAAGTACGTCATTCTCGAGTTCAAGGAAGAGGAGGGAGAGCCAATCCATTAACTGGTCCGGACAGATGTGCTCCATCCATGCAGTTTCACCAATCCGCAACACAGCCCAATAGGGGAGCGCCTCGATGTGGTCACTGCACACGATGACTTGTGCAAACTCCCATCCACTACTGCCGGCACATACGCCACAGATCAAGGCATCCCATGCACAGGTATCCCGGTTGCACTCCTATTCGTGGGCCAACAGGGGGCGCACACACAAGTCATAATCCAGTTCAGCTACCGTTGTGTTGGCTAGGCAGACATCCATGGGCCACTCGAATGTGCATGATCGACAGTGGAACCAGGGCTGGATGCATGTGACGTACGCAAGACGGAAACTCAGACGGTAACTGATTCGCAAAACTGCCAGTGGCTGTGATCCCAATAGATGCAGCATTCGTGCACGGTACAGTTCCACGTGACAGGGGTTGTGCATGTGCCCGGGATTGCCTGCCATTGCATTTGTTGGTCTCGTACCACAGGCACTCCTCAGACCGGCGGCAGTTCTGTGGATGATATGCCACAGCTCGGAGCAATGAGTCTTATGTGTGTTCAACGTTTGGACGTATGAGTTGTTTTTTACCAATGTGTCAGGGGCATCCCATGCAGGTGTACCTCAAGCAGGGACAAGTGTGTGTGGGGTGTGGAAAGTTGGTCTTTCATTAGCGCCATTCGTGGTGTGGGAGTCGTCAGAGTCTGGTATGGTATCTCACTCAGGGGGTGCCGGACGCATTCAAGACCAAGGTCAAAGGTTCGGATGTCCTTCCGCCTTGTGTATTGAGACAAAGGAGCTTTCATGCCTAATTTTAGTCTGACTACTGCTTGCATTTCTGAATTGTGATGTGGCCTTTGTGCTGAAATTGATGCCAGGCCTTAGATTTAGGGTGCACCAATTGCGAGACACATGCAACAGTTGGCATGTATGAGGGGCTACAGAGCCAATTGCAACGGACGCGTGAGCTTGGAGCTCTGCGCCAGCCCGGCTTATTATCCTGCTGGAAAACGCTGCTGCTTCGGATCTGAGGGGACGTACATGGCCCCCCTGAGTCTGGGGGTGACTGGCCCTGCTACCGGACTGCTCTGAGTGATTGAGGACCCTTGTAGTCTGAGTGGAGCAGACGTGGAGGCACCGGCCTGGAGTCCCCCAAGATGGTGCAGATCGCTCCTCCAGAGAGAGCGGAACGGAGGTCATGAGGAGTGCCCAGCTGACCTCGATGCCGGCAGACTTCGCCTTGGGAGTGGTGAGTGGGCAGCCGCGGACCCGGCGCTGACAGAGAGTGCCGTACAAGAGGAGTGCCGATAGCTTTGCCTTCTCCAGCTGTAGGAAGTCTAGTGCTGAGGCGGGATCTGCTGCCGCTGCCCAGCGGCTCAGGAAGCAGAATCAGAGCGAGGGCCTGCATTGCCACCGGGGCCTTGATGATTTGTTGGGTATCGGAGGGGGCCCCCCTCGGATTTGCAGCTTGCAAGGCATCTGCTGCTGGTTGAATCGTCCGGGGCTGGGATCACCACCTTTTTCCCGGCCGCGGTGGCGAGAGACGTTTGACTGGAGGGGTGCTGTTGGACTTCCTCCCCCAGGCCCTGGTAGTTGAGTGGGGGTCTTCTGGTAGCGGCCACGGACTGGAGGTGTGGTGCGGGTGGGTGCCCTGGCCTGAGTGAGTGCTGCTGTGGCTATTGGAGGTGAGGGACTTGTACCTGGGATTGCCTCCCCTTGGGACCCTGTGTCTTGCCCGGTGACTGAGGACCTTGTATGCAGGGACCTCCGGACTGTACCCCATAGGCTATGGTGGAAAGTTGCTGGTCTTTGGGAGCCACTGCGGAGCCACTGAACAGGTTGGGGGGGAGCTCTGCTGGAGGCGGGGACTCTCAGGCCCCAGGATTCTTGCTGCTGATGCCCACACTGCTCGTTGAGTGAGAGTTGGAGCGCACACCTTCGAAAGGCCTGGTGGCTCTGCTATTGGCTTTATAGGGAGAACTGGAACGTGTTGGTCACGGTCCGTGGCTCTGCATGGACTATCAACAGGGGCGAAATTAGAACGCAGCTTTCACCTCGGAGTTTGAAACGGCCACTCGTGCTTGATTCGAGAATTGTGGGTATAGGCGCTTCCACCCTTCAGTGTCCGGCCGAAGGTCACAATCGCAGGAATAACATACGCGTGTGCTAGGCCTGCCGGAGGGAGTGGAAGGGTCTAGCATGATTGACTATCTAGAGGGCTGGCTTCATGATGTAGTGGCACCTGCTGGATTGACTCAGTTCTATACTCTAGAGAGGGCCCACAGGGTCCCTGCCTGTCCGCCGGGGAGGCCTCCTCGGAAGGTGGTCGCCCGCCTGCTTCATTATAAGGACAGAGACTTCCTGCTACAAAAGGCACGCTCTTCAGGCCCCTATATAGCCGACAAATGTAAAGTATCACTGTTCCCTGACTATACATTGGATGTCCGGCGCCGCCGCACCTCTTTCCTGGTGGTCAAGAGGGCACTACGTGATGAAGGGCTGCAATACTCTTTGATGTTTCCAGCACGGCTACAAATAGTTCTGGATGGCAAGACTCAATTTTGCGAGGACCCCAAGGAAGCGTGGGACTGGATTAAATCCTACAAAACTGGCCGCGGATCAGCGGGGCGACACAATGAACCAGTCATGGAGGAGCAGCGCCTGCGAAGATCAAGGCGCACAAGGTGTCGATGCACTGTCCTGCGGGCACCCACTGAGTCCCAGACGGAGAAGTAGAGGTCGGCTGCCCTGCAGGCGGTATCGGAACTCCTCCAGGATTGCCGTCTGTCATCTGCAGCGGACACTGGATCGGAGGAGGGGTCAGATGGTTCCGTATCTGATGAGTCCAATGCTGACAGTGTTATTCTGCCACATGTTACCCCGGGAACAGCTGATGAGATTGCCTGATTGCTTTATTGTCTTGATATAATTCTGTTTTGCTTCTTTCTCCCTCTTTCTCTGCTGATTGCCCGCTATCTTGCTCTGCTGATGCTGCATTGTTATATATTGCACTGATGGGCTGTTGGAGAGGTGCGGCGGGTTTTTGTCGTAGGTATGGTTGTCCTCGGATGCTGGCGCTGATCTGCTAATAGACTCTTAGCGGGGTAACGTTGGTTCCCAGCCGCCTCCCCCCTTGATCTTCTGTAGCTACTAGAGGGTATTGTGTGTTTAGCTAGTTTGGATGGGGACTAGTGTTTTAGTGCCTGTTCTGGGGTGGGGAAGTTGGTTTTTTTTTGTATTTGTTTTGGGGTGTTTCGGGGTCTCGGCGTGTCCCTTATGGGAGTTCTATTTGGGGATTGTTTTAGATCCAGAGGGGAGATATGTGGTGGTTGCAGGCCGCCACAATGGTAGTGATGTAGCATCTATGCGCCCAACGAACAGCCGGCCTTTTTCACTCAATTGTCTGGGAAGCTGGCATCTTATCTGACCAGATCAGTGATTATGGGCGGGGATTTTAACTCTGTTCCCGATATTTCCTTGGATCGATCCCATCCACCCCTCCCTGATGCACCTGTCCATAAAATCTCTAAGGCCAGAAGGGATTGGCAGCTTCGATGGGGATTAGTTGATACCTGGCGGGCGCTTCACCCGGGAGAGCGCGATTACTCTTTTTTCTCAGCACTGCATGAGCTTCATGTTAGATTAGATGCGATATTATGTTCCCCCGACATACATGCTGTCGTTAGGCATAGTAAGTATCTCACTAGAACATTGTCAGATCATAATCCACTACTTCTATGATTTCATTGGTCCCAGGCGCGCCCCGCGATCCCAACTTGGTGCTTACGTCCAGAGTTCCTAGAAGATCAGGTCTTTCGAGAGGTGGTGGGGGATGATTATATTGGTGCGAAGTGTTTACTTCAGGACTTTTAAGCAGTCTCGGGCCCAAGGTGAATTGAGCAAAGTCTTGCCTGTTCCTTGCTGCCCCGCGGGATGGGGGGCCTTTACTTACTGATGGAGTGCAATGGGAATATGGGTGCTTGTCATACCTTGGGACCCACATTTATCATAAGCCGGTTGACCTGCTTGATGGTAATGTAGGTAGAGCTATTTGGAGCCTTATGGGTAACTTGGACTTCTGGGGGACCTTACCTTTTTCAGTAGCAGGCCGAGTGGCCCTCCTTAAAAGGGTGGCTCTCCCTCGGCTGTTGTACTATTTTCGAACACTACCAGTCTGGATTCCTGTGTCGATCTTTAAACAAATTCAATCACTGGTCAAGGGTTTTATTTGGGCGGCTGGCAGGCGACGGGTGGCACTGAAGACTTTCATGCGACTGAAGGCAGATGGTGGGTTGGCAGTCCCTGACTTTGAGACATACTATTTGGCAGCTCAATTACAGTGGCTTACTCAAGCACTGGCGCTGGAATTTCGGGGTCCGGCTGAGCGAGATGGGGGGCGGGTTTCGGGACAGGTGCTGTAGTCTATTATTCTACAACTGCCATTGCGGCTCCAGACACTTCCTAATGAGTTGCGGACGTTTCGGCTTTGCTGGAACTGGAGGCATCAAAGGGTGCTGATTGAGCGACCTTATGCCCCGGAGATCCCTTTACCCATGTGTACTGCTTTTCCGCATATGGGTAATTGGACTGCATTGACCGACTGAGGAGAGAAGGGTTTGCACATTTTAGGGGATTTGTATGAGGATAGTACCCTCCTCCCATTTGATGCACTATGAGACAGGTATGACCTCCCCCGTGGGGATTTTCTGCTCCATTCGGCTCTGGTTTCGGCCATCCAAAAGCATTGATGGGAAGGGTTGTCAGAACCACGGACTTCCATGGCTTATCAATTCGTTGAAATGGCGGCAGGGACCTTTAAAGCAGTTACTTGTTTGCATAGACGTATGACATGTGAGGCGCTAACTCCACTCCAGGAACGGCAGCGTAAATGGGAGGAGGACCTAGGCAAGGAAATCCCAGAGACGGTGTGGGCTGAAGTAGTTGAAAGGGTGTGGAAAAGTACTAGAAATGCCCGTTTCCACCTAGTGCATTTTTTTAAACTGCATAGGGCGTACCTCACCCTGGCTAAGATTAACACATATTTTTATACAGACACAGTAGGGTGTCCACGATGCAGCACGGAGAGAGCGGATTTCTGACATATGTTGTGGGACTGTCCACAGTTGGGGACATATTGGGGGGAGGTAGTTACGCTATTATGTGATATTACTGAAAGGGAGATAGTGCCGGATATTGGTACTTGCCTGTTCCACTGGTTTCCCCACACATGCAACCCCAAGGTCACTCGTAAGTTTTTGGACTTGGGTCTTCTGCTGGCCAAAAGGGACATTACGGCTCATTGGAAGTCTAAGCAGGGCCCCAGCTATCAGAGGTGGAGGGCTGAACTCCTTAAATGGGCAGAATGCGAGGGTACAGTTAGATTACAGCTGGCTAGCTGAGTGAACAGCGACAAAGCTCTGGATGCTGCAAGGGCCTGGGAAAACCTGGTGGCGTTATTGTAAATCCCGGATGCTGAGTTGGAAATGGGCTCTACGGCGAGCACCCCGGCCATTTCACCCTGATTAATGTATATTCTATGCCTGGTTGACTGCACCTACCATATGTATAACTACATCGCTCGTTGGGGGAGTGGGGCTCCTTGATGTACAACTCATGATATCGGTTCTGTGCAGTGTTGTGCCCTATACTGATGCTCTTGCAATATTTACTCGCCGGGGATGGGGTGGGATAAGTGGGTGGGGGAGGTTAGTTATGTTATGTTTGGTTTTCTTCTGCTGGATGGCTCCGGAAATGTTCTTATGCCTCTTATAGCTCATTGATTATTATTGCAAAGTTTATATCTCCTTTATTTGAGTATCACATGATGCTCTTCCCTGGGGATTTGCTGCATACATCTATTATTTGTGACTATGTAATTTAAATATGGTTCCGAACAGAGACTATTGTCGTCCAGGGAACTACCGCTAGCCTTTTCATCCTGTGCATGCTTGGATGCTTTTGTTTGGAAAAATTAATAAAATATATCTTAAAAAAACAGTTGACATGTATGAGCTAAGGGCCCGATTGGCCCTGCACTCCTTGTTCAGTCTCTCTCTTTCTCTCTCTTTCTTTCTCTCTTTCTTTCTTTCTCTCTTTCTTTCTTTCTCTCTCTCTCTCTCTCTCTCTTTCTCTGTCCTTTGAGGAGTGCCTGACACACCTTCTTATCTTGGATATTGTCTTGCAGGCTGTCACTTACAGATTGTCCAGGGATGACCCTCATGGCGGCTCTTCAAAATAGTTGTTTGGAGACAAATTTGATTGGGATATTTTGTTTGGACTTTCAATGGTGAATGATTGATTCTGCTTTTTCTGTACTCATATGACTGTTATTTGTTGTGATTGTGTAACATCAGGCGAATGATTTTTTTCATGATTTCGTGACGATGATGTGCAATCTCTTGGTCCAGGGGAGGTGGTGGGTGCCCGGGGTAAGGCCCCGGGGGGGTGGCGTGGTCCGGGAGGGGCGGTGGCGGTGGATGTTGTGGCCCTCTTAGGGGTCCGAGCTGCATGATCGTTGGCTCCATGGCTTCTGTTGTTCTTCAGGTGTGACTCTGGGCTGGGCTCCCTTTTCTGGTGCAGATTGTAGTCTGACTTTACACCAGGTGAGAGCAGGTGTTAAATTCCTGCTGCTAACGCGCCTTATGGCATGTTTTGTGATCTTATCGCCGATGTGGCTGGTCATTGAGAATGTTGTGGAGTGGTGTTGTTGCGTGTTTTTGCACGGGAACGCCTACTCTGCATATCATAAGCGGTAATTGCTGGGGTCATCTATGGCGATGTTTTTGCAACTGCTATCGCAGGTAAACTGGTGATATGGGCTGCTTGTGAATGGAGCGATACATTTATCACGACTTTGGCTGCGATAAAGTGCCGATAACTCGGCGATAGATCCTTGAGACGATGCCCCAAAGAATACTACCAACCTATAAGAAAACGTTTCAAATTGTCATTGTAAAAAACTATACATTATTTAAAGATTAATATTAATGTGGTTTGCAGGCTCCCAAATTTGGCTTTATTATTTTTCTTGAGACAAAATTTGCCTTTAAAGGAGAGAGTGGGATTTGCATCATTCTAAACGCTAAACTGCTGTGACTCACTTCTTATCTGCCTTAGGAAACTCCATTCATATTATTTTTGCAAAGAATTGCTGACATTGTTGACACAGTTTGCTTGAAGTAATTTCTGCCTCTATTAGAGTGTGAAGTCTTAGGGTTTTTAGTCACTTACAGACAGGTCTTTAAGTGTGGCAGGTCTTGCTGGTTCTCAGTCCCAGCAGTATTTAAAAACTTACCTTGAAACGAGTCCTGCCGTATATTTATGTCCTTAACTCTACAGACAAAAGCACTGAATGATGCCTCAAGAATAACTGTCAGAACATTTACATAATCCATTATAATGATTTAGTTTCTGTTTACATTTTACACGTTTTACTTAATCTTGAATTCCCTAAGAGTTTCTTCAGGCTGTTTTGTTTCTGTAGCTTTTTCATACAACATATTACTGCTTTATAGTGCAAACTGTGAAATGAGCCATCTTATGCTGTCTACATGAGTTCAGGTTGTCGGAGGGTGTTTGTTACAGGCCAAGATTGAGAGCTCTGGTCTTTAGGCTGAAGGCAGTGGGAATCTCCCACACTGCCTGTTTGTGGGACATAAAGGCTTTCAGAATACAGAATACATGCTCATCCAGTTCTGGAGCTCTCTGCTGAGTGCACATAGCAATGGTCACATGTGCCAGTTGCTACTGTGATTCTGTGGGAAAACAGATGAAGGAGGTACACAGCTGTCAAAATTCTTAAATAGTAAAAGTTTTAAAAAAATGCAGTTTTTAAGTTCTTATAGGTGAGTGGGTGCAGTGTATGTGAAGGGTGGTGATGGAAAAGAAATGCAAGCATACATGCAGAAGGAGAATGTGACAAGAGGGAGTTAAAGAGAAAACAGATGATTTATGGATTATGAAGAGGGAGGATTTGAGAATAATATGGGAGAAAAAAACATAAGTGTCAAAAAGAAACTGGAAAGGAAAGTGGCATGTTTAGCCTCTTGCGAGTTAACAATGACATATCCCTTTTGGATCCTTATGAACTCTGTAGAGCTATGACATAATTAATAGGGTGTGCAGTGAAGGCTGCTCTAAAATGTTGAATTCGCAGTTACATGTAGAAGAATAAAGACATTCTGTATGAAGCTCTGTGTGTGCTATAGTCACTGGGGGGTACCCCGGATGGGAAGACGCTACAAATGGTATCAAGATAGGGGCTAAGTAACCTGAAGATTGACAGTGCAAACTGCTTTTGCTTGCCAGCTGTGCCATTGTCGAAGTACTGAATCAATGCTGAATGGAAGTGGAGTCAAAATGCAGTTCCAGCTGCTGTGAAGCATTTTAAAACAAAAGCATTAACAAAGAATCTACACATCATAGATTGAGAACCTGTTGGTCAGGACATACATAAAGGTACTGCGCTTCTACGCAACATAGAGCTAGATATAGTACGGAGTGATAATGCTGAGATTACAAGCGCTGCCGAGCAACAATCAAAAAATGCAAGAAAACACTGCAAATACATGTGCTGCTAGGTAGAGATCAACCTGGTGTCATGAAAAGTTTATAGCGACAGACAAGAGCGAGAGAACCCTGTGGTTGAAATCGGACTATCACATACTGTCAATGTACTTACTGAGCCTTTTAAAAGGAAGAGCTCTACCACTTCTGCGCCGGGCAAAGAGACCCAAGAATAAGCACTGGCGTAATGCTTACTGAGCTGTCCAATACCTGTAGTGGCATACCACCAAAGCTGCTTGGTGGTGGCACAAAACAATGTCAAAGATCCCCAAGATGTGAAGGGCTCCAATGGAGACCAAGAGAAAGGTCACCATTCCACTGACCGTCCATGATGACCCAGAGGCCAGCACATCACAGGGTCTCAGAGATGGTGTGGATGCTCTAGAGGACAGAAAGCCACAATGTTTCAGAAAAAATGAGCTGGAAGCAGCGGCTGAATGACTGCCATGCCCAGCCTCAGTAACTTCTACAATGGTCTACAACGCTGCTGCTTTCTTACAACCACCATCATCATTCCATATCTCCAAAAAGAAAAATTTTGGTTACCAATGGACTACATGGATAGAGACATATGAAAATTTCATTGATTCATTTGAAGAGAATGAGAAAAGTAAAATGATTAAATACCTCAAAAATCTTACTGGTGTTGGCGTAAAGGAAGTCGTAAATAAAATGCCATGAACTGAACAAGAAATCACATACCGTCAGATTAAAGAAACCTTGTATCTCAAGTTCAATCCAATTCCAAATGTTGACTACGAAAAGTATATTTTCAGTTAAATAATGACAGAATGTTGGAGAAAACAGTGATGAATTTGTAGGGAGACTTGACACACTTATTAACCACTGTAAGTTCAATTAATTTAATGAATCGAAACTATAAATCTCAGAGCCATTGATGGTTGCTTGTCTGATTCCTTCAGAAGGACAATGCTGAGAGAAACTCTGAGTCTTTAACAAGTTTTAATTGCTGCAATAGCTGAGGAGCGTGCCAATCGACAAGCTGCTGACATGGAGGTCAGAGGTGCCCTAAATGAATCTGTCATGAGTGTAAAAGGCAAGTCATAGCAAAAGACTGAATGACACAAGGCGATGTCTCTATGTAAAAAGAAGTTATGTGTTAAATGTGGATTTTCATTTCCACATGAAGACAAATGTCCCGCCATTGGACAAATATGTAAGGGCTGTAGGAAGGAGAACTATTTTATGACGGTTTGCAAAGCAAAGGGAAAAACAAGTGTGTCATGGCGCGAAGACAAAACGCCACAGAATGGTCCAGAAGCAACATTTGACACACACCCACAAGTTCCAGCTGAGAAGTCAGATTCAAAAAATCAACAATGAACGAAGTGGATTGTCATCTTAATCATCATCAAACAGTTTCCTCCATATCAGTATCAAGGGAAAGTGGAGAAGATGGTTGTGCCATGTCAATGTTTACTTCAGAAAAGCGTGAGCATGTTGGACTGGCTGCACGTGAAAAAAACTGTCAGTCAAAGAAAAGTCGACTTCCCAAGCACCAAAGTAATTCAAACATTGTCTGAAAATTACACTGGAAGTAAATGGTTGTTCGATACCTTTCACTATTGACAGTGGTGTGTCAATGAATATTATTTATAAACCAGAAAGATCCACCCTCAGAACAGGTTTTAGAAAGAATATCTTAAATGTCCTCCCGGGTAATGTGTGTTTTCTACGATGGTAGAGAAGGAACACACAGTGTTGTTAAAATACCCCTCACACACCAAAAGGGCCCTTGGTGTCATGCTTCATCATAGGGGTCTTCCCGCCCCTCTACGGGACGGGGCGTGCTACAACCTACGACTACGTGGGAGCACCTTTTGGTTTGTGAAAAACGACTATGTGTTTTGTAAGGGAGTGAGTGCAAGGGTCAGCAGTGGATGAGTAGGTGAGGTTAAAAAATACCTGGCTCGTCGGTTTTGAAAAAATCTTTAATATACCTGTGAGCTGGTATTAGTAAAAATAAGGGGGCGGAGGTAGATATGCCTCAATGACCCGTGCCTCCTAGGTGTGTCAACATGTTTCGAAGCTCCCCAGGCTTCTTCGTCAGGACTAGAATGATCCCTATCTACACTCACGATTCAATGTGTACTGCAAAATTATGCTAATAGCCACAAGAATTATAGTGCATTTCAATTCCCAATGCACTGGTTGGATACCTGATTAAGTATCATGAATTAGTTCATCTGAAATAAAGAAAGGAGGTACAAGTGTCTTAATGCGCGACATATAATATAGCCAGCCATGGTGAACGTAAATATACCTGCAATAAAGAAGTGAAATGAGTGACCATGTATGTCTTTATCATTAATCTTAGTGCAGTTCAATGGTGGCGTGTCCCGCTAAAGTAGTAGGAGGAAAAAGAGACTGACAAGGACACACATACATTAAACATAAAGCACACAAACTATGTCAAAGGCTGAGGTCTCACGATCCCAAGGGTTGGGTTAAAAGATGCATTTAAAAAAAAAAAAGGGGGGTGTTGGTTAGTTCCTGAATGGAAGAAGCATAGTGATGGAAAAGAGTCGACCTACTCGAATTGAGAGGTAAAATTGCCCCATGAGCCTGTAACGGGGTGCCTGTCTTCGCAACCTAGAGAGAAACGGTAATATGCAAAGACATCATTACTGGTAAAGGGTACTTCGGCGTACCATCATACTGACTGGTCAAAGGTGGTCCCCGGCTATGCCGTACTCACTGTTACTGGGTCACTGCCCCGTTGTGTCTGGCCTCCCCGCGGCTCCGCTGGACAATGGAGCCTTGTGGGCGGGGGTTTAAAGATGATCGTTAATTGGAGTTCCCGCTATGGCGGAAATCGCGGATAGCAAACACCTACGCGAGTCAAAGAATTTAAAGGCTGGAGTGCTAACCCACAGTATATCCCAATGCGGTTTCCGGTTTGTCAGTCATCCGGATGCAGAGTACGCCTCAATACGCGTGAGGAGTGAAGGGGGGGTGCGTGGAGCGCTGTGAGTACGGAGCGGGTGCACACGTGATGACGTGTGCACCGGATAAAGAGGCTGGGGCGCCGGATTGATGGAAAATATGAAAATTAAATAAAGCAAAGGTGTGTTTTTGTCTAGCCCATCATTGTCAGACTGGGGAACTGGTATTAATCCATAAAAAGGTAAACCAAATGGAAAAAGGGCATGAAAAAAAGGGGATTGGCCCATCAGTAAACTGAGGGTAATGGAGACAAGATAACGGGGATGATACAAAATTGATGGGTGATCAATTAATATTATGCCTGAGGAAAAATATAATGAATTGCATCCTATACAACAAATTATACCATCGAAATCTAAAGTGTATACATGGGCTGCATCAACACCCTTAAAAAGTCACGGTTCATTTGTAGCGACGTGAAGCATAAGAAAATAAAGGTACAAGCACCCATCAATGTGCTTCAAGGGATGGCGCTGAGTGCCTGTTTACTTAGTTTCAGCACAGCTGCTTATATGTTAATGATTTCCATGAACTACAACATGAATGCTCACCATGAAATAGTAAGTCAGTTTCCTTCATTATTTCATGGTTTGTGAAAGCTTAATGCTATGAAAGTGAAGTTGCATATTAATGAGGATGTCTGTACTGTTGCTCTGAGACGTAGGCAAATTGCTTTTCATTTACAAGATGCTGTTGAAAGGGAAATTGAATCTTAAGCATGATATAATTGAGCGTTCTACTGGTCCAACACCATGGCTTACTCCAATCTTGGTAGTGCTCAAAAAGGACATTAAAGGAGCAGTAGGCATATGCGTTGACATGCGTCAAGCAAACAAGCCCATTGATCGAGAACGACATCTAGGTCCACACATTGTGATAAGTTAACGCAACTGAATGGTGCAAAAGTCTTCTCTCGCCTTGATTTAAATAAAGATTATCATCAGTTGGAACTTGAAGAAGATTGCAGGTATATTACAACCTTTTCTACACATGTTGGTCTGTTTCAGTACAAAAGACTAAGTCATGGTGTGCCATCCGTTGTAGAATTGTTTCAAGGTGCCATTCAATGTATCATACAGCCTGTCATGAATGCCACCAATTGCAGAGATGACATATTGGTTTTCGTAGCTACACAAAAAGAACATGATAAAGCTCTTACACAAGTATGTTGTTTACTTGCTGAAGCAGATTTGACTTTGAATGCAGAAAAATGTGAGTTCCAGAAGACAAAGCTAAAATTATTTGTCCATGTCTTTTCTGATGGGGTAGTATACCATATCCTGCTAAAGTACAAGTACTGTCAAATGCTGACCCCCACAAGTTGTTTCCATGGTCCGTTCTTTTCTTGGCATGACCTGCTACTGTTCTAGATATGTAAGAGACTTTGCACTGTAAGTGCTCCATTGATAGAGTTGACGAAAAAGAATGTTTCTTTTCAGTGGTCCCATGATTGTGAGAACAGGTTTAAGAAAATCAAACAAGCCATTGAGCACACTACTGAAATGGCTTATTTCAATCTGAAACTTCATACAGAGGTTGTTGCTGATGCTAGCCCTGAGGGGTTAGGTGCAATCCCTGCACAGCGTCACGGACACCCGAATGCTCAAAGAAATATTGTGGCATTTGGAAGTAGGAGTTTGTCCCAACCAGAACATACTTACTCACAACCTGAAAAAGAAAGTTTAGCCATTGTACTGACGTGTAAAAATCTTCCATGTATTCCTGTTCAGAAAGACGTTTACGCTGGTAACTGATCATCAAGCATTACTAACAATATTTGACAATCCAAGGGCCAAGATGCCGCCTTTCACTGAACGTTTGGGACTACGGCTACAAGAGTACAATTATAACATTGTGCGTAGGACAGGAAATGATCCGAACCCTGCTGACTACTTTCCCAGAGTGCCCATTCAAGTTCGAGGTACTCCATCCAAGTCAGTTGAAGCTTATATGAACTTCATAGTAATATCAAACACACCAGCCAGCTGCTATTTAATTAGCCCAGATTATCACAGCCACAAGCCATGATGCTGAAATGCTAAAGTTGAAAGATATAATTACACACCAGTCGTGGACGCAGCACACTCGACCTCTCACCAGTAAGGGTGAATATCAAAATGTCAAAGATGAACTGTCCATAACTAAAGAGAAAGTTATATTGCGAGGGTCAAGAATCTTGATTTTGGTCTAGAGGTGACAGAGGAGGGCTCAAATATGACACAGCTTAGTGCACGAGGGCCTACACTAGTTGAGTGAAATGCTTTGGAGCCTGCGAGTAGATGAGCTACATAGGATATGTCTCGCATTTAGGAAGAGGGAATGGGGGGGATACATGCTGCAGAATGGTTTGATTGTACAGCCTGCATTTCTACCAATAATGTTTAAAGATTGTGATGTCGGATTTGTAATGCGTGCTACGTACCTGCTGATGTTTTGGCTGCTTTTCATAAAAATTTATAAAAACAGTTCTAAAAAAAAAAAAGAATCTTGATTTTGGAGAGTCTACTTCAGAAAATGATTGAAGTGGCTCATGAAGGACATAGGGAAATCATTGCAATAAAACAAGTCTGGTTTACATATCTTGGTGAATTAGTTGAGAAGGAATTAAAGGCCTGTCATGTATGCAACTGCCCATCTGCAAAAGTCACTCAACACACCCTAAACATGTCAGAACTCCAAAGCATGCCTGGGAGAGAATCTACATTGACTTTTTCGGTCCACTCGACAACGGACATCACTTGATGGTGACTGTGGATGAATATTCGCGATTTTCATTAATTGGGGATCTCTCATCCACCATTCAAGAGTGAGTCAGTGAGAAAGTGGATGGCATCTTTGCAACATGGGGTGTTTCAGCCATACAAAAATTTGACAATGGGCTGCCTTTTAATAGTCGGAAGTTCAAAGACTTCTTAGAGCATCTGAGTATAAAGCATCAAAATAGCAGACCTCTGTGGCCACAGGCCAACGGACTGGTTGAGAGGTTTATGAGTAGGCTAAAGAAAGCTGTGCAGCATTCTACACTTGAAAAGCTCAATTTACAAACTGTGTTAAAATCTACATTGCGAGCCTACCGTTTAGCAACTCACTCAGCCACCAGTGAAAGAGTGGCTACTTTGATATTTTGGAGAGCAATGACAATCACGATACTCCAGTGGACCAATCAGAGAGAAAGAGATGAGAATGCAACTCATATGAGGGACTTGGTTCAGAAACAAAAGATGAAAACATATGCTGACTGAAGATGAGATGCAAAAAACATTGACTTCGAAAAAAGGAGACAGAGTGCTTGCACAGCATAAGCTGAAAAGGAAATCTAATGCTCCCTTTGATGCAGAACCTTTTCAAATGGTGTCGACCAAAGGACAAATGGTGACTGGCCAGCATCCTGGGAACTATATTACCAGAGATTCTTCTCACTTTTGGTGTTTGATTCATAGTTCACCAGATCTCCAGGGTGAAGGAGAGACTGATTCTGAAGCTGCTGCCTTTTCACCATCCCGGCAGCTCTTGGATAATGATGGTGACAGGTCTCAACTTCGCACAACACATTCAGTTCTAACAATTACAGGACCAAAAAGATTAATTGAAGAGATTTAAATGTATATAGGTTTTGTAAATTTTGTAACCTTTTGTTTAACAGAGGGGGAGATGTAGTGTTGCGAGTTAACAATGATGGAAACCTTTGGGCTCCTAATGATAGTGCTATGACATAATGAATAGAGCCTATTGAAGTGAAGGCTGAATTAGAATGTTCAATTCACAGTTTTACACAGATGAATAAAGATGTGTGGTACCAAGCGCCGTGTGTGGCGTGGCCATTGGTGGGTACCCTGGCTGGGAAGATGCTACAGTGTGTAGGGGAGAATGAGAATGAGGCACTCCAAAAACCTTAGTAATGTCTAAGTCAAATCTTCATATATTCTGAATTAAAATATGGTCAATTCTTATTATTTACAATAAAATATTTGCTTTTACTCATTTATCTGATACTGCTAGCAAGCAGTGTACCAATAGGTCTGACTTGTTTTAGGTGCATTCCCATTATTGTGTGATTTGTCGTGATGCAATACCAGAAAGCGCACAGAGAGATACCAAAATACTGGTCACATGCCACACTGTGAGAACAACAGGATTTCGTTTTACATGTTTTAAGCCATGCCTTAACATATATAGGCCACACCTCTTGGTTATGCTTGTTCTACCACACCCTTTGAGAGACACCCACCTTTTCATGCCTCTTCAAATCTTGCACACAGTCCCATGAACATGAGGAATTCTTATCTCTGATGGTACATCCTGTATGCTCTTCGAATGAAGATCTGTCATAGCAGCACTGAGCATGTTGTAGAAACTTCCCTGTTGCCTTGTTGAGTTAGGGATAGCTCTGAATGATGAGAGCATAGTGTATGAATAGCTAGCAATGGGTTATTACATGGCTTACAAATTACCAATTGCCTAGAGCATCATGCTCTTAAAAAAGAAACCCTCATTAAGTTTGAGGAGACAATTGTACTGAATGGAATAAGTTGGAACAATGACTTCAGTAATCATAAAATTGATCTGTATCTAACTGATGTAGTGTTTTCTTAATGATAGGAATCATTTTTCCTTCGCTGTGTTCCCAATTGTGTAAATTAATTTAGCTCATTTTTAACTGATGTAGGTTGTAGGTTGTTGTATGTTGATGAATATTACTGTTTTTAACGTTAGGAGGGATTACAACAACTAGATAAAATATTCTTGTATACTGTGCTCTAAATTATGTTGTGAATAAATTTGTTTTTTTTAATCATTTTTATTACTTATTTGTTTGATTACCTCTCTGCTATTTTTTTCATCTATCTGGTGTATAAAGGTTGTGTGAGGTAAAGTGAAGTGTTGTGCATGAGATTTACCCGAAGGGGACTTTTTTTAAAGACTTTTTTTAAAGACTTTGGTATCCTCCCTTGACATGTGTGTGACTACAGAGAGGTTCCCCCTTGACATGGCCAAGACACCTTGTCATGAGGGGGTTTGCCTAATCTAGTAACATGGTTAGAGTGTGTTAGAAAGGGAGCATACATCAAAGTTGTGATGAAGGCCATATGACCCATAAGGGTAAAGATAAGGCTGAGACATGTTGGATATACATATACTAGGACACAACTGGGAAGTGGGGATCGGGTGAAACCTGGTGGGATAGGGTAATAGTTAGGAAGCATAACCTTTCCTCTACTTCCACTTTACAAGAGGGATCTTACCACCTCCAGTGAAACCTTCCCCTCCGCCATACACTTTCACTGCCAGATCCAGACCAGCCCCAATGCCACACTCCGAGGAACCCTCGTCTACAGACCACCAGGCCCCCGGACACCTTTCGCCACCACCATCACCGACATCATCGCACCCCACGACGTTGCCTCAATTAACTACATACTCATTGGAGACCTGAACTTCCACCTCGACAACCCCAACGACCCCAAATCCACCATCCTTTGCGACAACCTCACCAACATCGGACTTAAACAACACATCACCACACCCACCCACAGAGCAGGACACACCCTCGACCCCATCTTCGCTGCAGGAAACAGTGTCCACTTCAGCCACACAACGCAACCGCCATGGACCGACCACCACTGCGTACACTTCACCGTCAACAAGCCCAAGGCACCCAAACCAGCCCCATGCCCACCATGAAGGAACTGGAACAAGGTTACAGACGAGCAACTTAACTACACCCTCACCCGAGACAACCACACCTGGGCATCCGACGCAAACATCGCAGCCAGAGAACTCCGTACCTAGATCACCAAGGTATCACAAGCGCGCCCCACTATGCAGCCCCGACAAACAACGCCACCTGGTTCACAACGACCTCCAAGGGACCAGGCGCACCTGCAGACACCTGGAGAAGAACCACCAAGAAGAACTCCATCCACAGCAAAATCCTCGCCAACTCCACCAACTCCAAGGAACTCTTCACTGTCATCCAGGAATTCACCAACCCACGCAGCAAAGCAACAGACATCACCCCTTCCTAGGACCTCTGCGACAAGCTTGGAACCTACTTCCACCTCAAGATTAAAAACCTCTACGACAACTTTGTCGATCATCCTCCAGACACCACAGCCAGCCCCTCATCCTCCAAAGACACTAGCCAGCCCACCTTCTCCAACTGGACACCGATCACGACCGAAGACACAGCCTCGACCATGAAAAGCACCCACTCAGGAGCCCCCACTGATCCCTGCCCTCCTCACATCTACTACAGAGCCGCAGCTGTGATCGCACCCTCAAAACAGGCACCTTGCCAGATGACTGGAAACGCGCTGAAGTCAGGTCCTTGCTCAAAAAGCCCACAGCCTACCCCACCAACCTCAAGAACTACCGGCCCATCTCGCTCCTCCCCTTCGCGGCCCAAGTTGCAGAGAAAACAGTCAACCGGGAACTGACTCGATTCATCATAGAGAACGCCGTCCTCGACCCATCCCAATCCAGTGTCCGAAGCAACCACAGCACCAAGACCACCCTACTCGCCGCCACAGACGACAACTGCACCCTCCTGGACCAAGGCCACTCCGCAGCCCTCATCCTACTCGACCTATTAGCGGCCTTCGACACCGTCTCCCACTGCACACTAGTCACCAGACTACACAACACCGGCATACAAGGAACAGCCCTGGACTGGATCTGTTCATTCCTCACCGGAAGAAGCCAAAAGATCAGACTATCACCCTTCCTCTCCGCTCCCACGAAAATCACCTGCGGAGTCCCACAGGGGACATCACTGAGTCTGACTCTCTTCAACATCTACATGTCCCCCATCGCAGCCATCGTCCGACAACACGGCCTCAACATCATATCCTACGCCGATGACACCAAGCTCATCCTCTCCCTCACCAAAGACCCCACCACCGCCAAGCTCAACTTCCCGAAGGGAATGCAAGACGTCGCTGTCTGGATGACCGACAGCTGCCTGAAGCTCAAAGCCAAAAAGACAGAAGTCCTCATCCTCGGAACCACCCCTTCAGCAAGGGACAGCACCTGGTGGCCAACCGCCCTAGGAAGCCCACCTACCCCCGAAGACCACGCCAAAACATCGGCATCGTACTCGACTCATCACTCAACATGAACCGACAGGTCAATGCCATCACCTCCAGCTGCTTCAACACCCTCCGCATTCTCCGCAAGACCTTCAAATGGATCCCCCCAGAGTCAAGGAAGACAATCACCCACACACTCATCACCAGCAGGCTGGACTATAGAAAAACACTCTATGCCAGCATCAACAAGTCCCTACTTCGCAAACTACAGATAATACAGAACACCGCCACCAGACACGTCCTCTGCATCCCCCGGCACGAACACATCAGCCAACACCTATGTAGACTCCATTGGTTGCCTGTGGAGAAAAAAGTCACCTTCAAAATCCTCACTCACGCTTACAAATGCCTACACAACAACAGACCCAAATACCTCAACGACAGAATCAACTTCCACGCACCCAAAAGAAACATCCGATCTTCCAACCTCGCACTAGCCGAAATCCCACGTATCCAAAGAGCCAGAGCAGGTGGTAGATCCTTCTCTCACATTGCAGCCAAGACATGGAATGAGCTACCGGCAGACATCAGACGCGCCCCCTCCCTGAACACCTTCAGGTAGACCCTCAAGACCTGGATCTTAGGCTAAACAGTACTGCGGACCCCCCCAGCACCTTGAGACCCTCACAGTAGCGTGCTTAGAATTCCCAGATTGATTGATTGATTGATTGATTGATTGATTGATTGATCTTCAGCTCCACTAAAGATCCTTGTAGCTCCTTGTAGATCGGGGACTAAGGAAGTCAGACGACACCCACCAAATTTGTAGAAGAACTCAGACGACTCTCTTCTTTTTCTCTTTCCCAACACCCTTTCCCTTGGGGGACTGCTCCCTGTACACAGTTTTGGGTGCATGATGCCAGCCTTCAGGAGGATTCATGGTCTCAGATTCCCTTCTGCAAACTCCTGAAACAATTCATGTTAGTGTTTTCCTGGTCCTGGCAACTCATTGTCTATCATCTACTATCAAAATTTCCATTTTTAATAATAACTAAGTTACCCCACTAATAACGGAATCATTCTGTGGGATTAAATGGGGTATTTTTAGATCTGAACCCTTGTCTTTATACAGTACACCTTTATTAAAAACTCTCAGAAAATGATTGAGTTCACTGCGTGGTATTATTCCCACCACAGTGTGGGTAGGTCACCTATGATGAAGCATGCCACAATACAAGTGGAAGAGGTGACCTATCCAAATAGCCTTCATACCTGTGGATGTTTGGAAGGGGATCAATAATAATTGCTCTCTCCGTTCTCTAGCATTTATGGCCTTATATCTATAAGTTTTAATGGAGGTCATGCTAGGGTAATACCTCTATCTCTCCATTGGTGTATTGATCATCCTGAAAGTCAATCATTGACCATCATTCAAAATCTGGGCATGTTATATCTGCAGGCAGTGAGCCAATTACATGCATAAGCTAAGAGCTGAAAAACAGTAATTTCTAAGGGGCTTAGAATAAACATTCTTTGATATTTACCTGATTAAAGAACTTTGTGATGTGGTTTGAGTTAATGAGATGACAAACAATTGGCATCTGATTACATAGAAAAGGTTTGTGCCCTTGTGGTACATACCAAACAAGAAAATAGGAAGAGGGTGTGTTTTCCAACAGATATGACGCAGCAAAAAGTAACACCAATAGCAATCATTGTACACGACTAGTGTTTGACTAGGATGTGTCCTTGGTCAAGCAGAATTACCTACACCTCAATGAAAAACATTACTCTGTGTGTGATGGGAAATTAATTCAACAATGCTGACTGTTTATGTGTTATTGTGTGGTCTTTGGCTTACTTCATTGTTGCAGCAAATATAGTTGATTATTTGTTGAACTACCATACACTACATTCACTTCAATAAAAACGTTACAAAACAGTGCATGCATGCCAAGTGCTAATTCATGAGTTGCCCGGTTGTCAGTTGTGGTCCCGAGTAAGTTTGTACTGTGGAATAGATGCCAGAAGCTAAGAATGTCCTAGCTGGCTATTTTCCTAGGTTGCCCTTATCTTACAAGTGCAAAGGAGCAAATGATGAATATGAATGTGTAGTGGCCAGTGTAGTCATCATTGTGGGTTCAACAGTGTTTGAAGATGAGGCTCAACCGGTGTGTGCTGTGTCAGGCTGGCTTACAATAGGAGAAACTAAGGCCAATGAATAGTCTCAATGGAAGGTAATTTGCAGCAGAAACAGTGGTCTTTCTTTTTTTTTTTTTTTTTAATTTTTTATTCGAAACCGTTAGCACACAATAAAATACAAACAAGGGCCTACAACCACCAGGGCCGGCCGCTATAGAGCCCGAGGGCCCACAATGTAGCGCCACACACTCAGTTGAACCATAAGCAAGGCGCCCGGCAGTCCGTAAGCACATGTAACAGGCCGTGGCCATAGGCCAAGAGCAATTAACACCAACAGTTTCATTTTGTATTATATATAAAACACACTCAAGGCAATGAGAGTCTAAAGCAACAGCGCGCTCTTCCCGGGACGGGGAATAACATACAGAGTCAAAAGCAGTACCCATCCGGAAGCTGCAGAGGGGGGCCACGGGAAAACAAAGCAGGGAGCACACCTCAAGCACTTCCGCGGAAGACGCGGCTAGGGGGTCAGAGCAATATCGACCTCTAATGGCAAAGGCGGGGTGCAGATACGTCCCCGATATAGATTCCATGGACCCCATACCCTAGTCCATTTCCCAGGCTTACCTCTCGCCACATACGCCGTCTTTTCCCTAAACATACACCAATCCATATTCTCCTTCCATACATCAATCGTGGGCGGCCTCGGGGAGCCCCATAGCTGTGCAATGTTACGCTTAGCCACCATGTACCCCAAGGTCACCCACTGCGTCTGTGCCGCATTGCAGTCATTCGGTTCCCAGACATTCAACAAACACCGCCTAGCCTCTGGCTGCAGGGCCACATGCGTGACCCCCTCCATTACGGTGTGGACACCGTTCCAGAATCGCACAACCTCCGAACATTCCCACAATATATGAAGGAACGTGCCCGGCAGGCCACATCCACGCTTACACAATCCATCCGTCGAATAACCCATACGCAGCAAACCGGGCCCTGTGACATACACTCTATGGAGGATCTTCAGCTGTACAAACCGCAGGCGGGCCGGGATCGCCACCTCCTTCGGGGAGGCCACCGCCGAAACCCAATCCTCATCGTCCAATTCCAGGCCATCGCTCGTCCACGCATCCCTCAAACGGAGCAGCAAGTCTGCGCGATCGTTAATGAGCTTCTTATAAATCAGGGAAATAGTGCTGTCGGGCACATAGCCATCCAACACTCTGTCCTCCAGTGGGGAATACTCGGGGATAGCAGTAGCATCCGGAAAGACCGAACAAAGCGCATGGTGGATTTGAGCGTACCGGAAGTACTCTCTATCATTCAATTTATATTCAATTTTGAGCATTTCGAACGTTTTGAAAGCTCCCTTCATCCACAGATCACCCACCTTACATATACCGATCATATCCCATTTCTCAAAGCCTTTCGATCTCCACAAACAGCCCAACCGCCCAGAAGCATACAACGGCGTCGCCCGAGTCAAGCGATCCCTCCACCCCATCGCAGCATTCGCCGCGTGCCACACCCGTACCGCCACACGCGTGGGTCCCGTCAAACGCCTGTCCTGGGTCACCGAGTACAGAGCCCTGTTATAGTCCCCACCCGGAAGCAGGAGTTTATCCATCTCGAAAGCCGGGTTTAAGGCAGGACCATATATCCCGTGGTTTACCGCCGCCAATTGAGACGCCCAATAGTATCGTTTAATATCGGGGAGGGCGACCCCCCCATCATACCAAGGGAGCGTCAACTTGGCGAGAGCAATCCGCGGCCGCCCGTCCCAAAACAATTGGCGCTGAAGACCCTCCACCTCCCGGAAATAACGGGCCGGCACGACATCAAGAGTATTTTGCAAGGCATACAAGAAACGAGGCAGCGACATCATTTTAAACAACGCCGCTCGTCCGAGCGGCGAGAGCGGGAGTCGTCGCCATCTCGCCACGTCGGCCTTCAATCGCTGGAGGGGAGGTAGAAGATTTCGCTCATAGCGAACCGCGGGGTCCAGTGAGATAAAGATTCCCAAATATTTGAACCCCAGGGTAGCAATCTGAACCGGGCAACCCCGCGGCAGAAGGGGGGCATCCCCCGAGAGGACGTAGACGCACGACTTGGCCCAGTTGATGACCAGGCCAGAGTTGCGGCCAAAAGAATTCAGCACATCCACCACTACAATTAGCGACTGCCGGGGAGACGTAAGATACAGGAGGATATCATCCGCGTAAAGGGAAACACGGTCTTCAAATTTCGGCGTCCATCGAATGCCTCACGACGGCTCCCAACGCAACCAGGCGGCGAGAGGCTCCAAAGAAAGTGCAAAGAGAAGGGGCGATAACGGACACCCCTGCCGCGTACCTCTCCCCAGTGCGAAGGGAGCCGACACCCTACCATTCACCACCACCTGAGCCAATGGGTCAGCGTAGAGTAATTTTACCCAACCGATAAATTCCGGGCCGAACCCAAATTTCGTCAACACGGCCCAAATATATGGCCACTCCAGAGTGTCGAACGCCATAGTAGCATCCAAAGATGCCAATATGGCCGGCTCACGTATGAATTCCGCTCTAGCAAGCACGCCGTGCAACCGCCTCAGATTTAGAGCGGTATTCCGATGGGGTATAAAGCCAGACTGATCCTGATGGATCAAGTCGCCCACGACCCGAACCAGTCGGTTGGCCAACACTTTAGCCAGAATCTTGGGTTCTGCATTCAACAGCGAGATGGGCCTATAGGAGGTGCAGCGATCTCGCGGCTTCCCCTCTTTGTGTATCACGACTATGCTAGCGAGGCGTTGATCAGGGGGGAGGAAGCCCGCCGCCCGCGCCGCCAGAAACATGTCTCGAAGATATGGTGCTATCTTATCGGGACGCAGCTTGTAGAGTTCGATGGGGAGACCATTGGGACCCACCGCTTTACCCGAAGCAATCGAACGGATGGCCAAAGCGATCTCATCTGACGACAACTTCGCCTCCATCAACACCGCGTCCGCCTCCGCTAAGGTTGGCAATGCAATGTCTCTAAGCAGGCTGTGGGAATCCTCCTCCGACCGCACCGAGACCGAAGAGTATACCCCGCGGAAGTGAGCCGCGAAGCAGTCAACGATCTCAACCGGATCAGTCACACGCACACCATCACTCCTCTCCACAACGGGCACCACCCTGCTAGCTCTCTCCTTCCTATCCAGCCATGCAATCAATTTTCCGGCCTTATCCCCCACATCATACAACCGCCCTTGCTGCTCTCTACTCATCTCTTTGGCAGCTTCCGTGACTAACGCTCTGTAATCTGACTGTTTGAGGCTAAGAACATGCAATTTCTCCTCAGTAACCCCACTCTCCAGGTCCTCCGCCAGCACTGCTATTTCCGCTTCCAGGCGGACCACCTCCGCTCTCTCGCACTTCTTGGTATGGGAGATAAGGGACAAGGCCTGCCCCCTGACCACCACTTTATAGGCCTCCCATAGGGAGACAGCCGATGACACCGACCCCACGTTATCAGTAAAGTAGTGATCAGTGGACTTGACCAACTCCGCGCGGATCGTAGGGTTACGGAGATACCAGGAGTTAATGGGTGCCACTCTCCCCTCTGCCCCAGAGGCAACCCTCAGCTGCAACCACACAGGGGAATGGTCAGAGATACCTCGGGCCAAGTGACGCACCTCCCCAATCATTCCAGCCTGGGTCGCCGGCATAAGCATATAGTCAAGTCTCGAGAGACTCCCATGGGCCCCCGAGTGAAAGGTGTATTGCGCCTGGCCCGGATGCATCAATCTCCAGCAATCTACAAGTCCCTAAGTGTCCAAAAAACCACCCAACCAGGCCTGAGCCCTTGGGAGATCCCTGGGAGGGTGGCGGTCCTCCAACCCGGAGACAACGGCATTAAAATCTCCACCCAGCACCAGAACCCCTCCAGGGAGTCCCAGGACCAAACGCTCCAAATCAGCGAACGTAGCCGCTTGCAACCCCGGAGGGACATACACAGCTACGAGCGACACAGTCCTGCCCTCCCATCTCCCCACCAGCGCCACATATCGCCCCCTATCATCGTGAAGCACCTCGTCCACTTCCAGTGGGAGAGCGGCCCTGACCAGAATGCCCACTCCCCTAGAGCCAGAAGTGAAACCAGAGAGAGCGGCAAGGCGATAGCCCCGCCTATTTAAAGCCTGGAAGGAGTTCCCAATCAAGTGTGTCTCCTGCAGGAAAACAATGTCGGGCGAGGTTCGTTTCAAGAACTGCAACACCACCCCGCGCTTGATCCTGTCCCCCAGACCGTTCACATTCCACGAAAGGATTCTCAATCCCCTACCCCCCATCCCACTCCCGCACACGGTACGCACATCCCGGAGAGCGCACCCCGGAAAATTCAACAGAAAACTTCACATTGCCTTGCAGAACAAAAAAACAACCATCCCCAACAACCCCCCTCCCCCTCAATCCCAGAACAACAACTCCCCCCTCCCTGCACCCCTGCTTGAGCCCAAACAGCCCCCCCAACTTGCAGTGTGCCTGCCGCCCCAACCTATACCACAAAAAGAACCCCAGAAGGAGGAAAGGACTCCAATAAGCTCCCCACAACCCCCAGGCACTTGAAGGGCATGATGTACCAGATGAAAGTACAATTGTGCCAAGGTACAAATGCACGCCAGTCTAGTCAATCGCCATGAACCAAGTTCTAGTCCCGCTCCACCGCATCCCGTTCGTTTTCCTTCGTCCGACTGTCTCGGTCCTGTCCCCGTGGCAGGGCGTCCAACCAGTCTCCAGCTGCCTCCGGCCGGTCAAAGAAGTGAGAGCGACCCTGGAACTCAACCCACAGCCTCGCCGGGAACAACATCGCGTACTTCAACTCCATGTCCCTCAGGCGCCGTTTTACACCCAAAAATCCCAGCCGCTGTTTCTGGACCACTTGCGTGAAGTCCGGGTAAAAGCTGATATTGGAGTTTTCAAACTTCAGCGGCCCCGCCACCCTCGATGCCTGAAGGATCGCGTCTCTATCTCGAAAGTTGAAAAGTCGGGCAATTATAGGCCTCGGGGGAGCACCCGCTTTGGGCGCACCACCCGGAATCCTGTGGGCCCTCTCCACTGCAAAGAACTTGCTCAATCCCTTAGGCGCGAGATGATTGATCACCAGATCCTCCACAAATAAGTCCGCGGCAGAGTCCTCCGATCTTTCCGGCACTCCGATGATGCGGACGTTGTTCCGCCTAGCTCTGCTTTCAGAGTCCTCGAGTCGACGATCCGTCTGGTCACTGGCCAGCCGCAGCCGGCGGACCTCCGTCTGCAGGGCTGCCACATCCACAGTTAGGCTCGACGCCGCTTGAGACAAAGAGTTGACCCGATCGTTGGTCTTGGATAGGTCTGCCCTGACCAAATTCACGTCAATAAGGACCGCGTCCAATTTATGCGCCAGGGTATCAAACCGCTGACCCACCGCAGCCTTCATCTCCTCAATGGCGCCCATAACGTCCTGCAGGGTCAATTCTGACGATGGGCCCAAGACCTCTTTAGCCCTCTCAGGCGATTTGTGCAAGCCACTGGGGGATCCCCTCAACTGCGCATACCGATCCATATTGTTGGCCTGTGCATAGGCACCCCTCCGAGTTGACTTGGGTTTTGACTTGTCACCGTCTAGTTTAGTCGCCATCGTCTGGGGGCCACCAAGGTCGGCCCTCGGAGAAGCCGGGGACAGGGACCAGTTGACAAATCGATCAAACACCGCAGTCGCGGGCAGGAAATCCGTGTGTAGCCCGGGAGTCAGGCCAGACACTTCGCCGTCCGCTCACCACTGAGACACTGAGGTCCCTCAGCCGATCCCCCCCAAAAAAATTCCCCTCGAAAGCGAAAGTGAAAGTGCGGGGTACGCGGCGAGTCAGGCTCAGCCTGCCGCTGTTGTTCACTTCGTACCCGGGCACCTCACCAACTCGAGATCGGGACCTAGGCAACAGCAGGCCGCAATAGTCGGAGGGCGACCATTCGGGTTCCCGGCGTCCAATCTGAATTTGGAAAACGGGTGGCACCTCAGCGCAGACGCATCAGCAAAAGCCCGTCAAGTTTACCAGGATTTAGTCAGGATAGACGTGGGAGGTTGCGGAGGCCCTCGAGAGCCGTAAGCCTATGCGGCCATCTTGGTTGCGCGCTAGGCTCCTCCAACAGTGGTCTTTCTTCAGCTTCACAAGGAGAAAGATTGACACTGAGCAGAAGAACTGGTTTTGGAAAAGGCACACAATAAGGAGCTAGATAAGTTCTCATGGCCAGGGATTGAAATATGGTTGAGTCATGTGATAAACCTAGCAAGGGAATGGCTAAGCCTAGAGGGATAATATACATTTCACTATTCTTTCATAAAATTTCAAAAACAAATACTGTGTTTTATGTTCGCTTCCAAGTACACATCGGTTCCTGTAAATTGTCTTAGATAACAGCCAAGAAACATATTTTGGAGATGATGACTTGTGAGATAATTATTTGATTACTGATTGACGTGTTCCACTGAAAGAGATGTAACAAGAATGTATAATTTTCCGATGGAGGCCAATTTAAGAATGTACACAAGTGTTGATTTACTACACCAAAGCTGGTGGATTGGTGGAGTGGTGAACTTTTTTTTTTTATTGATAACAGTAGTTAATTAGAGTTCTGCTCACTGTTGAATTTGTTCAAGGCTATAAAAGTGTCCTACGGGTGGATGAGCAGGAAAAAAAAAAAAAGTCTTGGTTAAAAAATGTTGTCAAGGAGCAAAAGAAACAAAGGGGGTCTGAGAACAAGTATACCCTGTCAAATATTATTGTCAGAGAATTCAATAAAAATCTGACACTAATTTGTGTGGATTTTGATACTTGCCCCCCCAAAATCTGCATATCCCAGTACATACCGGGACTTTCCCTTTGCTCAATTCCAGCAGCTTTAACCTGCTTAAATTTAACAAATAGTGCACTCTTTATCGTTTCTGGTATATACTGGGTGCTATAGCCATCAAGTCACTTGTATTTGGGATGCCAGAGCAAACACATTTGCTCAAGGACCTCAATTGTACTGGCCTCTTGTAATCAGGCAATAGTCTATTGAAGTCAGAAAAAGTCCACCAAAATGGAGTCTGATTTCAGTATATGAGATTGATTACAGTGAAAAAGCAGAGTAATTTGTTCAACTGTACTGCACCCCGAGAGATGCGATGCACATTCTCCAATGCTGCAGTGTTAAAGAATGGCGAGGTATGGCATCCCAGCAGGATTGCCAAGTCTGTGAATGGGAGTATAATTGCATCATTGAAGGAGAACAGTCTATTCATACAAGGGGAGAGGCCAGAACTGTAATGACAATTGAGAATGCATTGCCCTTCGTATTTAGAACTCTCCCCCCCCCCTGAAATAAGAATGATCCCTTCAACTACATCTTTGAAAAAAGAAGTCAAACTTTTATTTATGAGCACATTTCTAGAATAGACCTCATCATTTCACTTTTATGGATAAACTGTTCTCTTATCATATATGTTTATAGACCATGTTTGACCAATACATATGTTTGTGCCTTCATTCACTTGTAAAGCGCTTGGATACCCGCGAGGGTCACATTCGCGCTATATAAAACATTTCAAATAAATAAAAATAAGCATTTGGAAATGTAACTGAGGCTATGCGTGGAATCAGTAGGCTAAATGTAGAGAGAATTACTTGATTGACAGCGCTGTGAGTCACTGCAGAGAGAGAAGAAAATGATAACAGGGGTTTTGGGGCTTCAGAGAGGTAGGTTACTGCAAGGCAACGTGGATAGAAGACCTAGAACATGCAAGATCTCAAAAAAACACAAAAGTTCTCAAAAACAACAAAGCAGGTAATTCTTTTAGCCAAGGATGGTGAGTAGAAATTTAATTATCGAGTGTGATAATTATTCTTTCTTTTCTGTATACTCTTTTTTAAATGTATTTTAGGCTTTTTTTTTTATTTCTACTTCTATGGTTCTTAAGATATTCAGCTATTTTGAAGGGCGTGTGTGCTGCATTAGTTATACAGTATCAAGTACATTTCATTATTTTCCCACCTTACTTGCTCTCGTTCTTTTTTCTCATTCATCCTTTCCCCGTTCCAGCCTCATCCACACTCTTTCTCTCTGCTCTCTATCTCTACTTCAGTCTTAATACCCATCTGTATTTTTCTCTATTTTCAATTTTCTGTAGCACTCTTTCGCAAATTCAAATTTTTCCTCTCTCTCTCTCTCTCTCTCTCTCTCTCTCTCTCTCTCTCTCTCTCTCCCTGCCTCACCCAAACTCCTCTGGCTACTTCACCTTCTCTAAATTCCCGTCTCTATTAATCTCTCTCTTGTACGCCTGCTCTCTCTTTCTCGCCTTCTCTCTCTCTTCTTCCTCCTCACCCTCTCTCGCTCACACTTTCTCTGTACCTCTCTCTCTCTCCACCCCTTCTGTCTGCGTATGCAATGTCATTGCTCTAGCTTAATTCCCCATGCCTGTACTGTATAGGCTTCAGCTAAACCCATGGGAAAGTGTTTTTCAATCATTTCAGCTGATTATGCTTGTTTACTTGTTTGTACATGGTATGCTGATTAACTTAATTGCTTTTAAACTCCTTGGAAATCTGCCACCCAGGGATATGGGGTCGTGATTACAAAGACTTGCCCAGGCCTCCGGGCTTCGAGCGACAACAGCTGTAGTTAAAGCAAGGGCATGTATTTTATTTCAGAGTGCAGTGGGTCAACAGATTCGTGGTCACAAAAGTAAGATATTACAGACCTGTAAAATTATCATTTGACCCGTACCTCATGGACTTGGTGCTCCAATCCCTGGCTTTTCTGTTCCAGATTACTTTTCTCTAGTATGTTAGTTCAAATCAATCACTCGGGACAAAAATTCAAGAATACATTAGATCAGTTCTTCCCAAACTTTTTAGAACCACCACCCAATTGTTATAGGGACAAACCTTTGCTGCCCACATAACTTTAACAGCAGGGGTGATTTTGAATGTAATAGGAGACATGCTTCAAAAATGCTGTGAATTACAAAAATACCATACTCTGCTATTTGCAATGTTCCTCTCTGACAGCAATTGTTTATTAATGTCATGACCTTGACCACGCCCTTCGATATGTCTTTATCGGACTGTAATCATGATATTGGTCAGATCATAAAAGCAGGGTATGATGAACTACACTGGAGCTGGAACACTTTTCGTAGTGGGGTGTTGGCCTGTGGCATCTGTTCACTAAAAGCACAAGACCTCTGAAAAATCGTGGTGTTGTTATTAGTTACTTCAGCAAATTAAAACAAGCATTGGCATAGCTAATAGGTCTCGCCTTTGGGACCTTATAAGTGTTTAGCCATGCAACAGCTGCATAACTAAATACTTATAAGGTCCCAAAAGCGAGACCTATTAGCTATGCCAAGCGGCCGTGCGGCCGCGAAAGTGAAAGTGCTCGCGGTCACACATCAAAGTGAAAGTAAAAGTAATCGCGGTAAATCACGGTAAAGTGCGGCGCGCGCGCCCGCGCACATGCACTGTAGCTCTAGGCTGGCCTGGTAGCACTTTTTGGAGCCCTCTCAATAAGTCTCGCCAGACCAGCGCATGAGCTGGGTCAGGCGAGACCTAAAAAAAAACTCTGTAGCAGAGTGAGGAATGAGGCCTCATTCATTTTTGTGTTAAAACAAGACCCAGTGGTGCATTTTGGGCTATATATATATAGTCTAAAACTGCAACATATTTATATATACATATATATATATTGCAGTTTTAGGTAGTGCAAATATTGCCCAGGTGCTTTGGAGCATTTTACATGAGCACCAGATTACATTAGATCAGATTAATGCTATATAAAGCACAGGAAATTAAATGATTTGTCCAAAGCCAATGCAGGGACCTGAACCTGCTTGCCCACTTCCAAAATTAGCAGCTCTAGCACTTAGGCCACATCCATATTTCTCACTTTATGTGTGAAATTCATGCACAGATGGCTGATTGTGTATGATCGTTTAAAGTGAGCACATTCTATGTTGAAATGGCTCAGTGAGTAAAAAAGCAGCAGCAAAAATACTGGAAGGTTCAAACGGAGTTGTGTTTGGTAATGCTTGCAAGGATTTGTTGTAATACTGCAGTTAGTGACCAATTCGTTTGCACAAGTGCTGCTGGAAGAATTTTCAGAGAGAAGTTCCTGACATCAATGTTACATTACTGAAGTCATAACGAGTGTGAAAAATCAACTGCACACAAAGGGGCATATTCTCAAGGTGATATTGCCACGTTAGCGGCACTTTTCTGCCGCTAAGGCGGCGATATTTTTATCGCCGTATTCTCAAGCTGTCACTTACAGCTGTTTGCAACAGTTTTTATGCGAAAACGTCCGCAATAAAGATTGCTAATTCTGTTAGTGTTAATTATATGCAGTAGAGGCGTCCCCGTCCAAAAACGGCCGCAAAGCCCACTTCTCCATATTCACAAGGGTATCCTTGAAGTCCTGAAGCCCAAAAAAACTGTCTCTAACTGCAGTTAGAGCCAGTTACTAAAGACCAGAAAATAGCTGGTCTTAAAAATAGGATAGCACTTGGAGCCTCATCTCAGCAGATTTTGGTGCTGGACAGTGCTGCAAGCAATGCTGCAGCGCTGCCCTGCGACAAAACTACAGTGCAGGAATGTGCACTATCAATAAGATAGTGTGCATTCCTGGGCCCAAGTCATAAGAAGTGTTGCAGCGCTGCGACAAGAAAGCGTTTGCAACACTACTCACTACGCCCTTCTTGTGACAGCATGGATGCGCTTTATTCACTGGACAGCGCTCCATGACGCAAGTAATGACAGATACGTCAGGAATCCTGACGTATCTGTCTGCGCTAAAGTCACGCATTGCTGCAGTCGTGTCACAACCATGACGCAACTCCCTCAATGCATGGGGCCAGCCTATCCCTGTGGCACTGTGCAACCCTCACACCTGCCATCAGTCAGGCAGAAGGTACTGACGCAGTGCCGTTAATGAGGGGTGCCCAAATGTCGGCGCTGTTGGAGATCCATCTGCGGTGGCTGCGTGCTGCGGTGTCAACATTTGGAAGCATTAGTGGAGTGTTGGTGCAGAGGGAGTTGACGAGACGTTCTTCGGTGGCCTTGATCCAGCTGCGAGGTGGTGCGATGATGGCGGTGTCGTGCGGTGCACAAGTTGAAGACGTGATGTTACCACTGATGGTCGGTCCATGAAAGTCCGGTGTAGTGGCTGTAGTTGAAGTTCCCGCTGGCGGAGGTGACGTGCTCGACCATGTGTCCTGCTATGTGGCTTGTTGAGGTGACTTGCTGCTTGCATCTGATGTAGGGGACCTTCCCCAGGAGGGGGTGGTGTCCTGATCACTGGGGTTGTCTAGGTGGAACTTGAGTTCACTGAGTAGGATGTCATCGGTGGATGGGAGACCCTGGGGTGCAATGAGGTCTACAATGGTATTGGAGAATGGGGAGCCATGGCTTGGGGGGCCTGCACATGTGGGTGCCGCAGAGGATGTGATGGAGCTTGGTCCGGATCTGGGAGTTGAGGTGGTCCATGGTCTCCCTTCGGTCATTAGAGTGGGTGGTCAGTCGGAGTGTGCTTCTGTAGGTGATGGCAATGCCTCCTCCTTGACGGTCGGGGTGCTCCTTGCGGGTGATACTGCAGCCGTAAGTGATGGCAATGTCTGGTCCAGAGCAGAGGTTGGTCCTGGCAGGCGAGGTGGTGTCCAGGTTTGATGGTGAGGAGGGTTCTGGCGTCGTAGCGGTGGAGTGTCCAAGAAGAATGCTCCTTGGTGCTAAGCGCGGTCCAGGGACAGACAAACGCAAACGGCGTAGCCTATGGGTTGCTTTTGGGATGGGAGATGACCATTACAACACAGGCAGTACATTGTTAACAAAGCAACTTCGACAACGCACGTGCCTTACCATGGCATTTGATTACAACGCATTGTGAGGTCAGTAATGGGGTAATTGAAAGTTTTTTGGGGGGGTATGGAGTTTGGCTCTAAAATATGAAAATTGGGGTGTGTTTTGGGGTAAAATATGAAAATTGGGGTGTGTTTTGGGATCAAATATGAAAATTGTGGGGTGTTTTGGGGTAAAATATGAAAATTGTGATGTGTTTTGTGTTAAAATATGAAAATTGGGGTGTGCATTCAAGTCAAAATTGATTTTTGGGTGTGTTATGGGGGCTCAAAAAGGAATTCCAGGTTTCACATTGGGTTTGGGGTGCAAAGGTTAGTTTTTGGTTGCACTCACTGAAGTGGGAATAGTGATATTAATGTCTCCGCTATGCAATACCTACTCTACTGTTGCAATGTGCTTAGTATTAGTATGCATTGGAATGGAATGCGATGTCATGGCATGCGTCGCAACCATGAATGTGCCTTTGGCACACGAGTGGTACGCCCGCTGTGCATGGGCGCACAGCGGCCGCCATTGAGAAGTGCTGAGGGGGCTGGACAGCTGTGAGGTGGTAAACGCTGGAAAGAACACTGGGTGTGATTTGGATGTGTGTGTGAGCGGGTGTTGTAAATATTTAAATAAGGAAGTCTTACCTCGAAGCCGGGTCCCGTTTCTTTGTTGCTCCTGCTCTCCTGCATCTGCTTCCAGGAACAGGAAGTAGGCAGCCAGGCTCCCTCCCCTGAGCCAATCACAACGCTGCGATGCGGCGGTGCAATTGGTAATTGGCAACGGGACAAGGCATGCGGCCAGGGGCTGGAGGGGTGGGCATGTTCTCCATGCAGGCTGTAATGCAGCCTGCATTACGAACAGGGAAGTGCTCATGACTGCTTTGGGCGGCCTGAGTGGGTCGAACAAACAGTCATTGCGCACTTGAGTGGGCATGCCAATCCGCCCATGCCTTGCCCTGTGCTAGGAGCAGTCCTAACCACCCTCCCACCCACAAAGGAAACAAAGCATGGTTACATCAGTAAGTTATCATCATGTGATGATTGTTCCTCCTCTGCACTGCGTGAAAGCAGTGGGGCAACGCTCTTCAGCCATAGCAGATGAGCTGCCACTGGGGGTGCATCATCTACATGTGCTAGGCCTGGGCGACTCGACCCCCAGGCGTCCTCCGCTACGCATCCCACCTTCTTCTTACCTGGACATTGACACCGTGGTGCAATCCGCTGCACTCTCTCCAAATCTGTGACTCAGCCAGCAGGAGCCTCAGCCAGGTGGGATTTCACAAGCCTGGGTACAGCAGTCACCTCCACGTCCGCTGGTGAAACTCCCGATGCAGTTTATGCAGCAGGGCCCCCATAGGCGTGAAGTTGCAGAGCTCCCGCCGCACAAGTTCAGCGCAGCTCAGGGGCCACACCCTCCACAGCATCTGGCCAGCCCAACATCATCCGTCCTGTGATGCAGAGAGGCGGCACCCACCGTTGGTAATCCCCTCCATGCACCCTGGTTTAGTGGTGGATCGTAGTATGCGATGCAGACCTCCCTACATTGGGGTGCAGGAGTACCTCTACTATTAACAGCTCCAAGGTGCACAAGGTGGTCTTCTCACACAGGACAACAACGTGTCTCCATGCGACCTTCCAGACTTCACCACCAGGTACGGACATTCATCGCACCTCAATGTCTACCGCCATGGCTCATCGACTCCACAGCTCCTCTGCATCCCACTCCAGGCTCCATACACAGGTCCAGCGAGGCATCCAGGCTCCAGACGCAGGTCCAGCGAGGCATCCAGGCTCCAGACGCAAGTCCAGCGAGGCATCCAGGCTCCAGACGCAGGTCCAGCGAGGCATCCAGGCTCCAGACGCAGGTCCAGCGAGGCATCCAGGCTCCAGACGCAGGTCCAGCGAGGAATCGTGGCTCTCATCCTGGTCATCCTGGATGTTGGGTGGCTTGCAGGGGTTGTTGATGTGTGCTGCACTTGGCCCAGGCTGCTCCATTCTGCATTTTGTTAACTGATAGGCTATTTTTTGCATTAGAGACAAAAAAACTCAAGTTGGGCTGGCTAACGTGAGTTTTTTTACCGCTAATGGGCCTAACGGTAGTTTTCGCCTGGTAACGCCAGATTTCCTATTGCCTTCACGCTGATGTTAGCGGCAGTTCTGCTAACTTCATATTGGGAGCAGATACATATACAGTTTACATTCAAATGAATTGTAATTTAAAATCCTTTTTAATGGTGAAGTTAGATTTTAAGTTACAGTATTGAAAATGCCACTTAAAGAACGCTTGCATTTTCCTGTTAAACCAATGGTGCCTTTTTGTCTGTGCCTTTCTCCCTGTGTCCTGGCACTGCTGTTAGGGTTCTGTGTATTGCTTCGACACAGTGAGACAAGGGTAACCTCTGTGTGAGGGGAGAGGGTCTTTTTGACAGGATGGCTGGGAAGGAGCTGTACCCTGCCCTGATTCCATTTCAAAGGGCTCTGCCTGAAGCACACACAAATGACCCTGACACCAGGCTAGCTCTGCCCTGCCTTCTGCCACCCTAGATAGTTTGGACCCAGAACTGATAAGAAGCAGTTTTGGGGGTAGGTCAGGTAATATTCCCACACAAAGGCTGGCACAATGTATAAAAATGAGTCTTTGAGACCCTCTCATTAGAACATTTCTGTATTGACCCAATTTAGTTTGAGGATGTTGTAGCCAATTTTCCATTGCCAGAACACCATCAGCTTTGAATTGGCTAGACGCCCTTTACGCTCTTAGGGACATATGTGTGTTGTCTATGCAATAGAGGAGGCAGATGTTGTGGTAGTGGAGGAAATCCAAGGGGTTTGTCGCAGATGTGTATGGTAATAGCAATAGGTGAGCCATGTGAGACCTTTCAATTGATTGGGCTAGTTTGGGACGATAGATTCCAAGGCATACATTCTGGGTGTGGTTTGGCCACAGGAAGAATGTGAGCCCTCTGAGTGCATTACCAAAGACACTGAAGTGTGGACAAGAGGATATTGAGATCTACTGTGTATAATCGTCTTAAGGTCAAGGAGAATAGGTATACTTGTGGCATTTTGATCTGCTATTTCCTAGCTATCTCCTCATGTTATGAGAAGGATGGATATGACCATGGCTCTTGGGCAGAAACTCAATTTGTGTAAAACAGGAGGGTGATGTTCTCTACATAAGTTTGCAGCTGGGACAAGGGCGTGCAGTTAGTAGTCAGTAGTGGTTGGGATCAGCTGAGTCTGTGATGCCTTTGTTAAGGAGAGGGGCCACCAGTGAGTGTTGACTTCTCTATTTTGGTGGGTGCTGGTGGTAAAAACTGAGGTTGCTAAAGTTTTATGATGGTTGGCAATAACTGCAGATTGACATGGGGCATCTGATTGTTTCCTATGGCTTTCATTATAGATATAATCTCTGAGGTGTCTGAGGGTGAGGATGTTAAGCTGTTATCCTACGTCTGCAGGGGGAGGTTATAGTTCTGGGACCAATGTAATGTGAGGGCAATGTCTGTTCTAATTTCCTGCACATTGTCAATGGAAAAGCATCCAAGCTTGTTGCAAAAGCCCTGGGTTTGTGTTATGGTAGCAGAGGTGAAATCAGGGGAGATAACATTTTGCACTACCTTTAAAACATATTGCGGGTTATTTTAACTTGTTTTACTCTACTGATAAAGAATATTTTTAGGCTTCATACATAGCTTTATGGTATGTGAAGGTGTCTGTTTGAGTTTGGCTGTGTAGTTGGACTGGTAGCATTGCATCAAACATGTTTTACTGCACTCTTTTTAGAGTGTTCAGTATGTGAGTCATCAAGTGATTGCTGTGTTTAACATGTTTGCTCTTTTTGGAAAGGTGAACCTTTGTCCACATTTTGATATTTTGTATTTGTGAGAGCCTTAATGAGAGATCAGGTTTTATCTTTATAATGGTGATCTTCTTTCTAAAGTAAGTTTGAATTGGGATGTGGATATATTTTGTGTTGTGCAGAAAAGGTGAGTTTGATTGCTCTTTCATTGGTATGGGGTTTTGGAGGTACTTTGCTAATAAAAATGAGGGATTTGTGGAAATATTATATGGCTAGGGGTTGGGGGCTTATGTTGCTGACCGGAGGCTGTGCTGGATGATGGTTTTTACATTAAAGAGGCAAAATACATGAATGAGAAGTGAAAAGATTATTTTTAGTAAGTCAATTGAATACACAATAAAAATCAGAAGGTTTTCTTGATCTTTTATGCTCTTGATTCTTCTTCAAGTGTAAGCGCAAGTGCAGCTAACATGTTTCACCCAATCAAGGGCTTCATCAGGGCATAGTTTGTTGTAAAAAGAAAGAAACACGGTAAGTATAACAAGTACTCTCAAATTACAGCCACCCTTGAGTAGGAACATTTAAGTAGGGTCTAAACCTTGATTTATCTAACACCATGTAGTCTGGATGCAAGTGAGCACCTGTAGTACTTGAGCATAGTAGTAAAATTGGGGTCAGTAGTCCAGGCCATGTTCGGCAAGAGACTCTGCGTCTAGAGTCAAAGTGCACTGCTGTTTGAAGAAAATTACTGATTTTTATTGCGCATTCGATTGACTTACTAAAAATTTATTTTTCAATTCTCATTCATATGTGTTGCCTCCCTAATGTAAAGTATGTTCCTAATTATTGGTCATTGGGTGCTGACCTACAGAGGTGCAGCAAGTGGAATTACCCTGTGGAGACTACAGGTGGTGCAGTACAGAGTTCCCTAGCTACCACTGTTGGTATAATGTTGTTGATGATGGTCTCGTCGCTGTGACATTTCATGTTTGAATGTTTCGTGGGCAATGACTTTCAGGCCTAGGCTGTTGAAGAGGTGGACACGTTTCCTCGTGGGGTCGATATTTAGTCATACCCTCACTGGAGTTCTTAAGCGAATGCAACCTTTCACTCTTGACACAAAAATAATACAAAATCCCACATTTGCACATGCAATGGTTTCTTGCTAGTATTGGAGGGCATATATAACAATAAGAAATGTTCCAAAACACTTACAACAATCAGGTCACATTGAAAATGCTGGAATTAGAACACTAACACATATGTTAAAGTAAAAAGGTGTTACATTACTGCAGGCCTGGAACATGTGAGTTGCAATGCTTCAACATGGTGGATAAACAATTATCACACTATTAGGCCCCCCTAGGCATATTAATATTAATCCTTCATTTTCATTCATCTAAATCCTTAGCTCCAAATTGAAATGTTTTAAGGATACAATTAGGCTTAAATTGTGAGTGCCCTGGCTTCCAATATGATAATTATCACTCCTGATAATATGCAAAACGTCTGTGTTTGGAATTAATCAAATGTGATATTTATCACATGTACAAGTTGAGTTGTGTCCTCAAAAATAGGGCTTTAGATAAATGTGATGCTCGGTACACCAAAATCCACATGTCTAAGGGGTTGAACTTCCAAAATGTATCCGTAGATGCAACTTTTATTTATAGTCAATGGCTGTGATAAAATCTGCACCACTCATAATTCCGATATGCATGGTAACAAAAGGAAACACATATATTGGAATTTACACAGGCTCTTGTTAATGAGCACCTTAGGATCTTTTGGTCATTTTCATAATGACAACCGCGATAGGGCTTTTTGTAAATGAAATGAAAAGGGCTTAAGGTAATTTTGAATACACCACTGCATAAAAACTAGAATAAGACATATTTGATACAAATGAAACACATTGTAATCCAGACAGCTATCACTGTACTAACCTATGGATGCTGTTTTTCTCGGACCGCCATCTCGGCGGTCCGAGAAAGGCTGTCGGAGTTGGCGGTCTTGCAAAGGTCGATCGGAGTACAGGAGGCATGAATTGTATTCCGGCGATCAGACCAACTGGTTTGACGAGACCGCGGCAGTCAGACCACCTCTGACAGCACCATGGAAGCCGGTCTGACTGTCATCGTAATAAAGCCCTTAGCCTTGATAAGCAATAATACCTTAAATAGGGTATACTTCCCAGGTAAGGTATTTCTGTGATATGTTATGAGAAGTAATTCTAATATCATTCAATAAAACAATTTTACTGAATTATCTGATTGGATTAGCTACATCATGGCTTTTCACACAAGGAAATAAGTGTGGTTCATTCAAATCTTACGTGTCAATCTATCTCTCCATAAAGGTAAGCTGCACAAGACTTTGATAACAAAATAAACCTGGCTCAATTTGCATCTAATACTCCGTTCAAGAGTTTAATTCCATTCAAATAGTAAATCACCATTGTAGGAACATGGCAACAAAATACCCTCTTCTTAGAGTACCACTGCAAGATATCTTAGATGATAGACTTTAAGGACAACATCAAGCGAGGCACCACTGTACCAAGATGCCCAAAAATATTTTCTGTGAAAAGATAGGCTACAGTACCAAAGAAGAAAATGTTATTCCCAAGCAGTTAAGCCTTTGGACCTCAGGTAATTTATCTCTCCTAAAACAGCTTTCTGTCTGTGACCTGCTGCTCATGCCCCGCATATTTGGTTATGTACAATAGTAACAAAACGTGTGACAATAACCACGAGAAATACGGCCTGCGTCTCTTCAGACTCTCTTCCATCTTTTCCAAGCGTACAAACAGCTGTAGTTTAAGAGACAGGAACTTAATCTTTGAATAACAACTGAAATCCCAAAATAGGAAAAATGTTGATCATTTATATGATAAATACGGAAGAGAGTGGCCAAGAGGCAGCCATGATAATGATAGTTTTCTTGACCACTGTGAAATGCTGTGTTATTTTCCCGTGTTAGTCCCTTTCTAAATTGCAAGAATATGGCTGTCCAGTTGATTGTCGTGAGATATTTTCTAAATGGGTTGATATCATTAGTTACTATTTTGGATGATCTAACTAAATCAAATAAAGGGTTTCATCCTCTACACTCATATAATTCACCAGGGAGCTTTGGCATACAAATGGATCTTCTGTGGTAATTTCAATCCTAAAGTTTTCTTGTGCATCAGTCACATCTTTAAATGATAAACAATTTCCATGACAGGTAAAGTGTCTAGTGGAGTATTTACACAACATAGATAGGAATGATAAATACTGCACACAGATAAATATTTCAAGTTGTCATTAAGATGGAAGACAGGGTCTCAATGCTTTTGATCATGCTGTTGCAGTAGTAGAAAGTTATCTTTTCCCCTGGAGAAATATTTTCCTGTGGAGAAAGGGACCATCATTACATCATTTTGGAATCCTGTCATCCACTGGTTAGCCATCCATATTTTTGTTAGCATAAATGTTATATAGTTCATATAGTTTTCTTTTAGACATTTCTGTGCCTTACATTGTGTGAATCTTCAATCTACCCCAATTTACTCCACACCAATCTACCCCACTCCACTTCAATCTGCCACACTTCACTCAAGTCAACCCCACTCACTCCAATCTACCCAACTCCACTCCAATTCACCCAGTCTACCTGACTCCATTCCAATCTACTCCAATCCACCTCAATCTACCCCACTCTAGCTACCCCATTTTCTGTCCGTGGAAATGGCCCACATGTGGTAATGGACACAGTAGCTCGAAGTCATGGATATTTTCCCTGAGTCTGGGCCCAGAATCTCAAAATGGACAAGAACTGGATTTGCGAATTCCTAATTTTACACCAGAATCTCCTTCTTCAGATGTAGCCAACTCTTATTGTGTCCCTTAGGAATGTATACAAACATAAGAGTAACTCTACACATTTCTGAGGAGCAACGTTCCCCCTGCAAATGTAAAAGCAGGTCTTGATCCGCAAAAAGAACCTGCGGTCAAGTAGAGCACCAGGCCAGAAGAGCCAATTCTATGGCGAAAATGGCCTATTAATGTCAGCTGGCTCCCTCCTCTGCTTTCACATCGGCCATGCATGTGTGCATACGTGTAAAGGCCTTGAAGGCGCTATCATTGAAGTGCATTAAATTACATTTTTAGGCATAATTGGAAATGTATTTCTATATGTCAGCTCTTATGCATTTCATGAACGGTGTGGTATGGGTTTGTCAATGCAAGCAAGGGACATTTTTGTAAGATAACTCAGTGCATTGAGCCCTTAGTGCTGAGGTCTGTGTGTGATTTACAGATCACAGCACCAAATCCAATCAGACTTTCATCCTTCAGAGATTGGTAAAATTAGTGTCAATATGATTTGGGTAATGATAATTGCATAAAAATGTTCTCTTTAAGGCACTTTTGATAAAGACTTTATAGAAATAACTGATTATTTTGTAGTCTTAATCTGTATCTGGCGTTTATTTCAGTACATCTCTCTATGGTTCAATGTACAAGCTGGCGGGATTGGGGTACGTTAATTACTTCACGCAATAAATACCATTACCCCAGGGTGAGGTATTTAGCAGTGCAGAAAATGCCTTTTAAGCCAAGTTTTTCACTTGCAAATCAGGCAGAACAAACACAATTGGTGTTTAGAGCAGCTTCATTTCACATGTTTAGCTTTTTACCCAGACCTTTTCCTTCCAATACATTTTGCCAGGTTTAACCTGGCGAAATCTGTCAGGGAAAAACTGTGGGGTTTGTGAATTATCACACAACTCACAATTCTTAGCCTTGCACAAACTTCTGTTTGCAGAGAAATAGGAATTTAGCGGCATATTATCAAGAACAGCGTTAAAAATTATCGCCGCTTTAGCGGCAGAAAACTGCAGCTAAAGCGGCGATAATGGGCTTGATAATATGCCCTTGAGAATTCCAATAGAAGCCCATGTTCTGGTGTCAACATGGGCTTCTATTGGAATTCTCCAGGGCATATTATCAAGCCCATTATCGCCGCTTTAGCGGCAGTTTTCTGCCGCTAAACCGGCGATAATTTTATCGCCGTCCTTGATAATATGCCCCTTAATCTCCATCTTGTAATAAGGGCCATTTATGGATACATTTGCTGCCAACAGATGTGCAAACAAGGCTTTTCCACAATGTTCACTAACACCTAAACCAAGTGGGAAAATAATAGGATTACGTAAAATTCACCTAGTTTTATTCAGTGCAATTATGCAAGGTTTCTGGAAAATTATGTAAAATAAAAATCCGTAATTTAGAGCAATAATTTCGCACAAAATACATCCTCATGTCAATTTTTGATGCAAGGATGCATTTTGCGCCAAAAAAACATAGAGTGAAAAACACAAGTGCTGTGAACAACAGCCACTCGAGTTCTTGCTCCGTAATTTTGCTGTAAACTACAGCATAATTAATGGCATAATTTCAGGAATTCTGCATGACAAGTGTACTGAGGTACTCAGGCTGTCAAGGGAACCCTGACATCAACATGCACCACCACAGCCGGGGGTGGGCGAACTGATAAATGAATGGGGATGAACAGTTCATAGTTCAGTCCTGCCCAGCACGCAGGTGTATGTGTGGTCATTTGTTACGGTGGCCGAGCCAGGGCCTAGATCATTGCCAGCCCTGAGTGCATGGCTATTGCTCACACCCCCAGTGCAGTGGCGAAGAGGTAGGGATGACATTGTCAGCCTGCGGAGCCGAATTCTGCCTATGGCACTGCACAGGTGCATGGACCCGCCCTGAGGGATTAAAAAGTAGATTTCCCGTATATAAGGGGTATCGAACCTATATTATGTTAGCATGATGCATCTATACGTATACTTCCTGTTTGATATATATGCTTTTGCTTGGAGGAAATTCGTTTATTTCCTCCTTGTATATCTATTGCTAAAAGAGTAGGCCGAGAACCATACAGACGCCATCTTTTGATCATATGCTCGAGCACGGGCCGTGATCACGTGTTGATCACGTGCAGCTGTCAGGCTCCAGTTCATCTGAGTTACTGGTAGCAGCTGAAGGTAGGCTGTTTTACTCGACTGTTCTAAGACTCAAGGTCGCATCTGGCTTTGGGGCGATAAGCGCATTCCTGGAGGTTCCGTGCCTACACTCCCAGGAACCAAGACGAAAGGGAGTCACCCCTCCTGACCTCCTGTGTAATAGATAGTCAAGCCTTTGTACTTATCTGATGTGTGCCATATATGGTCCTTCCCTGGAGCTCGGGGGCCAACTGGTATTTTTCCTTTTACAGTGATTGTATGTGTTGAACCGAAAAGTATATAACCTCATGTTTGAATACGAGCCAACAGTCTTCTCGGCGCACCTGATGGGTGAGGTTCGGAGAGGCTCCTCTATAGAGTATTTTGTTTAATAAACAATTGAACCTTCTTCACTGCCAACTAACTGATTATTTGGTAATGGGATTGGGACTATTGGTAGGTATAGTCCTATAGTTTATTTTTATGGTACATCAGTTGGCGACTCCGCCGGGACTCCGTGACTGGGTCGTCCTCCCCGTAAACGGGTGGTAAGGACAAGGGGTCATTCTGGTTGAGCGGGTGGACGGAAAAAGAATCCTTTGGAATGTAGCCATCTTTGGTATGAACTTACTCCGCTCTCACGATCAGAGTATCCCCTGCTGCTAGTGACCCTTCACCGTAGTCCTACGGGCGTAACCCAGGAGCTGACCGTGTTGGTCTTCAGGAGTTGGCAGTGGAAAACACACGTGTACCTGTGTGCACCAGGTGAGTGGAATTGTTTTGATGTTCTTGGCATACACTGTTGAGCAGTGCTTTTGAAGCAGTTAACTGTGTAAGTATTTGGTGATCAGTGTACCACCGAGAATCTTGGGGTCTGACGGGGCAGCATTGTGGTAGCTGCACGTACAGATGCTTCACGGACCTTTTGTGAATAATAGAGACGTCGATCGGATGCCCGGTGTGGCACGTGTGGTGCGCGCCCGGCCGGACTGCTCTCGGAAAAGCCTGTGGCTGTACCTGGGTAGCCTAGGGAACACATCTGAAGCGGTGCTAATGAAGCGGGCTTAGTCAGAATAGTCCCAAGAGTGAACCAGGAAGGCTGCAGGATGGTCTGTAGGTCGGTCTGTGGTTATACCTGTCTGACGGTCTCTTGGTAGTCTTTGGACTGCTTGATTTTGGTATCTGTCGGTCTTGGAATCTGAATTTGAATGATTCTCCACGAACAGGAGTCGACGGGCTCTGTTCTTTGTTTGAAAAGACGTCATTTTGAATATCTTTATATATACATGTATATTATTGTCTTGTGTATGTTTGAATGAGCGTAAGGTTATATGTTTTGCGAATGTTTGAACATGGCCATGTTTGGAAGTTTATTTTTATGATCGAATGAGGAACGCGTGACGACAATAACCATGCCATGTTTTAGCAAATTGAGTTGTTTTGGATGTTGTTGTCTCCCTAATGATACGCGTTTGGCTGAAAGTCAACCTGCCCTGCCTGAGGGCAGCCCAAGTTATGATATGTATGTAAAGCATGGTATTACACCTCTCTTGTTTAATACACTATGGCACAAATATACTAAAGATAATGTGGAATTACAATGGCCCTTAACCGGGTCTTTTGATGAGAAAAAGATACATTTTCTGCAGGATCGATTATTTTCTAAACGTAGTCGACAGTCAATGTTTGACTCCCTAAGCCTGTGGCAGAAGGAAGCAAAGCGTAGACGTATGCGGGAAGAGAAAGTATGTAGGATGAAAGGAAATCAGCCGATTACGCAGAAAGCTATAGCTTATGATAAAGCACGAACTGAACAAGGGATTGATTGCGCAGACAGACAATTTAGATTGCAAGTGGATAAGACCTATGTGGCTAGGACTGAAGCGGAAGATGAGATAGAGGATTTATTGGATACTCGTCCACCTCAGTCTTATGCTCCGCAGCGTGTATATCCTGTTGTTCCCCCGACTCTCGTACAGGCCCCTTCAGCTTCCGTCCCTGTTGATTCCTCTTCCCTTGCCTCTCCGGGAATGTCCTCTGTTTTGTCTCCTACAGTGTCTGAGACGGCTACTTTATGGCCTGTTACACTGCCGTCTTCCGATGCGGCCAAAGCTGTTTTGTCTCCCCCCACCCCTGTGTGGGCCTCCCTTTCTGCGAGCACGACCCCATCTCCAGCTGTTTCGAATCCATTTCGTGCTCCGGGAGATCTTGACGCACTGAAGTTGTTTACCCGTTCGGCTGTAGGACCGACTGAGAAACAGATGATTGCGGATCAGTCATCCCATTGGATGCGACAGCCTATTTACACTATAACTGACATATGGAACACGCTTCGAGACTATGAGCCTGTTATGCAGCAACATGCCTTGAAACACATGGCTGCACGTATTATTACTCTCTGGAAACAGTGTTTTCCAGGAGGGATGGCCTGCCAAGTGATGTATGACATCTGGGACAGGGCTCATAAGTCTGAACTTAGCCCGGAGGAAGTGTATAGAAATGTGGAGGTTTTATTAAATTATCGCGAACGGATGCATCAAAAGTGTCCCTCGTGGGACTCTCAGCATCCTATGCAAGAAGTTCACCCTATCTTTCATCCTGAAATACCGGAACTAAAGGATGACCATGGCATGGTGACTAGACCTCATGTAGAGGCCCAAGTGCAGGAGCAATGGGTTTATACCCCCTGGAAGAGGAGTGAAGTCCTCTCGCTAAAATCACAATTACCCGACCCCCGTAAGAATCCCACGGCTTATTATAAAGAACTCACAGAGGCGGCCTCCTCGGCCGTCATGACCTTAGCGGACATAGAGCTATTTTTCGCGTTGTTAGTTCCCGTTGACGTATGGCGTCAGGTGCATGATCAAGACCATGCTCAAGAATTTGGCGGAACATGGGATCAGATAAAAGATTGGGACAAGGATCGTAAGCCTGGGGATAAGCCCAGACCTGAATTATTGGCATTACCTGGTCGTATTATCACTTACATGCATTCCTTAATTCCGCCTTGTAAGGTGGATTGGGACAAATTGACCGCATGTAAACAGAAGAAAGATGAAAGTGTTTCTGATTTTTTCACTAGATTTAAGGGGTATTCATTGACTTTAGTGGACAGGATTTATCGTTGGAATACGGTATACGATTATTTGTTAATCGTTTTGTGACCAATTTGTTACCAGAAGTCTCTGCAAGGTTACAAGCCGCTGAAAGTACCTGGACCACTTCCACGCCCTCGGTAATATTGAGTATGGCCCAATATTACGAACATAGAGGAAATGAGAGTAAGAATAAGACGGAAAAGAAAGCGAAGGATCTTAAAACACGGGTGTTGTTGCAACAAGTTGCTCAAGGACGAGGCAGAGAGAGAGGCGGTAGAGGGTTCGTCCCGAGGGGGGCGGGAACTGGACGAGGCAGAGGGCCGGCTGTTGTTTTGGGAGTAAATCAGTGCGCTTATTGTAAGGAGGAAGGGCATTGGCGATTTCAGTGTCCGTTGTTGCTGGCCCAGAACGGGGCTATGAGAAGTAGAGGAAGAGGTCGGGGAAGTGTGGATCGCAGTGATATGCGACGAGAAGAGACGACGCAAGTGGGACAAGAAAATAATTATTTTGATAATCCAAGAGGTAGGCAGTATTATAATGAGGAGTGTGCAACGGACACGACCGAAGGGTATGCTTATACATAGGATAGCCATGGACAGAGTGAGGGCCAGGTGTCAGCTCCCGTTGATCAGCAAGGACCTCATGTAGAGGCGCGTTTGATGGGGACATCTGAAAAGTTTTTAGTTGATACGGGTGCAATGAATAGTTCTATTTCTCGTTCCCTGGTCCCAGGGGCTGCTCTGTCCGGGCACAATAATGTTTCGGTAGGATTCTCGGGAATTCCGGTGGTGAGCCCCATCTCCAAACCTATTCCTTTTACAATTGGTCCTGTTACAATAGACTCCCCATTTCTCTTGACTTCTCATTGTGGTGAAAATTTGTTGGGCTTGGATTTGTTGAAGAAATTACATGCTACGATTCACTGTTCACCTGATGGTGTTTACTTGACTATTAATTCCCTTGGGAAGTATACTTTGTAGCGTTTCACTAAAAATGAACCCCCCCCCTCCTGAGTTTGCTGCTATTCCAGCAACATTGTGGGCCACTGGTGACACAGATGTAGGATTATTAAAGATTCCGCCCGTTTCTATTACCTTGAAGCAAAATGCTCGGCTTCCTCGTATACCTCAGTACAAAATTTCTCCGGCAGGCGAGAAGGCTTTGCTCTCCATCATACAAGATTTGGTAAAAAGGGTGTGGTAGAAGAGACAGCTGCTAAAGTGTGTAACAGCCCCATTTTGCATATCTTAAAGAGAGCCCCTGTTGGAAGCGATCCTGACTATGCTGATACCTATCGTTTTGTGATTGATTTGCGAGAGATTAATAAAATAGTGGTGCCCCAATACCCTGTGGTTTCAGACATCACTACTATTTTCACTATGATTCCTCCTACTGCTAAATATTTCTCTGTGATTGATTTAAAGAATGCTTTCTTTAGCATTCCGATTCATCCTGATAGCTGTCATATTTTCGGCTGCTCATTGTCTGGTCGCAGCTTCCGGTTCTGTCGCGCTCCCCAGGGGTACACAAAGAGTCCTAGTATTTATAGTCAAGCTTTGAAAACATTGTTGGATGATTTGGTCTTGCCCCCTGGTAATGTGCTGTTGCAATACGTGGATGATTTGTTAGTGGCTTCTGATACCGAGGAAGGTTGTAAGAAGGCCACTGTACTATTATTGTCTCATCTAGCTGCTAACGGCAATAAAGTATCCCTTTCTAAATTTCAATATTGTCGACAGGAGGTGACCTATCTCGGTCATCTACTGTCGCAGGAGGGGAGGAGACTAACCCCTGAGCGTGTGACTACCATTTTTAATATGTCTGTACCTCGTACTCAGCATGATGTTCGTGCATTTCTCGACATAACTTCTTACTGTTGCCAATGGATCCCTCATTTTTCTCTTCTTACTAAACCTCTTCTGTATTTAACCACTAAAGACGTGCATGAACCCTGGACTGATGCTTGTCATGATGCTTTTGACTCTTTGAAATCTGCGCTTTGTTCTGCACCTGTTCTTGGTACTCCTGACTACCGAAAACCTTTTGTGCTTTACGTACACGAGGTGGACGGTTGCTCGCTTTCCGTGTTAACACAAGGATTTGGTGGTAAGCAGAGACCTTGTGCCTATTTCTCGGGGGTGGTTAGACAACGTCGCCAGAGCACTTCCTAGCTGTTTAAGAGCTACTGCTGCGGTTGCGGTGGCCATTCGGCAGTCGGAAGGGCTCAGGTTGAATACTGACCTCACAGTGATGGTACCGCACGCTGTGGATACATTATTGAACAAAACAAAGACCCAGCACCTCACAAGTGCGCGTCTTACTGGATACGAATTGACTTTGTTTGCTCCACATATTACGATTAAACAATGTGCCACTCTGAATCCTGCTATGTTACTACCCCTCCCTTCGAATGAAAAGAACAATGATGTTCATGATTGTATATTTCGGACTGAAGAAGAAACGAAGGGACGGGTAGACCTGACTGACACTCCTCTATCTGACCCTCAAGGGGAGTTGTACATCGATGGCTCTTGTTTTAAGTTACCAGATGGCACGACAACTGCTGCATATGCGATAACTACTCTTCATACTATAGTTGAGGCTTCTCGAGTACCCTATCAGTCAGCACAGGTGGCTGAATTAGTGGCATTGTTTCGGGCCTGTGAATTAAGACTGAGAGTAAATATTTACACCGACAGCCAGTACGCCTTTGGCGTGGCTCGTAGTTTCGGCCGACTTTGGGCAGAAAGAGGTTTTCTTACTTCTCATGGTCAGCGAATACAGCATGGCCCCTTGATTTTGCGATTACTGACAGCATTGATGTTACCAAAAATAGTGGATGTAGTCAAATGTAGTGCACACAAGGCAGTGGTTGATGCAGTGGGGGAGGGTAATGCCTTTGCCGATCAAGTAGCTAAGGAAACTGCAAAATCCAAATTGACCTCAATGTTTGTGACTAGCTCTGCCAGGTGGATGGCTGAAACAGAGATGTTTGATAATACCATGGAGAGTGTCCGAGAAATACAGAAAGAAGCTACCCCTATTGAATTGGCTCAATGGAAAGAGCGAATTGGGAGATTAGATGCGGATGGTTGTTGGATTGATTTGACAGAAAAGCAGCGATGGCTATTGCCTAATGCATTAGTGAATGCAGTGGTGAAAGGTATTTGTGCATTATTAGATCCTGTATGGTACAATCCCAATATTTCTAGGACCGCTGCTCATTTGGTACAAAAAACGCATGGTCTGCTTACGACATAACCCAGGGGGCAGGGAGCCTGTTCTGAGTGGAAACTTTGCACCACCATCTTTGCCTTTTGAGGTGTTTCAAATGGATTATATCCATCTGGAGCGCGTTAACAATTTGAAGTATGTCCTGGTCGTGGTATGTGCTTTCAGTAAATGGGTGGAAGCCTACCCGACAAAAGAAAACACTGCTTTGGCAACGGCAAAAGCGTTGGTAAAGGAGTATTTCCCTCGCTACTGATTGCCTCGTGTGATCTGGAGTGATAACGGAAGACATTTTAATGCAGAACTTATCACACATATATGTAATGGACTACAGATTAAACAGAAATTCCATGCGGCTCGACACCCCCAGTCCGCTGGGTTGGTCGAGAAGTATAATGGGATATTAAAGCTCAAATTAGCTAAAGTTCAAGAAAGTACTGGATTAAGGTGGCCAGATGCTCTGCCGCTGGCATTAATGTCAATACGGGTTACCCCACATTCTCGTTCTGGTTTGTCTCCGTACGAGGTCATTTTTGGGCACCCTGCTAATGTTTGGGGCGTCCCGAGACCTAGAACATTTCGTGATATAGAGTATCCGATGCTGGCAGATTATTTGTATGCTTTGACTAAAGATCTTCGTTCCATTCATCAACAGGTCTCAGCAGTTTTGCAGCCCCTGTCGGAGGGTCCTGGACATCGTTTGGAACCAGGACAGTGGGTTCTGGTCCGTAACTATCAGCGACAATCCAGCTTGGATCCTCGTTGGTCTGAACTGTTTCAAGTCGCGTTGGCCACGCGGACGGCGGTAAAAGTGAACGGCAAGCAACACTGGATTTATGTATCACATCTAACAAAACGACTACTCCCGCTTCCATATGATCAGCGAATCCAGGACGGGGTTCTGACTCAGGAAATTGAGCGAGTTCCTCGATTCATCCCTTTTTCTGACGCCCAGGTAATAGGAGAAGGGCAAGGAGAAGGTGCACCAGGCTCGGAAGGGTCTCTGTCATCAGCACAATTGATCGCCCCAGATTCTGTTGTTCCTATGGCTAGCCCAGAGGCTCGCAGTGCCACTGTTTCACCAGATTCATCATCCTCTGTTTTGTTCTCTGATCAAGAAGTGCCTGGCCATACTCGATACAACCTGCGGCCCAGAAAATGACATGGTACACCAGGTGAACATGGTAGGAAATAGGGAGAGACTTGAGTGATAGGGTACAGACCTGTGCTATGAATGTCTGTTAGATACGCTTCTGAAACACTGGACTGAACACGCTGAGAGCCTTGAACATTTGTTTGCTCTGTTCAGAAAGAAAGACTGAATTTCATGTTCAAAAGGGGCCCAGGTTGTGTTTTCTTCAAGGGTGGTGTGAGAACATAACTCCAACGTGAGAAGTTTGTTTTGGTGTTATCTGTGATGAACGATAGGAGCCTGCCTGTGAGGCTCTAAACGAACACAGGAAAGAAGCACCCTCTGGCATGTTGGACTACATTGCCCTAGTTATTGTCGGACTTTTTAGTTAGCATGTATCCCTTTGCTCGTTTTGTTCCCGAAGATGAACGTCTTTTTGCACCACACTATTTTCATGCATATATGCCTGTTTTTTCTAGTTGGACCAATCGTGTTAAAATTGCATTTGTTGCTACTATAGCAATATTGCTAATTATATTACTGGGAGTGTTCATATATTTGGAATTTCACCACCCTATGCATACTGTTTTAGGAACGACTACCCCACCTCCGGAACAAGTGTTTCATACTTTAGCCCCTCATAAGGAAAGGCATCGTCAGACCTATGTGAAAAACGCATTCATTGAAATGCTTCATCAAGCACATAGTGCTACCAATACTACAAATTGCTGGGTTTGTGGTCTTTTACCATCTGTTATGCATAAGCACGACTTATTTATATCCTTACCTTTGTCTCATTTGGGAAGTTTCGAGGCTTGGTTCAAATTGCTTTCTATGATGTACATGCATTACACTGTTGACTCTCAAAGGTTTTCAGAGAGGGATAATTAAATGATTTTAGCGTATATTGAGATTCATCAAGGATTTAACCCCGAAGGGAACAATGGAGAGGGAACTTTAGATCTGAATGCTTGTATGAATATGTATATAACGTATGAAAATACCAATGAAAAATGAAATGATGGACTTTGTTGAATTCAATTTCACTCAATATTATCGACACTTTCAGGACCGTAATGTTACTGAAGATAGGGCTATTCCAGTGCCTGTATTAAATAGTACCTCTACGTTTTGTGTCCAATGAGCAGGGTACATATGAGTAGGAGAAAGCCGATGTAATTACACTTATCGGTTGCGTACCTTTAGCAGCCCTACGTTGTTAACCCCTCCTAATGTATATTTTGTCTGTGGAGAAAGTGCCTATACTTGGCTTCCGCGAGGTTGGACTGGACGTTGCTACCTGTCCTTCCTGTACCCTCCAGTCTATATTGTCCCTTCTAATTATCACAAGGATCACCGACTAGATAAACGTAGTGTGCTTAGTAGGAGAAATAAAAGGGAGATAGATACCAGCGATATAGATCAGACCGATACTCCACTGCAGCCTTTTACTGACATTATGAAGGGAGTGTTACCCTTTTGGGGGCCTATGCTTACTACCCGAGAAATACGACGTTTGTCTAGAGTAGTTGAAGGGGTAATTAACACTACTGCAGGAATACTGACCAATATAACAGCAGAGCTACAGGCGACCAGACTCGTTTCGCTTCAAAACAGTATGGTTTTGGACGTTATCTTGGCAGATCGAGGAGGAGCATGCCATGTGATCTGCAGCTCTTGCTGTGTTTATATTCCTGACTCCGCCCCTTCTGTTCATTTGGCTATACAGAAGCTACATCGTTTAGCTTCCGATATTCATGTAGAAACTGGTACGTGGTCTTTCTCTGGTTGGTTCTGGGGTTTGCTGTCTACTTGGGGATGGAATATATTGATGGTGCTGGCATGTATAGCCGGTATCATATTCACGTGTTGTGTTTGTGTACAATGTGGACCTGCATGTTGCTCTTATTGCGCGAAAAAACTCACTTCTTCTGTGTCTGGTCCATCCCCAACAGCGGTAAAAGCCCAGCTAGTTCAGCAGGAGCTCAAGGATTTAATGCAGATTGATGAGGGAATATTTGAAGATTGAATGGTTTTTGTTAGCTACATCATGCTAAAAGGGCCGTTCTGAGGCATAAAAAAGTAGACTTCCCGTATATAAGGGGTATCGGACCTATATTATGTTAGCATGATGCATCTATACGTATACTCCCTGTTTGATATATATGCTTTTGCTTGGAGGAAATTCGTTTATTTCCTCCTTGTATATCTATTGCTAAAAGAGTAGGCCGAGAACCATACAGACGCCATCTTTTGATCATATGCTCGAGCACGGGCCGTGATCACGTGTTGATCACGTGCAGCTGTCAGGCCCCAGTTCATCTGAGTTACTGGTAGCAGCTGAAGGTAGGCTGTTTTACTCGACTGTTCTAAGACTCAAGGTCGCACATGGCTTTGGGGGCGATAAGCGCATTCCTGGAGGCGCTGTGCCTACACTCCCAGGCACCAAGACCAAAGGGAGTCACCCCTCCTGACCTCCTGTGTAATAGATAGTCAAGCCTTTGTACTGATCTGATGTGTACCATATATGGTCCTTCCCTGGAGCTCGGGGGCCAACTGGTATTTTTCCTTTTACAGTGATTGTATGTGTTGAACCGAAAAGTGTATAACCTCTTGTTTGAATATGAGCCAACAGTCTTCTCGGCGCACCTGATGGGTGAGGTTCGGAGAGGCTACTCTATAGAGTATTTTGTTTAATAAACGATTGAACCTTCTTCACTGCCAACTGACTGATTATTTGGTAATGGGATTGGGACTATTGGTGGAGAAGTGTGGCTCAATGATTAGAGCGGCAGACCCTGATGCAGAGGTCTAGCCCGGGACCAGGGTGCAATTCCCCGCCTCGGCAGGTCTTGGGCTCAAAAATTCCACGGACCTGATAATTCTCGCCTCGGTGCCTATTCCAATCATGGAGTCCCACTCTGCAACTCTGGGCAATAGCTTGCTTAATCTCCACAATGGCCCCCACAATGCTAAGGATGCCTGGCCTCCACCTTGGGGGAGCCCAGGAGTGGACGCCTCACAGGGAAAGCCAGGATGGGTTCCACAGCGGTATTCGTACAAGCGCCTTGAGACCCTTGCGGTTGAGTAGTGCGCTATACAAGTATCAAATTTACATTTACTATTGGTAGGTATAGTCCTATAGTTTATTTTTATGGTACATCAGCCCTCCTCCCACTTGAATCACTGTGCACGTGGATGGAGTGCTGACCTGAAGCACGTAGGACGAGTGTGTGCTCGAGAGGAGGAGTCTAATGATTTGGCACGAGTCATGGGCGAGGAGACCCCGCGGCACCACCGTATGTCGGAGAGGGAAGGCCCTCAAAGTGAAAAGGGGCACAGCACCAATTAGAAGGGGAAGACCCTCACCGAGCCCACAGTGCATCGTTGTTGCAGTTGGAGCAGAATTGAAGGTCCAATGGTACGTGCCCTAAGGCTCCAGGACAGCCAAGATCCTGACTACGTCTGCATAGCGGACAAGTCGTGGCAGATGATTCACAATCTGGAGGGGCATGTGGCGCTGGAAGGGGTCCCAGTGTGGATGCTAGCAAGGCACTCCACAACTGCCCAATGAACCGTAGGGGCTCTGGCACCTTTCAGCCAACTGGCGGACTCGGCCTTGGAGGTCCCAAGATGCAAAGGTCTGGGTGGGGAGATTGGAGAACTACTTTAGGGCCAAGAGGGAGAGAGACAATAAAGTCCTTCCCTGGAGCTCGGGGGCCAACTGGTAGTTTTCCTTTTACAGTGATTGTATGTGTTGAACCGAAAAGTATATAACCTCATGTTTGAATACGAGCCAACAGTCTTCTCCGCGCACCTGATGGGTGAGGTTCGGAGAGGCTACTCTATAGAGTATTTTGTTTAATAAACGATTGAACCTTCTTCACTGCCAACTGACTGATTATTTGGTAATGGGATTGGGACTATTGGTGGAGAAGTGTGGCTCAATGATTAGAGCGGCAGACCCTAATGCAGAGGTCTAGCCCGGGACCAGGGTGCAATTCCCCGCCTCGGCAGGTCTTGGGCTCAAAAATTCCACGGACCTGATAATTCTCGCCTCGGTGCCTATTCCAATCATGGAGTCCCACTCTGCAACTCTGGGCAATAGCTTGCTTAATCTCCACAACGGCCCCCAAAACGCTAAGGATGCCTGGCCTCCACCTTGGGGGAGCCCAGGAGTGGACGCCTCACAGGAAAAGCCAGGATGGGTTCCACAGCGGTATTCGTACAAGCGCCTTGAGACCCTTGCGGTTGAGTTGTGCGCTATACAAGTATCAAATTTACATTTACTATTGGTAGGTATAGTCCTATAGTTTATTTTTATGGTACATCAGCCCTCCTCCCACTTGAATCACTGTGCACGTGGATGGAGTGCTGACCTGAAGCACGTAGGACGAGAGTGTGCTCGAGAGGAGGAGTCTAATGATTTGGCACGAGTCATGGGCGAGGAGACCCCGCGGCACCACCGTATGTCGGAGAGGGAAGGCCCTCAAAGTGAAAAGGGGCACAGCACCAATTAAAAGGGGAAGACCCTCACCGAGCCCACAGTGCATCGTTGTTGCAGTTGGAGCAGAATTGAAGGTCCAATGGTACGTGCCCTAATGCTCCAGGACAGCCAAGATCCCGACTACCTCTGCATAGCGGACAAGTCGTGGCAGATGATTCACAATCTGGAGGGGCATGTGGCGCTGGAAGGGGTCCCAGTGTGGATGCTAGCAAGGCACTCCGCAACTGCCCAATGAACGGTAGGGGCTCTGGCACCTTTAAGCCAACTGGCGGACTCGGCCTTGGAGGTCCCCAGATGCAAAGATCTGGGTGGGGAGATTGGAGAACTACTTTAGGGCCAAGAGGGAGAGAGACAATAAAGTCCTTCCCTGGAGCTCGGGGGCCAACTGGTAGTTTTCCTTTTACAGTGATTGTATGTGTTGAACCGAAAAGTATATAACCTCATGTTTGAATACGAGCCAACAGTCTTCTCGGCGCACCTGATGGGTGAGGTTCGGAGAGGCTACTCTATAGAGTATTTTGTTTAATAAACGATTGAACCTTCTTCACTGCCAACTGACTGATTATTTGGTAATGGGATTGGGACTATTGGTGGAGAAGTGTGGCTCAATGATTAGAGCGGCAGACCCTGATGCAGAGGTCTAGCCCGGGACCAGGGTGCAATTCCCCGCCTCGGCAGGTCTTGGGCTCAAAAATTCCACGGACCTGATAATTCTCGCCTCGTGCCTATTCCAATCATGGAGTCCCACTCTGCAACTCTGGGCAATAGCTTGCTTAATCTCCACAACGGCCCCCACAACGCTAAGGATGCCTGGCCTCCACCTTGGGGGAGCCCAGGAGTGGACGCCTCACAGGGAAAGCCAGGATCGGTTCCACAGCGGTATTCGTACAAGCGCCTTGAGACCCTTGCGGTTGAGTAGTGCGCTATACAAGTATCAAATTTACATTTACTATTGGTAGGTATAGTCCTATAGTTTATTTTTATGGTACATCAGCCCTCCTCCCACTTGAATCACTGTGCACGTGGATGGAGTGCTGACCTGAAGCACGTAGGACGAGTGTGTGCTCGAGAGGAGGAGTCTAATGATTTGGCACGAGTCATGGGCAAGGAGACCCTGCGGCACCACCGTATGTCGGAGAGGGAAGGCCCTCAAAGTGAAAAGGGGCACAGCACCAATTAGAAGGGGAAGACCCTCACCGAGCCCACAGTGCATCGTTGTTGCAGTTGGAGCAGAATTGAAGGTCCAATGGTACGTGCCCTAAGGCTCCAGGACAGCCAAGATCCCGACTACCTCTGCATAGCGGACAAGTCGTGGCAGATGATTCACAATCTGGAGGGGCATGTGGCGCTGGAAGGGGTCCCAGTGTGGATGCTAGCAAGGCACTCCACAACTGCCCAATGAACCGTAGGGGCTCTGGCACCTTTCAGCCAACTGGCGGACTCGGCCATGGAGGTCCCCAGATGCAAAGATCTGGGTGGGGAGATTGGAGAACTACTTTAGGGCCAAGAGGGAGAGAGACAATAAAGTCAAGAGATCACTATTGCTACAGTGCCCACTTTGACCCCCAATTTAACTATAATTTTTAGTGGTTTAAATTGTGTCAGGCACGGCAAAGGGAGGGGGAGTGGATGGACAATTTCTATGGCCGCCTGCGGGTGTGGCTGGGACCTTTATGGATGATGACCACCAAAAGGAGGTCAGTGCACAATTGATGCAGGGATTCAGATCAGTCAAACTGAGGAGGCTCATTCTCAGGCAGCCAGGGTTCAAACTGGAGGTCATGCTCATCCTGGTCTGCATGTAAGGCATGTTCAATGGCAGGGCAGATGAGATGGAAATAGTGCTAAACAGAGGGGTTGGACAAGCCGCTAGTACAAAATTGCCCGCCATTAGGTCTGAAACAGTTGATGCCATTCACAATAGGCCCCTGCCACAGAAGGGGAAGCTGCGGCCTGTGGTGGACACCTCATGCAGGAAGTTTGGGTTGGAACCTCACTCATTGGAGAAGGGACCGACCAGGGTGCATGTGTTCAGACGTGGGTCCCGTGCTCTCCATGCCACTGGAATCAAGCTATCCTGGCTGAAGAGGGGTGAAACCCCGCAACTGGTCCTAGGATGCTTGTTTCAAGTCCAGGGAGGACTTGGCTTGGCAGTTCGGGCTGGACTGTTCCCATGAGGCACAGGGTCAAGACTGATTTGCATATGGCTGGGTCCAAACTGGGATGGCATGGTGAGCAAAAAACCGATGGATTTAGTCCCAGATCTCTGTACTGGGGTGAATGTATGACACTGCTCTGCATTCTGTCCATCAACTGTTGTTTTTGCATTTGTCACATCGAGTAGGCTGGGTATGCCCAGACGTGGGTCCCGTGCTCTCCATGCCACTGGAATCAAGCTATCCTGGCTAAAGAGGGGTTAAACCCCGAAACCGGTCATAGGATGCTTGTTTCCAGTCCAGGGAGGACCTTGCTTGGCAGTTTGGTCTGGACTGTTCCCATGAGGCACAGGGTCAAGACTAATTTGCATATGACTGGGTCCAAACTGGAATGGCATGGTGAGCAAAAAAACAATGGATTTAGGCCCAGATCTCTGTACTGGGGTGAATGTATGACATTGTTCTGCATTCTGTCGATCAACTGTTGTTTTTGCCATTGTCACCCCGAGTGGGACGGTTATGCCTAGAAGTGGGTCCCGAGCTGTCCATGCCACTGGAATCAAGCTATCCTGGTGTAAGAGGGGTGAAACCCCCAAACCGGTCCTAGGATGCTTGTTTCCAGTCCAGGGAGGACCTGGTTTGGCAGTTCGGGCAGGACTGTTCCCATGAGGCACAGGGTCAAGACTGATTTGCATATGGCTGGGTCCAAACTGAAATGGCATGGTGAGCAAAAAAAAAAATGGATTTAGGCCCAGATCTCTGTACAGGGGTGAATGTATGACATTGTTCTGCATTATGTCCATCAACTGTTGTTTTGCAATTGTCGCCCTGAGTGGGGCGGGTATGCCCAGACGTGGGTGGGTCCTGTGCTCTCCATGCCACTGGAATCAAGCTATCCTGGCTGAAGAGGGGTGAAACCCCAAAACCGGTCCTAGGATGCTTGTTTTCAGTCCAGGGAGGACCTGGCTTGGCAGTTCGGGCTGGACTGTTCCCATGAGGCACAGGGTCAAAACTGATTTGCATATGGCTGGGTCCAAACTGGAATGGCATGGTGAGCAAAAAACACCTTGGATTTAGGCCCAGATCTCTGTACTGGGGTGAATGTATGACATTGTTCTGCATTCTGTCCATCAACAGTTGTTTTTGCATTTGTCACCCCGAGTGGGACGGGTATGCCCAGATGTGGGTCCCGTGCTCTCCATGCCACTGGAATCAAGCTATCCTGGCTGAAGAGGGGTGAAGCGCCGAAACCGGTCCTATGATGCTTGTTTCCAGTCCAGGGAGGACCTGGCTTGGCAGTTTGGGCTGGACTGTTCCCACGAGGCACAGGGTCAAGACTGATTTGCATATGGCTGGGTCCAAACTGGAATGGCATGGTGAGTAAAAAAACAATGGATTTAGGCCCAGATCTCTGTACTGGGGTGAATGTATGACATTGTTCTGCATTCTGTCCAGCAACTGTTGCTTTTGCATTCTACGTAAATGGGGGCAGGGAGCCTTCCCCCTGGGTTGGAAAATGTCTGCGACAGTCGAACATGAAGATAGAAAGACCAGGACCATAATCCATATGATGATGGATGGAGAAGGGACTTTAATTGGGTGCCAGATAACTAAAAAATTGTGGCTGGTTCTCTTTGCTGGAAAATTCATGACAGACAGGTAGATCACGTCCTTGATCAATTCCCAGAGCTATTCCGAGGACTCAGATGCTGAAAAGAGTCCCCAGTCAAATTACACATTGACAAGACAATACAGGCGGCAGCTCTCCACCACTGTCGAGTTCAGTTTCACCTGCGTACCCAGGTCAAAGGAGAGTTGGAGAAACTGGAACGGATGGATGTCATTGAAAAAGTCTCAGGGCCCGAACCGTGTGTATCACTCCTGGTGATAACTAAGTTATCAAAGCAGCCCGGAGCAATCCACCTCTGCATCGACATTTGGCATCCCAACCGTGCCATATGCACAGAACGTCACAGTATCTCCACAATGGATGACATTCTAGCCAATCTAAATGGTGAAAAATGGTTTGTGAAGCTTGAGTTGAATGCCAGATATTATCAGCTGGTGCACTGCATGGACAATTGTTACATCAAGACATTCTGGGCTGAGACAATACATGAGACTAAACTATGGGATCTCTGTGGCCACCAAAGTGTTTCAGAATGCAATACGAGAGACACTGTCGGGCCTCGAAAAGGGGTCCTCAACATAAATAGTGACATTCTCATTTATTCCACCCTTCTGGCTGATCATCACAGATGCCTTAAAGCCACACTTCCTCTCCCTGACCAACGACCCCGCCGCCGCCAGAGCCAACCTGCACGAAGGGATGAGAGAGGTAGCCGAGTGGATGACGACGAGCCGCCTGAAGCTGAACACAGATAAGACGGAGGTCCTCATCCTGGGCTCCTCGCCCTCCGCCTGGGACGACTCCTGGTGGCCCCCCGCCCTGGGCACCGCACCCAAACCGACGGACCACGCACGCAACCTGGGTTTCATCTTGGACTCCTCCCTCTCCATGACCAGGCAAGTCAACGCCGTCTCCTCGTCGTGCTTCAACATCCTGCGCATGCTTCGGAAGATCTTCTGGTGGATCCCCACAGAGACCAGGAAGACCGTCACCCAGGCCCTCGTCACCAGCCGACTGGACTACGGCAACGCACTCTACGCCGGAACCACCGCCAAGATCCAGAAGAGACTCCAGCGCATCCAGAACGCCTCAGCCAGACTCATCCTCGACATCCCACGACACAGCCACATCTCCGGACACCTAAGAGACCTGCACTGGCTCCCGGTCAACAAGAGAATCACCTTCCGCCTCCTTACCCACGCACACAAAGCTCTCCACGACCAAGGCCCGAGCTACCTCAACAACCGAATCAACTTCTACGCCCCCAAACGCCACCTCCGATCCGCCAGCCACGCCCTCGCCGCCATCCCACGCATCCGCAGAGCCACTACAGGAGGAAGGTCCTTCTCCTACCTGGCCGCCAAGACCTGGAACTCCCTCCCGGCCGACCTGCGCCTGACTCAAGACCACCTCTCCTTCAGGAAGAAGCTCAAGACCTGGCTGTTCGAGCAGTAGCGGCACCCCCCCCCCCCCCCCAAGCGCCTCGAGACCCTACGGGTAGGTAGTGCGCTCTATAAATGTCTTTGATTGATTGATTGACTTCAGAGACGAAGGAACAGCAGATTGTTCCTGCATAAGGACAAGTACTCCTTTTTCGAGTCCAAGATTGAGTACTTTAGGATCATGTTCTCAAGGGAATGACTACAGGCTGACCCTTGAAAATCTGCAGCCATCAAGGAAGCTCTGGTGCTGAAGAATGCAACAGAGCTACTCAATTTTCTGGGCAAGGCGAAATACTGCGGCGGGTTCTGCCCAATTTGGCCACCGTGAGCAACTCCAAGCACTTACGAAAGCAAGAACAAGATGGTGGTGGGGCCCACAGGAGCAAGAGGCACTGGACAGCATAAAGGACTCCCTCCTGCCAGGAGCCATGATGACCTACTTCAATCCAGACAGGGCAACAGAGTAGGCGGTGGATGTAAGCCCTATCAGAAGCAAGAGCCGGGGTGTGGGCCCCCTGGCCTTTGCCAGCGGGGCACTTATGGCCACCAAGGTCAACATAATCTCTTACTGGATACAGGACGAACTGAGCTCCATGGCAGATGGCATCATAATGCAAGGTCACTGCATTGTTATCCCAAAGTCCCTAGAGGACCGGGTGATTGACCTGGTGCATGAGGGCCATCAAGAGGCTGAAAAGACAAAGTTAACAGAGTAGGTGGTAGATGAAAGCCCTATAAGGAGCCAAAGCCGGAGGGTGTGGACCCCCCTGGCCTTTGCGAGCAGAGCACTTATGGCCACCAAGGTCAATATAATCACTTAATGGATACAGGATGAACTGAGCTCCATGGCAAACGGCAGGATAATGTAAGGTCACCACATTGTTATCCCCAAGTCCCTAGAGGACCGGGTGATCGACCTGGTGCATGAGGGCCATCAAGAGGCTGAAAAGACAAAGGCAACAGAGTAGGTGGTAGATGTAAACCCTGTTAGGAGCAAGAGCCGGGGGTGTGGGCCCCCCTGGCCTTTGCCAGTAGAGCACTCATGGCCACCAAGGCTGAAAACACAAAGTAAAAAATGAGGATGAAAGTATGGTTCCTGGGTATAGACCGCAGGGTGGAGAAGTCAGTACGCCAGTGCCAGACGTGCCAGATCATGGAAAGTACCGCTGCACCATCACTTGTGGCTACAGAGGATAGGCCAAAAACCACATGGCAGAAGATAAGTTTGGATTTTGGGAGTTTCCCGGATGGGAGGCTGACCAAGGTCATGATCAATGACTGTTCGAAATATCCCGTTGTGGATCTCGTGGCAACAGAGGCATTTTCTCATGTTAAATCCTAACTGGAGAAAACATTTGCAATGCCTTACCAACCAGAGACCATCTGGATGGACAATGGTCCTCCCTTTCAGGGAACCGAGTTTTGAGAATACTTAGAAAAAGTTGTGGATCCAACAGCAAAAGATAATACCACAATGGCCCCAGGCCAATTGCACAGTGTTGACATTAAATAAGGCTCTCCGCGTTGCTGTGTACAGATAGTGAGTGGGAGCTACACAGGTTTCTGAGGGCATATAGCAACACACCTCACTGCACTGCAAAGTGCACCCCCATCTACTTGATGTTTCAAAGAAACATCATTGACAGTATGCCAACTGGTCTAGGCTGGCAACCAGATGAAATGGATGAAGCTGGCACCAAAATGAGGTGATGGAATATGAATGAAAGAACCAGCCAAGCTCTGCAAGCCATGGGAAGGCATCTGGAGGTAGGAGACCATGTTCTGGTGAGAGACCGCCTCCCGGGTGGAAGTTCTGAGCTCCGTTTGAGAGAAGAGTATGGATGGTGACGGAGGTGAATGGAACAACGATAAATGCCCAATGAGGGCAGGAGGTGACTATGAGAAACATTTCATGGTTCAGATTGACCATATTCTCAGACCGTCAGAAGGAGAAGTGGATACCATGTTGGTGGCCAATGAGATACTACTACTGGGGGGTGAAAAAGCCACTGACCAGTGGCTCTAACACTTCCCAACCAAGGGACCTAGAAGGGCAATCTGCCCCCATATGTGAAACAATGCTTGAGGCAGAATGCGGGAGGAGTATGAAGCCCCACTGATTGGGCGGAGCCACCAATAAGAACAGAGACGCAACCCAGCACCCAGTCAGAGGCTTTGTGACTTCTTGTGTGCCCAGGTGGGGAGGGTCCCTGCTTTCCAGAGTTAGCTGGTATGTATCGAGGCACCCAGGCTCTCTAGGAAGCTCTGACGTCAGCCTGCAACACCTAGGCCATGCGCGGCTAAGGTGATAAATGAATGGGGATGAACTGCTCATAGTTCTGGCCCTGCCAGCACACAGCTGTGTGTGTTCATTTGTTGTAAGGGCCCACGTCAAGGCCTAGATCATTGCCGGCCCTGAGTGCATGGTTGTTGCACAAACACACACACACACCCCAGCACAAGAAGCGCAATGCGAAATTTCCAAAATTCTTCAAACATTTGCCCCAGGGCCTATAAAATAATTCATGACTCCGGTATGTTTACGTAGATGACGCTGTATTCCTACGCGGTAAAGCTGTTCTCCTATGTTGCTGAAGGCATCAGACTAATTGCATGGACAAGGCCAGAATGTTTTTTTTTAATTTCCAAACCCTCCATCATCTGGAGAGGTTGCAAAGCTTATATAGATTGTTGAAGGTATTGTTTGTTAACCTTGACAGATTTTGCTTTCTCTTCTCTAATCATTTTTTGACTCCACGCTCCAGTCTGCTAAATGATGTGAAGGTATTTAGCAATGTAATTTAGCAAATCCATTGATTAAACATACCAGCATGGATTCTTAGAGATAATTTGTTTTTCACTGCTCGATATGGGAACAATTGTACATCCTTTGCAATTATGTAGCGTCTGCAATTGAATTTGATCGGCACAGCACAGACAATGCAAGCAATCTTGGCTAACTAGATTCATTTCTGAAGGAACTGTGCCAGGCTTACACACTTAGCTACATAAATGGCTAACATTGCTTTTTAGGTATTTCTATTTGTGAGTTTATTCGAAGATTTTGCTAAATAAGCAAGCCATTCAGTTCCCTTATGTAAGTCATTATTTGGGGTATCATCCATGGTCTTTGGTGACCTCTGGTTAGAATGGCAAGTACAGCAGCAACACATATATGCCATTACCGAACTGTCACCAAAATCACAGCAGTTTATCCGCGTCGCAGAAGTAACGAAAATAAGCGCAAAGTCCTTTTTTCCCAATTTACTTTCCAGCGCTAAACATGTTCGGCCCTGGAAATAACGGAAAAATATGCGCTGTTTTGAATTACTTTGTGCCGTGGGGGCCTACCAAGGGTGGTGCATGGGTGTTCCCATGCAACCACCCAAGGTTTCTCACACTAAACCCAATTTACTAAATAAAGTAGATTTGGTTTAGCGTGAGAAAATTGCACAGTTTTCAAGTAGGCACAAGAAAGGAGGAATGCTTTAATTTCTCCTTCCTTTTCCGACTTTGCAGGTGTGCTGCACTTTACAGCACACATACAAAGAGGGAAAAGGGTTAAAGTGAGTCTGTACATAGTATTTTGTACTGGAAGGGTTCCTTCCAGTACAAAACCTATGCTAGACTCACAGAGACACCCTTGCACCAGGGCGCAAAGGTGTCTCCGCAGTGCACGGCAGCTGATTTCAGCGCCGGCGCTATTGAGAGGGTAGGAGAGTGCCTTATTTTAGTAAATAGGGTGCTCTCCTCCTCTCTCCTTTTCACATAGTGCAGCACAGCATTTGCTGCTGCTGCAGTGCGCTACGTGAAAAAATAGTAAATCTGCCTGCAGTGCTTAAGCCTGCTTTTCCTGAATAGTACGGGCACAAGCGTTCCTTCCAGAAGAGATATGGTTGGATACCCCGGATTAAAAAACATAAACACTAAACTCAATGGTTAGACCAAAATATAAAAAATATATGATTTAATTGTAGGATATCCACTGTATTTGCTCACCTTTGTGCGAAACATGTTTTACACAGGTTTTAAAGTATATTTCTTTAATGAACAGATTTAGCCCTTTAATAACTTAATAGTCTGGTCTAGCAGATGGTGGTAATGGAGAGTCGCTAAATTATTCCATGTTATCAGCCTGCATCTGTAGCAGGTGAACTTTAATAATTGGAGTTTTGTCAAAGGCGGATTTCCTGCTGGTGGAGTCCGCCCCAGCTCCTCCACTGAATCCACCATGGTTCTGAGTTTCTGCACCATAACTGGTGGTGCATGAACTTTTTGATCTACAGTGACTGGCCCTTCATCATTTCTGGAGGAATTTACTCCTTGAAAGTCTGCATATAGAGTGTCTCTTATACCTCTAGTATAAGGTTAGTGTACTGTGGCTAAAATGGTGTAATGCTAATTAGAACATTGGAATGTTGAGAGCTCCATTGAAGACAATGGAAAAGCTCTGGAGCTCCAACATTCCAATGTTTGTCTTTCTGTTGCTTCCTTTTTAATTTAGAACATTCTACCCTCAGTGGGTGGAATGTTCTATTACCCTTATAGCCCTTCTGCCTCAGGCTATATCCATTGTTAAAGGCTCTCACTCTCGTTATCAACCAATAAATCGATCAATCAATCTGAAATTGTAAAGCACTGCTAATCACCCTTGAGGGCATCCAGGTGCTAGTTTGCTGGGCTCAGTCGAAAAGCCAGGTCTTGAGTCTCTTCCTGAATTCCACCAGCGAAGGTGCTGTCTGGAGGTGGAGGGGAAGGCCGTTCCAGGACCAGGAGGCGAGGTAGGAGAAGGAATAACCTCTGCAATGGCTTCGGTTGATATTTGGTGTGTTTGCAAGAGTGAGGGAGATGGAGTGATGGTCTCTGGATAGTTGATGGAAGTCCAGGCGTTGGTTGATGTACGCCATTCCTAGGTCATGGAGGGCTTTGTAGCAATGTGTAAGTATCTTGAATTGGCATCTTTTCTGGGCGGAGAGCCAATGGAGGTTATTAAGGCGAGGGGTAATGTGGGTCTGTTTGAGAAGGTTAAGGATGAGTCTGGCTGCTGAGTTCTGTATCGTCTGGAGTCTCCTTATGAGTTTGGTGGTGGTTCCTGTGTGATTATGGCTTGAGTGATGGTTTTCCTCGTTAAGATGGGGATCCATTGGAAGATTCTTCAGAGTATGCAGAGAGTGTGGAAGCAGACGGAGGAGACTGCGTTTATCTGTCATTTCATAGTGAGTTTGCTGTCCAGGATGTTGCTGAGGTTGTGGGCATGGTCTGTTGGTGTGGGAGTGGGCCTGAGTTCGGCAGGCCACCAGGCATTGTTCCAAGGAGATGCGTTGTTGCCAAAGATCAGCACTTCGGTCTTATCAGTGTTGAGCTTCATCCAGTCGGTGACATTCTTCATGCAGCAGTGGAAGTTGGTCTTCATGTTGGTGGGGTCTGCTGAGAGGAAGAGCTGGGTGTCAGCACCGTAGGATATGATGTTGAGATCATTGGTTTCTGACGATGTCGGCTAGAGATGTCATGTAGGTGTTAAAGATGGTGGAAGTGAGGGATGAACCTTGAGCGACACAACAAATGGTGCTCTTGAGTTTCGAGGAGAAAGGAGGTAGGCAGATTGTCACGTGAGGAATAATGTGATCAATCTTAGGGCATCTCCCTGGATCCCGATGTGGTGCAGTCTCTTGATGAGTGTGTGGTGGAATACAGTGTCGAACTCTGTGGAGAGGTCGAGGATGATCAGGGCCCCTGTTTCTCCCCAGTGGCGTAACGAAACTTGAGTGGGCCCCCCTGCAAAGTACATGGAGGTGGGCCCCCTCCCAGCGGCCAGTTGGTAAAGCAAAGGAAAAAGTGCAAATATTTTCAAAGTGCAAAATAAAACAATCACCAATCCAGCAATATACAAAAATCAAGCATGTTTTGTAAAATCAAGAAATGGATGCAAGAAGGCGAGTACTCAAGGGCAAAGGAGGAAATAGCAGAAGGGATGGGATTAGGAGGTAATCACTCAACAGTTGGATGAGGACGATAAGAGCCAATAATGCAGGAGGTAAAGGGATAGATGCAAGAAGGGATGATCTAAATGTATGGCTGCAAGGAGGCAGGAGCTAAAGGGACAGAGCCAAAAAGACAAGTGATGAGGGGCTGAAGCTGTCTTGAATGTATTGTATTGTTATATTTATAGAGGGCTTACTACTACCCCTATATGGAGCACTGAAGCGCTTGCCGTTTGCCTACATGAGTAGCAAGCTACACAATGTGTAGGGTATGTGATTGGAAGGGTGTTGTATTTGCTTTGATGCTGAAGCGCGCACGCAGAATGCAGTGAAAAGGGATGACCATAACTTTAAAACTAGTCTCCAAAGACGGACACTTACAGTATTGGTGTACTGTGCGCTGCAGGGGGCCCCTGGAGCTCGTCACCCCCCCCCCCGCACTGCTAGGGCCTTTGTTATGCCCATGGGGACAGGATTGGCCAGGGCACCAAAAGAAAAGTGGCCCCAATAGTGAATTAGATAGTAAAAAAGTGGCCCATATTTGCAAATTGTGATAGGGGCATATTATCAAGCACGGTGTTAAAATTATCGCCGCTTTAGCGGCAGAAAACTGCCGCTAAAGCGGCGATAATGGACTTGATATGATAATACGCCGCAGAGAATTCCAATAGAAGCCCATGTTGACACCAGAACATGGGCTTCTATGGGAATTCTCAAGGGCATATTATCAAGCCCATTATCGCCGTTTTAGCGCCGATAATTTTAATGCCGTTTCTTGATAATATCCCCCGTAGTTTTTAACTTGTAAAGAACCACTGTATAATATGTTTGGTAAGGTATGAAAGACTGCATTGATTTGAGCTATCTGAGGCAATGTTTGCTTTAATACAAGGGAAATCAACTGTCAAACCGGCCCAGAAGACTTTAAAACCGACCCACGAACATCAAAAAAACAGGTCCAAAGACTGACCTGCCAGACCAGTCCATCAAACACTGCTTGATTGCCTTATACTCCAGTCCGACCCTGACAGCCTCAACAGGACTATCACATTATGACTCTAGCGCTGCGACTTTCTTTCTACACAACCCCTCTCTTCTGCAGAATAGTGCATGTTCCACTGAAGCTAAGGTTGCATCTATTGACTTTTTGAGATATGATCTAATTACAGTTATGTGTAGGCTTCTGCATGGGCTTTCCAACAACCTTTCTACAAGAATATGCGTCATATAGTCAAGACATCTCTCGAAAAATGTTAACATGGATATTTGGCTGTGCAGTTCTTCACAGTTTCTCGTCTTCTTTCACTGTCTTTTGAATGGGTCTGTCGCACTGGTGGAGGATAGGAGAAAGCCAAGATAGATGAGCAGTGCTTAATTTGTCGGAGAATGAGTGCCGGTGCCAAAGCTCTGCTCATGTATCTGTAATCTAATGCCAGACACTTCCTGCTATTTTGTCTCACTCTTGCAGGTTCCTCCTTTGTCCCTTTGTGACGTTTTTTGTCTTTTTCTTCCTCCTTCTTTATGTGTTTTTCCCTCTCTTGGGCTAGGTAAATGTCTGATGAGGAAAAATAAGTTCTGGTCCCCAAAAATGAGTGTCGCCGTCCCCACCAGCAACCACCGCCTCAAATTAGGCACTATATGTAAGCAAGTTAAAGTCAATTTCTTGGTGACTTTATAACTCCTATGGTGTCTCCTGATCCAACCAATGAGTGGCATTGGTTTGTGTAAAAGTAATACGAGTTATATAACTTTCTAACAGGCTACTGCCTGTGGCAGGAATTTATGCTTATTCTTTTTTTTTATTTATCAATCCCGTTTTGTTTTGGTCAGTAATCCGCAATCTTATTCATTTTTATGTGGCTACATTAAATGGTCCTCTTATACTGGTCTTGGCTGGACTGTCTCAATGGCACATTGAAAAAAAGGTCTCCATTTTGACTGCCCAGGAGAAAGATTTCTTATACCAGAAGAATTAGTTGCACACACCTAACTACTAAGGAAAATAAAGAACTATTAAACCTTTGCCTCGTTTCCTGAACAGAAAGATGTCTATAGAGAATAAACAATGTGGCTTGTGAGGAAGTGGATTTTACATCATATTGATTTCAGATATACTCTAATTGCTCCAGCTAAAGATTTTCTAAGGATGTGCTTATCATGCGGAGTGCTATTATCATTATAGTCGGCGCTGTGAGCCAAAGTATTCCTATGGATTCCCATGGATTTTCGTTTTATGGATAATTTTTCAGAGGTGAATAGATATACATTTTGCTGGGCTTTCACTGAAATAGAAGTCATCACTTTTATCCTTACTCCACATAAACAGAGCTGCAACACTCCTACCCTTGTTATGGCGCATAATGCAAGCTAATGCCACTCCAGTAAAATGAGCGACCCCGGGAACCTGCGCACCACCCCCTACACAGATAACTTATTTGCATGAGTCAATAAGAAAACTGCATGCACTGTGTAGCAATGAGGAACCATGTATGTCATTTAAAAAAAGAAATGTACTGCATTTATGTTTTACTGTTGGTTTTAGAACAAGCTTCTTCGCACGGTTCACCCTGCAGCGGAGCTTCTTTTACTGCTGCAGAGTAGATCTTCTCGCCCACGTGGTCAAGACAGCCCCCCTCCATAATTGCTCTCTGATCTCTCCGGAAAGTCCACCATCTGACAGTATCGAACTGAGAAAGTTGATATCTGTTCAGAATTATGACGTTTCCCTGGTTCCTAGTAAATCTCTTCCAAAGAGGTTTCTTTCTTGCTTTCTTTTTATGAGGGCGCCACCCGCAAACCTGCCAGCGCGGAGCCGCACTTTCCTCCAAACTTCCCGCTTCCCGGCAGCACAATGTGACGTCCCCCGCGGCGCAATTGTAAGCAACATCATACCTGGTCTCATTGGACACCACCTGGGATCATGACGTCAGGCTGCCGCACCGCGTCTCTTTATCAGAGAAGATCACTTTAAAACACCAAGATCATGAGAATGATTCTTTGGTTAGCCTCCTCAGCAGCCCACAGTAATGGCAGTAATTAACAGTGTGTGATTAGCAGCCACTCTGGAAAACGTTGGTTTGAATGTTAATTTACTTCAACTATTACGCGCCATTTCTACGTAATGAGATCTACACTCTGGGTTCATGCTAAAAGCAAATTATTTCCCGGCATTTTATCATGCAAACTGCTCCCAGTTAATCACTTGAACAACAGTAAAGCTCACGAGCATAACTTTAAAACTAGACGGACACTTACAGTATTAGTGTACTGTGCGCTGCAGGGTGCCCCTAGAGCTCGGGCCCCCCCGCACTGCAGGGGCTGCGGGGGCCTTTGTTATGCCCCTGTTTCTCCCCTGTCGACTAGGGTGCGGATGTCATCAGTGGCGGCAATTAAAATTGTCTCGGTTCTGTGGTTGGCGTGGAAACCAGATTGGGAGACGTCGAGCAGTTTGTTTCCTTCCAGGTGTTCGGTGATCTACTGGTTGATGGTCGCCTGCGGCTGAGTCCTATAACTCGGGTTCAGGGCTTTTAACAACCCGTATAGCCCCCGGCAGCTGGCTATAAGGCTATATTATGTGGCTAATTTGAAGAGACCAGATATGTTGGTAATGAAAAGGTACACTCTCATGGGAACACATTTCCTTTGCTCACACTGGTGTCTGAAAGTCTGCTACACAACAAGGACATTGGCATACGTTCCACGAATATGGTTCCTGAAATGTTGAAACAGCCACTTTGATTGAGTTAAGTATTGTAGGACTTGGCCCTTTTTGGCTAAAGTCCCTAAACTTTTTGCTTTCTCGCTAGACCTTTTTTCTGACATGGTGTTGCCAACTTAGATGCTTTGTACACTTTGCCACTGCTAAACAGTGTCAAAGTGTAAGTGTTCCCTGTATGAAGTAATGGTAATTGGTTGTCCATGATTGGTATGTTTGCCTTACTAGTAAAGTCCCTAGTACAGTGCACTATGTGTGCCAGGGCAGGTAAGGCAAATGCTACTAGTGGGCCTGCAGCACTATTTGTGCCACCCACACAAGTAGCCTTAAAAAGGGAACTCAGGTCTGCCATTGCAGCGCCTGCGTGCAGTTTATCAAACTGCCATGTTGTTCTGTCAAGTGCATTCACTTGCCAGACCTTACCCTTCCATTTCTAGGCACATCAGACACCCCTATGGTAGGTCTAGGGTACCCCCGGGACAGGGTACAATGCATGTGAAAGACAGGACATGTACCAAGGTGTGTGTCATGTCCTGACAGTGAAATAATCTCCATTTCGTTTTTCACTGTTGAAAGGCCATCTTGCCCATAGGACAGAATGAGAATGCTGTGTAACATGTTTTCCAGCCTATCTTCCCAAAGGCTTAAGATGGAAAGGTGAAGTTTAGTATGCCTGAATTCACAATGTAATAACACATCTTTTTATGAAGGTGGTTTTTGCATTGGGTGTTCAGAAGCCACTCTTTTAGAAGCGGCTGAGTTTTTGTGCTCTGACATTTCTGTGTGTCTCTGCCTGGATGTGGATTGACTGTCTGGATTTGAAAGCGATAGGATCTGGGGAATGTCTTGACCCAGGGGAGGAGGTGAGACAGCAACAGGCTGGCCTGCATCTGGAGTGTAGGGGGGAAGAAGCCCCTAGAGGTGAAGAGGCCTGGGTTGCTGCTATAAAACAATTGGCTCATCTCCTGCTGAGTGATTGAGAATACAGACCCCCACTAATCAAAGGAAGAAAGGTGTCACTGGCAGGGGGCACCCAGAACTGGTTTGAGCAGGGGTCAGTGCCCCCTGCTGCACAAAGACTTCAAAGCCATTGAGGGGTATAACTATGAGAGCTGAAGCCCCTGAACTTTGGAGAATGGCTTGATATAGTGTGAACAAGATTGGAGCTACTTTGTCGTCAAGAGGACCTTTGCCAAGGAAGAAACAACTGAAGAGACTGAAGGATAGGACTGACCCTTGCTGTGTGATCTGGTGCTGGTCTGCAGTTTGCTGTTTCAACCAAGGAAAGGCTAAAGGGACTGTGCTGTGTGCTGTGTCCCGGTGCTTGAAGGACTTTGCTGTGTGCTGTGTCCTGAAGTAACTTATCCCCAAGGGCCTGATGTGAGCTGGCTCCCTGTTCGGAAACACAGGAACACAAAAGTTTCCAGGAGAGTCTCAGCGGCGCTTTGTGAGCATGCCTGTTGCAGCCTGAGACCCTCATAAGAACTGCCCTGTGATTGTAGGCGCCTGGCGTCCAATGAGTCTCATCGATGCTGTGAGCGTGTGCGTTGTGCACCGTGAGACCTTCAGCAGGATCGGCCTGTGATCGGGGGCACCTGGAGTCTAAGCAAGGATCAGCGACAATGTGCGTGTGCTTTGTGCAGCCTAAACCCCTTTGTGAGGATTGTCCAGTGATCGTGTGCAGCGGAATCCAAGTGAGTCTCATTGACGCTGTGTGCGTTGTGCACCGTGAGACCTTCGTGAGGATTAGCCTTGTTATCGTGTGCACCGGAATCGAAGTGAGTCTCATCGATGCTGTGTGTGTGTGCGTTGTGCACCTTGAGACCTTCATGAGGATTTGCCTTGTTATCGTGTGCACCGGAATCCATGAGAGTCTCATCGCTGCTGGGTTCGCGTGCGTTGTGCACCGGGAGACCTTCGTGAGGATTTGCCTTGTTAATATGTGCACTGGAGGAAAGTGAGTCTCAGCGACGCTGTGCGCCTGATCTTCGTGTAGCCTGAGACTTGTGTGTGGATTGCCCAGTGATCGTGCACCCGGAGTGAAGGAAGACTCAGCGACGCTGTGTGCGTGTGCTTTGTGGCAGCCTGAGATCTTCGTAAGTGAAGCGGCTCAATCCAGCAGTCCCGGAGGAGCTGAGTTGCCGGCCCGAGCAGCCGTTGCCATTTCACAAAGCTGCATTGGAGGCCCAGCAGCTGGACGACGAGAGAAGAGTGAGTTAGCGCTCCCAGGTAACGTGTGTCGACTCCTGGGGCGGGGCAGGGCGCGGTTCGGAAGGAGACGCTCTCGGCCTCTCTCTCGTGTTGGCAGCGCGAGCCTCTGCTTCGGCTCCTATTGCGGCCAGTATTACCAAGAGAGTGGCAGTACAGGGCCCGGAGTGCGAAGCTGCCTTTCGGATTACATCGTACTGTGTGAGGGGCAACTGTGAGAGGCTGACTGCAGGTCAGATGAAGAGGCAGAGAGACTGCCTAAGGCCCGGTGATCGGGGCCTGAGTGTATTACGCATTATTCCATTTCTGCAGAACGGAGTACCTTACTGTCGCAGTACACATTGCATCATTTCTGCATAACGGAGTACCTGATTAGAGTATTACGCATTGCATTATTCCTGCATAACAAACTACCTGATTAGTGTAGGACGCATGGCATCTTATCTGCATAACGAACTACCTGTTTGTCATATGACGCATTGCCTTGTTTCTGCATAACAAACTATCTGATTAGCGTATTGCGTATTGCATTATTCCTGCATAACGAACTATCTGATTAGTGTATACACATTGCCTTATTTTTGCAGAACGACGTATCTGGTGGTTGTATTACGCATTGCAATATTTTATCTTGCAAAGTGCCTGATTGTTGTGTTACGCATTGCATTCTTTTCATTGCAGAGTGTCTGATTGCTATTTTACGCATTACAGTATTTTTACATTGCAAAAGTGCCTGATTCTAGCATTACGAACTGTATGATATGATATTAGGAGTACATGAGAATGTTTAGAAGTGCTCATTGACATTGCCAGAACTTACAAGGGCTGGCTGGCCTAACAACCGGCCAGGAGAAATATTACCTCATATGTTGGTTGGTTTTATATTATGTAGTCTTATCGTATATCTTTTTACATAAAGTTTATACTCGTTTTATAAAACTCGTGTGGAGTCTATTTGTGGTGTCATCATTGGATTATTGTGAGCGTGGTTGTGAATACTTTATATATTTGCCTTGAAGATAAGCCTGGCTGCTCGTGCCAAGCCACCGAGGGGGTGAGCAGGGCTATCTAAAAAGGTGACCTTCCTTTTCCTGACGTTGGAATGTGGATCCCTACTTGGCCTAAGGTCCTACCTCAGCCAACCAGGGATCCCGGGTCTAACATTTGGTGGTCAGAGGTGTGGGATTTGAATGTGTATTTGCAAATTCACTCACAATGATTGGTGAACATCATAAATTTGCAGACCACGACGCAACCATATATTGTGCTCTTGATTTGTTGGTTCTAGTTGGTTTTGTTTTAGAGCAACCTTTAAGCCACACATCATGTCTCAGAGAAGTCAAGGAGCCGGTGAAGCTGCAGAATTAGAGTTCAACATTAAGGCATTGCTTACCTACAAGGTTGATCAACTGAGGCAATTCTGCAGAGCTTTGGGATGTCCTATGAAAAGTAGCGCGAAGAAGGAGAAGCTGCAAGTGGCCTTGAGGGCATGGTGGGAAGCCAAAGCTGAGTTGCCACCCCAGCCGCCGTTGTCATTTCACAAAGTTGCATTGGAGGCCCAGCCACTGGACGAGTAGAGGATAGTGAGTTCACGCCCCCCAGGTTACGTGTGTCGACTCCCGGGGCGCGGGCTCGGAAGGAGACGCTCTCGGCATCTCTCTCGTGGTGGCAGCGCAAGCCTCTGCTTCGGCTCTTACTGCGGCCTGTATTGCCAAGGGAGTGGCGGTACAGGGGCCGGAGTGAGAAGCTGCCTTTGGGATTACATCATACTGTGTGAGGGGCAACTGTGAGAGGCTGACTGCAGGTCAGACGGTGAGGCGGAGAGACCGCCTAAGGCCTTGTGATTGGGGCCCGAGTGTATTACGCATTATTCCATTTCTGCATAACGGAGTACCTGACTGTCGTAGTACACATTGCATCACTTCTGCATAACGGAGTACCTGATTCGAGTATTACGCATTGCATTATTCCTGCATAACTAACTACCTGATTCGTGTATGACGCATGGCATCTTTATCTGCATAACGAACTACCTGATTGTCATATGACGCATTGCCTTGTTTCTGCATAACAAACTACCTGATTAGCGTATTGTGCATTGCATTATTCCTGCATAACCAACTACCTGATTAGTGTATATGCATTGCCTTATTTTTGCAGAACAACATATTATTATTATTATTATTAAATTTTATAGAGCGCGTAGTCACCCGTGAGTATCCCAGCGCTAAGATCAGTACGCCTGGGGATAGTGGGGGCAAGGGGGGGAGGTTAGGAGTTAAGGGAAGAGGTGGGTTTTCAGTCGCTTTCTGAAACGCAGATAGTTAGGTTCTATCTGGTGGTTGTATTATGCATTGCATTATTTTATCTTGTAAAGTGCCTGATTGTTATGTTACGCATTGCATTCTTTTCATTGCAGAGTGTCTGATTGCTACGTTACGCATTACAGTATTTTTACATTGTAAAAGTGACTGACTCTAGAATTCCAAACTGTATGATATGATATTAGGAGTACAGGAGATTGTTTAGAAGTGCTCATTAACATCGCCAGAACTTACAAGGGCTGGCTGGCCTAACAACCGGCCAGGAGAAATATTGCACAACCTCATATGTTGGATTTATATTGTGTGGTCTTATCATATATCTTTTTACATAAAGTTTATACTCGTTTTATAAAACTCGTGTGGAGTCTATTTGTGGCGCCATCATTGGATTATTGTGAGCGTGGTTGCGAATACTTTACACATTTGCCTTGAAGATAAGCCGAGGTGGTGAGCGGGGCTATCTAAGAAGGTGACCTTCCTTTCCCTGACATTGGAACACGGGTCCCTACTTGGCCTAAGGTACCTAACTCAGCCAACCAGGGATCCCGGGTCTAACAAGTATGTTGCAAAGTTACAGAGAATTCTAAATGCAGCAGCCTTTTCACACATGGAGCCTGATTCACAAAGGTAACTTACGCTTTTGAGTAACTTTGTTACTTTTGGCTATTCACAAAGATCCTGATTCACAAAGGTGTCTTACACTTTTGAGCAAGTTTACAACTTTTTGCTTATTCACCAAATGCAAGTACATTACTACTAAAAGAAAAAGTATTAAGTCCAGCACCACGCGGGGTAAACTACTGGCACTGCAACATTATCTCATAGAAAATAATGGAGGTAGGGAATTAAAATAAAACCACATAGGAAATAATGCAAATTTAAGAATATTTTATAAAATAGTAAAGAGCATATAAATAAATATAATTTAATGTTAAAAAATAGTATATAATGATTATGTAATTTTAAAATGTTTCAGTAACATTTTGTTAATAGAAACCTAGGTGCTGATTCCGATCCTGTAAAACCCGGGTACGAATGGTCGTACGGAGCGTTTTCTCCGTACGACTCGTACCTGGGAAATCCCCCTTACAAACCAGCAAGTACGAATCGTACAGAAATACCATTTCCGTACGATTCGTACAAAAGTACGTGCGGCGAAAAAACTACCCACAATTCCGATCCGGGACATCGTGTACGTGACGTCTGGACGGAGTCAGGCAGCGTTTTACGGACCAGCAAGTACAATTCGTGCCTACGTCACTTCGCACAGACCATTTTTTACGGCAGCCAAAAACTGCCGGGAAATTCAGAACGAAGCGAAGAAGGAGCACCGGTACGCGACGGACAGCCATGGACCCCATCCTACGTGTCATCCCGGCCCTCCTAGCCTACGACCTGGTGCACAGAAACCCACGCAGATGCCGCAGAAGGTCAGAACAACACCCAGGGGCAAAGGGGGGGGCAAGGGCAGGAAACATAACCCCCACCCAAGTTAAATTGTAAATATGTCCTGTACATACATGACCTCCTGGCTCTGGTCACTTCGGAGGGGGGCGTGTCCACCACTCCCTACGTACCGTCACAACGGAAGTGGACGTGGACGCGTACCCGTTACCACGACAATGGTGGTATGGACCGTACCCACGCTGTGGGGGCGTGGGTACTGCCCGTAACACCATCGAAGTGGTGATGGAGGTGTACGCGCCGTACCCACGCTGTGGGGGCGTGGGTACGGCCCGTACCACCATTGGAGTGGTGATGGAGGGGTACGCGCCATACCCATGCCCTCAGACTGTGGGTACGACCGTACCACCATTGGAGTGGTGATGGAGGGGTACGCGCCGTACCCACGCTCTGAGGGTGTGGGTACGGCGCGTACCCCTCCATCACCACAACAATGGTGCTACGGGCCGTACCCACACCCCCACAGCGTGGGTACGGCGCGTACACCTCCATCACCACTTCAATGGTGGTACGGGCCGTACCCACGCCCCCACAGCGTGGGTACGGCCCGTACCACCATTGGAATGGTGATGGAAGGGTACGCGCTGGACACACGCCCTCAGAGCGTGGGTACAGCCCGTACCACCATTGGAGTGGTGATGGAGGGGTACGCGCCATACCCACGCCCTCAGAGCGTGGGTACGGCCCGTACACCCTATGAATGCGGGCTTAGGGTCCGTCCCACCCGTATCCCTATGGCACCAGTACAGAATGGATACAAGGCGTACACACGCCACGAATGTTGGCATAGGGCCAGGTGCAGCATATAAGCAGTATATTGGTGTGTGTGTATGCACCGGACAGCAGTGTACTGCACCAAAGGGGGGGGGTGGGTGGCTGCAGAGGACTCCCAGCAGTGGACAGACATATGAGGGGTGGGTGCAGAGGCCTCCAAGCAGTGCCCAGACATATGAGGGGTGGGTGCAGAGGCCTCCCAGCAGTGCCCAGACATATGAGGGGTGGGTGCAGAGGCCTCCCAGCAGTGCCCAGACATATGAGGGGTGGGTGCAGAGGCCTCCCAGCAGTGCCCAGACATATGAGGGGTGGGTGCATATCACTCCCAGCAGTGCCCAGACATATGAGGGGTGGGTGCAGAGGCCTCCCAGCAGTGCCCAGACATATGAGGGGTGGGTGCATATCACTCCCAGCAGTGCCCAGACATATGAGGGGTGGGTGCAGAGGCCTCCCAGCAGTGCCCAGACATATGAGGGGTGGGTGCAGAGGCCTCCCAGCAGTGCCCAGACATGTGAGGGGTGGGTGCAGAGGCCTCCCAGCAGTGCCCAGACATATGAGGGGTGGGTGCAGAGGCCTCCCAGCAGTGCCCAGACATATGAGGGGTGGGTGCAGAGGACTCCCAGCAGTGCCCAGACATATGAGGGGTGGGTGCATATCACTCCCAGCAGTGCCCAGACATATGAGGGGTGGGTGCAGAGGCCTCCCAGGACTCCCAGCAGTGCCCAGACATATGAGGGGTGGGTGCAGAGGCCTCCCAGCAGTGCCCAGACATATGAGGGGTGGGTGCATATCACTCCCAGCAGTGCCCAGACATATGATGGGTGGGTGCATATCACTCCCAGCAGTGCCCAGACATATGAGGGGTGGGTGCAGAGGCCTCCCAGCAGTGCCCAGATGCATATCACTCCCAGCAGTGCCCAGACATATGAGGGGTGGTTGCAGAGGCCTCCCAGCAGTGCCCAGACATATGAGGGGTGGGTGCAGAGGACTCCCAGCAGTGCCCAGACGTATGAGGGGTGGGTGCAGAGGAGTCCCAGCAGTGACCAGACATATGAGGGGTGGGTGCATATCACTCCCAGAAGTGCCCAGACATATGAGGGGTGGGTGCAGAGGCCTCCCAGCAGTGCCCAGACATATGAGGGGTGGGTGCATATCATTCCCAGAAGTGCCCAGACATATGAGGGGTGGGTGCAGAGGCCTCCCAGCAGTGCCCAGACATATGAGGGGTGGGTGCATATCATTCCCAGAAGTGCCCAGACATATGAGGGGTGGGTGCATATCACTCCCAGCAGTGCCCAGGCATATGAGGGGTGGGTGCAGAGGCCTCCCAGCAGTGCCCAGATGCATATCACTCCCAGCAGTGCCCAGACATATGAGGGGTGGGTGCAGAGGCCTCCCAGCAGTGCCCAGACATATGAGGGGTGGGTGCAGAGGACTCCCAGCAGTGCCCAGACATATGAGGGGTGGGTGCAGAGGAGTCCCAGCAGTGCCCAGACATATGAGGGGTGGGTGCATATCACTCCCAGAAGTGCCCAGACATATGAGGGGTGGGTGCAGAGGCCTCCCAGCAGTGCCCAGACATATGAGGGGTGGGTGCATATCATTCCCAGAAGTGCCCAGACATATGAGGGGTGGGTGCAGAGGCCTCCCAGCAGTGCCCAGACATATGAGGGGTGGGTGCATATCATTCCCAGAAGTGCCCAGACATATGAGGGGTGGGTGCATATCACTCCCAGCAGTGCCCAGACATATGAGGGGTGGGTGCAGAGGCCTCCCAGCAGTGCCCAGATGCATATCACTCCCAGCAGTGCCCAGACATATGAGGGGTGGGTGCAGAGGCCTCCCAGCAGTGCCCAGACATATGAGGGGTGGGTGCAGAGGACTCCCAGCAGTGCCCAGACATATGAGGGGTGGGTGCAGAGGACTCCCAGCAGTGCCCAGACATATGAGGGGTGGGTGCAGAGGCCTCCCAGCAGTGCCCAGACATATGAGGGGTGGGTGCATATCACTCCCAGCAGTGCCCAGACATATGATGGGTGGGTGCATATCACTCCCAGCAGTACCCAAACATATGAGGGGTGGGTGCAGAGGCCTCCCAGCAGTGCCCAGATGCATATCACTCCCAGCAGTGCCCAGACATATGAGGGGTGGGTGCAGAGGCCTCCCAGCAGTGCCCAGACATATGAGGGGTGGGTGCAGAGGACTCCCAGCAGTGCCCAGACATATGAGGGGTGGGTGCAGAGGAGTCCCAGCAGTGCCCAGACATATATGGGGTGGGTGCATATCACTCCCAGAAATGCCCAGACATATGAGGGGTGGGTGCAGAGGCCTCCCAGCAGTGCCCAGACATATGAGGGGTGGGTGCATATCATTCCCAGAAGTGCCCAGACATATGAGGGGTGGGTGCAGAGGCCTCCCAGCAGTGCCCAGACATATGAGGGGTGGGTGCATATCATTCCCAGAAGTGCCCAGACATATGAGGGGTGGGTGCATATCACTCCCAGCAGTGCCCAGACATATGAGGGGTGGGTGCAGAGGCCTCCCAGCAGTGCCCAGATGCATATCACTCCCAGCAGTGCCCAGACATATGAGGGGTGGGTGCAGAGGCCTCCCAGCAGTGCCCAGACATATGAGGGGTGGGTGCAGAGGACTCCCAGCAGTGCCCAGACATATGAGGGGTGGGTGCAGAGGAGTCCCAGCAGTGCCCAGACATATGAGGGGTGGGTGCATATCACTCCCAGAAGTGCCCTGACATATGAGGGGTGGGTGCAGAGGCCTCCCAGCAGTGCCCAGACATATGAGGGGTGGGTGCATATCATTCCCGGAAGTGCCCAGACATATGAGGGGTGGGTGCAGAGGCCTCCCAGCAGTGCCCAGACATATGAGGGGTGGGTGCAGAGGCCTCCCAGCAGTGCCCAGACATATGAGGGGTGGGTGCATATCACTCCCAGCAGTGCCCAGACATATCAGGGGTGGGTGCAGAGGCCTCCCAGCAGTGCCCAGACATATGAGGGGTCGGTGCAGAGGCCTCCCAGCAGTGCCCAGACATATGAGGGGTGGGTGCAGAGGACTCCCAGCAGTGCCCAGACATATGAGGGGTGGGTGCAGAGGCCTCCCAGCAGTGCTTAATTTGTGCCGGTGCTATCCGGTGCTTAGCACCGGCACTTATTTCTTAGGGCCGGGTCTACACACTATAACAGTCTCCCCAGCGAAGAGAATATATTACAGGGTAACTGGTAAATCCATGCCTGCCTGGGTTTACTCAGTGGAGCGGTGCCTAATTGAACTGTATTCGTTTATCCTGTAATAAATATTTAAATTTGGATGAAGCACTGCCTGCCTTAACACGAGGCACACGGACGCCACATGCACACCGTCAGAAACTGCCCGGGCGGAGTGATGTAAGCCCCTTCCTCCCGCCTTGGCTTTGAATAGTCGTGTGCCTGCCGCCCCCCTCCCCCCCCCCCCCCCCCGTCGGATGGACCAATGACGATCAGAGTCCCGGCTATTGTCCCGCCCCAGCGTAATGCGCAGCTGCATCATTAGTCATTCGAACAAAGTAAGCAGCTAGCAGCAGGCTTAGAAATAAAACCAAAGAAGGGCAGTAAGTAATTATTTCATTTTTGTTTTTATAGCATGCTTTGGAAGCAGGTCTGTCTTTTTAATTGTTTTGGCACATGCGTGCTCGGAAAACGTGCCTCCTCTGATTTCATTTTAGTGCTTGTTTAATGCGTAAGTATTGAGGTTACATACGGTGCCGGCAGTCTCACATCTGAGCGCTGGGTGTGGGCCAATACTAGACTTCGCCTCTTAACCTCATTAATCAGATTTTGGGGGCATCTGCCAACGAAGTGCTGTGCGCTAAATATCATAACTTTTGTTTTGCTTACTTTTGAGGTCTTAGGCAACCTTCCTTCAGTGCCTCTGCTGCTAGGAGTGCCCAACATTTGGATTTCCACTTGTAAACATTACTGGCCTCCTAATTTATCTTTCGTCATTGGCACTGTGTCGCTACCTAGTAGCACGCACTCTTTAAGGTGCCCAGAGTTATCAAATGGATAAAAAAACATGTTGTAAAGGTTGACAGGTCACGTTTCAGTTGCTTATGCTTATTGCTGTTGTTGTTAGTTAAACTGGTACTAACGAGGTGACATTTTTACGCAGTATTAACATGTGTAATCATTGACAAAATAAGGAAGTAATGCTATCTCAAAATGTACTTCTGCATTACGCTGCATGATTTGCCTTTTCCTTTCACATAATTTAGCCAAACCTGGCACATAATTTGGTCCTCCTCTGTCGCATAATTCCCTCTGTCGCATAATTCTAGTGCCCCTACTTATGCGGACTTGCATAAAGCAGAGCAAAGCCGTTAAAGGGGATAAAGATATGACACACACCAATCCGAAGCCTTGAAATACTGCTATAAAAGTGGCACACTAATGGCCCCTTTCTCAGAGGCACAAAACATGTAAAGTCGACCACAAAATATTTGCGACCCCTTTAAACCAAAGTTTCATCTCAAATTTCACTCAGTCACAAGGTTTGTGTGCCTTTAATTTCCTGTAGGTAATACCTGGAAAAACAGTGCAGCAAAAACAATGTGCTGAGGATAATGTGGCCTTGTATTGATCACTAACAGGAGTTTCCTGGCTGCTATTGCTTGGATAACATTGACTCTTCGCTTGGATAAAAGTGTGTTAAATGCTCCCAATCATTTATAATTAAATTATTACTATAAAAATGTTTTGACACAATTTACTTCTAGTGACTCACATAGTTTGAACAGATATATATTGTTGTCTTCTGGAAGCTGCAGCTTGAAGGAAAACATTGTTTGCTCTGCCACAATTCATTTGCTATTCGGCTGTTGTGGTTGTTTTGAATGTCCACATTTTACTATATTTTTTAGAAATAATTTAAAATTGGTGTTACACTTGGCGTTGCAATCAAGTTATTAGGCCATTTCCCACATTGGTAATGTTCTCCTTGTGATAACATGTGCAGTTTGCTGTTTATCACAACACTTCATGAGGTGAAGGTGTACTTTTTAACTCCATTTACATGTATTTTCTTTACAAGTGGTAGCTCTCTTGTGCTCCTGTTTGACTGTTCAACAGTGTTTGCCAAAATGTATATTTTTTCAGTTTCTTCATACTTTTCTTCTATTAAAGAGGTGGCATTTCTTATGTATCACCTACAAACCGCATTAAGTCGGTAGGAATCTTGGCCCTACAGATCGACACCCTTCAGTCTACTAAGTGTGTGCCTACAGGTTTGTTGTTTCCACAGGTGTTAAGTTTGAGGGAATGTAGGGGAGCAAAAAATCATGGCAGTTTGATACTCTTCTCATATTGTAATAGCTTTCAGACCCTGGAATAAAGATAAACATAACAAAAAACCTATTTCTGGCAAACATAAACACACATAGGTTTTATTTGTATTTTTCAGTGCAGTATTATACAAGCAGCGATAGTACTCATGATTAAGATGTCAACTGGTATTGAGCACTCCTCATAAACCGTAGCTGAGCAGTGGACCAATTTTATTATAATGCAGCAGAAATGCTAGTTTGGTTCTTTTGCTACTTAATCACAGAGAAGGGTACCTGGGCTACAATATAGCATATGTGAGAAACTAGATTGTTGATTGAGGAGTGTGAAACCATACTCAAGAAACAGCCACAATCTTTGATAGGGCGAACCTCAAAAAGTCATTAAATTAACCTGTGCTTAACGCCAGGGACGATAGTCTTTGCTGTCCTAATAATTAGAAAGCACATTAAAAAATGTCATAAATTATAAATGGAATGTAAAATAAACAGTTTCTCGTCACTCACACATATTTCAGAAGATGAATGCATATGGTATGTGTAAGGGACTGCGGATGGCGTTTGTGCACAGTGTGGATGTTTGGATGTATAGATAGAATGTGCTAGGGGGTTCTCTGAATGTTTGTAACTGGTACCAAAAATAAAAAAGCAGTCAGCTAACACACAGAACTGTTTGAGGGTCAAACATGATGTAGGCCACTTGGCAGTAATTAATTATACACCATAGTGGCCTACTGGTTGTTATAGGTGATTTCTATGTAGTGATGAGGGCTCTGACTCCATCTAGTGGGTACAAGGAATACTCTTGTATTTCTACTTCTATTGAGGAAGTAGGTAATCTACTTCAATAGAGAGCTATCAAAGGTGGTTGGGTATTAACCTTGGGGAAGGTTAGAGGTGGAAGTGGGCCTTTGTCTGATGAAATCAAGGGCCCCTTCCTGAAAATTTTGCAGCACACAGATCATTGTCCAGCTTTCTCTGATAGCTCTCCATCAGGCGACGAGTCGCAGTTGGGAGGAAAGATCTTTCTTCTAGTAGTCAGTTGCTCGCTGAAATTCAGATTGGGTATTAAATCTGTCTTTCAGCAGTGCTAGTTGTGGCTGGACCCAATAGAGGAAGTGGGTGGGGCCAGTAGAGGAAGTGGGTGTGGCCTCATGAATAAAATTGAGCACCTGTACTTAATAGTTTACAAACTAAGCACTGCCTCCCAGCAGTGCCCAGACATATGAGGGGTGGGTGCAGAGGACTCCCAGCAGTGCCCAGACATATGAGGGGTGGGTGCAGAGGCCTCCCAGCAGTGCCCAGACATATGAGGGGTGGGTGAATCATCCTCAGATGACCACAACTCCATGGGTCCATGAACGCATCCCCAATGTGCGACTATGTTGAGAGTGCCATATCAACACATCACTGACATCAGTGTCCCACTCCCATGAGGATGGATGTCATTCCCCCACGGCATGACACACCACATGTGGGTGCGATGACAAATGACACATGCATACCCACCCCTGGCGGATACAGCACAATACACACACTGAGATCATGTTACAAAACTGTATAGTTATGTGAAACCCACTAAACTAAGAGAGCCAAAGGGAACACCCACTGTCACGCACATTCCAGGACTGATAGGAATGTACAGGTGCTGGCACAGCCACCAAGTTGTTGTCTCCCATGGAAGGAATAGGGTGGACTTCCCACAGATACAATGCCCACAATTGTCAGTCAGGTGACCAAATACCCTGCAGAACAAGTACCAGTCAGTCAGTCAATAAGTCTTTATTCGATTAACATCATAAAAGACATACTATACATATTAAAAAGAAAATTCATATAAAATACAATATCATATTACAATACAAGATAAAAATATTAAAATCATGTAAGATATTTCATAGTAGTCAAATGAATAAGACATAATGACTAAGCATAGTAGAATTTAATAAAACACACGCCAATCTAACCTCAAAGTCCATAGTGATGGCGCTAGTTTAAAAGCGGCTGAAACCATGTAAGACACATATCAAGGGTTGAGTTTCCGTACCCTAAGAATCCACGCCCAACTAATGAATTTGGCAACACCTATTACAACAGGTTTTGATGTGTCTGTTTTCAAAATTCTACTGGCAACCTGTGCAGAACGGGTGCTCATTAATCTGCAAACAGGACGAAGCCAAACACGTCGAGGAAGAAGGTAGGTTGGACAACAGAAAAGAAAATGATCCATAGATTCGATCATATCCACACAAAAGGGGCACTTATCACTACCAAGAGGACTCCAGCTTTTAGTGAGACCTCGCAGTGGTAGGGCGCCCACTCTAAACTGATGGTACAGTTTAAGATCAAGATGTTTCATAATGGTGTCCCAGTAACCTTCATAAACAGACTCGTCCTTAAAAGCAAGAAATGTGACAGTCATGGAGGTACCCGTAAGGGAAGCAAATCTCCTGTTCCTAATCATACACCAATAAGCGTCCCGTAAAACTTTTTTCGGCGGGAAAACTGCAGTGTCTGGGTTGATCCAAAGGTCACCCATCCCAAGGTCAATCAACAGGGTTTTAATACCAGACAACCATGATATCCTATGCAAACCCTCCAGCCCTTTAACCTCCAAGAGGGCTTTAGCATAAATAGATAGTTCGGGAGTAGTCCACAGGCGTCGCCAAAACGCCAGGGGTCTATACCCTGCCAAGTCCTCTAGAGGCTGAATTCCCAAGTCATATAATAATGGAATGCGCGGTGTTGATTGCGGAAGCCCTATTGCTGACCGGAGAAATTTGTTCTGGGCAGTCATCAATTTGGACAGATTACTAAAGCCCCAAATTTCAGCACCATATAAAATGGCAGGAAGAATCTTGGAGCCATAAATCTTCATTAGGGGAGCTATTGGTTTTGTTAAAGAATGTTTATGCTCTTTCAACAAAGCTCCACCTAATTGGGCATGTTTAAGAGCGAGAAGATCCAGCTGGTTTGACCAGCTGCAAGTCTCGCTAAAGGTAACCCCTAGATAAGTAAACACAGCCGTTTGATCCTAACTGACACCACCCAAACATACCCGTGCATTAATGCGCCTAGGGCCTCGAAAAACCATGAACTTGGTCTTCCCAACATTTATTTCATAACTCATGTTCGCGACAAAAGACCTCAAAGCGAGACAGGGCTAACTGCAAGCCCTGTCTCGTCTTCGAAATCAGAAGAGTATCGTCTGCGAACATGAGTAGGGGAATCTTCATTCCTGCCAAAGAGGGTGCATCAGTTGGATGGTTGGAGAAATAGTTTATAACCCTATTAATGAATAGTGAGAACAGAGTGGGAGCAAGCACACACCCTTGGCGTACTCCTTTGGATACTTTAAATCTGTCCGTCACCTCCCCTGGTTTGCCCCATCGAACACGGGCATACGTATTGTCGTGAATAGTAACCAGGAAGGACACCAATTCTTTGGGCATGCCCATCTCCAATAGTGCTTCCCATAACTTGACCCTCGGCACAAGGTCAAACGCGGACCGTAGGTCCACAAAGGCTGCGTAAAGCTTACCGCCCCCAAAAAAACCTCTTTCCAAAAAAGGAGTACAACCTTAAAAGCTTGGTCCAGGGTCCCAATATGTGAACCAAACCCCGCCTGAAGAGGGGACAGCACATTAAAATCAGTCATCCAGGATTGTATACGACCCAGTACAAGGCGGGCTATAATTTTTGTACTGCGTCAATAAGACTGATTGGTCGATAATTGGCCGGGGCAGAGCGATCGCCTTTCTTATAGATCGCCAATATCTCTGCCCCGAGCCACGAGTCTGGGACAGCAGCACCACCCGCAAGGCCGTTCGCTAGCACGGTCAAGTACGGGATCCACACGTCTTGCTCCTGGATGAATAAATCAGCAGGGATACAGTCGGGACCCGGGGCCTTGCCACTCCTAATACATTTTTAAACAGACTTAACCTCAAGGGGGGAGAATTCCAAGGGGGTTTCAATATCAAATGGACAAATATTATTAACCACCCTATCGCTAACCTTAAACTGCTCCTCGAAATACGCGACCCACTGCTGTGGCTCAACATAGGTAGTGGGCCGAATATCCGAGGGGCAGTTACCCCATTTGAGAAGATGCCAGAATTGGACCATATTACGGTCATGACAAGCCTGATACAGGTCCCTCCAGCGGTCCTCATCCCAGTTTTGCTTGGCCTTAAGTTGGGCAGATTTATATGCAGTCCTACATTTTTGGATGGTGGTAGGAGAACTAGATTTGATGGCCTGTATCAAGGCACTTTGGGCCAGTCTGCAGTCCTTGTTAAACCAAGTGCAAGATCTCAGCTCTTTGCCTTTACCGATAAAAGAAGAAGTTTTAACAAAGAATGATTTAAGTTCGGTAAAGAGCACATTGTGAATATCCCGTAAGTTATCCTTAATCAGATCTTGGGACTTCAACTGGTTGAGAGTTGCCATGGTATTGCTGACCAAAATCCTGATAGCCGCCCGAGAAGCCTCACAAGTGGCGATTTTCGGCCATCTCACCCTTCTTAGATCGTTTGTAAGAATAACATCCGTAGAGGTATGGGCATCAGGAGTAGTATGGGGGTCAGTAAAGCTATTATCATTAATACAAAGGACAAGTGGGTTATGATCACTCTCGACTCTACTTGCTACCACCATATCATCAATAAGCGACCACAACTCCAAATTGACTAAAATATAGTCAATTCGACTCCCAGTTCTACCATTATCAAAGGTCATCCTCCCCAAGCTATCCGATTTTGTTCGCCCATTAACTGCTCTCATTCCCTGATTTAAACATAAACCTTTCATGAACAGGGCCGCTTGTGTCCATTTTCTTACGGGTTCCAGCTCCAACTGGGGAATATCCCAGAGAGAGTCTTCATCCTCTGTAAGATCCCCACTATCAACACCCAAGGGCTCAAAGCAGACATTAAAGTCTCCAGCCACTATCTTATTGGTGGATTTCGATTTGAACCCTAAATAGTTCTCCAAAAGGAGACAAGTGGGTGAACATTTACCTCCCGGGAGGCCCCTCACATAAATGTTTATGATAAGGAGATTAAGGCCATTGAGAGATTGAACCCTGATGATCAAAATATTTGGACTATCAATTGGGACCTCTGCCACAGAAACACCCTCACATTGACGGACCCAAGTGGTTAGACCACCCATCGGTCTACCCCTGTGGCCCTTAACAGCAGGTTTAAAAAAGTTCAAGAAACCTATACGAAAATGGGGGGCCATTGCCCAGGTCTCTTGAAATGTCCATATCTCGAAGTCGTCAATAAAAGTGGCCCAATCAGGAATGTCTAGCCTGGATCCCAAACCTGCAATGTTCCATGAACCAAACTTCAGGGGCGGGTTAACAAGGCCAGTTTCCACCACCTGACCTGGCACAACCAGAGGGTCAGTCAAATTAACAGAAGAGGGCTGTATAGAAACAGAGAGGTTAGACATGCAAGGAATAACACTAGGAGGTAGTAACATAGTTGTATCCGGGCTCAGATGACAAGGGAGACCCGGAACCCCAGGATCTGTCAGTAGGGAACAAGCAAAGCTAGCCCTACGTCAATCATTGTCCTCCAATGTTGAGAGGATATCAAAACGATTGGAGGTCACAATGGGCTGATTAGACCTTACTGGAAAACTCGAAAAAGCACGATTATCCCCCATAGATTGAATACACCCTGGCTTATAAAAAAAGCCTAGTGGGAGAATTTTAATCGAGTTAAATGCTGGAGGTTGGTGGGAAGCGGCTTCCAATATGTATTCGACCAATGCCGGGGACCTAAAACTCAGCACCACACAATCCCCAGGAAAGGACTTGTAAGACTGGCCAATCCAGTTAATGCGCCTGACCATTTTAAAATCATCAAACAAGGCCTTACTATTCCCTATTTTAGTTCCCAAGTAATGCAGGGATTTATTCTTAAGATTAGACCAATGTTCGCAGGTTCGTTCTAAAAGAGGTGGGACATTAGCCAAGACTATGGAGTAGGGGGTGGCTTGCGGAGGGAGATGTAAGTTGTGAAGAGTAATAAGAACCCCAGTTCCCACCTCCTCATTACCAGCCCTATTACCCAGGGGGGGGCGACTTTGCTCGTCACAATAGTTGTTGCCCCTAGCAATAACCACTTCCAAACCAGGATTATGACCGTTCGCTTCCCCTATAGGAGGAATAACTGGCAAGACCCCTACAGACTTAGGTGGTCTAACATTACAGACCTCATTGGTCACACCGACAGTCATCACCCCGTTTGACTGTAAGGGAGGCCCTATTACAGAGATCTTGTCACCAAGGAATCTGGCTTCTAGCGTATCCAACCTTCCGGCCACAAGATCCAGTTTATGAAGGACGGGTTCTAAAAGGCAAGCTAAATGGTCTTTAAGACTAACAATTAGGGAATCCAGAAGAGGCTGGATCGAAACCTGAGTCAAGGAATTAGTCTTACAATCAGGACACTTCCCTTTTGCGGAAGTCCCACTTGGCTCGGGTAGGAGCGTCACGACTGATAGCTTACCAGTCCCTTGGCCTCTCCTATTTTTGCTAGAAACCTCTTTTTTTTTTCCTTTATGGGCCAACCTCCCTCTTGTTGTAACCCTAGGAGGACTCTGGGTACTAGCACATGCCTGGGAGGTATCCAATGACCCAGAGTCTGGAGAAATAAGCATTGGGGGGGTAGTGGTTCCAACAACTGCACTGGGATTACCAGAAGCGAGTGGGTCTTTCTGTATCTGGGCACATGGTAGTGAAGCAGACACGGGATCTAAAGAGAGTCTGCGTTCCACAGCTTGGATCTCAAGATTCAGTGCTGACTCAGCCCTGATTAAATAATCATCTAATGTCCCCCCCACCTTATCAACAGCCCTCCTTTTAGTCATGTTAAAGCAAAACCAAAATCCACCCTACACAAAACAGCCCACCTTCCCCTGTGCCAACACAACAACCTAAGGCGATACGCAACAGACGATTACAACGATAAAGTAATCAATATGTTCATCAATGATGCATTTGCTATGCCGTCCACCTTCTCTGAAACACAACGCTCAGCCACACCCAACAGCTTAGCGGACAGGCCCTGCCCTGCCTCTTCCTGGCTCTGACGGGCCCGCCCTTGGCCCGGGCTTCGCCTGGGCGCGTCCCGCGCGCGTCCCATGCAGCGGTTCGTTGGCGGCCCTTATGTAGAGCCCGGGCGCTGCCTGATGACAACTACGGCAGGTGCCCGGAGCAAAGAATTCTGAGAAGTGGAGTCCAGATACGGCCGTTCCCCTCACGGCAAGGATACAAGGTTCAGGGCAAAATGACACCAGTACGCCGTTCCCCTCACGGCAGCGTCGTTATTCAAAGTAGTGGCACCAGGTTTAGAAAGCGCGTCCCCACAAGTACTATATGTGTGCTAGGCTGGGAGTACACACATGCATAGTGCGGAAAAGGGACCATTTCCCCATGAAGGCATGGCAACATACTCTACAGTGACTACCAAGGATGGCACAGACGATGCAGCCGGACACATTGCTGAGCAGGCATGGACATAGTTGACGGGATCCATCAGCCACCAAGGGAATGTAGACACAGGTCAGCACAACAATGGTGCAACTCCCTGCAGGGAAGATGTCAGGTGCCACAGAGGAAGGAATACTCCTTGGGACAATGTCTCAAAGCACAAAGAGCATACACGACCAAAGAATCATTGCAGAGACCTTGTGATGCCACGCAGATACCAGGGTCCACCCCATGAGCAGCAGACTACTACATTTCCCAGATACCCAACACATGATCACCACCCCAACTCATGGAGCATCAGCACCAACATCAATACCTGAAAAGCAATCGTGCGCAAAGTAAAAACAAAATGCTTTATTCAGCATGAAAACAAAAAGCAGAAAAGGACACTATTTACAAAGGCCATAGGCAAGTCCAGACACGAAGTCCTGGGGGGGGGACACATGGCCACGCGTCTCCCCTAGCTTGCCTGCACATTAGATACCTCTGGTTGATCGACTGGGGTGGGGGCATCATGTGGGGAAGGACCAGGCACCGCAGGGACAGGAGGGGATAGGGCAGGTGCTGGGGGTGCAGGGACGGACGACTCCACCACAGGGGTTGGGGCAGCGCCAAAGGTGAAGGTCAGTATTGCGCTGCACACGTCCGCAAGCTCTTGCAGCGTCTCCCCTGCACCCGAAGGAACCACAGGCCCCAAGGAGGGGGGGGGGTCGGAGGGATGGGTTGCAGCGCTGCTGGGGGAGGTGGTGAACAGGGAGGGGACTCAACTCCCCTACCCGTGGAGTGCCTTTCCCGTTTGCGCGCAGGTGAAACAGTGGGGCTGAGGCCCAGCACAGCCAAGTAGGTCTCCTTCTCAGACTGTGGGGCAGGGGAGCCGAGGGGAGTGACATTGGAGGGACTGGGGAGTGAGGCATGCGGACTCCGACTGTGGCTGCGTGTCTGCCTGAGACCCAGTGGGTGTGCCTTCTTCCCCCTGGGTGTGCGTGACAGGAGGTGTGCGTTTGCCCTTCCCTGTTGGTGTGCTGCCTGTGTTTGGTGTGGTGCCTGCCTGGGAAGGTGTATGTGTGCTTGGGACAGGAATGGGAGTGGGAAGTGTGGATGGCGCAGGGGTAGGTGGGGGGAGCAAGCGCTGCAGGACACTCACTGCTGCCGTCAGTGACGAGTCCATGGACCTCAGCAACATCCGTTGGTCAGACATCGCTGATGACATGCCCTCCATGTACGACACCATCTGTGTCAGCAGTGTGGTGTGGCCATGGAGGACAGTCAGGATCGATGTCTGCCCAACCTGCAACTGCCGCTGAATGTCCACAGACTCGGCAGTGAGGGCAGCAGGGGAGACAGGGGCAGGGGGTGCGGTGCCTGGCACGAAGGAGACACGTTGTTGCCCTACACGGACAGAATGGACCGGAGCAACTGGGAGGGCAGTGATGGGAATGGAGGGGACGGTGACAGTTGTAGTGCTGCTGCCAGCTGTTGGAGCAGCCTCCGCCCCCTCAGGGAGTTCGGCCTCGGCCCGTCTGCATCGTAGTCGGTGGTGGTACTACCCAGGTCCTTCGCCGCACTCCCCTCGCCCTCTGTGCCACTTGATGCTGCTGACTCGCCAGGAATGGTGGCACTGGTGCTGGATCCCTCCTCCAAGTCCGTGCAGGTGTCTCCCTCGGTGTCCCCCGATGATGCTGTGGGCAAGGTGAAGAGACAGGAAATAATCAGTCACCTGTGTACATCTGACACATGAGTCCAAACTAAATAGGTCACAGTGCATATCATGAAAAGCATCATGAGGAACATCTAGAATACCCAGCACATATGCAAGCTCTGCACTCCCCAGTTGGTTCACCCAACATGCCCCCTGAAATAATGAAAATCAGGACACCACAGCAAATAACTGGATATCCAATTATACAGAGAAGCTAGTGTCTGTGAACAGTGGAGCACAGGCAGACCATGACGGCATGCCACCTCCTGGTCACTGTGAACGAAATAGTATTGGAGCACCCAATGCCAAATAACAGACACCAATGCTGAAGGGGTCCCCACACTCATAGACCTGTGAGTACTGAAGAAAAGCAAAAGTAATACTATCTGATCCATTGGGAAGCACAAAACTTTACACAATTGACATATTTGGAATGTGTGAATGTCCCACCTGTGGAACAGAACACACATGTGCATGAATATCAGAAGTCACACAAGGTGGTGCACACAAAACTACATTTACAAAGTCATTGCATGAGCTGCCCTCCTAATGCCAAGAAGCCAATGTTAAGAGGAAATGTGGTATCAGGAAGTACATATACATGGCACCACGGTGGTCGGGATGACTTGACACCGGTAAGTTGGCATCAGCAACAACCAAGGACTAACCCAAATGCTAACACACTGTGGGAACATGGATATGTACAATTCCTAAACAAAATTTGGACAGAAATGTGCCCATGTTCTAATTGTGCCAGCGTGTTCCACAAAAGTGTAAAAGTGGTACTTGTGCACTCCCTTGGGAGACATCTGTCATGCAGGTACATCATTGTCCTTCACACAAATCAAAGTGAAGCATATAAACTATTGGGACATGTTGACAAGTGTAGTGAGTGCCAGGGCACATGACTTCTTGAATAACAACTTAAAACATGCCACCTGTCACATGGCCATCCATACCATGATGACACAGTTGGCAACACATCTGACACACTACCTGTCATGTGGAGTGGCACACATGTCCAGACACAGAACAATGCATTAGCAAATGGCCCTGAAATTGTGTTGGAATAAGGAGCACCTGCACTGAGGAGACACCCTGATGTGAACGAAGAATGTCCACACAGATGTCAGCACACACAGACCAAACCACATAGCATCTGGAGCACACACCCGTGCCAATAATGGATGAGCAGGAAACATGTTTTTTAACTTGTGACACATGCTGCAAAGCACAAACATGACACCCTGCACAACATGCTTGGGTCACTGCACGTTGAGTGCCTGTCCAGACAATCATCACACGCTGGTCAGACCTGGCAAGGAGACATAAGGTTTGGACATTTAGTCCTTGCCCACAAAAACACCCCATACCTGAGACAATGTGATTGAGACAGTTCAAGATGTGACACCTCTCAATCTGGGTTTACTAAAAAGTGCATCAGGAAATCCTAAATGTACTCCACATCACCTTGTGAGGCTGCCAACACATATTTGTGCCAAAAAGCCTCAACAGATTGTTGTACATAGACACACAGGCACTGGCCAGTGTGAGGATGCAGAAGCAAAATGGGGTCAGCCTGTACAATGGGCGCATGTAGCACACTTTAGATAAATACAAATGAGGCCAGGGAACAATGCCACAGAGGCAAAACTATGCTGAACACATTGAGAATGGGCACAGTGTTGGATGACACACATGATACCGAGGCAAGGGTGTCTTAGGGTACTGTAGTGGGCACACTGCTCCATGGTCCTGGAATTATCTGACTGTAACATGAGCTACCGTCCCGGCACTATGCATATCTCCCACTCATGCACATCATGTCTGAGGCCACAACATCGGTCATGCATGCTGCAAGTCTGTTCATTTGAACACTCACACTCCTATGTTGAGACTCAGCATCAGTGCCAACTGATATGGACCCCCAAATGACTGAACAGGACAGGGCACAGGCAAGGTAACAACACATGTCTCCGACCCCACCCCCACATGATGCAGACAGCAATGTGCACTTGGATTAACTGCCAGCCTAGATGACCATGTGCAATAGTGATTACACACAGACCAGGGAACACATGTCAAGAAGGGGAAAGGAGGAAGAACAGCAGCGGATGACTTTGGGGAACAGAAAATGCAATGCACATATTAACCCTGGCAGTGTATCCATGCGACTGAGCACTTCCCAAAGCTGGTGACACACAACAAACACCCATGTACCTACCCCCTTGCTGCTTCGCCTGTAACCGCCTATCCATGTCAGGGAAGACCACCGCCAGGACACGCTTCATTTGGTGGGTCAGGCGCCGGCGCCCGCGGTTCTTGCCTTCTGGTGAGTCCCCCAGCAGGACCCGGGCGATCCTCCTGGTCCAGCACCGGATGTCCTGCTAGCGTTTCCTCACCTGTGCCAGGCGCCGACTGCGACCCTCCACGGAGATCACGGCCCTGACGGCCCGCTTCCATATCTTCCCCTTCTCGTAGGCGGTTACCTGTGAGGATGCCAAGTGAGAATAGATCACTACACCTGCTCCATGTCACAGAGACACACATTAGAACATCTTTGATTTGTTGAACAGGGCATAGTATGCTGCAAAATAATAGCACCTTTGTCATAGGGACATTGGCCTCTGTGTAAGGCCCAATGCACTACATGGCATTGGAAGTACACAGGTGGCATGAGGGGTGCGACACACTCCCTGATCATGGCACACACTGTACATCACAAGCAACACAAAGCTGATGGCCAGCACCTCCAAGCAGTCACATGCCCCAGGCCACTGACCCAACATCAGCAGACTACACAGACACACACAGATCATTCACCTGCCAGTGGCAACAGCCAATACAAACCTCACTCTGCACATGTGCCACTTGCCTGGAGGGTGTCACAGGCGTGGGGCTAGCCCAGCAAATCAGACACACAGCACGGATCACTTCTCACATCAGATGGGTAGAGCTGTTGCCTCCTCCATGCAGCTGTGGTGCAACACTCCACATAGACACTCACTCACATGACAAGGAACATTCACACACATCAATGTCCAGATCATTTGGACACTCTCACCACAGCTCCACTCAACTCACACACATCTGTTGGTACAGTCACCTGTCACACTGGGGGAACACTGAATCCCCTCAGGACTATAGAACAAGAAGGGCCAAGAGGATTAGCTATGCTGAATGTGCCATGCAGCATGCAGTGAATGTCACAGTAAGCACAATGCAAGTGAGGAGTGCACACATGAACCTCTGCATGACAGACATGAGCCACCCCCCCCCGGGACCCACTCTAAACAACATTTCATGTCTGTCACACCTGGACACAATGCCAGAAGTGCCAATCACAAAAAGAAGGGGCACAGTCAAAGGTAGCGGAGTCAGCACTCACCTGCACCCCTGGTCTACCATACAGGCTGGGGAACTGTGGGAGGATGACATCCAGCAACGCATCATTCTCTTTCTGTGTGAATGGCTGGGCCCTCTCCACAGTCCGCGACATGGTGCCAGAGGAATCACAAGCAGCAGCAGTGGTGTTGAATCAAAGGTTGTGCAGGCAAGTGCCCTCTCATGGGTTCTGGCTGACTTATATCTGCCTTGCTGGGCTATTTCAGTAACAGGAGTACAGAGTGATTGGTCAGACTCATTTGCATCCTACGTTTCCTCCAATCCCTTTAAACATACACCAGTGACAGCATTAGCATTTTTTTAAATTTGCAGCATCATGTCAAGTCAACAACCACTTTGCAACAATGTATAATGTGGCCAACTGCTTTTTCCAGGCCACATGATGGAAAAATGTGATATTTAAACTGGGTATCCATGACAACCAGCATGCATGTAGGCCCTAATACTTGTCCCTTATGTGTCCCCTTGTAATTTTTAAATCCCCACACAGGTACGGTGCGTTTCACACGTACCCCTAGGGCACCACTACTCTAGTGATACGGCCCGTACCCGCGTGTGTACGGCCCGTAGCACTGGCGTATGCCTACGGCAACACTACCATAGTGCTACGGGCCATACACACGCGGGTACGGCCCGTAGCACTATGGCGTACGCCTACGCCAACACTACCATAGTGCTACAGGCCATACACACGCGGGTACGGCCCGTAGCACTATGGCGTACGCCTACGCCAACACTACCATAGTGCTACGGGCCGTACCAGTGTGTATAGGGCCCGTAGCACAATGGTAGTGTTGGCATAGGCGTACGCCATAGTGCCACGGGCCGTACCCGCGTGAGTACGGCCCGTAGCACTATGGTAGTGTTGCCGTAGGCGTCCGTCATAGTGCTACGGCCCGTATCTCTATGGCGTACGCCTACGGCAACACTACCATAGGGATACGTCCCCTACACACGCGTGTACGGGCCGCATCACTATGGCGTACGCCTACGGCAACACAACCATAGGGATAGGACCAGTGTGCACACGTACGTGTGTACGGTCCATACACACACGCGTACTCCTGACCAACCCCTATATAGTGATACAAACGTACACACGCCCTCAGAGCGTGTGTACGGTGCGTTTCACAGCTTACACTGGTGAGAGGAGGCGCACAGGAAAGGAATGGAGGTGTCAGACTCAGACAGGAATGGACATCAAGTCATTGTCAGTGCAGTCCTTCTTGTGTAGAGCCTAGGTGTGCCAGGCAGTGATGTGGCACATGTCTCCTCATGTTTTAACCCAATAGTTGTGTGATGACCTGTGTACACATGTCATGTGTGATGGGGCACTATGTGGCACACTTCCCCTTCACACCTTTAACATGTGTGCATGTAGTACTAACTTGTCAAGCACTGCATCACTGGCATGGCACAGTCACCAACACCCGCAACTGTCCCCTGATGCCAGGTACACAGATGATGACACCTGCCATCTAACTACCAGCGTGCCACAATGTGACTATGTCATGTGTGTGTCATGTGTTCCCATGAGCTTGCTGTTGGTGTTCTGTCAACTGCATCTGCTGTAGCTGCATCCAACATGTGTCTATGTGTAGATGCCCATGTCACACTATTACGCACACCAGGCCACATGTGGAATCACACGTAACGTGTGTCTGTATGCATCGAACAGGGACTTGCGAGCTGAGGACATATCTGCATAGTCTCAATGTCTGTGTGATCAGTTTTGACATGTACCCCTTCATGGCAAGGTGTGTGGTCTGTCCGTTTTCAATGACATGTGACCTGTGCGTCTAGCTTGCCGCCAGCTGTCTGTATGAGATAGGATCCTTCAAATGCACATATGTGGATGTATGTCACTCCTGTAATGTGTCTGGCTGTTCACTCACACTGGTCCACAGCTACTTTCATGGCATGTCATGTAGACCTTGACAATCCACGTTTGTAGCTGGCTCTTGGTAGGAGTATCACCTGGCTGGCATGCGTGTGCAGGATGCATTGCACAGACCAGACTCTGTATGTAGCATATGTGTATTAGCTGTTGAACATGTGCTCAGTTCATTGACATTGGTGTAGTAATGTACTCAATCTTCGTTATTCCTTCCAAATTTCTGCAGGGCGCCGCCTCACCCCTGACCAAAGCCAGACTTGGCTGCCATGAGGGAACGTGACTGCATACGCTGCTACAGATTCCCCCAACAGTTAATTGTGGACCTGACAAACAGGCTGGCACCACACCTCCAACCGCGACACAGTTATCCGACTGGGCTGACCCCCAAGATGAAGGTGATGCCAGCCCTACATTTCTTTGCCACCGGTACGTTTCAATTGACCATAGCTGATGTGGGTGGCATGTCCCAGACCATGTTCAGCCGTGTCCTGCATGATGTTTTAGAAGCCATGTTGGAGCACCTGGATGAATTCATCCATTTTCCAACTCGTGAGCAGTTGACAGGTATCAAGGGTGAGTTCTATGCCCTGGGAGGGATGCCCCATGTAATTGGGTCCATTGATGGGACACATGTGGCTTTGGTACCACCACAGGCACAGGAGGTAGCCTTTAGAAACCGTAAACATTACCACTCCATTAATGCCCTTGTGGTGTGTCTTGCTAACATGCTTATTTCCCATGTCTGTGCACGTTTTCCAGGGTCAGCACATGATGCCTACATCATGAGGCGTAGCAGGGTGCCAGAAATGATGCTGCAGCTGCACAACGAACGAGCATGTCTTGTTGGTGGGTAGACTCTGTTTGTCCAGTATTCAGCAGTATCTTAGTATGTGACGACATCTCCTGACCCACTTCTTTACATGATGTTTCCATGTAGGGGACTCTGGCTATCCCACCATGCCATGCCTGGTGACGCCTCTCCGCAACCCGAGAACAGCTGCAGATCACCGTTACAACAACGCCCATGGGCAGACCAGGCGAATGATTGAGAGGACGTTTGGCCTCCTGAAGAGCCGATTCCGTTGCCTCCACAAGACCGGCGGGTCCCTCCCATATGCACCGGTGAAGGTCTGCAAAATTTTCCTCGTGTGCTGCATGCTGCACAACATGGCAGTGGAGAAAGCTGTGCCACTCATCCTGGATCCCGATGAGCAGGAACATCCACTCGTGGAGGATGATGGCCTTGGTCACGAGGCAAGTTAGGAGGAGGAGGAGGAGGAGGAGGAGGAGGACATCCGGAGTCAGCTCATACGCAACTTCTTCTCATAATGGTGAGTCCCTGGGTCTGAGTGTGCACGCTTGGAGCCTTGTGTGGCATGTGTTGCAATGTGTGTGTCCAGCTGACTGTATGCTAAGTGACTTTGAGGTGTGTGTTGATGTGTTACTCAAGTGCTGATGTCATTCCACACATTTTAGCTGACACACTCAATTGACAACTAGCATGGTGTCAACCTTATTCATGTAGAGTACATGACCATGCATGCGGATGACTATGTTTTTCCTGACTTCTTGTGTGTCTCTCATCCCCAGGTAGTTGCGCATGCTGTCTGCTCGTGGCATCGTTGTGCTCCTGCTATTCCTCATGAGTAATGCAACGTGTGCTGAATCAGCGTTACATGCACGGACATGGTGAAAAGTCTCCTTTGGGTAAGGATTGCAGCAAGGCTTTTTGGGTGTGGTAGTTGTTTGTAATGTGTGGGCACTGCTCCTGTGCAGGTTTTGTTACTATGCATACATGTCGACTCACAATGGGGCACATGACATGTAGCATGACTCACATGAATTGATAGTCACACTTCGTGACAGTCATCTGTTATGGGATTGTGTTTTTTGATGAAGGCATCAATGTGTGTACAACTTCCCTCGGAAACATATGGGAGGCTACGGGTGGACATATTGCGGGACATCCCCATAAGAGGCTCTATGGGGAATTGCAGCCTCTCCGTGTGCAGCAGGGGATGTTTGACTCACCCCCTTCACTTGTGTGCCACTCCCATGGATTCACAGCATCTGTGGAGCAAAGGGGGAGTCCAGTGTAGGTCCCACATGTTAATCCAAAAGACCTGTGAGTCTGTTAATATTGATGCATTTCCATAGGTGTGAGCCTGAGTAATAAAGGTGTTCCTCAGCCTCCAAGGTGCCTCATCTCTGTCAATGCAGGTCTCTTGCCACTGTGCATGCGCCATCTCTGGCATGGTTGTCAAGGATTGTGCATATGAGTCTATGTGTAGATTAGCAACCTGCATGCTGTTCTACATGTATTTGATTCTCTATTGTGCATGAAGTCCATGGCTGTGTATGTGTTTTGGTATGTTGGTCCCCACAACGGGCCGTCAACACCTTCTGGGGTGGGTTTCCTGTGCGCAGCTTGGCCTTCAGTTTCATGATCCGGTGTCCGTCATCTTTGGGGATTGTGCATCCTTTGTCTCTGGGTGTGCCATTGAAAACCGGTCACTCCTTCCTTGACATACACCTGTTGCAGTAGTCCTTTCTGACATCCTAGTCTTTGTGTGGCTATTGTGGCATAGTTCCCAGGACATGCCGCCTGCTGTTGCAGCCACTGCAGCAAGGGCACACGAAGTTTCCTGATTTGGCAACACACACACATCAAAGATGCTCCTCCCATCCTCCATCAACCCATTGATTTGGCTGTCATCAGCTTGTCTGTGCCACAGTTGCGGCCACGCCGTCCCAAAGGCTGGACCGTCTGCACATGTAACGTGCACATTGCACGAGCCTCATGTCCTTGCATGACCCACATCACACTACAGTCTGGTGTTGCAGCCACCCTCAAGCAATGTCCATCCACACATCTGCCGCCAGCTCTCAGGCATACACTGAGCGCACACACAACACCTTTGCATGATGAGTGTGCAACTCCGACTGCCTACACAGCGCTGCCACGCCTTCCAGGCCCTGTCACACCCACCAGGTCATGTCCCTCCTACTCCCCACTGGCTCTGTACCCCGGCAAGGCCATGGGAGTGGGACTCAAGGCTTCTGCATGTAGTATGCTGTCGTTGTGAGGCACATGGCACAGGTATCATCTCTCAGCGTGTCCATCTACAATGTGTCCAGGACCCCCCTCTCCACCATCACATGCACACACAACCTCATCATCAACTCGTATGCCATTGACAGCCAGGTGCTCCTCACCCTCACCAAGGACGCAGACATTGCCAGTTCCAATATTCTAGATTGCATGAGATCCATTGATGAATGGCCGAACAGCAGCCACCTGAGGCTGGACTTGTACAGGACTGAGGTCAACATCTGAGGATTGTCCCCTTACAGCTGGGTCAACTGCTTGTGTCCCACCCGCAGAAGCCTCGCACAAGCACCCAGTGTCCATGCACACAAGATGGTGTGCATCATGGATTGCTTGCTCACATTTGCCATGGTAATCACCAGCATCTGTGCCTCAGACTGCAACACCCTCTGCATTATGCACATGATCTCCAGATAGATCCACTCCAAGGAAAGATGGACAATCCCCCAGGTCCACGACAACATCTGTGTCAAATACTGCCCTGCCCTCTACGGGGCAGCCACATCCAAACTCCCAGGACACTTGTCCACATCCAGGCTGCATCTGCACACCTCAGCTGCAACATCCCGCGCCCCAGCCACATCACCGTCCAGCACAGATAGCTGCAATGGATCACTGTGTGCTGCAGGATGACCTTCAGACTCCCCACCCACACTCAGGAGGCAGGCCACAACCCCGACCCAACACCAACCTTGTACCACTGTCATCCGAGAACCCGTAGTGCCATCTCCGTGCATCCAACCTTGACCTGGCCACCATTCTTCAGATCCACCGTACTCCAGCATGCAGGACATAGTTCTCCCACCTGGGAACACATACCTGGGACTCCCTCCCCGGGAACCTCCAAATGAGGCATTACCTCTACGCCTTAATGATACTCTTCCAAATAGATCTGTCCGCACAGTATTGCAAGCAACCCCTCAGCAGCTTGAGGCCATCACAGGTGAGTATTGTGCTCCATGTCTGCATTGACTGATAAATTGTGACCCATGTGTGTCCTGTACCAGACTCACATCCCAGGGTATGGATGGCTGGAGTTAGTTCAACACTCAGGCATAGTTTGGCATTTACACACACATATGTTGTGGACTAATGCCAAATGACAGCAACATCTCATGAAAAAATTTATTTTTTATTTTTGGTGGGGTAAGTCTTTTGGTAGATGTACTAAGGTGCTCTACCGGGTGCATAGAATCCAAAGTTCACAGGGGGAGATGGCATCCTTGTCAGTTGGAGTCATCAGAGTCCAGACCACAGTGTTGGTCATCATTGGTCAGACTGTGACCAGCAAGTCCATGTGGCAGAGAATGTCATTGGGTGAGGTTCTGCTGTTGCGCCAGTGGGCCAGGTTCCAGGCCAGGTGACCTGGGAGATGTGGATGGTCCGCTGACTCTCACGGTCTTTTCCGTGGACGACCCACCTTCCTTGCGGGACCCTCAGATGCAGGCCTTGACGATGCTTGGGACGCTCCGTCGGATGAATCCTCCTCCTCCTCCCTCCCTGTGGCTGGTGCTGGTCTTCGCCTGGTGGCACAGGGAGGGTTGCCCATGTTGTCGGCGATCCGACGGAGTGAACGGCTCATGTCCGTTTGAACCGCCAGGAGCTCAGCCAGTCTTGCCTCCATCCGTCCTTGGTGTTGTTGTTGACTGGCATGTTGCTCGGCCTGCAGGTCCTTCATCTCGTCGAGGGTCCCCTTCATCTCTGTGAGGCTCGACACTACCTGGCTGATGCCCCTGGTGTCACGCCGGTATGTGTCCAGGATGTGGCGTATGTGTGACATACCGGTTCCCTCAGCTGGCTGGTCAGGTTCTCGCCTCCGCCTGCCTCCACTCCCACCACCCCTGCCCACACGAGCCTGGCCTGCCGTTGTGGGCACATCGGGTCTACGGGACCCCTGAGGGATGGCATTATCTGGGTTGTCTGCCTCCTCCTGGGTGCCCGGAAAACCTTGTCCCTCCTGGTCAGACTGGCTGTGTTGTTCAGTGCGAGCAGGGTTCCTGGGTGTCTCCTGGGATGTGGCAGGAATGGGGGTGGGGGTTGGCACAGATGTACCTGACGCAGGTGCTGCAGGGGCTTGGGCACCAGAGGGGCCAGGTTGGTCGGGGTCATCCACGGAGAGTGGTGAGAGTCGTCGCTGCCGGTGGGATCATCTTCACGCTGAGCCTGGGACTGTGATTGTTCCCCCCCATTGTTGGGGGAGGTCGATGACGTTGCCCTGTGTGTGAGAGAGAGACAATGTTAATGCTGTTTCATGCCACATCCATGTTTCATACATATTCAAGTTGTCACAGATCCTCCAGGTAGTTGGATGTGCCTAGCATTCTTCTCAATGTACACATGGGGATGGGTATGTTGCGGGGGACAGATTGGTATGTTCTCCTGAGTGTTTGACCAGTAGAATTTTGGCTCGGATGCTTATTTTGCGATGGATTGGTCTTGTTGTGTCACATGTCCATTGTGAGAGTGGGTAAATCCGTTGCCTGCCCCGGGGGTGTGTGCTTGTGTGAGGGGGGGTGTGACCGGGCCTGCTGTTGGGTGTAGTGTGATTTGTCATTGGGTCTCCCAGGTGATGTGTCTGTCCCCTCATGGTGCATGCTGGCATGACAGTGAGTTTGAGTGCCTGTGCTAGATATCTGAGCTTGTGTAGTTGGTGTTTGAGTGTACAGTGGTCAGAGGAGGGCCTTGTGCTGCATACAGCAGGGCCAAGTGTCAGCTACCTTGTCAGTACTTTGCCAGTCCCTGTGCATTGGGCATGGTGCATGGGTATGTACCTAGGCCATATGGGCTGAGGGCATTGGTGTCTGCTTCGGAGTTGCACAATGTGTTGTGTGAGCCCCACCCTCCCAGCATCCCGGACATCCAGTCTTGTGTTTGTGGTTAGTGTGGCCTGGGACACGGCATTGCCTTCATATGTGAATGGGGCATGGAGACGCTAGTGGCATGAGCGTGGTTTTTGAGTGTGGTTGTGTGCGGTGAGGGCTTGGGGGACGTTGCGTGCATTTTGTGTATTTGTGGTGTGGATGGCATTCCCCCCAGGTTACGTGAGTTGTTTGTGTACTCACCAGGCTCTGCGACTCCTTCAAGTCCGTGTATTCCCACCGACGGAAGCATGGCCATCACCTTCTCCTCCCAGGGATGGTAATGTATGGGTCTGCGGGGCAGCCCGCCTCCAGTGATGTTACTCTGGGCGTATTCCTCGTTCATTTTCCTCTTGACTGCCCTGCGCAGATTGTACCACCTGGCTTGGCATTCATGCCTGGTCCTTCGGATGGGCGCAACAGCATTCACCTTATCGACGATCCTCTGCCACAGGCTTGTTTTTTGGGCTCTGCTGGTTTGTCTGACCAATGTTCCAAACAGCTGTGGCTCGACTCTGTTGACTTCGTTGACGAGGAGGTAAAAGTTCCGCCCTTGTGAACTTTGGATTCTTGTCTGTGGGCATGGTGTGGGGTGTGGGTGTGGATGGTTGTGGGTGTGTGGGTGTGAATGTGACGGTGTGTGTGTGAATGTGAAGAGGGGGTGTTTGTGAATGAGGTTGTGTGAAGGTGTGTAAGTGAAGGTGTAGTTAAGGTGTAAGTAAGGTGCAGTTATTTGTCTGTGGGGTCTGTCAGCAGTGGGTCTGTTGCAAAGGCTCATGGGTTGTGCATGTGGGCCCTTTTTATTGGTTCATTTGTGGGTGTAGCTGGGTTTGAATTTGTGGTGGGTGTGTTATAAGAGGTGGTTGTGATTTAGGGCCTCTGTTTGCCTGTTTGGATGTGCCAGGTCAGTCAAAGAGATGTATTTTGTCATGTTGACGTGTTTTTTGGTGTTGTGCGAGTCGAATTGACCCTCCTTGTGCTGTTTTACAGTGTCCTGGTTCTGTACGAGTATTTTTCGCGTCAGTACGGTCCATACATACGCGATGCTGGGTGAGGGTGCTGGGGTACGGTGTTGGGGTACGGTGCGTACAGGTGCGGGGCTGTGCTACGGTGTTGGGGTACGGTGCGTACAGGTGCGGGGCTGTGCTACGGTGTTGGGGTACGGTGCGTACTGGTGCGGGGATGTGCTACGGTGTTGGGGTACGGTGCGTACAGGTGCGGGGCTGTGCTACGGTGTTGGGGTACGGTGCGTACAGGTATGGGGCTGGGCTACGGTGTTGGGGTACGGTGCGTACAGGTACGGGTCTGGGCTACGGTCCTGGGGTACGGGGCGTACAGGTGCGGGGCTGGGAGACGGGCCTGGGGTGCGGCGCGTACAGGTGGGGGGCTGGGGTACGGTCCTGGGGTACGGGCGTACAGGTGCGGGGCTGGGAGACGGGCCTGGGGTGCAGCGCGTACAGGTGGGGGGCTGGGGTAAGGTCCTGGGGTACGGGCGTACAGGTGCGGGGCTGGGAGACGGGCCTGGGGTGCGGCGCGTACAGGTGGGGGGCTGGGGTACGGTCCTGGGGTGCATCACTTTTAAGAATTAATAATGCTTATAAAAATGTATTTTTATTTTGGGTGGATTTTATTTTTGAATTTACACTTTAGAATGATGTTTGTTATTTAATTTAATATATTTCCATCATGTTGATAGTGCTGTATCATTTTTTCAATTTTGTTCTACGTTTAAAATAAATATATAAAATGTATTTACACTAATATTTAACATAAAATATGTTCATATTTATTTTTGAGTTCGCCAGAACTAGGAAATTTGTGAAATTCATGCATGCATGTATGAGGATTTATATACTGCAAACCTGTATGAGGAATTTCGGGTAGAAAGAAAGTGTAAGGAGGGAATGCAGGTTGGACACAGTGAAGACAAGAAAGATTTCCACACGAGTCCATTTATCAGAAAGTTAGACTTGGATAAAGTGAATTCTAAATGGGTTAGCCGAAGCAAAAATAGAGTGTGAAAGGTCATTTGAAAATCTGTCACAACACTTTAAAAATCTTATGTTTCGGGGGGGCATGGCCAGTTGGAGCCTGAGATGTTATGTAGTCTTGGAGCTCCCAGGGGGACCACCTTTTGCTCACCAGTCGCTGTGGCCCTGGGACACTCAGTATCTGGTAGTGCGGCTTAAAACCCGGGCTGGTTTGCTGTGCAGTGGAAGTGACTGTCACTGGTTTAGGCTGAACTCCTCCTGTAATTTTCCTCTACCCTTTAATCTTCCTACAAGAAATGGTGTGTGGACATTGTAGTGTCTTGTGAGTTAAAGATGATGGGACCCTATTGATTCCTGATGGACTCCGTAGAACAGTGAAGTAAGTGCGTGGGTGATGGAATTCATTATGTAGAATGTTCAGTGAACGGTTACACAATCTGAGGAATAAAGATGTGTAATACAAAGCTCTGTGTGTGGCAAGATAATTTGCATGTACCTGGTCAGGGGAGGACACTACAAATGGTGATGAGATAGGGGATTACATAAACCACGCAACCCGAAGAGCCGAGAGTGGCCCCGGAGAGTTTGCACAGTCCAGCGAACTGCTTTTACATGCCAAAATCGACAGGTGGAGTATGTGGAGTCAAATATCCACTCTAGTCAGTGCAAGGCCCATGAAGAAAGTGAAGACTTTACAGAAAGTGTGTTTGTCGCCGGCTAGAAAGTTTTCTGGTAAAGTCGAGACGAGATTCTGCACTACAGCCTAACACAGAGCTGGCATTCATACAGTACAACAACATTACAGTCAGCGACAACCAGGTACAGAAATGCGCAAAAGGCATTCATTGCTGAGTGCAAGCAAGTGCTAAAGGAGGAAAAAGTATTGAACCAAAAGAAACACTAAAGTCAGAGACAACCAGGTACGGAAAGTGCAACCAGCAGTGGGAGCCAGGTGCAAGAGCATGCTGTTGAGTAGAAACTAATACATAGAGAAAAGGCTTACCAGGGCCTGAGTAAAGAGAGCGATCCAACCGTAGCACCAGGCCGACACCCAAGCAGAAGCACTGATGTTGTGCTTACCAAACTGGTGAATCACATCAGACTGACTGAAAGGCCATGAGCGGTGGTTAGAATAGTGACATTTTCTTTTCCAGTGGCTGCTGAAACGAGTGCCAAATACGGTGCCTCCGCCTTCTTGAAACCACTGTCTCTCTTAGATACTGCCAAAAAGCAAAATATTTGTGATAGATGGACTGCTTGGATTGAAACCTTTGATGATTTCATTGAAGCAATGGAAGAAGTAAATGACAAAAAAGATCATTAAATATCTGAAGAATTTGGTGTGTGAAAGAGTAAAAGAAGTGATAAAGAAAATACCGCCCAATGGTGAAGTGATGTATCGTCAAATCAAAGAGTTGCTGAACACCATGTTCAATCCTTTGCCAAATGTTGACTATGAAAGGTACATTTTCAACCAAGAAAGGCATAAATATGGTGAAACAATGGATGAGTTTGTAGAAAGACTTGATTCACTCATCAAGCATTGCAAGTTCAACAAGTTCAATGATAAAGAAGATATGCATCTCAGAGTAATAGATGGATGTCTCAATGATTCATTCTGACGATGAATGCTGAAAGAGACACTCAGTTTGCAGCAAATACTCATGGCTGCCAGAGAGGAAGAAAGAGGTGACAGACAAGCAGCTAACATGGAGGTCAGAACAGCCCAATATGAATCAGCGCTGAGTGTGAAAAATATGTTGGAACACAAGGTAGTAGGCCATTAAGTAATTTCTCCAAAGTAAAGAAAGTTTTGTTTCTGATGAGGATTTTCTTTTCCACATGAAGGTAAATGTCCAGCCATTGGACATATATGCAAAGGATGCAAGAAAGAACACCATTTTGTAATGGTTTTCAGAGCAAGGGAAAGATCAAGTGCATCACGTCGAGATAAAAAAATGAAGAAAAGATCAATTGCGTCATGTCGAGGTTTTCAAAATGGATGCCAGAAAATTCAAGAGATGTTTCAACCATGCCCACAAGGCAACGTGGCAACATCAGTTGAGGGAAGTACATACTGAACAACGTTGATTGTCGTCAAATGCCTCTCCAGAAAATGTTAACCATCATTGTCAAGTGACAGTGCGGAAGATGGGTATGTGATGTCAATGTTGACCCCTGGATGACGTGTGCATGTAGGATTAGCTTCTTGCAAGAAAGAATGCTGGTCAAAGCTAGGGTGACAAGTGAAAGCATGAAATTAATTTGAACACTGTCCCAAAATCACACTGAAAGTGAATAGGTGCGCCACACCTTTTTTTTTATAGACAGTGGTACGTCACTAAACATTATGCCAGTGGAAAAGTACAATGAACTGTTTCCAGTGCCCCGTTTAACACCGTTGAAAATCAAAGTGTACACGTGGACTGCTTCGACACCACTGCAAGTCAAGGTTTATTAATAGCAACTGTGAAGCATAAAAAGACAAAAGTACAAGCGCCAATTCATGTTCTGCAGGCACTTCATCGAGTGCATGTTTACTCAGTTTCAGTATTGTTGCTGAGCTGAGGCTGAACTCTTCTAAACCACAATGTCAATGCCTATCATGAGATAGTGAATCAGTTTCCATTCTTGTTTCATGGACTAGGGAGCCTTAAGACCATGAAAGTGCAACTTCACATAAATGAGGACATCCATTATGTTGCTCAACAACAACTTCATCAATTTGCATTTCATTTAAAAGAGGCTAGTGAAAAAGAACTTGAGACACTATTAAAATACAACATCATTGTGCAGTCCACTGGTCCGACGCCATGAGTATCACCTATAGTGGTAGTGCCAAAGAAGGATAGTGGAGTAGCCGTGCACATCTGTATTGATATGTGTTAAGCAAACAAGGCAATCGAAATAGAACAACATCCAGGTCCAAAAATTACTGACAGGATTAGGCAGAGGAACAGAGCTAAAGTATATTACCGCCTTAATTTGAACAGAGGGTATCACCAACTCAAATTAAAAGAAAATTGCAGATACTTTACTACTTTTTTGACTTATGTTGGATTATTTAGATACAAAAGGCTGAGGGGCAGATTTACAAGCCCCCTGCTCCACCAGTACGTCACTTTTCATGATGTACTGTTGGCGCAGGGGGCTCCTCCATATTTACAAGGACAGGAAAAGCCACACTGCGTGACTTTTCCTCTCCTTGTAAATACAGCCCCTTCACATGCAGCACTTTGCATTGAAGGGACGTTCCATGGGTGTTGCTGTGGGTGTTCACATGCAACACCCAAGGAACAAAACACATCTCCAGATTACAAGAAATCGTAAATCTGGAGATGCGTCTGAATGCTACGCCACCCTAGAGGTGGCGTAGCGAGGCGCAACGGGGAGAAATTTTTTAATTTCTCCAAGTTTTTTCCTCTTTCAATAAATGCTGCTTTCTATGGCACACATTGAAAGAGGGAAATGCATGTAGTGATTGTCTTTGTGCAAGAAGGTGCCCCTTCCTAGTCAAAAATAATCTGCCCACGACGCAGGCACCTTTGCTCCATGGTGCAAGGGTGCCTGCGCCAGTGCATGGCTGCAGTTTGTGCGCCAGCATTGGGGGAAGAACAGAGATGCGACATATTCTTGTAAATATGTCGCATCCCTGTGCTTCGGAAGTGCCGCAGCGTGGCGCCGCCAAAGAGGTTGCGGTGCCACGCTGCAGCACTTCCTTGAAGATCTGCCCCAAAGTTTTGGAGTGTCATCAGCTGCAGAACTCTATCAGAATGTCATTCGTCGCATGTTACAGCCAGTAACAAATGCTTTAAATTACAGTGATGACATACTATTTTTTTGGGTCACACGAAAGGATCTAATAGAGCTCTTACACAAGTGTGTCGTATATTTGCCGATGCAGGATTCACTATAAAAGTGGCAAAGTGTGAGTTTCATAAAACCAAGCTCAAGCTCTTTGGTCATATCTTTTCTGACAGGGAAATGACTCTGGATCCAAATAACGTTCAAGCCTTGTTATCCACTTCACCCTCACAAGATGTAACTATGCTGCGATCCTTCTATGGCCAAGATTTATGTTCAAAGTCCATATGTGACTATGCCACTGTAAGTGCCCCATTGAGAGACTTAAAAAAAACTAAATGTATTATTTCAATGGTTGCACGAATGTGAACAAAGCTTGAAGAAAATCAAGCATGCAATTGAGAATGCCATTGAAGTTGCATACTTTGATCTGAAATTGTAGAAGGAGGATGCTGTTGATGCAAGCCCAGTGGGGTTGAGTGCCAACCCTGCTCCGCACACTGGACATCCCAATGCTCCAAGACACATTGTGGCTTATGCTAGCTGAAGTTTGACATCTGTGGAAATGTGGATTTTCCTGACCAGTTATGCCCCTATCTTGGACCCCAACGATTCCCTTATACATATTACAAGTACATGTATGTTCTTCCCAGTTCCAGTTTTGAAGACGCAAACACATGTGCGTCCACCGTTAACATGTCCTCCTTCAGATCCGCCATGAATAGGCTGGATATTCTGTTCCTATGATGAGAGGCCACCGACTTTATGTGGTTCACTTACTCCATTTTTGCAGTTCAGGCGACTAGGCCCTGAATTCTGCCATCAAGCCTTTTCTGTTTCCTACCTCTGGCAGCCCCCGCTCGAGCTCGCTGATGTGCCCATGAACTTTGTTCTACTCCCTGCGTGGCTACCAGCTCAGCCCGGCTCAGTCCGTTGCCTGCCAAGATTCTATTCAGCCTTCAAGTTATCTGCTTTTTCTCCGCATCCAATGCATTCCTGTCTAGTAGATTAAGTAAACATCCTGCCAGCTACCGAACAAAAGCCCGGATCCCCTGTCTTTATGTAAAGTAATTCATAGCCCTGTCGTTATGGAAGATTTCTGCCCTTGCATTCCATGTAGACATCTAGACGCACTCACAGTCAGTATAGAATAGATTCTGTTCGAAAGACCTTCCCTTTTGGATAACATAGTTCTTTAAACATAGGATGTTAGATATGATTTGGGACTAGGTTGACTTGATCCCCAGACTTCTGTCGCCACATATAGAGCTAAATGTCAAGTCCCCGTCACCCCCTAGTTGCACGTCAAGCACACGTCATGCTGCTGCGCGCGCATCTCTGCCAAATATTTCTGCTGACATTGCGAAATTATTCTCCAGATACGCCCATTTTGTGACATCACACCTAATGACGTTTCCCAGTTACACCCAGTTACACCCATTTCAATTACGTATGTATAGTTTATCTATCATTATCAATTGTTACGCCTCTTGCCTCTGTTTCAATGAAATGTCTATTCTATAAAAGTAATTGATTATTAATAAAGTGTTGTACTTCACTTCCTGAACCTCCATGGTGATGGAATATGAAGCTCCCAATTGCAATTGATTCTTTGGAATAAAGCCCGTTCCGAACCTCTAATACCACGGATTCTGCCTCTTATTTTACTGAGCTATTTTATTGACTTCCCGTATTGATTTAAGTAAAATTATTTACCACATAATTGGCGCCCGAACAGGGACACTTTCTCATCTCACGCGCCGGTGGTGCGTTGCAGGCCCGGTCTCCTGCCACAGCTGGACGGACAACTACGCGTACCAGCAGGATTTCCTGTATCTCCCTCCGGTCAAGCGGGGGCGACTGAGGCTGCGATCAACACCCAGACGAGGCAGTGAGAAGTGCGAAGTATCCCGACCAGAGCCTAGCTGAGAGAGCAAGATCCGAGGTATACAGAGTCCCGCCAGGTTTCGACGCCCTGGTATCCTGAAGTCCCGCAGATGTCGAGTCGAGTCCAGTCCGGTCCCATTCAGTCCCAAGGCCTTCCGTTTCCGAGCTACCCGGTGAGTACCATTGCTGGGGAGGCGTTCTGACGTGCACATAAGTTGTGCCGGTCAAGACGGGTTTGGGTACACAAATCCGGTCTGCACTGTTTTAGCAGTGTATCTGTACTGTTTAGCAGTATATCTAGTATGTCAAGTAAATAAAATTCAGACTAACCCAGTTAATGCGGGGTATTAACGGGGTCTAGTTCCGTAGATCATCATTATTATTATTATGTCAAGTATATAAAATTCAGACTAACCCAGCTAATGCTGAGTATTAGCGAGGTCCAGTTTCCATAGAACATTATCATTAGTGTTTACTAAATATTAAATGTCAAGATATGTTAATATGTTCTGTATAGTGTGGTATGAATGACTGTTCATTGTGTTTATCGTATTAAGTGTGTCCAGGATTAAATATTAGATCAGTTCAGTTTAGGATTAAAGTATCAGATCAGTTGTCAATATGCCGCTCTTTTCGAAATTAAGACAGATCACGACTAGAAAAGGGGTACTCGAAGAAGCTGTTCCCATTCCTCCTAGGGACACTCCAGGGTACTTCATGTATCATAAACATGGCTTAGATGCTATATTATTTCTTGATTTATGGGTAGAGTACACTAAGGAATTACCAGAAAGTCACAAGTGGCCCGCAGCTGGGACCTGGAATGCAGATTGTATTATGAAAGTCGAAGAAGAGTTGCGGAAGAGGAAAGCTAGACAGTCACAGAAAGATGCCATTGAATTATGGCGTAAAGAATCATATAGACGTACCGAGAAAGCGCTCAGACAGGAAAAGAAAAGTGAAGGAAGTTCAAGTAAAGTCCGAGAAAATATATTAATCGAAGAAAGTACACGAGAAAAATCAGAACAAGTAAATAGACAAAGAAATGCCCTTATGAATGGTATGTATCCTCTCCTGACCGAAGGGTTACCTAAGGCTATTCCGGAAATGCCAAAAGACTTGCCAACGCCATTGTTTCCGATAAAAGTACATCCTAAGGAACATCCCAGAACCGCAGAGGATGTTTTTCTTTCTTCGTACTTAGATGACATAGCTCCCGAATATGCTAATACCGCACCACATAGACCGCCCGCCGGGGGGGTTCAACACCAAGACCTTGCGTCTGTACCTCTGCAACAACAAACTCCGATACAAGTTCCGATAAGTACATCCGTTCCTACAGCTGCTTCTACAGCTGTGCCCACGCCTATAGTCGCTGTATCACGTTCAACAAATCCTTTTACGTTCGACACCCCAGAAGGTGCTGTCGGAGGCACACCAATTCCTTCTTTGGTTTTATCCACTCCCCCCAGAACACATAAACTTACCTTTCAGGACTCAGTACGTGAACGTACGCCTAAATTCGTAAATTCCCGCACGCTTAAGGAACTTCTGGTGGATTGTAGATATGACCCTGTGCCTGGCACAGAGAACGATATGATCCTGGCATCATTACGCATCCGACGAGCTACCATGTATTTACAGAAGCTACCAGGAATGACTACACATTTAGATGATATATATCATTTTGTCCAGTCAGGGCGAGACCCTGAATGTATTAACCGAGCTATGAAATACCAGAAAGTAGAAATACAGGGGGAATTGTTACGTTTCCTCATAAATTGTGTGATCAGAAATCAAGATCGGCCGGGGGTAAACCCGGAAGTAATGCAAATTCTTACCAAATGGAGCCAGAATATATCGGAGGGGAAACATAACAGGCAAACATGTATAGTAGTCATGTGTCGAAAGATCCGTAAAGAAATAGAACGCATACACGAAGAAAGATTAGCGGTAGACGAGTTTGAACAAAACGAGGAGGAGGAAGAATTAGGACTGCCCACGGGACAGTCAGAAACCATAGCCTATGTAGGCAGAGAAAGACCCTGTAATAATAATGGATGTTTTACTGATTCGATACGTCCGATACGTCCAGACACAATAAGAAATTTCCAAACACCTATAATACATACAAGAAAGATAAGGTCCCCCGAGCATTTGTTTCAGGCTGCTGACAAGCTACTCCGAGAGCATAGGGGCTATCATTTACTTGATTCTATGGACGAACAAGAACTAGCCAGGTCAGCCGTTCATTGGGCCGACAGTCCTGGAAAATATAGTGATGACACAGTAGCACACGCGTTTTTGAATCTCACCCCAGATGAGCAGCGTTTAGCTGGGATTTACATGATTCAACAACTCCTTATATTATATAAAAGCCAACATTCTGATCCTGGTCCTCTACCAAATATATTAACTGAATTACTCGCGAATAGATGGAGAAGTTCAGGTACTGAGCTAATTAGCGAAATATTAGAACACAGAAAACAGTATTTTCTTTTTATTTGTCCAGAACATGTCCCACTGTCTATTAAGGAAAGAACGACGCATTACATAGATAGACAGAATCCTTTAAGAGAAGTGCACCCAATAAAAGGCGAAGACGATCAGTTCAAACGTGTATTTGTATATGCACCCATAACTAAAATGGAATTATTAGAAATGAAGAAGGTAGTACCCAGTCATGAAAAAGATCCAGCGGGTTTCCACCGTGACCTTAAAGACATGTTACTCATGGGAGAATATACCTATCCCGACCTTATGACAATATTAAAAGTATTACTGCCTGCTGGCATTTATGAAAAACTCAAGGAAAAAGAGTGGGAGATAGGAGATCAAAAGATAGAGTGGACAGCATTAGAAAATGAAGAAAAGGCCCGAACTGCAGGAGCAGGACTCGGGGAAAAGACTAAATTACTACCAGGTCTACTAGTACAGGTATTGCCACGTTTGTTAGCTACGAAAAAAGAAGATTGGGGTGCAATTTCAGCTTGTAAACAAAAGTCAGATGAAGATACTAGTGATTTCTATGCCCGATTCGAGAAATGTTTTGGTATAAATAGTGGAATAAAAGCAAGTAGTGAATCGTATCCACATCTGTTTGTGACTAAATTAGTTGAAAATTCCCTGCCCCAAGTTAAGAATAGAGTATTGAAATTTGAAAGTACCTGGCAAGGTAACACTCCGTCTCAAATGTTACAAATGTTACAGTACCATCACAACAGAATTAGAGAGGAACAAGAACATGAACATAGACGCATGAAAGACACGAAAATGAAGATGCTAGTTTCCCAGACAGTTCCAACAGACAGTCATAAAAAGGGTATGATACTCTCCAGTGATCCAGCCAGTTCTGTGAAAGGGACATGCAACTATTGTAAACAGCCAGGTCATTATATACACGATTGCCCAGTATTAAAACGTAATATCGCCGCAGGTATAACAAAAGAGAGACCACGGCCACCTAGACAGGATCAGAACAACCATGGAACTCAGCAACATGCACAGTCCATGCCAGCTCCACAACAGTTTGTGCCAGCTGCACCACCGTTGCCCGTTGCTGCCACACAAACAACGACACGACAAATGTACCAAACCGCACAGTACGAATATCCTGATTATCAACGATACTCATGAAACAGCCTAGAGAAGGAAGTCGGCTTACCCCTTATCGAGGTTCCTGTAGATCAAGAAGGACCTTATGTACATAGTGAACTATTAGGCCAAGATAGAAAATTCTTACTTGATACTGGGGCAAGCCGAACAACAATAAAACGTAGTGAAGTTCCAGGGGTACCCCTCTCAGGCTCACAGAATGTTTCCCTTGGTTTTTCAGGAAAACCTATTATTAATGATGTATCACAGCCTCTCCCACTTACAATAGGACCATTGACACGAACTACAGACTTATTGCTTACTAAATCATGTCCAGAAAATCTGTTAGGTATAAAAACACTGAAAGCTCTAGGAGCTATAATATGTTGTTCTCCGGAAGGAGTAAGATTATTTTTGCGCGATTTCAAAGGGCACTATGTGTCCCGAGACATGGATCACAGATTACAGACTTTACCGACACACTTATGGGCACAAGGCCCTACCGACGTTGGTTGCATGAACATTACACCATATCGAGTCACACTCAAAGCAGGAGTGGTACTACCACGAATGCGACAATACAAGTTACCTCCAGATGCTGTAGTGGCTTTACTGCAAATCATTGACGAGCTTATTGCCCAAGGAGTGGTTGTGGAAACAGACTCCAATGTATGTAACTCCCCGATAATTCCGATTCTTAAACGAACTGATCCAAAGGCCCCGCCAGTATATCGATTAGTTATTGATCTGCGCGAATTAAATAAGTGCATTGTACCACAATACCCTGTGGTCCCAGATATTTCGTCATTATTGACAGCGATTGATTCTGAAGCGACTTTCTTTACTGTAATTGATCTCAAGAATGCTTTTTTCAGCGTCCCAATAGATCCGGAAAGCCAATACTTGTTCGGTTTTAGTTTAAATGGACGAAGCTTTAAATTCACACGCGCACCTCAAGGATTCACAGAAAGCCCCAGCATCTATAGCCAAGAGAACTTGACAGTATCCACATGCCAGTTAACACTGCTCTGCTTCAATATGTCGATGATCTACTGATCACCGCCCGAAGCGAACCCGAATGTGAAAAGGCATCACTGACGGTTTTACAGTTTTTGGCCGAAAAAGGGCACAAGGTGTCCCCTTTTAAGCTGCAATTCTGTGTACAGCGAGTTATATACCTTGGTCACTCGCTGTCCAAGGAGGGAAGGCAGCTTACACCTGATCGCATCCAGTTAATTGATAATATGCCGATACCCAAGACACAAAAGGAGGTGCGGGCTTTTATAGGCCTCACTTCATACTGTAGGCAGTGGATCCCTCAATATGCATTTCTAGCAAAACCACTCATTCAGTTGACAACACAGGAGGCAGCCACGTCGACTGTCCTCCCTTGGACCCAAGAACATACACAAGCCTTTGAAAGCTTAAAGAAAGCTTTATGTCAAGCACCTGTTTTAACAACGCCATGTTACAGTAAGCCTTTTACACTCTTTGTTACAGAGCGCGAAGGTACTGCTTTGTCAGTACTCACACAGGAACAAGCAGGATCGCACAAACCATGTGCCTATTTCTCTAGTACATTAGATCCCGTAGCTCAGGCTCTTCCTGCGTGCCTGAAATCAGTAGCAGCAACAGCTTTAGCAATAAGACAAAGCGATGCCATAGTATTAGGGCATCCATTGACAGTACAAGTACCACATGCAGTAGAGGTTCTTTTGAACCGAACGCAAACACAACATTTGACTATAGCAAGACTTACTGGTTACGAATTAACATTATTCCAGCCACACATAGAAATCAAACGCTGTAATACATTGAACCCTGCTACACTTTTGCCAGTAACTGAAACAGATCCATTAGCACATGATTGTAGTGAAGTTATTACTATTACAACTAAACCCAGACAAGACTTGACAGATGTCCCGTTGTTAGATCCAGACCTGACGTTGTATGTAGACGGCTCATGTATGAGAACAAGTACAGGAGAATTAGTAGCTGCTTATGCAGTCACAACAGATACTGAAGTCATTGAAACAAACTGTATAAATATTTTGTCCGCTCAAGCAGCAGAGCTCGTCGCTCTGACACAAGCCTGTATTCAGGCCACAAATAAGAAAGTTAACATATACACAGATTCACGTTATGCATTTGGAGTCGTTCATGATTTCGGCGTGTTGTGGCGAGAGAGAGGTTACTTAACTTCCCATGGTGCCCACATTCAGCACGGACCCCTCATTCATGCTTTATTAGAGGCAATACATCTACCTACTGCAATATCGATTATGAAATGTAAAGCCCACACGAAAATCACTGATATCATTTCTCAAGGCAATGATCTAGCTGACAGAACAGCTAAACAGACTGCTCAAGCTCACACAACTGACCTGACAAAGACAATAGTTCCGATTCCAACATATTGCATGACAGTTAAGGATCCCACTCTTGATGTAGTTGACATACAGACACATGCTACACCAGACGAAATAAAGAAATGGACTGAATTAGGAGGGATCCAAACTGACCAGGGATGGATGACGAAGGAAAAATCTGTATGGTTTCTTCCTGACTCTATGGTCCAAGTAACCATAAACACAATACATGGTCCAGCGCATCTAGGAGAGAAAGCTATGCTAGACAGTATTCAACACATTTGGTTCAACAAACATTTACGAGCAGCGGCTAAACAAAAGGTCCGTACCTGTATGATATGTTGTCAGTTTAACCCAGGTAAAAGCATTTCCGTAGAACAGGGTGGATTTCAGCCTCCTGATCACCCTTTTGAAGTCCTCCAGATGGATTATATTCAGATGGAACGATGTCGAGGATTCAAATATGTTCTCGTAGTTGTCTGTGCTCTTTCCCGTTGGACCGAAGCCTACCCAGTCTCAGATTACACTGCTCCGACTACTGCCAAACAGTTAGTTCGAGAATTCTTCCCACGGTACGGTTTACCACGTGCTGTCTATTCAGATAACGGCCAGCCGTTCGCATCCGAGCTAATGAAACATGTTTCACTCCTGTTAGGATATCAGTGGAAGTTCCATTGTGTCCGACACCCCGAGGCAGCAGGTCTCGTGGAACGACACAATCAAACTTTGAAAATCAGATTGTCCAAAATATGTAGCGATAAAGGTGTCGATTGGATAGTAGCCTTACCAGTTGCACTCTTTTACATGAGAATGGTAGCACATTCTCGAACAGGGCTATCCCCGTATGAAGTGATCTTTGGTAGACCACCAAATATGTGGGGGACGCCTATACCTCGTAAAATAACTGATGTTGACTGTAATATGCTGACAGACTACCTGGCTTCCTTGATGTCTGCACTACAATCTTGTCGTTCACAGGTAGCTGCAGCTTTTCCCGATAACACTGAAGTAAAGCCTCATGACGTGGTCCCCGGAGATTTAGTTTTTGTTCGCAATTTCGACCGGAAGACCCAACTGGAGCCAAGGTGGAAGTCTCCTAAGCTGGTTCTACTCACCACCAGGACTGCCGTGAAAATCGAAGGCAGGAAGGGGTGGCTGCATTCAAGTCACATCAAAAAATTTCATGGACTATCCTCAGACATAGACATTGTGCCCTACACTACCTCACAGACTGATTCAAAACTTCCTTTGGTAGAAAAATTAGACTCTGAAAAATATAGAATAAAACTCCGATCTGGCAAGTCAGACGATTTGATTGTTTAAGTCCTCTTCAAGGTGAATCGGTCGAATTTGTCTCTGACATGTATCCTCTAGATCGGAATCATCAAATGCTCCTAAAAAGGCGTGTATATTATAAGACTTTCCGCAGTCATTGTACAGTAACATTATTGATTTTGTTTTTTCTAAGTTCTTTGATCATCATAACTAGTGTATTGCTTCATATGTATTATCCTATTTCTACACATGCTCATAATATTACTGCTGAACATTCTTTTAGTGAATTACCTCTGCATGAGTTATCCTACAGATTTGCGCTGCGTAATAACACTTTCATTGGTATGTTACATCATTCCCATCAGACTAGTAATGCTACCAATTGTTGGATATGTGGCCGACTCCCTCCCTATCAGAATTATAAGGGAACCCTGCCTCTTTTTCCATATCCGTTCACACATAATGGTTCCTGTGGAGCATGGTTTAGTTTAATCAATTCCCTAGATTCAAATTCAGTGGGTTATCAAGATAATTGGGTATGGGGAAACCTGAACCTAGTTTTGCTTAAAGTCTGCTACCCTGACAAGGAGGGACTTCCCAAACGAACAGGAACTGATCTAGAAAATGAAGTATATGGATTAGGTAATTTTACACTTAATCTTATGATCCTGAATGTTGAATCTGAACCTGCACCAATTCTGCCCGCTATGACAGTGTTTCCAGTTAAAGGTGAATTGTGTGTAAGAAAGAATGGTTCCATACATATGGGCCATAGTAGATGCACCACTATAATAGAATTCAATGATCAAGGCAAGTCGTCATTTAGAGCTTCTCCCCATTCCTACTTCATATGTGGTCAGACTGCATATATACGTCTGCCTCCAGATTGGGATGGTACCTGTTATATTGGATTCCTTTTACCACCAGTTTTTCTAGCACCTCCTGATTATCATAGAAATAGTCATTTATTACATAATAGAGAACGAAGAGATCTCCCAATTGTCGATTATACTGAGACAGCATGGGAAAAGTATACAGATTTTAATAAAGGACTCTTTCCATATATAGGTACAGTCTCCAATAGTAAACTGATACGTAGATTAACTAGGACCCTTGAAGCCGTAGTGAATGAAACTATTTCCGCCTTAGGCAATTTGACAGAGGAGCAATCTGTGATGAGGATTGTTGTCCTTCAAAATCGTCTTGTCCTTGACGTCATCCTGGCCGATAGGGGCGGAGCTTGTAGGGTCATCGGGTCAAGTTGCTGCATATTCATCCCAGAAAATTCACCATCTGTATATAAAGCTATAACCCGCCTTCACAAGATCGTAAGCCAGATACACCAGAATCCAGGAACCTGGACTTGGTCCAGTTGGTTTTGGAGTGTGTTGTCAGCCTGGGGATGGAGAATTCTATCCTTCCTAGGTATTGGCTTTCTCATACTATTCAGTTGTTGCTTATGCCTGCAATGTGGTCCAGCGATTTGTGGTCTGTGTGCCACATCGTGTATTCCACACCAGGGTTTTCACTCAAGATCCCGAAAGAAAAAAGGAGAACAAATGATGCTATATGAACAGATCGATGGATTAATGAAGATTGATGTCTCTTGAAGGGCAAGTAGGGGCAAGGAGGGAATGTGGAAATGTGGATTTTCCTGACCAGTTATGCCCCTATCTTGGACCCCAACGATTCCCTTATACATATTACAAGTACATGTATGTTCTTCCCAGTTCCAGTTTTGAAGACGCAAACACATGTGCGTCCACCGTTAACATGTCCTCCTTCAGATCCGCCATGAATAGGCTGGATATTCTGTTCCTATGATGAGAGGCCACCGACTTTATGTGGTTCACTTACTCCATTTTTGCAGTTCAGGCGACTAGGCCCTGAATTCTGCCATCAAGCCTTTTCTGTTTCCTACCTCTGGCAGCCCCCGCTCGAGCTCGCTGATGTGCCCATGAACTTTGTTCTACTCCCTGCGTGGCTACCAGCTCAGCCCGGCTCAGTCCGTTGCCTGCCAAGATTCTATTCAGCCTTCAAGTTATCTGCTTTTTCTCCGCATCCAATGCATTCCTGTCTAGTAGATTAAGTAAACATCCTGCCAGCTACCGAACAAAAGCCCGGATCCCCTGTCTTTATGTAAAGTAATTCATAGCCCTGTCGTTATGGAAGATTTCTGCCCTTGCATTCCATGTAGACATCTAGACGCACTCACAGTCAGTATAGAATAGATTCTGTTCGAAAGACCTTCCCTTTTGGATAACATAGTTCTTTAAACATAGGATGTTAGATATGATTTGGGACTAGGTTGACTTGATCCCCAGACTTCTGTCGCCACATATAGAGCTAAATGTCAAGTCCCCGTCACCCCCTAGTTGCACGTCAAGCACACGTCATGCTGCTGCGCGCGCATCTCTGCCAAATATTTCTGCTGACATTGCGAAATTATTCTCCAGATACGCCCATTTTGTGACATCACACCTAATGACGTTTCCCAGTTACACCCAGTTACACCCATTTCAATTACGTATGTATAGTTTATCTATCATTATCAATTGTTACGCCTCTTGCCTCTGTTTCAATGAAATGTCTATTCTATAAAAGTAATTGATTATTAATAAAGTGTTGTACTTCACTTCCTGAACCTCCATGGTGATGGAATATGAAGCTCCCAATTGCAATTGATTCTTTGGAATAAAGCCCGTTCCGAACCTCTAATACCACGGATTCTGCCTCTTATTTTACTGAGCTATTTTATTGACTTCCCGTATTGATTTAAGTAAAATTATTTACCACACATCAATGGAATGTGCCTATTCACAACCTGAAAAAGAAAGCTTTGCTGTGGTGTGGGCTTGTGAGCATTTTTATGTGTACCTGAATGGAATTGATTTCACAGTTATCACCCACCACCAAGCATTGCTCACCATTTTCAGCAATCCTAAAGCTAAGATACCACTTCACATTGAGAGGTGGGTGTTGCAACAAACAAAACCCTGCTGGTTGCTTCTCACGTGTACCAATGCAGTGTCATGGCATTAATTCTAAAGTGGCTGATGCTACTGTTACTTTCATTGCGAAATGCCATATCGGTGGAATAAATCATTGCTGCCTGGAACACTAACAGGGATTTGTTGATAGTCAAATATATTATTACACATCAATCGTAGTGAAAAGATAATCAACCTCTTTATAATGACCATGAATACCAAAAAATAAAAAATGTGCAGGAAAAACTTTCAGTTACCCCAGAATGCATCATCATATGAGGGTTGAGAACTGTCATACCCAAGAGTCTGATACAAGTTATTGAACTGGCCCATGAGGGACATCGTGGAGTTGTTGTTACTATACTAACTCTACAAGACCGAGTGTGGTACCCTTGTCTTGATAAAGAGTTGAAAAATGGTATAGGGCATGTCATTTGTGCAGCTGCTTGTCATCCAAAACAACCACGCATCTGTTAAACATGTCTGATGTTCCAAAGCATGCATGGGAGAGAATTACAATTGGTTTATTTGGAACCCTTGACAATGGACATCATCTACTTGTAATTGTTGATGAATATTCCCATTTTCCTCTTGTGGAAGATCCGTCTTCAACTACTCATGATAGAGTCATTGAGAAAGAAGAAAGTATTTATGCAACAGAGGGTGTTTCTTCAATTTTGAGATATGAAAATGGCCCACCTTTCAATAGTCAAGAATTTAAAGATATTCTCACTCATCTAAATGTCAAGCATCAGCAAAGCACACTTCTCTGGCCCCAGGCAAATACTGTTGTCAAGAGATTTATGAGCACCCTCAAGAAGACCATTCAGCATGCTACGGTAAAAAAAGCTTGAACTCAAATCAGTTCTTCAGTCTATGCTTCATGCGTACAGGTCAACTCCCCATTTTACTACGGGTGAAAGCCCTGCCACCTTAAGGTTTGGGAGAGTCATAGGAACCAAATTGCCACGATGGACCAATGAGAGATCAATTGACATTGGAAAACTTCTCAGAACGTATTCTTCTCACAAACTCAAAAAAAAGACTTATGCGGGTAGAAGCCACAGTGCTCGGAGCACTGTGTTTTTAAAAAGAAGGCCAAGTCATTGTCAGGCAGAAAAGAAAACTCAAGTCTGATCCTCATTTTGATGCTGAGGTTGTGAGTAGTAAAGGACATATGGTGATTCCATGGAAAGTCCACTGTGTGAGATTCTTCGCATTTCAAGCACCTGCCTCGACATTCACCAACTCCTCATGGCAAAAGTAAGAGTTATCCACCTGAGATGCGAGAGAGCCCCATGATTGTACCAATGTCTGTCACCAGTGCCAGTCTTGGACACTTCTCCAGTATCTCTGCAGTCTCACATGACCAGATCTGGGCGATTGATTCAAGCACCAAAACAACTTATTGAAGAGTTTGTGATGTATATATGTATTATTTATACTTTTTATTTAACAAAGGGGGAGGTGTAGTGTCTTGTGAGTTATAGATGACAGGACCCTTTTGGTTCCTGATGGACTCTGTAGAATAGTGACATGAGTTCATGGGTGTGGGTGATAGAATTTATTATGTAGAATGTTCAATGAACAGTTACACATTGCGGAATAAAGAGGTGTAATACCAAGCCCCATGTGGGGTTGGATAATTTGCATGTACCCGGGCTGGGGAGGACGCTACAGCGATGAACAGAACTTCCTGGCAACAAAGGTGGCGCTCCTGCTCTGCCTCCCATTTCAAGCATGAGGAGGGGAAGTGTCAGGCTGAGATGGACAGGAGGCACCAGCTCCCCCTTTGATGCCAGAAGGACAAGGAAGGAGGCGATGAGCTCCCGGCATGTCATCACTTAACCAGTACTGCAGCAGTTTTCTGTAAAGCCCTTGAGGTGAAAGGAGGGAGAAAAGAGCCAGAGAAGCAAGGTTTGATGCAAGAAGGAAGGATGCAGGTCACTGTAACCTCGGGTCTCTGATGTCCCCAAAAAATAAATGGCTCTAATGGTGTCACTGTTCTTTCAATTGTGGCACACCAGGAGAGTGATGGGACAAATGGTAGATGTGAACTCAGGTAGTGATGACAGAGGTGGTTCATGGCAAAATAAGCTGGAGTCAAATTCATTCCCGGCAAGTGATTTCAAGTGTGAGCTGTGGCGAGCCAACATAATAGACAAGAAAAAAACATGAAGCAGTTTTTATGTTGTTATGCCTCATTAAAGTCCTAAACTACAAAGATTATTTAGAAATCAGAAGTTCACCTCAAGCTGCTCAACAACCTCAAGAGATGAGCAATCCTCCAAGTTGTGGGCATACCTATAGTGATTCAGGACAAATTGTTAGTTGGCAAAATGAAAAATGATGACAGTGTAGTTTGCAGTTGTAGTCAGTGGCAGGTCAGTGCCTGGCAATCCTTGCAAAACAATGCCCAAGGTCACAGAAGAACAACAATGTTCCAGTGGAACAGTGAAGGCATCTCTTCACTTGGAGAATTTAGAGAGAACAGCAAATGTGACACCGTGAAAGAATTGCTACAGTTATTTGTTTCTGACTTACACCCTGATACATTGATTTAGGAGACAAGAATCACTGGATGTGGAATGGGAGATGCTAGCTATGGGATTAGGTCTTTGGCATGCAGCTCATGGTGGAACACCAGGGAAAATTCAATGTATTTACATTGCAAGTGTCTGCCAGAATCATCTTGGATGGTGTGTCTACATGTTCTAGACACATGTCTTTCAAAGCAAAATGTACAAGGAGAAAATTCTTTGAATATATTCCTACTTTCGGAATTTCAGGTGAGTTAAAAATGCAAGCTGCCACTCGGCATTCTGCTGTGCCACTTGAACATCCAAAGAGCTCTGGCCTAGAAATCAGTTCTAAGCAGGCACACATTTCTAAACATGGCCATAAGCCAAAATATAAATGACCACCCAAATATGCATGTGCTAGCAGTGGTGTTCTGGCCAAATGGGCCATGGAAACAAAAAGGGTTGCTTCTGCCACATTTGTATTATGTCAGTATAATAGCCTATTATTCACTATTGGTAAAATAAGAAAAAGCCACATCCGAATTCAACCTCAGGCAGTGAATCAGTTTGGTACCTGGTGCAGATGAATAGAGGCACCGCCACCTACACAAGCCATGAGACATATTGTGCAGGGGTGACAAACTCCCAGCTCTGGAATCTGTGGTCTCACACACCTAGGTGCCTCTTCATTACTCATATTCTGCAGCATCTTTCATACAGGTTACCCTGGGTTCTTGAGGCTTATGTCCTGCAGTGCCTGGGGCTTTATTTAACCGGGCTGCTACCTCACTCTCTTCCCTATTGTCAAAGGCTGAGGTGGGGTCAGCAGCCTCACTGGCCCAACCCTGTGGCAAGTTGGGAGATGATGTAAGCTGATGCATGTGCATTTCAGCTTTCAGTTCCTGTTTTAATACCTGAAGCTTGAGGGTTCTATGTGCCTATACCAAGGCTTCACTGAAGATGACTTATGCAGGCAGCTGAAGGTAATACAAACCACTTAAATGTGTGCTTGTATACGGGTACAGTGTATGTGTGTGTGTCTGTGTGTGTATGAGTGTCTGTGTATGAATGTGTGTGTGTGTGTGTGTGTGCATTTGTGTGTGTTTGTGTGTGATAGAGAAAGAGCAAATGTATGTGAGTGAAACTGGGTGAGATGCAGTGACAGGAGAAGTGAAAATAGGTGAGAATGATTGATAGTGTAATTGTGCGTGGGAATGAGTGAGTGCGAATAAATGAGAATAAGTCAGAATGAGGAAGTGAGACTAAGTTAAAAATAAAATGAGTGCAAGTTATTGTGAATGAAAGAAAGTGATATGTACCAAATTAGTGTGAGGGTTTGTGAGAAAGTGTGAGGGAGTGTGCGTGTGCATTAGAATGAATATGAGTGAGTGAATGTAAGTAAGCATAAGTGGGTGTGTATGTGTGATAGAGAGACAGTGTGTATGAGTTAAAGCGAGTGAGAGTGAGTGAGAGGCCAAGCAAGTCAGAATATGTGAGAGTAAATGTAACTGTGACCAGGAACTTAATGAGTGAGAATAAACTTATCCGAACAAGAATGAGTGAGTGGGAAGTGAAAGTGAGTGAGAGTAGGAGTGAGTGCAAGTGACTGTAAGTCTGACAGAGTGAGCATGAGGGAGTATGAGGGAGTGAAAGTGAGTGAATGTGTGTGAGTGAGAATGATTATAAGTGGATGTGAGTGGGAAATCTTGTGACAATACTTGTGATTGAGTGGGAGAATGTAAGTGAGCAAGAGTGAGTATAAGAGTGAGTGGGCTATGCTTGAGAGTCTGCCATTGGCCTAGGCACTGAAGGCAATTCTTAGCTTATGGGGGTCTCTATCGCAAAATGTTGGTATGTGGAAGTAATTCTTGCCATAAGTGGTACCCATGGTAAAATGATGACATTATCACACTCGGGGGCCTATTTACAAGCCTCTATCACCTCAGGAACATCACTTTTAGTGACGTTCCTGTAGCGATATGGGCTTCGCCTTATATACAAGGCAGCTTTAAGCCACTTAACGTGGCTTAACGCTGCATTGTAAATAAGGTGAAGCCCATATCGCTACAGGAACGTCACTTTTAGTGACGTTCCTGTAGCGATATGGGCTTCGCCTTATTTACAAGGCAGCTTTAAGCCACTTAACGTGGCTTAACGCTGCAATGTAAATAAGGCACCCTTAAAGGGGCAGGCAATGGGTGTTGTGATGAGCATTCCACCGCAACACCCATTGAAATCGATGCTGCCCCTTATTTACAAGGGTGGTGTTAATATGGGGCAGCACCAAAATTAAGACCAGGGAAAACCTGGTTTTACCCTGGCGAAATGAGAAGAAATGCTTTATTTCTCCTCGTTTTTGATGTTTTTGTGTGCTGCCTTGAGCAGCACACATAGAAATAGCAAACCGCTAAGCAATCATTAAAAAAAAAAAATGTATGACGAGTTGCAACTTCTACAACTTCTATGTGTGCTCCATCAAGCAGCACACTTAGAAGTTATAAAACACCATTTCAGAGTGCAGGAAGGGACATTCCCCTCAATGCAGGCACTCTTGCACTTTGGTTCAAGGGTGCCTGTGTTGGCGCTAAACTGCTAAATTTAGTGCCAGTGCATGGAGAAACACAGGGCTGCACCGTATTCTTGTAAATATGGTGCAGCCCTGCGTTTCAGAAGTGCTGGAGTGCAGCATTAACCAAGGAGGCTAACTCATACATAAGGAGCACCCATGGAAATGCGTTGGCATATAGGAGGTAATTCTTGACATAAAGGGCTCACAGAGAAAAATGCTGGCGAAAGTACACTGTAGTTATTTCTTGGCACAAAGCATGCCTGTAGTAAAATGCTACTGCTAGCATATTCATGATCATTTTTGCCATATGTGACACCCATGGCAAACTGCTGGTGCAGACATTCTGGATGTAGTTCTTGGCAAATGGGCACCCCAGGCAAAATACCAGCCCTGACGAATTGGCAAAATTTCTTGTTATAAGGGGCCCCTATGGCAAAATGTTGTCTCTGGGATTTTCACATGGACAATCGAACACTACCAGCTCTGGTTTTTATCACAAAGCCCTAGCTATTAAAATTTATAGGGGCTTACACTAGAAAAGTGCCTCCTTGAAGCAGGCATTAACAAGGAGAAATATTTTCATTTTTCCTAGCTTTTCACATATTGCATTAGTGCTGCACTGGACAGCACACATCAAATGTGTGAAAAGTTTTAAAGTTAGGGTAAGCATAATATTTTGCACCCCTCTGAAACAAAACCTGTGCTAGACATTACACACATAACTTTCCACTATGGTACTAGACATGGCTCCTCAATGCCCCAGCTAGACTGAGTGCAGCAACTTTAGATGCTGCTCTACGTTACCTGTTAATAAATCATGCCCTTGTTTCAGTGGTGCCTTCACTATTGGTTGTCTGATTAATCCAGTATTGAACAGGGTCTAGGGACTTTCTTCCTAGTATATTCACCCCTAATTAGTAATTGTCTAGTCTAAGCCCTATGTCTAGCATATTTTCTCCAATTCCTCCTGCTCCCTATAGATGGCAAAGGAAATCCACAGCTTGTTCTGACAGAATTGTGTGATTTGTGACTTTTTCATGGTGGTCTTCCATGTTTGTCTCTTTGGTAACAATTGCCTCATTGTTATCATTTTGGGGTTCTACCTCATCGCTCAGGGCCCTTTTTTGTGCTTGAATTTCTTTTAAGGGCATAGGACACTGAAGGGGGAGAAACATAGTATCATGTTTTGCTCTGTCTTTTGGCCCAGTATGGGTTCACTATTTGGGTTATAATCATGTCTTAAGTGTTAACTCTGTTCACCATATAACCAGTAAGTATTATGGGGCCTGATGTACCAAGGAAGTGGTCGCAAAATGTAGTCACACATTGTGTACCATCTTTTAGAGACACCACAATTTAACTTTGAGATCCAACCTATGTTCTAATAGGTCACATTACAATAGAAAGAATTGCACGGGATCTGAGAACATCCTCGCTAATTAATATTTATTAGGCAGGTGCAATTTGAGACCCCTTCTGATTGGCTACAGTCATAGTGAAGATGGCCTGCATTGGACTGCAGACCATCATCCCTGTGATTGATTAGATATATAGGTTACAGAATCAAATTTTTTAGCAAATGCCCCTGATGCTCTCAAGGCATGAGGACCCCAAACCCAAGATTGGTTTTATCGTTAGGAGACCCGGGACCCCATCTCCAGGCCCGATGCAGCGAGGAGGAAGTGGCGGGAAGGTGCCATTGCGCTTTCCCCTCAAGAATAGCATGGGCCAAGGACCTCTTCCCTGGGCTTCAAGAACAAATCTGTCATGGGGACGTGTCATTGCACTACCCGTTTAAAGAGGAAGGGGCCCAGAACACCATCCCTGGGCCCCAAGGAGCAGCACCGGCGAGGAAGCGCAGTCACACTTCCCCACAGTGGCAGAGAGGGGCCCAGGACCCCATCTCTGGGCCCCGGCAATGAATGGAGAGAAGAGGGAGTACCACCACACTCTACCTGCGTGGCCGACCAGCCCAGCTTCTGTGACTGGGGGAGCACGAAGCCAGCCACCGACGACACGCTTGTCCACCAGAGGAAGTGCACATGGGGTGTCCGGGTGGGACGCAGCACCCCAAAGTCAAAAGTACAGCGCAAAATAAAACAAACCACTAAGGAAAGAACAAAGGATAGGCAAGACGTTGCTCTCCCCAGTGCAGCAGGAGTGCGGCTAATAAAAAATTCACGAAACACATGAAGAGTGTGCTCTGTATATGGGGGTGCATGCAGGGGAGCCATGTTGTGCCCAGTGCTTAATTTGAGCCGGAGCTTTCCGGTGCTGAGCACCGGCACTTAATTGGTTTCCGGTGCTCGGCACCGGCACCTAATTGTCAACACCCCACTTAGGACAGTCTGCCACAAGGTGGCGCTGCTCATGCAATTTCGAGGGGAGAAATATAAGAGCTGTTTAGGGAAACAAAAGACATTAAAAAATTGCTAACACCTGCCTCCCCAGACATTCCTTTAGCTTTGGGGACCTGGAATAATCTGAACTGTCGCATTTACATGCGAGAGAGATGGTTAGTAGGTGTTTTGGCAGCAATGACAGGGGCGATGGGTGGTGCAAGCTGCAGTGGCCTCCCGGTCAGAGCCCTGGCACTTAATAATTTACAAATTAAGCACTGGTTGTGCCCCCCTGTGTTTCTGCATCTCCAGTTCCTGCACAGGAAGAAATGCATGGCATGGTACATCTCTTGGCGTGCAGGAACGTCCTTCAGCAGTCCCGCGGCACTGCCTTTCTATGGCTCTCCTTTGAACCTTAGAAAGGCACCTCCATGAGACTGCCATTGCACACAATGCCTGCTAGGATTAAACTTGTAATCTGGCGGGCATTCTGACTTCGAGTTTGGTGGTCTTCCTGCGGGGCACTGCCGTGACGGCCCGCAGGAAGATCGCCAAACTTGTAATAAGTGTGTTCATTCAAATGCATTTTCAATTATTGCATTTAAATACAAATTAATGTTTTGACATGTGATTTGTTGATATAGATCTTCCTTTGGGAGGAGTAAGAATGATGACACAATGTCATTAAGAAGTAGTTCCATCAGTTTATGTATATTTGTTAGTGTGATTGTAATAAATGAACTTTCTCCAGACTGGGCAATAATTTATTGGGTGTTGTGTTGTTATTGTGTACCTGTGGATGGTGATTACTAGTCCACACCACCTCCCTTGAGAAGGCCTTGGACTACTCTGCTTTGCTACCCAGTGAGAGTCAAGCGCTACAATGGGGTGTTTGGTTCCCAGTGGAGGACAAATGTGGACCCAATACTTGTGCAGCCCGCACAACTAATGACACATTTTCTTACATTGGTGTTCAATGGCGGGAAACATAGAATCCCATTCCAGTGCGCATTGATGGTCCTATTTTGCCACACATTACTTAGGCAGTAATGAACAAATATTAGAGCGCAAGTTCTGGGAAGGGTTCACAGTTTTTGTCATGTGAACTAAAGGTATGGGTAAAGAAAGCCCCCGCTCACATACATGTCATGTTAGGATATTATGGTTTAATGTTTTAACTGTGTTGTTATGACTGGTTTACATTTACTTAGGATGTAATGGTGAGATTGGGCTTTCAAAGAATATATCCATAAAGATTGTTCCAAGCCACAAGTGTACCATTTGAACCCTAACACTACACACACGAGGACTCCAAGAGGAGGGTTTCTCCTCTAGAGGTTTAGGGACAGAAACTGATAACCGCACTATGGATTGGGTTGTAGGGGTGGCCCTTAATTTGTGGGGCGTGGGAGGTAATTAGAGGGCACCGGGAAATTCCTGCACTTGTTAATGGCAGGGCAGGTTTCCAAGGAGGGAGACCCAAGCTAGTCTTTCTCGCCACAGAGATTTTTCCGCCATTGGCAGGTTTTCCCAGAAGTAGTGACACCTTTAGGAGTTCCTGCCAGGACGGTGGAGGACCTCAAGAAGTTTTCCCATGGTGAGGGACCCCAAGAAATGTCCCAATAGTGAGGGACTCCAAGAATAAATCTGCTACAGTTTAAAAAGGAAGGGACCCAGGACCCCATCCCTGGTCCCCGAGGAGAAGCATTAGTAAAGAAGCGCCATCACACTCCCCTGCAATGGCAGAGAGGGGTCCAAGACCCCATCCCTGGGCCCCCATGGTGAAAGGAGATAGGGGGAGTGCTGCTGCACTCCCCCTGCATGGCCGACCTGCCCCGCTCCCCATGCTAGGGACTGGGGGAAGCCAGGAGGCCAGCCATCAACAACACACCTGCACACAGGAGCGTCGCAGACCAGAGGAACTGCTGCTGGCTTTCGTGGCAGTACACTGGAGTGCTGCTAGCACAGGGAGCTGGAAGGGACATCCAGGGGTGGGCTTCCTGGGCTGTCCACCAAGGAAGAACTTGCACGCGGGGTGTCCGGGTGGGACCGGGCAGCCGAATCAAAAGTGCAGCGCTAAGCTGCACCAATGAAAAAGAAAGAAAACAAGCCACCAAGGACAATCAAAGGAGAAACAAGACTTGGCTCTCCCTAGTTCAGCAGGAGACCTGCTTATAAAAAATGCATGAGGAGCGCTCAATATTGCCATGTGGGGCTTGTCTCTGTTGACCTATGTTTGGCTTCGTTTTGGCTTGTGGTGGGCCCAGGACATCAGGGTCACCACCTATGAATTCAGGAATTACGGGGGGAGCTGCAGGAGCAGTGCAGCCTCCCTTAAAAAAGATTTTAGGAGTCCCTACCTTAAGTTGGATGGGACTCCAAAAGAATACCCTCCAGGATTTCCTTGGAACTTTCAAGCACTCCCAAAGCTGGAGCTTTTGTTTTACAGCTGTGAGTACTATGCCCTCATGAAGCTAAGGCTATGGCCACAGTACCTGTGGCTTGAGGGTGGTCACATAGGTTTTCATGTTGCTCTAACACCCTCTAGGGGTGAGAGGTTGTAATTACATTTGTGTTTGATTAGAAGGGTAAGGCTCTTTAGGGGTTATGTCTTTACTGTGCTATTCCTACTAAATGTTATGCTGAGTACACAAATCACCCCGACATGCATACACATTTTCTCTTGTGAATGTTTTAATTAAATAATGACACTGACAGCCACTCATTTTCAAGGTATACATGCTTTATTGCCATATTGAGTGTTCATTCAAAGGTATATTCGATTATTACATTTTAATACAAGTGAATGTTTTGATATGTGATTTGTTGTCATTTTCAGTGAACTTGCTCTCCCACCCTCGCAGCTCCACCATTAAGTGAGGCCTCCACGTGCCCCTGCATTCTCGAGTGCTGGTGTTCGAGTCCCTCCTCCACCCGCAGGTTATACCTGCGCCTCATCCCTGGTGGTCCAGTAGACCTCTGTCTCCTTTCTCTTGCTCTGCTTTCCCTCTCCGTTTCACTCGTTTTAGCCTCAATTCAATCTTTCCCTCTCATCTCTCTCCTCCACCTTTCTTGCACTTTTCTGCGTTTCTGTTTTATTCTGCTTCCACTTTTTAGTCCATTTTATTCCTCTTTTCCCTTTCTGCCTGTTTTCCCCACAGCTGCTGCCCCCGTGGCCCCTCCCCCCAGCATGACCAGCATGACCGGCCCAATCCAGCTCCCCTCCCCGCCTCCCAGCTGCGCAGCCCTCCCCGACCCCTACTTAATGGCGGCCGCTGTGCTTGTGCGCCACTGGCGTGCCAAAGGCGCACCAACGGCAAGCCCGTATGCGCCAGCCCGTGACCCGACTGCAACCAGCCCCAGGAATCCTGGACCTCTGCACCGCCAACGCTACCACCCAGCGGCACTCCAGGCACTCAACCCAGGCCGCAACAACAACTGCAAGTTAGCATCACCAACTGACACCCACGGACCCTTCTGTTCTCACAGCTGCCAGCACACCTGCCGCACCACCAGGAACAAGGACCCTGCACAACCCGCCCACAAGGACACACCCGAACCGAAGGCCCTGCACTGCATCCTCCTCAACGTCCGATCACTCCACAAACACGCCATCGAAATCTGGGACCTCCTCGACAGCACCACCCCGGACGTAGCATCCTTCACCGAAACCTGGATCAACACCACCTCAGGACTGGACATCGCCATTGCCATTCCCCAAGGATTCAAGATCTCCAAGAAGGACCGCCCCACCCGCCCAGGAGGAGGAATCGCCATCGTCCACAAATCCACCCTCCACCTGAGCACACTCCCCGACAAGCCCACAGACCTGATGGAACACCTTCACTTCAAGATACTGGCCAGCCCTACCACCACCCTCCAAGGAACCCTCAGCTACCGACCCCCTGGACCCGCGGACCATTCGCCAACTCCATCACGGACATCATCTCCTCGCATGCCATTGCATCCACCAACTACACCCTGCTGGGAGACCTCAACTTCCACCTCGACAACCAACTGGACCCCAACACCACATCCCTCCTGGACAAACTCCACAACATTGCACTCCACCAGATCATGACCGAACCCACGCACTCAGCGGGGCAGACCCTCGACCCCCTCTTCACAACAGTAAACTTCATCACTTTCAGCCACACCACCGAACTCCCATGGACAGACCACCGATGTGTCCACTTCAGCTTCAGAATACCCACCATCCACAGACACCAGCACCTGCTCCCATGAAGAAACTGGACCAAAATCAACGACAACCAGCTCACCGCCTCACTCAGCAACTCCACCCCAACCATCGCAGAAGATGACAATGCCAACACCGCAGCCCGAACTCTGCACAGATGGATCTCTGACAGCGTCAACACCATAGCCCCCCTCAAGAAAAACAGCAACACTCACGCCAAGAAATCCAGATGATTTACCACCAAACTTTAAGAGTCCAGACGCACGTGCAGCCGCCTCGAAAAGGCCTGGAGGAACTCCAATTCCACAGAGGCCCACAACAACTTCAGAGCCGCCACCAACTCATCAGAAAAAAGAGAAAAAAAGCAATTGAAGACAGAATCTCCACACATGCGCACAACAGCAAAGAACTCTTCAGCATCATCAAAGAGTTCGGCCAACTCACCAGTGAGTCTACTGGCATCCTCCCTCACAAGACCTCTGCAACAAAATCAGCACCTTCCTCCACCTCAAAATCAAGAACATTTACGACAACTTCGATGAAGACAACCAACACACTGAACACTCACCAGCCACCCCTGACACCCGGAAGCCAACGCTTGACAACTCGACAGCCCTCACCACCAAAGACACACTGAAGGCAATGAAGTCAATACACTCTGGGGCCCACATGGACCCCTGCCCCCAACACATCTTCAACAGAGCCGCCGACACCATCGCACCCATGCTCCGCCACACCATCAACCGCTCCCTGGCGAACGTCCCGTTCCCTGATGACTGGAAACACGCCGAGATCAACCCCCTCCTGAAGAAGCGCTCGGCGGCCCCCACCAACCTCAAGGACTACCGACCCATCTCCCTACTCCCGTTCCCAGCAAAAGTCATTGAGAAAGCCATCAACAGCCAACTTGCCACCTTCATCGAAGAGCACAACATCCTCGACTCCTCCCAATCCGGCTTCAGAAAAAACCACAGCACGGAAACCGCCCTCTTCGCCGCAACAGACAACACTTGCTCCGTACTGGACAGAGGAGAAACAGTAGCCCTCATCCTCCTCGACCTCTCAGCAGCATTCGACACAGTCTCTCGCTGCACCCTAATACACAGACTCCATGACGCAGGGATCCGGGACAAGGCCCTTGACTGGATCCACTCCTTCCTCTCCAGCAGAACGCAGCTAGTCAGACTCTCCCCTTTCTTCTCGGACCCTACACCAACCACCAGCGGAGTCCCCAAGGGGTCCTCCCTCGGCCCCATGCTCTTCAACGTTTACATGGCTCTTCTCGCCCGCATCGTCAGAACCTACGGACTCAACATTTTGTCATATGCAGATGACACCCAACTCATCCTCTCCTTATCCAACGAACCCAACACTGCCAGACACAACTTTCAAGAAGGCATGGAAGCCATCGCCAAATGGATGAAAAGCAGCTGTCTATAACTCAACACCATCAAAACAGAAGTACTAATCATGGGCCCAAACCCTAATGCCTGGAATGACACCTGGTGGCCCCCCGTCCTCGGAAGCCCACCCACCCCCACGGACCACGCACGCAACCTTGGAATCATCCTGGACTCCGACCTCAAAATGGACTGTCAAATCAACTCCGTCGCATCCTCCTGCTTCGGCACTCTCCGCCTTCTACGTAAGACCTTCAAATGGATCCCCCTCAAGCACAGAAAGACTGTCACTCACGCCCTCCTCACCAGCAGACTCGACTATGGCCACGCACTCTATGCAGGAATAAACCAAAACCTCACCGCAAGCTACAAAACATCCAGAGCCCTGCTGCAAGACTGGTCCTCAACCTGCCAAGACACTGCCACATCACCCAACACCTGCCCACTCTCCACTGGCTCCCCATTGAGGCTAGAATCACCTTCAAGATTCTCACCCACATACATAAGGCCCTCGACGACACCGGACCTGCATACCTGAACAGCCGACTCAAATTCAACGCACCCCAAAGGACCCTGCGATCAGCACAGCTCTCCTACGCCGTGGACCCCCACACAAGAAAGACCAGATCGAGAGGCCACTCCTTCTCCTTCCTCGTGGCCAGATCCTGGAACGCCTTTCCGCTCCACCTCAGACAGACAACATCGCTCCCTATCTTTGTGAGAAACCTCAAAACTTGGCTCTTCGACAGACCCCCTCGTTGATGGACTGGAATCTGCACACACCCCCAGCGCCTTGAGACCCTTAAGTCGCGCTGAACAAACACCTGATTGATTGATTGATTTATCTAGATCTCCCTTTGGAAAATGTAAGAATGATTATGCAATGTCATCAAGAAGTATTCCCATCAGTTTATGTATATTTGTAAATTGCTTAATAGTAATGAGTAGTGTGTCATTTTCAAAAGAAAAAGCACAGACTAGACAATCATTTATTGAGTGCTAAAAAGGGTATCTGTGAATGGGGGTTACTAGCCCACACCACCTCCCTTGAGTATTCCTTGGACTGCTCTCCTTTGCTACTCTGTGAAAGTCAAGGGCAACAATGGGGTGTTCGGTTCCCAATTGAGGACAAATGTAGACTCATCATTTGTGCAGGCCACACAACTAATAACCCATATTATAGTTCACATTGATACCAATACATTTTTTCTTTAATCATATGTAGCAATCTTGAATACAATTTATAAATTATGGAAACATCAGCAGTCTTTAAAGATGATGAGGATCCTTCCTCTTTCGCACATAACCCAGGGCCTGGTTTAGAGTTTGGTGGAATAATAGTATTTTCCTGGGGTGTGTAAGTTGTTTTCGGTGTTTTCCTGTCCCTCACCACCAAGTTTTTTTCAGAAAAAAACAAAGCATTATACAGTCCGTACTAAATTTGCCAGATGGTGTGGTGCCTTTCCTCCGATGACCCATACTCTGCCGTGCTGTCGGACAATGTATTCCATTGACTGAGCTGATGGAGGCTCTGCTGACAGAATACTTACGGTCTGCCTGTCTCTAAATGAGATAGGCAGATCGAGGGTTTCACTGCATTGTATACTCCACCTCGTTTGAGGCAGAGCACCCTTTCCACAAAATTCTAAATCGGGTCCTTAATATTCAAACGTGTAACAAAAACATAGTTCATACTCCATTAAGGGTATTTCTGAAATAATACATCTAACTATGCAAGTTTATTTCCAAAATACTGTTAAAATCCTTGCAATATTTTCCTATATTTAACTTAAACTCAAAACTTCTAAAGAAAACAAACAATCTTCAAGGATTTCACAGTTTAGCAACAATTCCTGACTGCACCAACAATGTATCTAAATTGCTTAGCAAGGATGTATTTCATCAGTCTAACAAGATATCTTCAAAATGGCTGCTACCACTTACAAAGATGGTGAGAGTTCTGTTGTTTCATGGAAAATGTAGTTTCTGAATTTGCAAGCAGGTGCCTATGCATAGTTTATCTTTCAGAGACTTGAACCCTTTCACAAAGCAGCACCAATATACCAACTGCACCTGCCTGCTTTTCATTCCCCGGATACAGAGTAGTACTAGGGAGTTTGAAGAATTACACATGTTCACGTGACAAGTGCAGTATGTTTGCACCACAGATAATCACATATCAGACTCTTTGTAGGCATTTACACTAAACTTCGCTCCCATCAAAAAAGTCTGGAAGGTAGAGGATTACAATAGGCAATCCTTAGGCTCAGAGATATGGAAAGAACTGAGCAGGATTTATAATAAACTTTAATTCAGTTTATTTCTGCTTATTCCATGGCTATGATAGCTAGGACCACAGTGAACTTAGAGCCTAACCATGAAACCTCCTTATATTTAGGCTAAGAAACTAGTCAACCACCCACAAAATGGACCCAATGGAGAGGCCTAGAAAGAAGAGACCATGGGCATTATGTACAAAAATCCAAGTTGCAAATAGTGGGTACAAATTACTCACTCACTTTTCGTGTTCTGCCTGTAATTTTGCAATGCAATATATTTACTAATAGATTGCATCACAAAATGTCCATTAGCAAGAGGTCCAAGAACAACCTGCCCAAAGAATATTAATTTGGCACTCACTATTTGCAGCCCCCTGCAATCATTTATTGCTGCTAATCTGGCTTTTTGCATGGTCAACCTGGATTTATTTCCCTTTTCTGGACCCTTTTTTTGCTGACATTAGCACTCTGTGCACTGTGGCACTGCTATTTAGGGCCACAGTGTGTGTAATCTGCCCACAAAATGGTGTAGGTAAAATTCCTTTCACTAAATTTGCTTATTTAACTTTCCTGTGAGGCCATGGTTGGTAGACAGAAAATGCACCAATGGCATGGCAGTTAAATGTAATTTGTGGGCTGCAGTGTGTATTTATACCATCCACATATATGGCTAAATATAGTATTGCTAGAAGCACCACTGTGCTATGGTTGGACAACAGGTTGCAAGTACTGCAGTGATACATGGCCTTTGATGTGTAGGAAAACTTATCTTTATATATTCCTCTTAAATTGTGCCTTGTTAGTTAAGGGGTAATATGCGTAATATATAAAAATGGGACATACTAAAATGAGGTTAGTATGCTGTTACAGTGCATTTACCCAAATGCTGTTTTCACTTTGTATGTACGGCTAGATTTTTATGAACATTATTAGGTGTAAATAATAATACTCACTGTATATCTTGGGAAAATACTACCAAAATGATTCAAAATTATTTCAATTAATTCCAAAAATGTGATGGAATGTTGAAAGTGGATTTTTGATAACTTTAGTGGGAAATAAACTTTTAAAAACAGCATTTTGTGCTACCAGAGAACTAAATCAGAACCTGTTGCCCTATTCCAGAGGCTAAATACTTAATCCTAGCTGGAAGTCAACAAATTTGCTGCCGAAGACAAGGGCCTGGCTCTTCAGCCCAGGAAGGCAGAAGTGGTGTAAATAATTGGACACATATTGGGACAGAGAAAGGTCCCCTGTATGGCTCTCTTGAGATTGAATTATGTCTTTAATTTGCCACAGCCTACCTCAGCATACTTTACGATCCTACATGTCTGCTGGTGGTATTTATTTTTTGTGGCATCCATTGAGACACGGAGTGGAACTCGATGGTCAAGAGTTGCACATCATGTGCACTCTTTGCTGTGTGACTACCATCAGCAAACTAGGATGTAGATGATTGACAGTGGTGGGACTGATAACATTGGTAGTGGTAGGGCAGGCCTTTATACCTGTCAATTGCAGGGAGTCCTACTTGCCTCTCCCACAATTTTTAAAGTGCCCTCCTAGCCCCCTAAAACCAGGTCACTTGCTCAGCCATGTAGGACATAGATGTCACAAATGTGTACTGTTTTGTGTGTGTTGAGGGTGCATGCATGTAGCATGTGTGCCACAGTTGGCAATAGACTCACGGGAATCAATTTTTCTATTTGCTACATTTAAGTGATACAAATGAGGATGGTTTATTCCAGGAATTCTTTGGAGTGTGTCAGACAGAGGAGTATTGAGGAGAAAGGACAGAGGATCCCCTTGAAGCTATGGAGATTCTTGTGCCATTTCCTGGTCCATTGTGCTTTCGGAAAAGCTACCCTTCAAGGGTTAGCAGGTACATGGAGCAGTCTCCTATGCTTTTGAGTCCATGTTTTGGGTCTTCTTACTGGAGACACCACCCCTTCCTCTTCACATTTTGTTATAAAGACATTAGATAGATCAGCCTGAGCAGAATACTCAAAATAGGCAGAACTACCTAGAACTGGTTTAAGAAGTGCCTGTTAGAATACACAAAGACTGACTGCATGCATAAATATGGAACAGAAACTTCCAGCCGAATTGCCAAGATTTCTCTACTGGATTCCTGGGTCCCCACACCAGTGGTGACCAGGAGTCCTCTGTGATTCAGATTTGGGGCATACATTGCCAACTCCCCTTTGCAAAAATCAGAACCAGAAAACTGGAATCTTCACTTCACAAACTACTAGGAACGGCTGTCTGGATGCTACCTCAAGAGAGATCTGACTAACTGCTCAGGAGAGACACTGAAGGTGTCGAAGATGTCTTTTGTGCACCACGGTGTTGTATAAACTACAATGTTTACTTTCGCACTCAGGTGTGACATGGGCGAATATGGTTCAATTCACCAACGCTGATTGTGAAAGACAGGTTATTGTAGTCCTGCATTCACCACCCAATCACCCAATACATTGTTGAAGTGGAATCATTGATTTTGGGCTACTAACACTCCTTAAGCTGGGTTCTGGGGCACTGTGGTACCAGAAACAAACCTATTTCTCTCCTTACAAGATTACACACACACATGTCAGTAAGAAGAATAAACACTTTTAACTAATAGCATTTATTGCAACAGGATGAGCATGTTTCTCAGCACATCTAAAATAACCACATAATGTTGCAAACTACGAGAATCAAAAGAACTATTTCAATATAATTAAAATGTCATTTAAAAACGAACACCCTAAAACCTATTTCTATGCAGTACTCTAGGGCAGCATGGAATGTAGAACTTGCAATCTAGACTTCCTTAGTGTAAAAGCAACTCACTGTATACCATGTTGACAGCAAAAGCTCTGATTATCTGTGATGGTATGAAGGCTGTGTTCCCTGCAAAAGGAAACACATCCCCCTGTAGTGTCCTTTCTCTTGGCCTCAGCCCATTTCTGCATTAGGTGCAATGCGGTATCTTCTTGGTGCGTTGGCAGCAATGTAGACCGTCTCCAGCTGTATCTTGTGCAATAATCTGGGCGAAGGACTTCTCTTTCTAAGTGGTTAAAGGGAGTTCCTTTAATACTATTTCTTATTGACATTTGGAATTTCTGACATAAGTTAAAGATTCTCTGGCACAGATTATTTGAATCAAGGTGTATGTTCTGGATGAATCCTGATGATCAATTAAGGTAAATGGTTATCAATTCAGAACACACAGTTTTGTTTATATTTCCGTGTTTGTTCTTATTTCAACTTGATATTGTGATAACTAGACACTTGTCCCAGACTTTTTTCGCATCAAGTGTGATATCTAAATCATTGTCTGAATGACTAGACACTTTCACCGTTCTTGGAGTTATAAGGTCAGATGACATCTGTGTCAATGGCAGACATGACAATGATTGGAATGTCAGTGTCAACGGGTTCACATATAGCATATGTGTGGTTCTTAGAGAAACCAAAGTATGTGTCTGTGTGTGTTGCCGTTAGTTCACACTTACGATGGAGCAGCAATTGGTTGCTCATCTGAGGCACTCAGCTATGATGGAAATTCTTATTTTGGAGGCTAAAATATTAACAACGAGTCAAGTGACTCATCGAGTGTTGCTTCGAAAAGTGATACTGGTAAGACTGACCAATCATAGTCAGCGTCTTGTAGGAGGGACAGATGCATTGCTTAGCATTGTCTCTGGTGCTCTTGTAGTGATTGCAGCATCACATTCATGTCCAGATAAGACGCTAGGGACTGTTCCAGATGTAGGTCCAAAATGAGTTCCTTCGGATAGTTTATGCACCAGGACACAGGATTCAGTCATGTAGCATCCATTTTGGGAAAGGATAGTATCCAATTTTTGCTGAGTTTGGATAGCCAAGCATGTTCCAAGTAACATGCTAGAGTTGCTCTGCATCTTTATTCTGCTGGATACATGTACTCCATGTTGCTGGTTTATGTGTCTGAACTGGAGAAATATGACAATACTACAGCCGATTAGCAGTAAGATGGTTGGAAAACCTGCAAACAGGAGGGAGGACAAAGAGTGGAAAAAATATGGTATCACTCCAAATACTGCTTTAAAAACAGACACCAGCCCTGATCCAATGTTCTTAAAAAGATTCACAACACCAGTTACTAAGAAGAGTTGAATATCCTTGGCCCAGTATCAGCAAAATGTGTTGGATATTCTGTGTGTAATCACTTCTGAATCTCTGAAGCAGTTTTGGCTGTTTGCAGATGGTGTATTTCAGCCACAGAAGTCAAAGGGCCTTCTTTTGAAGCAAAACTAACAATAATCTTTTTAAGTCATTAAAATGCATGTTCTTCATATCAATACAAGGCCAAGGGAGATTTATATTTGTGCTTTGAGGTTGGGGGTGTAAGGTCCCTCCACAACACTGTATTGTTTGTGAAACTGTAATCACATAGGCTGGCCAGGTTTCAGCCCACAGCAAGTACCATTTGTTAAAGATAAATGGAAACCGTTATTCAACAGTTCATGATATGTGGGGATGGATGAAGTGGGGGGTTACAGATAAAACACAACTTAACCCTGACATCTAAGCGCTACACATTCCATTCAACTATATAGTATAGTATCACGAAGAAAGGAGTGTTCCAGGGACTTTTTGCAATTAGCTGTACTGATATAAACAGGGTCATCTTCATTTTCATTTCAACACATGTAAGAAAAAGGAAACTTCCATGAATGGAACAATTGTGAATTGTTCAGGGTTTCATACCAGCCTACAGGTTAATTTTTTGGGCAGTTGTGAAAATTAAATGTTGTAATAGGTAGAGCATTTATGCCATGTATTAACCATGTCACTGGTGTTGTGTCACTGAAAAGTGTGCTTTTTTCCTTTGGTTAATACTCAATAGTGTATATGTGGATTCTTGTTTTGCTATTGTTTTCAGCATTAGTGTCTGATTATAAAATTAAAAACAACAGTTTTATTTAAAAATTTCCAAAGCACAAAACCTGAACTGAGTGTTTGTAATGCCCAATTTAATTGTTTGATAGCTCTTAATTGAGCTTGTCCTAGTTGTAATAACCCCACACCCCATGTTATTAGATCTAAGGCAGACAGCAGAATGTTGTTTAATGAGTACACCCTTTTAGAATGAAGAAACTTTAAAGACTGCTTGCAAAATTTCTTGATCTATTTGCCTAATTCTTTCAGCAGCTTCTTGTTCTGGGTATTTGTTCTGTTCATTATAAATGGTATATATTCCTGTTGCTATGATTCTTTTACTTCTAGTAGGGCGCGGTCCTAAAAGAATAGCAGGGATATCCATGTTTTCTTTAATTTGTGAAAAATGCTCTTTCATGGCTGAAAGACTTGAAAGGTCTAACTGTTGTTGTCATAGTTTACCTACACTATATATAACCGCAGTGCCCAGACATATGAGGGGTGGTTCTTTCTAAGACTCACCAGAGGGGACATGTTTGGACTTGATCTTTGCTGACTCTAGTCAGGTGAGGGTTGGAAACATCCTACCGCAATGCTGGACGGATCACGCCCTAGTTCTTTTCTCCGCAGCTCTCCCGGTAGGCTACTCTAAGAACAGTAGCACGGGAACTGCTAAGACTGGGAGACAATGGTCAAGGCTCTTGAGAGGCGCAACCCTACCAAATCTGCTCTCTGAAGCTTTTCAGCTGGGAGACAATGCGGATGAAAGTTATAATTCCCTTATCCAGCGAATTACGGCCTCTCTGGACAATCTGGCCCCGCTAAGAAAAACGCGAGACAGAACAAAAACTGCCATGCCATGGTTTTCGAGGGAGCTCCTCCAACTTAAACATCAGTGTAAACGTGCAGAGCGGAGATGGAGGAAACACTATCTGGCATCGGATAAAGTCCTTTTTAAGCAGGAGCTGGCAGCTTATAAGTCACAGATTAAGTGTGCAAAAGCGAGGTTCATAGAGGAGACTTTATTGTCAGCCTCAAATAAAGCTCAGGCTTTGTCTAAAATCGTCACCGAGTTGTCACGACCGGCCAGTGCTACTACAGCTATCCCAGCCTCTCAGTTACTATGCGACTCGCTGGCCAAGGCCTTCGAAGATAAGATCGCGACCATCTTGAGTAACTTGAGTCCCATGACACCAGGGGCTGCTCTCTCGTCTACATCAGAGATGGAGGCGGGGAAAGCAAGGTTGGATAGTTTTCCTCTTCCCTCCTTTACAGAATTTGGTGCTTTAGCGGATAGTGTGTCCTCAGGCTCCCCCCTTGATGTACTTCCGCACAAACTCTGGAAAGTGTTTAGGGAAGAGCTGTTCCCTCCTCTCCACGCAATCTGCTGCCAGTCTCTTGGTTCCGCCCAGGTCCCGGACAGCTGGAAGCTTGCGGTAGTTTCTCCGCTGCTGAAGAAAGAATCACTGGACCCTTTATGCCCCGCTAATTACAGACCCATTTCATTACTCCCTTTCCCGATTAAGATCTTGGAGAAACTGGTCACGAAACACCTGTCCAGTTTTTTGGAAGTCAATGACTGTCTGGATGCGGCGCAGTTTGGGTTCAGGCCAGCGCATGGAACCGAATCAGCTTTGGTGACTGTTTTGAGTGACCTTCGTTCGCGTGCCGACTGTGGACGAGCAGCCTTTTTAGTGCTGCTTGACATGTCGGCAGCGTTCGATACGGTCAGTCATGCCATCTTGACCAGGAGATTGGAGGAGGCTGGTGTGATGGGTCTGGCCCGGGATCGGCTTGTCTCATACCTGGCCAATAGACATCAGGTGGTTGCCCTGCCTCCCTTCAAGTCTACCATCAGAAGGGTTGGTCAGGGCGTACCCCAGGGATCGGCCATTAGCCCCATTCTTTTTAATCTCTACCTCCGCCCCCTGGTCAAGCTAATTAAATCTCTTGGCATTGCAGTCACCAACTATGCTGATGACACCCAACTCATCTTCTCTTTTGAGGGGGAGAATGCGGTGTCACAGGAGACCTTTCACCATTGTATGGTCACCCCGGCAACATGGCTGAATAACAACTCGCTGCAATTCAACAGCTCCAAGACGGAGGTGTTGCATTGCTCAGCGGACCGTGTCCCGCACCCTCTACCGCAGGACTTCTGGCCCCCCTCCTTTCAGGGCACGGTAGCAGCGGCAGACTCGGTTCGAAACCTGGGTGTGACAATGGAACCTAATCTTCAACTGGATGGTTTCATTGATAAAACAGTGTCTACCTGCATGGGGCTGATGCGTACCCTGCGGAATATTCTCCCTTTGCTTCCCGCCCATGCCAGACCAGAAGTAGTGCGCAGTATCACCTTAAGCAGACTCGATTACTGCAATGCACTGCTTCTGGGGGCACCTGTCATTGCATTAGGCAAACTACAACGGGTACAGAACTTCGCTGCCAAATTAGCACTTTCCCGCCGACGTCTTGACTCGTCATCTGCAGCACTTAAAGACTTGCACCGGCTGCCCATTTCTCAGCGGGTTGAGTTTAAAGCTTTATGCTTGGTCTTCCGGGCCCTTCATGGCTTGGGACCGTTGCCCCTACAGGAGATGTTCTCTTGGTACATCCCTACTAGATCTCTCCGCTCTGCTTCAGCCTACTTGGTAGTTGTCCCTAAGATCCGGAGAAAGCGGATGGGTGGCCGTTCCTTTGGCTTTACGGCATCCAAGTTGTGGAATGATCTGCCACTGCCGCTCAGATGCTTAGGAGACCTTCTCTCCTTTAAAAAAGAACTAAAAACTCACCTGTTCCCTAGGATAGTGTAGCTTGCTGATATAGTATTGACTGTGTTTCAGGATCTGTTAGATCACAGCGCCAGGATGCCCGTTGGGTGACAGGAGCGCTTTATAAGTGTGTTATACATACATACATACATAAATAATGACTATTACAGGTGTTTGCATGCTATAACGTGGATCCGGCTAATTAGCTTTAGGTCCAGGAGTATTGCAACCTCTGATTATGACATATTAATTTGCAAGTGGCAGTTATTTAACAGAGCCAAACTGACTTTGGGTATAGAAGGTTTCTTTAGGTTTTTCATAATACCGAATCACCAACAGGTAATCTGTTGGATAGTTTTGTGCAGAAAAATCATTCTTTTAGGTATTATGCATGCTCAAAATAAGGCTTTGTTTTCTTGAATTTGACAAGATTTGGTTCCCATATAATTTTTCCACTAATATTTGCTTTCCAATACTCAGATCCATGGATAGATCAGCTTGTTTGAAGTGAATAGATTTTTCTAAAGCAACTATGCCATCTGTGAGAAATAAAAAGCTGAAGGACTTAATCTATCATCACTCTGAAAATAAGAGAACTAGTGTGGCTATTAGGAGGCTGTCTTGCTTTCTCTTCAGGACTTCAAAACACCAGGATTCAACGTGAACACTCTTCCAAAATTGGACTCCACACCCCGTTAGAGTATCAAATTCCACATGAACAAAAGTTCAACACTCATTTGCCAAGTAAAAATGAATATTTATCCACCCCTAAAGAGAGTTCCTGACAAAACGCCAAGAGGTCTCCGTCTGTATACTTTTACTAACACAGAGAGAGGCTTCTGGAAGCTTCCCCTCTCTTCATCTGTACTGTAGGTGCTGGCTGCACTCACATAAATGTTTCTGTTTTTCACTTCCCCGAACAGGAGAGATAAGCTGCTAGAACAGACAAGTGTGGGCTGTGTACAATGCTCACGGATGAGAAAGTGAAAAAATCTGCCCCAGCTCTCATCAGAGCCTGACCAGCTCTGTTGAGTGACCTGGACCATATTTTTTCACTTTCTCATCCTTGGGCATTGTACACAGCCCACACTTGTCTGTTCTAGCAGCTTATCTCTCCTGTTCGGGGAAGTGAAAAACAGAAACATTTATGTGTGTTTTCAAGTAACCCGGAGCCTGCTTGTGTTCACCACTGAAAGGCAGGGTCAGAGAGACATAAGATGAAATTGTGCTCACAAATGTAATTAAAATAAAGTGAAGTCAATAGTCAATACATGATCTCACAATATATATATAATTTCCTGTAGCATTACAGAGGCGGATCCTCACAATGTTCCAATTGTGAGAAATTGCATATTTCCCTTGGGTAACAGGTTCTATGTATGTAATATGTACAGAGTGATTAGAACAATACATGTCTTTGTAGTTTGCTGAATTCAAATACTAATTATCATTATTCAATTAAGCATATGCCTGTAAATCAGACATCATATTTTTAACAGTCTCTATGTCCCATTCATCTGAAATGGAACCTTAAGTAATAATGTCATTCACTGAAACCTTTATCACATGAGGTAATTGCAATTATGAGGCCCCATTATCTGGGATGGAACCTTTTTTTAAACTATGCCTTCAGGCACAGGATAAGCTGTGTAGTTTGCAACATAGAGATCTCTCCGAGCTCTGTGAGATGAAGAATGTGGCTGTAGTTCATCAGCCAGAGGTGGTGCAATTTGTCTTGCAGGGACAAAGGGCCATATTCACAAAGACGGACGATAACTATCACCATCGTCAGTCATCGCAAGGAAAGTTAACACTGCCTAACCCTGACTAATATCGCCATGTTAGCGGGGTATTTTCAAGCCCGCGGTACATGGTGACTGTAACAGGGAAGGGGTGTCAAAACCCACGTACTAATCTTCGCGTTGGCGATTTAAAATACTGCGTCAGCTGGCGATACGTTGTGAATGGCCGATAATCGGGTGAGAAGTCCCATCATCGCAACTTTCAGCTCCCGGCCCGACACTGCCCCTGCTGGAAGCCAGGAGTCACTGTGAGACTGGCAGCATGGTGACCGTGGCAATCAGCTTCCTCAAAGTCTGACCATTTGTTTTATCCAAACATACTGTCAATTTAGTGGTGCTAACTTAGGCAGACATCTTCCATCTGGAATGCCTGCATCTTAAAAGTCTCCTGGCTGTGTTCCCTTCCATGCTGCAGGTAGTCGTCCTGCTTAACACCAGCAAAAGGCAGGTATAAAATACTTGGTACTAACGCAGTGTGAGAAAGTGCCATCTTTCTTGCATGGTATGCCCCCACTTTTTGCTAAATTGCTGAATGTACTTTGATTAAGTGTACCCTGGACTCCTGCCAATCAGGTGCCCAGGGCCTATGTTCCTTCCTTAAAACACACAAACTCCAAATTGGCAAACCCTAGCCACATGTCAGCCCCTGGTAAATGGTACCCTAGGTACCCAGGGCCTTGTGGCCAGGGAAGGCCTCTAGGGGCTGCAGCACTCGTTGTGCCACCCTTAGAGGCCCTGTACCCTTACACACACACACTGCCTTTGCAGGCTGAGTGTCTGGGTGCAGGACAAAACAAAGAGTCGACATGGCACACATCTCTGTGTGCCATGCCCATCACCTACACTGCCAAGCCATATGTCAGTCACCCCTCTAGCTGGGTGCCTTACGCCTATGGTGTGGGCACAGGAGCAGGAGCCCTGTGCCCCTACAGTACCCGGGTCCATTCCTGGGCACTGTAAGTGCAGTGCTGCCATTTAAGAGTACATGGTGCTGAGAGCTCGTCAAACACGAGCTCCACAGCACCATAATGGCAACACTGAAGACTGGGAAGTTTGGTATCAAACTTCTCAGCACATTAAACCCACACTGATGCCAGTGTGGTATTTAATGTACTAAGCACCCCAGAGGGCATCTTAGAGATGCCCCCTTACAGCTGACCTACAATCCACGTCTGCTCTGAGGCTGCCCAGGCTGCCACACAGCAGACACGTTGCTGGACCCCTGGGTGGGAGAGCCCCTGCTCTCCCGGGCCTGCAACAATGCACATCCTGGGTGAGGTGAGAAATCTCCTCCCCCAGGATGAGCAAAGGGAAGCTTCAAAGGCATGCCGCCATTTGGAGTTTCCCCAGGCCACTGCAACCCCCCACTCTGGCAGGAAGCTTGGCCGGAAACCCCATACAAGGACAGGGGATGTGCCAGCCTGCCCACCCCACCCCTCAGGTGGGGGAGGCGAGGTGAAACACATCTCCGGGCTCTCGCCATCTTGAAGATGGGAGGCCCTACCCTATCAGGATTAGGCTACTGCCCCCCTCCCACAGGAGAGAGGCAGGATAGGGGGTGTACCCACCCCAGGACAAGGACCCATTGGTCCCTGGCCTTCACCTACCTATAACGCCCCTTAATCTAGTATTTAGGGGCACCCTGAACCTTCCTTCCCCAGATTCCAGATTCAAAAACTACAAGAAGAGCAAGAAGAACAAAGACCTGCCCTGCAGCTGCTAAAAAGGGAAGAAGACACCAACTGCTTTGGCCCCAGCCCTACCGGCCTGTCGACTCCCGAACCTGCACCAGCGCGGCATCTCTCGTGGCCAGCAACCGGAGGGCCTGGCTACCTTTTGGCTCTAAGCCCCTGGGACTCCCATGAGTAGAACCTCTACTCAGAAACCTGTTTCTAACCCCTGGCAGCAGCCCGGAACCGCGAACCCAGCACACTCTGCACCAGCCAAGCCTGGCCAGTGCCGGAGTGGACAAAGACCCCGAGGACGACCCCACGGCGACTGTTACCCCGAGTCCGGCACCCAAGGACCCCCCTCGACATTCCGGAAGGAGCCTGCAGCCTCAGAACAAGGTGCCCCCCCAACCACGATCAACAGAGGGTAAAATTTCCCGACACCAAAAGGCACCCCTGCACGCGGCGCCCTGCGGCCCCCTGTGCCGAATCCCGGGGTACCCACCTAACCTACAACTACCCAACTTACCTCTCGAAGTGGTGGTGGCACCTGAAGCATCCTCGTCCCCGAGCTTGCAGCCTTTTTCCTAACCGGAACATTCCCATTGATTTCCATTGAGCGCCCGACGGCTCAAAAGCACCCTGCACCCAGCCGCCCGAGTGGCCCTGGCAGTGCAATCTCTACACTAGCCTACTTCCCCACTTGCCCTGAGTGAGTGACCAGGAGCCCAGCTCCCACAGCCGCGTGGCCCGCTAGTCAGCAGCCACCAAACCAGGCCCCCCTATTCCTCATAGGCTAACATTGGGCCTAACTCTCTCTGCACCCGGCTGCCCTAGAGCCGCTGAGGGTGAACTAACTGTGCCTATCTGACCTTGGGGGACCCCTGAGTCTATGCCCAGAACCCCACCTTTGCCAGTCGAGAACTTACCTGAAAACCGCTAACTCTATTTTCTACATAGGGTAACATTGACTGGCTTTTTCTTGAAATTTCGTCCAAGTGTGGACTTTTCAAATCTTCAAATATTCACTAAAAATCAGCCGAGCGACAAAAACGCAAAAACTCACCTGTTCTCAGGTGGGCTCACAGTGCTGGATCTTGGTACCCAGCACTAGCTCGGAAGAAAACTCGCATCTATACTTACCAGTAACCCAATTTTCTCCCATAGGAAACCATTGACTGCTTTTCTGTGAAATTTCTTCTGTGTTGATTTCTGCAATCTTGAAATATTCTTTTAAAATCGTACAATTTCTGCAAACGTAATTACTTACCTGTTTCTGATAAAGACCCCAGTGCTGAGTCTAGGTACCCAGACCTGGATTACAAAAGTAACGATAAAGTACTCTACCTGCAACTTGAATTTCTTGCCATAGAGATCCATTGAATGTTTTCTTTGAAATATTTTCTAAGTGTCAACTTTTGAAATAGCTAAATATTATTTAAAAATCAGTACAGTAATTAAGTCGACTTTCACCACTTGATTCTGAATATTGTCCCAGGGCTGGATCTAGGAACCAGACCTGGAATTCCAAAAGTAATCTGAAAAGTTATTTATTACAAATAACCTGAATTTACCATTGAGCTCAATGCATTGTTATGTTTAGGAAATAGGATTGTTTATTGCAACCAACTGTGACTATTTACAAAAATCCATTGCTTATGGCAAGAGTATTTATATTCAACCTCTCATTCTGAGAAAGTATATTTTTATTCCCTTTGTGGTTCTAAAAATAAAACAAGCATATATTTTATATATATAAACCATTGGCCTAGAGTTCAGTTATTGAGTGTGTGAGATCATTTGCTGACTGAGTGTGTACAACAAATGCTTTACACTGTCCTCTGGTACTGCCTTACTGCTCGACCAAGCTACCACTTTAGAGAGTAAGGTCATACCTAACTTTAACCTCTATCAGCCCCTGGGGGACTGTGGACTCTGTACACCCTGTACCTATTAGGGAACAGTATATACAGAGCCACTTTCTCACACGCAGGTTATCCCCTGTTTTTGCTTCACAGATATGGCTGTTCGTTGTGAATGCGGTGTTGTGGTTTTCTCGTGTGTTTTTGCACGGGAACGCCTACTCTGCATCTCATTAGTGTTAGTTGGTGGGGTCCACCATGGAGATAAATTTGGCGGCAGTTATCGTGGTAATACTGGTGTTGTCTGCAGTTTGCACCAGCTTGTGAATTCAGTGTTAATTCTATCACCACTTTTGATGCGTTAAAGTGGGGTTAATTCGGAGATAAATCCTTGTGAATATGCTCCAAAGTGTTCATTCTTTAGCCATAGAATGATGATCATCATTGATAGCCACATGATGGAAAGTAAAGTACCCAAAGCGATCCAAGCAAAGGACCAAGGGGCAATCAAGTATCTGTCATGAAACCAAAGATAGGCATGACGCAATCTCTGATGTGAAGTCATTGTAGAGTGTGTTGAAAACTCCTCTGTACAATATCCAGAGTTGATCTCATATTTAGTTGACTCTCAAAAGGCATAATCTTGAGAGATGTTGAGTTAGTTAGTAGTTCACAGTTAACCATGGAGTTGCGTTAAACATTAGCAACTATAGTGATGGCAGCTTCAGATTAATCTGTGCAACGTAATGCTCTATGTAGAATTGGAGACATAGTATGCTCTAATATCCCTTTCTGGGAACTCGAGCTACTAATGTTACTATTTTGTTCAAGAGGAAATTCATTCAGAGTAAGGAGAGACTGAGCTGTGAGGTTCTACTCTACTGGTGTCTAGGATGGTTTGCTGTAGAGGCTTGGCCACATAATGCTTTTTAACATTGTTGATAGGCACCTGTCTGTTTCTCATTGAACCAGACAAAGGAGGCAGGATGACAGTTCTGTTGCCTTTTACCCCCAATAACTGAAATGGGTGGTTTGTATGATGGTTCAAAAGCTTGCTTGATGTGGATTTGCTCATGAACGAGGTCCCTGACCTTGGGAACCCACCTGTCAGCAGCAGTTATAACCTTCTCTTCACAGGTGGTGGCATCAGAGGGGTTGACATTAGACAGCTTGTCTCTGACTTTTGGATACTTTGCAAAACATTCAACCATTTCTACAAATCAAAATTATCTTCTTCCACCACCTTCTGAGGATTATCTAAGCCAGGCACATTCATAGGAACACCAAAGAGAACCTAATGTGGTGTACAGCCTCCCAATACTTGTCTTGGACTGTTAATTAATGCTTACTGGACTCCATATTGCTTATGATCTGAACGAAGACCTGAAGTTAGTACAATAGCAGTCAAGCCTTGTTTAGTCATACTGTTAGCACATGAAACTAAACCATTGGATTTGGCCCTAAACAAGTTGCTGAATTTTAGAGAAACTCCTACAGCAGACATTGAATCCCTGTAAGCCTCAGAGGCGAACGCAGGACAGTTATCAGAGTGAAATAAATGTACTGCCAGTATCACTACCAGACACTCCAGATCCTCAAACACTGCTAAGGCCATTCCATGTCTCTGTGGCCACACCCACAGAAATCTACAACATGAATCGATTGCAACCAATCTATACTTATATTGGTTAACAGAATTTATTGGACCTAAGTGGTGCAAATAAATCACCCTGAAAGGGATGCTAGAGACAATGGACCCGATTCACAAAAGTAATCTGAGACAAAATCATAACTTTACGACTTTCGGTATTCACAGAAGGCATTTAGGAGTACTAAAGTTAGGATTTTGTCTCAGTTAATCTTAAATTCTGGTCTTAAATTAAACTCAAGACAAACTTAAGTTTAACTGAGACAAAATCCTAACTTTAGTACTCCTAAATGCCTTATGTGAATACCAAAAGTTGTAAAGTTAGGCTTTGGCTCAGATTACTATTGTGAATCGGGCTCTGTGAGAGGAGTTGGTGTGGGTCTCTTGACAGTGGAAGGCTTAATCTGTAAACTTATGTCACACTGTCTAAGACAATGTCTAGCCTGTAAACATAAACCAGACCACCAGTAGCAGTGCTATAGTATTGCTAAGGTTGCATTGACCCCTGCATGTGCAGATGCCAATCCCTCATGAGCTTCTTTGACTAAATCTAATCTGGACAGTTTATTAGGCATTATACTGTTTCCCAGTCCTGGTAGTGTGACTACAAGAGTATAGTCTGAATTAAGGGTGAATTAAGGGTGTAAGAGTACTTGGGAGGAAAGCCTGCAGGAGGCTTCCTACCTTACTTTGTTGTGTGCATGGCTGTTAAGATATCTGTGATGATCTTCTTCTTTTGACATCTGATTAGAATAGATATAGCCTAACAGTCTGAGCTGAAGCCTTGGCAGCTAAGTATGCCACACATTTTAACTTTGGAATGAGCGCCATCAAGCTGATGGGCCAAAGTGTGACTCACATAGACCAATGGAAGCTTATCTTGAAAGACAGTCAGCTTACCCCAAAGCTGTTTATTCTTTGCAGATTTTCCCTCTGAATCCTTGAATCCATTCAAACGCCAATGTTTAAAGTCAACATTGTAAACTCACACACAAAAGGATGAATGAGACACAAGTGTGGAAACTGACACGTCAGCCTTTTGTAATGCACGCACAGGGCATGAAGTTCTGCATGTTGCGCAGTGCTGTCACCTGGGATTTTAGTGTGGTTAAAATGTGAATGGAATTCACCATCATTCACTACACCTAACCTGCTACACGGGCTGCGAAGTACTTACATTTTATTCCTACTACTGGTTGTGCAGAACCATCGGTGTAGTATATGCTCCGGTAAGACTCAACAGGGAAGGTAGTGGGAGTTGGAGCAACATGTTGTTTATATGGGAAAAAAAGCTTGTGTACAAAAAGAGGGATCATACTGAAACTTTACATTCACTGCACTTAAAGAAGAGGCCAATTGCACCCACCTCAGGGTGTAGGTGCAAGCATTAGGAATCCTTGCTTTGGTGGCTGCCTATAACACCGGTATAGGAGAAACCACAAACATAACTTTATTGTGCACCAAAGGGTGCTCCTTCAAAATAGCTATCTGCATAGCTGCAAGAATCTTGACAACGGAAGAAGAACGTGCTTCAGCCGAAGAATACAGGTGAAAGGTGTATGCAATAGGAACAGCCTGTCCCTCATTGTAGGTTATATAGGTATAAACTGAGTGGTTTGATATGACTCTGATAACTAGATTTGTACATTTTTATTCTCTAGCAAGTTTGCTTGAAGATCATGCAAGATATCTGTTGTCCACTGTTTTAATGAAAATGTAGGAGAAATCAAGTCACACAATGGCTCAGTGTAGTGCAGCAAGTAAGTACATCCAAAGTTGAGAAATTCCCAGAAGGTACTGCAACTTCTTTTGTGTGTTGGGAGACTGCAAGATAGCAGCCTTCAGAAGGAAATCAGGAGGTAAACTCTTGTCCTCAATGGATAACGTGTATCCTAGGAAGGTCACCATCAAGTTAATCCTGTAACCATGTGATGTTAATATGGTCACAACTTGGTCCACCCTAGTCAGGTGTTCATCCAAGTCATCAAATGTAAGATAGATATCATCAGTATATGACAATACCTCAGGATCTGGTTGTAACATCTCCATAATTCATGCTAAGAATAAGCCAGAACAGTTCTTATAGCCCACAAAAAACATCGAAATGAGAACTGCACCCCATTGAAACTTAAGGCAGTTAGATACTCACTTTCAGGTGCTATGTTTTGACTGAAGAACCTATTGGAAATGTCTAGGGTTGTTTGTATTTTTTCCGCAGCAGGTTGGTCATTAAATCTGCGCTATGAACATGTTGCACTGCATACATGTCCGTGTACATGAATCTAGATTCCTATAGTCTAAAACTCTCCTGTGGGATCCCTCTGGATTAGAGACATGTAAAAGGGGCATGTTCATTGGTGAAAGACAAGGCACTATTATACCCTGGTATTGAAACTGATCTACTATTGCTTTAATATCACACTTTGCTTCTGGTCTGACAGGTTATTGATCTTGGTTTGAGGTTCACTGCATAAGAGAATGACATGTGGAAAAGAGTGTTAATTCCACCCCGCTTGTTCTCCGTATAAGACCGGAGTCTGTCTTACAGCCCATTCACAGGTAAAGATTTCCCTTATGTCTCCAGGTACTAACGGAGAAAAAGCCAATCTGATTAGTTCCCCCCCCCCAGGGCGCTTCCCTAATAAAGACTGGAGCCCAGTCCTTTTCGGCTAAGATGATGTCATAATCATTGGACAACTGCGATCAGAAGACTGCTTTAATGACACATGCTATACCCCCTTCAATTTGTTTATTTAAATTACAAACCCTATCAGGAGGATATAAATGTTTACCTGGAGTATCAGGGGTATATTTACAAGAATTGCCGCTAAGCAGTTTTGACGTTGCTCAGCGGTAATTTTTTTACCGCTATCTATTGTCGAAATCCATTGCCATGTTTGTGACATTTTTACATTACTGTGTTACATGCCGTTAGGATCAGCAAGCGGCGGTGAAAATAGCTCTAGTGTCACAGAGATAAAAATCTTGACGCTAGTGTGAATAAAGTGACGACTGACCAATTAGCGGGAAAAAAATTCACGTTATTCAGCCCAATGTCACTTTTCAGCCTCCAGAGGAAAAAAGAGCTGACAAATACACCTATAAAGAAAAAAGAAATAAAAACACCGGAATGCCAGTGGGTTGGTGTGATGTGCGGGAGGGGGGGAGGGGTTGTGGGTCTGATGTTACGCAGACCAGGGGGGGGCTGAACAGGGATACCAATTCTCACTCTTCCGATATCCGTTTTGGTACTATGTATGGGGACGAGTTCCCCGGTGTCCTTAAAATGCCTATAAAGTCTGTTGTAAAAAAAAAAAAAACACCGGAATGCAGAATGGAGCAGCCAGGACCAAGTTCAGCACAGGTCAACAACCGCCCAAACTTCCCAACAGCCAGGATGACCAGCCAGGGTCCCAGGGAAAAAGAAAATGCAGAATCAGGGCCTACTTTATAAAAAGGGGCTCATCACTGTGGATAAACAGTGATGCAGCACATTTCATTGCACCATGCTTGCAACACAATATCACCTGATGCCCGGAGCACGGACAGTCCCTGGGGCCTGGAGGCCTCACTGGGCCTGTGTCTGAGACCCGGAGTGCGAGGCGCTGGTGCTGTGGAGTTAACGCGGTCTGATGGTGGAGGCGGGCCGCATCCGGCCTGAGGCTGTGGGCTGCGGCAAAATAAATAGAGGCATTGGCGATCACCCTTACCTGGTAGCTAAGTCTGGCAGGTCACATGGAGACACATTGCTGACCTGTGTGAGAAGACCGCTTGGTGCCCCTTGATCGGTAGAGGCGCTCCTGCACACCGAGGTGGGGAGGTCTGCATTACATAACATGTGCCCCCACTACACCGGGGTGCATGGCGGAGCTTGCCGATGGTGGGCTGCACCTCTCTGCATCACAGGCTGGAGGAGGTGGCGCAGGCCGGACGCTGTGGAGGGTGAGGGCCCTGAGCTGCCCCAAACTTGCTTGGTGGGAGCGCCGCAACCTCGCGCATAAGAGGGCCCTGTTGTATCACCTGCATCAGGAGGTTCCCCAGCGGACTCTGCGGCAACTGCTGTACCCATGCTTGTAAAATCCAGCCTGGTGAGGCTCCTGCTGGCTGAGTCACAGATTTAGAGAGAGCACCGGTGTTGATGTCCAGGTGAGGAGAAGGTGGGACAGGAAGCAGAGGAGGCCTAGGGGTCAGGTCGGAGCCAGGCCTAGGGCTATGGGTGGTGCACACCATGCCCTGAGCAATCCCTTCTCTGCGGAGGACCCACATCACTGAGGACACCTCACAAGACTGATGGGGGACTTCACTAACTGGCTCAAGTCGCTGATATTGGCCGTTGGTGGCAGCAGGTGCCAGGGGCACGGGGATAGGTTCAGGCCCAGGCCCTTGGACACGCAGCTAGATCCACTGTTACTGTCTGGAGCACTGGGGAACACAAAATCAGGTCACCACTATCAGATTGGAGGAGGCAACCAGGTGGTGCTGCCTTTCCTCACTCCCTGTTAGTGTGCATTTTGGTGCACGGGGGGCTATCCCTTAGTTGACTTGCTCCATCCACAGTACAGCGCTATCTGGTAGCTGCTGCTGCTTTCCCCATCTGCTGCTGCTGGTTCCTCTGACCTGGAGGTCAGGAGCTCGAGGCTCTCCTCCACCCACAGACTCCTGCCTGTGCCTCATCCCTGGTGGTACAGTGGTAGAGCATCACTGCTCTGCTGCTTGACTCCCTCCTGTCCCTCATTTCTGATGTTTCTTTCCCTCTTTCTGCTCTTCTCTATTTTTCTGCCTCTGTCTTTGGCTTTGTTATTTTTCTTTGCTTCGTTTGGCTTTGTTTTTTGTGTGCTTTTTCTCAGTTTCTTTTCTCCTTTCTCTCCCTTGTTTCTGCTGCGAACCCCCATGACCCCCTCCCCCTCCAGTGTCCTTTCCCTCTCTTGGGTTTCCCGCCTGCTGTCTAGCCCACCTGCAGCACTACTGAATGGTGGCTGCTGTGCAGCTGCGCGCAGTGGGTGCACTGCTGTTGCACCAAATACAAACCTGTCTGCGTCTGTCCACGCTGTGACTACACCCAGAGCAAGGGATCCTGCCTCTCGGACCCTCCACTGCTACAACACCAGCCCCCTCCTTGCCCTCAACCTTGGACATCACACCTCCTGCCATCTAGCATTACCAAAGAATACCCTTGGACCCTTCGACTGCGGAACTGCAACCACACCTTCTGCCACGCCAAAACACCAGCTCCTCTCGCTGCCAAGCCGACTAATCCGCCAACTACATCCTACTTGGAAACCTCATCTTCCACCTGGACAACCTCAGTGGCCAGAACACCACCTCCCTCCTGTACAACCTCACCAACATCGGACTCAAGTAGCTAGTCACTGCACTGACCCACATAGCTGGACAAACGCTCGAACCCAGTGAGAACTTCAACAATAGCCACACCACCGAACTCTCCTGAACCGACCATCATTGCGTACATCTCGCCTTCACTACGCTCACCGTACACCACAGCAATCATCGCCCCCCCATCGCTTCTGGATCAAGTTTACCAAAGAACTTCTCGTCAACTCCCTCAGCACTACTACTCCACCAATGCCCACGCTCGCCAACACAGCAGCGTGCAACCTCCACCGATGGATCTCTAACTGTGCTGACACCCCTCAAGAAAAGACCAGGCAAACAACACTCCAGGAATGCCAGCAGGTTCACTCCCTCCCTCCACGAGTCCAAACGCACCTGCAGATGCCTCGAGAAGAGATGGAGGCACAACAAAACCCTGGAAACTCATGCAACCTTCAAATCCGCCATCAACGCACACCACCTCCTCCTGAAAATCACTAAATAAACAGCCCTCTAAGACGGAATCAATGCCAACTCACACAACAGCAAGGAACTCTTCACCCTTATCAAGGAGTTTTACAGGCCCAACAGCAAGACCAAAGACGTGCCCCCCTGCCAAGTACTTTGCAACAAACTCAGCACCTTATTCCATCACAAGATTAGGACGTTTTATGACAGCTTTGACATCTCAGATTCAGCCACCATGCTCGCCACCCTCATACACAACCAAGCCACAGCCCAACAGACCGTGCTTTGCTGGACCCCTCTCACAACAGAGGATATGCTCAATGCTCAAGCCCATGAAGAGCATCCACTCAGGTGCCCCGAAGGATCCCTGCCAGTACCACATCTTCGAACAGAGCCGCTGCATTCGAACACAGCCGCTGCTGCCATCGTTCCCCCAGCTTTGCCACACCATCAAGTGCTCCATCAAAACCACCACCTTCCCTGATGACTGGAAACACACCAAGATCAACTCTACTGCTGAAGAAGCAATCCTCAGACCTGACAGACCTTAAGAACTTCAGACCGATCTAACTCCTCCCCTTCCCAGCCAAGTTCATAGAGAAAGCCATCAACGCCCAACTCTCCGAGTTCATCTACGTGAACTGCATCCTGGACACCTCCCAATTTAGCTTCTGAAGTAGCCACAGCACAGACTGCACTCCTAGCTGTCACTGACAACACCTGCTCTCTCCTTGACCGGGGCGAGACCACAGCCCTCATCCTACTAGACCTCTCAGCCTCCTTCGACACAGCTTTCCACTGCATCCTAATCACAAGACTCCACAATGCCAGCATCAGTGACAAGGCTTTAGACTGGATCCACTCCTTCCTCACTGGCCATTCCCAGCAAGTAAGACTACTGTTGTCCCTCTCAGAACCCACGGAGATCAGCTGTAGATTACCACAGGGTTCCTCCCTAAGCCTGACCCTTTTCAACCTCTACATGACCCCCTCGCAGCCATCATCAGAAGCCACGGACTCAACATCGTCTCCTATGCCGACAACACCCAGCTGATGCTCTCTCTCACCAATGAACCCACAACAGCCAGAACCAACTTCAACAGTGGAATGAAGGCCATTACTATCTGGATGAAAAACAACTGCCTCAAGCTCAACTTGAACAAAACCGAGGTACTCATCCTGATCCCATCCCTTCAGCCTGGGACTACTCCTGGTGGCCAGACACTCTGGGATCTCCCCACACCCCGACAGACCACGCACACAACCTCTGCATCATACTGGACTCATCACTCATTATGTACCGCCAAATAAACGGAGTTTCCTCAGCCTGCTTCCAAACGCTCCGCCTGCTTTGAAAGACATTCGGATAGATCCGCACAGAATCAAGAAAGATGTTCACCCATGCACTCATCACCAGCAGACTCGAATACGGCAACGCACTGTACGCCGGCGTCACCCAGAAACAGCTCAAGAAACTACAGAATGTCTAAAACCCTGCAGCCTCGGCACCGTCTGCTGCAGCCACATCATGCGACACCCAGACAACTCCACTGGCTGCCAGTCAACAAGAGAGTCACTTTCAAACTCATCACACAAACCTATAAAGCTCTAAATAATGAAGGACCCACATACCTGAACCTCCACCTCACATTCCACGTACCCGCCAGACAACTCCGATCCTCCCAACTTGCTTTTGCCTACGTCCCCAGGATTAAGACCAGAACAGGAGGAATGTCATTCTCCTTACTCGCTGCCAAGACCTGGAACACCCTGCCCCTCAGGCAATCCGCGTCGCTGACCCAATTCAAGAAGGACCTCAAGACCTGGCTCTTCGAATGATCATCTATACAGTGTGACCAGCAGGCTCCCTCCCCCAGCACCTTCAGACCCTCACGGGTGAGTAGCCACGCTATGTAAGTCCCTGATTGACTGATTGATTGATTGATTTCCCTCTGTGCCACACACACAAATATTCCTGGCTAGCTTACATCTGACTGGAGGAGAGTGGCCGGCTGGCCACACTGCATTGCACCGCATGTCATACATAGTGCCTGGGCGTCTGGCGCAAAGATGGGCCATCTGCACACGGGGGCGGTGTTGACACCTCGCTGCTCCTCCGTGTCAGTGGACTGAGCGGCTGAGGGTCGCTGGCCGCTTAGGCAGATGACAGCAGACAACCCGGACTCAAAATTAGACTCTGCACTCGCAGCTGTGGAGTAAATAGCTCAAAATACTAAACAACAAATCCTGGGGTCTGGAAAAAGAACACACATGCGCAAGAAGAAGACACTGACACTATCACGCAGATTTGACTACGGGAAAATCCCTTTTTAGGACGAAATCCCTCACCCACCAAAGGTGGCTTGCTTTATCATTTGGGATTCTCCTCTCAGACGAAGCCTAGTTCCTCTGACGGCTACAACCCCCATTCTGAGAGGGTGGAGCTCAGGGATACTATATATCTACTAAATGAGAGCAAAGCTATGGGTGAAGGCGCAGCGCAAAAGAAGAAAATAATGTGAAGGGAGTGATGTTAAAACTGGCTAGAGAGAATACGGCACATCCTTTATTCATATATTCTCCCTGCCCGGATTAAAAACAGTGCACCTGCGGTATAAATTTAACCCGCATGTGTCAGACGTAATAGTGTGGTTAGCATGTTTCAGCCATAACAACACATAATGTATCAAGGCTTTCATCAGGACCCTATTGATGCTGCTAAATGATGTGTTTAAACCAAAAAGGAAAAATTGAAAACTTGAAAGGATAAATTTGAATACGGAACCAAAGGCACTTCCGGTCCTTGTACTCAGAGAGATGGCTGTACCTAATTAAAAGAGATAAAGACATATATGTGATAACGTCAGTGACTTACAACACAATACATTGAAAAACGCAATTGAGAAGGGACATCATTCCTCTCCTTGCACAAAACACCCTATATGTGTCTAGCAAGTAAAATCTTATCACACAATTGTATCCAAACCAAAAAATGGCTCTAACAAGCTTCTAAATCTCCTGTTGGTAATATACTCCACTGTCGCGGGAAGGAAAAAGATTTCCTTTTATTGATTACCCTCACACACCCTATTGGTGTCATGCTTCATCATCGGGTTCACCCAGACTCCTAAAGGTCTGGGTGGGTTCGACCATCTTTCAGGGAGCTCTTAGGAGATATTGGCCAGGGGTGTTAAAGATTAAAAATCCTATTGTTTCCCAAGGTATCCCTTTATTTGCGGGGACGCAATGGATATTAAAAAATGAACAACGGGTCTTTTCGGAGTTAATGGTCCTAGGACCCTAAAGGTTAGCCAACATGTTTCTGCCCACTTTAAATTGCCAAAGAATGGTCAGGGGCTTTCGTCAGGGCTCAAAAATTAATGTTCCCTCCCTGGTATTTCTAAAAGTTGACCTCTAATTTAGATTTATTGAAGGTACAGATAGCTATTCCCTTCACTAATACCAAAACTTTCGATATTTTGCGCAAAAATTCTTTTGTCTCAATGCGGAGAATAAATATCCTTCTACCTTCCGTACTTGAAAAATTCCACCTATTAGGAGAAAAAAGGGGGAAAATCGGGAAGGAAAAAAACACACAGGAGATAAAGAAACATGCAGACTAAACATCAATATTCAATTGTAGTCTTGAAATGCCACTTCAATCCATGTTCGTATGCACTTTCCAAACTCATGCATGGACAATCCTATTGTTTCCACGCCCATATGAGCCTAAGTGAAATAAATTAATTCAAAATCACCCCACTTGGGTGTAGTGTATATTATCACATTGTAACAAGAATCGTTATTCTGAGTGAGAAAAAATGTTTGTCAGAACGCCATCAGCATTATTGCAGTGACCATTATGTTAACAGCATCCAGTCGTGAGTATTTTCTTTTGCCTCATCATGTAACATTTTAAAACCTTGTAATGTCGTTTTATCGTAATATTCACACAGCCGCTTTCACTCATCCTTATTTGATATGCAATGGGTATCAGGCATATAAATCACACGCATGCAAAACAATTCTATCTTACCCAACTCGGGGGAGTTTCGTGTGTCACAGGGAGAGAGAATGGTTATTCGGTCAACATGCTGTTCAATAAAGGCAAAACCAAAGAACACACCGTTTCTGTTAGAATCTCGAGCTGACACTTACCCACATTATCGTGCTCGTAAGCTTAGTCCCTTTCACTTACCAATTTACATGTCCTTCTTGGTGGTACACCTAAGTACCATCTCCACTCCCTGGCTCTCGCATTTATTTGTCGGGAACCCGCGCCTTAAATGCTAAAGGAATGCCGGTATCAGGGCGGACGCCGAACCCTAGGCGCTCACCTAGTGCCGTCACTTCCGATGCGCTCCCGATAAAAAACCACTAGAGTTTCGGGAGTTGTAATTCAAACCCTGCTATATTGGAGTTTAAGACCCGGCTGTAATTATATGTATTGTCGTGCTCGAAAACTTTATTTAACAATTCTTCAACAGTTTTATTTGTATGGAAACTTGGCCAGATCTTGTAAACCACATAGAATTTGTGCCACAATACTTAAACTCAACCAAATCATACTGGTGTTAGTGCGTGGACCGAATCGGGATGTATATAAAAATCAATGTTTAATTGTAATAGGCTAACGGGATTTCGGGAATTAGAACATAAATCCCGTTCTTGTAGTTCTATGTCTGTTGGAAAGGAGTCAGGATGTTCAGCAGAGTAATATATATGCTGAAAAACCTTTTTGTTAGAAGACATGAAACATCATATTTTTCTAACTAAATAGAACTATTTTAAAAGGTCTCATACACTTATTACATTCTTATTACCCACCATACCTTGTCTGTAAATACTTCCAGACGTACTCATCTTAGGGCATTCCAAGGAATAGAATCATTCAGACCCTATTTGTCGGTGCCCATCCTGTACACCCATCGCTGCTCACGTTCAAGGAGTCTTTTAGTGATGTTCGGGCCTTCATTCACCTTCTCAATCACTGTCCACTCCAGATCTTTGTCAGAGTGTTTGAACTCCACAGAGTGTGCTGTCAGTTTCGGGCAAACTACTCCACATCTAATTGTACTTCTATGTTCCCCAATGCGGAGTTTGATCTTACGTGAAGTCATCCCGACGTATTTTAATCCACACGGACATGTAATCACATAAACCACATTGTTTGTGTTACAATTTGTGTGGTGTCTCTGTTCCCATTTTTATTTGATGCCCAGATCAATCTCCTTCATATGTTTGGTAAACAGTTACACCGCACAGTTTCCGCAGGGAAAGTGCCCTTTCACTGGTGTGCTATTCCACAATGTCAATTGTGTGTCTGTTATCGGTTCCCAGTTGTCTGTATGGATTAGAGTGCTCCTTATTCTTTTATTTTTTCTAAATGAAAACATAGGTTTTTCAAAGTTCAGGTTGTTTGATGTCAAGATACTCCAATTGTTCTGTATAATTCTCTTTATAGAGTTAGAAGAAGAGTTATACGTTGTAACACAAATGATAGCAGCATTTGTTTCTTTGACATTTGTTTGTAATAGTACTTCTCGAGGTGTATTCCGTGATCTTTTTCTTGCTTGCTCGATCACTTTCTTGGGATAGCCCTTTTCTGACAATTTGGTTGTTAAAATCATTGCTTCATCATTGTAATCCTGTAGACTGGAGCAGTTCCTTCGAATATGTAGGTATTTTCCTATCGCAAGATTTTCTCTAAAAGAGAACGGGGATGAAATGTAAAAGGCTATTACGGTCTGTTGGTTTTTTCATAGAGGGAACTCCCTAGCTTACCATTTGCGGCTATGATGTTAATGTCCAAAAATGATACTTTCATGTTGTTATTTGTACTGGTAAACTTCAGAAATGGATTGATGTTGTTAATCCATGTCATGAAGTCTTTTATGCTGCTGTCGTCTCCATGCCAGATGACAAAAATGTCATCTATATACCGTAGCCATTTTTGCACTTTATCAGCAAATGGATTGTTGCTCCATATGTGTTCCTCTTCTATATATCCCATGTAGAAGGCAGGCTATACTAGGGGCAAATGTGCTGCCCATTGAAGTACCATGTACCTGTAAATATAACTCATCTTCAAACCTAATAGGCACTACACCCAAGTTGGGTGATTTTGAATGAATTTATTTCACTTAGGCTCATATGGTTGTGGAAACAATAGGATTGTCCATGCATGAGTTTGGAAAGTGCACACGAACAGGGATTGAAGTGACATTTCAAGACTACAATTGAATATTGATGTTTAGTCTGTATGTTTCTTTATCTCCTGTGTGTTTTTTTGCCTTCCTGTTTTTTTCCCTTTTTTCTCCTAATAGGTGGAGTTTTTCAAGTACGGAAGGTAGGAGGATATTTATTCTCCGCAGTGAGAAAAAAGAATTTGTGTGCAAAATATCGAACGTTTTGGTATTAGTGAAGGGAACAGCTATCTGTACCTTCAATAAATCTGAATTTAAGGTCAACTTTTAGAAACACCAGGGAGGGAACATACGTTTTTGAGCCCTGACGAAAGCCCCTGACCAATTTTTGGCAGTATAAGTGGGCAGAAACATGTTGGCTAACCTTTAGGGTCCTAGGACCATTAACTCCGAAAAGACCCGTTGTTCATGTTTTAATATCCATTGCGTCCCCACGAATAAAGGGATACCTGGGTAAACAATAGGATTTTTAATCTTCAACCCCCCTGGCCAATATCTCCTAAGAGCTCCCTGAAAGATGGTCAAGCCCACCCAGACCTTTCGGAGTCTTGGTGAACCCGATGATGAAGCATGACACCAATAGGGTGTGTGAGGGTTAATCAATAAAAGGAAATCCTTTTCCTTCCCGCGACAGCGGAGTATATTACCAACAGGAGATTTAGAAGCTTGTTAGAGCCATTTTTTGGTTTGGATACAATTGTGTGATAAGTCTATACTAAGGAGGAGGTACCCATACATCTATCCTTCTTACCCCTGATGTTATCAGTGGAATTGTTTTCACTGTTACCGAGTGGTTACAGAATTTATAGCAAGTAAAATCAACAACAATTTCTTACCCGTCACAACTGGGTAGAAGGCTTCACCTTAACCAGGCAACAGCTCGGGATAGGGGGCACCGCTCTGTAGAAAAGTCAGTAGGGTGCAAGTATCAGGTCAAAGCGCTGTTCGAGCGTGTATATGTCACACATAAATTAAATAAATGAGAAAAAATGAGGCCAAATGAGAGATATTTAGTTATAACATCTGGAACGATAGTATATATATTCAGTCACTTGGATGACAGTAATGACTGAAAACTCAGTACTCAGCTGTCTCTAAAGACACACTTCCACTCAAGGGTTCTTAAACAAATAGTCTTAAGCAAACACTGCCTTTAACTGCCAAGAATATATTCAAAGATAACCATATTTACTGCTATTCCTATCCCTCACACTTAACATTAGCAGTGATCAGAGTACCGACCTGCGGAGCAACATTGAGCCAATATGTCATAGTAGCAATCCATTTTTATAGCAAGCATCTAGTTTGCAAAACTCACCTCTCCATCGGTACCCCACATAGTACAGAGCCTGCAACCGGAGGTAAAGGACTCCCATTCGGTTGCGCCTTAAACACGGTGTCTCAGAGATCTAACTCGGAGCAGGTGTGAATTCTAAGCCAAACTAGAAAGTGCAACGCATGCGTGTGTCAGTTATACTGATCTTACACACATGCGTGCAGCATGTGTAGGCTGCTGGGATATGTAGTATAAGATTTAATGCCCTTCGCCATGCAGCCAACGTGTTATGTTTGTCTACTACAAGATAGACGATTTACAATACCGACAGTCCGTTACTGATAAAAGCAGTGTCAAACATTATGAAAATCTACCTATACATGCGTGTGCCAATTTCACAGATCTTTTGCACATGCGTGCGGTGTACTCTGCCTGTTGGGATATGTAGTATTAAACCAGTGCCCATCGCGACGCGACCAAGGTGCTGTGTTTGTGTACTCAAAGAGCAGTCTGTCATACATGATCATAAATAACTACAGCCTGCTGCTAATGAAAGAGAAGAGAGATACTCATTGAATCTAACATACATTACAAACCAATACCACCCAGGGCCGAACATCGCAAACGGTGTACAAGACCAGGGCGGAGACTGCTCCCAACTGGGCCTTAAAGACATCTATCCCTAATACCTAGAATATGTGCGAGAGCTCCCACATGAGAGAGGTCATATCTCAGATGTTAACAGAGTCCCCTATACTTCATCCCGAGCTATCAGAGCCTGGATTGATAATGTTCATGGTACTGTAGCACGTATTAATGGGGCAGTTTGTATTATTACGGTACAGTGGAAGATATTTGTACATCTGAATGAAGCCACCCCTATTACATGGTGTCAAAACCTGACGGAGGGATACACACCACAGAAGAGCATAAATAATAAACCACAGTTGTTACAAAAATTCTTTAAAAAGGATATTAATCAATGTCAATAGTTCAAGAGGTATATTGGAATGCATACTGGTACACAAAAATGGTAAGGATCCCAACGTAATTGTCACTTGATTGAATATTGCCAACTTATAGGGTAGTGTCTGATGGCTTACATGGACAACCAGGGAATATCATCATTCAGCCCCACACTATCGCCTTTGAGCCTGTGTACCCATCGTTGTTCTCGTCTAAAGAGATATGTGCAAATGTCTGTAATGTGAGAAGGAATGTGCGGTTTCTTTAACACCGTCCATTTGAGATCCTCTCGGTAATGCTTGTTTAACAGAAATTGGTTCGTAAGTTTAGTGGCAGCCTTTTTACACCGGATGGTGCTCTTATGTTCTAAGATACAGGTTGTCATCTTCCGGGTGGTCATGCCCATGTATTGTAAAGAACACGGGCAGGTAATCATGTAAACCAGTTTATCACTGTTGCAGTTGGTGTGTTGTAACTGCAACCATGGTTGTGGGGTTCCAATATCGATGGAAACAGTATGTTCAGTTTGAGGGCAAGCTGCGCACATTCCACAGGGAAAATTATCTTTTACTGCACGTAAGCTCCATAGTGTATTCTGGTTGCTTGATTTCCTGCTAAGTGTATGTGTATGCACCAGCCGGCCATTAATATTCATGCTCCGCTTAAGGGCAAACGGCGGTCGAGGTAAGTTGGTAGAGCCAATGTTCAGAATTTTCCAATTGTGAAGGATACTCCTTTTGATTTTGTTAGAAAAACTACAGAAGGTGTTGACACATGTAAGCCTGACGTTGGTTTCCTTCGGTCTGCTGACTTCGATAAGCGCTTCCCTGTTGTTATTGGATGCATGCTTCATTGATGTTTCGATCAGTTTTTTAGGATAATTCCTCTCACTAAGTTGGAGCTAAATTCTGGGCATGTTCTTGATATTTTTCAGTTGAAGAACAATTCCTCTTGACCCTCAAAAACTGCCCAAAGGGCAAATTATCACCGAGAGCTTTAGGGTGATAGCTCTTGTATGACAACAGTGAGTTCTTGGCCATGTGTTTTCTAAAGAGTTCCATACCCAAACCACCACCTTCAGGGAAGATGCGGATATCCAAGAAAGGTAAGCTGATATTGCTGTATTCGCAGGTAAATTTGAGGAAGACATTTCTATTATTCAGCCACATCTTAAATTCAATGATGGAAATGGGATCACCCCTCCAGATGACAAACACATCGTCAATATCACGTTTCCTTACAAGTAAGTTATCTTTATATGGATTGTCATCTGAAAAAATGTGGTCCTGTTTGAACAGGTGTACATAAAGATTAGCCAGACTGGGAGCAAAAGCGCACCCCATTGAGGTGCCGGAGATCTGAAGATATAGTTGCTCCTCATATTGAAACAAATTCTCTTTCATTGCCAGACGTGCACACCTCATAATGAAGTGGACAGGAGTGATGGTGTCCAGAACTTTGTTTTCAAGAAGGGTTTGTATGGCTGCCAGTGTCTCATCTTGGGGAATGCAGGTGTACAACGACTCAACGTCGAAGGAGACAAAATAGTCTCTGGTGGTATCAAACGGAGTCTCATACAGAAGTCGTAGAACATCTTTGGTGTCCTCTAAGTATGTTGGCATCTCCTTCACAAGGGGCCTGAGGAAAAGATCCACGAATGTAGAGAGTGATTCTAGAAGTGATCCCAAGCCCGAAATGATGGGACGACCAGGAGGAAGACTCTGGTCCTTATGGATTTTCAGCAAAGCATAAAAATTTAGAATTACCAGGTGCGTCTTTGTAAGAAAAGAATCTTCTTGTGTCGTAATCCATCCATTGGACTTCGCTTCGTCTATTAACATCTTAATTTCGGATTGTAACCTCTTTGTTGGATCTTCTCTCAAGGGTTCGTAAAACCTGGTATTTCCCAGCTGTCGTAAACATTCGGTGCGGTATGCTGATGTGTCCATCAGGACAATTGCGCCGCCCTTGCCGGCCGGCTTAATCATAATTGTGGAGTCATTTGCCAGTGTCTTCATTGCCAGTTGTTCTCGTCTCGTTAGGTCCTGATATTGTCTGTCCTCTCCATCACAGATGGTTTTGACCTGGTCCATCACGGCTTTCTCAAATGTCAATACTTGAGGGGGAATCTGATGAGCAGGAGGATTAAACATGGACTTGTTCTTCAGCCTAGTGTTGCTGTCTGTATCCACTGTCATTTCTTGATTCTCCTCTTTAAAGAAAAAGCTGAGGCAAATCTTCCTGAAGAACCGGGACCATTTCTTGCTTGATCATGAAAGTTTCACCTCTGTATGAAGGTACATTCCCCAATCCTTTGTTCAGGAGAGCCAATTCATCTGTACTCAGCTTTCGGTTGCCTAGGTTAACAACTAAGTCGTCTCGTGGCTGCTTACTGCTTGTGCCTCCGTCATGCTCCGTGTCAACCGTGATGATGGTGGAGGACTCCAATGGACATGAGCTTGTTGGTTCCATCATTTCCCTCTGGATCGACCTCGCCAAGCCCTAAAAAAGGCTGGTTGGGAAAATATTGTGGCTGAGATTGAAAAGGGAACAACTGTGGCTGTAGGGGCAAGTTCGGGTATCCAAATGGACCAGGTGGCCACCACTAGTCCTGTGGAGGCGGACCACCTCGAAAGCCTCTCCAATTCCCTCTACTCCTGCGATTGTTTCCTCTATTCCTAGGGTCACCATGGCTTGAAATATCAGAATCACTGGACCAATCGTCACTTCCCGATGCTGAATAGTTTGAGCCATATCTTCTACCCTTCTGGTTGATTGGTGCTGGAACAAAGTTGTCACTGGTGTATGGGTACACCCTTTCCATTGAGAAGCTTGCCAGATCCTTCTTGAATTTGATAATCTTAGCAGCTAGAATCGAATCTTTAAACCTTCTATTGGTTTTATTGGTCTCCTCTTTCTGTTTCTTAAAATGGGTAGTAGAAATTGCCACTTTAATCTGGGATTCCAGGGTTTGTATTCCTATGAGGATCGTATCAGCAATTCGTTTAGCGGTGTTAATAATGAGGATCAGCCAATTGCGGGTGCAGCGCAACGCCACGAGAGACCAATCCTTGAGAAATGTTTTATCCTCCAAAAATAAGCTCGGTGCATTCGTGACTATAAATCCTGTGGGGGCACAATTCCCCCTCAAGTATTCTGTCATAATATCACCATGAATGTAAATGCGAGAGTGAGATTTCTTTAGGGTCAAAAGTTTAGTCCAATCATCACCTCGTGTGGGAACCCCATCCTGGAAGGTATCTATGATGCTAGGCATGGTTAGAATTGATTGTGCCACAGTATCATCAAAAGCTAAACCCTGTCATTCTGCCATTTCCAAAAGAGAGTGTCAATAGATGGTTGATGCGATGCAGCACACGCAATGAAATTTGTTTTATTTATTTATTTATTTGTATACTTAACTCCGTTCGGCCATAATCCGGAGTTTACTACCCCACACCCTGCCCCTCCCCCACCCTGCGTCACCGCCCGACGGCAGCACTCCCTCCAGGAGCTGCTACTGTGGAAAGCACTTAATGTGGTGGCGGCGATGTGCGATTGCACTCAGAGACAGGATCACAACACTTCCCCTGAACACTCCCCCATTGACAATGGCTCCACTGCAACATGCCACCTGGTGCGAGGTCCGGAGCAGCCACTGGATGTGACTTTGCAGAAGCCAGATGACCTAATTTAAGGTTGACTGGTTGTGTGTCTCTCCTTCTTCTAAAGTTCCAGACGGCTATGGAGAGTCTCTGGCTTTCTGCGGTTCCTGTTCTCAAGCTTTTAGTTGCTGACGTTCCAGTCTACCAAGGTCAGCACTTAGAGAGGATCAGGTCCAGTCATCATCCAAAGGGAACGGAGCAGTTGTTCAGATGAGTAATGCATGACAGGAGTGGTGGTTTCCTTGGTGCTCCTAGCTGCAATGGCAGGAGGCCAATGGCGTTGTTGACCTTGCCAAGGATGAATTGTGGGCGTTCTTATATTATCCAAGGGCCTCATGGCCTAGTGACACTTTTGCACCGCTGGGATGTCACTTTTTGGACCTTCCAGTGGCACCATCATATTTACAAGGCCACGTAAAGCCACTTCACGTTGCTTTTCATGGCCTTGTAAATATGTGCCCGTTTCATGCATAAAACTGCATGAAAGGGGTATTCCATGGATGTTGCTGTGGGTGTTCCCACCAAAAACCCATGGACTCTGAAGCATTCCCAGATTTACAAGAAAACGTAAAACTGGAAATGCGGCAGAATCTAACATCACCCCAAAGGTGGCGCTTGGGTGGCGCTACATGGATAAATGTTTTCATTTCTCCTTTTCTTTTTCCTTTTCCTATGTGTGCCACATTCTGCGGCACACATTGAAAGAGGAAATCGCCTGGATTTATTGATTTTGTGCAGGAAGGTGTCGCATGGTGCAAGGGTGCCTGCGTTGGCACATGGCAGCCATTGTGCACCAACATAGAGGAAAGAGACAGGAATGCCCCCTATCTTTTTGATCGGGTGCATTCCTGTCCTTTTGTTTTGTCACAGGGCAGCGCAGCAAGATTCCTTGCAGCATTGTCCTGCACCAACACATCTTAAATGAGGCCCCAAGTGTGTTTGCAGCACCATTTTTAAGACCGGCTAATTTCTGACATAAAAAAACTGCCTCTAATGACACTCGGTGGCAGTTTTTCTTTTTTTGCGATGTACAAGGAACCCCTTGAAAATATTGCGTTGTGTGTTTTGGAGGGAATTTTTACACAGGAACGCCTACCTTGCATCTCTTTTTTGGTAAGTCACGCTAACAGAAGTGCCACTACGGAAAAATCACATTAACGCTGAATAAATGACGCTAAGTGGACTGTGCGGCAACTTGTAAATACAGCAATAAAAAAAGCCACCATAATGTCAAAATATTTATGCTACACCGGTATTAGATGCTTGTAAATATGCCCCTCAATTTATATAAAGTCATCAGTTGGATTAGCATTGAGTAACCTCTAAAGCGTCTGATGCAATACCGTGACTTCTGCTGCGCTACCTAGAAGCACTTCGCCCAAGTTCTGTTTTGCAGGAAGACTCATATTTGTCTTATAAGCAAATCCTGTGCACACGTGACAATTTTGTTAATGAGATCACAGAAAGAACAACAAAGTTCAATGAACAATGGAAAGATGTTGTTTTAATTCAAAAGATGTTTTTCATCAGTACAAAGAGCGCCAGCCGACATGTGTTTCGTCAACAGTAGAACAACTGTGACTCTTCAGGGCACGATGAGCAATGTCACGAGAAAACAATGAAAAGCCGTCGGGATCAAAGGTAGAGCGGTCTCCCATGGGTCGGTGCGACCAGGAAACCAATGGCCTGTATATGACGATGTGAGGTAGAAGATCTGTCTGCCGAACATATTTGTCTTGGCATGTTTTTTCGAAAGTACGTCTACTTAATGGAGTTTTAGAGTCCAATCCTTTCTCCTCTCTCTTTACGCCGAAGTCAGTCCCATGTCCTGCTTCACTTTTCCTACTATACTCCTCATTTCTTAAGATCTCAAACCAACTCCCTCTCTCTACTTGTTTACCGTCAGTGTGCTGAAAAGAACATGGATAGTGGGTATCATAATTATGATACAGTTCAGGTTTTTTAACTTCATCATAGTCCCTTAAATTGTAAAAACCTCTACTAGATTCCCAGGACGTGGGTGATCCAGTCTGTCTTTTTTCTTTCTCCCTCTCTTCTTTCCTTTAACTTGCAGATTTCTCTTTAACTGAACCCTCCTTACTATTTTTTGTTTTTTAATGTGACTTAACGGGTTGAATATCCAGGGTATCGCAACCCTCAGAGGTATACACTTCTATGATTATTTTTGGTGGTCCCTGTTCATGATCTTGAACTGGAACCTCTTCCAGTCTCTGGTGTATGGCAAGAAACAAAGCTTCTCCCTTAATATTGCTTAGGATGATGATGGAAACTGAGAAGTTCTCTTCTCATTTCTTTTCTAAAGCTAGAGCTGGCGCATTTCTGTGCTCATTCTGTACCTTTTAAAGTACGCCAGGGTGAATTGCCAATGAAGGCGTGCCATGCGTGCTGATGTAAGTGCATGCAAATATGCGTCCCCAGGTGTTACACTCCTCTACGGGTTGCACCATTTGAAGAAGAAGACACATAGTCAGTATTCTATGTTTGTATTGGAGTGTAGTGTAGGGGTACACTGTTTCTAACAGCTTGGTCTTGCAACCAACCCAGAAAGCTATTTCATCATGCTTCATGGGTGCTTTTCCAATTATAGCATTAATAGTCTGTAGACTGATGGTTTATATTTATGATGGAGTAGCCAGTCCTGCTGCCAGAGCAGGCCTGGAGCTCAGCGTGCGCTGTACAAACCATCCAAGTCCCCTGTATAAGGCAACTGTAATTTAAAATTCCCATCACCTCAGTGAGTGCTAGGTTGTCAAGGTGAGGAATGGGCATGTAACCGCCTAAGACTGGCCACGTAACTCCCCCTTTGCTTAGGGGCGTTGGACGGACATTTATGTATGTTTGGGACAAATGACCATGAAACCTCTTCTGGTGTTCCTGGTAAATCAAAGGGATTTCTAAATCTTGGTAAGCCCTTTAATGTGCAAGCAGTGGCACTGCTTTATACGTTTGAAACTGCCCTGAGGCAGCATCAAGAGCCTCACATGAACTACATCTAGGAGTAAAACGTCTCAAAGTCATACAGCTATTACAAACGTAACTGCTCTCCCCGCATTGGGGACATCTTGTGACTTGAGATACTGAGTGACTGCTCCCTTGTAAGTTTTCATTCTCAGGCAATGGAAATAATGTAGCTAGATTTAATGTATGACATCTTTTTAGTATGGCACTTTCAGCAGCAAGTATTTTTTGTTCACATTTTGTATGTCTGATGAGTGTTTTGGTACGAGTGGGAAAGGTTTCAACCAAATGAGGGACCATGACTGTAAAAGGATGTCCAATTAAAATGCTCTTGCATCTCTCAATACTGACACCAATTGTCACAAACACTTTACAGCAGCAGGGCAGTCCTTCGGCAACAGGGTCAAGTGTTGTGGAAACATATGCCACAGGTCTTCATGAGTCTCAATGTAACTGAGTAAGCACTGAGAGAGTGAGCCCTCCATCTCACTGCAAAACAATGTAAACATCTTACTGTAATCAGGAATTCCTAGATTCGGGGAGTGTCAGAGACCTTCTCTCAGCTCTAGGAATGCTTTCAAGCAATCGTGGTCCATTGAAAGCAGATCAGGTACATCTTTGTGCATCAGCCTCAGGAAAGTCTTGACCCCTAGGGAAAATGTGGGTATCTACTGTCTACAAAAGCCAACCATTCCCAGGAACATCCAGATTTTTCTCTAAGTTCTGGGTAGATTAATCTTCAGAATTCTTTCCTGTGACACCTTTCTTATTTCTTTCTCAATTATATGTCCCAAATAAAAGACTTCTTTTTGACAGTATTGCAATTTGCTCGAAGACACATTGTGCAAAGTCTTAGCTAAATGGTTTAAAACAGCAATTGTATCCTGTTTACAAAGTTCTTGTGTATATTATGCCACATGTAAATCATCAATCTATTGGACAAAAAATGAATTGAAAGGCATCTGTAGACTCTCAAGATTATTCTTCAATATCTGATTAAAGAGCGATAGACTTTCTGTAAACCCTTGTGGAACTCGGCACCATGCCAGAATTTGATCTATAAACACAAATGAAAACAGAAAATGGCTGTCTTCACACAATGGAATAGAGAAGAAGGCCTGACAGAAACCCTACACAGTAAACCACATGGCAGTGCAAGGAATCTGAAATAACGTTGTTGCTGGATTCGGTATACAGGACAAAATGAAACAACTATGTTGTTACTCTTTCGAAGGTCCTGTGCAATCCTGTATTTCCCATTTGACTTCTGCTATCCCATTGTGGGGGAATTGCAAGGACTTCCGACGATTTCTTTAAAAATCCCTTGTTTAAATATATTTTCAATCACTGGCATTATTCCAGCCACTGTCTCTGGTGTTAAATTATAAGGTGGTGTAATTGGGTGCTCGGCATTTTATTTTATCGTTATTCGTACTAGTTCTACTGCTCTTATTAGTCCGAGGTCTTTCCCGGTAGAATCTACATACTTCTGTTTTTACTGTATTTCTAAAATTGGGTGGTCAGTCCTCCTCTGTTCTCACAGGATATAACCCTATAGCTATTTCTTGTCTGGACATTTTGAATTCAACATCTTTGTCATGCATTTGACGTTCAACACCATCTGGTGTGCAGTAATTGGTGCTATTTAACATGCACAATAAATCCCTTCTTAATAGATTTATAGGACTAGAATCACATATCCCAATCTGATGGTCTTCCTCAAATTATCCTATTTTTACAGGTACTTTTGTTGAAACAGGATTAGTAATTTATTTATTTGTGACACCTACAACCTGGATCTTCTGTCCTCAGATGTGTAGGTCTGGGACTTCCTCTGTTCTAACAGTGGAATAGATAGCTCCTGTGTCAATAAAAAATGACACTTAATAGCCACTTACTTCTCCTTCTACAAATGATCCACTTTGGTCTACCTTTAAAACTGCGCCAAGCATGCATTCTACCTCCCCCCTCAGGCTCCATCATTGGAAATTGTCAGAATTGAAACTCTTGTTCTTCCACATGGGGAACTGTTGGAACAGATACCTATTTTGGAAAGGATTGAAATTCGATCTTGGTACCTGATTGATATTATATCTGGGATTCCCCAAAGATTGTGGGCCATCGGAGCTTGTGAGGCTTGCATCATGGGACCTTGTGACAGCATTCCTTGGGCAGGCACTTGAACTGTAACATTTTGCATCCGCATTTGATTTACACCTTGCATTTGATCATCATCACTCACTTGATTTGGATTCTGTCTACACTCTTTCTTCCAATGTCTAAGCCTATTACAATAGTGACAAGGAGTTGTTTTCTGCAACATTGCAATGTCTATTCCCTAATTCAAATGAACCAAAACACTTCAACCTCTACACTGCGAAACACTAACTCCACCTTGGGCCATTTGACCTCTAGCCTGACAACCAATACTTTGAATTCCATCAACATTTCTGTCATTTGATTGATTCTGAAATCCCTTTAGAGCCAACATTGTCTGCGCAAGGATACACTTCTCTTTAAGCCTTTTCTGCTTCATTTCCTGTTCATCACTACAGTATTTTGCAAACCTTAGGATCTCATCTAATGGTTTTGTCTGCCAACAAATCAAATTCTGTTATGTGTACAAACGAATAAACTGTAATACAAAACTTCTTTTATTTCCAGTTTCTGGATTTTCATGTCCACTGGGTTGTTTAAATACCTGCAATACCCTGTCTTAATATGAATACACTGATTACTTTAGCTTCTTCTGAGTTCTTTTAATCTTCAGACAATCAATATCTTTTGTAGGGACTTCTCCCTCCAAAAAGCTTATCACCTCATCGAATTTAGTTAATACCACAGGTGAAGTTGCACACACATTCCATGGAGGTTCAAAACGTGGCCATTGCACAGCTATCTTGCATTTGTACCACAGATCATTTTGCACCACAATATCAAAGAAAGTATTCAAATCTGTCCACAAAACCTTTGACATTTTTACAAATTGGTCAACTTGTGTATACAACTGTGCAGGATTCTCTCTTAAATTTGGAAAATTGTTTGTAAATGTTGTAAGATCTCCCCTACTCCACCGAACATGAACATACCCTCCACCGAGTATTTCCCTACTAGGGAAAGCTAAAGCATCCTCTTCGGTATTCAAACAGAATATCGAGTTGGAAATGTCGACCTACAAAAATATTGAGTTGGAAATATTGTGACACAGAAATATTAACAGCAAAAATATCGTGGTCAAGAATATCGAATTTAAGATAAGAAATATTGTTTTAAAAAATATAGAAGTCATTAATATCATTTGCAAAAATATAGCTGTTTAAAATATCATTTTTTTAATTAGTGTAATGTATTTTAGTTTCTATTTTAAATGTATGTGATGTATATCTTTTTGTATTAGTATTGTTTATGTTTTTTAATATATGTGTTACACTTTTAGTAGTTATCAATTTTATTTTAATTTTATTTTGCGTTTTTTAGTTCCGTAGCGGGTTGTGGGTTTATAGGGGAATAAGTGGCAAGTAATTTAAATATCACAATGATACAGCAAAGGTAGTGGTGGTTTCAACAATTGCACCTCCAATCCTACAAAAAGTCTTAGTTCGTACTAGTTAATTCTAGACAGATTCTTATTTGTGTAATGTCGGTGCCCCTCAAGGTAACAGTAACATCCCACTACCACAGATGTTGGCTCAATGGAGATTCCAATGGAATTCGTTGTCAAGAATTTTTCAAAACTACTTGTACCCCGGCACTCCAATATTTAGTATCATAACAGCATGTGCTATTAAGGGAGTGGATTCCCAGTCCTGACCTGTTTAAAGTGTCCTGACTACTGATTTGTGAAATGAACACTGCTTAGGTCTTTATGTAGAAAAAGAACATCAGAGTATTGCATTAATTTGGTGATTTAATGTCTCGTTGGATAAAGTTCCTCTCAATACAATTCTTGTCAACAAAACATAATACAATGCGTAAGCAGTATTGTTGCATGTTCTTCTTAACTTTGATCCCGAAGAACTGATGCAGGCAGCCGACACGTGTTTTGTTACTAAACGTAACTTCCTCAAGGCTTATTCGTCTTGTCATTAACAGACATCTTAGTCGTGTCATAAAGATTTCCAGAACAAATAAGTTCTTAGACCTTGTTTTAAAAGACACGTTGCTTCCTGATCAGACGAGAGCAACCTGTCGTACCCCCAAGGCCAGATAAATACAATTCTTTCTTGGAGACACGACTAAGACGTCAGTTAATGACAAGACGAATAAGCCTTGAGGAAGTTACGTTTAGTAACGAAACACGTGTCGGCTGCCTGCATCAGTTCTTCGGGATCAAAGTGAAGAAGAACATGCAACAATACTGCTTACACATTGCATTATGTTTTGTTGATAAGAATTGTATTGAGAGGAACTTTATCCAACGAGACATTAAATCACCAAATGAATGCAATACTCTGATGTTCTCTTTCTACATAAAGATCTAAGCAGTGTTCATTTCACAAATCAGTAGTCAGGACACTTTAAACAGGTCAGGACTGGGAATCTACTCCCTTAATAGCACATGCTGTTATGATACTAAATATTGGAGTGCCGGGGTACAAGTAGTTTTAAAAGTAATTTAAATATAATACATTCATTTTTTATTTTATTTATTAACATTTATTTAATTTATATGTTATAGTGTTAATTGAGGGAAGTAATGTATGTGTAATTAATTATTAATTGGCTGTTAATTAATATTAACTAATTAATTATGGTAATTGTGTAATTTGTTTTAGGTGTGGGTTTTGGGGTTTATAGGGGTTAAGGTTGGGAAGTAATTAATTTTTAATTAATTTATAATTAGTTGTTAATTTATATTGTCAGTCAGTCAGTCAAAGGCTTTATTTCGATAAAAATTTATCATAAAAGCTTCACAATTACAAAAGAATTCAATTACAATTTCCCTTAAAAACATACTTTTTCAGTAAAAAAAAAAAGAATACATCATAAATATTTTTAAAAACAGATTAAACATTTTCCTTTAGCCTTTTGCTTCTGATGCACCATGCCCATGATAAAAATTTTGAAAGTACACAATCATACAGAGGGCGAGGATCTGACCTTAAAATGCGTAGTGCCTCAGTGTGGTGCCTGGTTCCTAACGAGCGACACAATTGCTTCCGCCATCTACTTCTAGGGTGAACATACTCCTGGCATTCAAACAAAAAATGTGCCACAGACTCTACTCTAAATGTGCAAAAGGGGCAGAATTCTGTAGTCTGTGCTGGAGGTTTCCACCGAGATGTAAAACCACGAAGTGGAAGAGTCCCGGTTCTAAATTTAAAATAAAGGGTCCTATCAAAGGGTCTCTCGATGATGTCTAGATATAATTCCCGGGCTGGCGAGTCCTTGAATTTCAAAAAGTCCTCCATGAGGCTGCCCAAGTCGCAGTTAGTATTCCGTTGGGTCGCAATCCAGTTCCAGTATAAATTCTTAAGTGATGCTTTTGGAGGGGAAGACCTATTTTCCCAGGCTTCACCTAGACCCAGATTGCATAGGAGGGCTTTCATGTCTCTCAGCCATTTAATACTATGTCACCCGGGAAGTGACATTACTTTAGAGAGGCCCTTTGCGTATTTTGCTAGCTCCGGGACTCGCCACAGCCTAGCCCATTAAAGCAAGGGGCGAAGCTTTGCTAGATCGCTAATGGGACGACAGCCTAAGTCCAGCATTAGTGGGATCATTGGAGTACCTTGGGGAAGTGACATAATCGCTCTATAAAACTTCCTCTCAGATCTTGTTAATTCACTAATGTTGTATGAGCCCCACAGCTCTGCCCCGTAAAGAGCGGAACTGACTCCCTTAGCAGCATAAATTTCAATAACAGGGGCTATAGGTCTAAATGTACAGGTGCGCTGCTCCTTCAAAAGAGCCCCTGTTACCCTCTTGTGGGCTAACAACATTTTACATAAATGGGGTGCCCACTGCATATTGTGGGACAAACGAATGCCTAAGTAGTCAAAAACGTCCACCCTCCCCAAAGGTACAGCGTTCAACTTTGGGGGACGCACAGATTTTTTTGGGGGGTTCAGCACGAGATACTTTGTTTTATCAGTGTTGATTACCAGGCCCCGTTCCACACAAAAGTGCTGGAAGTTATTGAGTAATTTTTGGAGGCCCATCGGGGATTTGGACAATAAGAGCTTGTCATCCGCGAAGAGGAGGGTGGGGATACGCTCCCCCGCCAGGGATGGTTCATCTGAGGGATCTTTCAGGAGATGCTCAACCACACTGTTAATATACAAGGAAAAAAGGGTGGGAGCTAGAACACATCCCTGGCGAACCCCTCTCTCTACCGGGATTCTACTGGTCTTCTCACCATCCGTTCCCCATCTAATCTGAGCAAAGGTGTTTTCGTGAAGCCTTACAATTAACAGCAAGATGTAATGAGGTATCCCCATGTCAGCAAGGACTCTCCAAAGTGTTTCCCTGGGTACAAGGTCAAAGGCAGTCTTTAGATCGATAAACGCGAGATAGAGACTGCCTTTGCCTATGATCACCACCTTCCAATATACTAGCAACAATCTAAAGGCTTGCTCAATTGTGCCAGTGCCTAGTCTGAAACCAGCCTGGTAGTCAGAAAGGATGTTGTTTTCACTGATCCATTGTGATATTCTGACCAACAGCACCTTGCCGACCACCTTTTGAGTTATATCCAGCAGGCTTATGGGTCTATAATTTGCTGGGTCGTCCCTAGCCCCTTTTTTAAAAATGGGGACAACCTCCGCCCCTTTCCAGGATGAGGGGATCGGTGCACCTTTACAGATTACAGTAAGCAAGCAATAAATAAGTTTCCCCCAATTCGAAACATCAGAGCGTAACAGATCCCCGGGGATACCATCTGGCCCGGCCGCCTTTTGGGGCATGATGGTACTGATGGCATACTCTATTTCTTTTAAGGAGAAATCGGGATCTACCAAGGCTACCTCCCAGTCCTTTTGTAGTATAATAGTACCAATTGTACCGGTAACATGCTCTACACTTCTTATTGGGAGGTCAAGATTTGCTGAAGCCACCTCCCGGCCCTGTTCGTCCTTGGAGATTGCAATAGTTATATTACCAGAAGGGCGAGTATACAATTTGGCAAAATGGTTAACCCACACTTGACTGGTAATATTGCATGTTATAAGGTCGCTATCTGGTCTTTTTTTGGCTCTAATTGTATCCCAGAAGCGCCTTGAATCTTTCCCATGAATTGCCTCTTTTAAGGAGCACCAATAGTCTTCTTCCCATTCCTTTCTTGCCCGTGTCAATGTTTGCTTATAGTTAAACCTAGCTCCCTGTATAGCTACTTGGGATTTGCTTTTAATGGCCCCAATCAGAAGGGTTTTTGCATGCCTGCATGCCGATGTGTACCATTCATTTTTACCCCTTGTTTCGGGTTGCCATATTCTTACCCGGACACTCCTTTTTCAAAAATACATTCCCAATTGCCATAAGTGTTCCTTCAAAAGTAGATGTGACCTCTCCAGGAGTCGACAAAGCCAAATCAATGTTATCCAGCTTCATTTGTGAGGCAGTTAGGACAGCATTGATAGGGTTAAGTTTCATTTGATCGGCTGCAACTATATTCCACTTCAAGCGTCTACCGCATGAGGAGATGGAAATATTACAAGTTTGTTTAGAAGAAACTTTAGTTAGTTTATTCATCCAAGGATCTTTAAGAGACAGGGAAAGTGAGTTATAGTCACTTTCAACAGTAGGTAATACTACCATGTCCTGTACCAGACCCCAAAGTGTAAGATCGAGTAATATATAGTCAATCCTCGAAGTGTGATTGACTCTGTTAAATGTAACAGCACCCATGGGGTCTGAGTTTGTACGACCATTAGCGGCTCTTAGGCCAAACTCCAACGCTAGAGCATTAAGCTGGATCGCACATTGAGACCATTTTTTGATCAGGGGGATGGTTAGGGCTGGGATACCCCATCTAGCATCCTCCTCGCCCAGGTCTAAAATATCATCAGTCATAAGAGGCTCGTAGGTGCAATTAAAGTCACCCGCAACCAGAACTTGGGCACCAACTAAATTTTCTCTAAACTCTGTTTCTAGAATAGGCACTATCGGAGACATAGACCCGTATTTAGTACCTCTGACGTATATATTGTACAAATCGAGGGCTAGTCCCCTACAGGGGCCTCTTAAAGAGATGCCTAGAATGTCAGGACTATTGATTTGCTTAATTTTTATACTGCAATTTAAATCAATGTGTACCCAAATGAGAAGGCCTCCAGAAGGGCGACCCTTCCCATTTCTGGGGGGTACTGCAGGGACAGAGTATGTAACATATCCAAATCGATGTAAAGGATCTAAACTCCAAGTCTCTTGGAACAGACAAATCTTATGCATCTCCACTAAGGCATTCCACTCTGGTAGGCACAATTTCCTTTGGATAACTGCTAGATTCCAACTTAGGATCTTCAGAATGCCCATGGAGTCACAAGCAACACTGTTGTGAGGACCTAAGTGTTCAGTAGCAGGCAGAGGTACAACGGAGGCATATGTTCTATAGGGGGGGTAGACTGAGCAGTATTATGCCCTAATTCGAAAGTGAGGCTATGGTCTGCAGAGTTTCTTGGTTAATTGTCTGCAAAACCGGAGTTGTATAGCTAATATCAGTATTTTTATTAATCATAGGGCTAACCAGAGTTTGTGGAAATTTGAGACTATTATGTTCAATGTCCTCAGGACCATGTCCTGAGCGCAATGGTGGTCAATCCACTGCTTCTAAACAACTGAACCTGTTAGCAACTGGTACACCTCTCCAGCTTGCAGAAGGAGCTATGTCTCTATCTACATGATCATACCAAACATCCCACTCTCTTCTTCTGTCTCGATTTTTTTACTTGTGGCCAACTTCTAACCGGGTTATCAATGCATGGATTTTTAGGAGGGTAGAAGAAAGAGAGCCTTTTCGTATCTATTCCATCATTCTTTTCCCACAAACCCCTACGACAGATGTAGTCAGCTGTACGGGGGTCGTCAAAATTTACTATGACGCAATCCCCCCGAATCAATTTCATCTCATTTCCTAACCAGGGCACCCTACGCACCATTAGGATCTTGCTACCACAGTGGGATGGAAGAGGTCTATTGATGGACAACCAATGTAGAACCTTGTTTTTTAAAGACCCTGTCGGTTCCTCTGTGTTTGGATTTAGCGCGGGAACACCGGTCATAATTACAACATATGGGCCTGCTTCTGGTGGTAAGTGGATAGGGTGCCTGCTCTCAGCCCTATTCTTATCATTGAAAAGCGGTGTGCCTGGTGGTTTAGATGGTATAGCTTCCATATTATTAGAAGGGGCAGGGGATTCAGATAGCTCTATACCCTTCTTCAAAGCAGTTGGAGGTGGCTTTATATTTATGTTAGGCCCATTAGAAGTTTCTTTTGTCACTTTCGATCCTACCATTAAATTTGTGTTATTTGCTTTGGGCTGCCCTGATTTAGCCATCCCAGGGTCCGTCTGAATGTTAATAGATGCATTCAAGGAGGCTATCTGTCTTTCAATGTTAGAAAGAGATATTTCTAAGGGTTGCAAGTGGATTTTAATAAGTTCTCCCAGTGTATATAATAGTTGGTTATTTGCCTCGCAAACTTTGCATCCCTCGCCCGATCTACCAGACTCACTAAGATTTATTGGGTTCAGAGAGCGGGATGTCCTATCTGCTATTATATTGATAGAATCCCTCTGGGGGAGTGCATTTTTGCTTTGCATATGAATAATGGGAGGTTTTTTAATAGATTTACATTTGTTCGCTGCCTTGGGCTTCTTCCGTTTTGAGACAGCACCCTCCCTCTTCCCCCTTGAGTGATCAATATTAATGGCCTCCTGCCTCGGGCTCACAACAAGTTTGGGCGTCTTCTCGAGGACCTCACTTAATTGTGTATCCGAAAGAGCCAGAGATACCGACAGATCGGCCATATTTGGCACGCTATGAGTTTCCACTGGTACTTCAATTAGGGGCCTAATCTCTCTTTGGTTTGTAGGTGTCTTAGCTAATGCCAAGAGGCCTATAGAGGATCGCCTGGCTAAGGCCAAGTCCTGAGACACCCTACGCTCCAAAAGAGACATACCTTGGTTTATTGCCTCGTTAGCCCTGGTGATAAATTGGTCAATAGGGCCAATTGTGTGCACTGCCCCTTGCACGATTTTACTCTTGCTGCCTCTAGTCATCATACCATAACAATTGCTATATGGACCTCCAAATAATGGATAGCAATAATATCAATTAAACATCATTAGTACAGTGTAGATCATACATTTATACGGCAGTCCGTAAACTGAATGTAAGAGGGGGAGCCCAGTCCAGTCTTACCCAGTCTTTAACGGGCTTAAACGGGCCCGCCCTTTGCCCGGGCTTAGCCCGGCACCGCCCACGCGCGTCCCGCGACGCGGAGGAAGCTTCAGCCTTTTGAGCGCCTCCGGGCGTGAATCCGGCAGGAAGTTGGCCGCTATGCAGCCTGGGAGCTGTAGTCCCCCTGTCACGACCGCGGTGTGAAGAAGCGGCGTCAGGGGGGACCCGCAGCGTCAGGGACCCAGGAGCGGCAAGAACACCCGAAGAATGGCCAGCAGGACCGCAGGTAAGTGGGAACTCCGATAATTGCACCCGCTCCTCCGAGGGAGCTTCAGCCTTTTGAGCGCCTCCGGGCGCTAATCCGGCAGGAAGTTGGCCGCTATGCAGCCTGGGAGCTGTAGTCCCCCTGTCACGACCGCGGTGTGAAGAAGCGGCGTCAGGGGGGACCCACAGCATCAGGGACCCAGGAGCGGCAAGAACACCTGAAGAATGGCCAGCAGGACCGCAGGTAAGTGGGAACTCCGATAATTGCACCTCAATTTATATTAATTGATTGATAGTAAATTAATTTTGGAAATTGTGTCATTAATGGGTTGTGTGGTTTATAGGGGTAAAGGGTGGAAAGCAATTTAAGTTTAATTAATTGTGGTGGTGTCCAGGTGACATTTCTGAGTTTTGCAATGTCGGGATAAACCCGGTCGCAACTACTCCTCTCAAAGCACATTGATCAACAGTATTTGGAACAATATGTATTGTTGCAGTAGCAACTGGCACTGCCAATGTCTGTGGTGTTACAACTTGTGACACTAGGGCAGGAACAGTCACAATTGAAGCAGTAACAACTGGATCATTTACGGGAGGTGTTGCTTCGATAGGTGTAGGAACAATTAGAAGTGCTGGAAATGGCTATAGCTACTGTAGCACTAGTGGTTGTAACATCATCTGCATTCACTGTGGGAGACACATAAGGTGGTGGATGTGAGGACAACAAAGCTTCTAAAATGTCATCCCCTGAATCACTATCAGTTTCTGGTTTCTTGGCAGCTTCCTCCTTATCATTTACCTGTTTCCAATTCTTTCTAGTCTTTTCTGCGGTGATAGCTGGGTACATTCGAGCTCCCTCGTCCACACACTTCCTCCCTCTTTGCAGCCCTTCTCCCATTGAGCATCTGCGTAATTTCACACTGCTCTTCTTGCTCTATTCTGGTACTTTTCTGTCTCTTTAGCATGAGCCACTTTCTCCCAAGCACTTAATGCTTCATACTGTGTGAGTCTATGAGGTGGCTTCATTTCATAAAACCTTTCTTGTAAATTTTCAATAATCCTTAAATCAAAAGTACCATATTGTGGAAATGTAAATGGTCCTTCATTTTCCGTGATCTTGCACCATTGATTAAACCACAAACATGTATAGAGCACTACATTTGTCGCCATGTAATGACCAGATGTGCCTTCGGAGGTGCCTCCTCACCCACCTGGACTGGGACTCTCACATCTCCCCTCATTAAAGCTCTAGGAGCTTTAAAACATTTCATGATTGCACATTAATAGTAATCAAATTCTAAAACTTCAATGTTTTGTTCAGTTCACAATTCCATATATGTCAGTACTCCTCTTCAATCCTGTCACAATTCTTATTTCACAAACCTATTATCGCTTGATACTTGATAACTCACCAACAAATCTCAGCGCAGCACTTCACACCCACTGACCTATCTCATCAGGGTACTCTAGGATATAACTCTTCACTACTTGCAACTGTTCACCCTTCTCTACAATTTTGTTGTACACAATTTCTACAACTTAAGCAAGCACAATAAACAAGTAACTTTTATCTACTCCACTAAAGAATTAAAATGAAACCATTCACACAAGAAAGAATCAAAGATGCGGTTTAATACCTTCCAACTCTACACACACATGTGAATGAAATCTCGACCAGCAGAAAATCAGCCCATCTTACGTAGTTTCCCTTTTGCGCAATAGGTTCTACTAACACCAATCAATATTAGCACTATCACAAGAATCCGTTATAGACCCTATCTCCATTGTACACCACAAACCTTTAGCAGACAAATATCACCTTTTATTTTTCAACTATCTCTCCCAGGATCTTAGACTACTTCCAGTCTGATTACAACTTCAACTGCTCAACATCTAAGCATAAACACCACTATTTCACAAAACACAAAACACATAATCTCAACATAAGAACGTAATCACAAAAAGGCAATTGCAACGCATAACCCTATTGATACACCTCCACCGCTGCAACCGTCTTCAAAACCGCAACTCCTTAAGTCTTCAAGTTCAGGCTTTGGGCATAAAGAACATGGGCAATTTAAAGTTGGGGCAAATTAGTTTATCTCCTCTCTCTTGTGACAAAAACCATCCTCTCACTGTCATTTGATGGAGCAGGATTTTCTATATCTTTGTCTTCGAGTGTAATCATAAAATAACCTCTGCCACTGGTTGTATGAACCTTTGTTCATCAACGAAGAGACATGAGAAGCAATCATCTACAAGATCAATACATCATTAAAGACATTTAAATCAGTCAATAAAGACAGTTGGTGTGAGTTAAAAGATTTTATTTTCAATCTTTCTAGTTTCATATATTTATTTACCAGACATTAATCTTTGGATTTCAGCAGTAAAAGTTAATATAATCCATTATTTGATACTGGATTATAAAATAGAATAAGTATTTATTAAAATCACAGTAAGTATAATAATAATACAAGTGTGTGCTATAAAGGAAACTCCCTAATCTAAATACATTGGAATAATGAGAGAAAGGTTGTCAGTTCCGAAACCAAGTGAAGAGTTCTGATGAGAGAGAGATCAATACTGAAGAATATAGCCATCGCAAATCAGACTGCAAAGTGTTTAAAGCCATTTATCAGTGGACTTCTAAAGTTTAGCCAAATACCTTCTCATGTAGAGGAGTCAAAAAGATCAGAGAAAATAATTAGTCATAATGTGAAAGGAATTCCACCCTACTCTAGGAGCATGCTCTATTATAAATACAGAAATTCTATGTTGCAACATTATTTTCTTTTGTCTTCTTAATTCATCATTAGAATATCATCAGACTCCTGGGAACAAGTTCACTCATCATCCCTTCAACAGAGCATAAGAGACTTTCAGACATTAGCACTTGAAAAGTTACAGCATTGTTTTTTTGTGGTCCAAAAACTTCTTCCCATGAATAATTTTTCATGTCATTTTGTCTTTTCCCAGTAAGAACCTTACTATCAGTTGTCTAATACAAAACAAGTGTGCATCATTTGCAGCATAGAGAAGAAAAACATCTTGCAAAAGCAACTTATTCAATATGGAAAGCAGGCCTTTCAGCGTTAATGCAATATTTTCCATTTAACATGGTATCAAGAGTTAGGCTAACTAATACAGAACTTTAATTACATGTAGGCCTATAATATTTAAATATGGTTATCTACCACAAATTTTGCATATGTTTTATTTAAAAGCAAACTTGTGTCATTTATTATTAAGTGTTATAATAGCAGATAGGTTATGAAGCAGAGCTACCAACGTTGCTTTTTACAATGCAACACACAACCCTGTTATGCACCAGGCACCTGAAGTTGCGATTGAAAGCCCGTATGTTCAGATCTCTGACCTTCCTGGTAACGCGTACTCAATCTGTGTGGCCTATTTCACTTATTACCAAAGACAAATGTGTAATAGTGAAAACATCCATAAGTTCTTTAGACCGAAATACTAAACCTCCTATCTCCTAATCATCCAGAAAATGCATCAAGAAAGATAGCAAGGAAACATTTCTGGGTCTCTACCATCTGGACCTCGAACACCCAACTGCAATACATACAGGATCGTCTGCCTCACTCGAAATTGCATGCATTGGAAAAGTCATTGACACGTGAGTGATAAACAAAAAAAGAGTGCCAATGGGCCAATTACTTTTCAATTTAGAAGCCGTGGGAGTCATGGCTTTTAGAAAGAATCTAAATATTCAGATCTTTCAACACTTGTCACTGCATCCTTGGCGAAAGCTCTTAGAGGTTATTCAGTTTGTTTTTCCTCGCTATAAACGTTTAATAGGCTCACCTTTCCACTCATTCATTTCAATATCTGTGTTTTAATTTTTTCAGACCCTGAAACCAAAGAACTTGTGATCTTGCTGATTTGTGACTGCGAGTTGATGAATTTGGTTTATAGTGTAGGGAGATTTAAAAACCTCTAAATAGTGTGAGTTTTGAAACATAGTCAAATGTTAATATGTTTATCACTTCATAAGTTGTTTCCCTCGAAAAGAGAAATTGATCCTATCCTTTTTAGTGTCAAGCAAACTGCTGCATGATTATAAAGAGGACCTAAGATCTAATTTAGAGTACAGTGTCATGGAGCTGTCATCCACCAGTGTGTCAGGGTTGTATCACCAGTAGATCCATCTGTGCAGACCGGATGCTACATTCATCATCCTACTCATGAGCTGTCACTTCATTTTAATTCCTTTTCATGATTTCCCAAGAGGGTTCCCTGAAAGAGCAAGACATGATCAGCACATCTCTTTTTAACTGTATGGCCCTTTTGTTTAAGAGCTAATTCAAATGGTGCAGACTCTCTGTTCCTGGTTTTCAATAATGGCCTTATTCTGGTAGATAAACCACCATTGCAATTGACTACACCATCAATATAATATACAAAAGAACATTTAAGTGGATTCTTCTCCAGATTTAGCATTTCTTCTAAATGTATGGGGATTTTCCATCAAATAGTCCGTATAAATCAGATTTGATTGAGAGTGTTGTGGAGAGACACCATTCCACCAGCATGTGGTAGCTAGCCTGCCAAATGCAAAGTGTACCAACAGACATTTGTCATGGATATCCGGATTAAAATAGTCAAACATGAACCTATTTTGGAATACTTTAGGAGCAATGATCATATGCCCACTACTCCGCTCTCTGTGGCAGTCTCCAAGGTGCGGAAGAATGCAAAGCAAGAGAATGGCAGAAAGGGATTGGGAGTGTAGAAAGAGAAACAGAAGAGAAAACTCAAAGACAGATGCAGCTTGTTTGAGACCATGAATCATGTTTTGTTAGTTGGTTCGTGAACCTGTTCTGTTCCCCGATGGTTGCAACAAACAAGAATATTCTGCGAGATCTCCCTATTTTTATTTTTTATTAGGGAAACACTTCTTTCTATCAGTCCCAAGTAAGTAAATTCTTGTTCAAAAATAAAATTAGGGTGTTCTGGAATACTATAAGATTTTTCTAGGTAAGACACTACCCCCCTCCCACCCCCCCAGGTAAGGGTATCTAAACCTTTCTGAAACACAAACAGTTTACAATGAACAAAGTCAAAGTAATTTTATTGCATATAGTTAATTAAAACCATTATAATTTGTGTTAAAAACTATTGATTTGTCAGACACAATGAGTGATTAATAAAATTGGGAAAAATTAATTTTTAAAAATTCTACATTCATTAACGTAAGTCAACAATAATCTGTGTATACATTATTTCTCTATTTTGGCCATCTTTTGACATATGTCTAAAATCATGTTCTAAAATCCTAGGCAGTGTTGTAAATTCACAATACAATGCTGTCGCTCCTTGTTGGCGGACATCAACTTTCTATGTAACGATAATGTGCGAAAAGTGCGAATGCACGTGGATTCTCAAGGATGTTGCTAAAATCATGTATTTAGCAATGGTTGTGTATTTGAGGTGCTAAGTGTGCATAAGTCATCAAATACTTGACTGAAGTCATGTGCAAAGTGCAATTGTAAACTTAATGTTTCAAAACCCCCGGTTATCAATTGTCTATTACAGGGTTCAAAGTTTTGTGCAAATAGCAGGATGGTTAAAAAGCCGTATATAAGTGGCATGTGTACTTGTCACTATGATATACCTGTAGACACTATGGGCATCATTAGGATGCCATCCCGACATGAAGAGGGACCGCCTGCCATAAGGGTGGGGGTCCCGTGGGGGCAATTAGGATGTGCCCGCCACAGTGGTGGGCGCATCCTGCATATTTAACATTGCGGCGGGTGGTGCTGAAAGTGCTAAAAATGCATGTAGCACATTCCAATGCACAACGTAACAGGCACCGCAAGGTGCCTGCCACGTTGTCTATTGAAATGCAGGGGGGTACCTATGGTACCCCCCATGTGCACCCCCCACCCCCAGAGTCCCTGGGGGCCCACAACAGGCCCCCGCAAGCAATTCCCACATGCCTTTCATTGCCGCCACGGAAAGGCATGTTTCCGCGCCCATAGTAATATGGCTGGCGGTATCTCACAGACACCGCCACCATATTAAACTCTTTTCCGCCCGGTCGACTTGTTGACCGGGCAGAAAAGCGGTGGACGGTCTTTCCATCCGCCGCGGTCCCCCCCCGCCATAGTAATATTGCGGGGGGTAAATGGGTGGCGGGCGGGGACGGATCGCCACCGCCATGCGGTTGGTGGCGATCCGCCCGAGACCCTAATGGGCCTCTATGTGTTTGATTTTGACAGTAGTTGGTTAACTTTCTGCCAAAATCTGGCTGCCCTACATGAGATCTGTAATGAATGGCTGTTTAGTAGTAGCATTATGGCTGGTCGACAAGATCTAACTTGGAAGGGACGGAATGCGTAAAGTAAATAATGCCTTCTCAAGTGGTTCACAGCTGGACCAATACACACTAGGTGTATAAGGGATTCTTCCGCCTGTCCACAGTCTGCAAAGTGTGGTTGGCTATGATTGTTTCCATGTGGGAACCTGGTATTTTGATGTAAACGCTCCCTGTCTAGCCAAGAGTAGCTGATGCTGGATTGATGGCGTTATATGCTGGACAAGATATGGTTGGGGCGATCGAGTCTCATATGTAAATAGGATCATCCAGCCATGTTTTTTCTTTGATAGAGCAGCTTTGTCCATTGTCCAAGCCTTTTGTTTCGCAGCGTTGCTGACTATTTTTTTCAAACACGGTGAAACTGTTGTCAGTGTCCCAGGCGTCGTGCATGTCTAGCATTGTTAATGCGTGTTCGAGGACAGTATGCCAGACTTTTGTTCCTTTGGGTTGGGTCTTCATTTCTGTCCAACAATACCGCAACAAGGAGTCCTTTTGCGCTGCTTTTAATTTCCAGCACATTTTTATTATCGCGGCATGTCTAACGGGATGTTGATTTAATAACCTGAATTCTAAGCGAACTTGAGCTTGTGACGTGAACTGCGGCATCCAGAAAATTTGTTTAAATAAACCTGACTGTTGGAGATTCAGGAAGTTAGTGTCTTGACCTTTGAATAATTCAGAGCCGTAAGTAAGAGTCGAAGTAACTTGGCAGCAATGACCTTTAGTAGGTGCGAATTTGAAGGACACTGAAGTTTCTGTTTTAACGAGTTTAATGCAAAACGGAGTTTGTGTGCTTGAGCTTTTCTGAGGTTTATATGTACTTGAGAGAGAACCTTTTGTCGACCACTACCCCCAGATATTTGTAGGAGTCACTCTGCTCTATTCTGTTTCCTACTGTGTACCTCTGATATTTTTTCCTATTTGGTGCTGTCTTTGCTGAGAAACACATAACCTTAGTTTTATTCAGGTTCAACGACAAGCGGTGGTCTTCAGTATATTCAACCAGCTTTCTGATCAAGCGCTGTAGGACTGCTGGCGTCTGGCTGCATAGATTGATATCGTCTGCATATTGCAGGCTTCCTATTTTACATTGAGCAATTTTTGGGGGGTCTCTTTGAACATCTGTCCAGGTCTGCAGTGAAGATGTTAAAAAGACTGAGAGCCAGCACGCATCCCTGCTTTAGGCCGATGTATATAGGAATCCTTGCCGTGGTACATTCTCCATTACTCAGGTTTATCTGGACCCATGTGGATGTGTACAAATTGACGATGGCCCGTAGTAGTGGTGGCGGAACGGCCCAATTCACCATTTTTGTGCCACAGCAGTTGTCTGGGTACCATGTCAAATTCTGCTTTGAGATCAATAAAGCAGGCGTACAGTTTGGTGGATTTTCGCTTGGCTTTTCAACCAAAAGATTTTTTTAAGTAGGTTTTTATTGGGTATAAGCAATGTGATACAAAGTATGCCTATCACAAATACACTATAGAAGGACTCTCCCCCCTACTTCAATAATAAAAAACAAAACAACATAACAATGCACATATAATAAAACAAACCAGTCAATGACAGCTTTTTTCTAGTGGTCCTCTGTGTTACATGCATATGATCAGCACATTCCGACCGTATCGCAGTGATGTATTGTCTGAGTGTTTGTTAGAGTCCGAGGAGGCTCCAGGTCATGTATGGTTACACCGAGCTCAATTCCCGCAGGGGAGCCCATATATCCTTGGGTCTAGAGGTCGTTGGCAGTTCTTCTGCATACAGTTCCAGCTGTTCGCGGCAGTAAACCATGTCTTTAAGCCACAAATCAGCTTTCGGGCTCAGCCGGCTGTCCCATGTGAATAGGACCCGCCGTTTAGCTACCAGCAGAGCTACTCTGACGAATCTGCCAACCACAGCTTTCAATTGGGGGTCATATCCAAGCAGACACACCAGTGGCGTGCACTGAAGCACCTGGCCAGTCATGATGTTTATAAGACTAATAACCTTTTCCCAATATTGGAATACTAGCGTACATTGCCATGCCAGATGGAGAAAATCCGCCCCATCCAACCCGCATCTCTTACAACAGGGCGACTCTCTCAAACCCATTCTGTGCAACTTTTTAGGAGTATGGTACACTTGATGAATAAATTTTAGATGAATGAAACGCAAGTTGCAGTTTGACGTGAGTCTGCCCGTTAACTTACAAATCTGTTTCCATTCCGTGTCAGTGATCAGGGGGGCCACTACTGTCTTCCTTCTCTCCAAACTTTTATCCACCCCGCGGACTGTGTCCCCCTGAATTGCTTTATACAACTTGGTTACAAGCTTCTTTCGGTTTGGGGTTAGTAGTATCAGTTGCAGTGCTTGCAGCGTTTCTGGTTCCTCCGGAAAACTAGTGTAGTGGTCTTTCATTGCTCGTCGGAGTCTATAACAGGTGTACTGAAATAAAGGCGTGGGATCTTTTCAACCAAAAGATTCAATGCGAGAAGGTTACACATCGTTTTAATACCGGGTCCGAAACCTGTCTGTGTGACTGGGATGATCTTGCTAGAAGCTACCCAATCTTCTAAGGCAATAAGAAGGTTTGAGGCATATAATTTTGCTTCTACATCAATTAAAGCAGTCAATCTGAAGTTCGCTGGGTCCGACCTTGCACCCGCTTTAAAAATTGGATGCAGAATGCTGCCTCTCCAAGATTCTGGCACGCTGTTAATTTGGAAGGCGTGATTGAACAATGGTGCAAAATAATTTGTCCAGAATGATCTATCTTGTTTGAATTGTCCATTCGGTAGGCCGTTTGGACCTGGCGCTCCGTTGGATCTTAATTTTTTTATGATTAGTCAAATCTGGTTGGATCGAATACAGTTTTCCTCATACTGGTTTTCTTTGTCGTCCTTTTTTGGTTGATATGCTGCATTGTTATCTGTATTCTTATTTTGATAATTGGTGTTCTTGTCTCTGTGGTTTTTGGTTAGGTGGGCTATCCAGTCTGCCACTAGGATATTTGCGTTATGTTGACGGAAGGATCCATATGCTATGCTATTTATTTCTGCCCAGAGTTTTTTGCTATTATTTGATTTACTTGTTTCAAGTAGTTTTCGCCAGATTTCAGTTTGTCATGTTTTCTTTGCCATCCAAACCTCTTCTTTATAATTCTGTCTCAACTGGTATATTTGTTACGTTTCCCCTTCACTTGTTGTTAAGACATTTCTACGTAATTTTCTTATTTCTCGGTTCAATACCCTTTTTTTCACTACTAGGGAGCCTAAGTGCTCTGTTGTTTTTTGTGCATGTTTATTGCTCCCTTGTTGTCTGTTCTGTGATGGAAATTTGGAGATCAGCTTCGTGGTCATGTTTACCCAAATTACCCATGACTGTCTCAAATTTTGTAATTGAGTGATCGATGGTAAAGTTTTTAGATAATTCATTATTTCATCCATGTTTTTTCCATTCCACGCAAGCCTTTTTAGATTGTACGGGCTCGAAATTTCAGACAGATCATTGTTTTCTATGGCTCTTCGTTTGTGAATTTGAAGTTTGATTGACTGTGGGCTATGATCGCTCTATAGTCTGTGTATTATTTGATAGCTTGAGATCTTAGGTAACAGCTCGATGTCCACTATTGTATAGTCTAGGACAGAGTGTGTCTGTTTGGATATTCTGTTTGGGTTTGCTGGTTGATCTTGAGGAAAGCGACTGTTTAGGGTTATTATTTCTGTCTCACCTAATATTGAAGCACAGATTTGGCTGTTGTGATCTTTTTTACGATAATTTGTGATTACTGGGGGAATCTTTCGCCAATTTAATTTTGTTTGTTGTTTCGTTTGCACCTGGTCCTCTTGAAGTAAAAACATATTGAAATCGCCTGACAGCATGATTCCTGCTTGCTGGAAGGTTGATTGCAGTGAATTGATCAACACTTTGAGAGTCCTGATTTTCTCTTGTTTTTCTTTTGGAACTGGATGAATGTAAATGTTACAAATTATTAGGAGCCTTTCCTCTTTTTTATACTTCTGGCGATTGAGGGACCTTGCGAACATGAGATTTTTATACATTGGATCCAAGTTTGTCCTAGCTCGATCTGTTCGTAGGACCATGGTATTTTTGTGCTGAGGTAGATTGATAGGCCGCTGGATGGTCTGCCTGATGTTTTACCTTTTATGGCGGTTTGCTGGAGTTCTTTGAAACTGCTGATCTGCGTTGGTGCCGTGGTCCAGGTTTCCTGGAGTAGTAGTATGTCAAACATTTTTTTTAAAGTTTGTAAATCTTCCTCATCTGCCTTTCTGCCTAAGCCGTTGATGTTCCAGGAGCACAGTTGTAATTTATTTTTTCATGCCTTGTTTACCTTAATCTCCATGTCCCCAGTAGATGAAAAAAGGACTTTTTGCGCTTGACTAGTTACTTCAGATGTATCTTGGTTTACTATACGTAGGTTTGACCAACTCTCCTGGGCTTTTGCTGTGGGTCCTACTGTCGTCCGGAGTAGTCCGCTTTGCCTTACTGATCTTAGTTCGGCTGTTTGATTTAGAGGGTCTGGGTATCATTCTTTTTCTGTTGTTCTTATTTCTATTCCCCATATTACAAAGGAATCTCTATGACTCCAAACTTCCATTGTAGTTTTTGGATCGTTCCAGGTTACGACCATCATTTCCCTCCCATTTGCAATTGGTAGTGATTTGAATTGAATGCTTACTATATGGTTTGTATTTAGATGTTTTAGTGTTTCGATCAAGTTAGTAAGCCTAAGTATTGTGCTACGGTTAAGAATGTCATAGGTTCCTCTTGACGTATACTGTGGAATCAGTTCCAAAGTTGCTAGGCCATCTCGGCAAGTTTGTCCTTTATTGCTTTCCCGGAAATCTAATTTATGGCAGTGTAAACTTGCGGAAATTCCAGTATGGCTTCTTCTGCCCTAAAATTCCCCTCAGTTGAAATTCGGGGGCAAGTTGTGTTTATCACAACATGATTGGCTCTATCAGCTTTAGTTTTTTGCAAATTGGCTTGTTCTCCTGATAATGGGGACCGGTCGGTCTGAATATCCGAGCTGTGCCTAGGTTTCGGTGGGTCCTGCTGTTCTCCCACTTTTTTGCTGGCTTGGGCTTTTGCTTGCTTGGGAAAGTATTGGGATATGCTTTTTTGTTCTGCTCGTGGGGTTTGCTGTAATTTTCCTTTTTTATTTTGGTGCTTGCTAGAAGGGACTGGTTGCCAGTGGTCTTTTTGGTCAATTGTTTGCACTGTTGTCAGGTTTATCGGTCAAGCGATGATTTCACGATTATTGGGTTGATATTTCGGTTCAGACGACTTTTCAATGTTTTGCTTGTTTGCCGTATCTTCCACCAGCCCGTGACCTGGGGTTGATTCCTGCGGGTTCATCTCATAGTCACTTATAGTAGATTGTTCTTGGACCTGTTTTTGAGACATCTGAGTTGTTGTTTGAACCCCTTTTTCTTATTATGCCTTGACTTTCTCAGTCCTTTACGTTCACGTTTTGTTAGTTGGTTACTGGGATTTTGTTGCTGCGATTTTAAAACTGCTGCCTCGGGCCCTGGGTTGTCATGATATTGTTTGTTTTGGAGATTGCTTAGGGTCAATGAGTTGTTTGATGTACGGGTCAAGGTGTAGGGGTTTAGTTCTCTTAAGTTGCCAGCCGTTCCCTCCATGTTTTCCAAAGGGCCAGGAGGAAATGTGGGGTTCTGCTGAGTCACCGTTGTTTTTGTGTGAAGGCTATCTGCTGGTGTGACCATGTCTGTTGTTGTTTTCTTCTTTACTTCTGACAGTATGTCTGTGAGAATCTCCGGGATGGACTTTAGTTGATACATGGTGCTTGTACATCGGCACTCATGATACATGAGTCTTTTTGCACGCGCTCAATGATGGAATTTTTCTTTCTATACCGGAGACGTGTAAGGCAAGGACTTGCAGGAGATCTACTTGTACCTCTAGTTTTTCTGAGTGTTGGAATAAGGCTGATGACATTTTTTCTACTATGTTGATGAATGGTGGCCATAACGGAGCTTGTGAAAGTGAAAGATGGTCTGAAAGATGGTCTGTCTGATTAGCATCCAGTTGCTGGCTTGGGTGAGAGTCGTCACCTGGTTTATTCGTGGTGATGTCATTGGGGTCTCCTATTGGGCTTTTACTTGTACTTGATTGAGCGGTAGGGCCCGACCCCGATAGAGACTTTGTTAATTGTTCTGCACTTGGATTAACTACGGGTTCAATCCCTGTTAGTGACTTTATTGGGGACAGTGGCATGTTGTAATCATGATTGTAGTCATAGAGGAATCTGGTTGATGGTTATTATTTTAGTGGGTCTTTTTGGATGAAGAGAGAAATTTTTGCCATCGGGGTTTCTTGTTTTAGCCCATATGGGCTTATTAGGCACTCCTGGGTTCCTGATGCTAGCCTGGGCGGGGTTGCCAATGGTCCCCCCTTGATGTTTTTTTTCTCTTATTCATGCAATCCACTCTGGCTTTGGAAGGAACGCATCCTTGGCCTTCACTGGGTTTGGTCGCACGAGTACTTAGGAGTGTCCCGAGACTTGCAGACCGCCTCTTCATGGGTGCTTCTGGTGTAACTTTTTTTGAGTTCACTAGTGATTTCTGTAGTGCTTCACTTGCGTTTATCTGAGCTTCCACGATTACTTGATTGCGGTTGTTTTTAAAATCTTTGGGGTGCTGCAGCTGTCTTTCGATGGAGTGTCGATTTGTGCTCTTTTTATGTCGGATGGTGTTTTGGATCTGTCTAAGAATGACATATTTGTGATTTTATCTTGAGATCTCGGTGTTCTTTTCTGAGTTCTGAAACTAGGGGAAATTAGGAAATCCGTGATTTTTAAATTCCTTCCTACTAGCTGTTTATTTGACGGTGGTGTTTATTTGACGGTGGTAACGCTGTTAGCGGTGCTATTGCCGATGGTTCCAGATTTTCTTTCAGTTGTGTCGCTTCTGTGAGTGAGACAAAGTCTCTTCTGGTGTTTCTCCTACTGTTTTGTCCAGCTTTATTCTTTGGCTTGACCTCAGTTGTAACTTTCCCAGATCGCACGCTGTTAGCGGTGCTATTGCCGATGGTTCCAGATTTTCTTTCAGCTGTGTCGCTTCTGTGAGTGATACAAAGTCTCTTCTGGGGTTTCTCCTACTGTTTTGTCCAGCTTTATTCTTTGGCTTGACCTCAGTTCTAACTTTCCCAGATCGCAAAGCACCACGCTCCTTGTTCCCTCACTTTTTGCGCCTTCGTTTGCACTTCCTTTGCACTTCTTTGCTCTTGTTGCTTTTCTTATTGCTTTCTTGCTTTACTCTTTTTACTTTGCTTCCCTTGTTTTACGCATTTCTTTCTTATTTCTTATTTAATTTGTTGTTTTTTATTTGTAATTGAGTTGATCTGTAGTTGGTTTGATTATTAGTAGGTCCTTGTGGTGCTTATGGTGCTTGTTGACCGATATTGTTTGGTTGCACAGACCTTAGTGTTTTCCTTTGGAGGTTCCGTATGGGGTGTAGAGATGGAGGTGAAAGTTGGTTTGGTGAGTTTTGGAGTGAGACAGGGGAAAAATGCTGGCAGTGCGCACCGAACACCAAGGGTGAGCAGAAGCGGGAGCAGGGCACTCAAGACTGACCACAAGCTGCGCCCAACCTTGTTTGGGCCGATTCCACGGTCAACTGGGTTCAACACTCAGCGGCCGCCACTAAAAGTGGCCGCGCTCTCTATGCTCTGCGCTCTTGGCTCTGCAACACTGCGCTCTTCACTTCTCTTCTCTGCACTCCTCTACTCACTCTTTTGATGGTTGTCTCCGACTGGCTCCGACTGCAACTAAGTCTGCCACTGAGTCTGCGATCTCCGAATCCTCTCCTGCCAGCTGCCTCCTACCAGCCGCCAGCCGCGAGACAGCAAAGGTTGACTCCCAAAGGTTGATTTGCAAAGGTCGGTCCCATCTGCTGAGACCTCGCGCTTTTCTTTTGCCGCGGTCAGGGGCCTCGAGGGTCAAATTGCTTAGTGTGCTTAGTAGTTTGTAGGGCTCAGGAATTTGGGGGTCTGGGTATCAGGAGCTCCCCCGCTCCTTGCCAACCGTTATACCAGCGGCCGAGTTCAAGGGCGGACCGGGAGCTGGAGGGAGCTGGAGGGAGCTGAAACCCCGAGAGCCGAGGGAAGGGCCCGGGGGAGGCTCCTTCCTGCTCCTCCGCTCTGCTCTGATCCGACCGCTGGTCACCCGCTCACTCGTGCTCAGTCGCTGTTTGTGTGCTCCGAGAGCCGAGTGGCGGGAAGGGGGCGGGTGTGGGAAAGGCCCTCACCGCTCCTCGCTCTGCTTTGCTTGCGTGCTCCGATCTCCGATCGCCCCGCTGTTTCACCCGCTGTCCTCCTCCGCCCGCTCGCTCGTGTCTGTTTGTGCCCCAGAACCGGAAGCGCAGATATTCCACAATTAACTACATGCACTATTATTTTGCTGAAACATTACTTACACGTTCACTATGAAATTCGATGCATGAACATTAATCCTGGGAAGAGTGCCACACACTTGTTTCATTGCTTCATCTAAGAGTTAGAAATTTGTTGTGGAGCAACTGAACGCTTAAGAACTTATGTAGTCTTGAATTTGGTGGAAGTTTCTGAACCATTAAACTATGTTCTGTCAGAAACTCAAGGCCTCAATACTTTCTGGATGGAACTAAAATGAGTTCTAGTATCAAATGATGGTGAATCCTGTAAGAACTGAAATTTGTTACTAACCTGTCTTTCCTTTTTCAGACACTTATGCCGGAGTCTTAATTTGGCACTAACCTGTATTTCCTCCTTCAGGGACTTATGCAGAAGTTCAAAAACAGTGCATAAGCAAGGCGAGCACAAGCTGTGTGCCCTCAGGACTGTGGAAATGCACAGTAGAAGATCAGGTAAATCTTGCTACCTTGGTTGAGCCTCTGCTTTAACAATCAAGCTGAAGAACAGGCATGTGTCTCAGAGCGGGCATGGTTTAAATAGGCAAACTGCACCTATCATGGACCGTAGGTGTCTCAAAATCTCCAGATCTCATGAGTCCTGCCATAAATGTAAACACCAAGCGCCAGAGCTGCATTTTCACCAAGAACTCTGAACTACAGTGAGAAGCTTCCAAAGTGACACCATAGATTAGGATTCAAGTCAGGCGTGAGACTGGATAAAAAATTGTGAATACTGAGTCAAATCAAGAATCCGGCCCACGTAAAATCATGGCGCACTCCTGTTGGTACTACTTGGGTCCTGCACGGATAGAGTCACGGGGTAGTGTTTCTGGTATTGCTTGAACTCATGACAATGTTTTACCAATAGTGCTCTTGATGGTAGGAAGCGCCTCAAGCAAAAAAAAAAACTGACAATTGTTGGACCTCGATTGACTCTGCCTCCATGCCTCGGTCCCTTGACACTACCTCCCTACTGCATTGGTTTAAGCCCCAAAAATACACCACTAAACTGGATGCACATTTCCCATACACACAGCTGTCCCTACCAGGATTTAAGGACATCTTTAGCAGCTTTGTGTGCCAGATTACAATGGTTCACATGGTCACCCGCCAAGACTCAACGATGAACTTGCCCATGGTAGAGATAATGTGTGTCTCCGCCATCCATAACGCCACCTCCTACCGCCATCTAAATCGGCCAGGGGAACGGAGAGTTAGGTGGAGAAGACATTTACCCTTTTTTGGCACATGTTCACTTAGCATCCATCGAAATCGGACCCAGCTAAGACCACATCCATGTGTTTTTTTCATCATTAATTCTTTGCAGTGGTTTTAGTTCTCTTACCGGTGACCAGATCCACAAAATATTATTTTTTCTAAACGATAGCCACCTTTTCTCATCTGCAAGGGGGACGAGGTTTACGACCTATTTTTTAATCAATGGCACAACTTCTACAGGCACCTTGCTTCCGCAGTTCCTGTCAGCATGGGTGAGCTTGACATTGCCTGCTTTAGAAAGAACTCCCTTTTTATATTGTCATAGCAGGCGCGGTTTAGATTTCCAATTTGACCAACTTTAAGCCTCAGAATGTTCTTGCTACACTTTCTTGCTACAGGTTCTATTAATTTTAGAAATGCATTACCTATGGAACCAGACTGAATTCAACCTGCTAAAAAAAGGTTTGACTTTCTGTTGCACTTGAACCTTTTACACATCTCTTCACGGTGGACTACACAATTCGTTCTTTCTATAATGTACAATTCTAGTTTGCTTGATTTCTTTTGCAGATAAAGCAACGCACGGGGGCCTGCGTATGTCAGGTTTAGATGAAACTGCAGTCTCATATACATTTATCACTTTTACAGGTCATTATAGTCGTACTGTCTTCCATTCCCACATAAGAAATATTATGGGGAAAAAACGAAGCCATGCTTCTGTCCTATACATAAAGCACATAAAGCAGTTATTATTACTCAGCCCGCCTGCTTATGGCTAAGTTTTTCTCAAACGATGATATTTGTATTAGCAGCCATAATTTTTACATTCTGCAGCCAGTCGCCTATAATAGGGAAGATATTTATATGAACAGCCATTTTTTATGTACTGCAGTCAGTTGCATATAATAGGACTGCATTTTTGGCTTCCTTAATTGATAGCATCGTTTCCTGGTGAAATCCGTGTTTTGCCGAAAACAGAATCTGTCGGTGTTATTAAGAACTGCCAGTATTCTCAATTTGAAGTTATGAGGTAGGGGAGCACTCCTGTAGTAATCACTTTTTTTCTTTTATGTTAATAAACTTGAACTGTGGTGCAGCAGTTATGTAGAAGTTTGTCCACTTCTACTGAGCAAATCAGAGTTAATAACAAGGTGTGAACTTGTGTGTAACTGCGCACTATTCACATGGTGTCAGGACTGACACTGAATTAGTATTTGTGTATCAAGTTGTACTTTTATTTCTCAAAGATACAACACAATTTGTTGCTCATGTGCAAAGAAAATACATTACAATGATCTCAAACAGTGCTTCTGAATAAAGTTTTGAACATATTTGAATGATCATCATAAACTTTGTCCATTTATCTTTCATGAACATACATATAGATACATTTAGCATTCACAGATTTATAACATCATATATGCGCATGCCCAATGCATTTTGGAACCTCTTGGTTCCTTCATCAGGGGCAAATCGGAAACAAAAACGAACATATGCATAAGTGATTGTATGTTTGGTGGCTCAAAATCGTAATGCAGCGGTGTTTCTAAAAGATATGAATGGTGTTCACTGTGATGACTTTCTGTGCGGTACACACTAGGAAAAACCATAAACAAGGATTGGGTATTATTATGTTGTGATGAAAATGTTTGGGTTGCGGTAGAGGATAAAGTACCACGCTTACCTTTATATTGGTAAAACGCTCTCTGTATAGAGATAAAAAGAATATAGCACGCTAAATGTCAGCATGACATGTCACAGAAAAATGCGTCTGAAATGCTAGAAATTAAACGAAATAAATAACGGAGGATTACGCTAACACCAAATTCTTACCTCAATGATGTGAGGTTCGGATATACTGTGAAGGAAAACGAAAAAAAGGCGGTGTAAACTACTGATTTAAAGAGATGGAATCCAACTCTAGAAATAAACTGCTGGTTCTGCCTTACCTTTAACAAGGATATCAAAAGCTAGACCAAGTGCACCGCCAAAACGATACGAATGCGGTGAGCCGTGAGACGTACGTTAAGTGAATACTAATCCGGAAGTGGAAACAGGAAAGACAAAGGAGAGACTACTTCGTGTGTAGTAGTAGTCGATCGGGAAAACCCATAAGCGCCATCTTGGAACGGCTCAATGTTCAGTGCAAATAAACTAAGGAATACTATTTAATGATACTATAAATTTGAAATTAGTATGCGATACCAAAAAATAATGAAATGCCTAATGATAGAGAAGATGTGCGATGCTGTTTGAGACTGAAGTAGCCTGAGGATAGCAGTGGACATCACGTAAAAACGAGTGAATGGATACGTGTAAGGGGTATCCAAATATCATGAACAAACACTACACTTGCAAATAAATGTGCGCGGAAAGGTATGAATGATGTTACTAGGTAATGACTAATGGTAATCCAGAAGCTCGTGCGTGGACTACAAGTCATAACGAAAGAAGATCAACAAATAAATGTTAGGATATCCGACCAATGGTATAACAGTGCTCTGTAGATATTTGTATCAAGCTGAAACATTGATGCAGCAGCTGTTCTGGTCAACATCGTGGAGAGGTTGTCTGTTCATAAAGAAAAATGATGAAAAAATCCAAGGAAATTGAAATGAAAAAAATGACGTATGTCATGCTGTGCGTCAAAGAAATAATATAATTGCATTGTAACTGCTATGTACATATCATCAACAACATGATGAAAAAACGAAAGGGACGTGCTCGTATAAGAAACCTGATAATTCAGGGCAAATTGCTAACATTGTAAATATTAAGATTAAGCAGGGCCCTAGAGGATTTGTATGTACAGTGCATCTATGAACATGGTGGTATGTGATTACCAGTAATTTAAATGTAACACGACATATCTAACCTATCATTTAATCCCTTAGGAAGCATTGTATCTAGATATTTTATCCAGTACACCTCTCTGTAATAGTTTAAGATGGTTGTTTACCCCTTGTTGTGTCAAAATGTGTTCAATTATTTGGAATCTAAGCTGGGATATGGAGTGATTAGCTTCATCCCAATGAGTGGCCAATGAGGAATTTGGATTCTTGGTTCTGATTCGACTTTTATGTTCAGTAAGCCGGACCTTAATCTTGCGTTCCGTTTTACCTACATACATTTTGCACTTGATTCCATATAGTACATTGCTCGTATTGCAGTCGCTGGTGTGTCTCAATATTATATCTTTGCCCGTAGTTGGGTGTGATAAAACATTTCCCAAAATTACATTGTTGCAATGTGAACAGTTCTGACATTTTAAAGTGTCTTTGGGGGATGTCATTGTTTTTGTCGTTTTGGTAGGCGCTATGAGTTCACAAAGGTTTTTCCCTCTTGTGTTGGCATGTAGTGGCAGTTCTTGGAAAATGTTGTTAAAATCCGGTTCGTGAGACAAAAGTTCCCATCTCCTGTTAATTATTTTCTTGATTGCTGGAGAGCTTGTTGAAAATTTAGATATGAATACCACATTATTTCTTTCGGGTGCCCTGGTAGTCGTAAGGAGTTCCCTGCGTTGTTTTTGCATAGCTTTTTCCGCACATTCTTGTAAAAAAAATTCTGGATATCCTCTTTGATGATATTTCTGTTTGTACTCTTCAATTCTTGCTGTACAATCTTGTTTGTCAGAACAGATGCGTTTGATTCTGATGAATTGAGAATAAGGAAGATTATTAATGAGGCTAGTTGGGTGAAAACTTGAATGATCCAGTGCATTGTTCCGGTCCGTGGGCTTGGTGTAGATAGATGTGATTAAGCTGTGACCTTCAATTGGTTTAGAAATTGTAACATCCAGATATTCAATGGTTTGTGCGTGGATTTTATGGGTAAATTGAATCCTGGTATTATGTGAGTTGTGTGTCTCAATCATTTTCACCAATTGTTGTCTGGAGTCTTTCCAAATTAGAAAAATATCGTCAATGTAGCGACAATATATTTGAATGTTAGTCCACCACTGAGAGTTGCTCATAATGTATTCCTGTTCAAAAAGTGCCATAAAGATATTAGCATACGCCGGTGCCCCTGAAAAACCCATGGAGGTTCCTGAGAGTTGGGCGTAGTATGATTCGTCCCATTTGAAATAACTGTGGTGTAAACAGAAGTGTAGAAGCTGTAATAAAAATACTTTATCGGCTTCAATGTCGTCTCTTTGTAGAATTGCCCATTCAACTGCCTCCATCCCTGCCATGTGTGGTATTGAGGTGTATAATGCCACAACATCAATCGTACAAAGTAGCCAAGATGGTTAAATATTTGTTTGAATGTTGTCCAATTTGATAAGGAAATCAGTCGTGTCTTTAATATATGATGACCAGTTCTGCACAAATTTCTGAAGATAGTGTTCCAGGTATCTTCCAATGGGGTCACTGAACATTGAGCCGTTCCAAGATGGCGCTTATGGGTTTTCCCGATCGACTACTACTACACACGAAGTAGTCTCTCCTTTGTCTTTCCTGTTTCCAGTTCCGGATTAGTATTCACTTAACGTACGTCTCACGGCTCACTGCATTCGTATCGTTTCGGTGGTGCACTTGGTCTAGCTTTTGATATCCTTGTTAAAGGTAAGGCAGAACCAGCAGTTTATTTCTAGAGTTGGATTCCATCTCTTTAAATCAGTAGTTTACACCGCCTTTTTTTCGTTTTCCTTCACAGTATATCCGAACCTCACATCATTGAGGTAAGAATTTGGTGTTAGCGTAATCCTCCGTTATTTATTTCGTTTAATTTCTAGCATTTCAGACGCATTTTTCTGTGACATGTCATGCTGACATTTAGCGTGCTATATTCTTTTTATCTCTATACAGAGAGCGTTTTACCAATATAAAGGTAAGCGTGGTACTTTATCCTCTACCGCATCCCACACATTTTCATCACAACATAATAGTACCCAATCCTTGTTTATGGTTTTTCCTAGTGTGCACCGCACAGAAAGTCATCACAGGTAACACCATTCATATCTTTTAGAAACACCGCTGCATTACGATTTTGAGCCACCAAACATACAATCACTTATACATATGTTCGTTTTTGTTTCCGATTTGCCCCTGATGAAGGAACCAAGAGGTTCCGAAATGCATTGGGCAGGCGCATATATGATGTTATAAATCTGTGAATGCTAAATGTATCTATATGTATGTTCATGAAAGATAAATGGACAAAGTTTATTATGATCATTCAAATATGTTCAAAACTTTATTCAGAAGCACTGTTTGAGATCATTGTAATGTATTTTCTTTGCACATGAGCAACAAATTGTGTTGTATCTTTGAGAAATAAAAGTACAACTTGATACACAAATACTAATTCAGTGTCAGTCCTGACACCATGTGAATAGTGCGCAGTTACACACAAGTTCACACCTTGTTATTAACTCAGTATTCTCAATTTAGCATTGTTGAATTTGAAACTGTCTACATTTTCGAATCGTTTCTCCCATAATACATTTGGTCTTTTGCATTCGCATAAACTGTGTCAGCATTCCTCGTTTTTAGAAGTCGCCTAGAGCAGTGGCGGCTAGTGTCGCACCACTGCTTTAACAATCCACATTTGTAAAGCGCGAACAATCACCGTAAGGGTCTCTAGGCGCTGGGGGCCGTCGGGAAGATTAAGCAAGCTATTGCCCAGAGTCACATGGTGCTGGGCTAATCTGCTGCCGGCGCCGGGGATCGAACTGTGATCCCCACATTCCAGAGTCAGCCGCCCTGGCCGCCGCACCACACCTCTTCAGGCAAGAAGTAGAAACCTAAAATGATAATAACTTTCAGTTTTTACCATTTTATGTTTGTACTGCTTTGCGGGCGGGGCTGCTCTGAACCCGGGGTGGGGCAGGGTAGGAGTGCTTTCCCACTCCTAAGTGCGCAATGACTGTTTGGTCGGCCCTCTTGCGCCGCCCAAACCAGTCATGCATACTTTCCTCGGCCCCCATTCCCTGGTTGAGCGTCGAACCAGGATGCTCAAAACCAATCACAAGGCTGCATTGCAGTGTTGTGATTGGTCAGAGGAGTCTGGGTGCCTACAAATCACAGCGCCGCATTGCACTGTTGCGATTGGTCAGTTGGGCCTGGCTGTGCTTCCTGTTCCTCGAGGAGAGCAGGAGCTGAGATGTGGGACCATGCAGCAAGGTAAGTTAATTTTTTATTTTTTTATTTTTTATTATGCGCACCTTCCCGCACAAGTGACACCCCCCCACCCCGGTGCCCGCCCCACCACACATGAGCCATGCTGGCCGTCACTGGCCTAAAGACCGCTTTAGCTTTAGAGCAGAGCTCTGAAAATAACACAAAATCATTGAAAACAGAAAACAATAGATGCTTTGGATGAGTTTCCTTCACCCGTTGCTTCTGGATCAGCCAACTGGTAGCATACATAGAGTGGGGCAAAGAACCTTTACTTTGTTACAATCACATTTCTGATCAACACAAAGCCATTCTGGTTATTGGTGCATCAGTGAAGCCGAGTGACAGCATTTTGTTAGTTTAAAGTCTGAGCTTCAGGAAAGCAAGCATTGTGAGTCAAAGGAGTATCTCACCTTGCCATTATGGTGGCACAATACACATCGAACCTCCTGGAAATTTGGAGCTACTGAGCAGACACTAATGGAGAAGAAAACAGTGGCATCTCAGCTCCCGTACATGGAGGGTAAAGTGTCTGACAGTAAAACAGCACTTTGAGTCGCGTAAAGCCTTTTGAACCTGCCCAAGCCATGTTGTCTGCTATAACATCACCCAAGCTATCAGACAATTGTGCCTGTCCCTCATGCACCATTATGGACTTGTCAGCATAAAGACCTTTAACCACAACCAGGTCACTAAAAAGACTTTTGGAACTATGCAACCCTTTGTTAATAATTGTTTCTGTACATAGGTCAAAGAGTACACCTGACAGCGAGGAAGGGCTGTTTATATAGACAATACCTTCCACTGTGAAGCTCAGAGCAACATGTGGAAATGATTGAATTCTATTAACAAAGGCAAATTGTAAATAAGGGCAAGGTTGAGACACTTTTTGAACTTTTACGGACTGTCAGGCTCATACTCCTATGTGTGGGTTGTTAATTCCCACCCCTAGCGTTAACAATACTAGGGGTCCCATGATTGCTGGGGGTGTGGAATTACAGGGAATACCTGATTCCGCCCCTGAGGAAATTGAAATTGCCTGTGGAGTCAATAATTCCAGGTCTGATTTGACCGGTAATTCCTCATTCTATGCTGCAGTTTACCCCAGACGGGCTCTTTAGCAGATTATTGCATTACTGTGCGCATCAGCATCAAGTAGCAACAACTTCTTGACCACATGAGCCAAAGTATTACATTATCTGGCACTTTTCATTTCTATCTTCTCCTGCATATCTCAGAAATAGGTTTCTATAACCAAATGCTGTACCTTTACAAAATAAAAAAAAAACATCACCTATTGCATTGTAGAACAGCTGAGCTACCTGTAGAATAACATTTGCAGGCAGCATTATGTGCTTTGACAAACATTGCAGATTCCCTGAAAAAAGGAAAAACAGATATTAGAGTACATTTTTTACATGGCCACTGTGTATTTCTGGCACTAGTGTACGATCAGTGTTATACATGGGGCTTATAAATGTCAAATAGCAATCCAGAAACTAAAACGTTTATTTTTTAAAGCATCTATATATGATGGCAAATATAATAATGTTTTGTATTTTGATCTGCAGAATGAAATGCAGCAGCTGGTGAAGGTTCTTTTGGCCCCTATTTATTTTGAAATGATTGTGTGCCGAGGAGAGCTTTGGACAAGGATCACCTGAAAATTGATGCTTGATTTGGTAAGATATTCAAAACAACTTAATTACCCTTCTGGAAATGGACATTCAGATCAAAGCTGCAAATTGCTGGTGTAAACAGTTATGAGCATTAAACATTTGTTTTGATTGATAAAACCTTTAGGCTTATGTGGTCCCCTAGCAGATCATGTTATACCAGAAGTGTTCCTTTATTGCTGTTTTGTATTGTCTTTCTACTCCTTCAGTCAGTTCTTTCCAAATAAGCAAGCCATCCATGGCTTAAACCAGAAAACTTGGGGGCAGCACTGAGAGCAAACAGTGATTCCATCTTTACCTCTGACTTTTATCTGCATACCTACTCCAAACACTTGCTCGTAGGCAGTTATTTACTGGTCGCCAAGGACAGTCTCTTAACTCTTTTTTTTCAGACAGGCATGCTGCAATCATAGTTCAATAGAACTCACTCCAATATCCATCTAGAAGGCAGCATATGTTGTACCCAAGAGAGTTTACTTCCTGTTTGCACAGGTGACATATTGGATTGTATGACAGTGGCACGCATGGCAAAACAATACGTGCCTATTCAATACAGCCTGGACCACAAATGCATCTTAACCACGCATTCCTTTACCGCGCATGCCTTTACCACGCAATTTCGTTGTCAAGGCATAATTGGTAAGTTGACATGCATGGTTAAGTTCGCCACTACCCAGACCCCCCAACTGCCCTACGCCATAAAAGGTACCCCTGCGCTAACTGTAAAACTATCTCTACACCTTCCCCCACACTGTGGTCTAAAACCCTTCCCCTTTAAAAAAAACACCCTCACCATAAGCCCTCAAACCTTCCCTCACCCCTAAACCCCCAAACTGAGCCCCAGCCCTGAAAACAACCCCAACCCCTCCCCTTACCCTGAGCCCAAAAACCAAAAACTTAGCCCCTTTCAAAAATTACCTTGACCCCCAGCCGCGCACTGAGTTTTAAAACCGCCCCCAACCTTTTAAAACTGACCCGGCCACAGCCCCACTTGCCTGTCCGCTTATGGAGCTTCCTGTTACAGCGTTTCCTCTCCCGATGCATCCTCTTAGTCTCCCCGTCCATCCTTGCGGTCAGAGATTGAAATCTCAGATTTCCTTGTCTGTTGAGAAAAAAATATTAGGTTTTTCTATCAAAATGTTGAACCTCTTGGATTGATCTTCTGAATCTAACTTGCCCCTCTGCTCTTACAGCCCAGAAAGGGACATTTTCTTTATTAACCTTTCATCTGATAAATGGCCTAATTTTACATGTGCACTTTGACACAAACATCAGAAGCTAAGCTAAAAACATCTCATAAGGCACCCTTTATGCTGTAGGGGGATCCAGTGATTTATGAAGGCAGCCGGTCTAATAAAAAAATTAAAGTATTTTTGTTGAAGCAAGTGTACTAGTCTATGCTTTTGTTATCTTTTTAGAATGATATGGAATCTCTTTGCAAGCTGGCTACCTCTAAACAACCGAACTATGAGGAGGAATCTTGCCGTAATGATCTGCAATTGCAGAAGTGGACAACATACTCTGGATCTGGGAAAACACAACAGAGTTGTTTGTTTTGTTGACTTTTTAAAATGCTTTGTGCTTACTTTTTAATGTTATCTTGTACAGTGTCCTATTTCTCTTTGAGGCCAAGTATGTGCTTTGGCTAAAGAAAAGCTTACAAAAGCAAGTCATCTCAGATCCATTTTATTTACACCAATTATTTGTTCTGTGTATTACCACAGGTCACCATATCAAAATTTAGGGTAATGCTCTTTACCTCAAATGAAGACAAGACACAATGAATATCTGAAAATATCATAAGTTGCAAGGCTGTTACTCAATGCAAATTTGCATTGTTGCCAATACCTACTTTCCTCCGAATTCATTTTTAATCACTCTCCAACTTGTGTATAGAAGGTACATGTTTTAAACCCAAACCGTTTTCTTTTTTACCGGGACACCATTTTTCTCCCAAGTATTTATTTCTCATTTGTGTTTTTAAATTATACTTGAGGAATCCTGGATGAGAGAAATGTCATTCGGAGAATGTACTTGCATTACAGTCTTCAAGAAATTATCCAACCATAAACCCCTATTTATACTAAGGAGTGATTCACAAGTATTCAGAGCATTTCATGGAATCATTCAGAAGTAATCCTCATTTGTAATAACCAAGAGTGCACACTCAGTTGATACTCTTGGTTGTTATGAATGGCAATTACTTCTGGATGTTTGCACTGGGTACCCTTGATTGTTGTGCATTGATTAGGGAATGGATCAAAGTGTGCTTCCCCCCACTCACCTTGTGTATATTAACTGTTACTTCCATTCCTCCTGCAGAAGTCATGACGCCATCTAAAAGTAATCCACACTCATTCCGAAGTTCTCATAAAAACAACTGGGGTAATCCACAATAATTGGGATGTTGTCCTGAAATGCTACTGAGGTAATCCACATTCATCCTGAAATTATCACTTAGTATTCCTTAAGTAGCACAAGACCATCACGAATATTCAATTGAAGAAATCAGGACACTGACCTGGAGTTGTTTTTGTGATGACTCTAGAGTCTTCTTATTTAAATATTTCGCCCTATACACATACTTCAGGATGGCTTGGAGGGACTTCCCTAGATAATTACAGGATTAGCCAAGCTGAAGTCATTGGATGACCCCAGAATGATGCCAGGATGATTTTCTTTTTTGACTTGAGCACTAAAGCAGTCCCAGCTCATCAGCACCATGTTATATTATTATCAGGCTCAGGAGCAGAATAGTGTAGCACTACTGGGATTGCCATAATCATAATATAGGAGTAGTAGGAGTAGTAGGCTAGTTCAGCACCATAGTACTAGTACCAGGTTCATTGACCGTACAAGATGAAATTGATACCTGTCGCCAGAAGGACCAGAGAAACAGAGAATGGCTGTAGGTGTGAAGAGGCGAAAAATTAGACAAGAACAGCTGAACTAAGGGAAGCTGTGTACAATGGAAGTACCGGCAGATTTTGAGGTAATCTGGTAAACCCTAGGCAGAGGGCTGCCGCCAAGCTCTGCTCACCACTTCCTTCCACTATATGCATTTGGCCAGGTATATTTACTTTACTCCTTGGAGAGCCATATCTTCTATCCGTGCTTCTTTATCTTTTTCATCACTGAGGCTGAAGGGATCTGCATGATTTCTCGAGGTTTTAATTTTTGTCTGCTAGTGGGGGTTAGCAAATGACCACATTCACTTTTTTTGCCTTCAGAATTATAGGCTCATGTGACAGAATTAGAGATAGCTACTTAAAACTTAAAAACGTGTTTTATAAATATTGAAAAATTGTCATATGTGCCCACCTTCTCTTATTTGGGAATTCTCTTTGACCAAAAAAAGTACATTGCATCATCTAGTAGAATCAAGGACTAGTGGTTTTAATCAAAATCTGGAGGCACTTTTTAGATTTACTAAAAAATTTGGCTCAAAACCCATTAACGCAATTATTAATATTTATAAAGGCCGCACATTTGCTGTCACCTTGTATTGCGCTGGAGCCTGGGGTTTTTGTGATGCAGAGGGTTTACAAAGAGCTGAGAATATGTTTATGAAACATCTGTTGACAGTCCCTAAAAGTACTGCCGCCACTATTTGCCATAGTGAACTTGACTTGATTCCCTTGTCCTTTCAAATAAAATTGGCCCCGATATTACTGTGGCATAACATCTCGGCAAAAGAAGAAGCAATCCTAAATCGTGCTGTCATCTTAGATTGTTTAAAAATGGAGTGCATGAAAAAAATACCCTGGCTTAGCTATATAAAAGACCAGTTAGAGACCATGGGGTTGGCTGATTGTTTTTACAATCCAGGGAGTATTGCCAAGGTACCAAAAGTAAAGCTGAAAAGAGATTTTTTTAACATACTCTCACTTGACCAGAGGAAATCTGGAGATGGCAAAAAAATGGGTTTTAGAACACTCACTGTTAGTGTTCACTCCAGGCATTGAGCCTTACCTTTCTTTCTACTTCACACACGCCAAATTGTTTTATCTCATAAGGTTCAGGTTTGGCGTCTCATATTTTTTGGACTCATATCGACGCAATGTATATTGTGATGCCAAACTTACCTGTCTAATGATCTACAGGTACATCTCCTCTGCTGTTCGGCTACGGGACATTGTTGGAAAATTATTTTATGATCTCATTTATATCTTGTACTCAGGTTTTAAGATGTCTCTCTGTGGAATTAACTGTTTATGATATTGATATTTTGATAAATGAAGCTGCTATTGTCATGGATTTATTATTAGATGTCTGCATTTTTATCTGTAGTTTTGTCTGAAATGTTTTTATGATGCACTCTTTTATGGCTGGTATACAGCGGAATAAAGACGTTTGACTGACTGACTGAGCCCATTTTAATGTGACACCATTAGTAAACACAAGCATGTGAAAAAAAACAGAAAAAGCCCAACGAATACCTGTGTTTGCAGGCTTTAACATTAACAGATTAAAGCCAAACCTATTGGCTTTGGCAACGCTTTTTCTTCACAAGTCCAGTAACCAGACGGCCTCTTGGTTAAGCTAATTGATTAAGCTAGGGCACGGAGAACCTCCTGGGTGGGACCCTCTTTTAAACCTATGAGGGTGATTGTGTGGTCTTAAACTTTCACAACCCAAATCTAGTCAGTGACTTACTATCACAACCTATCTTTAGTCCTCACACCACGACCAGGATTGTCACTGCTCCTTTGGGTTTCTTCCCTAAACCACCTATTTCAAATATAAATAGGGCCCAGCATACACCGCCACTCCACCTCCCACGATGGCAGGGGATCCCCAAGAGTAATTCAATGCACTTGCTCACCCATAATAGATTCGCCCCCTTATCAAGTCTGGATACCTGCGATTGACATCAGGGTAAGAGCCTGCCAATATTTGGTGACCATCAGTCATGTGTTCCCTTAACGGTTGCTCCCCAGATCTCACAGGAGAGTAATAAACATCAGGGCTATACTGATTCTCAGTCAACTGTTTACGCAGTTTTATCTCTCTGAAAAGACACATAGAATCAATCTTACTCCCTGGCTGCAAATACTTTCTTTGCAAGAAACTTGGGAGACAAACTCAATACATATTGATGGATATAGATCCTACCAAACGATGGCTTCCCCATCCATAGGGGGTAGGTCAAGGGGAGGTTTGTTAACACTGATTTCTAATGTGGTGGAACTGAAAGTTCTGTATTTCGTAAATATATCTCCAACCTACCATATACTGGTGTTTGAAGGACCTGCAGCTTGGGACTTTATATTGATAAACTATTATAATAATAATTTTCTAGATCCAGTGGCAGCTCCCCAGTCCCTAGATAACGCGTTAGAAGAACTGGTGGAGTCTCACCATAAGACACTTCACGCAATATAGTTGGGTGATTTTAATCTGAAACCCTGCTCCAAAAACAACGCAGAGCTATGCAGAATTTTGGACTATGAAAATGAGTGCATTGACCACTTTCCTCATAATACCCATGGATATGCACTCAATACTATATTAATGAAATCGCAATATGTAATCCATTTTGTCAAAGACACACACACTGGGTTTTTCTCCACAACCTTTTATAGAGGCGAATACTGCTCTACACTAGACTATATTATCTCATCTGGGTCCTTAAGCTCAAGGCTTCTCTCACCCAATATCTCCTTTACTGAATTTAGTGATCACGCAATCGTGTCCAGTGCCTTGTTGTGGCCAGTTGATAAGCCTCAAAATGGCATTAATTTCCCCAAACCAATAATAAGCAGATCAAATGGCGTGACTTTGAAATGGGAGAAGGTTGATGTAGCCGCTCTTTTTACTAGCTGTGTCCGCGCTAGTCCAGAGAGTATACATATTTGTTTGGATCCCTCATTAGATCACTGTCGTATAGTTGAGGCATTTGTTATGCTACTAAAGTTCCTAAGATAACAGCTGATACGTTCACTCACTATGAGAGATCCCACACTCAACCGGTGGTTTGACAAGAGCTGTAAAGCTGCCTCGCAAAACCTGTGGAAGGCACTTAAAATTATCCCTAGAAATATAGAGCAAATCAGGATTCTTAGGAATAATTATAAGTTAGCTAGCCAAGGCTAAAAACAGATGAGAACAGAGGCATGGGAGAACCTCAAAAAAGCATCCCTTCTTCGGGATAACACAGCCTTCTGGAAAACTGTAAATATGCCCTTCCTGAGTGATAACACTATCCCTTCATTACATCCTCACATCGATGAAGCTTCATGGGTAAAACACTTTCAGGATATCTTCCAAGGGGAGGAGCCCTCAATAGGTACATGTGACCCCCCTATCCCAGAACCTCCTATATATTTGTCATTCGATGTGGAAGAAATCCAATTAGCCCTGAACCAATCCCCTCGGGGTAAAGCAGAAGTGTCTGATGGAGTCCCTATGGATGTCTTCTTAGCTAACATCCCATTCTGGGCCCCCTCTTAACTGTAACTTTTAATGCCATAGCAGTGAACGGTCCTCCTCCCTCTTGGAAACAATCTATAATTATTCCGATATATAAAAAAGAGGACGCCTCTGCACCTGCCAACTATCGGCCAATTTCCTTGCTCGATAGTACAGCTAAGTTAATGGGCCGTGCATTACTTAACAAACTAGAATAATGGGCAGAGGATAGGGCCATTCTGTCGGAAGGTCAGTATGGGTCCAGACATGGTAGGGGTATGTTGGACCAGTGGTTCAATCTGAGCCTAATCATTGGCAAATATATAAAAACAAAAAACACCCAGATTTATCTGGCATTCATGGACTTAGCCAAGACCTTTGACTGTGCGGTCATAGCAAGCTCTGGGAAATTTTAAAGGAAATGGAAGTGGACGAGGGCATCATTAATTTTATGAAGGAGCTTTATGCGAGCGCTTCTGCAGTGGTACTTTATGGGAGAAATGGTGAATGCACCAAACCTTTCACAATAGAGAGGGGTGTCAGGCAGGGTTGTGTCCTGGTCCCTTTTCTGCTTGCTCTCTATACCAACAGATTAAGCACAACCTTAATGGAGACAACTAAAGACACCCCATCGGTACTATCTTCTGCCCTCCCGATCCTACTCTATGCAGATAATGCCGTTTTATTAGTGAGGACGCCAATGGCACTGCAAAAATCTTATTTCCCAGTATACTGATTTTATGAGCAAGCTGGACCTGCAAGTCAATAAAACCAAATCCTATGTCATGCCAATAGATCTGGATAAAAATAAGATGAGTCTTAACTTAGGTGGGGAACAAAATTGAACAGGTACCTCATTTTAATTATTTAGGGGTTACATTTGACAATAAACTTTTATGGAAGGAGATGTCACACAACAGAGCTAATACAATGATTCAAAGCATCACAGTATTATTCAGGTTCTCCACAAAATTGGGCAATAAGCCAGTATCGGAAATGCTCACAATTTACAAGGCCAAAACGCTCTCAATTGCCTCCTACGGGGCAGCAATATGGGGGTATTGCTGACGTAACAATTCTGCAAAAACAGGAAGACAAATTTATTAAAAGATTACTGTCAATCCCTCATTCAACCAGTAACTTTATAGCACACAAAGAAGCTGGCACTCCTTACATTACGGACGCGATTAAATTAGCTCCACTCGCCCTTTGGTTATCCATCTGGAAAAGGGAAACCGTGGGCTTGAATCAAAAAATCATTAAAGATATCTTCACTCTAGATTATGCCTACAGAATCCCATGGATAACCTTCATTGGAGAACATTTTAACTTGTTGGCTCTTGGCTTTCTGTTTGATACACCATCTCTTTGTAAACATTTTCCTTGAACAGACTACAAGCAATCTTCTTAACCCCTTCCCCGCTCATGACGGAACCGCTCCGTCATGAGCCACGGTTGCCGTGTGCTTCTGACGGAGCGGTTCCGTCATGCCACGACCGTTGGCGGCCGCTCCGCCCACACGGCGCTGTTTCCCCGCCTGTGCGGGGGGACAACGCAACTGGGCGGAGTCATGACGGAACCGCTCCATCATGAGCACAGCTCAACCGTGGTTCATGACGGAGTGACTCCGTCATGAGCACAGCGCCACCGCGCTGCCCCCCCGCACCCCCCAGCGCTGCGGCGGAATTCCCGCCGCAGCGAAAGGGTTAAACAAAGTTACTCAGGATAGATGGAAAGAATATGTCAAGTTTTATGAATCCTTACCACAGATTCCAAATCACTCTCTCTCCTACTTACAAATAGTGACAAATAACCAGCACCGATTTATCCTGACAAGGTTCAGATTGAACCAAATTCCTCCTATGCTTGGTCATCCACATAATCAATGTGTTCTTAGGAACCTATCCTTTTGTCCCTGTGTCAACACGTCGGTCCAATCGACGTCACACATACTCCTTTTTAGGGAACTTTTCTATATGTACCTTTGCAGTAGCCCTTGTGTTATTTTACTCTTTAGATAATCCCTTGGACTGTTGTGTATTAGCTTCTTTTTTATTGGCTGCTTTGATAATCCGTAAGGCCATTCGCACTTTATCTAACGTACTTTAAACCTTTTGCTGCCATCACTACAGTGTGTCTGTTTTAAAAATAATAGTGTTTGTATATTAGTCTAAACCCTCTGTGTAACGAGCATCAATGAGCATTTCGCACTGTATACATTTTAATGTATTTATTTGATAGCTAGCTTGTTCGAATCTACTTTTTAATGTGACCATTTTTACATGTATACTTTTATGCAATTCACTGAACTGCGAAATAAAGTTTATAAAGTAAAGATAAAGCTTGGGAAAATAGCGTAACATATATGGCTCGCTGCCATTTACCTTTGGACACTGTGGAGCTGGTCTCTTCCCTGCCTGAGCTGCCCGAGTGGAGGGGACGCTGCGTGGAACCTTGGGAGGCCGTTGCGGAGGCTTTCAACTCAAGGACTGCGAGGACCAGGGTGCCTGCCTGTCAGTTTACCTAGCACACCTGTTTCCTCTTCCCGGCCCTGCCTCCAGTAACTACACTACTTCTCGCGGCCCCCGCTTCACGGGTGCCGCTCGCTGGCATTTACCTTTGGACACTGTGGAGCTGGTCTCTTCCCTGCCTGAGCTGCCCGAGTGGAGGGGACGCTGCGTGGAACCTTGGGAGGCCGTTGCGGAGGCTTTCAACTCCGGGACTGCGAGGACCAGGGTGCCTGCCTGTCAGTTTACCTAGCACACCTGTTTCCTCTTCCCAGCCCCGCCTCCAGTAACTACACTACTTCTGTCGGCCCCCGCTTCGCGGGTGCCGCTCGCTGCCATTTACCTTTGGACACTGTGGAGCTGGTCTCTTCCCTGCCTGAGCTGCCCGAGTGGAGGGGACGCTGCATGGAACCTTGGGAGGCCGTTGCGGAGGCTTTCAACTCCGGGACTGCGAGGACCAGGGTGCCTGCCTGTCAGTTTACCTAGCACACCTGTTTCCTCTTCCCGGCCCCGCCCCCCTTCTGACCTCTCACCCACTACAAGAGTCCCGCTTGCACGCGCTAGCGGGACGCGCCCGGGACGCAGTCCGGGGCGAAGACCGGGCAAAGAGCGGGCCGTTTGAGGCCGTTCGAGCAAGGGCGAGCCAGGGCCTGGGCCATTTCGGGCTGTCTGTAGCCTTTACTATATCTGTAGTTCTCCGTGTCATTATGACTACCAGAGAAACAAGGAGCAAGAGTGCCTTGGCGACTGGGAGGCCATTAGGCACCTTGGACACGTATTTTGCCAAAGCTGGGGCTCTCCTTGTTGATGAGATCTCTATTCTTGAAAGACGCATCTCCCAAGAAATTGACTGGGTGAGGAGATCTTCTCTGGGACCCATTGCACATGCCATTACTCCCGTTAAGTCACCAAATTGCACATCATTACCTGCAGGGGGGGCAAATGGTTTGTCTGTTGCTCCTGCTCTTTCGGATATTAATTGCTCTGTCACCTCCTCTATTGATCGGGACTTTTCTGATAATGTAGAGCCTAGCATATTACTTCTTCCATCTTGCAAGGCTCCTACATCTCAAACTACTGTCCTGGTAGATGCCCCTAATCTGAATATAAGTTCCAATAAGGAAGTGACGCAGCAACTCCAGGGGGTGAAGGAGGGAGCTATCCCCAAAACGAAAAAAAGGGTCTACATGACAAGGGGGGAAAAACGTAAAGCTGCTAAACCAAATTCCAGGTCCAGGGGAAACCAACACGATTTAGCTAACAAAGTTCCACCACATAAAACCGGAGTCTTGACTTCTCAAATTCTGGGGGGGAAATTGCCCAGCCAACAAAGACCCGCAGGGGTGCATGATTCTATTGTTTCTGATTTTCGCACCCTACTGAGGGAACTGCTTACTCCCCTGGAAGACCGCCTGGCTAATATAGAAATTTGTCTAATTGATCTGCGCAAGGGATTATTAGGTCTAGCTGCTGGTCAAAAAGTAGATACATACGGAGTAGTTGGGGATTCTGCTGGGCTATCGAATTTACCTTCAAATCCTGCTATTTTGTCTTCTGTACCAACTATACCTATTCCACAAGTAAATGCTCCCCCAGTCCCCTTGTTAACCCCTTCGGTGCTCATGACGGAACGGTTCCGTCATGAGCCACGGTTGAGCTGTGCTCATGACGGAACCGTTCCGTCATGACCACGCCCGCGCAAGATTCCGTCAGCACAGCGGCGGAATCTGCGCAGCATAGAAGGGGTTAAAATCTGCTCCCTTAACAACCTGTAGTCAACAACTTCCGACACGATCCCCTAGCGGGCAGAATTTACTTTGCCCGGCCCCTAAATCTGGCCAGGAGAAATCTTTACATGATGCAACAAACTCTTTAACCAGGCAATGCAGCCCCCTTAATTGGCGTACAGTGATAAATTTGCCTCCGGAAGCGGCAGCATATTCTGTTGTCTTGAAGGGAGTTCCTATGCTTCATGGAAATGTGGTGGAATCCCACGATTCCTTACATAATAAGGTCACTAGTTGGTTAAACATCCATAGGCCACTACCTCCTAATTGCAATGGAGAAATCCTCATGGTAAGAAGGGTTCCATGGATCGGTCAAACCGACAAGAAATGTGCGGGGGACTGTATAATTGTAAATTTTAGGAATCCCAACATCGTGCCGTATATTTGTAATTGGATCGGGAACATAGGTCTCACATCCATTGAAGTGGTCCACCTGTCGTATTTTTATCCCAATATTTGTAATTCAATTCTGAATAACGATAATGGCTGGACCCGGGTTGGCTCTGCTGTTGACGGTTCTAGAGTCAGGCCTACTTGTAATGTTCCTACTTCTAATTTCGGCAATTTTTTACACTCTAATAGATACAGTTGTCTCGACCAGGTAGACTGACGTTATAAGGGACAGGGCTACGGGAGAGGTGAAACAGACACTGCCATTCAAGATCATGGTGCCCACCATGGGAAGAACTTGACACCCCTTAACCTTAATGGTCTAGAAACTAACTCACCTAAGAGTGTATTATGCCCTATTAGTACTAACATTACACCGATAGCTCCATCAGCTACCCAAGCAGTCCCTATCGCCCAACAGATTTTGGAATTATCTCTGCCTAGGCCACCGGCTCCAATGATGGATGCCGTACTGGTGAAATCCGGCGGACATGGCTTTGAACTGATTGATGATTCCTTAAAGGTTCTTTCTTGGAATGTCGCTGGCATTGCCAATAAACTCGATACGAGCGACTGGGACTCTCTAATAGGCAATAGTGACATTTGTCTTTTCCAAGAGACCTGGGCGAGGGAACCATTGTGCAGACCGGGATATGCAGTGTTTGAAGTAAATGCGATTTCGTCTGGTAGAGGGAGGCCTTCTGGAGGATTGGCGATCTGGGTGGCTAGTCACATCGGGTGTACTGCGGAGAGTCTATCGACCCTCTCACAAGACATTCAGTGTGTTCTACTCAGGTGGCCTAATGCTCCTAACCTAGCAATTATTAACGTGTATTCCCGCCCTACTAGTTTGGCTATGGAATCCCCCACACTAGACGATCTTATGTGCTTTTTGGCTTGCCTTCCTAAGGATTTTAAGATTGTGTTGGGGGGTGACCTTAACTGCCGCTTTGAGCCCCTGGAAGGTCTCAAGGAAGGCGCCCTTACAGCGGAAGATGATTTCTGGGGTGTCCCTCCCTGCCAATCTCCCTATGTTAAAATATGGTCTCCTCTAGTAGTTCAAATCTTGTCCTTAACGTTAAATTTTTCATTAACCCCTTCGCTGCTGCGGACATTCCGCTGCAGCGCTGGGGGGGGCAGGGGGGCAGCGCGGTGGGCCTGTGCTCATGACGGAGCCGCTCCGTCATGAGCCACAGTTGAGCTGTGCTCATGACGGAACGGTTCCGTCATGACTCCGCCCATTTGCGTTGTCGCCCCGCACAGGCGGGGAAACAGCGCCGCGCAGGCGGAGCGGCCGCCAACAGGATTGTCATGACGGAACCGTTCCGTCATGAGCACACGGCAACCGTGGCTCATGACGGAACGGTTCCGTCATGAGCGGGGAAGGGGTTAAGGGCATGCAACGGACGTACCACTTCTGATACTCCTTCTGCATGCACTTTTAATAGGATGAACCAGGAATCCAGGTTGGATTATATTTTTGTAGATATTGGTCTTTGGTCCAAGGTCCTGGACTTCAGAATAATAACAAGAACGGACAGTGACCACAATGCACTTGTATTGTATATGGCACATCCTAATGGTGCTGTCCGACCACTTTCCGTAGATCCCATTCAGAACCCTGGGAATTTGTTTATTAGTTCTAATAGACGCAGGGTTAAATGGGGGAAATTGGCGAGCTCAGAGGAGTCTTTAAGCAAAATTTATCAGCTAGCACTCCCCAAGCTAGAAGAAATGGACACTCTAATTACGCAGCCAAGAAACTTAGAATTCAATGAGAAATTAGCCCTAATCCATGAAGAATTAGTGGCTCTTCTAGGTGAGGTTTTTTATCCAGTGTTTCCCCCAAGGAACAAAAAAACTCGAATCCCTACCTGGTATAATTCATCTTGTAAAAAGATTAAGACCGAACTAATAAACTGCGTTAAAAAAGGTTCGGATAAGTGCCAAGTGGTTGAGCTTAGAAGGAATTATAAGAAAGCCATGGCAGAGGCGCGAGCAGCCTGGGATTGGAATAAATGGCAGGACCTCACCGCAGCACTTGAAGCGAAGGACCTGAGAAAATTCTGGTCCCTGGTCAATACTGGCATGGCAGACCCTAAAGCTGCAATAGAGCCAAACATAGCAGCATCTGTTTGGGAGGCCCATTTTGGCCAACTTTATCAAGAACCACCCCAAAATGCTGATGTTGGGGATGTGGTTTTCACTCCCGTCCGTGCCCCAGCTCTAGGCATGGAATTTACTCTCTCAGAGGTGGTTAGCGCAATTGAGGTCCTGGCGAGGGGGAAGGCCCCTGGTCTCGATAGATTACCCGGTGATCTTTTTCGTTTACACCCAGAGATCTGGGGCCCTTACCTCCTCACCCTTTTTAATTCCATCCTGGGTGGGATGGAGATTCCCAGCACTTGGCTGGGGGCTGAGATAGTGCCTATCTTTAAAAAGGGCTCCCCTCTCCTCCCGGCCAACTATAGGCTGATAAGCCTCATAGACGTCCCACAAAAAATCTACTCTCGCCTCCTCCTGATCCACCTTTCAGAGTGGATGGAGGAAAACAAAATCCTCAGTCCCTTTCAAGCTGGCTTCAGAAAAAACACGTCCACCATGGACCAGATCTTCCGTCTCGTTCTCCTTTATTGGAAAACTGTGAGTATTGAGAGGGGAAGGTTGTACATGGTGTTCGTGGACCTGAGGTCAGCTTTTGATTTGGTTCCTAGGAGGAAACTATGGGAGACGCTAATGGCGCTGGGCGTCCCGCCCCACTTACTAAATGCCATCATCAGGCTCCATGAAAACAATTTTGCACAGGTCCGGTATGGGAGGTTGGGTGCGTTGACAGCTAAATTTCCGGTCCTTAGAGGGGTTAGACAGGGTTGCGTCCTTGCACCAACCCTGTTTTGCCTCTATGTTAATAATGTCATTGCACATCTTGACACTGTTCTCGATAATGATGCCCCATCTCTGGCTGGCAGGCGGGTACCCGCTATCATGTTTGCGGATGATACCCTCCTGCTGTCCAAATCTCCGATGGGGATCCAACGGATCTTAGATGGGTTTGGTCTTTTCTGTAGGCAATACGGCCTAGAAATCAACACTGGGAAGACCAAGTTCATGATATTTAATCCATCTGTGAAAACCAGACCTAACCCATCCATGAGCTCAGAAACACTGGAGAGGGTGAAAACCTTTCAATATTTAGGGGTAACACTACATGAGAATCTATCATGGGAACCTCACGCTGTGAGCAGCCGCATAAAACTCTCTCAACTGTCGGGGGGAATTTTGAAGACGGCAAATTCCTCTACTTATAAACCTATTAGCCCGGCAGTCGAATTGTACAAAACTCAAGCCAAAGCAGCCGCAACATATGGAGGAGAACTCTGGGTATATAAAGCGGGTACAGGAATTACTAATGTAGAAAATAATTTTCTAAGGCGACTCCTGGCCCTCCCCCGAGGTACACCCCTCGTCCCGTTAAGATTAGATCTGGGCTTACCCCCCATAACAGATGACCTGGAACTAATGCCTCTAAGATTCTGGCACAGGCTTTGGTCCACTGCTGAGCTTGTACACTATAGACAAGAGCTTGTACATGTTATGAATATGAACCACCGCGACAAAATCCCGTGGCTAGCCTCTGTAAAGAAAGAACTCTACCGGTTGGGACTCCCCGAACTATGGGAGTCTCCTGAACAAGGCTGTCACGGGGTTTCACGCAAACGCCTTGTGGGTCTATATAGGGAGAAATGTTTTGCTTCCTTGGTCTCTTCACCTAACAAAGGTATCCTAACTGATCGATTCTTGAATTTCAAGGATACATATCAGTTTGAAGGTTTTATGGACATTACTTTCCCTATTTTATCCAGAAAACTGTTCATACAATGGAGGCTAGGGACTCTCCCCATCAAAACTTTTACCCATAATTGGTCAAATAAGAAGGATAAAATCTGTCCAGGCTGTCGCAGTCGCGAGGAGGAAGAAATTCATATCCTGTTTTTCTGCTCAGCCTACAATAGACCTAGAAAATACTGGCTAGTTCCCCTTTGTAGAAATTTGGGTTTACGGAGCCATTTGAACTCATTTAGAATATTGAAAACGAGCACTGCTCCCCACATAGTATTTGCCGTTGACAAATTTTTAACGGCTATGTGGCAGATTAGGTCCAAACTACTTATTGATTGTTCTGTCTAATGAATTTCAATCGTGCTCTGTGTGTAATTTTTCGTATATTGTTTTTATGGATTTTATTAACGGGTTCTATTTATCTCAAATGAATGTTTTACATTGATATTGTATGATTGTATCTTTTATGGCCTAATTGGCCGAAATAAAGAAAATCTGAATACTGAATATATGTATCATAAACCAAGATCCATAGTATTTTTTTTATTTTTCTTTCTGGTAAATTATAGGATTTCTTAGGTTCCTTGCTTCGAACTGCACCGTTTTTAACTGAAACCCCCATTCCATTGACAATACGAAACTTGCAAAGCACAGTTGCTGGTAATAGTTTGGGGACGGCAGTTTTTAGATCTGGATGTTTTGCCAGCCTCATGTACACAAACAAATAAATACATACAGATAAGCATACATATAGTGGATTTGGGACAGCCTCTTCAGCCATTGGTCAATCCAACTGCCAATCACATTTTTCTGTAACCCAGCATGCTGCATGGGGCGATGGGTCAGCTGACTTTAGTCACTGGCCCTCTTGCACTCGCACGATCACATGTTTTTATCTACCTAAAAGAAAAGTGCACTTTTAGTGCGGTTGCGCCAATATCAATATTCAGAGATCCCCGACTTCCTGGTTTGCTGAGAAGGAGGGGTCGTGCTTGAAGCACCTGCAAGGCTAACCTTTTTCGTTCAGCTAAAATAAATTCCCAAAGTGGACGTTTGTTTTTTACTGGGAAAAAATGGCCATGATCGAATTGTTTTCCTGTGCGAGGGAGCCTTTTAGCATGTTTCTGCCGCGCAATATGGAGGAAGCAGTGGGTAAGTGGGTGAATGGTAGAATGTCAGTTGATGATGTATGAGTGCAAAGATGCGCAGCAGGGTGAATGTATAATGACGTATTTACTACCTAAACTCAGTGACTCAAGAGGCACTTTTAGTTATAAGCCAGACCTATTGGCATTGCTAATGCCTTTTCCCTTTATTTGTATGTAAGTTTTTTCACCAGAGATTGTTCACATTAAAGCACAACAACATTTTGTTAAAAAAAGTCTGTTTTTAAAAAATAATTCATTGGTGCTGGCAGCATAAAGCAAAGAAAATGCTCCCTTTATTCTTTGTTTTATTTTCGGTAAGGTAGGCTTTCACTGTATTCTAGGTGATAAAATGCATGCAGAATGTGATCTGATAGACTTCATAGAGGTCATATACTTCCTGAGCAGAGAGCAGTATTCCATGCTCCAGCTACTGTCATAACAGAGAGTTATCCTAATTAAAAATATAGGGGCATATCAAAAAGGGCTTTATCTCTGCTTTTTTGGCTTTAAAAGCCAAAAAAGGAGAGATAAAACTAGCGCCCTATCAACAACAGGGTGCTAACATGCAAATTTGCATGTTAGCACCCTTTTACTCTACGCTTCCCCTTGGATCTCTAATGAAATGCAAAGGGGGCATTCCAGAGTAAAATAATAGGAGAAATGTCGCTAAGCGACATTTCTCCTATTATCAAGAATGTCGCTAACCCTGTTAGAGACAAAAAAAGCAGCGCTAACCGCGGTTAACGCTGCTTTTTACGTCTGGTATTTTTTTGACTTAGCCATGATATCCTATGGAAGGAGGATATCATGGCTAAGTTTGCCTGTCCCTATCAACAAGGTAACGTGAGATTATCGCTGGGTTTCCAGCGATAATCTCACGTTAGCCTGTTAGCGTGAGGATTTTTATCGCTATTGAGATAAGCGTTGCTAATAGCACGCTATCTCAGCGATAAAAATTCACGCTAGCCGGCGATAATTATCCTAGCGCTAAGTGCGCTTAGAGATAATTATCGCCGGTTGTTGTTGATATGCCCCCATAGACTTTTATTTTGCTTTCTCTGCAGTCGGTTTTATATAGCAGCCTGGGACAATCTCTGTAGCCTTCGTTGCTTGCGCCCTTTCCAATTTTTTCACTTGTGCTAATGCTGTTTTTCTAGGTCTGCAATAGAGAACTGCGTTAGTGAAAGCAATTGAGGGGTTGAATTATTTTATGCAAATCTTGAGCCCGCTTCACAAGGCATTTTCTCTAACTACTTGTGCATTACTCTGGGTGTGAAACAGACTGAGAATCGTTGGTTTAATCGGGAATGTGCTGATGTTCAAGGTGGTGCTACCAGAGCACGTCCACGGGCGCCTAAAAACAAGAATAAAAAAAGGTTTAGAGCAAATTTCTCTACAGTCAAAGAAGAAATATACATGTTGCTCAGCAAATGCTAAATTCATTTCTAGAGAGAGATTAAGAGTTAAAATCATGAGCATGGTATGTCATTGCCTATGATGAGAAGGCTGCTAAACTGACAGCAAATTGTAGTGTCATAAACAAACCATGGAAGACCATACTGAATCTTTCTAGGGTAGTTACCTGGGTTTTACTATGTGCTCGCATGACCAGTTTATAGACCATGTTCGGCCTCTTTTTACGATTTCTAGGTCAGAATTCGTCGAAGTAATTAAGTGCTAAAAAGTTTCTAGAGCTCTAAATCCTAAAATGATTTTCCCTGCATCCAGGTATGGTGGTTGTTGGACTCTCTGTGGGAAACTTGGCAAGATTGGTATACACCTGTTTGGCATATTTAATGTACCTGTTAGTCCCTGGGACAGTGGTATTCCATACACCCAGGGCCAGTAACTTAAATGCTACTGGTGGGCTTGCAGTGCTGCTTGCGCCACCCACCAAGGTAGCCTTTCAAACCTGTCTCAGACCTCTGCCACTGCAGGGCCTACTTGTGTGCGGTTTACTGCCTCTGTGACATGGCAGAAAAGGTGGTTGCCACGTCTGTAATTCCCCTTTTACTACATATCAGTCACCCCTAAGGTAGGCTCTATCTAGCCCTATGGGCAGGGTGCTGTGTAAGTAAAAGGTAGGACATGTGCCTTAACTGTGTGGCATGTCCTGGTAGTCCCAAACAGTCTAGTTGGTTTCTCACTGCTGATAGGCTGTCCTCTCATAGGGATGCATTGCGATTCCCTGATATGTGCTTCAGTGGTAATTCCTGATCTGAGAGGGGTAGCATATTCAAGTTTGGTATATTTGGAATAGTAGCAATAAATCCTGCTTATTGGCGAAAGCAGATTTATTATTACTTTTTTAGAACTGCCACTTTTATAAGTGGGCATTTCTGTGTGCTGTGATCTTTGTGCCTGCCTAATGCCCGCAACCTCAGGCAATGGATCGACGACTGCGCCAACACTCTCGCCCCGATAAGAAACTCTCGAACAGACGCACCAACAGAAAAGCCATCTGGTTCACCGCCGACCTCCAGGCATCCAAGCAGACCTGCCGTAGGCTCGAGAAGAAGTGGCACCCCGAACAGACACCGGACAGCAACACAGCCTACTTGAGTGTCATCCGCAGACACCACCAACTCATCCAAACCGCCAAAAGGACCTCCTTCAAAGAGCGCATCGACGACAACGCACACAACAGCAAAGAGCTCTTCAACATCGTGAAGGAACTCTCCAACCCCAGCTCCAATTTCAACAACATCCCGCCATCACAAGACCTCTGCGACTCCCTAGCCACCTTCTTCCACCACAAGATCGCAGACATTCATGACAGCTTCAGCAACCAGGCCCCCCCAACAGACACCGACACTTCAGACTCACCACCCCCCAGCCACATCAACCCCCTGCTTTCCTGGACCCACGTCAACGATGACAACACCATCAAAATCATGAACGCCATCCACTCCGGCTCACCATCTGACCCCTGCCCGCACCACATCTTCAACAAAGCAAGCTCCAACATCGCACCCCATCTCCGCCAGATCATCAACAGCTCCTTCGAGACCGCCACCTTCCTGGAGAGCTGAAAGCACTTCGAGATCAACACCTTACTCAAGAAACCCAAGGCAGACCCCAAGGACCTTAAGAACGTCAGGTCCATCTCCCTACTCCTGTTCCCGGTGAAAGTCATCAAGAAGATTGTCAACAGGCAACTGACCTCCTTCCTCGAAGAGAACAACATCCTGGACCCGTCCCAATCTGGATTCCGCAGCAACCACAGCACCGAAACAGCCCTCATCGCCACCCCCAACGACATCAGGGCCATGCTGGACAATGGAGAAACCGCGGTCCTCATCCTCCTGGATCTCTAGGCCGTCTTCGACACCGTCTGCCACCACACCCTCCGCACACGCCTCCACAACGCAGGGACCCATGACAAAGCCATGGACTGGACCACCTCCTTCCTCACCGGCAGAACCCAGAGAGTACGCCTCCTCCATTCCGTTCAAAAGACAAGATCATCTGCGTCGTACCCCAAGGATCGTCCCTCAGCCCGACACTCTTCAACGTCTACATGGCACCGCTCGCCAACATCGTCCAATCGCAAGACCTCAACATCATCTCATATGCCAACGACACCCAGCTGATCCTCTCCATCACCAATGCCCCCAGCAACGCCAAATCCAACCGGCACGAAGGAATGAAGGCCATCGCCAAATGGATGATGAACAGCCGCCTGAAACTGAACTCGGACAAGACGGAGGTCCTCATCATTGGACCCACCCCCTCCGCCTGGGACGACTCATGGTGGCCGGCCGCACTGGGAGCTGCACCGACGCCTACTGACCATGCACGCAACCTGGGGTCATCCTGGACTCAGCGTTGTCAATGACCCAGTAAGTAAACGCCGTCTCCTCCTCCTGCTTCAACACCCTCCCCATGCTCTGCAAGATCTACAGGTGGATCCCCACCAGAACCAGAAGGACGGTCACCCAGGCCCTCATCAGCAGCAGGCTGGACTACCGCAACGCTCTCCCACAGATGTCGGGTGCTTCAGGTGAGTTGACAGGTGTCTTGACTCTTCAGCCACAAGGTCTAGGAGGCGCCAATGATAACCAGGAGCTAGATTCGAGCTGTCCCACAAAGTTTGTCGAGTTCTGCGGTGTCGGCAACCAGATTGGGCCCAACAAGCCTTGGCAACGGCAAGTCACTTGGAACCAGAGAAAGGACGTTGGGGCAGACCAGCAAGGTCTGGGGGACTCACCCAGCAAGGGTAATTTGGGGCACGTCTGGAGCAACCAGAAAAGCCCAATCATGAGATGAGTTCCCTTCGTGGGGACCCACTAGCCAATGGGCTAGCGATCGTGAAGGAGCCTCAAGCGGTCGCACTGGAAACTGGCCCACGGGTCACTCGTAGAGTGGAGGCCAGAAATCTTTGGTGCAGGAGGTGCTCAAGGCTGGGGCTACTCGGAGCCCAAAGCACAACTTTGAGGAAGACAAGGAAAATGATGGAGCAGCAAAAGATCACGGTGTCCAGGGGTCACGGTTCCACGTCACCCACGACAACCACGGGCCTCAGCTTTGCTGTGGACTCAGGGTAGCCTCGGGGAAGTCTGGAAATCTACCTCTGGTGATGCAAAGACTTCAGTGTCCGGCAGGAGCTTCAGCGATGCAGACCGGTCAGTTGCTTCTTTTGTGCCTGCCAAGCAGGGGAGTCACTCCTTGACCCCAAGGGAGATTTCTTCAGTCTTCTAGGCAAAGTAGAACGTCGAAGGTCCAGGATATATATTGCAGAGTTTTATCCAGGGTAATATAAAGTCACAAGGACTGGGTTCCCATACTTATACAAAGTTTGGGAGTTGGACATACTCTAGGGACCCACCCATGGGAGGGTTTGGAAAGAGGGGTGGTTACACCCATTTCCTTTGTCCAGTTTCGCACCAGAGCAGGGGCTGGTAGCCCCTGCAACCGGTTTGAACTGGATTATGCACAAGGACACCAAGTGTGCCCCCAGTGCAGGACTTCAAAACACCAGAGAGTGCTCACACCCAGCCCCAATACACATCTGCCTGTCTGAGGAGGTGGTTACACCTCCCTGGGACAGGTAACCTATTGTCCAGGCTTCCCCTGCCAGAGTTTCGGTCAGCAGCAGGAGGCCAGACCCGTGTCTGTGGCAGTGGCATCCATTTTGTGATGCCAGGGCTGTAGAAAGTCTTTACTGGGTTAGACCAGTGTGAACATGTCTCTCCCTCTAGAAGGGTGGAATGCTACCCCTGCCGCCAGAACTGGTGGGGGGGCTAGTATTCCAAAGCGTTTGACACCAAAGACGACATGTTTCCGTGCAGCCATCCCAAAGTTAGTATTTACCGCAAGGTTATAATGCACTTAAGAGTATACGGTAAGGCTGCACAACATACAGCATCAGAGGAGCTACTCCGAATGCTGCAGAGGGGCTCTGCTCATGCAGGGGCACCCTCTCACATAAAAACCAAGCACTCTGCCTTCAGGATTGTTAAGGCCTGCCATACGAGTGACTTATAGGTTTTATATGTGTGTGCAATGGTAGTGATATAGGTAGCCTATACCACTGTAAGGGGTGCAAGCACCACCTTACCCAGGCTGCAGTAGCAGACCTTTGGTGTCATTTTGGAGTGCTTCCCAGGGGTGGCATAATACATTCTTCAGCCCCAAGTATGCCTCTGAGGTACCTATGCCCTAGGTACATAGTATACCATATACTAGGGACTTATAAGGCACTCCAGAATCCAATTAGAAATGTAGCTAATGTACATGGAAACCATTTTAGAGAGGAAGCAGCTAGGCTGGGGTCCTGATTAGCAGGGCCACAGCCAGACTAAGGTCGAAAAACAGTGAAACACCAGCAAAAAGTGGGGGTACCCAGATCCTACTCTCCTACACACAGATAAAAATCAGTGTATGAATATTGTGATTTTTAAACGAGTGTAAATAGGAGGAATGACAAAGGAGGCTTTCTGTTTTTGTTTTACATCTTAGGGCCCGTGTTGGACAGGCCACACGAAGGGCTTGCTCCCTCCCCGCACGACGGGGCCCAAGCCCCGGCTCACCAGGCGTGACTCACGAAAAGCACCTGCACCCCGTCTCCCGACGGACCTTCTGCCCTCGGACCTCCATACATCACGGGCCCCAGCCCCACCGGCTTCCCCGGCCGGGTCAAGCCGCCATCTTGGGCCCTGCACCACGAGGCCGCGTGGCCTTCCCCCGACCCTAACCCCGGGCCTGGCCGGCCCCGACATCCCGGCACCACCATCCACCCAGGAGGTGAGCGGACCACTTGGCAGGTCAATGGGAGAACGAAGCGTCAAGAGCTCTTCCCCCGCCAGGTGCCGATCGCCTCCAGCTCCCCCAGGCGCTGGCTCCACCCCCTGCTGGGTGTCTGGACACCTTCATCCCGGACCCTCCGACCTCCAAGTGCGAGGGCCCGGACATCAAAGGGCGCCTGCCCTATAACTGGGGCAGGTCCGGAGCCGGAAGGCAGTTGTATCCTGGAGTCGAGAGACACCGAGAGAACTCAGCCTTGACGGACTACTGGCGCTGCCGTAGCCCTATCTTGCGAACTATCGTCCTGCCTGCTGGCGCTGCCGCGGCCTTCTGCAACATCCATCCTCGTCGGGACCTGCTGGCGCTGCCGCGGCCCGTTGTAACGACCATCCTCACCGGGACCTGCTGGCGCTGCCGCGGACCGTCCATCGACCACATTTCCGGGACCTGCTGGCGCTGCCGCGGACCGTGTACCGACCATCTCGACCGGGACCTGCTGGCGCTGCCGCGGCCCATACCAGCTAAACCACCAAGCTCGAGGATTGTGAGCTAATCATCATCTCATCCGAACTACCTGACTGGTAAACAGACTGTCCCGCTATCCTTCCCTATCCTAAGAGACCTAAATCGAGGGGACCCCTGAGTCCAGACCTCCTTGTACTATTTCATCGTACCTTAAGAAGTGCATATAAAGAACGCTAAATCTCATCCTTGTGTGGTATCTGTCTGTGGGGGGGAAGTTACTTGTCTGTACGATCGCTGGAGACGTCTCTCCCCGGAGACCTCTCCCCCTGACCTCGGCCGACCCTCCCGGTCCGTCTAACATTGGTGGCCAGCGGCGCGATCCGAATCAACGCGTAACCGTACAGAGAGTAGCTCACCCCACGACAAAACCACGATGTCAGCCAAAGATCGCGGTTCCACTGAAAAATTCCAAATGGATAAGTTAGAAGAATACAGCCACCGCGAACTGAAACAATTCTGCATGGAACTAGGCATTGCTACCACCGGCCTGAGTACCAAAGAGGATTTGAAGCACGCCCTTGAGTCGTGGACAGAAACTGGGATCGCCGGGCCCTCCGACCAAAACAGTGTCACACCAGAGGGGAACGCCACGACTTCCGAGGAGCGGGGAACGGGCCTCTCGCAGGAGGAGATCCAGGAAAGAGAAAGAACCAGATCACACGAGTTGGAAATGGCACGGCTCAAGATGGACGGTGAACTCAAGTTAGCCGAGCAGAAACTAAATCTAGAGCATATGCGACTCCGCGAAGAACGAGAAGAAAAGCAGAGACAGAGAGAGCTTGAGGAAAAAAGAATAACACTCGAACACGAGCGCAAACTGGCGGAAATAGAACTTCGGAAACAGAATAAAGAACCGGGGGTGCCTGAGCGACCGCACACCCCGGGGCCAACCGAGAAAAAAGTCCACATCCCCAAGGATGTTGTTCGCGAGTATGTCCGAGAAGACGACATACAACAGTGGTTCAAAGCCTACGAGATCGCCATGACCTCCCACCGGATCGACCGGAGTGATTGGGGAGCCGGACTATGGGGGAGGTTCGTCAACGAAGGTCGCGATGCCCTGCTACAGCTCCCAGATCACCAAATGTCGTCCTACGACCACATGAAGGCTGCCCTCCTCACCCGCTACGGCCTCACACCCGAGATGTACCGCCAGAGGTTCAGAGATTGCACCCGGATCCCGGGTACAACTTGGGTGGAGTACGTTAACTATTTCAGCCGAGCCTTCGAGGGTTGGATCAAGGGGAGCCATGTCACAACCTACGAACAACTCTTTAACCTTATGGTATGGGAACACCTGTCGAACAACTGTTTCGTCGAGCTCAGGCAGCACCTCCTCGACAGTAAGCTGACTGACCCACGGCAGCTCGCCGCAGAAGCTGACCGATGGGAAAGCACCCGAGTGGGCCGGAGAGGGCCACACGAGCAGAACCGAAGCAACCAAGGCCAGCACCGTCCTCGGGGAGGAGGAGGAGGCCAGGGGCGAGGGAGAGATGCCTTGCCGGCAACACCCGTGGCCAGCACCCCGCCTCCGGCCGGCCGGGGCAACCCCTCGATGCGTCCTGGGTTCCGAGCCAACGTCACGTGCCACCGATGCCAGCGAGTCGGCCACTACGCCAATGACCCGAGCTGCCCGCTGAACCAAACACCCAAGCCCCGCCAGGTAGCCGCCGCCGCCCTGGGGGAGGAGCAACTATCAGAGAAACAGGAAGAGTATGAGCCGGCCCAGCAAGAGTGGGAACCGGCCGCCATGGTTCTGGCGTGCCTAGGGGGAAGAGACATGGTCCCGCGGGCTCCCCTACCCGCTAACACCAGGAAATACGGTCAGTGGGTGACCATTAATGGACATCGGGCCGAGGCCTTGCGTGACACAGGCGCCAGTGTGACGGCCGTCCGCTGTCACCTGGTGAAACCCGAGCAGATCCTGCCGAACATTCTCTGCCCCGTCCGCTCCGCTGACAATTCGGAGAGTCTATGTCAAATGGCCTGCGTCCCATTCGAATGGGGAGGGGTCTCCGGCCTGTTGAAAGTGACGGTCCGGGACGATGCCCCCGTGGACTGCCTCCTGGGGAATGACCTCGAGAGTTCCCCGTGGGCCACCGTCGAGAGAAGAGAGCACCTGGGGATGCTGGGCCTCCCGGACTGGGCCTGCATGACCACCCGGTCCATGGCCGCCCGTGCCGTCCCCCGATCAGAAGAACCGGAGTGGCCAGCACCTCCGCCCCCGGTCGCCCCAGTAGAAGACAACGACGAGGCCAGCCCCCCAGACCCAACGACCGAAGGGGACGCGCAACCCCAGGACCTTCCCGGCCTGGCTCAGTGGCGTCAAGAAGGGGGGCCCACCCAAGAACAGTTCCGCCAGGAACAAAAGACCTGCCCCTCCCTCGAGGGACTCCGCCAACAAGCCAGCGCCCAGAGCGCCGGGGACTCCACCGGCTCTCACTGGGTCTACTGGGATAACGACCTGCTGTACAGCGAACAAAGAATCGCAGAGCTAGGGGCCGGTCGAGTGCTGGTGGTACCTCTCCGCTTCAGAGACTTCCTACTCAACCTGGCCCACGATGTCCCCCTGGCTGGACACCTGGGCCAGGACAAAACTTACAGTCGCCTAGTGACCCACTTTTTCTGGCCGAAAATGAGGAACGACGTCCTGAACCACTGCCGGTCCTGCCCCACATGCCAAGCCAGCGGGAAGAGTGGTCGGAAGCTGAAAGCCCCTCTGCAACCCTTCCCAGTAGTCACCACCCCGTTCGAAAGGGTCGGGATAGACATTGTGGGGCCTCTGGACCCCCGCACGGCACAAGGACACAGGTTCATCCTGGTACTGGTGGACCATGCCACCCGCTACCCCGAGGCGGTGCCCCTACGGACCGTGACAGCTCCGGTGGTTGGCCGGGCCCTAATGGGGATCTTCTCCCGAGTGGGCTTCCCCCGAGAAGTCGTCAGCGACCGAGGCACGAATTTTATCTCCAAATACATGAAGTCCCTCTGGCAACAATGCGGGGTCACCTACAGATTCACGACCCCCTATCACCCCCAAGGAAACGGACTAGTGGAGCGTTTTAACCGCACTCTCAAGGGGATGATTGGGGGATTGGAAGAGCCCCTCCGTCGCCAGTGGGATGTACTACTCCCGTGCCTCCTCTTCGCCTACCGAGAGGTCCCCCAGAAGTCCCTCGGCTTTAGCCCTTTCGAACTCCTGTATGGGCACCCTGTGCGAGGGCCCCTCAGCCTAGTCAAGGAAGGTTGGGAGATGGCCCCCCTAAAGACCCCTCCAGACGTCTTCAAGTACCTCCTGGCCCTACGCAATCAGACCCGGCGCTTCAGGGAGATGGCCAAGGCGAACCTCGAGGCCAGCCAGGAGGACATGAAGAGATGGTATGATCACAATGCCTCCTCCGTTGAGTTCGAGCCTGGTCAACAAGTGTGGGTGATGTCCCCCACCGAACCATGTGCCTTGCAAGATAAGTGGACGGGGCCCTTCAAAGTGGTTGAGCGCAAAAGCCCCGTCACCTACCTCATCGACATGGGGACCTCCCGGAACCCCCTTCGGGTCCTCCACACCAACAGACTCAAACCACACTTTGTGCGCTCAGAACTTGGCCTCCTGATGGCTACGGACAGCGGGGCCGAGGAAGACTCCGAACCCCTCCCGGATCTCCTGAAGACTCAGGAGAATGACGGCTCCGTGGACGGGGTCCGGCTCTCTGACGCCCTCACCTCGGAGCAACGCCAGGGCTGCCGGAACCTCCTGCTGCGGTTCGCTACACTGTTCTCCCTCACCCCCGGGGTCACCCCTTGGTGTTTGCACGACGTGGACACCGGGGACAGTCCCCCTGTCCGACACCGGGCCTACCGCGTACCAGATCGGGTACGGGCCTGCATACAGGAGGAAGTGGCCAAAATGCTCGCGATCGGGGTCATCGAGCCCTCGGACAGTCCCTGGGCCAGCCCGGTTGTATTAGTTCCCAAAGCCGCTGCCCCCGGCACCACACCTGAGCTGAGATTCTGCGTCGACTACCGGGGCTTGAACGCTGTCACCCGGACCGACGCTCACCCTATCCCACGAGCGGACGAATTGATCGACCGGCTGGGGGCCGCCCGCTACCTCAGTATCTTCGACCTGACAGCGGGCTACTGGCAGATCGGTCTCACCCCCCGGGCTCAGGAACGGTCAGCCTTCTCTACCCCCGATGGCCACTACCAATTCAAGGTCATGCCCTTCGGCATGAAGAATGCCCCCGCCACGTTTCAACGCCTTGTGAACCAGGTCTTGGCGGGGCTCGAAGCGTTCAGCGCTGCCTACCTGGACGATATCGCTGTCTACAGCCGCCACTGGTCCGACCACCTCCTCCACCTCCAAGAGGTCCTACAGGCCCTCCAACGGGCCGGCCTCACAATTAAGGCCGGCAAATGCCAAATTGGCCAAGGGTCCGTGACCTACCTTGGGCACCAAGTGGGAAGCGGGCTGGTGGCCCCGCTGCAACTTAAGATTGCTGCCATCCAGTCCTGGCAGCCCCCCGTCACCCAGACCGAGGTCCGAGCCTTCTTGGGGCTCACCGGCTACTACCGGCGGTTCGTGAAGGACTACGGCAGCATCGTGGGGCCCCTCACGGGTCTCACGTCCAAGAACCAGCCAAAGCAGATTAACTGGACCCCCGATTGTCAAGCGGCCTTCGAGAAGCTGAAGGCCGCCCTGTGCACCGCCCCTGTGCTCCAGGCCCCCGATTACAGTCGGGAATTCGTGGTACAGACAGACGCCTCCGACCACGGCATCGGGGCCGTTCTTTCTCAATTAAACCCCGAAGGTCATGACCAGCCGGTGGCCTTCATCAGTCGACGTCTCCTGGCCCGAGAACAGCGCTGGAGCACCATCGAGAGGGAGGCCTTCGCAGTGGTGTGGGCCCTCAAAAAGCTCCGGCCCTATCTCTTCGGTACCCACTTCCGGGTACAAACCGACCATCGACCCCTGCAGTGGCTGATGCAGATGCGGGGGGAGAACCCAAAACTATTGCGCTGGTCCATTTCCCTGCAGGGAATGGACTTCACCGTGGAGCACCGACCGGGCCAAGACCACGCCAACGCGGATGGCCTGTCACGCTTTTTCCGCCTCGACGAGGGGAGTCCCCAAGAAGATGGGTGACTCTCCCCGCCTTCAGCTGGGGGGGACGCATGTTGGACAGGCCACACGAAGGGCTTGCTCCCTCCCCGCACGACGGGGCCCAAGCCCCGGCTCACCAGGCGTGACTCACGAAAAGCACCTGCACCCCGTCTCCCGACGGACCTTCTGCCCTCGGACCTCCATACATCACGGGCCCCAGCCCCACCGGCTTCCCCGGCCGGGTCAAGCCGCCATCTTGGGCCCTGCACCACGAGGCCGCGTGGCCTTCCCCCGACCCTAACCCCGGGCCTGGCCGGCCCCGACATCCCGGCACCACCATCCACCCAGGAGGTGAGCGGACCACTTGGCAGGTCAATGGGAGAACGAAGCGTCAAGAGCTCTTCCCCCGCCAGGTGCCGATCGCCTCCAGCTCCCCCAGGCGCTGGCTCCACCCCCTGCTGGGTGTCTGGACACCTTCATCCCGGACCCTCCGACCTCCAAGTGCGAGGGCCCGGACATCAAAGGGCGCCTGCCCTATAACTGGGGCAGGTCCGGAGCCGGAAGGCAGTTGTATCCTGGAGTCGAGAGACACCGAGAGAACTCAGCCTTGACGGACTACTGGCGCTGCCGTAGCCCTATCTTGCGAACTATCGTCCTGCCTGCTGGCGCTGCCGCGGCCTTCTGCAACATCCATCCTCGTCGGGACCTGCTGGCGCTGCCGCGGCCCGTTGTAACGACCATCCTCACCGGGACCTGCTGGCGCTGCCGCGGACCGTCCATCGACCACCTTTCCGGGACCTGCTGGCGCTGCCGCGGACCGTGTACCGACCATCTCGACCGGGACCTGCTGGCGCTGCCGCGGCCCGTACCAGCTAAACCACCAAGCTCGAGGATTGTGAGCTAATCATCATCTCATCCGAACTACCTGACTGGTAAACAGACTGTCCCGCTATCCTTCCCTATCCTAAGAGACCTAAATCGAGGGGACCCCTGAGTCCAGACCTCCTTGTACTATTTCATCGTACCTTAAGAAGTGCATATAAAGAACGCTAAATCTCATCCTTGTGTGGTATCTGTCTGTGGGGGGAAGTTACTTGTCTGTACGATCGCTGGAGACGTCTCTCCCCGGAGACCTCTCCCCCTGACCTCGGCCGACCCTCCCGGTCCGTCTAACAGCCCGATTCCGATCTCGCTCATAAGGGCTCCTGACAGCATCCGTCATGAGCGAGTCCGAGTCACGAGTTCGATTTCTGACTGACTCGTCCCGCCGTACGAGCGAGTGAGTACAATGTGAATATCGCCTCACACTCTGAGCGACGATACCCGTCAGTGAAGCCCTCCGGTTGACTACACCATGGCTGACTCATGCAGCACAATGGGTGTGATTTCCGAGCGACCAAGTACGATGTTTGCGTCGAGCAGCCGGATCGACTCGGAGCCTCTGACTCAAAAAAGCTTCAGGAAGGCGAATTTGGGGGGCCGTAGTGGGCCCCCCTCCACCCGTAGACCTACGACTCGGTCACAGGGGGGACCCAAGTGTCTCCCTACACATGCGTGTATGGTGCAGGGGTCGCCGACGGGTTCCCACAACGGGGGGCGCCCTTTTCCACGGCATACATTTTTTCTCAATGGAAGCCAATGTACGCAACGTACAACAGGCTCCCACTAACTTCAGTGGGGCTCTGAGCGACCCGAGTCCGTCAGCGTGTACTTGCATCATACTCGGGCGTTTGGAGCCCAGAAGCACGAGTCGTTCAGAAAGCTGTACGGGAGCGAGTCGGCCATAAGGCTTTCCGAGGGAGATCAAACCAGACCCTTGGTATAAGATTAATTGATGAAAAATGTTTATGAAATATTTATTTGGAATATTGACATTGAGTCTGTGGCTCTGTATATAAAGATCAATTATTGTGATTCAGTGTTACATGAATATAAAAGGAAACATTTTTAGTAAAGGAGGAGACATCTTTTGCAAAAAACAGTTTTTATGTATTTTGAGTATGTATGCATGAATGTGATAATAGAAGAACAATAGGGGTGTTCCACAAGATTGATTGAATCAGACCATGGGGGAAGATAGTTTTTTTCACCGATTTTGGCTCACACACGCTTGGGGGGAGATTTCAGCTTGAGCAGACCGCTCCAATAGTACAGACAAAATCCACTATCCTTTGTCACCTTGCCCCAGGTCTCAAACCTAGTGGGGTGTCTGGTGTGGAGCGTTCTTGTTTGATTGCCCCTAAACCCCAGAGCACAACAGAGGCAACCTGGGAGGCTTGTCCCTCCATAGCCACATCTAGCAAGCTGGTCAGTTCATGACTTCCAGCCTCCCCCATTTATGAACCCTGGTGTCATGCTCAATTTAAATCTTGATGCTACTCCCTGTGTTGTGGTTTTACAGAACATCCCACCTTGACCCAACCTAGCCAGAGAAACCTTCTCTGAGCTTAAAAATAAGATGATGCATTGAGTTGCCTTGCATTCTTACAGAGGTTGGGGGCTATCGGAACCCATTATAATGGCCTGAATATTTGGCTGCATGGGTCAAGATAGGGAAAAATGGGATGGGATTGAATGGTGCATAACTGCAACAATCCTCAGATTGTTGCAGATGTTTTGTCTGCTTTTCCCCTCAAGGACATGTAACCCACCTGGCATAGTTGCTCTACCTCAGAGTTTTTTCTATAAGCAAGAAAAAGTTTGCCATCATCCTGTGTCTCAGATCCAAGAGGGTGGGCCCCCTAGCTAGTGTGAAGACAGCATCTAGGCAGCACTTCCCTTTGAACACTTCAACTAGATTTACCCCTTTGAGCGACTTGGAGTTGTGCCGCTGGCTGTGTTCCCATGATCTCCCTTTATAGTCCCAGGTGCCCCATACTATCCCAGTGATCAAGCCATTATCATCTAAGGTCCTGATTCTGATGTGGTTAGGAAGGCCTCCTAACGGCATTTGCTCCTTCCAAATTGGATCGGGAATGTGTCTTTCCAACCGACTTTGGAATGTTTCCAACCGACGAGTACGATGCGAGTTAGGCATTAGGAACATCCCAATCCAAACCCGACGGCATTTGGAATGACTGAGCCGTACGGAGCAGAATTGTACGTCTCTACAGGCCGCGTTTCCAAACGACTGAGTATGATGCTGGATTTGGACAGCCTTTCTGAATCGTGCCGTCTGACTCGAATCGGCAGTCGGAATCAGACTTTGGGGGCCCGTAGTGGGCACCCCTGCACCTGGAGCCTTCCCAATTGGGCCCATGGAGATATCCATGGGTCTTCCCTTACCAGCTATGCACAGTGTGGCACGATTTTTCTCAGCCACCCCTTTCTTCAATGGGAGCCTATGCATTCGGTCAGAACAAAGACTCCCATTGAAGTCAATAGGAGTCCAACCAAATCGTATCTGGAAGCATCCGGATGCATTGTACTCGGTCGGTTGGAATCTCCTGATCTGATTAGGTGGGAAATCATTCCCAAACCCATTTGGTCGGGACGTTTTCCAAACTGCATCAGAATCGTGCCCTAACTGGTGAAACCTTTTGTCGTGGAACATTGCGGGACTTCCTGCTATAATTATTGTTAGACCCGGCCATCGTACCATAGCTAGACCTGACCCCTGCACCTCACACCAGCCCCCAAACCCACGGCCTAGCCGATCCTCCCCACCAGAACTCACACGTACCCAACCCGGGCTTCCCCGTCCATGGCCTTCCTCCCTTCGGCCACACCGGGCCCGCGTGCCCACTTCATGCACCAAGATGGCCGCCCGGCCCCAGTGCGACCCTGGCCTAGAGGCGCCACTCCGGCTGGAGGACATCGCGCTCCCCTTGGGATGAGAGAGGGAGGAGCAGTTTCTATCACACCTCTGCGCTTCCCTGGGACGGTGGGTTTCGATCGACCTGCCGGCCTCCCCGAGGGCTGGCTCCACGCCTGCTGGGTGTCTGGGACTCCTCCCGACCCGGCCCTGGAAGGATCAAAAGACAATAGCAGGAAACCCCAACAAGCAACCCCCCAGGTGACAAGACCCCTGCCTGCACAGACTCCGGACATCAAAGAGGGGTCGCCCTATAACAAGGGGTGCTCGGGGACCGTCCGGCAGATTCGCCTTGGATTACCTGAGCCCTGCTGAGTGACTTGCGGCTCCCTGAAGATCATAAGACCTCCGAACTGGTACCTGAGCCCTGCTGAGTGACTCGCGGCTCCCTGAAGATCGTAAGACCTCCGAATTTGTGTTTGAGCCCTGCTGAGTGACTCGCGGCTCCTCGAAGATCATAAGACCACCGAACTTGTATCCGAGCCTTGCTGAGTGACTCGCGGCTCCTGCAGACTCTCTTGGTCCCGCCGGACCCCACAACGACAAGCGTATCCCCCAGCTCGAGGATTGTGAGCTGTGCGCCGGGTACGCTCCTGCATTTGATCCATATCCCCAAAGACTGTCCCGCTACCTCCTACCCCCCCTCCAAGACTCTGAGAGCCCACGCTCTGCTTGTATATATTTGGCACTGAAAGCTTGGGTGGATTCAGGGGCCTCCCGGCCAGAAGGAGCGGGGGAACCCCACGACGAAGCAGGACCCTCCCAAGGAGAACGCAGCAACAACCAGGTGCGAGGCTTCGTACCAGACGGGGGCCTATCCCCGGAGGAACTCGCAGACAGAGAAAAAAGTCGCCATCACGAGCTCGAATTAGCGAAACTCAAAATTGAGGGCGAGCTGAAATTAGCCGAGAAAAAGCTAGCAGTAGAACAGTTGCGAGTACAAGGAGAGCTGGAAGAGAAGAAACTCCAACGAGAACACGAGGGAAAGAGACTTCAACTGGAGCATGAACGCAGCCTGAAGGAAATAGAACTGAAAGCAAGGAGCGAAGAAGCGCGGCCCCCGGGGAACCGGGAGGCGGCCGCCCCGACGGAACAGAAGGTCCACATCCCCAAGGATGTGGTCAAAGAATATTATAAAAATGATGACATTCAGCAGTGGTTCCGGGCCTACGAGGTCGCCATGACCTCCCATCGGGTCCCACAGAAGGATTGGGGGGCTGGGTTATGGGGACGATTCCTGAGCGAAGGGAGAGACACCCTGCTCGACCTACCCACCTCCATGCAAACGTCCTATGAACACATGAAAGCGGCCCTCCTCACAAGGTACGGCCTCACCCCGGAGATGTACCGCCAGCGGTTCCGGGACTGCCGGAAGATCCCGGGTACCACCTCGGTGGAATATGTGAATTTCTTCAGCCGCGCCTTCGATGGTTGGATCAAGGGCAGCAAGGTAACCACCCTGGAAGAACTAACCGACCTTATGTTGTGGGAACACCTGGCGGCCAACTGCTTTGTAGAGCTCCGCCAGCATCTGCTCGACAGCAAGCTCACGGACCCAAGGAAGCTGGCTGTCGAGGCGGATTGCTGGACCAACACCCGGGTCTCCCGGAGCCCTGTAGGAGAGTACCCCCGAGCCAGTCAGGGACCACCCCGCCAGAGAGGGGGGGGAACCAGGGAGGGCAGAGAGAGTCCCAGGCTAGTCCCCCGAAGTCCCAACCTCCACCCTTCCCGGCACCCCCACCTGCTGTATCCGGCCCCCCCCTTAGACGGGGGCACCGGGTAACCATCACTTGTTTCCGTTGCCAGAAACCCGGGCATTACGCCAACGACCCTGAATGCCCCATGGCCCCCCGCACCACCCAGGCAGCACCCCCTGCTAGACAGATCGCCAATGTAGCCCTGGGGGAGGAGGTTGAGGAGGCCGAGGAGTGGGAACCCGCCGCTATGGCCCTAGTATCCTTAGGAGATAGAGAGATGGTCCCTGGGAGCCTCCTGCCCTCTAACACAAAGAAATATGGGCAGCTCGTAACGATCAATGGCCACCAAGTAGAAGCCCTCCGTGACACCGGGGCCAGCATCACCGGGGTCCTTAGCCATTTAGTACACGAAGACCAGGTCCTCCCCAACGTCTTTTGCCCTGTCATCTCAGCCGACAACACAGAAAGTCTATGTAAAGTAGCCCTGGTTCCCTTTGAGTGGGGAGGGGTGGTCGGTAAACTGAAGGTTGCAGTGAGAACCTCCCAGCCCGTCGACTGTCTCCTGGGGAACGACCTAGAAAGTTCCCCCTGGGGACAGGTTGAGCGCAAGACCCATCTAGGGATGATGGGCCTCCCTGAGTGGGTGTGCGCCACCACTCGATCCATGGCGGCCCGACTGACCCCCCTGAGGGAAGTCGACGACGCCCCGACCCCTGAAGATAGTATGGTCCCAGCCGAGGGTCCCCCCATTACCCCACCAGAGGAGTCGATCGCCAGTGACGAACCCCCGCCTTCCGACTCCACCCCAGTCACCGAGTTCGGCGATCTGCCCGAATTAGCCCAGTGGCGCCACGAGGGGGGCCCCTCCCGAGAAGAGTTCTGCCGAGAGCAGGCTTCCTGTCCCTCCCTGGACGGGCCCCGGCAACAGGCAGAGGCCCAGGCCGCGGGCGACCAGACGGGGATACACCGGATGTACTGGGAGAATGACCTCCTGTACAGTGAACAGAAGTCGGTGGAGCTAGGGTCCGGCCGAGTGCTGGTGGTACCCCTACGCTTCCGAAACCTCCTCCTGGGCTTGGCCCACGATGTCCTCCTCGCAGGCCACTTGGGCCAGGACAAAACATACAGTCGCCTCGTGACCCACTTCTACTGGCCCCGGATGAAAGCCGATGTAGGAGCCCACTGCAAGTCCTGTCCCACGTGCCAGGCCAGTGGGAAGAGCGGAGGGAAGAGCAAGGCTCCCCTCCAACCCTTCCCTGTCGTCAGTACCCCTTTTGAGCGGGTCGGGATCGACATTGTAGGACCCCTGGACCCCCCAACTTCCCAAGGACACCGGTTCATCCTCGTCCTGGTGGACCATGCCACCCGTTACCCTGAGGCCATCCCCCTGCGCACCGTCACGGCCCCCGTGGTGGGCCGGGCGTTGATGGGAATCTTCTCCCGCATGGGTTTCGCCCGCGAGGTCGTGAGCGATCGCGGTACCAACTTTATATCCCGATACATGAAGTCTTTATGGCAACAATGCGGGGTGTCCTATAAATTCACCACCCCGTACCACCCCCAGGGAAACGGCCTGGTAGAGCGGTTTAACCGGACTCTGAAGGGGATGATCGCGGGCCTGGAAGAGCCCCTCCGGCGTAAGTGGGACATCCTGCTCCCCTGCCTCCTATTCGCATACCGCGAAGTTCCCCAGAAGTCCTTGGGGTTCAGCCCCTTTGAGTTACTCTACGGGCACCCCGTCAGGGGGCCCCTCAGCCTGGTCAAGGAAGGCTGGGAGGCGGTGACTCGAGGCCCCCCCTGAGATGTGTTCCGGTATGTTCTGACCCTCCGAAATCAGACTAGAAGGTTCCGAGAGATGGCCGAGGCCAACCTGGAGGCGAGTCAGGAAGAGATGAAGCGCTGGTACGACCAGAACGCCACTCTGGTCGAGTTTCAGCCGGGCCAGCTGGTATGGTTCATGGCCCCAGTGAAACCCTGCGCCCTCCAGGATAAATGGACAGGGCCCTTCAAAGTGGTTGAGCGGAAGAGCCAGGTCACGTACTTAGTGGACGTCCAGTCCCCCCGGGACCCCCTCCGGGTCCTCCACGTGAACCGCCTCAAGCCCCACTTCGTGCGGACGGAGCTGAGTCTGCTGCTGGCCACCGATGACGGGGCCGAGGAGGAGTCCGATCCTCTCCCCGATCTCCTGTGTACCAAAGAGAAGGACGGCTCCGTAGAAGGAGTGAACCTCTCCCCGTCTCTCACTCCCCAGCAATGTGAGGATTGCCGCCAGCTCCTAGGGCAGTTTTCGGACCTCTTCTCCCTGGTCCCTAGGGTCACCGACTGGTGTGTCCATGACGTGGATACCGGGGACAGTCCGCCAGTGAGACACCGGGCCTACCGAGTCCCTGATCGGGTCCGGTCCTGTATCCAGGCCGAAGTCTCGAAAATGTTGACCCTAGGCGTAATCGAGCCCTCAGATAGCCCCTGGGCCAGCCCCGTGGTCCTGGTCCCTAAAGCAGCCGCCCCCGGGGTCGTGCCAGAACTCCGCTTCTGCGTGGACTACCGGGGACTCAATGAAGTCACCCGAACCGATGCCCACCCCATTCCCCGAGCCGACGAGCTCATTGACCGGCTCGGGGCTGCTCGATTCCTCAGTACCTTCGGTCTCACCTGTGGCTACTGGCAAATTGCGCTCACAGAAGGAGCCAAGGAGCGGTCCGCCTTCTCCACCCCGGATGGGCACTATCGCTTCCGCGTGATGCCTTTCGGGATGAAAAATGCCCCGGCCACCTTCCAGCGACTGGTAAATAGAGTCCTGGCCGGGCTGGAAAAATTCAGCGCTGCATATCTCGACGATATCGCAGTTTTTAGTTCTGAATGGAGTGAGCACCTCCAGCACCTTCGGAGGGTGCTGACCGCCCTGCGCCAGGCAGGCCTCACCGTGAAAGCCAGCAAGTGCCAGATTGGGCAAGGTTCGGTAACCTACCTGGGGCACCAGGTCGGAAGCCGCCAGGTCGACCCCCTACAGCCCAAAATCGACGCCATCCTAGCCTGGGAACCACCCACTACCCAAACGGAGGTCCGAGCCTTTCTGGGCCTCACGGGCTACTACCGAAGGTTCATCCGGAATTACGGCAGCCTGGTCGGTCCCCTCACGGGACTCACGTCCAAAAAACAGCCCAAGAAGGTGCACTGGTCCCCTGCCTGCCAAGAGGCGTTCGAGGCCCTGAAAGCGGCCATGTGTACTGCCCCCGTCCTCCAGGCCCCCGACTACTCTAAGGAGTTCGTGGTACAGACTGATGCCTCCGAGCATGGCATCGGGGCAGTCCTCTCCCAGGTGAATGACCAAGGTCTAGACCAGCCCGTGGCCTTCCTCAGCCGAAGGCTATTGCCCAGGGAACAAAGATGGAGCACCATCGAGCGAGAGGCATTCGCCGTAGTCTGGGCCCTCAAAAAACTACGCCCCTACCTGTTCGGCACCCATTTCAAGGTCCAAACCGACCATCGCCCCTTGCGATGGCTCATGCAGATGCGAGGAGAAAACCCCAAGCTACTGCGGTGGTCAATCTCCCTCCAGGGGATGGATTTCACCGTCGAACATCGCCCTGGGAATGACCACGCCAACGCCGATGGCCTCTCCCGGTTCTTCCGCCTCAGCGAAGAGAACCCCCAAGAAGATGGGTAGTTCTCTCCGGCTTTCAGCTGGGGGGGACGCATGTTAGACCCGGCCATCGTACCATAGCTAGACCTGACCCCTGCACCTCACACCAGCCCCCAAACCCACGGCCTAGCCGATCCTCCCCACCAGAACTCACACGCACCCAAGCCGGGCTTCCCCGTCCATGGCCTTCCTCCCTTCGGCCACACCGGGCCCGCGTGCCCACTTCATGCACCAAGATGGCCGCCCGGCCCCAGCGCGACCCTGGCCTAGAGGCGCCACTCCGGCTGGAGGACATCGCGCTCCCCTTGGGATGAGAGAGGGAGGAGCAGTTTCTATCACACCTCTGCGCTTCCCTGGGACGGTGGGTTTCGATCGACCTGCCGACCTCCCCGAGGGCTGGCTCCACGCCTGCTGGGTGTCTGGGACTCCTCCCGACCCGGCCCTGGAAGGATCAAAAGACAATAGCAGGAAACCCCAACAAGCAACCCCCCAGGTGACAAGACCCCTGCCTGCACAGACTCCGGACATCAAAGAGGGGTCGCCCTATAACAAGGGGTGCTCGGGGACCGTCCGGCAGATTTGCCTTGGATTACCTGAGCCCTGCTGAGTGACTCGCGGCTCCCTGAAGATCATAAGACCTCCGAACTGGTACCTGAGCCCTGCTGAGTGACTCGCGGCTCCCTGAAGATCGTAACACCTCCGAATTTGTGTTTGAGCCCTGCTGAGTGACTCGCGGCTCCTCGAAGATCGTAAGACCACCGAACTTGTATCCGAGCCTTGCTGAGTGACTCGCGGCTCCTGCAGACTCTCTTGGTCCCGCCGGACCCCACAACGACAAGCGTATCCCCCAGCTCGAGGATTGTGAGCTGTGCGCCGGGTACGCTCCTGCATTTGATCCATATCCCCAAAGACTGTCCCGCTACCTCCTACCCCCCCTCCAAGACTCTGAGAGCCCACGCTCTGCTTGTATATATTTGCCGTGCGGATCATAAAGATCCTACTACTCTAACTTGATAAAGATTTGCTCGTAAGAACTCATCGTGTGGTGTCCCTCTGTCGTGTGGTGCCGAGTGTGCGATCCTAGATACGAGGTTCCTCCCGGAGGAATCTCTCGCCAGAGCCCGGTTACGATACTTCGAGGGTGGGTCTCAGGGCAGTCAGGGCCCCCTCCGGGCCCCTCTGAGGTCGCCTTCTAACAATTATTGACATCAAGTGGTAGCAGTTTATAAGTACCTACCAGATCATTTGCCTCCAGCAAACTTGGGAGGCTAAGAATAGCTTTTTCCGAAGGGTTTATACTATTTTTTGATATTCAGACAGAATGTCCAGTTGGAAATGTCGACTTACACAAATATCGAGTTGGAAATATCGTGACACAGAAATATCGACAGCAAGAATATCGTGGACAAGAATATCGAATTTAAGGTAAGAAATATATATAGTCATTATTATCATTTGCAAAAATATACTTGTTTAAAATACAGATTTTTAAATTAGTGCCATGCATTTTAGTTTATATTTTAAATGTATGTGATGTATTTTTTTGTATAGGTATTGTTTATGTTTTTTAATATATGTGTTACATTTTTAGTAGTTATCAATTTTATTTTATTGAAATTTTGCGTTTTTTAGTTCTGGAGCGGGTTGTGCTTTTATAGGGGAATAGGGTGGGAAGTAATTTAATTATGATAAATTAATGATTATTTTTTATTTATTCATATTTATTTAATTGAGATTTTATAGTGTTAATTATGGGAAGTAATTTATTTGTCATTAATTATTAATTGGTTGTTAATTATTATCAATTAATTAATTAATTGGTTATTGATTATGGTAATTGAGTAATTTGTTTTAGATGCGGGTTGTGTGGTTTATAGGGGTAATGGGTGGGAAGTAATTTATGTTGGATTAATTAATATATAGGTGCCGATTCCGATCCTGTAAAACCCGGCTACGAACCGTCGTACGGAGCGTTTTCTCCGTCCGACTCGTACCCGGGAAAACCACCTTACAAACCTGCAAGTACGATTCGTACAGAAATACCATTCCCATACGATTCGTACAAAACACCGACCGGCTAAAATATACCCACAATTCCGATCCGGGACACCGCGTACGTGATGTCCAGACGGAGTCAGGCAGCGTTTTACGAACCAGCAAGTACGATTTGTGCCTACGTCACTCCGCACGTAGCATTTTTTACGGGAGCCAAAAACTGCCGGGAAATTGAGGAGGACGCGAGGAAGGAGCACCTGTACACGACGGACAGCCATGGACCCCATCCTCAGTGTCATCCCGGCCCTCAGAGCCTACGACCTGGTGCACAGGAACCGACGCAGACGCCGCAGAAGGTCAGAACAACACCCAGGGGCAAAGGTGGGGGGCAGGGGCAGGAAACTTAAACCCCACCCAATGCAAAATGTATACATGCCCTGTACATGCCGTACCTCCAGGGACTGGTCACTCGGAGGGGGGGGCGTGTCCACCAAGGCCTGCGTCCCGCCACAACGGAAGTGGACGTGGACGCGTCCCGTCACCACAACAATTGTGGTACGCACCGTACCCACGCCTTAAGAGCGTGGGTACGGGTCGTACCACGCCTACCCCTACGTCACCCCAACAATGGTGGTACGGCCCGTACCCACGCTCTGTAGGCCTGGGTACGAGCCGTACCCCTACTGCACCCCAACAATGGTGGTACGGCCCGTACCCAGGCCTGAAGAGCGTGGGTACGGGTCGCACCACGCGTACCCCTACGTCACCCCAACCATGGTGGTACGGCCCGTACCCAGGCCTGAAGAGCGTGGGTATGGGTCGCACCACGCGTACCCCTACGTCACCCCAACAATGGTGGTACGGCCCGTACCCAGGCCTGAAGAGCGTGGGTACGGGTCGCACCACGCGTACCCCTACGTCACCCCAACAATGGTGGTACGGCCCGTACCCAGGCCTGAAGAGCGTGGGTACGGGTTGCACCACGCGTACCCCTACGTCACCCCAACAATGGTGGTACGGCCCGTACCCAGGACTGAAGAGCGTGGGTACGGGTCGCACCACGCGTACCCCTACGTCACCCCAACAATGGTGGTACGGCCCGTACCCAGGCCTGAAGAGCGTGGGTACGGGTCACACCACGCGTACCCCTACGCCACCCCAACAATGGTGGTACGGCCCGTACCCAGGCCTGAAGAGCGTGTGTACGGGTCACACCAACAATGGTGGTACGGCCCGTACCCAGGCCTGAAGAGCGTGGGTACGGGCCGTACCACCATTGTTGGGGTGCCGTAGGGGTACGGCCCATACCCAGGCCTACAGAACGTGGGTACGGGACATACCACCATTGTTGGGGTGACGTAGGGGTAGGCGTGGTACGACCCGTACCCACGCTCTGTAGGCCTGGGTACGGGCCGTACCCCTACGGCACCCCAACAATGGTGGTACGGCCCGTACCCAGGCCTTCAGAGCGTGTGGGCGGGTGGGTGGGTGTCGTGCTACGATCCACATCAGTGGACAGAGACATAGGGGTGGGTGCCTATCACTCCCAGCAGTGCCCAGACATATGAGGGGTGGGTGCAGAGGACTCCCAGCAGTGCCCAGACATATGAGGGGTGGGTGCAGAGGACTCCCAGCAGTGCCCAGACATTTGAGGGGTGGGTGCCTATCACTCCCAGCAGTGCCCAGACATATGAGGGGTGGGTGCCTATCACTCCCAGCAGTGCCCAGCCATATGAGGGGTGGGTGCAGAGGACCCCCAGCAGTGCGCAGACATATGAGGGGTGGGTGCCTATCACTCCCAGCAGTGCCCAGACATATGAGGGGTGGGTGCAGAGGACCCCCAGCAGTGCCCAGACATATGAGGGGTGGGTGCAGAGGACCCCCAGCAGTGCCCAGACATATGAGGGGTGGGAGCGTATCACTCCCAGCAGTGCCCAGACACATGAGGGGTGGGTGCAGAGGACTCCCAGCAGTGCCCAGACATATGAGGGGTGGGTGCAGAGGACTCCCAGCAGTGCCCAGACATATGAGGGATGTGTGCCTATCACTCCCAGCAGTGCCCAGACATATGAGTGGTGGATGCAGAGGAACCCCAGCAGTGCCCAGACATATGAGGGGTGTGTGCCTATCACTCCCAGCAGTGCCCAGACATATGAGGGGTGGGTGCAGAGGACTCCCAGCAGTGCCCAGACATATGAGTGGTGGGTGCAGAGGACTCCCAGCAGTGCCCAGACATTTGAGGGGTGGGTGCCTATCACTCCCAGCAGTGCCCAGACATATGAGGGGTGTGTGCCTATCACTCCCAGCTGTGCCCAGACATATGAGGGGTGGGTGCAGAGGACTCCCAGCAGTGCCCAAACATATGAGGGGTGGGTGCCTATCACTCCCAGCAGTGCCCAGACATATGAGGGGTGGGTGCAGAGGACCCCCAGCAGTGCCCAGACATTTGCGGGGTGTGTGCCTATCACTCCCAGCAGTGCCCAGACATATGAGGGGTGGGTGCAGAGGACTCCCATCAGTGCCCAGACATATGAGGGGTGGGTGCAGAGGACTCCCAGCAGTGCCCAGACATATGAGGGGTGGGTGCCTATCACTCCCAGCAGTGCCCAGACATATGACGGGTGTGTGCCTATCACTCCCAGCAGTGCCCAGACATGTGAGGGGTGGGTGCCTATCACCCCCAGCAGTGCCCAGACATATGAGGGGTGGGTGCAGAGGACCCCCAGCAGTGCCCAGACATATGAGGGGTGGGTTCAGAGGACTCCCAGCAGTGCCCAGACATATGAGGGGTGGGTGCAGAGGACTCCCAGCAGTGCCCAGACATATGAGGGGTGTGTGCCTATCACTCCCAGCAGTGCCCAGACATATGAGGGGTGGGTGCAGAGGACTCCCATCAGTGCCCAGACATATGAGGGGTGGGTGCAGAGGACTCCCAGCAGTGCCCAGACATATGAGGGGTGGGTGCCTATCACTCCCAGCAGTGCCCAGACATATGAGGGGTGTGTGCCTATCACTCCCAGCAGTGCCCAGACATGTGAGGGGTGGGTGCCTATCACCCCCAGCAGTGCCCAGACATATGAGGGGTGGGTGCAGAGGACCCCCAGCAGTGCCCAGACATATGAGGGGTGGGTTCAGAGGACTCCCAGCAGTGCCCAGACATATGAGGGGTGGGTGCAGAGGACTCCCAGCAGTGCCCAGACATATGAGGGGTGGGTGCCTATCACTCCCAGCAGTGCCCAGACATATGAGGGGTGGGTGCAGAGGACCCCCAGCAGTGCCCAGACATATGAGGGGTGGGTGCAGAGGACTCCCAGCAGTGCCCAGACATATGAGGGGTGGGTGCAGAGGACTCCCAGCAGTGCCCAGACATATGAGGGGTGGGTGCAGAGGACCCCCAGCAGTGCCCAGACATATGAGGGGTGGGTGCAGAGGACTCCCAGCAGTGCCCAGACATATGAGGGGTGGGTGCCTATCACTCCCAGCAGTGCCCAGACATATGAGGGGTGGGTGCAGAGGACTCCCAGCAGTGCCCAGATATATGAGGGGTGGGTGCAGAGGACTCCCAGCAGTGCCCAGACATATGAGGGGTGGGTGCAGAGGACCCCCAGCAGTGCCCAGACATATGAGGGGTGGGTGCCTATCACTCCCAGCAGTGCCCAGACAAATGAGGGGTGGGTGCAGAGGCCTCCCAGCAGTGGACAGAGACATGGGGGTGTGTACATCATCCTCCCATTAGCAAAACTCCATGGGTGCATGAAGGCATCCACAATGTGCGACTCTGTTGATAGTGCCATGACAACACATCACTGACAGCAGTGTCCCACTCCCATGAGGATGGATGTCCTTCCCCCACTGCATGACACACCACATGTGGGTGTGATGACAAATTACACAGTCAGTCAGTCAAAAATAACTTTATTTGGTTTTCACAAACCATAAAGCATATAAAACACATTTCATATTAAAAACATTTCCAGTTCATAAAAGTCTACTTGGTTCTTTTTATGCCATTGTGCCTTCAGTTTTTGCCCACTTTTGAAAGTAAGCTTTCTACTACTATCATAAATTTTATCCCCCTGCATATTAAAATGTTTGAAGCGGCACCCATCCAACTTGTTGCCGCCTGTCTGCAGGTGCGGATTTTTAAATCATTAAAAGCTGTTCTCAGCATCTTCCTTCTTTCTAATTTTACTATTTCACAGACACACAGTATATGGCTCAAAGTTTCGCTATAATAACCACATAAACGACATGCCTTTGCTTGATCCTTGTTTTTCCAGGAGGGTACTAAGTCTAATGTGCAATGATCTCCAAATCTGTATGCCATGAACCTCCTTTTTAAGGACAATCGGAAGTGAGCTGCTAGGTAGGGTTGAGGTCTTAGCTGTGTATAAGAGTTTATTATGACCCAAGCATGGCGGCGTCTCGCTAATTCCCTTTTGTCCTCCACGAAAGATAATGCTTTTGCTTTGTTTTTGCAAGCTATTTTAAATGTGGCCTTTTCCAACTTGCTGTTCCAAAGCCCCTCAAGCTCTAATTCTTCCAGAGCTATCCTCAATTGGTCCCCCCACGAGTTTGGGATTCTTTGCTCTAGTTGTTGCTTTATTTCCAACCAGCATAAAAAATTCAAAGTTCCCAGTTCTGCTGCTCTGAGTTTCCAGCATAAGTTTACCATGGTTGCCTTCCTTTGGAATACTTGATTCTGTAGTCCGAATTCCAAACGGATTTGTGCTGGAGAGGAACCTTTAAAGAGATTAAATACCGTTTTGTAAACCTTGGTTTGTAGCTTATTTAAGATGTTACTTTCTTGGCCATGCCAGGTTTCCAGGCCGTAGGACAGGGTCGGTAGCAGTTGGGCTGCCATAATTTGTAAAAGATGCCCATATGAAGGGCTTTCCAGTTTCTTATATAGTTGTTTATAAGCGAATATTAAGGATTGAGCTTTTGCTGTAATCTCCTTTTTCTGCTCCACCATTGACAGATTTCTTGCCATTTTGATGCCCAAGTATTTATAAGATCTTGTCTCTTCTATTTGAAAGTTCTTAGCGAACCATTTATAGTTTCCTTGTCTTGGGCCCGCTAGTCTCACCACCTTGGTTTTTGATTTATTCAATTCCAAACCTTGAGCGTCCAAGTAATCTATTAGTTTATTTATTGCCCTTTGTAGCCCAATCGAAGTCTGGCTTACCAAGACAATGTCGTCTGCATACTGTAAGTATTGAACCGGCTTCTTTGCCAAATTTGGTGGGTGTCCGTTTATTTGTTCTAAGTGGCGATTCAAATCAGCTAGATATAAATTAAATAAACCTGGAGAAAGGACACAGCCCTGTTTTAATCCATTTGTAATGTTTATTTTTGAAGAGACTCTTTGTCCGTCCCCTAATTTTACAGTGGCCCATGTTTCACTGTATAATGATTGTATTGCTTGTATCAGTAGTTGTGGCAGTCCCCATGCTTTCAGTTTCTTCCCCAAGCGGTCCCGCGGCACTCTATCAAAAGCCGCTTTTAGATCTATATAGCAAGCCACTAATGCTCCCCTTTTCCTTTCAGCCTTTTCCGTCAGAATTGTCAAGGCTGTTAGATTAGTAATGGTGCCCATTCCCCGTCTGAAGCCTGTTTGGAATTTAGGGATAATATTGTTTTCCTCTATCCACTCTTGTAGATGTTCCAAGATGCATGAAGCATAGAGTTTGGCCTCTACGTCGATCAGGGCGATCAACCTGTAATTCCCGGGTTGTGTTCTAATACCGCTCTTGTAAATTGGGTGGAACAGGTTACCGCTCCAGGATTGCGGGATCTTGTTGTTACGGAACACGTGGTTAAAAAGAGGTGTTAGGTATTTTGCCCAAACTTCCGGGTCTCGTTTGAACAGGGCATTTGGTAGCCCGTTTGGACCTGCTGCTCCTTCCGCTTTCAGATTTTTTATCAGTGTTTTTATGCGTTTAACAGTTGTCAAAATTTGGTCATCTCCTTCCCAGCTAAACTGATTTTTACCATTTTCAATATTAATGCTGGTTACCATGGTGTTAGGTACTTTTTCTTTTACTTTCGGTGACCTTACTGCATCCACCTTTTCTAATCCCAGTTTGGGGTTATACAATTTATCGATGTGTTCTAGCCAAATATTTTCGCTGATTCCGATGGTATTTTGCTTTCCGTGACCTTTCATTAATTTGTTGATTATACCCCAGAATTCTTTACTATTTGGAAGTTTGCTTGCCCACAGCAGATCCTCCCATAACTTTTCTCTGTATTTTCTTTTTTCCACTCTGCATTCCATCTTGTAGTCTTTTCTTAGTTTTTGGATCTTTCCGCTATCTTTTTTTATTCCCATTTTAATTGCTTGCGCGTTTTGTCTTACCTCTTTGGCGATATTTCTTTTTTTGTTTCTCATCTGTGTTGTATACCATGGCTCTTTAATAAACTCGTAATTACCTGTGGATACTATTTTTGCTGGGAATTTGTCCAGCAGTAATTCACATAGTTCCTCCCAGTTACTTGGTGTTTGAACTGCTAACTCCTCAGCATTCTTTATGTGTTCGTTCACCATATCCATAATCTCATCCATGATGGCTCCTCTCCATTTAAGCTTCCTTAAGTTATATATTTCAGGCCACACAACTAATGAAGCTACAGACTCCTTAAGTTTAATATTTAAGTCTAGGACTTTCTCTTGAGGGAAATGATCCCTCTCTGGTCGTATTAAGATACAGAACTTGTCTACCCGGGACATTAGCTCTTTGCTGATTATCGTATAATCTATAATTGAATGTTTTTTTCCACAGGAAAAGGTGATACCGGCTGGTTGATCTCCCTTCGTGTTTCCATTTAGGATGACCATGCCTAATTTTTCCAGCTTGTTTCGAATCTTTTGATTGTTGTTCTTGTTCTTATTCGTCTTTTCTCCTGTCAGATTGTGATTAAAATCCCCTGATATTATCATCTCATGATATTGATGTGTAACTTGAAGTGTTTTTATTAGGTTTATTAGGGTAGACAATTTCTCTTCTTTTTTGTCCTTATTTGGATGAATATAGATATTTAGGATTATTAGTTTGTCTCCAACTCTTTCTCCTTGTACCGAAACATTTTCTTCTACTTTTATTATTTGGATCCAGTTTTCTCCGGAATCCATTTCCTCCAATTTCCAGTCAATTTCCGTTGCCATGTATGTAGACAGACCCCCTCTTGGATGCCCATACTTGGATGTTTTTTCCGCCATTATATGGAATTCTTCGTATCCTGCCAAGTGCTTTGGTGAAGTGTTCCATGTTTCTTGTAACAGGATAACTTTAAAATTACTTAAATAGGTAAGGGTTTCTTGATCTTGTTGCATTTCGTTAAAACCATGAACGTTCCAAGAGCAGATCGTGAACTTTTTCTCCTTTTGATTTACTGCCTTATTGTTTTGTGCCCCCCTTACCGAGGTGTTAGCATCAGGAACGATGTAAATTCAAAGTGTAGGGTAGCCAAGACCATTCGTGGATTCCATCTGACTGGATGGTTGTTTGTCTGTCCATAGCGATTTGCACTCCGGTTCCCCTGCGTGTTTCTTGATTTGGTGATGTACTTCTGGCTCCTTTTAGGACCATTGAAGACTTTCCCTTTATGTTTTGCAACCCGGAAACCTCGTCATTTATTAGCGGGTATGGATATTTTATTAACAGTGGATAAGATATAATTATGCCCCAAGTTGCGAAGATCTCCCTAGTGGCGAAGATCCGTTCCGTTGTCTCAATCGACGCCCATGTAGTTCTACTAACTTCCAAATCCATCTCCATGTTAACTTGCACGAATTCTAGTGCCAATAGATCAGATGATGGAATATCCCTTAATTTCGGAATTTCTCTAAAAAGTCTCATTATGTTACCCCTATTTAGGATATCGTTTTTTCCCTTTGTTTGATATTCCGGCTTAAAAATTAATTTACAGCCTGTTACTTCTGGATTTGGTTGGGGTTCTTGATTTCCTTTTAGTTCCCTTTTTTCCCTTATCCTTTCCCCCGCCTTAGTGTTGATCATGAGCTCGATTGTGGGCCGTCCTTTTGAACTTAAATTCGACGTTTTATCTTCCTCTCCGCTTTGCCTTCTATTTTCCTCCTTTGTTTTGAACATTTTGGCTATACTGATCTGTCCCAAGTGTTGGTTCTCCGCTAATATTTTGTCTTTGTTAGTTATCCATTTAATTTTTTCTTCCTGGTGCTTGATTTTTAAGCCATCATCGTTTTTCGCTTCAGGTACCGTTTTTTGAGACATGTCTTCTGTTACCTGTGGTTTTGTTGTTTGTTTGTTTCTATCCTTTCTTTTCACGTTTTCCGTCTCCTCCTCTATGTGTGTTTGTGTTTTTACTTTTTCAACGGTATACCACTCTTTTATTGCTTTCCTCTCTGCAGGTTCTGGTGCACTCAGATCGCTTTTCGTGGATTTATTATGTCCCTCATATTGTCCAATATGGTTGATTCATCGATGGTTTGCTGTATTGTAGGGCCAGTGGCTGCTTGTTCTTGTACACTGATATTAGCGTTTTGTGAAAAGATGGCATCATTTTGTTTTTCTCCCTGCTTAGTTTTTGAATTGACATTTTTCCTGGCTTTTCGTGCTCGTTTGCGTTGTCTTTTGGTTTGATTTTCCAACACACTTGGAGCAGCAGGAGTGTTTTTTTCACTACGCCTATTGCCCTGCTCTTTTGTTATGTTTGCGTCGTCCTCCATAGAGTTTTCTACATATTCTATACCTTGCCTCATAATTCTTTGCTTTTCAGTCCTTGTAGGTTTACCTGTATTTACTAAGCACGATGTTACTTCTATTTGTTTTCTTACTTGTGCTGCACTTAGGATCTCGGTCAAAATTTCTGGTAGACAAGCCAGTTTATCTATTATTTTGCTGCACCCGCGGCTATGGTCTAATACTTTGTTATTGTTTTGTCCATCTTTATTTGTTCCATTAGTTATTTGATCTAAAATTATGTCCAGCTTGTTATTAATGCCTGCAATATGAGTTGCAATCAGTTTCATTAAGTCTACCTGTACGTCCAGTTTGTCCGATTGAAAATTTAGTACAGTGATTGCTTGCTGTAGACTTTTTAGTAACGCGTCGCTCCAAGTGGTTGTTTCTTTATTTATTGGTGGAATTGAGATCCCTGATATGGAATCAAACCCACTTACTGATGAAATGGTAATTGGAGATTGTATTTTTTTATCGCCAAGTGGAGGGCCACCTCGCCCCATATTTATTTCTTTCCAAAGAATGGGGCTGTTCTTGATGAGGGTTGATATTGCTCCCCTTTCAACTCCCTTTGCCTTTTTTCCCGGCGAATTTATGTCCCTATGTTTTCCCTGGTTTATTGACCCCGATTCCTCCACTTGTTGGGTATTAAATTCTAACATCTTTATGAGGTCGTCTTCCTCTGTTATTGAAAAAGGTTTTGACCAGATTGTCGTTTGGGTTATTCCTCGTTGTATAACATGATCTCCGCCTTCGCTTTGTTCCCTTGACACGTACCTTTGTGCAGCTTTTTCTTCCTTGCTTTTTTCATTCGTGGCTGTCTGTTGAGTTGTAGGTTGATATATAAGTTGAGGTGCCGGGACATCAATTTGGGTTGTCGTTTTTAGGAGCCAATTTTTTTAAACTGATTTTTCTTGGACCGGTCTTTCATCATTTTCTTTTATCTCCCTTCCTTCTTTTTGTTGACATTTTTCCGGTAGTCTTGGTGTAGGTTGAGGTACCGGGGAATGTATTTGGGCTGTCGTTTTTAGAAGCCAATTTTTTAAAGCTGATTTTTCTTGAACCGGTCTTTCATCCTTTTCTACTGTCACCCTTCCTTCTTTTTGTTGGCAGTTTTCTGGTTGTCTTGACATTGCTTCTGGGCGTTTATCTCCGGCGCTTTTTGGTGTTATTGAATGTATCGGTTTTATGGGAGTTTGTAGGCTTTGTGCCTCTTCTGTAATTGCATAAATTGCCGCCATTGGGTCTTTTAAAAACTGAAATTTATGCATTAGGTTTTTCCCCCCGAACTTAAATTGCTCTGTAGCTGTAAAAGGGATCAAACTCTTTTCTTGTGGGTTAGAATCCTCTTTTAACGTACTCTTGTTTCCGGATTTGTTAACCGCTTTTGTTTGATCCTGTGCTGTCGCTCTTTTCTTATTTTTGTGGATGGAGGCTTGGCGAACTTTTCCTGACCGCATGTCCCCAGTTCTCTTCTCTGGTCCTGATGGATATCTTGACCCCTGTGCTGTTTTTTGCTGTTACTGCTGACCCCCCCTCTGCAAAGTGTTCTTAACTCTCCAGTCAGAGGTACTATAAGCACTGCTTCACCTCTACTTTGCCTCACCACACCTTGCCTCCCGACTTTCACCTCCCACTCAACTTCCAGCACCTCCTCCCAAGCCTGTCTTCTGCGTCCTGGCGAGTGACAAACTCTCCCACCGGGTCCCTTCCTCTGCCACCGACCCTTGTGCTAGGTGCGGCGCGAGGCGCTGTGGGGATGCTTGGGGCCCGACGCACACCGCAGGATTGAGGCAGCTGCCTACAGGGAGGAACTGCTTAGAAGTTTTGCAGTGTCCGGCAAAGCGGTGACTTTATCTGTCAAGTCGCTTACAAATCGTCTCATCAGAATAAGGTGTCTGCTTGGGTCCCTTCGTTGGGGCCTCAGGTCGCAAGTTCTCAAGCTGTTAGCCCAGATATAGATTAACTGATTTCCCAGTTTTTTACCTGGCAGTCCATCGTAATTTTACTGTTGTCTGTGTTAATGCTGGTACTTTTCTACTTGAATGCTGGTGCTTGAGAAATAGCTAGTAGCTTAAATTTGGTGATTAGGCAGTGTATTTCATTAATATTACATTTAGCCCCCCTTGGCGCCTGAAACACTACCGGGCCTGCCTTTTCCTCCAGGGCTACTGCTTTCTGCTTTTGCCTTTTACTCACCCTTTACTTTCCAAAATCCATGACCGTGACCGGCCCTCGAGACCAAAGTACAGGTGTGGAATGGCTTCAGGGGCATCTGGGGCTCAGGGGCTCAGGCTTAAGGCTTAAAGGCCCCCCCTGCCCGTCCCGCGCCTGCTTCCGCTCCCTCTCCCCGCACCAGTCACCCGGCTCACCGCTTCTGCCGCCTCTCCTCAATCCTCTCACCTCTTCCCTTGCAGTGTGGATGAGGCGCTGGGCGGTGGGGTCCCCCTCTAAATGCGGGGAGCCTCGCGAGCACGGGCTGCCTGGAACCGAGCCACTTTGCTTAGATCTTCTTTGTCCCCCACACCCTTCACTCTCCTCTTGTTGCCTTGACCACTCAAACGCCACTGCTACCCGCTACTGCTCACCGCGGTGTCTCCGGTGCTTCCAGTGCCTCCGGTGCCTCCCGTGCCTCCTATGTCGCGCATCGATCGCTCTCCCTCCAATACGGCACAGCACGCCGTGCCGCAGATACAGGACACGGTCTGATGAAATGCACCGTCCAGTGATTGCAGAGGGGGGGTCCCAGCAGGTCTCAGCAGATCTCAGCGGTTCCAGCAGGTATTCAAAACGGGGATCTGGCAGGTCAAACACGGCCCTTGATAGACCGCGATGCTCCGTGAGTCCTCGAACCGGCAGCTTGTTTTTCTCCGCTGCCTGCCTGCTCGGATTTTCGGCGGATTTTCGGCATTTTTCCGCGTTTCCGCGCTTCAGCGTTCTGGCGTTCTGCAAACTGTCGACTGTCGACTGTAGTCCGCACGGTATACGATCCACTCACGATTGTGTATGTATGAGAGTGTGACAAATTACACATGCATACCCACCCCTGGCGGTGGCAGCACAATACACACACTGAGCTCATGCAACAAGACTGTATCCTCATGTGAAACCCCACTAAACTAAGAGAGCCTAAGGGAACACACACTGTCACCCACATTCCAGGACTGATAGGAATGTACAGGTGCTGGGCCATCCAACAAGATGTTGCCTCCCATGGAAGGAAAAGGGTGGAGTACCCACAGATACAATGCCCACAATTGTCAGTCAGGTGCCCAAATACCCTGCAGAACAAGTAACATATGTGTGCTAGGCTGGGAGTACATACATGCATAGTGCGGAAAAGGGACCATGTCCACATTAAGCCATGGCAACATACTCCATACACAAGTACAGTGACTACCAAGGATGGCACAGATGATGCAGGCGAAGACATTGCTGAGCAGGCATGGGCAAAGTTGAAGGGATCCCTCACACAGCAAGGAAATGTAGACACAGGTCAGCACAACAATTAGGAAACACCCTGCAGGGAAGAAGTCAGGTGCCACAGAGGAAGGAACACTCCTGGGACAATGTCACTATACAGTAAGAGCTTACATGACCAAAGATTATTTGCAGAGACCTTGTGATGGCGCGCAGATACAACATTTCCCAGACACCTAACACATTATCACCACCCCAACTCAGGGAGCAGCAGCACCAACAGCAATACCAGAAAAGCATCTGTGTGCAAATGAAAAACAAAATGCTTTATTCAGCATAAAAAAAGAGTGGATTTGAAAGGTATACTATATACAAGGCCCATAGGCCAGTCCATATGTCAATTTCCGGGGGGGGGGGACACATTGGGACGCGTCTCCCCTAGCTTGCCTGCACATTTCAGAGTTCCTTTCCATCCACGGGGGGGGGGCATCATGTGGGGGGGAAGGACCAGGCACCGCAGGGACAGGAGGGGCAAGGGTAGGTGTTGTGGGTGCAGGGACGGACGACTCCACCACAGGGGGTGGGGCAGCGCCAAAGGTGGTGGTTAGGATGGCGCTGCACACGGTTGCAAGGTCTGCCAGCGTCTCCCCTGCACCCGAAGGAACCACAGGCCCCAAGGAGGGTGGGGGGTCAGAGGGATGGGTTGCAGTGCTACTGGGGGAGGGTGTGGACAGGGGGGGGCGACTTCCTCGACCGCTTGTGGGGTGGTGTCACACTGGGGCTGAGGGACAGACTGGCCATGAAGGACTCTTTGTCCGACTGTTGGGCAGGGGAGCTAAGGGGAGTGGTTTTGGAGGAAGTGGGTCGTGAGGACTGCGGACTCCCACTGTGGCTGCGTGGCTGCCATTTGCCCCCGACCCAGCGGGTGTGCCTACTTCCCCCTGTGTGTGCGTGACTGGAGGTGTGCGCTTGGCCTTCCCTGTTGGTGTGCTGCCTGTGTCTGGTGGGGTGCATGCATGGGGATGTCTGGGTGTGCTTGGGACAGGCATGGGAGTGGGAAGTGTGGATGGGTCAGGGGTAGGGGGGGACGGAGCGCTACAGGAGACCCACTGCTGCCGTCAGTGACGAGTAAATGGACCTCAGCAACATCCGTTGGTCAGACATCGCTGTTGACATGCCCTCCATGTACGACACCATCTGTGTCAGCAGTCTGGTATGGCCATGGAGGACATTAAGAAGCGATGTCTGACCAACCTGCAACTGCCGCAGGATGTCCACAGACTCGGCATTGACGACAGCAGGAGAGACAGGGGCAGGGGGTGCGATGCCTGGCACGAAGGAGACATGTGGTTGCCTAGCACGGACAGAAGGGACCTGAGCAAGTGGGAGGGTGGTGATGTGAATGTAGGGGGCGGCAAGAGATGTACTGCTGCTTTCAGCTGTGGGAGCAGCCTCCGCCCCCTCTGGGAGCTCAGCCTCGGACCCGGCAGCGTCATAGTCGGTGTTGGGACTGGACAGGTCCTCCGCCTGACTCCCCTCGCCCTCTGTGCCACTTGCTGCGCCAGACTCCCCAGCACTGGTGGCACCGGTGCTGGATCCCTCCTCCACGTCCGTGCCGGTGTCTCCCTCGGTGTCCCCCGACGATGCTGTGGGCAAGGTGAAGAGACAGGAAATAATCAGACTCCTGTATACATATAACACATGAGTCCAAACTACATAGGTCACAGTGCATAGCATGAAAAACATCATGAGTAACATCTACAATACTACGCACATATGTAGGCCCTGCACTACACAATTGGTTGACCCACCATGCCACTTTGATACAATGGAGAGCATGACACAACAGCAAAGAACTTGATATCGAATTATACAGAGAAGCTAGTGTCTGTGGACAGTCGAGCACAGCATCTGGACCACACACCGTTGCCAAAAATGGATGAGCAGGAACCATGTCTTTTAACTTTTGACACATGCTGCAAAGCACAAACATTAAACCCTGCACAACATGACTGGGTCAATACTTGTTGAGTGTCTGTTCCGACTATCATCACACACAGGCCAGACCTGGCAAGGAGACATAAACTTTGGACATGTAGGCCTTGCCCGCACAAACCCCCCCCCACCTGAGACAATGTGATTGAGACAGAGGAAGGACGTACACCTCTTAATCAGGGATCACAAAAAGGGGCTCCATTAAATCCTAATTGCACTCTAACTACCCCTCGTGGGGCGGACCACACATATTATTGACAAACAACCATCATCAGATAGTTGTACACAGACACACAGGCACTGGCCAGTGTGAGGATGCACAAGCCACATTGGGTCACCCTGTACAGTGTACACATGTAGCACACTTTACGTAAATACAAATGTGGCCAGGGTACAATGCCACAGAGGCCAACCTATGCTGAAGACACTGAGAATGTCCACAGTGTTGGATGATACACATGATTCCTAGGAAAAGGTGTCTCAGGGGACTGTAGTGGCCACACTGCTCCATGGTCCTGGATAGATCTGACTGCAAAAGGAGCAACCGTCCCGCACTATGCATATCTCCACCTCATGCACATCATGTCTGAGGCCACAACATCAGTCATGCATGCTGCAAGGCAGTTCATTTTAAGCCTCACACTCCTATGTTGAGACTCTGCATCAGTGCCAACAATCATGGACCCCCAAATGACTGAACTGGACAGGGCCCAGGCAAGGTCCCAACACATGTCACAGACCACCCCCACACATGATGCTGCAAGCATTGGGCACTTGGATTACCTGCCAGCCTAGATTACCTTGTGCAAGAGTGACTACACACAGACCACGGAACACATGTCAAGGAGGGGAAGGGAGGAAGAACAGGACCGGTTGACTTTGGGGAACAGGATATGCACTGCACATATAAACCCTGGCAGTGTATCCAGGCGACTGAGCACTTCTAAAAGCTGGTGACACACAACAAACACACATGTACCTACCCCCTTCCTGATGCTGCTTCTCCTGTAGTCGCCTATCCATGTCAGGGAAGACCACCACCAGGACACGCTTCATTTGGTCGGTCAGGCGCCGGCGCTCTGCCGTGTTTGCGTGGAGGTGAGTCCTCCAGCAGGACCCGGGCGATCCTCCTGGTCCAGCACCGGATATCCTGCCAGCGTTTCCTCACCTGGGCCAGGCGCCGACTGCGACCCTCCACCGACCTCATGGCCCTGACGGCCCGCTTCCAAATCTCCTCCTTGGCGTAGGCGCCTACCTGTGAGGACGACAACGTGAGACAACATCAATACACCTGCTCCATGTCACAGAGACACACATTAGAACAATTGGGCTTCTTTGAACAGGGCATAGTATGCAGCAAACTCATTGCACCTTTGTCATAGGGACATTATCCTCTGGGGAAGGCCAAATGCACTACGTGGCATTTAAAGTACACAGGTGGCATGAGGGGTGTGACAGAATCAATGATCATGGCTCACACTGTGCATCACAAGCAACACCAGGATAATGGACAGCACCTCAAAGCAGTCACATGCCCCAGGCCACTGACGCAACCTCAGCGGAGTACACAGACACACACAGGCACAGGACAATCACCTGCCATTGGCAACTGCGGGTACAAACATCACTCTGCACATGTGCCACTTGACTGGGGGGAGTCACAGGTGTGGGCCTAGCTCAGCACGTCAGACACACAGCACGGCTCCCTGCTCACATCAGATGGGTAGGGCATATGCATCCTCCATGCAGCTGGGGTGCAACACTCCACATAGACACTCACCCACATGACAGGGGACTTACACACACACCAATGTCCAGGGGCCGTACACATCATTTGGACACTATCACCACAGGTACACTCAACTCACACACATCTGTGGGTACAGTCACCTGTCACATAGGGGGACCACAGAATCACATCAGGACTATGGAAACAACATTCCCAAGGGGATTAGCCAGGCTGAATAAGGCATTCCCCCCCCGGGACCCACCATGAACAACATTGCATGTCTGTCACACCTGGACACAATGCTAGAAGTGACAGACACAAAAAAGGGGCACAGTCACAGCTAGTGGAGTCAGCACTCACCTACTCCCCTGGTCTCCCATATAGGCAGGGGTACTGTGGGAGGATGACGTCCAGCAACGCCTCATTCTCCTCTTGGGTGAAAGGCTGGGCACTCTCCACAGACCTAGACATGGTGCCAGAGGAATCACGAGCATCAGCAGTGGGGTGGAATGAAAGGTTGTGCAGGCAAGTGCTCTCTCATGGGTCCTGGCTGCCTTATATCTCCCTGCTGGGCTGTTTCATTTACAGGAGTACAGAGTGATTGGTCAATCTCATTTGCATCCTACGTTTCCTCCAATCCCTTTAAACCTACCCCAGTGAGGGCCTTTGCATGGTTCAAAATTTGAGCATGATGTCAAGTCAACGACCGCTTTGCAACATAGTATATTGTCTCCAACCGACTTTTGCTGGCCACCTGATGCAACATTTTTAACTGGAAACTCGGTCTCCATGACAACCAGCATGCATTTAGGCCCTTATACTTGTCCCTCATGTGTCCCCTATGTAATTTCACTATCCACACACAGGTACGGTGCGTCCCACACGTACCCCTAGGGCACCACTACTCCAGTGCTACGGGCCGTACCCGCGTGTGTAGGGCCCGTAGCACTATGGTAGTGTTGGCGTAGGCGTACACCATAGTGCCACGGGCCATACATACGCGGGTACGAGCCGTATCTCTATGGCGTACGCCTACGCCAACACTACCATGGGGATAGGACCAGTGTGTACACGTACGTGTGTGCGGTCCTTGCACACACGCGTACTCCTACCCAAACCCCATATTGTGATACGACCGTACACACGCCCTCAGAGCGTGTGTACGGTGCGTTTCACAGCTTACACTGGTGATAGGAGGCACACAGGAAAGGAATGGAGGTGTATGACTCGCACAAGGATGGACATCAAGTCATTGTCAGTGCAGTGCATCATGTGTAGGGCCTAGGTGTGTCAGGCAGTGAGCTGGCACATGTCTCCTCATGTTTTAACCCAATACTTGTGTGATGACCTGTGTACACATGTCATGTGTGATGGGGCACCATGTGGCGCTCTTCCCCTTCACACCTTTTACATGTGTGCATGTATTTCAAACTTGTCAAGCACTGCATCACTGGCATGGCAGAGTCCCCAACACCCGCAAATGTCCCCTGATGCCAGGTACATGGATGATGACACCTGACATCTCACTACCAGCATGCCACGATGTGACTATGTCATGTGTGTGTCATGTGTTCCCATGATCTTGCTGTTGGTGTTCCGTCAACGGCATCTGCTGTAGCTGCATCCAACATGTGTCTGTGTGTAGATGCCGATGTCACACTATTACGCACACCAGGATACATGTGGAATAACACGTGACGTGTGTCTGTATGCATCTAACAGGGACTTGCGAGCTTAGGACATATCTGCGTAGTCTCAAAGTCTGTGTGATCATATTTGATATGTACCCCTTCATGGCAAGGTGTGTGGTTTGTCCTTTTTCCATGACATGTGACCTGTGCATCTAGCTTGCCGGCAGCTGTCTGTATGAGATGACATCCTTCAAATGCACATATGTGGATGTATGTCACTCCTGTAATGTGTCTGGCTGTTCACTCACACTGGCCCACAGCTACATTCATGGCATGTCATGTAGACCTTGACAATTCATGTTTGTAGCTGGCTCTTGGTAGGAGTATCACCTGGCTGGCATACGTGTGCAGGATGTATTGCACAGACCAGACTCTATATGTGGCATATGTGTATTAGCTATTGAACATGTGCTCAGTTCATTGACATTGGTGTAGTAATGTACTCAATCTTCGTTATTCCTTCCAATTTTCTGCAGGGCACCGCCTCTCCCCCGACCAATGCCAGACTTGGCTGCCATGAGGGAACGTGACTGCATACGCCGCTACCGATTCCCCCAACGGTTAATTGTAGACCTGACAAACAGGCTGGCACCACACCTCCAACCGCGACACAGTTATCCGACTGCGCTGACCCCCAAGATGAAGGTGATGTCAGCCCTACATTTCTTTGCCACCGGTACGTTTCAATTGACCATAGCTGATGTGGGTGGCATGTCTCAGACCATGTTCAGCCGTGTCCTGCATGATGTTTTAGAAGCCATGTTGGAGCACCTGGATGAATTCATCCATTTTCCAACTCGTGAGCAGTTGACAGGTATCAAGGGTGAGTTCTATGCCCTGGGAGGGATGCCCCATGTAATTGGGTCCATTGATGGGACACATGTGGCTTTGGTACCACCACAGGCACAGGAGGTAGCCTTCCGTAACCGTAAACATTACCACTCCATTAATGCCCTTGTGGTGTGTCTTGCTAACATGGTGATTTCCCAAGTCTGTGCACGTTTTCCAGGGTCAGCACACGATGCCTACATCATAAGGCGTAGCAGGGTGCCAGAAATGATGCTGCAGCTGCACAACGAACGAGCATGTCTTGTTGGTGAGTAGACTCTGTTTGTCCAGTATTCAGCGGTATCTTAGTATGTGACGGCATCTCCTGACCCACTTCTTTACATGATGTTTCCATGTAGGGGACTCTGGCTATCCCAACATGCCATGGCTGGTGACGCCTCTCCGCAACCCGAGAATAGCTGCAGATCACTGTTACAACAACACCCATGGGCAGACCAGGCGAGTGATTGAGAGGACGTTTGGCCTCCTGAAGAGCCGATTCTGGTGCCTCCACAAGACCGGCGGGTCCCTCCCATATGCACCGGTGAAGGTCTGCAAAATCTTCCTCGTGTGCTGCATGCTGCACAACATGGCAGTGGAGAATGCTGTGCCACTCATCCTGGATCCCGATGAGCAGGAACATCCACCCGTGGAGGATGACGGCCTTGGTCACGAGGCAAGTGAGGAGGAGGAGGAGCAGGAGGAGGAGGAGGAGGACATCCGGAGTCAGCTCATACGCAACTTCTTCTCATAATGGTGAGTCCCTGGGTCTGAGTGTGCACGCTTTGAGCCTTGTGTGGCATGTGTTGCAATGTGTGTGTCCAGCTGACTGTATGCTAAGTGACTTTGAGGTGTGTGCTGATGTGTCACTCGAGTGCTGATGTAATTCCACACATTTTAGCTGACACACTCAATTGACAACTGAGATGGTGTCAACCTTATTCACGTAGAGTACATGACCATGCATGCGGATGACTATGTTTTTCCTGACTTCTTTTGTGTCTCTCATCCCCAGGTAGTTGCGCATGCTGTCTACTCGTGGCATCGTTGTGCTCCTGCTATTCCTCATTAGTAATGCAACGTGTGCTGAATCAGCGTTACATGCACGGACATGGGGAAAATTCTCCTTTGGGTAAGGATTGCAGCAAGGCTTTTTGGGTGTGGTAGTTGTTTGTAATGTGTGGGCACTGCTCCTGTGCAGGTTATGTTACTATGCATACATGTCGACTCACCATGGGGCACATGACATGTGGCATGACTCACATGAATTGATAGTCACACTTCGTGACAGTCATCTGTTATGGGATTGTGGTTTGTGATGAAGGCATCAATGTGAGTACAACTTCCCTCTGAAACATACGGGAGGCTACGGGTGGACATATTGCGGGACATCCCCATATGATGCTCAATGAGGAATTGCAGCCTCTCCGTGTGCAGCAGGGGATGTTTGGCTCAACCCCTTCACTTGTGTGCCAGTACAATGAATTTACAGCATCTGTGGTGCAAAGGGGGTGTCCGGTGTAGGTCCCACATGTTAATCCAATAGACCTGTGAGTCTGTTAATGTTGATGCTTTTGCCTCGGTGTGAGTATGAGTAATAAAGGTGTTCCTCAGCCTCCAAGGTGCCTCATCTCTGTCAATGCATGTCTCTTGCCACTGTGCATGCGGCATCTCTGGCATGGTTGTCAAGAATTGTGCATATGAGTCTATGTGTAGACTAGCAACCTGCATGCTGTTCTTCATGTATTTGATTCTCTATTGTGCATGATGTCCATGGCAGTGTATGTATTTTGGCATGTTAGTCCCCCCCACGGGCCGTCAACACCTTCTGGGGTGTGTTTCCTGTGCGCAGCTCGGCCTTCAGTTTCATGATTCGGTGTCAGTCATCTTTGGTGATTGTGCATCCTTTGTCTCTATGTGTGCCATTGCAAACCGGTAACTCCTTCCTTGACATACACCTGTTGCAGTAGTCCTTTCTGACATCCTAGTCTTTGTGTGGATATTGTGGCATAATTCCCTGGACATGCCTCCTGCTGTTGCAGCCACTGCGGTACAAAAGGGGGTGGTGATGGACGGAGCATCAGAACCAATCAAACACTCACACCCAGTCAACAGATCTGGGTTTGATCCATCACCGTTCTTTAGCCCACTCTGCCACCCCAGTTCAGACATGGCCATATGCAAATCAGTCTGACCCTGTGCCTCATGGGAACAGTCCAGCCCGAACTGCCAAGCCATGCCTTCCCTGGACCGGAAACAAGCTTCCTAAGACCGGTTTCTGGCATTTCAGCCGTCTTCAGCCAGGCTTGCTTGAATCCAGTGGCAAAGTGAGCAAGGGAGTCAACGTCTGAGCAGCCACTGCAGCAAGGGCACACGTAGTTTCCAGATTTGGCAACACACACACATCAAAGGTGCTCCTCCCTTCCTCCCTAAACACATTCATTTGGCTGTCTTCGGCTTGTCTGTGCCACAGTTGCGGCCACGCGGTACCAAAGGCTGGACCGTCTGCACATGCAACGTGCACATTGCACGACCCTCAGGTCCTTGCATGACCCACATCACACTACAGTGTGATGTTGCAGCCACCTTCCAAGCAAGGTCCATCCACACATCTCCCGCCTGCTCTCAGGCATGCACTGAGCGCACACACAACACCTTTGCATGATGATTGTGCAACTCCGACTGCCTACACAGTGCTGCCACGCCTTCCAGGACCTGTCACACCCACCAGGTCATGTCCCTCCTACTCCCCACCGGATCTGTACCCCTGCAAGGCCATGGGAGTGGGACTCAAGGCTTCTGCATGTAGTATGCTTTCGTCGTGAGGCACATGGCACAGGTATCATCTTTCAGCGTGTCAATCTACAATGTGTCCAGGACCCCCCTATCCACCATCACATGCGCACACGCCCTCATCATCAACTCGTATGCCATTGACAGCCAGGTGCTCCTCACCCTCACCAAGGACGCAGACATTTCCAGTTCCAATATTCAAGATTGCATGGGATCCATAGATGAATGGCAGAACAGCAGCCACCTGAGGCTGGACTTGTACAGGACTGAGGTCAACATCTGAGGATTGTCCCCTTACAGCTGGCTCAACTGCTTGTGTCCCACCCACAGAAGCCCCGCACAGGCACCCAGTGTCCACGCACACAAGATGTTGTGCATCATGGATTGCTTGCTCTAATTTGCCATGGTAATCACCAGCATCTGTATCTCACACTGCAACACCCTCAGCATTATGCACATGATCCCCAGATAGATCCACTCCAAGGTAAGACGGACCATACCCCAGGTCCACGACAACATCCTTGTCAAATACTGCCCTGCCCTCTACGGAGCAGCCACATCCAAAATCCAGGGACACTTGTCCACATCCAGGCTGCATCTGCACACCTCAGCGTCAACATCCCGCGCCCCAGCCACATCACCGTCCAGCAGAGATAGCTGCAATGGATCACTGTGTGCTGCAGGATGACCTTCAGACTCCTCACCCACACTCAGGAGGCAGGCCACAACCCTGACCCAAAACCAACCTTGTACCACTGTCATCCGAGACCCCGTAGTGCCATCTCCGTGCATCCAACCTTGACCTGGCCACTATTCTTCTGATCCACCGTACTCCTGCATGCAGGACATAGTTCTCCCACCTGGGAACACATACCTGGGACTCCCTCCCCGGGAACCTCCAAATGAGGCATGACCTCTATGCCTTAATGTTACTCTTCCAAATAGGTGTGTCCTCACAGTTTCCCTAGCACCCCCTCAGCAGCTTGAGGCCATCACAGGTGAGTATTGTGCTCCATGTCTGCATTGAATGATACATTGTGACCCATGTGTGTCCTGTACCAGACTCCGATCCCAGGGTATGGATGTGTGGAGTTAGTTCAACACTCAGGGATAGTTTGACATTTACACACACATAGGTTGGTGAATAATGCCAAATGACAGCAACATCTCATGACAAAATTAAGTAGTTATTTTTGGTGGGGTAAGTCTTTTGGTGGATGAAGTAAGGTGCTCTACCGGGTGTATAGAATCCAAAGTTCACAGGGGGAGATGGCATCCTTGTCAGTTGGAGTCATCAGAGTCCAGACCACAGTGTTGGTCATCATTGGTCAGACTGTGACCAGCAAGTCCATGTGGCAGAGAATGTCATTGGGTGAAGTGGTGCTGTTGCGCCAGAGGGCCAGGTGCCAGGCCAGGTGACCTGAGAGATGTGGATGGTCCGCTGACTCTCGCGGTCTTTTCCATGGACGACCCACTTTCCTCCGGGGACCCTCGGATGCAGGCCTTGATGATGTCTGTGATGCTCCGTCGGACGAATCCTCCTCCTCCTCCTCCCTCCCTGTGGCTGGTGCTGGTCTTCGCCTGGTGTCACAGGGAGGGTTGCCCATGTTGTTGGCAATCCAACGGAGTGAACGGCTCATGTCCGTTTGCACCGCCAGGAGCTCAGCCAGACTTGCCTCCATCCGTCCTTGGTGTTGTTGTTGACTGGCATGTTGCTCGGCCTGCAGGTTCTTCATCTCGTCGAGGGTCCCCTTGATGTCTGTGAGGCTCGACACAACCTGGCTGATGCCCCTGGTGTCACGCCAGTATGTGTCCAGGATGTGGCGCATGTGTGCCATGCCGGTTCCCTCAGCTGGCTGGTCAGGTTCTCGCCTCCGCCTGCCTCCACTCCCACCACCTCTGCCAACACGAGCCGGGCCTGCCATTGTGGGCACATCGGGTCTATGGGACCCCTGAGGGTTGGCATTAGCGTGGTCGTCTGCCTCCTCCTGGGTGCCCGGAGAACCTTGTCCCTCCTGGTCAGACTGGCTGTGTTGTTCGGTGCGAGCAGGGCTCCTGGGTGTCTCCTGGGATGTGGCAGGTATGGGGGTTGGGGTTGGCACAGATGTACCTGACGCAGGTGCTGCAGGGGCTTGGGCACCAGAGGGGCCAGGTTGGTCGGGGTCATCCACGGAGTGGTGAGAGTCGTCGCTGCCGGTGGGATCATCTTCACGCTGAGCCTGGGACTGTGATTGTTCCCCCCCATTGTTGGGGGGAGGTCAATGACGTTGCCCTGTGTGTGAGAGAGAGACAATGTTAATGCTGTTTCATGCCACATCCATGTTTCATACATATTCAAGTAGTCACAGTTCCTCCAGGTGGTTGGATGTGCCTAGCATTCCTCTCAATGTACACTTGGGGATGGGTATGTTGTGGGGGACAGATTGGTATGTGCTCCTGAGTGTTTGCCAGTAGATGTTTTGCTGGGATGCTTATTTGGCTATGGATTGGTCTTGTTGTGTCACATGTCCATTGTGAGAGTGGGTAAATCCGTTGCCTGCCCCGGGGGTGTGTGCTTGTGTGAGGGGGGGTGTGTGACCAAGCCTGCTGTTCTGTGTAGTGTGATTTGTCATTGGGTCTCCCAGGTGATGTGTCTGTGCCCTCATGGTGCATGCTGGCATGACAGTGTGTGTGAGTTCCTGTGCTGGGTATGTGAGCTAGTGGAGTTGTTGTTTGAGTGTACAGTGGTTACAGGAGGGCCTTGTGCTGCTTACAGCAGGGCCAAGTGTCAGCTACCTTGTCATTACTTTGCCAGTCCCTGTGCATTGGGCATGGTGCATGGGTATGTACCTAGGCCATATGGGCTGTAGGCATTGGTGTCTGGTTCTGAGTTGCACAATGTGTTGTGTGAGACCCAACCTCCCAGCATCCCGGACATCCAGTCTTGGGTTTGTGGTTGGTGTGGCCTGGGACATGGCATTGCCTTTATTTGTGAATGGGGCATGGAGACGTTAGTGGCATGAGCGTGGTTTTAGGGTGTGGTTGTGTGCAATGAGGGCTTGGGGGTAGGTGAGTGCATTTGTTGTAGTTGGGGTGTGGATGCCATTCCCCCATGTTACGTGAGTTGTTTGTGTACTCACCAGGCTCTGTGACTCCTTCGACTCCGTGTACTCCTACCGGCGGAAGCGTGGCCATCACCTTCTCCTCCCAGGGATGGTAATGTACGGGTCTGTGGGGCAGCCCGCCTCCAGTGATGTTACTATGGGTGTATTCCTCATTCATTTTCCTCTTGACTGCCCTGCGCAGATCGTACCACCTGGCTTGGCATTCATGCCTGGTCCGTCGGATGGGTGCAACAGCATTCAGCTTATCGACGATCCTCTGCCACAGGCTGGTTTTTTGGGCTATGCTGGTCTGTCTGACCAATGTTCCAAACAGCTGTGGCTCGACTCTGATGACTTCGTTGACAAGGAGCTCCAGCTCCGCCGTAGTGAACTTTGGATTCTTGTCAGTGGGCATGGTGTGGGATGTGGGTGTGGATGGTTGTGGGTGTGTGGGTGTGAATGTGACGGTGTGTGTGTGAAGGTGAAGAAGGGGTGTTTGTGAAGGAGGTTGTGTGAAGGTGTGTAAGTGAAGGTGTAGTTAAGGTGTGAGTAAGGTGCAGTTGTTTGTCTGTGGTGTCTGTGAGCAGTGGGTCTGTTGCAATGGCTCATGGGTTGTGTGTGTGGGCCCTTTTTATTTGTGCATTTGTGGGTGTGGCTGTGTTTGAATTTGTGGTGGGTGTGTTATAAGAGGTGGTTGTGATTTGGTCCTCTGTTTGGCTGTTTTGATGTGGCAGGTCAGTCATAGAGATGTATTTTGTCATGTTGACGTGTTTTGTGGTGTTGTGCGAGTCAAATTGACACTCCTGGTGCTGTTTTACAGTGTCCTGGTTCTGTACGAGTCTTTTTCGTGTAGGTACGGTCTGTACATACGCGATGCTGGGTGCGGGTGCTGGGGTACGGTGTTGAGGTATGGTGTGTACAGGTGCGGGGCTGTGCTACGGTGTTGGGGTGCGGCGCGTACAGGTGCGGGCTGTGCTACAGTGTTGGGATGTGGCGCATACAGGTGCGGGCTGTGCTACGGTGTTGGGTTGCGGCTCGTACAGGTGCGGGCTGTGCTATGGTGTTGGGGTGCGGTGCGTAGAGGTGCGGGTGGGCTACGGTGTTGGGGTACGGTGCGTACAGGTGCGGGGCTGTGCTACGGTGTTGGGGTGCAGCGCGTACAGGTGCGGGCTGTGCTACGGTGTTGGGGTGCGGCGCGTACAGGTGCGGGCTGTGCTACGGTGTTGGGGTACGGTGCGTACAGGTACGGGGCTGGGCTACGGTGTTGGGGTACGGTGCGTACAGGTGCGGGGCTGTGCTACGGTGTTGGGGTGCGGCGCGTACAGCTGCGGGCTGTGCTACGGTGTTGGGGTGCGGCACGTACAGGTGCGGGCTGTGCTACGGTGTTGGGGTATGGTGCGTACAGGTACGGGGCTGGGCTACGGTGTTGGGGTACGGTGCGTACAGGTGCGGGGCAGTGCTACTGTGTTGGGGTACGATGCGTACAGGTATGGGGCTGGGCTACGGTTTTGGGGTACGGTGCGTACAGGTACGGGGCTGGGCTACGGTGTTGGGGTACAGTGCGTACAGGTGCGGGGCTGTGCTACGGTGTTGGGGTACAGTGCGGAGGGGGGGTACGGTGGGGGGGGTACGGTGCTGACATGTGCGGGGTGAGGGGGGCTGTACGACTCGTATTCGGGCACAAGTTTACCCGTGTACATGTATGCTACAGCGTTCGCTCCGTACGGGGCCTTTTACATGCGGTTGTGTATTCGGACGGGCGGTACGGATCGTTCTTGCGCGCTCGGACTTCTGTTTTACGATTTGCATGTAAAAATGTCCGGCTCCCTATCGGACACTTTTCCCAACGCTATTCGGACGTAAAAATGTACGTCTACCTCTCGGACCATTTTTCCGACCCAATTCGTATGTATTTTTCAAGTACGAATCGTACTTTGCAGTTTGTACGGTACTTGTACGATTCGTATGTAAACAAATACTGATATGAGTCGGACGGTAAATTTTTTTAACGTATCGGAATCGGCACCTAAGTTGTTAATTTAAAATAATTAATCGATTGGAAATTAATTATGGAAATTGTGTAATTAATTTTAGGTGCAGGTTGTGGGGTTTATGGGGTAAAGGGTGAGAAGTAATTTATGCTTACTTAATTAATAAGTAGTTGTTAATTTATATTAATTAGGGAAATTGTGTAATTAATTTTATGTGAGGGATGTAGAGTTTATTGGGGTAAAGGGTGGGAAGTAATCTATTTTAATTAATTATTGATTAGTTGTTAATTATCATTAATTAATTAATTGAAAATTAACCATGGAATTTGTGTAATTGATTTTAGGTGTTGTTTGAGGGGTTTATAGGGGTAAAGGGTGGGAAGTCATTTATCTTTAATTAATTATTAATTAGTTGATCATTAATATTAATTATTTAGCTGATCATTAATTAGGGTAATTGTTTAAATTTCTTGATATGTGGGGTTTACTTTTATAGGCATAAAGGGTGGGGAGTAAATTAATTTAACTTACTTTATAATTCAAGTTTTTTAATTGAATTTTTTAAAATTGTGTAATTGATTTCTTTACAGTTTAATTTTAGCTGTGAGTTGTGGGGATTATAGTGGTAAAGTGTGGGAAGTTAATGATTTTTTATGAGCTTTAATTTGTTTTTTAATTAATAATATTTCTTTAATTGGTATTTAACCATGTTATTTTTTTACATTTAGATGTGGGTCGTGAATTGTGTGGTGTTATAGAGTAGGAAATAAAAGAAGTGCATTTATGTAATAATTAATGTTTTTGTTTCCAAAAAATTTCTAATTAAAAATAGTTATGTTTGAAAATTATTTTTTATTTTCTATAATATAATGATTTGTAGGTATCTGTCATTTGTATTTGACATTATAATATATTTTTCTTTTTTTTAATATTAAATATATATTTATATATTTTTTTCAACATTTTCATATGCTGTTTTATTTTTTAATTGTTACCCCTTTGCAATCCAACACTTTTCCTACTGTCACACTTATTGGAGTGGGAATATTAATTTTTACCCCTCCGCTATCCAACACTTTCCCTATTTTTGCACTCACTTGAGTGGGAATAGTAATTCTTATCCTTCTACTATCTAACACTTTCCCTACTGTTGCACTGACTTGAATGGGAATAGTACATTTTATCCCTCCGCTATCCAACACTTTCCCTACTGTTGCACTCATTGGAGTGGGAATAGAAATGTTTACCTCTCTGCTATCTAACACTTTCAATACAGTTACACTCCCTGGAGTGGGAATAGTCATTTTTACCCCTCCGCTATCCAACACTTCTCCTATTGGTGCACTAACTGGAGTGGGAATAGTCATTTTTACCCCTCTGCTATCCAACACTTTCCTATTGTTGCATTGACTGGAGTGGGAATAGTAATTTTTACCCCTCGGATATCCAACACTTTCCCTACTGTTGCACTGACTGGAGTGGGAAATGTAAGTTTAAAGATTTTTAAATAGTCTAATGTTTAAATTTATAATCGAACTTTCTTTAAATTAGATTTTATGTTATTGATATATATATATAGGCGAAGCTGTTTTTGGAGTAAATAAACTAAAAAATAGCACTGAACCTGGGTCCACTCTCATTGGTTCTGCGGAACGGAGTTTTCGAAGAAGAGGTTTCTTTATATATATATTCACTGAAAAAACCAAAGGTTTCAGGGGCGTTATAGTTAGGAATTGGCATTTAAAAAACCTTAGAAATTTACTAGAAAACCATAGGTTTCAGGGGCGTTATAGTTAGCTGGACATTTCCCTCGTACAAAACCCTAGAAATTCCCCCGTTATAGTTAGTTCAGCTAACTATAACTCGCGCCCCCGCAATGCACTGCTGATGACGTCACATATTTCATCACTCATGACATGGTCAGTGACATCACTGATGACATCACTGATGACATCTCAAATGACATCACTGATGACATCACTGATGATGTCATCCAGTGAGTCTGTGTTTCTGTAAAGTTTTAATATGTTTAATATATATATTGAAAGGCCTCTTGAAGAATGAGTGGGTGTACAAGTGTGTGAATGGATGATTTTCTAGGTGCGTAACCGACTCTAGAAGTGAGTCATTAAATGTATCTTACTGCAGACTAGTGACTAAACTGAGTGAATGTCTGTATGTGTCTGTGTGTTGGTGTATAAGTGGCTGCATGGTTTTGTGAATACCTATATGAAAGTGTATATATGGGTTATTGATTGGTTGTCTCAGTATCTGTATGGGTGCCTGAGTGTTTGTGTGGGTAGGGTGTTTGTGACTCTGTGCATAGATGTGTGAGTGGGTGATTCTATGGTGCATGGTTTTAAGAGTGCAACTGCGATGGACTGTATGGTTGGGTGAGTGTATGTATAAGTGTGTTAGTGATTGAATGTATATCTCAGTTGTACATGTGTCAGTAACTACATATGTGAAACGCAGTGTATATGTGTGTAAGAGTATATAACTATCTATATGTGAGAGTGTGTGATTGAGGGAGTGCCTGTATGGATGAGTGTGTGATTGTATTAGTAATTGTATGAGAGTGTCAGAATTTGTTAGTATTTTTATGAGTAAGTGAACTTGAGTGTGTTTAACTGTATAGGTGAGTAAATTGGACTGTGATTAATTATTTGCATGACTGACTAGGTGTGTCAGTTCCTCAATGGATAATTGGTGGTGTGTGAGTGTCTATATAGGTGTATAAATGCATATGATAGTCCTGTACGGAGTGACTGTAAGTATGAGTGACTGTACAGGTGAGTGAGTGGAGATGTATGTAGACCTAAGAGTCAATGAGTGGGTATGTAGTTATTGGTATTGGAGTATCTATGGTTTTCAAATGGCCGTCTGAAATTTTGAGTCGGTGTATCAAAGGTTATATTAGGGTGTGAGAAGATGCACTAATTTATTACACGGATGACATCATCAGTGATGTCATTTGAGATGTCATCAGTGATGTCATCAGTGATGTCACTGACCATGTCATGAGTGATGTAATATGTGACGCCATCAGCAGTGCATTGCGGGGGCGCGAGTTATAGTTAGCTGAACTAACTATAACGGGGGAATTTCTAGGGTTTTGTACGAGGGAAATGTCCAGCTAACTATAATGCCCCTGAAACCTATGTTTTTTTTAGTGAATTTCTAAGGTTTTTTAAATGCCAATTCCTAACTATAACGCCCCTGAAACCTTTGGTTTTTTCAGTGAATTTCAAAGTTTTTTTAAATGGCAATTCCTAACTTTAACGTGCATGAAACCTATGGTTTTTTCAGTGAATTTCAAAGGTTTTTTAAATGGTAATTCCTATCTATAACTTATCTCTGAAGATATCATGTTTAATGATTTTGATTGGATTTCTATATTTTTCAAATTCAGTGTGTCAATTTCATTAATTATCTTTTTTTAAAATACTTTTTTATCACCATTTTTAAACTTATTTTTTCAATTCTTTTAAAAATTAAAAAATGTTATTTGAACTTAATGGGTTTTACAAACATATATTTTTATATTTTTCAAAATATTTTTTAAACTATATTTTCAAAACTTTATTTTGTATTTTTTTCTCAATTTTTTGGGGATCCGCGCACTCTATGCGCACCCTTCACGACCCGTACGCGAAAGCATCCGCGTACAGTAAGCGTTGGGTACGTGTTTAGTGCGTGATTACAATGCAACCGGTACGCGACTCCAATGCCTATACGCGACACGTACGATGCATGTTACGCGACGCTTGCGCGCTTCCGCGATGCGTCATGTGCGTGCAAGACGCGGTGGGTGCGCGAATCCCGCAAAATATTTTACATTTAAAAAAACATATATATATGTATTTTATGTGAATATTAATTGAAGATAAACTGTAAACTACTCATAAAAGTAATATATTTTTACATTTAATCCTATATTCTTTTTAAATTCAATTTCACGGATGCGCACTGGGTGCGTGCTGCGTTAGCGCACGGTGCGCGGATCCCATGTGACCTGAAAAAAAGAGATTTGATTGGTTCATTACACTTCCTGTTCTAACTATTGAAAGACCCCACCCATTTCAATCATTCTTCTTTGACCTTTTTTGGAGGAGCATCTCTTTGCAGAGAAGAAGCTTTTTTGACTAGGTTTTAACTTAGCTCAAACTTTTTTCTAACCAAACAAAGGCTTCAGGGCAGCAGGCATCTCCTGGATCTCCTCATTCATCTGAGGATGAATTTTTGGAAGAGCCACCATGCACACCACGTTTTTCATCTGTGGTGTGGAAATTTTTCACATATCCAGAGGGGCAAAAAAAGACAAATGCGACCTCGGTGACCTGCAAGATCTGCCAGAGAGTGCTGTCTCGTGGGGATCCAAACAAGAAATATTCATGCGGAACGGCGAGCATGATGAAGCATCTGAGACCCTTCATCCAGTAAATCTTGCTCAGGAGAAATGCCGAAGGATGAGAGTCGTTCCTGCTCCTACGGATTCATCACAGCCAAGCACTTCAAGAGTGCATCCTTCTGCACAAAATTTGGACATCCGTCCGCAATTCCAATTTTTGAAAGTGCTCTGCATAAAATGCACAGCTACTTTATGCTACAGGGAGCAGTCTATTGATCTGAACTGCCGCAAGCAAGAAAGTCACCTTTGCTAGTTATTTTTATTTTATTTTTTTCCTTGAAGTTCATTGTTTTGGTCCTCCAGTTCTATTTTTTCCTTTTTTTTTTTTAAGAAAATCCCCCAAAATTTAAAAATTGTTCAAAAAAACTAAAAAAATATATAAAAGAAAAAAGAAGAAAAAAAAAAGTTTTTCTAAGAACTAATTTTCCTGGTTTAAAAAAAGAGCTATATACTTGTTTGTTGGTGTGTGAAAGTTTAGATGAATGTATGTGTAGAACGTAATTGACTGAATGAATGCATTAATAGCGTATGGTGAATGTAATAGTGCAGAACTATGAGGAAGTGCTGCAGCATCACACAGTAACCTCTTTAACTGCAGTGTGCTGTAGTACTTCCGAAGCACAGGGATGCAACATATGTATATAAATATGTTGCACATCTATGCTTCTCTCTGCACGGCTGCTTAAATTGCAGCCATGTGGTGACACAGGCACCCTTGCACCATAGTGGAAGGATATCTGTGTCATGTGCTGTTTGTTTTTGTGCAGAAAGACACACCTTCCTGCACAAAAACAATCAATAAACACACTTTTCTCCTTCAATGTATGCTGAACATTTTAGCTTGCATTGAAGATTTAAAAATGGGGAGAAAAGAAAACAATTCACCTTGTTGTGCTTTCGTACACCAATTAGAGAATGGTGCAGCATTCACACACATATCGAGATTTATGATGTATGATAAATCTGGAGATGTGTCTTGTTCTGTGAGTATTCAGTGAAATCATGCACAACAACACTTATAGAACAACCTTTCAACACAAAGTGGTGTGTATGATGAGGTTGTATTTACATGGTGTAGAAAAAGTACACAGAGCGCCTTTTCCTCTCTTTGTAAATATGAAAGAGTGTCTTGCGCAATAACTATGTTACAAAAAGTGACATATTTCTGTTTTAAAATTGCTTTTGAATGATAGAAGGTAAGCACTGAGTTTTGTCTGCAAAGATGCTCAAACAAGAATGATTGAAATGATTGTGGTCCTTCGATAGGTACAATGGGAAATATTATGAACCACTCAAATCAGAGAGATTTCAAAACTACATCAGTATAAACAGAGTGTTTTTAAAAAGTTGTTCAATCTTTGTAGGTTCTTGCAGATCTGCCCATTCTGCATATTTATACTTACTTAAACTTACCTTCACAGTAATAGAAATTAAAAATGATATAAATTTTTTACAGATTTTTTCTGCAATAAAAATAGATGTAAACTGCTTATTTTAGAATTAGGATCTGTAAAGAAAAGAAAAAATAGTTATAACATGTAATAATACATTATTTACAACACAGCATAATTTCAACAAAGTAATTTGTTTGCCTTTTTTGCTGTTCTCAGAATATTTTGAATTTCACAAGAAATAGTGATTTCAATTGTACTCATCACTTAACAGCGGGCAAAAAAAAACAATCAAAAAGATTGTTTAAAAAAAACCAACATGCTATTCTCAGTAAAATACCACAAGATACAAATCACACATATATGAAATGCTTATGGCTAACAAAGTTTTATAAGTTTAACTTATAAAAACTGTAAATGTTGTCGCTTAAAAATATTCACCGAGTCAATGAGCACAAAAAAGTCCATAATTCAAACATATACCTTTCCTTGAGGCCAAATGGTATTTTTGCACTCCTTTTTATGTAAATTGTCCAATGGTAGTCCTATTAAATTATAATAATACATTTCTCAGAGAGTGAATTATCTTCCTAAAACTTTGACTTTAAAAATATTAGGTAGGAATTTGGTAATTCCCTAGGCAAACGTTGTTTGAAAACCAACTGGGAATCATTAGAAAGTGTCCAGCCTTTGTCACATTTTAGATAGGCAGTGTAATGTCCAGATGTGGTGGAAGGACCATCATGGAAAATTATTGCAATTGCTACAAAAGTCCTTCCTGATATTGATATTTGTCATGCTACAAACTGCTTTATTAAAGTATCCAATTTTCTTCCATCAGCTGTACAACGTTGCATCATTAAAATTATGTATTGTCCATATTTTGTTAAAAATAATGTGGATAACATTTCTGATTTACATTGGCTACACTCCATGTTTTGTTTTGCACCTTTAACTAATTTATTGAAAGACAGTGATTTACAGTCTGGTAATGTTAAATACAGAAATCTTTCAGTGTCTACATTAGTGGAACATGTATACATGCAATTTTCACAATGATGTTCCCATTTGTAAGAAAGGCCAAAAATATTTTCTATTTCTACACCTTCATTTTCAAAAATGGTAAGCATATACATTAAAAATTCCTGAGCATTTTGTTGGATATTTTGTGTAAATTGTGTAGAACCAGAACACACATCCAAAAGATTACGAACATCTGAAACAGATTGTATTTTACTTGTATCTGTTGTCAATTTTTCAAAAACAGAAAGCAACAGAGAACAAAATCGTTCTTGATGATTCTGCATAATTTGTTCTTGCAAACCTTCAAGATAAAAAACAACATTGACCACTACATTAGCATAGCAGTTGACATCTGAACTATTTTCAAACTGATAACCAACAACCTCTTCAACAGTGTCCAATTTCTTTTTACTTGCAATCACAACATTATCTTGTTCTATTCCCTTCTCGACACCTTCCGAACAGATATTCTGAAACCTTTTTTTTCGACCAATCATACGCTTTTCAAATACAGGATATTGACCTAAATTTGGAGCATACACCCTTCTTTTACACAGTTTGCATCTGCAGTAACCTTTGTCTCATCAAAATCAATCAAAAATAAACCAGATAATGTTCTGACTCGCGACAAAGCAACATATGCCATACCCTCTTTAAATACAGTAGATCCAATGTTCACTAATGCACTGCCTACACTTAATCCTGGAGATTTATGAATAGTCACTGCATATGCCAGAGAAAATGGAAATTGTTTCCTACGAACGTATAAATCTTTAACAAGCAAAAAACGAACTGAACAACGACTAATTTCTTTAACATCTTCAATCTGATCAAATTTAATTTAAAAAAATGCAATTCCTTCTTTTTTCTGATAATTAACAAAATCTACCACTTTACCCATTGCGCCATTAACTAACCCTTTTTCTACATCCAAATTACGACTTAAAATTACTCGACAGTTTACACACGCATACAGTGTCTTTTCTAAACCAGCTGTTTTAGATATTTTTTTTACTAAAGAATCCAGTTTTGTTTTCAACTTTCCCATCAAAATAATAGTGATTCCTTCATGCTCTATTTTATCGATGGCTTCCATTTTTATAATTTCTTCATTTTCCAGTTTCAATAGTTCTTCGTTGAATATGGAACACTCGCGCAGTGTTGGCATTAAACAGATCACTGATTTATTTTCAGCAATTTTCATGTACACTTTTGCAGGAACTACATTTTCAATAGGAAAGACATTGCAAAGTAATCGACTTTCCAAAGCTTGTTTGCCATGTTTTGTAAGAATTCCAATTCTTATATCTTATATATCTTATATCCATATTCAGCATCATTTGCCTGTCACATATTTGTTGTCAGTTCTTTGTATTCAAAATTAGTCCAAATGTTCACATTACCAACACTACCAAGAGACTTTCTGGTATCTTCATGTGCAAGTGTTTTAAATACCGGTTGTCCTTTTACCGGAGTCAGTTGCAATTGATCTCCAAAAACTATGACGTGTTTTCCTCCAAATAACATGTTATACTCTGTTTTAAGAATTTGCTGCATTCTTAAATGCACAAACGCAAGCATCAAGTTTGAGACCATGCTCACCTCATCAATAATGAGAAGTTTCATTTTCTTCAAGACTCTTGAAACTTCACAACAAGCTTCTCCAGATAGCTTGTGGTATTCCAATTTGTTCTCATGCTCTACTGGTAGCATTAGTAAATGATGTAAAGTAATTCCTTTAATGTTATGTGCTGCCAACCGAGTTGGAGCAGTGACAACACAAGACAAATGCGACTCAGTTGTTTTTTGCAGATAACTTATAATTACTTTAATTAAGAAACTTTTTCCTGTTCCAGCTTGACCACTCACATACATTCGGATAGGTTGAAATGATGTACATGAGCACCCTTTCTTTTCATGAAGTAATCCATGGTCAATGTGCTCTTTCACTTGTTGATATATTTGTTTCTGTTCAACATTTAGGGGTCGATTCCGATCCAGTATTTTTTTTTTCGTACAACCTGTATCGGTAAATTTTTCCGTACGAATCGTACAAGTCCCGTCCGACCCATGAAGTACGATTCGTATGGGAAAATTACATATGGATCTGCCCTATGCGTACGAATCAGATCGGGAAAAGTTGTACGAGACCAACCCGGACACTGTTCTGAACAAAGCCTAAAAATACAGTCCGACCATACAAATACGATCCGGACCGGCTTTCCGATTTACGAATTGTACGGAAAATGTCCCATACACAGGGAATGACTTTACCCACTACGAAGCGAACTTTGTACGACTTTCATCCCGGGAAAAGTTGTTCCCGTGTACGAGTCGTACAGGCCCCCCCCATGCATATGTACGCACCTTACAACAACATCGCGTATGTATGCACCGTACATACGCAATGTCGGTGTACGCACCGTACATACGCAATGTTGTTGTACGCACCGTACATACGCAATGTTGGTGAACGCACCGTACATAGGCAATGTCGTGTACGCACTGTACATACGCAAAGTCGGTGTACGCGCCAATGTTGTTGTACGCACCGTACATACGCAATGTCGGTGTACGCACCGTACATACGCAATGTCGGTGTACGCACCGTACATACGCAATGTCGGTGTACGCACTGTACATACGCAATGTCGGTGTACGCTCCGTACATACGCAATGTTGTTGTACACACCAATGTTGTTGTATGCACCGTACATACGCAATGTCGGTGTACGCACCGTACATATGCAATGTCGGTGTACGTACTGTACAAACGCAATGTCGTTGTACGTACCCTACATACACAACGCATGGGGGTGTGTATACCTGTACGAGTCGTACTCCTGTACCGTACTGAACCACGGACACTGTAAAACAGCACAAGGAGGGTCTATTCGACTCGCACAACACCACACGTCTACAGTGCACAAAAAATGGAAATGACTGACCTGGCCACATCCAAACAGGCAAACAGAGGGGCAAACTCACAAACACCCCTTAAAACACACCCACCAAAAATTCAAACTGAGGCCCACCCACAAATGGACCAATCAAAAGGGCCCACACACACAAACCATGAGCCTTTGCAACAGACTCGCTGCAGCTAGAGAGCACACACCAACAGCTGCACCCATCCACCTTAACATATACACCTTCACACATAACCCCTCTTCACATTCAGACCCACACCTTCACATTCAGACCCACACGCCCACAACCATCCACACCCTCATCCCACACCATGCCCACAGACAAGAATCCAAAGTTCACAAGGGAGGAGCTGGAGATCCTTGTCAATGAAGTCATCAGAGTCGAGGCACAGCTGTATGGAACATTGGTCAGACAGACCTGCATAGCTGAAAAATCACGCCTGGGGCAGAGGATCGTCGATAGGGTGAATGCTGTTGCACCCATCAGAAGGACCAGGACTGAATGCCAAGCCAGGTGGTACGATCTGCGGAGGGCGGTCAAGCGAAAAATGGATGATGACTACGCCCAGAGCAACATCACTGGAGGTGGTGGGCCCCGCAGACCAGTACATTTCCATCCCTACGAGGAGAAGGTGATGGCCCTGCTTCCGCCGGTGGGAGTACATGGACTTCAAGGAGTTCCAGAGCCTGGTGAGTACACAAACAACTTATGTAACATGGGGGTAATGGCATCCACACCCCAACTACACCAAATGCACGCAACTACCCCCAAGCCCTCACCGGCCAGAACCACAGTCCAAAACAACGCCAATGCCAATAACATGTGTATGCCCCATTGAGAAAGTAAGGCCATGCTATGTCCCATGCTACACGAAGCACCAACCCAAGAAATGATGTCCGGTATGCTGGGAGGGTGGGTGTCACAAAACGCATTTTTGAACTCCAAATCTGACACAATTGCCCTCATCCCTTATGGCCCAGGTACATACCCATGCACCATGTGCAATGCACAGGGATTGGGAAAGTACTGACAAGATAGCTGACACTTGGCCCAGGTGTAGGCAGCACAAGGCCCTCCTGTGACCAGTACAAACACCAAGACAACAAGGTCAGATATCTAGGACAGGAACTCACACTCACTGTCATGGCAGCATGCTCCATGGGTGGACAGCTACATCACCTGGGAGCCCCAGTGCCAAATCACACTACACCCACCAGCAGGCCCTGTCACACACACCCCTAACACAAGCAGACACCCCCGGGACAGGCAATGGATTTACCCACTGTCACAATGGACATGTAACACAACAAGACCAATACATAGCCGAAGAAGCATCCAAGCAAAAAATCTACATGTCAAAGACTCAGGAGAACATATCAATCTGTCCCCTGCAACATACCCATCCACAAGTGAACATTGAGGAGAATGCTAGGCACATACAACTACCCGGAGAAACAGTGCCAACTTGAATGTGTATGAAACATGGATGTTGCATAAAACAGCATTAACATTGTCTGTCTCTCACACACAGGGCAACGTGATGATTCTCCCCCCAACAATGGGGGTGAAGAATCACAGTCCCAGGCTCGGGAGGAACCTGATCCCACCGGCAGCGACGCCTCTCAACACTCCACGGATGACCCAGACCGACCTGGACCCTCTGCTGTCCAAGCCCCTGCAGCATTTGGTTCAGGAACATCTGTGCCAAACACCACCCCCATTCCTGCCACATCCCAGGAGACACCGAGGAGCCCTGCCCGCAGTGAACAACTGAGCCAGTCTGACCAGGATGGACAAGGTGCGCCAGGCACCCAGGAGGAGGCAGACAACACCGCCGCTGCCATCCCTCAGGGGTCCCGTAGACCCGATGTGCCCACAACGGAAGCCCAGGCTCGTGTGGGCAGGGGTGGTGGGAGTGGAGGCAGGCAGAGGCAAGAACCTGACCAGCCAGCTGAAGGGACCGGTATGCCACACATAGACAACATCATGGACGCATACCGGCGTGACACCAGGGAGTTTAGCCAGGTAGTGGTGACCCTCACAGAGATGAAGAACCAGCAGGCCGAGCAACACGCCAGTCAACAAAAACACCAAGGACGGATGCAGGCAAGACTGGTTGAGCTCCTGGCGGTGCAAAGGGACATAAGCCATTCACTCCGTCGGATCGGCGACAACATTGGGCAACCCTCCCTGTGACACCAGGCGAAGACCACCACCAGCCACAGGGAGGGAGGAGGAGGAGGATTTGTCCGACGGAGAGTCCCAAGCATCGTCAAGGCCTGCATCTGAGGGTCCCCCGAGGAAGGTGGGTCGTCCACGGAAAAGACAGTGATAGGCAGCGGACCATCCACATCTCCCATGTCACCTGGCCTGGCACCTGGCCTTCATGTGCGACAGCATCACCTCATTGACTGACATCATCTGCCACATGGACTTGCTGGTCACAGTCTGACCAATGATGTCAAACACTGTGGCCTGGACTCTGATGACTTCAAATGCCAAGGATCCCATCTCACCCTGTGAACTTTGGATTCTATGGTCCCTGTATTGCACCCTTTTTTGTGCACAAATCACGCCCCAGACCTATAATTAAAAAAATAATAATTGTAATTTTACCTGGGTCTCTGCATGCCTCCAGCTCCCATGTAATGTGGCAAACTCAAAGGAGACATTCATGACGCGCTGGACGTGGGCTTCAAGGATGGGGAATGATGTGGTTGAGATGTTGTGTGGGAAGGGGCCTGATGGAGAGCCAGAGTGGATGGTGCACATGAGCCAGGTGGTGTATTTGCTGCTGACGGGAGTCCAGAACCTGAGGGGGGTTTGTCCTGCAGATAATAGAGCTGTGTATGGCCATGAGCTTGCAGTGGTAGAAAGTTGCAAGGGATGTGATCTGCCTTGCAAGGGTGGGGTGTGTTTTGGATGGAGATCTGCTGTCAGTTCACTCACAATGCTGATGAGCTCCTTGATGTCGTGTGTTTTGGTGCCTCGGCCCTATCTGAAGGATCTCCACTTGTCCTTGCTGATGATATGGTGATGGCTGTGTGTGGCGTTTTCCAGGGCTGTAAGGTAAATGATGGTTCTTTGTGTTGCAAGGTTTGCACAAGAGTCCGGCTAGATCTGTATGAGTCCAGTAGGTCTGCCTTGTCCCAGTTGGCTTAACTGTTGTTGTGCTTCACAGGAAAGTCCATCAATGTGGCAAGATTGTTGGATCAGTTGCTGATCCAGTGTGTGAGGTTGCAGGGTGTGGCGGTGATGTTGGTTCGAGTGTCCCACACAGCTTGTCTGTGGTGACTTACATCAAGCATCTTTGGGGATCGGTAGCGGGGTGTGGGGCAGTGTGTTGCTTGTCGGAGACGTGGATGCAAATGTTGATGGACCAATGATGGATGGTGGTGTGGTTCTCCTCCTGGCCCCCAGCCACATGTAGCCTGTGGTGGTGAGGGCGTGCGTGCAGATGTATGTGTTGATGGCTTAGCAGAATTGTGGATGTAGGCGTGGAGATCTGTAGATGAGTGTTACTCTGAGGGTTGCCAGGGGGTTGTTGCAAAACCGGATTTGTGACTCTGAGGGTGTACTTTGGAATAAATTGCAATTCATCCTCCGGGATTGTTGGTGCCGTCCCTGTGGGTGATCTTGTATCCGTCTGAGATGGCAATGAAGAACTTGTGTGCTGAGGATGCTTTTGTCCAGGTTACTGTCATGAAGGTGATGTGTGGGGCTGTTGTGTTGAGGAGGTAACAGAGTCCAATGGCGTGCTGGTGGACAGAGCGGGTGTGGAGTAGGAGGCACATGACCTGGTTGTTCTGACAGGGTCTGGTAGGCGGGGCAGCGCTTTGTAGGCAGTTGGAGTTGCACACTCAGCATGCAAAGGTGTCGTGTGTGTGCTTAGGGGTTGCCTGATAGCAGGCGGTTGATTTTCTGGAGGACAGTGCTTGGAGGGTGGCTGCCGCATAAGCCTGTTGTGTGACGTGGGTCATGCAAAGACCAGAGGGTCGTGCACTGTGCACGTTGCAGGCGCAGACGGTCCTGCCTTTGGCACGGCGTTGGCGCAACAGTGGCACAGACAAGTTGCTGGCTGCATTTAGAATGGGTAGAGGGGGAAGGGAGGAGCATTTTGGAGGCGTGTGGGTTGCAGAATCAGGGCACTCGGTGGGGCGGTGCCGCAGGTGAGGCAGCAGCAGGTAGAAGGGGTGAGAAACTGGGCAAAAAGTAGCACACAAAGACAAGGAGGTCAGAAAGGCACAGTGCAACAGGTGTATGTAAAGGAAGGAGTGTCAGGTTACTCATGGGTCACTCCGAGGAAATGTATGAACAATCACCAAAAATGACGACCACAGGATCAGGCAACAAAATGCGGAGCTGCGCACAGGAGACACACCATCAGCAGGCGTTCACGTCCCTTTGTGGGGAGCAACCTGCACAAATACATACACAACCAGGTACTTCATGCACAATACATATTATTAGCCATGAAGAACTGCATGCATGTTGCCGAAGTACACATACACACATATGCTCAATCTTTGACAATTATGCCATAGATGACGCATGCAAACTGGCAAGAGATCTGCAGTGACAGAGATGAGGCACTTTGGATTGTGCTGAACACCTTTATTTCACAAACACACACAAAGGGAAATGCATCCATATGAACAGACTCACAGGTCAGTTGACATAACATGTGGGACATACGCTGGACCCCCCCTTCACAACACAGATGATGTAAATCCCAATGAACTGGCACACAAGTTAAGGGGATGAGCCAAACACATCCTGCTGCACACGGAGAGGCTGCAATTCCCCATAGAGCCAGTTGTTGTGATGTCCCACACTATGTCCACCCGTAGCATCCGCAATGTTTCAGAGGCAAGGTTTACACACATTGATGCCTTCATCAGACTCCACACTCCACTACAGATGACTTACAAGAAGGGTGACTATCATGTCATGGGAGTGATGCTACATGTGATATGCTCCATGGTGAGAAGACATATATGCATGGTACCACAACATGCACAGAAGTAGTCCCCACACATTCCCAACCCGTAACACCAACAAAAAGCCTTGCTGCAATCCTTACCGATACTGACATTTCCACATGTCCGTGCATGTGTCGGGCTGTGCAGTTCCAGACCAGCAAAAACCAGTATCCACGGGAGCGAAGAGATTACCTAAACACTCCTGGAGAATATATTCACCTCTAATCTTTACATTTATCCCCTTATTCTTTCTCTTCTTGACATGGAGGTCTCCGTATATAATTATGCGGATGACCTCCAGTTGGTCTTTGATCTTTCCTCTCCCTTGGACTCCCTGCCTAAATTCCACTCTACCCTAGTTTTCATCTCCGAGTGGATGAACACCAACCAACTTAAACTTAATCTGGACAAGACGGAGTTAGTCCTGACTGGCCCCACCATTTCCCCTTGGTCTGCCGCTTTTTGGCCTCCCACCTTCGGCCCCTCACCAGTATTGGCGGCCTCTGCAAAGACCCTGGGCATTAAAGTCAGTCGGGACCTCTCCATGCATGCCCAGATTAGCTCAGTTGTTTCTTCTTGTTTTCTTTCCCTCCGGATTATTCGGAAAGTGTCCCGTTTTTTTCCCCCGATGCTCTCAAACTCATTATTTTGGCAATGATTCTCTCCCGTCTCGATTACGGGAATAGCCTCTATGCGGGCATTCCGGCCTACGAACTACGCCGTCTTCAGTCTATTCAGAATCAGGCCGCCTGACTTATTTATCACCTTCCCAAGTTCCACCATATCACCCCTGTCCTGAAGTCCCTTCACTGGCTCCCCATTTGCCAGAGATCCCTTTTCAAGCTGGGATGTCTGGCTTTCATGGCCCGTGCCCGCACTGCTCCGGCTTTCATTAACTCTCTCATTAACTCCTACACTCCCAGTCGTGCCCTTTGCTCCTCCAATCAGGCTCTTCTCACTGTCCCTCGCTTCCGCAGATCTAAGACCGGCGGGACTAGATTCTCTGTATTAGCCCCCCGCTTTTGGAACAGTCTTCCACTGTCCATTAGATCTATTCCAGACTACTTACACTTCCGCAAGGCCCTTAAGACTTTTCTGTTTTCCCAAGCGTACTCCTACTGATTCTCTTAGCGGCAGACTTTTATGCTCCTCAGTCCTCTACTCTAGCGCCAGGAAGCCGCTTGGTCACAGTGCGCTCTACCAAGTACTTTCTAACTAACTAACTAACTAACTAGCCCATAAGCTCCCAGAAGGTAGAATGATATCCTCAGGGAGTGAAGAGACCAATAAGAACCACCAGGACGTCAGGTAGCAAGAGGGACCACAGACAGGGCATGAAATGAACAGAAGAAACATAAGTATCACGAACAAGTGAAGATGGAGATATAGCTTTAGAATATGTTTGTGTAGGAAGGTATGTGCTTTCCCAAACTCACCGAAAACAATGTCAGTCGAGGGCATTAAACAGGTCTCTCTCTAGATAATTGGAACCCAAGACCGAATCCTTTCTCGGGTACTCACGTTCCACCAAAAGGCAAGCAAGAGGGTTAGAGTAGAATAAGCCCTCCTCACAATGTCAGGCGACAAGAGTATTCTGTGGATGGAATAGGGTAATCACTCCTCAGAGAAAACGTGGTCCTCACTCTGACAGGCAAATGGTGCAATACAACTAGACAGAAAGGACGGTCATTGTTCAATGAGCAGTTTGTTTCACACTGCTTTCCAAGTCTTTGTTGTGGGCCTCCCGTCACTGACATTGTGAGAGCACTCACTCTAGAACTCCTGGATGCATAGAAGGAGTATGCACTCAAAATTAAAGTGTAGCGCGACTCCGCGCGTCCATATCTGTACCGCGTTGCTTAACGCAACCAAAATAAAGAAGAGCGTTAAAGTTCTTGATTGGCTTCTCGCTTATTCCTGACGAGCGCGTCTTAGCGCGCTTTAGAAATGTTAGCGCGTTTACAGCGCTGCCAATGCAACAAACAGAAACAAGTTTCAGCGCTCTGTCGCGCTTTTTCCAGGGAATACGAAATTAGCTTGACGTCCGTAGGAAGGTGAATGGGGAGAAGGAAGGCACTCTGCAGCGCGTCCTCGCATGGCCGATAGGAAGAAGGAGGGGCAGTGTCCAGAGCGTTCTCAGTCAGCATAGATGGAGGAGGATTTACCACATCACGGGAAAGGCGGCAACTGTAGAAAAGTTCTTCCAGTAAGAGGAAAGCTCGAATACCAAATGTCCAGGCAGGGTTGATCCGAAATCCAAGCTTGAGCAGGCAGCAAAAAGGGGCATGGTTCAACTAAGGAAGAAAGCCAAGCACCTGATAACGGGCGTTGGCTGACTTTATACTCTGAGAAGTCAGCTGACATGGATTCAGGGCAGTAGGGGAAAGCACACAGGATGGTTACCATTGCAAAGCATTATGGGAGATATAGTTCTGTGAGAGTTGGTAGTACCCCCTGAAAAGATACAGGAAACCTGGCGGTTGACAGTATGGAACGCTGATTCAGCACACATTGCAATCCTCATGAGGAATAGCAGGAGGACAACGATGACACGAGCAGACAACAGGCGCAAAAACCTGGGAATGATAGACACACAAGAAGTCACCTAAAACAATTCTCGCCGCACACATGGTCATTTACGAAACATGAACAATGTTGGACACATGCAAATTTCAAAGAAAGTCTCTCCGCAAAAATGTGTGGCATGACATCATCACTCGAGTGACACATCAGAACACACATCAAAAATTTTAGAATACCATTATAGGTATTTAAGCGCTGCTCTACGAAAGAGGGTCCGGCGAGAATCTAAACTTGACTCAGTTTCTATTAAAAAGAATATAGGTGTGGCAGTAGCTGTGATAGTGACTCAGGTATGTGTCAAGGATCTACCAAGTAACAGTCTTCTGGAACAAAGAAAGCGAAATAAACGAAATAACCAGATTTTTGATGGTGAAATAATTAGAATAGATCCTTTGAGTCCTCTGAGTTCTCTTAACTGCCAAGTAAAAGGGCACGATTGGCGTATAATACTGGATACCCGGCCTTTAGTAAATACATTAAAGCTAGTAAATGTAAATATAAAACAGGATTCAGTCTTTCCGCAATCAGCCCAGATAAAACAAACCGAGCAGCGCGGCGAAGTCGAGAACATTGTACTCGACTGGATAACAAGAAGGAAAAAGCTAAAACGGAATGTAACAAGACGGAGAATGATTTTGAAGAGACTGAAGAGACCGAAGAGATGGAACTAATGTTAAAAAAAGCTAAACGGTTACAAACCATTAAAGACTTAAAAGCAAACTCAAAGACGACTGCGATAAGCAAGCCATCAGGCAAGTTAACTACATCGCAACCTAGTATATTAAATATCTTTAGCCCACTGTCCAAAATGGAGATAAATAAAGGAATAAATCATGAGGTAATAGTCCAGGAGCTAACAAAGCTGGACGGGGTAAATGAAAGACTCAACCCGGCGATCAATGGACATTCAACCTTGAATTCTCCACCTAATAAGTTATCTTTATTACAAATTGATTTACATTCAGATGAATCTGACGCAGATATATACGAGACTGGAATTTCTACCTCTAGTGATGCAAGTGGTGTTAGTAAAGAACAAGATCCATCAACCCAAGAAATTTCAGCTTGCTCCGGTACAAGGAAAGAGAGTGATCCGGGACAAGGAAGTACGCCCAGGAAAAAACTAGAGAAAAGAAAAATAAGGAATAAAAGACTAAATATATCTACTCAAGGTGACACCAATGATCAAGGAAATAACCTAGAGACTATTAATCCTCGTAAAAATTTAAAATCTAAAAAATTAAAGGAAATAGCAGTGCTTCGAGAAACTAGAAAGGAATCTACATTGAACATGTCTGAAGATGAGGAGGCAGGAGAAGTAGATGAACCATCCTTGAAAGAAATTTTGACTTCAATAAAGAAATTACATTCAGACATCAAAATGGACACTCAAAAACATCATGTAGCTATTCAAAAACTACAAGGGGCAGTTAATAAAGTAGGCAACACCTGTCTGGCAATTTCTGAAAGGATGGTGTCAGTTGAATTACGTACTGACCATCTAGAAAAGGTTGTTACTCACCTGCAAAAACAGGAAAAACATCAAGAAAGTATCATACAGGATTTAATGATAAAGGTCGAGGAACAAGAAAATAGAGCAAGGCGAAATAATCTTCGTTTCTTGGGGCTTCCAGAAGGAGTTGAAGACACAGATCCAAGGGGGTATATAATAAGGCTCTTAAAATCATCTATTCCCGAACTGCAAACCTGGGAATTAGAGAAAGAAGTTCAAAGAGCCCATCGCTTTCCCCTTACTCAGCAAAAGAAAACACAGAACCAATCAAAATATCCAAGGGCAATGCTGGTATTTTTTGGAAACTTTTTACTCCGGGACTCTATATTTGATCTAGCGCGTCCAACAAACAAGAGGGAATATAATGGCAGCATTTATTTCGTCAGACCAGACTTTGCTCACGCAACCGTTGAAAGGAGATGGAGACTGCGGCAGTTATTCACTCCATTTGAACAGATTGGAGCTAAAGTATATTTACAAAACCCTGCTCGATTGAAAATAATATTTAGGGGAGTAACTCGTAGCTTCACCAGTGAAATACAAGCAGAAAACTATCTCAAAGAAATTTCAGAGACTGTAAAAAATTGCATTGGAAAATGAACACAAACTAACTCCTTCCTTATAATATGCAGCGCATAATAGGATTTTTTTTTTTTTCATAAAGAATATTTTTCTTTGCGAAAAAATAATGGGACATTAATATTAAAATGCTACTCACGTAGGAAGTAATACACGAAAATATGTCTTCAAAGTTGTAAATATAATTTGTATGCAGGGCGGGGGGGACGCACTGAGGCACACTGATCTACGGGCGCCCACACCTGGATCCGGCTGGACCCAGAATGCCTCAATGGGAGGTAAGGGGGGGTGGGGGCATCGTTGGGGGAGTAAAAGGGAGAAAAAATCATCATCAGAAAAAGAAAGCAACCAGAAATGGGTGGAAAAAAAGAAAAATGATACGCATAGTCACAATTAATGTGTGTGGATTAAATGATGCAAGAAAAAGAAGGGAAGTGAAAGAATACATTAAAACTTTGCAAGCTGACCTAATTTGTGTTCAGGAGACACATATAGAAATCTCGCAGAGATTTCTATTGGAACAACTGGGGTATAAAGTTCTGACTTGTACAACTCAGGGCACTAGAACACGTGGGGTTGCAATACTGGGATGGGGGAACGGAACTATATTAAAAAAACAACAAGTAGCTAGACATGGCCGCTGGATTTTGGCGGAGTGTCAAATTCAAAATTTTAACTTCACGTTATGCTCTATTTATGCACCAACAGTTGATGATCCGGAAACCCTTAATCTTATAAATTCTAAATTAACCAACTGGCCTCTCCCCATTATACTTTGTGGTGATTTAAATATAAACGGTATTAATGGGCTGTGGAAAGATGATCCTGCAAGGTTTTTCGGTAGAAAAAAGAAATCTTATAGAGCATTGATACAGCTCATGCAGGATAATGGGTTGATTGATATTTGGGAACATATGAACGGAGGAGGAGGTAGCACATACTATTCTGCCCCCCATAAAACTCTAGCTCGGCTAGATTATTTTTTGACTTCTCCCTCGATAATACCATTGGCGAAAGTTAAAAAAATGCCCAGATTGATGTCAGACCATAATCCGCTTTCTATTGAGATCTCTATACCCTATTCACAGAAAAACATGAATAGTTGGACTTTTGAGAGAGCTTTGCTCCAGGATATAGAATATGTTACACACATGGAAATTTGGCTGAGAGAATTCTTGGAAAATAACAGGGATACAGCATCACCTCAAATAGTATGGGATGCTATGAAGGCAGGTATTAGGGGGGAAACTTTAAGCTATTCTCTTAGACGGAGCAAACAGGAAAAAGAAGGTATAGAGAAAAAGATAAATTTAGTAGCAAAGCTAGAGGAAGATCTGGTAAGAAGTATAAGGCAAAAGGAGGATGTGACAAGAGTAACGCAAAAATTAGCTCTGGCCAAAGCAGCAGTGAGCGAAATATATGCTGCAAAGGCAGCTGGCAAATATCTGGCTAGAAGGGAAGAGCAACATGAATATAGTGAACAGGTAGGTCGAATTTTGGCGATTAGAACCCGACAAGCAGCTACTCACGGACAGATATCAGAAATGACCACCGAAGTAGGAGGAGTAGCAAAAACTCCAATGGAAATCTGCTCTGTATTTCGGAACTTTTATAAGAAATTGTATAGTAAGGATAATGGAGATCCAGATGCTCTTGAAATTGAGGAATATTTAGAGTCAGCCTCTCTAGATAAGCTTACAAAGGAGGACAAGAATTCACTGGAGATTAACTTTACTCCGGAAGAAGTACAAAAAGCTTTTCTAAATCTCCCGTCAGGTAAAGCAGTGGGACCTGATCTAATACCAATAGAATTTTATAAGAAATTCTTCTTAACTTTAGAAACAGATATTAACAGACTCATGGGCTTAATACTAAACGGTGCAGCCCCTCCTGGGTCTTGGGGAGAAGCTTCAATGGTGGTGTTTCTAAAAAAGAACAAAAACTCTAAGGATCCAGGGTCATATAGACCAATCAGCTTGATGAATAGCGATGCTAAGGCTTATTCCAAAATCTTGGCAAACAGGCTGAGCACGATAATTGGGAAGATAGTATCACCTTGGCAGCATGGGTTCATACCAGGGAGGGGGACTGCAGATCATATCAGAAGGGTATTGGCGTTGTTGGATGGTACGACGGCCTCACGAGACCCTATGTCTTTAATATTGTTGGATGCTGAAAAAGCGTTTGATAGGGTCTCGTGGGGTTTTTTGTGGGCAACAATGAATAAATTTAACTTTGGGAAAATTTGTATAGGAGCTTTAAAAGCTCTTTATAAAAACTCAAGCATTAGATTGAGAGTGGGGGGGGAATTGAGCGAGGCAATAAAAATTGAGCGTGGGACTAGGCAAGGATGCCCCTGCCCCCCTCTACTCTTCGCCTGCTATAAAGATTCATTCATTAGACATATGGAAAAAAATAAAAACATCAGCCCAATCGTATTGAACGGTTATGAGACTAAAATTCTGGGATACGCAGATGATCTAGCAATAACATCATCATCACCAATTAAAGCAATAGGGGAAATTGAAAAGGAGGCTAAAAAGTATGGATTATTATCAGGATATAAATTAAATCAAGGGAAAACACAAATAGTTGTAAATCATTTTGCTAAAATTGTTGATGATAGTTATGAAGTCTGCGGTTTATTTGGGGATTATTATAACATCTGATTTATCTAAGGTTGTGGAAGAAAATTTAACCCCATTAATTAAAAAGTCTAAATTACAGTTAGATAGGATGGACAATTTACACCTAACATTAATAGGTCGCTGTAATGTTATTAAGATGTTGTTTTTGCCCACAATTATGTATCTATTCCGGACAATTCCTTTATTATTTACTAACCATTGGTTCAAGGAAATAGAGGGGATGTGTAATCGCTTCATTTGGGCTAAGGGTAGAACTCGAAGAGCCATAAAAATGTTGGCACTCCCTAAAGATCGGGGGGGACTGGCAGTTCCTGATTTTAAGGCATATTATTTTGCTTCAGTCCTTCAGTATTGTAGAGGACTCCTAGGTGGGAATACAAAAGATACCTGGAGGGGTACCACAGGTATTCCGGATATTTACGATCTGTTGGTTCTGGATTCCAACAAAGGACTTCTTACATATAAGGAACTAAACTACCATAAAAGAACGAAGTTCAAGTTGTTGGGGGCGGTCACTTCAGTCTGGTCAATTATCCGGAAAAAAATTAAGTTAGGGAGAATGAATTTTTATACCCCTTTATATATGAATGAACTTCTCCCAGATGTATTCCACGACGAAGTGATGAGGCGTTGGGATAATCTTGGGGTCGGTACGATCGGCGATATAATGGATCAGTCAGGATTAATAACATTTGAAAGGGCGCAACAACTATATAACTTGGAACGTAGAGATTTTTTTAAATATTTACAGATAAGATCAGTATTGCAGAGAAAACAAGCAGGTAATTGTAAGTACAATAGGATAGATCTGATGGAATTTGCTCGAGATGAGGTCGGTTGTTCAATTTCTCAACTTTACGGGGCAATATGTCAATATAATGACGATGATAGAGGAAAGGTATTTGATAAATGGAGAACTAAATTAAACTTAGTTGGGAATGAGGGAGAAAAATCACTTAGGTTTGGAAACACTGTCTTAAAGGTCGCAAATTTACAGGCACAATATTACAAAACTTTGTATGAATTATATTATACTCCGCATAGAATAGCCCGTTGGGGGGTACGAGTGGGATCTCCTGCCCAAGATGTCAGAGCTTGGAGGCAGACATGATACACATGTTTGCAGCCTGTCCTAATTTAGATCCCTTTAAACAAGCTATTGAAGATTTCTTTAAAAAAGAACTGGAAATCTATACTAAGTTAACTAATAAGATCATGGTTCTTGGAGTAGTAAAGGAGGGGCAGAATGTACCCCATCAAGAATTTTTGTTTATTGCAATGACTTTGAGTCGGCTTTGTATTGCAATGGCATGGAAAGATGTGAACCCTCCTTCATTTCAACAATGGCTCTCAAAATTATTAGCTATCTACACCCTAGAGAAAGCTTTATATGAAAAAAAGGATTGAATGCAAAACAGCTTGGGAAACGGATATGGGCCCCAGTTGAAAAATGGAAATTCAAATTAGAAGGCTAGGCAGGTATATGCCTATTCAGATAGGATTACAGATGGTGGTGTTGAAAAAGTTTAACCATTACTTAAATGTATTCTTATCTTAATCTATGTTTCTTTCTCTAGATTTTTCACTATTTTTTCTCTTCTCTCGGAAAGCTTATACAAATTTCATTTTGCATCTCGTCGTTTACTTTGAGAGATTAAGATCAAATGGAAGGCCCTTTTTTTTTTATTTTTTATTTTGTTTGTATTAGATATATATGTTAAAGCAAATAAATGTATATATATTTTTTTTTTCCTGATGACCAATAAAAAAAAAAATAAAAAAAAAGAACACACATCAAAGTCACTTTGCATTCAGCCAGCTGGATACACACATTGCAACACATGCCACTCAATGCTACAAGCTTGCACACTCATACCCAGTGACTCACTATTATGAGAAGAAGTTGCGTATGAGCTGACTCCGGATAGCATCCTCCTCCTCCTCATCATTTGCCTCGTGACCAAGCCCTTGATCCTCCACGGGTGGATGTTCCTGCTCATCCGGATCAAGGATGAGTGGCACTGCGTTCTGAACTGCCATGTTGTGCAGCATGCAGCACACGAGGAAGATTTGGCAGACCTTCTCCGGTGCATATGGGAGGGACCCGCCTGTCTTGTCAAGGCACTGGAATCGGCTCTTCAGGAGTCCAAACGTCCTCTCAATCACTCACCTGGTCTGCCCGTGTGCATTGTTGTACCGGTGATCTGCAGCTGTTCTTGGGTTGCGGAGAGGTGTCAGCAGCCATGGCATGTTGGGACATTCAGAGTCCCCTACATGGAAACATCATGTTAATAAGTGGGTCAGGAGATGCCGTAGGAACCAAAGATACCGCAACACACAGGACAAACAGAGTATACCCACCAACAAGACATGCTTGTTCGTTGTGCGGCCGCAGCATAATTTGTGGCACCCTGCTACGCCTCATGATGTAGGCATCGTGTTCTGATCCTGGAAAACGTGAACAGACATGGGAAATCAGCATGTTAGCAAGACAAACCACAAGGGCATTTATTGAGTGGTAATATTTTCTATTGCGATAGGCTTGCTCCTGTGCCTGTGGTGGTACCAAAGCCACATGTGTCCCATCAATGGACCCAATGACATGGGGCATCCCTCGCAGGGCATAGAAATCACCCTTGACATCTATCAACTCCTCAGGAGTTGGAAATTTGATGTATTCATCAAGGTGCTCCAACATGGCTGCCAAAACATCACGCAGGACACGGCTGAACATTGTCTGTGACATCCCACCAACATCAGCTATGGTCAATTGAAACGTACCTGTGGCAAAAAAATGTAGGGCTGCCATCACCTTCATCTTGGGGGTCAGCGCAGTAGGATACCTGTGTCGCGGTTGGAGGTGTGGTGCCAGCTTTTTGTCAAGTCCTCAATCAACTGGCGAGTGAATCTGTAACGGCGGATGCAGGCATGTTCCCTCATGGCAGCCAAGTCTGGCATTGGTCTTGGGACAGGCTGTGCCCTGCAAGACATTGTTTGGAAGAATGAAGATTGAGAGTCGGCCAACATCCATGTCAATGAACATAGCACATGCTAAACTGCTACTACACATCAGGTAACTATGGAGTCTGGTGTGTGCAATACATCCAGGAGACATATGCCAGCTTGCTGGCACTCCTACGAAAAGCCAGATACACCTGTTGATTGTCAAGTCTACATGACATGCCCTGAAATGAGCTGGGGGCCAGTCTGATTGAACAGCCAGAGATATCACCGGAGTGACACACATCCACATAGCTGCATTGGAAGGATGTCATCTCATCCAGACAGCTGACTGCAAGGCACACACACAGGTCACATGGAATGTCAAATGTACATATCAAACACATTGCGATGAAGGGGTACACGTGACAAGAGAAAAACACAGCCATTGAGACAACGCAGACATGTATGCCTGGGAAAATATGATGGCCGATGCACACAGACCCTACAGCCGTGGGAATCCACATGTTGCATGGTGTGCGTAGATGTGTGCCATGCCCATCTCCACACAGACCCATGTTGGATGCACCAACAGCAGATGCAGTTGACGGGACACTGACAGCAAGCTCATGGGAACACATGACACACACCTGACATAGTCACAAAGGGGCACACTGATCATGACATGTCAGTTGATAGAGTGTCCCTGTCCCTGGCATCAGAAGACAGGTGCGGGTGTTGATGACTGTGCCATCCCACTGCTGCTGTGCATGACACAGTTGGACTACAGACACACATGTGGCAAGTGTCAAGGTGATGTGTGCCACATAGTGCCCCATCACACATGACATGTGTCCGCAGGTCATCACACATCAATTGTGCAACTAGATGAGATGACCTGTGCAATATCACTGGCTGCCACACCTAGGGCCTGCACATGAAAGTATGCAATGACAAGTACTTGATGGACATCCTTGTGCGACTCATAGCACTCCATTGCTGGCATGTGTACACCTGTATTACCATTGTAAGCGTGTGAAATGCACCGTACACCCGCAATCATTGCGTGTGTATGCTTCGTTTCACTATTGTACTGGTGCCGTAGGGGTACGTGTGAAGCGCACCATACAACTGGTGCCGTAGGGGTACATGTGAAATGCACCGTAGAACTAATGCCGTAGGGGTACGTGTGAAACGCACCGTACAACTAATGCCGTAGGGGTACATGTGAAACGCACCGTACAACTGGTGCCGTAGGGGTACGTGTGAAACGCACCATTCAACTAATGCTGTAGGGGTACGTGTGAAACGCACCGTACAACTAATGCCGTAGGGGTACGTGTGAAACGCACCGTACAACTAATGCCATAGGGGTACGTGTGAAACGCACCATACAACTGGTGCCGTAGGGGTACGTGTGAAATGCACGTACAACTAATGCCGTAGGGGTACGTGTGAAATGCACCATACACCTGCATTCATTGCGTGTGTATGCTTTGTTTCACTATTGTACTGGTGCCGTAGGGGTACGTGTGAAATGCACCGTACACCCGCATTCATTGCGTGTGTACGCTTCGTTTCACTATTGTACTGGTGCCATAGGGGTACGTGTGAAACGCACCGTACACCCGCATTCATTGCGTGTGTATGCTTCGTTTCACTATTGTACTGGTGCCGTAGGGGTACGTGTGAAACGCACCGTACCTGTGTGTGGATTTCAAAATTACATAGGAGACACATAAGGGACAAGTAGAAGGCCCTAAATGCATGCTGGTTGTCATGGATACAGAGTTTTCAGTTGAAATTTGTCCATCAGGTGTCCTGGAACAGTCAGCTGGCCACAAAATACAATGTTGCAAAGTGGTTGTTGACTTGACATGATGCTCAAAATTTGAACGATGCGAATGCGTGTCATTGGTGTATGTTTAAAGGGATTGGAGTGAATGTAAGATGTGAATGAGTCTGACCAATCACTATGTACTCCTGAAAATGAATGCCCCTCAGCAAGACAGATATAAGGCAGCCAGAACCCATGAGAGGGCACTAGCCTGCACAACCTTCGAGTCGACCACACTGCTGCTGTCTCTGCTTCCTCTGGACCATGTCACGTACTGTGGAGAGGGCCCAGCCATTCACCCTCGAGGAGAATGAGGCGTTGCTGGCCTGCCTCCTCCCACAGTACACCAAGCTGTATGGGAGACCAGGGGAGCAGGTGAGTGCTGACTCCACTACCTTTGCCTATGCACCTGTTGTGTGACTGTCAATATTGTGTCCAGGTGGGACAGACATGCAATGTTGTTTAGAGTGGGTCCCAGGGGGGGGACATGCTGATGTCTCTCATGCAGAGCATGGTGTAGTTCCTGTGTGCACTCCTCACTTGCATTGTGCTTACTGTGACTTTCACTGCATAGTGCATGACACATTCAGCCTGGCATATCCTTGGTGGCTTTTTTTCCTATTGTCCTGAGGTGATTCAGTGGTGCCCCCGGTGTGACAGGTGACAGTACCCACAGATGTGTATGAGTTGAGTGAACCTGTGGTGAGAGTGTCCAAATGATGTGTACGACCTCATGGACATTGATGTGTGTGAATGCTCCTTGTCATGTGGGTGAGTGTCTATGTGAAGTGTTGCACCACAGCTGCATGGAGGAGGCAACAGATCTACCCATCTGATGTGACAAGTAAGCCGTGCTGTGTGTCTGACTTGCAGAGCTAGCACGACACCTGTGACACCCCACTGGCAAGTGGCACATGTGCAGAGTGAGGGTTGTATCCACTGTTGTCAATGACAGGCGAGTGATCTGTGCCTGGGTGTGTCTGTCTAGTCTGCTGAGGGTGCGTCAGTGGAGTGGGACATGTGACTGCTTGGCACGTGCTGGCCATCAGCCTGCTGTTGCATGTGCTGCACGTTGTGTGGCATGATCAGTGAGTGTGTCGCACCCCTCATGCCACCTGTTGACTTTCAATGCCATGTAGTGCATTGGGGCTTGCACACAGGCAAATTTCTTATTGTGAATGATGCAATTCCTGTCAGCATCCTATGCCCTGTTCAACATTTCAAAAATGTTCAAATGTGTGTCTGTGGGACATGGAGCAGGTGTATTGATGTTGTGTCACTTTGTCATCCTGACAGGTAACTGCCTACGAGAAGGGTGAGATCTGGTGGGACATCGTCAGGGCCGTGAGATCTGCGGGGGATCGCAGTCGGCAGCTGCCACAGGTCCGCAAGAGGTGGCAGGACATCCGGTGCTGGACCCGGCGGATCGCCCGGGTCCAGCTGGGGGTCAATTCGACACTCCTCGCCCCCACGGCGGGTGCTGACGCCTGACCCCCCACATGACCCGTGTCCTGGCGGTGGTCTTCCCTGACCTCGATAGGCAGTTACAGGAGAGACTGCAGCAAGGAGGAGGTAGGTACATGGCTGTTTGTTGTGTTATGTGTCACCAGCTTTTGGAAGTGCTCTCTAGCCTGGATAAACTCCCAGAGTTTATATGTGCAGTGCATTTTCTGTTCCACAATGTCACCTGGTGCTCTTTTTCATCCCTTCCCCTCCTTGACATCTGTCCCCTGGTCTGTGTGTAATCAAATTTGCACATGGTCATCTAGGGTGCCAGTAAATCTAAGTGCACTGCATCATGTGGGAGGGTGGTCTGTGACTTGTGTTGGTACCTTGCCTGTGCCATGACCTGTTCACTATGTTGGGGGTCCATATTTGTTGGCACTGATGATGATTCTCAACATAGGAGTGTGAGGTTTCAACTGAACACCCTTGCACCATGCATGACCAATGTTGTGGCCTCAGACGTAAAGTGCATGAGTGGGAGATATGCATAGTGCCATGACGGTTGCTCATGGTACAATCAGCTCATTCCTGGAACACGGAGCAGTGTGCCCACTACAGTTCCCTGAGACACCCTGGCCTCCTAATCATGTGTGTCATCCAACACTGTGCACATTCTTTGTGGGCTCAGCATAGGTCTGCCTCTGTGGCATTGTTCCCTGGCCTAGTTTGTATTTTTCAAATGTGTGCTACATGTGTCCACTGGACAGGGATACACCATTTTGCTTGTGCATACTCACACTGGGCAGTGCCTGTGTGGCGATTCAAAATAATCTGTTGATGGTTGTTTGTCACAAATATGTGTTGCCAGCCCCACGAGGTGATGTTGTGTAAATGTAGCAATTTTTGCTGCACAGTTTTTGTGAATAAGAAGTGTCACTTCTTGATCTGTCTCAATCACATTGACTCAGGTATGGGTGGTTGTGCGGGAGAGGCCTACATGGGCAACCCTGATTTTTCCTTGCCAGGTCTGACCTGTGTGTGAGAATTTGCTGTACAAAGAATCACTGTGCAGTACCCCTGTGATGCTGGCCAGTGCTTAATGTTCGTGCTTTGCAGCCTGTGTCAGTTTTTTATAAACATGATTCCTGCTCATACATTTTTGGCACCTGTGTGTGGTTCAGATGCAACACAGTTTGGACTTTGTGTGCTGACATCTGTGTGGACATTCTGGCTTGCCATGAGGGTGTCTCCACAGTACAGCTATGTTTTTTTACAACCCAATTGCAGGCCCAGTAGCTTATGCATTGTCCTGGGTGTGGACATGTGTGCCACTCCAGATGACAGGCAGTAGGTCATATGTGTAGCCAACTGTGTAATCAGGTGACGGATGGCCATGTGACAACTGACATAATTCAAGTTGTTACTCTAAAAAAATTGTACCTTGACACTCACAGCACATGTCAACAGTTCTTCATGTTTTAAATGTGGCAATTTGATGATTTGTGTTGAGAACACTGATGTGCCTGCATGAAAGATGTCTCCCACGGAAGTGCACACCAAACGACATTTCCACTTTCATGGAACACGCTGGCACCTTTTCAAAGAAGCCACTGTTAGAATTAAATGGTGTTGCAGATTCTCCATATACATGTTCCCACAGTGGTCTTGATTTTGTGAGACTCCTTTGTTGTTGGTGATATAAACTAACGAGTCTCAAGACATCAAGACCTCCTTGGGCCCATGTATATGTACTTTCTGCAACACCATTTATTTCTAACAGTGGCTTCTTAGAAAAGGTGCCAGCTTCTTCAATGACAGTGTAAATGTAGTTTTGTGTGCACTGCCTTGTGAGACATATTTCATGTAGGCACATGAGTGTTCTTTTCACGAAATGGCGAATTGGCACATTCAAAACATGTCGATTTTGTAAAGTATTGTGAGTCCCAAGGTACCAACATTTTTTCGTTTTGTGTTCCAAAGTACTTACAGGTCTCTGAGTGTGGTGACACCTTGAGTATTGAGGTGTGGTAGTTTACCTTGGGTGCACCACTACTGTTTCTTTCAGGGTAAACAAGAGGTGGCACGACTTCATTGTATTGCTGTGCTCACGGGTTCACAGACACTAGCTTCTCAGTGTATTTCTCATTCAAGTTGTGGCCTGGTGTGTTATTTTTTTCCTTGTGTCCCAGTGGCATAGTGGGTCTACCAACTGGGCAGTACAGGGCTTACATATGTACGGAGTAATGTAGCTGTTACTCATGATGCATTGCCTGATATGCACTGTGACCAATTGTTTTTGTGCTCATGTGTCAGATTTATACAGGTGACTGATGCATTTCGGTTTCTTCTCCTTGCCCACAGCATCATCATCCGCAACAGAGGGAGACCTGGAGGAGGGACCCAGCAACAGTGCCACCAGTGCTGTGGAGTCAGAAGGAGCCAGTGGCACGGAGGGCGAGGGGAGTCAGTCTGAGGACCTGTCTGGAGGCGATACCAGCTACGACGCCGACGGGTCCGACGCTGACCTCCTCGAGGAGGCGGAGGCTGCAACACCACCTGGCAGCATCCCCACATCTGTCCCTGCCTCCTCCGTTTCCATCTCCACCCTCCCAGTTGCTCCCGTCCCTTCTATCCGTGCAGAGGCCCAACATGTCTCCTTCGGCCCAGACACCACACCCCCTGCCCCTGTCACCCCTGCTGCCCTCAGTGAAGAGTCTGTGGACATACTGCGGCAGTTGCAGGTTGGGCAGGCATCGGTGCTGAATGTCCTCCATCTGGCAACCAACAGGGTAATACCCAATTGACCCTTTTAGTACCTGGGTAAGGAACAATAAAGAGCAAGCAACAAAATGGTACAAAAGGAAAAGATAAGAGAATAACTTTGGACAAGAGCACACTAATTGACTCTATATCTAGTTTATTAATCTAGACAGATTTTATCAAAATATTTGGACTTTCCTGCAACAGAAATGACCACGGACCTTAATGGAAGCAACAAAGCAAAAAATACAACAACACAAATATACATAAATTGAACATGGCAAGAACGTCACCAACAAGAACACAAAAAAGTTAACCCCTAAACAAACATATAATTTTTTGTTAGTGTCCTCCTAATAATTTCAGGACGAACCACTGGAAGGAAGTCCACAGAGCGCACTGCGACTCAACAAATTATTGTCGGACTTTCTCAGCACACTCAACAGTGAATAACCACACTGTACTTATTTTCAAGGACTCCTCCTTCAAAACCGGGTCTACGCAATTGCGTTTCGGCCATATGTTTTCCTCGGCCTCCTCAGGACAGGGTTAATACAAAGAATGTACACACACTACAAAAAAGAAGTATATACACGTATAAATATACAAATATATACATAAAACTAATCACAAGCATAGTCCTAGCAGTTCGCCATGCCGCCCAACGGGGAGCCTGTAGTCGGTGACCGTCACCAAGGGACCCAGGGGTGAGCCGGGGACTTACATAGGAAAAGATATACAAGGGAAATCTATATGTTCATAACGAAAGGTGCTAAAGTTATAGAGACCACCAGCGTGTCAATCTCTCAGGCTGGCGGAAAAAAAAGTGTGTCACACCACAGACCCAATGCATAGTCCACCATAGCCGTTGGTGCCCACAACCCAAAGATAGCAAGAACCTCGAGGAAACCCACTCTCACTTTCTCTCCCCCATGGCTCTTACTGCGTGTCTCACTGGAGTAAACAAACATATAGTACTTACAGTGGTAGGGTGGTCCGAAGGACGCTCCTACGTGTGGGTCATCCGGGTCCACAGGTACCCAAACGGGTGCCGACCCTATTAACAAGGAATTCAGGGGCTCAACACTCATGGCAGCGCAAATAATGCAAATGAGGGGGATACGATAGGTGGTAATGGGCGCTTACCTTCCTTCAACAGGAAGTCCTCCCTGCTTCCACTGACTGGCAACGACTTGTTTAATAAGCAGGACGATTACTACCTACAAAAGCAAAAAGCCAAAGGCTTTAGGAAACTAAACGGGAGCCTACAGACTACATGAGTCCACATCCAATGGGGCTTACGTGGCTGAACTTACTTTGAAAAAAGTCCGACTAAAAGTCCGGAACAAACAGCCACTCCACTCGGCAATCCTAACGGCGCTGGTCTGCGTGTGGCTACGGGCTGCCCCAGTCCTATTTTCCGGCATCGGACGAGGGTAGTAAACATAAAGGAAGGGTTCCACTGAAGAGTGAAAACGTGTCGGCCATCTTGGCACGGGGGCGTCTAAAATCACCCTCTATCTCAAGGGGGATCAAGGGGAAGGGAGGGGGGGGGGAAAGGGGGGGGCAAAGGGGGGGGAGGAGGGGGGGGAGAAAGGGGGGGGAAGGAAAGGGGGGGGGGGAAAACGCGGAAAGCATCTAACCATTAACGCGGAAAGCATCTAGCCAGAGGGTGCATTACAGCAGGAGCAGTCATCCACCTATGAGGTATAAATCACAGGACAGCATCTAATAGACAAGGGTAAAAGTGCAACCCAGGTATAACACGAGCACCACACTGCCAATGGAAAAAGAATTCCCAAAAAGTCCACAGAGTCTATTACCGGGGACAAGACCGTGTGTGTAATATCAAAGGGTCGATATCCCTCATGGCACCACCACCGCTAACTACACCCCATCGGCAACACAGGCGACCGTTCGGACAACGCTTGATCAGTGCACAATCTATTATTACAACACAAATGAAAGGCATGTTTTAAAAGATGTGTAACGGGAAATGTCATCATGCATTCGCACTAGTCACGACCTTGTAATACAAGGCCCAAAAACCCTCTACTAGGTACAGTATCAAGAGGACGCAAAATATATGGGACAATGGTACTTATATCAACGCCCAGACCTCATCACGGTCATTTAAACCTAATCTGGATGTCTGATAACGTTCGATCATTCGTGCCTCAAGATGATTGAGCTTATTTTGTAATGCTGTTTTAGTGAATGCTTTCACCACCAATAGCACAGTCCAGTACAGGTCATCTTCACTGTGGTTCATATCAATGAAATGTTGTACCATAGGAGCCCCTATGGTACCACATCGTATACGGGATTTATGTTGTGAAATCCTCAACTTTACGACCTGAGTCGTCTGTCCGATGTATGTTTTTTCGCATGGAGATGTGACTGCATAAACCACATTTTTGGTGTTGCAGTTAGAAAAGCTTAACTGTGAATGCACTATTTTATTGATTTCCACACACTTAGAGTTTTTTGTTTGCATGCATACCCCGCAGCCATTGCACCGGAAATGTCCGACGAGGGCTGGAAGGCCCATCATTCCTCTCAGATCAGTGGGTGCCATAGAGGGGCGGGAGGCTTTCACTAGATGATTTCTAAGATTCTTTCCTCTGCGGAACGCAAATAATGGCTTAGAGATATTCAAGTGTTCCACCAATTTGAGGTTTCTTAGAATAATCTGCTTGATCTTATTAGCCTTAGGGTTGAATGTGAGTACACAAACCATTTGCTCATTTTCCTGTTTTGTTTTAGGTACAAGGAGTGTTTCCCTCGGAGTGTACCAAGCTCTCTTTAATGCTCCCTTGACCAATTTCTTTGGGTACCCTCGTGCGGTGAGTTTTTGTTGGAGCATTTGGGCATTTCTAAAATAGTCATCCTAATTAGTGCAATTACGTCGCACTCTCAAAAATTGGCCATAGGGCAAGTTGTCTCTGAGATTTCGTGGATGTCCAGAGGTATAATCTAACAGTGTGTTCCTATCAGTGGGCTTGATGAACAAGTCCACCTCCAGTTTCCCCTCTTTTTCAAAAATCCACACATCCAGGAAATTGATACGTTTATCACTTGATGACATAGTGAATTTTAAATCAGGTGTCCTAGCATTGAGCCAGGAATGGAATTGTGTCAGCTGATCCTGTGTTCCCTTCCATATCATAAACACATCGTCTATGAATCGCACCCACTTCAGGATATGGTCTTTAAATGGGGACAAGGCGTCAAAGATGTGTGACATTTCAAATTGATTCATAACCAAATTAGCAATTTCCGGGGCGAAACAACACCCCATCCCTACGCCTTTAATCTGCAAAAATAAGTCTGTTTTGAACGTGAAGAAATTATTTTTTAAACAAATCCGGGCTAGGGCAACTAAAAATTCAGTGGGAATCTGATGAGGTCGGGGCCGTTGATCAAGAACCACCCGCATGACTATCAAGGCTTCATCTTGTGGTATGTTCGTATATAAACTCTCAATGTCGAAGGAAACCAGCAGCTGCTGAGTTCCTTCGAACATTGAGAGTTCAATTTTGGAAATGAAGTCCATGGTGTCTCTGATATATGCCTGTGTGAGAGGAACAAAGGGCTTAAGAAATACATCTATGTATTTTGCCAACGGCTCCAGCACGGACCCACAGGAGGCAATGATGGGTCTCCCGGGAGGGTGGGAACTGTTTTTGTGTATTTTTGGCAATACATATATATTGGGTATCTTTTGGTCGGTGAAATTAAGATACTCATATTCCTTTTTACAAAGAAAACCCAGGTCCATTGCTTCAGTAGTCAGATGTAATATTTGAGCTTTTAATCTGGCCGTGGGATTCTCTGTAATGAGACGATAATGGTCTCTATTATCCAGTTGGCGCTGGATCTCCGCATCATATTGTTCGCTGTCCCACAATACGATCCCCCCGCCCTTGTCGGCCGGTTTGATGACCGTCAAAGGGTTCAAAGCGAGTTGTTTTAAAGCCACTAGTTCTTGTTTAGAAAAGTTGGATTTGAAACCGATACGTTTGGTATTCAGTTTATCAACTTCCCTCAAGACTTGATCTTCAAACATAAGCACCTCCTCAGGCATAGCCATGCGTTGAGGGCAAAAAGTAGATTTTTTCTTTAGCCCGCTGATATTGATTTCGTCAGTATCATTATACTCCGAAAAAAAGACCCTGAGACGGATCTTTCTGAGGAATTGTGGAACTTCAATTTTAGTTGCAACAGGATCCTGCAACACTGTAGGGACAAAGGATAAGCCTTTTTGCAACACTTTTATTTCTATTTCTGATAAAGAATGTTTCGACAGATTGTAAATTGGCAGAGCGACTCGCTCTGGATAATGCTCTTCCATATCACTCGGGATTACCTCCTGTAAGTTCTGTGTCGGGTCCTGAAGAACCCCTGTTCCTGGTTCTGCTGTGGCGGGGGTTGCCATCCCCTTCTGAAACCCCATCCCCGGTGCCCGCCTCTGTCTAAAAAAGGAGGGGGGGGCTGGGTTCTAGGATACTGATAGTACGGCTGCTGTGGCGGATACGGAGGGTAAGAGTACCCGCTTCCTTGATCTGAATCTGAAGATGAGGATCCTGAGAAGGTCACAAATTTAGTTCGAGACCTTCCTCTGTATTGTAGGTTCAGACTGCTCGGATTATTATTCTTAAAGAAATCTTCTTTCAGGTAGGGGTAAACCCACTCCAGTTTAAAGTTCTTGATGTCTTTCACAACCTTTGATGTTTTTAAATTTACAGTATGCGTTTTGAAATCAGCTAAGGTTCTCTCTATACTTTCTAGCAATGCCTTCGCATCTGGTATTGAGGTGTCTCCTCCAATTTCCTCTTCTAATTGTTTGATTTCTTTTAACTCATCTTCGCTTATTCTTAATGCCGTCTGAATTGACAACACGATCCAGTCGCGTGAGCATTTAGTTCCCACCCCACTAAAGTCCACCAGGTATGCTTTATCGTTAAAGAAGATTACTGGGATATTTTTAACCTGTAATCCTACAGGTATGGTGTTGGATTTAAGGTATTCCAATAAAACTTGGGCATGGAGTTGGGTCCTAGTATTCTTCTTTTTTAGTTGAATAAGGCGTTCCCCTTTGTCAGAATTACAATTCAGATTGCTAGTCCCTGAGGTGTCTCCCCCTAATAATGACGGAATCTGTTTCAGCTTATTAATGTCCTCTTCAGAATAACTGACCATGTATGGTTCAGACATTTCTCTATACACAAACCAATTTTACTTGTACTCCACATAGAAATATTTAAACAAAACGGCAACAATAAATATATACAATCCAAAAAATGATCAACGGTCACTTAGTGCAGGATGATTAACACATTTTTTTATCATGTAACGTATACTGGTATTTTAAATCAAAACCTCACACTTGACGAAGTGTAAAAGACATCTGGCAACCAACAGGGTAATACCCAATTGACCCTTTTAGTACCTGGGTAAGGAACAATAAAGAGCAAGCAACAAAATGGTACAAAAGGAAAAGATAAGAGAATAACTTTGGACAAGAGCACACTAATTGACTCTATATCTAGTTTATTAATCTAGACAGATTTTATCAAAATATTTGGACTTTCCTGCAACAGAAATGACCACGGACCTTAATGGAAGCAACAAAGCAAAAAATACAACAACACAAATATACATAAATTGAACATGTGCAGAACGTCACCAACAAGAACACAAAAAAGTTAACCCCTAAACAAACATATAATTTTTTGTTAGTGTCCTCCTAATAATTTCAGGACGAACCACTGGAAGGAAGTCCACAGAGCGCGCTGCGACTCAACAAATTATTGTCGGACTTTCTCAGCACACTCAACAGTGAATAACCACACTGTACTTATTTTCAAGGACTCCTCCTTCAAAACCGGGTCTACGCAATTGCGTTTCGGCCATATGTTTTCCTCGGCCTCCTCAGGACAGGGTTAATACAAAGAATGTACACACACTACAAAAAAGAAGTATATACACGTATAAATATACAAATATATACATAAAACTAATCACAAGCATAGTCCTAGCAGTTCGCCATGCCGCCCAACGGGGAGCCTGTAGTCGGTGACCGTCACCAAGGGACCCAGGGGTGAGCCTGGGACTTACATAGGAAAAGATATACAAGGGAAATCTATATGTTCATAACGAAAGGTGCTAAAGTTATAGAGACCACCAGCGTGTCAATCTCTCAGGCTGGCGGAAAAAAAGTGTGTCACACCACAGACCCAATGCATAGTCCACCATAGCCGTTGGTGCCCACAACCCAAAGATAGCAAGAACCTCGAGGAAACCCACTCTCACTTTCTCTCCCCCATGGCTCTTACTGCGTGTCTCACTGGAGTAAACAAACATATAGTACTCCCAGTGGTAGGGTGGTCCGAAGGACGCTCCTACGTGTGGGTCATCCGGGTCCACAGGTACCCAAACGGGTGCCGACCCTATTAACAAGGAATTCAGGGGCTCAACACTCATGGCAGCGCAAATAATGCAAATGAGGGGGATACGATAGGTGGTAATGGGCGCTTACCTTCCTTCAACAGGAAGTCCTCCCTGCTTCCACTGACTGGCAACGACTTGTTTAATAAGCAGGACGATTACTACCTACAAAAGCAAAAAGCCAAAGGCTTTAGGAAACTAAACGGGAGCCTACAGACTACATGAGTCCACATCCAATGGGGCTTACGTGGCTGAACTTACTTTGAAAAAAGTCCGACTAAAAGTCCGGAACAAACAGCCACTCCACTCGGCAATCCTAACGGCGCTGGTCTGCGTGTGGCTACGGGCTGCCCCAGTCCTATTTTCCGGCATCGGACGAGGGTAGTAAACATAAAGGAAGGGTTCCACTGAAGAGTGAAAACGTGTCGGCCATCTTGGCACGGGGGCGTCTAAAATCACCCTCTATCTCAAGGGGGATCAAGGGGAAGGGAGGGGGGGGGAGAAGGGGGGGGGAAAGGGGGGGGGGAGGAGGGGGGGGGGAGAAAGGGGGGGGAAGGAAAGGGGGGGGGGAAAAACGCGGAAAGCATCTAACCATTAACGCGGAAAGCATCTAGCCAGAGGGTGCATTACAGCAGGAGCAGTCATCCACCTATGAGGTATAAATCACAGGACAGCATCTAATAGACAAGGGTAAAAGTGCAACCCAGGTATAACACGAGCACCACACTGCCAATGGAAAAAGAATTCCCAAAAAGTCCACAGAGTCTATTACCGGGGACAAGACCGTGTGTGTAATATCAAAGGGTCGATATCCCTCATGGCACCACCACCGCTAACTACACCCCATCGGCAACACAGGCGACCGTTCGGACAACGCTTGATCAGTGCACAATCTATTATTACAACACAAATGAAAGGCATGTTTTAAAAGATGTGTAACGGGAAATGTCATCATGCATTCGCACTAGTCACGACCTTGTAATACAAGGCCCAAAAACCCTCTACTAGGTACAGTATCAAGAGGACGCAAAATATATGGGACAATGGTACTTATATCAACGCCCAGACCTCATCACGGTCATTTAAACCTAATCTGGATGTCTGATAACGTTCGATCATTCGTGCCTCAAGATGATTGAGCTTATTTTGGTGACGGTCACCGACTACAGGCTCCCCGTTGGGCGGCATGGCGAACTGCTAGGACTATGCTTGTGATTAGTTTTATGTATATATTTGTATATTTATACGTGTATATACTTCTTTTTTGTAGTGTGTGTACATTCTTTGTATTAACCCTGTCCTGAGAAGGCCGAGGAAAACATATGGCCGAAACGCAATTGCGTAGACCCGGTTTTGAAGGAGGAGTCCTTGAAAATAAGTACAGTGTGGTTATTCACTGTTGATTGTGCTGAGAAAGTCCGACAATAATTTGTTGAGTCGCAGCGCGCTCTGTGGACTTCCTTCCAGTGGTTCGTCCTGAAATTATTAGGAGGACACTAACAAAAAATTATATGTTTGTTTAGGGGTTAACTTTTTTGTGTTCTTGTTGGTGACGTTCTGCACATGTTCAATTTATGTATATTTGTGTTGTTGTATTTTTTGCTTTGTTGCTTCCATTAAGGTCCGTGGTCATTTCTGTTGCAGGAAAGTCCAAATATTTTGATAAAATCTGTCTAGATTAATAAACTAGATATAGAGTCAATTAGTGTGCTCTTGTCCAAAGTTATTCTCTTATCTTTTCCTTTTGTACCATTTTGTTGCTTGCTCTTGAATGTCCTCCATGGACACACTAAACTGCTCACACAGATGGTGTCGTTCATGGAGGGCATGTCAGCAACGATGTCTGACCAACGCAGGATTCTGCGGTCCATGGACTCTTCCCTGACGGCAGCAGTTACTCTTCTGCAGTGCTCCGTCCCCCCCCTACCCCAGACCCATCCACACTTCCCTCTACCATGCCTGTCCAACTTACACCCAGACAGTCACGGGCATGCACCCCGCCAGACACAGCCAGCACACCCCCAAGTAAGCCAAAGCGCACACCTCCTGGCATGCACACTCAGGGGGATGTAGGCACACCCACAGGGTCTGGGGACAGACGACATACACGCAGCCACAGTCGCAGTCCGCAGTCCTCACAACCCTGTCCCTCCAAAACCACTCCCCTTGGCCCCCCTGCCAAATGCTCACCCAAGCAGCTCTTTATGGGTGGGCTGGACCTCGCTCCCACTGAGCCACCACCCCACAAGCGGGCGAGGAAGTCCCCGGGCACGGGAGTTGAGTCCCGCACCATGTCAACCCCCTCCCCAAGAGCGCTGCACCCCATCCCTCACCCACCACACCCTCCGTTGACCCTGGGGAATCCTCAGGTGCAGGGGTTAGGCTGGACGTCCTAGCAGCAGTGTGCCGCGCCAAGCTCACCTCCACCTTCGGTGCTGCCCCACCCCCTGTGGTGGAGACGTCCACCCCTGCACCCACCATACCTACCCCTCCCCCTCCTGTCCCTGCGGTGCCTGGTACTGCCACAGATGATGCCCCCCCGGTCGACAAACCTTGAGGTTCCTTTGTGCAGGCAAGCTAGGGGTAGACGCGGTCCCCTACGTCCCCCCTTGGAGTTGAAATATGGACTGGCCATTGGCCTCTGTACATAGTCAATTTTTTTTTTGGGTGCTGAATAAAGCCTTTTGTTTTACTTTCAACACTATTGCATTTCAGATACTTGATGTTGGTGATGAGGCTCCTGGAGTTGGTGTTCTGGTAATGTGTTAGGGTTCTGAGAAATGTTTTTGTATGATGGTCATGAGGTGGACCATGGTATCTGTGTGCCATCACAATGTGTCTGCAAAGAGTCATTGGTATTGTGTGTTCATTTTTTTTTTAGACATTGTCCCAAGGAGTGTTCCTTCCTCTGTGGCACCTGACATCTTCCCTGCAAACAGTTGCACTATTCTTGTGCTGACCTGTGTCAACATTTCCTTTGTTGGTGACGGATCCCTTCAACAATGGCCATGCCTGCTCACCGATGTCTCCTGCTGAATCGTCTGTGCCATCCTTGCTAGTCACTGTACTTGTGTTTTGAGTATGTAGGAATGCCTTCAGGGACAATTCCCCCTTTTCAGCACTATGCATGTGTGTAATCACGGCCTACCACACAAATGGTACTTGTTATGCAGGGTATTTGGGCACCTGACTCACAATTTTGGGCATTGTATCTAGGGAAATTCCACCCTATTCCTTCCATGAGAGACAACATCTTGGTGGCTGGACCAGCACCTGGACATTCCTATCACTCCTGGGATGTGCGTGACAGTGTGTGTTCCCTTTGGCTATCTTAGTTTTGTAGGCAGTTACATGACTATACAGTCTTGTGGCATGATATCAGGGTGTGTATTGTGCGGCATCCGCCATGGGTGGGTATGCATGTGTTATATGTCCTCACACCCACATGTGGTGTGTCATGCAGTGTGTGAAAGACATCCATCCTCCTGGGAGTGGGACACTGCTGTCAGTGATGTGTTGTTATAGCACTATCATCATAGTCCAAAGTTAGGGATGCGTCCATACCACCATGTAGGAGTGGCCAGCTGATAATGATGTACACCCCCCATGTCTCTGTCCACTGCTGGGAGTCCTCTGCACCCACCCCTCTTATTGCAGGCCACTGCTGGGAGTCCTCTGCACCCACCCCCATATCTCTGTCCACTGCTGGGAGTCCTCTGCACCCACCCCCATGTCTCTGTTCACTGCTGGGAGTCCTCTGCACCCATCCCTCATATTACAGGCCACTGCTGGGAGTCCTCTTCACCCACCCCATATCTCTGTCCACTGCTTGGAGTCCTCTGCACCCACCCCCATGTCTCTGTCCACTGCTGGGAGTCCTCTGCACCCACCCCCATGTCTCTGTCCACTGCTGGGAGTCCTCTGCACCCACCCCTCATATTGCAGGCCACTGCTGGTAGTCATATGCACCCACCCCCATATCTCTGTCCACTGCTCTGAGTCCTCTGCAACCACCCCCATATGTCTGGACACTGCTGGTATTCATCTGTACCCACCCCTATATGTGTGGCCACTGCTGGTATTGATCTGCAGCCACCCCATATGGCTGGCCACTGCTGGGAATCCTCTGCACCCACCCACCCACCCCCTTTGAGCAGTACACTGCTGGCCTGGACCTACACACACACCAATATTAAGGTAACATGCAGGGCCAGTCCGTAAGCCCACATTCCTGGCGTGTGTACGCCTCGTATCCCAAATGTACTGGTGCCGTAGGAGTACGTGTGTGTGTGTATACGAGCCGTATCACTGTTCTACTGGTGCCGTAGGAGTACGTGTGCAACGCACCGTACCCACGCATTCATTGCATGTGTACGGTCCGTATCACTGTTCTACTGGTGCCGTAGGAGTACGTGTGCAACGCACCGTACCCACACATTCATTGCGTGTGTATGGTCCGTATAACTGTTCTACTGGTGCCGTAGGGGTATGTGTGCAACGCACCGTACCCACGCATTCATTGCGTGTGTACGGTCCGTATCACTGTCCTACTGGTGCCATAGGGGTACGTGTGCAATGCACCGTACCCACGCATTCATTGCGTGTGTACGGTCCGTATCACTGTTCTACTGGTGCCGTAGGGGTACGTGTGCAACGCACCGTACCCACGCATTCATTGCGTGTGTACGGTCTGTATCACTGTTCTACTGGTGCCGTAGGGGTACGTGTGCAACGCACCGTACCCACGTATTCATTGTGTGTGTACGGTCCGTATCACTGTTCTACTGGTGCCGTAGGGGTACGTGTGAAACGCACCGTACTCAAGCATTCATTGCGTGTGTACAGTCCGTATCACTGTTCTACTGGTGCCGTAGGGGTACGTGTGAAACGCACCGTACCCACGCATTCATTGCATGTGTATGGTCCGTATCACTATTCTATGGTGCCGTAGGGGTACGTGTGCAATGCGCCGTACCCACACATTCATTGCGTGTGTACGGTTCGTATCACTGTTCTACTGGTGCCGTAGGGGTACGTGTGAAACGCACCGTACACGTCCACTTCCGTTGTTGCGGTATGCAGGGGTTGCTGGACACACCTCCCCAAGTGACCAGACCCTGGTGGTAATGTATGGGCTCCATATTATAGGTTTTGTTTTGGGTATGGGGTACGTTTCCTGCCCCTCACCCCCACCCTGGCCCCTGCGTGTTGTTCTCACCTTCTGCGGCATGTGCGTCGGGTCCGGTGCACCAGGTCGTAGGCTAAGAGGACCAGGATGACACGTACGATGGGGTTCATGGCGTGTACGTCGCGTACCGGGGCTGCGTTGCGTAGCGGTTCGTGTAGGACTTTCCTTTTCCGGCTGTGTTTGGCTCCCGTGAGAAAAGAGCCGTACGGAGTGCCGTAGGGACAAATCGTACTTGCTGGGCCGGAAACCGCTGCTTAAATACGTCCGGACGTCGCGTACAAGCTGTTCCGGATCAGAATCGTTGTTTTTTTTTCCCGTATGATCATCTGTACGATTCGTACGGAAAAAGGCTTTCAGTACGAATCGTACTTCCTAGGTTGTAAGAAAAGTTTACCGGGTACGAGTCGTACGGAGAAAACGCTCCGTACAACGATTCGTACAGCCTTTTTCCAGGATCGGAATCGGCCCCTTAGTTGTTCTTCCAAGTTTCCTAACTGTATTACATCTTCTTGAGCTTGATATATTGCTGTTTCCACCTCATTCATGGCAGTTGCTGCTTCATTTTCAACAATTGGTTGTCCAAGTGTATCTTGACTCAGTGCAGCAGAACTTTGACTGTCTTGAGAACTGTCTCTAGCAATCTCAGCTGCAATTGTAGCTTCTTAATCAATTTCATCATTCAACATTTTCACATAATTTGCAAAAGCACTGCATTGTATGCTATCTTTACAAGCATTAAATGAATCTTCACAGCTCTGAAAATCTCCAAGTAATTCCAGTTCTAAACGCCATGGTTTGAACATTTGCAAAAGGGCTAAACAGTAAAATTCCCTTTTATCAGTAGAGTCGCAACTCAGTTTCCTGTGATTAATTAAATTTCCTTTCCTTTGTTTCACCAGGCATCCTTCAGAACCAATCACTGCATATTTTCCATTATTGATGTTCTCTGTAGTATTCCGTTTAAAAGTGTAGTTTTGCAGCACTTCATAGAGACAAATGTTCTCAAGATGATGACTTTTGTTTGGGTAATATGTGTCCAACATAATCATTTTCAAAATATCTGTACTTTCTGGTTCTTTTTCTGCTAAATATTCAATTTCTTGAACAGATTTCAGTACCCGATTTCGCATTCCTGAAAGACCTAGACTCACCCAAATGGTTCTTCTACTTTTGGAATATAGACTTGCAGATGATAACCGATCTGAACATTCATATGCTCCAATTTCACGATGCGATAACATCTTCAAACTGAAACTGTATAATTTTTTACTTAGAGTCTTCTCATGAGAAATCTCTTCCCACATTTCTTTCAATTCCGTCTTTTCTGATTTAGTAATGTAGGACGTTACATATCGTGCAACAGCAATGGAATTGTCCGCAACATACTGAATATCCATGTTAGCATTCCACATGGATAAAATAACTGGATGGTAGTCATTTATGTATTTTGATTCTTCACTTCTTCTTAAGTTGTAGGTATTTTTCTGAGACTTTCTTGTAATGGTATGTCGCATAGCTGACATAAAACTGTTCACTCTTCCTTTGGATAATACAGGACGTGGAAATCCAAAACGACATTTGGTATAGAACTTATCCTTTGACTTGTACTTTCATCAACAGTATTTTCCACATCGATGGCTTTGGAATCGTAAGACTTGTTGTTTTAAGTTTTTATGTTCTCTGCTATTGGGTACAGCACATGTGGCATAATCTTCAATGAAAGACAAAATAGTTGCATCTGAATCTGTTCCAAATTTGGGGGCGTCCTTGATCCATAACAACATATGTATATGAGGAGCACCTCTTGTTTGATACTCCTTTCTCGAAAAGAAATCCACAACTTCTCCAAGAGGAGGATTCTTTTTATTGCAGATGAAAGACATCATAGCTTCAAATCTATGATTGAAATATATGTATACATTAACAGGATCCAATGAGCACAATTCTCCAGGCAGTAAGTATACTTTATTTAGATATAAAAATATCCTTAAAAGAACACCTCAAAGTTACACAGCAATACATTTTAAAAACAGAACCTTAGCATAAAAGCAGTAGTTGATAGAAACTTCAAATTACAATAAAAAACTTCACCGATATATCAATGGAATAAGGACTTAGTGTGCAAAATGCAATGACCAGTATAACGTTTAAAGTGCATTTGAATTCAAGTGTTTGACAAAGACCGTAAATACAGTCCAATGGACCATAAAATGACAGCCAATTGTGCAAAGCAACAGTCAGATAAAAAAGTGTTAGCAGCATTTGAGAAATCACAAAATAAAATGAAATAGCTCTTAAAAAAGCATAAAAACAAACCAACCCGTTACTGCTTAAGAGAGCGGTAAGCATGTCGTAAAAGAATTGTAAAAGCAATATTTAAACCTGTGTTTTCTGGCATTAATGCTGCAATAATTGCTTGTCTGCACGTTCGGATTCCCAGCCTGTTCCACTCAGTTTTCAGTTTACGTCTACGTTGTGACATAAAAGATGGACAAAGACAAACTATATGCTCCATGGTTTCGGGAGACATGCCGCACCCTCTGCAGATTACGTCCTCTGACAGACGGCGCCAGACGGGCAGATCTTTTAGAAATTGCCAATCGCCCAGTCTGGCAGCCATAAAGCTGATTCTTAGGTGCAAGGAGTAAGTGCAAGATAAATAAGATGCGGGGGATAACCGACCATATGAAGACATTGTTGCCCAAGCATGTCTGCGTTTGGCAAATTGGGCTTTATCAATTCTCCAGGTGTCTTGTATAAAAAAAAATTTATATTGGAATTTGCCTCGAAGAAATTCAAGTAAATCATCCCAAGCATACACAGCACAGTTTAGTGTAACAAACAATGTAGGAGTTCCCAAGTTCCGTAGCATACATTTCAGTTCTCCATGACGACGGTACCAATATTCATTAGTCCCACGCTGACATGCCATCAGATTAATCAACTGAGATTCTAAATGATCATCTCTCTGATGCACTTTATCCATAAAATCCTTTGCAGTTACATTTTGCAGATGCATTCCAGTTTTTATAATGTGATTTACTGCATATGAAAGTACAGATAAGTCACTTTCAAACAGAAGATGAAACACATAAGGGATACATTGTCGAAATCTTGGATCTTCTGCGTATAATCTTGTTGTCTGATATTCAGATGCAGGAATCTGCACAGGATGTTCATCATATCGTCCACCTTTTCCTGTTGGAAGCAACGAGCTTCCAAACTCTCTTCCCATACACTCATGGGACTTCCTGTTGCTTTTTTCATTTGGAACAACTCAATCGTATTCCCCATCACCTCTTTGGAATGAAGTGGATGTACACTGTAATGTTCGTAGATTTCTTCACATCTGGACATGTCCACTTTTTCAATTTGTCCACTTAATGTTTCAGTATCTTCTGCTAAATCTATTTCTTCTTCTCCTTCAAACACATTTCTATAGTACTCATTATTTTTTAACAGATACAATGATGCCTTTTGCACTTTTCTAACATCCACTAACTCTTGCCAGATTTTCTTATTCTTAGTAGGAACACCATTAACTAGAATGACTAGTGACTCATTTTCTGCATGGTCTACACCAATTGTTTCAATATTTTTCCTTAAATCTAACGGTAAATACACAACTCTTCCTTTCAATCCTATTTGCAACTCTGATGGAGGTAATTTACCTGTTTTAGGCTCCATACGAACAATAGCCTGAAACGGGTGAACACATTGAATGAGAATAGACTCATACATATTTCAATCTATCAGCTCTGGAGGAATAGCAACCAACTCTAGATTATTATGAACAGCTCTAGCAGGCATTTTATTCTCATCTAATTTGTTATAACAATATTTGCAAATACGCTGCTCAGATCCCAAATCTAAACAATCCTCTACCAACAAATAAGTTGCAAATTCCATCCACTTATCATTATCTTCTATTTCACTTTTTAAATACAGATTGACACCCCTAGTCTGATTTTTATAGTGAGTTTGCCGACAACAAATACAAGAAACATTTGGTCTTTCACCTGAAAGTACTTTAAACTATGTGATTTCATCCTCAAAATTTTTTGTAATTAAGGGTTCTACATTGTCTTCAACATTTTGTTCTACTAATGTGTCAGTTTCTGCACTCTCTTGCTGAGGACCATAGTAACAAAACTCAATATCATCACAAACCTTCTTCACATCTGATACTGAGCCACACAAAAGAGCACTGTTCAACTCATTTAACTTTAGTGCTGGACTTTTCGCATAATACAATCTTCTCACTAACTTCCGCATTTGAGTATGATGTACTGCCAGCATCCTGAAATGGTGAAAACCACTTTCACAAACTTTCCTAGAAAGACAAGCCAGAGAATGACCTTGCAAACCAGTATTTTTTCTCACTCTGCAAGGGTCTAGTCCTTGCAACACCTTAATCCTTTGTTTAACACTTTTTTTACTATATGCTCGTAAAAAACTACATAATTTATCAATAGATTCCTGTCGTTCACTACAAATACTACTGCAATCCCACGTATATACAGGATGTTTAGGACATCTCCCTAGAACTTCATCAGCTATCACTTCTTCTGCATTTCTTTCAACCATTTTCTCTTTCTCAATTGGACAAAAATCTCTAACTTCATAACCTCTACCACTGGTGTCAACTGCAAACAGTAATTTTTTGCTCTGTAAATAACTCTCTTCATTAAAGAAAGGCTCTGAACTGGAACTGTGTTTCCATTCTCCCCAAAAAACTTCACAACATTTTTTTCTATTAATTATTCTTTTCCTCCTACTTTTGGCCTTCAAGAAATGGATTGGTTTATCTAGTGATTGAATTCTGTTTAATACTAAAATGAATAGTTTCCTTTTTACTTCAAAAGCCTTTTCAATAATGTTTTCAATATGCTTCTTCTTTTTATAAAATAGAGCTCTCTTTTTTTATTTCTTCACATCTTTCAGCAAATTATGTACTATTCTCTTGTAAAATATTTTTTTGCGTAATTCCTTATACTGATTTTGTCTTCTTTTAGCATACTTTGTCTCCTTTGACTGAACATTTGTTTTTTTGCTTTTCCTCTTATTTTGAATTTTTTTTCTAGTTGAAACATTCTCAGTGGTTTCAGCATTCTGTACATTCTGTTTGCTCCTACAAACATTTTTAATAAATTGCTTTGTGATCTTACTAGAAGATTTTTTCTTTTTAGCCACATTATCTTGTACATTCAATACTTGTGGTTGATGTTTCTTCAAGCAATTCTCCTGTCTCTGTTCTAATCTTTTTCTTTTTTTCTGGCATGATTTCTCTATTTTAACGTTGGAAAACAGTATCTGTAAAAAAGAATCACAAATAAAAGTATATTGATAACTTTCAAATTTATACTATTCTATTACTGTAGAAACACATTTTAGATAAAAACCGACTAAGAAACTATAGCACTGAAGCACAAGTGTGGCGATGGTTAAAACACTACATGCATAGTGCATACTACTTTTAAGCAGTTCATGCCCTAAAGCCTACCTCACTAAAAGACTACATGCTAACTAACTGAATGATTACAATACTATAAGGAGACACACTGGGTGAGTGACAGGGTGTTTCCTAGAAGTGTATGAATACTGACATGGATATTGATGGTGTGAAAGACAAGTGTGATTAGAGACTTACATGCATAGTGGACACATGTTTGGATCCATCCATATGTTAAGGCCTGTCTCACTCCAATAGTACTTGGATACTGACTAAATGATTAGAGTACTGCAAGGAGAGTGCCTGGGTGAATTTATAAGTGTTCGGGTTTTGGCACAGTGAATGGATTAGTACATGGTGCTGAATGGGTCACTGGAGGAGTGCAAGGGGAGTGATAGGGTGTTTGCTGCAGTGTATGGATATTGAGTGGGGAATTGAAGGTGTGAAAGACAAGTGTGTAGGTGGTTAGAGGACTGCATGCATACTGGATAGGCGTTTGAAGCAATTCATGTGCTAAGGCCTGGCTCACTGCATGAGCACTTGGGTACTGACTGAATGATTAAAGTATTGCAAGGAGAGTGCCTGGGTGAATTTATAAGTGGTTGGCTTTCGGTGCAGGGAATGGATTAGTACATGGTGCTGAATGGGTCACTGGAGAAGTATAAGGAGAGTGACAGAGTGTTTGCGGGAACTGTATGAATACTGTCTGGGATATTGAAGGTGTGAAAGACAAGTATGTAGGTGGCTAGAGACCTACATCCATAATGGATAGACGTTTGAAACAGTCCACAGAGTAACACTTGGATCACTGCAAAACTATCTGAGTACTGACTGAATCATTAGAGTACTAAAAAAAGAGTGACTCGGTGAATCTTTTTAAGATTTTGGATTCTAGTGCAGTGAATAGGTTAGTACTTACTGCCAAATGAGTCAGTGGAGGTGTGCAATTTGAGTTTATAGATACTGACAGAGAAATTGAAGGTCTGAAAGGCAATTGTGTTGGTAGTTAGAGGCCTCCATGCATACTGGAAACACGTTTGAATCAATCCATGTGCTAAGGCCTGCCTCACTGCATTAGTACTTAGGTACTGACTGAATGATTAGACTATTGCAAGAAGCGTACCTGGATGAATTTACAAGTGTTTCAGTTTTGGCGCAGTGAATGCATTACTACTTGGTGCTGAATAAGTCACTGGAACACTGCAAGGGGAGTGACAGGATGTTTGCTGAAAGTACATGGATACTGACTGGGGAATTGAAGCTGTTAAAGACAAGTGTATAGTGTGTTAGAAGACTGCATGCATACTGCATAGACATTTGTAGCCCTCTATGTGGTAATGCATGGTTCACTACATGAGTACCTGGAAACTGACTGAATCATTAGACTACTGCTAGGAGAGTGCCTGGGTAAAACTTTTAAGTTTTTCAGTTTTGGCGCAGTAAAAAGATTAGTACATGGTACTGGATCAGTCACTGGATGAGTGCAAGATGAGTGACAGGATGTTTATTGAAGTATATAGATACTGACTAGTTAATTAAAGAAGTGAAAGACAAGTGTGTAGGTGACTAGAGGCCTGTATGCATACTGGATAGGGGTTTGAAGCAGTCCATGTTGTAAGGCCTGGCTCGCTGCATGAGTACTTGGATACTGACTGAATAATGAGAGTACTGCAAAGAGAGTGCCTGAGTGAATTTATAAGTGTTTGGGTTTTGGCAAAGGGAATGGTTTAGTATATGCTGCTGAATGGTTCACTAGAGGAGTACATGTGGAGTGACAGGGTTTTGCTTGAAGTGTATGGATACTGACTGTGGAATTAAAGGTGTGAAAGAGAACTGTGTAGATGGTTAGAGAACTGCATGGATAGTGGATAAGCATTTGAATCAATGCATGTGCTAAGGCCTGCCTCACTCTGTTACTACTTGAATATTAACTGAATGTTTACAGTATTGCAAGGACAGTCCCTGGGTGAAAACATAAGCAATGACTGCCTTCTAATTCTACCACAACTTGAGAACAGGAAAGTTTTTAATCAGTTATGCGTATTCAAACATATGAAGTGCCCAAATGCTTCCCTCACAGTGGTTCCCAAATGCACACAGACTCACAGTGTGATTCCAGACGAGCAACACTATCCCTAGGAGTTTGCCAAAACTCATTCACTGCTGTGGAAGGGGTAAGGGGACTGCACACAATCTACATATTTTAGTACTGCACTTTACTGTCAATGCCTGACTCATTTTATCAATGCATAAGCAATGACTGGCTTCTAATGCTACTAAAACTTGACAACATGACAGGTTTTAAAACAGTTGTCTGTCAGCAAATACACGATGTTACCAAATCCTTCTCTCACAATCCTTACCCAAATGCACACAGACTCACAGTGTGATTTTAGGCAAGCAACACTATCCTAGAAGTTTACCAAAACTCATTCTCTAGTCTAGAAGGGGTAAGAGTACTGCACACAATCTACATATTTAAGTACTGCACTTTAGTGTCAAAGCCTGACTTATTTTATCAATGCATAAGCAATGAATGGCCTCTAATGCTACTAAAACTTGACAACATGACAGGTTTAAAAACAATTGTCTGTCAGCAAATACATAATTTTACCAAATGCTCCTCTCACAGTGGTTCCCAAATGCACACAGACTCACAGTGTGATTCCAGACAAGCAACATTATCCCTAGGAGTTTACCAAAACTCATTCACTACTGTGCAAGGGGTAAGGGGACTGCACACAATCTACATATTTCAGTACTGCACTTTATTGTCAAAGCCTGACTCATCGTGGCGCCGCGGCCAGGGTGACTGACTCCGGAATCTGGGGATCACGGTTCGATCCCCGGCGCCAGAGGCAGATTAGTTCAGCACCATGTGACTGTGGACAATAGCTTGCTTAATCTTCCCGACGGCCCCCAGCGCCTAGAGACCCTTATGGGTGATTGTTCGCGCTTTACAAATGTGGATTATTATTATAAGCAAAGACTGGCATCTAATGCTACTAAAACTTGACAACATGACAGGTTTTAAAACAGTTATCTGTCAGCAAATGCACAATGTTACCAAATGCTTCTCTCACAATCCTTACCCGAAAGGAACACAGACTCACAGTGTGATTGTAGACAAGCAACACTATCCTAGGAGTTTACCAAAACTCATTCACTAGTCTGGTCTGGTAACGGTACTGTACACAATCTACATATTAAAGTACTGCACTTTAGTGTGAAACCTGACTCATTTTATCAATCCATAAGCCAAGACTGGCTTCTAATGCTACTAAAATGTGACAAAATGAGAGGTTTTAAAACAGTTTTCTGTCAGCAAATACATGATGTTACCAAATGTTTCTCTCACAGTGGTTCCCAAATGCACACAGACTCACAGTGTGATTCTAGAGAAGCAACACTATCTCTAGGAGTTTAACAAAACTTTTAGATTTATTTTATTAGTTAATATATTTAATATTTTATATATATATTATCTACTGGCGGTCGCCAGTAGATAGTTATAGTTAGGACCGAGTTCCCATAGGAAATCTGAAAATTCTATTTTGAATAACTTTGGCGCCGGTTGACTTATCTTCGTGAAATTTTCAAAACTAATGGGGCGCTCCCCTCAGCTCCTACCCTGAAAGTCTCGGGGTGAATTGTCAAGCGGGGGCTGAGAAAAAAGGGGGGTCCCAAAATGCGTTTCCCCCATGCATTTTCCCATAGGACTTTTAGTCGAAGGTACAGCCCGAACGGCTGAACAGAATTACTTGAAATTTGTCCTCAGGTCAGGCATGTGCCTTTTGCTTAAATCGTGTAAATCCGTTCAGTAGTTCCTGAGAAAATCAAAAGTAAAATCACATATATATCTGGGCGGAGCCTAACCACACATCTCATCGTGAGATCTGATTGGCTGTCAGCACTTCATCCAAGAAGTGTTGGCAGCCATCTTGGGACCAATATACATGATAGCACCTCATTAAAAAGCATTGCAGTTAATAGAAGGTTTTAAGACTTTAGTTACATTATAAATCATTTGTTGATGGTACCATACTCATTTTAGGAATTGTGGTGTGTTCTAAGGTGATTTTACCATGTGAAAAAGCCTTCTGCTGTGATATCATGAATCATTTGTGAGAGAAAACTATTTTCTCATGCTTTTCCCACAGAGGTTTGGAAGGTGATCTATAAGCTAACTGAGAGCATATTTTCTGTAAATTCACATTATCTTTCTCAGTCATGTGAGAATGAAGTCTGACATTCTCAGTAAAACATGTACATCCAACAAGGGCAGAGACTGTCAGTTGATGCCTTTGTGTTCTACTGCAGCGTCCCAGAGTGTTCTAAAGAACAACTAGAGCGCTAACAGTCCTACTTATGACAAATGTATGGCACACCTGAAGCCATCTTGGTTGGAATAAAGCGGTAATTCTTAAAACATTTAATTTAAAAAGTAACAAAATGAGGGGGTTCATTTTGCCATAGAAAGTATGATTAGTGCTGCAGAAAGAAAAATTAGGGCACATTTTGAGTGACTTCTCAAATCCTCTTCTATTTCATTAAAAAATTCTGACATGCAGACTGAAACATGCACTTTCAATACCAGCAGCAGACTTCCCTGGTGAGCAGTGACTTTACTACAGTGATCTAATAAGCAACTAGAGTGCTAACATTCTGAATTTATCGCAAATTTGTGACACATCTGAATGCCTTCTTGATGGAATCAAAGTAAAAAACTGAAAGTATTTCCTACTGAGGAGACTGTAGTAAATGAGGAAATTAGGAAACATCATAACAAATAAGTCTCCCAAAATGGCCACCAGAGACAAAAGAGCCCAAATGTAGCCCAAATATCACCCAGATGTAGCCCAAGTATAGCCCAATGACAGAATGTCCCAGAGTGTTCTAACGAACAACTAGAGCGCTAACAGTCTTACTTATGACAAAAGTATGGCACACCTGAAGCCATCTTGAATGGAATAAAGTGGTAAAACTTAAAACATTTAATTTACAAAGGAACACAATGAGGGGATTCATTTTGCCATAGAAATTATGATTAGTGCAGCAGAAAGAAAAATTAGGGCACATTTTGACTTCTCAAATCCTCTTCTATGTCATAAAAAAATTCTGACATGCAGACTGAAACATGCACTTTGAATACCAGCAGCAGACTTCCCCGGTGAGCAGTAGCTTCACTACAGTGATCTAATGAGCAACTAGAGTGCTAACATTCAGAATTTATGGCAAATGTGTGACACATCTGAATGCCTTCTTGATGGAACCAAGTAAAAAACTGAAAGTATTTCCTACTGAGGAGACTGCAGTAAATGAGGAAATTAGGAAACTTCATAACAAATAAATCTCCCAAGATGGCCACCAGAGACAAAAGAGCCCAAATGTAGCCCAAATATCACCCAGATGTAGCCCAAGTATAGTCCAATGACAGAATGTCCCAGAGTGTTCTAACGAACAACTAGAGCGCTAACAGTCTTACTTATGACAAAAGTATGGCACACCTGAAGCCATCTTGATTGGAATAAAGTGGTAACACTTAAAACATTTAATTTACAAAGGAACAAAATGAGGGGGTTCATTTTGCCATAGAAATTATGATTAGTTCTGCAGAAAGAAAAATTAGGGCACATTTTGACTTCTCAAATCCTCTTCTATTTCATAAACAAATTCTGACATGCAGACTGAAACATGCACTTTGAATACCAGCAGCAGACTTCCCTGGTGAGCAGTAGTTTTACTACAGTGATGTAATGAGCAACTAGAGTGCTAACATTCAGAATTTATGGCAAATGTGTGACACATCTGAATGCCTTCTTGATGGAACCAAAATAAAAAACTGAAAGTATTCCCACTGAGGAGACTGCAGTAAATGAGGAAATTAGGAAACTTCATAACAAATAAATCTCCCAAGATGGCCACCAGAGACAAAAGAGCCCAAATGTAGCCCAGATATCACCCAGATGTAGCCCAAGTATAACCTAATGACAGAATGTCCCAGAGTGTTCTTAAGAACAACTAGAGCGCTTACTGTCTTACTTATGACAAAAGTATGGCACACCTGAAGCCATCTTGATTGGAATAAACTGGTATCACTTAAAACATTAAATTTAAAAAGGAACACAATGAGGGGGTTCATTTTGCCATAGAAATTATGATTAGTGCTGAAGAAAGAAAAAATAGGGCACATTTTGAGTGACTTCTCAAATCCTCTTCTATTTCATTAAAAAATTCTGATATGCAGACTGAAACATGCACTTTTAATACCAGCAGCAGACTTCCGTGGTGAGCAGTAGCTTTACCACAGTGATCTAATGAGCAACTAGAGTGCTAACATTCAGAATTTATGGCAAATGTGTGACATATCTGAATACCTTCTTGATGGAATAAAAGTAAAAAACTGAAAGCATTTCCTACTGAGGAGACTGCAGTAAATGAGGAAATTAGGAAACTTCATAACAAATAAATCTCCCATGATGGCCACCAGACACAAAAGAGCCTAAATGCTGCACAAATATCACCCAGACGTAGCCCACATGTAGCCCAATGACAGAAGTGTGCAAAACACTTATTTTTTGTGCATTTGCAGTTTTATATAGTGCAGACTTGTCAGGTATTGGAGTGCTTTACATGAGCATTGGTTACATCACACAAGATCAATTTCATTTTGGTTGTAGACATGGGGAGATTTGAGTGATTTGACCACAATCACAGAATGTTGAGCTGAAGCAGAAACTCCAACCTGGTTCCCCAGTTGCAAAGTCTGCAGCTCTGGAAGTAACACCACATCCTCTCGCCAAGGTGCAACATTTAATCAAGTGGTCAACTGGATAAAAAAACATAAAGATTACAAATAATTTAAAAGTTCTTTGTCGCTATTTGAAAACTCAGAAAATATGTCCTCATTTTAGTTTTTTAGAGCACTAACCATAATTTTGATGCAAATAAGACCCTCTCATATATGTAATTTCTAAAGGAAATACTCTAGGTATTACAGTTTTGATTACATCAAGATGACTTCAGGCGTTCCACACTTTTGTAATAAATATAGAATGTTAGCAATCTAGTTGTTCATTGGGATACTGTTGAGAGGCAGAGGCCAGGGGCAAGGACTCTGAAAATTGAAGGCAGGTAGGAGAGTGCAGAAGCAACAATTTGACCACACTGGGCAGGCAGGAAGGGTAGTGGCAGCACAACAGACTATGGAGGGCAGTGGAAAGGGGGGCAGGGGCAACAAACCAACAATACAGGACTGGCAAGAGAGGCTGTGGCAATATATTAGACCATTGTGGGCAGAAGGAAGAGGCAGTGGTAGTACAACCATACATGCCAACAGACCCGTTTCAGCCAGGAAATGTCCAATGTTTTTAAGCTCAAATGGGCTTTATTTGATCTGTCTCCTGTCTACAATCTCCTCTTTTTCAATGTAACTCAAAGGGGAAAATCAATACCCCAGTTTTTTTTCAAAATCTCCCTCTTACCAAGTTCAAAATGTTCGCAAGTATGGTACATTGAATCATGGTAGGCAGGAGGAATTGGGGTAGGGACATGGACTCGGATAACAGAGGACAGGAGGGACATGGAGAGGTGCACCAAACTGAACCTACAGGGCAGGCATCAGGGTTTGCAGCAGCACAATACACCACACAGCGCATGCGGGACGGGAGTGCAGCACAACAATCCATAGAAAGCAATAGGGAGGGGACAGGACCATGCACATGGACAACAGAGAACAGATGGGAAAGAGGCAATGGTAGCTAGCTGACCATAATGGACAGACAGGAGAGAAAGCTGCAGCATAATAGACCATAAAGGTCAGGAGGGACGGATCAGGGGCATTACAATGGAACAGACAAGCCAGGAGAGAGGGAATAGGGGGTCTGCACATGGAAACAGAGGGCTGGGGGCAAGATGGCAGGGCAGGAGCAGCAAGATGACCATTGAGGTCAGGCAGGATGGGCACTAGAAACAAGACACACCATAGAGAGCAACAATGAGACTATGGTGGCATACACACAGACCATGGAGGGAAGGTGGGAGGGGATCAGGGGCAGCTAGCTGACCACACAGGGAAGGTGGGAGGGGCCATGGCAGCACAGAAGACCATGCATGGCAAGCGGGAGGGTTAGTGGCAGCACAATGGCTATGATGGGCAAGAAGGAGGGTGCAGGGGCATGCACAAAGGACCATGGAGGATAGAAGGGAGGGTCAGGACCTGGGCACAGACAAGAGAGTTCAGGGGAAGGGGCCTCACAACAGACCGCGCGGGGCAGGCAGGAGGAGCAGTTGCAGCACAACAGATCAGGGAGGGCAGAAGGGTGTGGCAGTAAAATGGACCATGGAGGACAGGAGGAAGGGGATAGGGGCATGGCATGTGGACAGGCAGGGTGGAGGTGGCAGGGACAGGTTACAGTCATCTGACAATGCTAGGCAGGTGGGAGGGGAGTGGCAGCTCAACAGAACACTCAGAGTAGATAGGAGTGGCAGGTCGATGGAACATAGTGGGCAAAAAGGATGGAGCAGGGGAATGCACAAAGACATCGGAGGGCAGGGGGAAGGAGAATTGGGGCAGCAAGCTAAGCACAGAGGCTAAGCAGGAGGTCAATGATGGGCCATATAATTGGGCAATGGAGGGCAGGAGGAGTGGACTGGTACATCATGCTAAATGGAGGGCAGTGGCAGCACATCAGACCATGCATGGCAGGAGGGAGGAGGCTAGTCCATGGATTCAGACAACAGAGGATAGGGAGGAGGTGGATGGGGCAGCAAGCTAACTGTTCAGAGAAGGTGGGTATTAGGAACTTTATTGTTTTTAAGATGTGTGTCTGTGCAAACTACTTAAAATATGAACAAGTTTGCAGCATAATCTCACTTTTATTCAGGAAGAAGATATCGTTTGTGACTGTGACTCCGGGCTCACTTGGCAGAAACCCCCCTCACCCTCCACCCCCATCGCAAAATGTAATGCCCGTGAAAAGGGTAGGTGGACGCAGTGTTATATAGAACATAGTCCTGAGAGCACGATTGAAAATGAAAACTAGATGTAGTATATGGTATAAATTATGCACCAAAAAGTGTGATATAAGATGAACTGGGGCGTGAAATATAATATGCAATACATTGTGCGCAATGACAGATTCATTGGAGAGCGCGAGATAGCACAGGCACTAGCGCGTGCTATGCGATATGCGCCTTGGAGTGTAATATGCACAGGGCAGTGTTGTGTAACATAACTAGTCTCTAAAGTTGTAATATCAAATATGTGCTGGGGAGTGTAACGTTGCATATGCACTGTGACAATGATATGGATCCCAGATTTTAATATGCATGGCATAGCGCTGTGCGTTATAACATACACATCGAGGAAGGCACGTTAGATGGGGCAACATAACCCGTGCGAAGGCAAGTGTGGCATGACATATTCACGGGGTGGTGTTACAGTGCACATGAGCTAGAGAGTGTCATAGCATACGCACTAGCTGGTGGAATACAACACAGAGGTGTGAGGCAATCGGCGGGCACAGGTGGGTGTAACACAGCATTGGGCTCAGCCAGGAGCACGCTGTGACTCTCAAGTGAGGTTCGTCTCCTTTCCAGAGAGTAAAATAAAAAGTATTACACATCCGGCGGTGGATGTGTTTTTTATTAACCGTGAGGGGGGGTTTCTTGCATAGTTTGGTCGAATTTTTGTCGAATCCCCTTTGAATGGCTTGGTGTGCGTATATTTTAAATGTGCCCGTCAATAGCTACCCATGTTTATATAAATAAATGACAAGGGTGTCTACTTGGAGAGTACCCACCGGCGGGGGTGCCGGGATTAGGCACGGTAGGGCGTCAGACACGTCAGAGCTTCACTAGCGGTGTAAATACATTCCATGTGGATTCATTCTGTGCATAGTCGCCTTTTAATGAATATCACGCAAATCGTCATGGTGATAGGTACATATGGTTTGTCCAGGATGTCCTAGGTGTTTCTATAAATATATATATTTTTAAAATAATTAAAAACGAAGGCCGGCCCCGGGGGATGGGGTCCCCGGAGCCATAAGTGGCCTGAGGAGGGGGGCAAAGCAGCCCCCTCCTAAAGAATTTAAATTAAAAAAAGGCCATTACCTGGGGGTTGGGGTCCCCGGGGCCGATTAAGGCCTTGGGAGGGCCAAATTTATTTTTTTCAACAAAAACAATTAGGGTGCAGGCCCTGGGGGATGGGGTCCCCAGGGCCAGTAAATTAGAAAAAGAAGGGGGGCCACACAGCCCTCCTTCTTAAAAAAATAAAATAAATAAAAGACCGGCATCGTGCTGGAGGCCACGCCCCCACCTTGCAGCACTCTGCAAACGCGCCCCCTGGCCAGTTGTAAGTTGGGGAATTAATTCCCCTTCAATACTGAGGGTCCCTGAGGGCCAACTAGCCCAACAGGTATCTCCAGTGTGCGCCAGGGAGCTGCATTGCAGACAGGTGTTCTGAGGCCACGCCCCTTTTTAAACCTCTATGCAATGCAGCTCTGTGGCGCTTACTGGAGGTGCCTAGTGGGCTAGTTTGACCCTAGGGACCCTTAGGATTCAAGGGGACTTAATCTCTCAACTTAGAACGGCCACAGGGCGCGTTTACACAGTGGTGAAGGGAGGGGACAAGGACCGAGGTGACGTGTGCAAACACGCCCTGTGGCGCGTTTTAAGTTGGGGAAATAATTCCCTTTCAATCCTGAGGGACCCTGGGGGCCAACTAGCCCACCAGGTGCTTCCAGTAAGTGCCACTGCTCTGAGTTGCAGAGAGGGGTGCAGGCCGTGCCCCTTTTTACACCTCTCTGCAATGGCGCTTACTGGACGTACCTAGTGGGCTATTTTGCCCCTAGGGATCCTCAGGATTCAAGGGGACTTAATCTCCCATCTTAAAAAACGGCCACAGGGCATGTTTACACAGTGGGGAAGGAAGGGGACGGGGCCTGAGGTGACGTGTGCAAACACGCCCTATGGCGTGTTTTACGTTGGGGAAATAATTCCCCTTCAATCCTGAGGGCCCCTGGTGGCTAACTAGCCCACCAGGTGCTTCCAGTAAGCGCCACTGAGCTGCGTTGCAGAGAGGTGGTCCAGGCCGTGCCACTTTTTACACCTCTCTGCAACGCAGCTCTGTGGCGCATACTGGAGGTACCCAGTGGGCTAGTTGGACCCTAGGGACCCTCAGGATTCAAATTAACTTAATCTCCCAACTAAAAACGGCCACAGGGCGTGTTTACACAGTAGGGTGAAGGATGGGGACGGGGCCTGAGTTAACGTGTGCAAACAAGCCCTGTGGTGCGTTTTAAGTTGGGGAAATAATTCCCCTTCAATCCTGAGGGCCCCTGGGGGCTAACTAGCCCACCAGGTGCTTCCAGTAAGCGCCACTGAGCTGCGTTGCAGAGAGGTGGTCCAGGCCGTGCCACTTTTTACACCTCTCTGCAACGCAGCTCTGTGGCGCATACTGGAGGTACCTAGTGGGCTAGTTGGACCCCAGGGACCCTCAAGATTCAAATGAACTTAATCTCCCAACTAAAAACGGCCACAGGGCGTGTTTACACAGTGGTGAAGGGAGGGGATGGGGCCTGAGTTAACGTGTGCAAACAAGCCCTGTGGCGCGTTTTAAGTTGGGGAAATAATTCCCCTTCAATCCTGAGGGACCCTGGGGGCCAACTATCCCACCAGGTGCTTCCAGTAAGCACCACTCCGCTGCGTTGCAGAGAGGTGGTCTAGGCCGTGCCCCTTTTTACATCTCTCTGCAACGCAGCTCTGTGGCGCTTACTGGAGGTACCTAGTGGTCTAGTTGGACCCTAGGGACCCTCAGGATTCAAGGGGACTTAATCTCCCAACTTAAAACGGCCACAGGGCGTGTTTACACAGTGTGGAAGTGAGGGGACGGGGCCTGAGGTGACGTGTGCAAACACGCCCTGTGGTGCGTTTTAAGAGGTAGTTTTAATCCCCTGCCCTATTATATACTGGGGGCTTACAGAGGAGGTCATGCTGATCACAGGGGGACCCCAACGCATAGTGTTCCCTAGTGTATGTAGGTGTTTTCACTGTATTCTGAGTGTCTTTTAACATAGCACTGGCTCTAGGACTGGTTAGTCAGACTCAGTTACCACCAGTATCTGTCTGAAAAAGTTGAGGGTACAGGATGATTTTGCAACAAGGCTTCTTTCTGCTCTTCTGTTTGTTCTTTCTGCACATTATCCTTCTTCCTGCACTTTTCTTCGTCTTTGAGGACTTCTGTTGCTTCGTTCTGCATTTCTTTTTTTTCCTTTCTGTGCGTTTTTTCTTCTTTCTTCACATGTCCTATCTCTGTAGGCATAGTTAGAAATTAGCATTTAAAAAACCTTTGAAATTCACTGAAAAAAACATAGGTTTCAGGCACGTTATAGTTAGGAATTAGCTTTTAAAAAACCTTAGAAATTCACTGAAAAAACCATAGGTTTTAGGGGCGTTATAGCTGGACTTTTCACTCGTACAAAACCATTGAAATTCCCCCATTATAGTTAGTTCAGCTAACTATAACTCGCACGCCCGCAATGCACTGCTGATGACGTCACATATTACATCACTCATGACATGGTCAGTGACATCACTCATGACATCACTGATGACATCTCAAATGACATCACTAATGACATCACTGATGGCATCATCCTTGTGATAGAGTGACAGACCTCCTCTTCCCCTAATATAACCTTTGATACACACATTCAAAAATAGAAACTACAATGTTCAAAACAATGGTCATACCAATACCAGTTACAACAACCTATTCAGTAATTCTAAGATCCACATACGCATCCACTCATTCACCAACAGTCCTATTCAGTCACTCATACATGTACTCACTCATCATATGTACTCACACACCTATACATCCTGTTACACAACGCCACTCATCCATAGAGTTACTCACACACATAGTCACGCATGCTAATAAAGAATCAAACATCCATTTACTTGCATATACAGTTATACACACACCACCATACTTACTTCTACAGAAACTTACACATACTTAGTCTTTTAAACAATCACTTATAGAAACACATACTTATTCTTACAGGAACTCTTTCAATCTCTCACTCTCACATATACTCACTTATATACACCAATAGTCACATATACTAGTTTAAAACATATGTAGTTACTCATAAAGACACTATTGAGACAGTCTATCACTCACTAACACACCCATGCACACACTCATCCACCCATACAGTCCTGCACACATGCTGTCTTCAACACATACAAACAGTGAGTCACTCATTCATGCAACTATGCACTACGTAATACCCCCCACCGAACCATACAGACACTCAGACACTCATTCTGATACTCAAAAAACCAACTAATAACCTATATAGACACTCATGTAGCTACTCACCAACCCATGCAGCCACTTATACACAAAGTGAGAGACTGATACAGATATTTACACATTTAAACATTACTCACTAAGCCATGTATTCACTAAGATACACTTAATCAGTCAGTTATACAATCAATTTTTCAAAAACAAATCATCCATTTAGACACTTATATACCTATTTATTCTTCCATCGACCTTGAGATATACATATATAAAGCATATGTAATTTTCAGAAAAACACACATTCACTGGATGATGTCATCAGTGATGTCATTTGAGATGTCATCAGTGATGTCATGAGTGATGTCACTGACCATATCATGAGTGATGTAATATGTGACGTCATCAGCAGTGCATTGCGGGCGCGCGAGTTATAGTTAGCTGAACTAACTATAACGGGGGAATTTCAATGGTTTTGTACGAGTGAAAAGTCCAGCTAACTATAACGCCCCTGAAACCTATGGTTTTTTCAGTGAATATATATATATATATATATTTTTTGGGGGATTCTATATTTTTACATCTATATTTTTTACATCGATATTAAGTCAGTGAACCACTTATTTTCACCCAGCAGAGCCCTCGTGGCTGGGAGGGCTCAGGCGGGTAGGAGTTTGATCATGTTTATCACAGTGGAATTGAGTGGATATACATGTGATCTGCACTGGGGGCTCAGACGCTGCAGGGGTTTTTGATATCCATACCAGACTCCCCTCTAATAGCCTTAGGGTACTTATATAATGCCATGGAGGGCATGACATGGACTCCAGTTTCTCTCATATTAGTTTGGACCTGAACGCATTGTGAGAGAGGAGTACAGGGAAGGAACCAAATGTACTTGCGGGGGATTTCAATCGCCACTTATGTGACTCTCCTCTTGGCCCCAATGTCTTAAACCCCAAAGGTTTGCTCTTTATGGGGCTTCCAAAAGAGGACATTGAGCTTGGTGCAATCTTGGACTCACATAACTTGGTATTTGCCCATGATAAACTAGCATGCTCTGCCAATCCTATCATTGTCCTTACCATTAAGGGGAGGGGCTGTATGTCAATCATTGATTTTATTTTTGTTTCTGCCCCTTTGTTCCCACTAATTCTTAATTTATCTATTATTCATAGCCCTTTTAGTGACTATAACCCGTGTTCTTGGCAATGGAGGTTCTCACGGCTCCTTGGCCTGCTTGTGGGGGATTCTTAGGGGGCTTTCCTTGGTGGATCAGTGTAGGATGCCCAATCGGTCTCAGGTGGATCCTCAGCACCTTAAAGTCTCCCTTTTTGCACACTGTGTGCAGTAGTTTGCTTTTTGTTTGGATATATATATATCGAGGGTAGGGAGGTAATGCATGCTTTTGAGGAAATAGCTCAGGGCGTTTTTTAACCTATTGTCAAAAACGACTTCCACCACAGCCCCCCTCAAGATCCAAAATGGTTCTACAGGGACTGTTTGAGGTCTCTACGGCAGCTAAAGGCTTCACTTAGGCAGTTGTCAAGGGATAGGAGACTGGTTGCAGGGTGTAGGCAGGCTTACAACCAAGCCCAAGATACTCGCATATCTATACTGCAGAAGATAGCCTGGGAGGAACTTTGTCAGGCATGTGAAAGTGGGGACAGCTCCCTCTTCTGGAAAGTGGTAAATAGGCCCTGCTTTGCAGATGGCTCTGGTCCGGCAACAATCGGTCAAACACTTTGAAGGTGTCTACAACCGGAGGGTGGCAGGGGGACATTGATAGAGCAGCAGTGGCTCCAGCAAGTGCCCCCATGATTTTGCTTTCAAAGAAGTTACCCAGAGCACCATGGTTATCCCGCAATAAGGCCCCAGGCCCAGATGGAATCCCCCCAGATCTGTTCAGGGCTAAACTGGAAGTTGGAGGGCCTCTCTTGACTCAGGTTCTGAATGCGGCTTCATGTGAGGGGGTGAAGCCCTCGTTATCTACAGCCATGGTCATGCCAGTCTTCAAGAAGGGGGACATGGACAAACTCCAATGTTACCACCTCATATCACTAATAGATACAGTGGTAAATGTCATGTGGAGGGTAATCCTCAAAAGGATGCTGAAGTGGACAGATACTAACAGCATCTTGAGCGATGCCTAATAGGGAATTAGGTCTGGAAGGTTCACCTCTGACCAATGCCTGTATCTTCATCTCATTATTAATAGATACATGGTAGTCCAGTCTGAATCACTGCACTAAGCGTTTATGGACCTGATGTCCACATCTGGCGGTCCTATTCAATGCTAAGAACAACTAGAAGCTGTTAATTGAGGGCAGAAGATTTGAGTTTCTTAAAACTACGGGGAAGGTTTATAGTTTTGAGCATAGGTTAGGGGCTTGGTCACCGAGGGTCCTCCTAGAAATGTATCAGGTCAAATGCGTATCCCTGTTACAGTATGGAAGTGAGGCCTGAGGGTATGCCAGCCTAACTACTGTGGAGAATTAATTTCTATTCTAAGTATCAAAGACACCACATAGTATTCCCGTGTTTCTGTGTACGCGGAGCTTGGTCTTGCGCACATGATAGATACAGTGGCCCTAAGCCCCCTTCTGTGCTGGATCGAGGTTTAAACCAGGGGGAATCTGCAGCTGAATCACCTGATCCTGTCTGATTGTCTGGCTCTTGGCCTGGTGGAAAAAAATCCTTGGATAGCATACGTAAAGGCAGCTTTTGCCCCTCTGGGGAGGTCGGCTATCTTTACCAGTCTCAATTCGCTATCCTCTCATGAACTGAAATGTGTTAAAAGATTTCTCTTGGATTGGGCTCAGTTGGAAAGAGAGCAGTGTGAGCTCCAGGAATCCTCAGTGTGGAAACTCATGCTCCTAAAGACTGTTCAAGGTATGGAGCCATATTTATCCAAGGTTCAACACCAGCCAGATAGGTTTTGTTAATTCAGATTCAGGTTTAACTCCTCGCTTTACCATCTCTTGGCTTCCCCAAGTGGTTGGGCCTTTCCTGATTGTAGGCTGCCCTGTGGCGTTTTGTTCTGCAGGCCTTGGTTTACCTACAGATTCTTCCTAATGAATTTGTCATGTTTGCTATTTTATGTTTGTTTATGAGCTGCACTGACATCTAGGTGATAGAGACTCGACCAGTTCCTCTGATATTGCTGGTCTGGGTTCTCTTTTAAATGAATAGTTTTACAATGCGGGATTGTGTTACTAAGACGATTTTATATTTATATGTACTGTATTATTTTATGGTTGTTTCTGTCAATTAAATAAGGATTTTATGATGATGATGATGATACAACAGCACACATAAGCGTACAAGATCAGTAATAGAGTGTACATTTGGGGTTTTGAAGGGGAGTCTTCATTGCCTTCATGAAAGTGGTGGCACATTGCAGTACACACCTGAAAAAACATGTAAAATCATAGCTATGCATGCCATTCTTCAGAATGTAGCAATGAGAAAGGGACTGCCAGTTGAACCTGATGATGGCAGTTCAGATGAAGATGAAGAACCAAACCCACACCCAGCTCAACCAGGACAAGAGGCTACTAGGGCAGCTGAGGACAGAGCACGACCAAGTGATATTGAAAATAATTATTTCTAAGGTAAGGATAAATAATTAAATCAACGACTAATTAAATGCTCATAACTGTACTTTATTGTACTTATATATATATATATTTATTTTGCAGATAACCAACATGAAGAAATTATCCTTTTGATGTATCCATTATCAATTATTTCGTCAGGATAGTTTTTGGAAAAGGAATGACAATTATACTAACAATACTAATACCTTAATTTAATATACTAACAAATACAGGTGAAATTAATGAAAACATTATATTCAATAAAACTTTATTAAAGAAAATGATAATTAATTCAACAGTATTCCTAAAAATAAAATTATATGACAAAAAAAGTATATTTATAATTTAGAAGTTCTGTTTCACAATATTTTGTTAGTGATGATGTTTTTGACACGATATTCCTTTCCCACAATATTTTAGAATCAATAAATATGTCATTTGCCACATAAAAAGTCTTACTTTGAGAAGCCACCACAGGATTGGAGATCACTGCTGTGCCGACAGTGATCTCTAAATCTAGTGGGAGGCAGACCATCAGGGTGGTGGATCTAACATCCTTTCCCTCCCTGGCAGACTCTGTCACCAAACTCTAGATTAAGCCCGATGTCTTCAGGATAGAACGATTCCGCTCCAAAAGTACATATTATTTCTTCCAATAACAATCATGTTTTCTTGTGATGTGGGTTAAAACTAAAAACGGTTTATCTAACTTATGTAAGTACACACTCCTGTTAGGAGACACCAGTACAGTTCTATTAAAATCATGTGTGATAGGTCATTTATTTTAAACGTTTTCAATTTTAATTGTAAACATATAACCGCCAAGTTTTGGTGACATCATGTTTTCTTTTTCTTGTTTTTATTTTGTGGCATATCTTGCAATTAAAAATAAAATAGCAACCATTACACCTGCTTTCCAGTCCAGAACCGTTACCTTTGACAATTTTCCTATATAATTGTATGGTAATTTAATGGAACTGAAGATACATTAAAGTTAAGTCGTTTTTTTCATTTATGTGTTTGTAGTTTTCTTCACCAAACACGTTTCACATTTCAAAATCCATATTTTAGGTTAAAAAAAAGCTTGTAAGCTTTTGAAACATAATTACCTTGTGTTCCTTTCATAGTTATGTCAATATTATTCGGAAACTAAGGGGCATATCAGCAACGGACGGCGATAAATAACGCAAAACGCGCTTAGCACTTTTGTATTTATCGCTGGAATTTATCGCCCTGTTAGCGCGTTATTAACAACGCGTTTCTCCAGGGCGATGTAAATTCCAGAGATAGCAGGGAAAGCGCCGTTTTGCAGGGAACAAAACGTTCTTGGCGCGAACATGCACATTTAACGTATTTATCTGACAGACTTCATTCACAAGGGTTGTAGATTTTCTTAGTAAAGAACAGAATGCCACTCCAGTTACTCTCATAAACGGAAGTTTTCCTGGATTGAAATGTTATGCAAAACATTGTTCTGTGTTTGCACGCCTGTGAACAAGATATCTTTCTTTCCACTCGGTTTTGGTAGCAGGTTAGGATATTCCCACTAGGTTTCTTGGGATTGTGAGAAGAACAACCCGCTCTTCAAATTCCTGCGGCCATCTGCTGCTGAGGAATTACTTGAGGCACAATTTTGTTTTCGATTCTTCCACCTGCACCATTTCTATTTTTGTAGTTTTCAAGTACATAACTGTACTAGTGTTTGGAATTGTAGAGTTAAATGCTTTTCTGCCAATATAGAGCGTGATTAAAACAGCTTTTTCTGTATGTAGTGGTGTTTTAGGAGTGAGAAATGATTACTCAGTGACAAGATGTCCGATTCACAAAGCTATTTGTGCGATTAAGTTTAGCTTCCAAGTGCTGGAAACATTTATTAGCAGCGTAAAACTACATTTCGCACCTCACAAATGTGATTGCACACGCATAATAAAATGTAGTCACAGAAAATGTTCTATATGAGTAAATCTACTTCCCTAGTCAGGGAACGAGCGTTCCAGAGCGGCAAAAGTCTTGTGGAGACAGAAAATCTTGCACGTTAGTATTCACAAACTTCTGTCTGGCCCCTTCCTACTCCAGAAAAGGTCAGAGAGGTCCTCCTGTCAAGGTGGGCGCAAAGCAGATGTGTAAAGGGAAGAAAACACCACCAAATGTGTGAAAATACAAGAAAAAGGTGTTTCTTTTTTAGGAAAAAATATTTTTTGCTACGGAAAAAAGTAAATAAAAACAAAAACCGATCATACACTTGATAAGGATTTCCCAAAACACGTTTGGCAGTTATGAAAGATTGGCTTCACGTGTGTCTCCTTTCAAATGTTTTTGAATTTCAAAAAGTCTGAAATCTGTGCTCGGGTCAGAAATCAGTAGGTGAAGATTTCCAACTTTTCTGTGAATCGGGACCAACCCAGTTTTTTTGTGAGTAGGCATCCCTTGTGCTTGGAAATTCAAATTCAGTCTATGTCTGGACCGAGATGCAACAACTCACTTAAAGTGCTCACTGAATCAGGCCTGGGAAAAACATGAGTTAATACTTTCGAAGATGAGACATTATTACTGATGGAAAACATTTGTGAATTGGGCCAAGCGTTTCCAAAGGTAGTTCTCACAGTTATCTTCTGGTCATCACAATGTATGCCATCGGCCTTGGTGCAACCCTTATTAGGCTGATTTCCAGCCTTTATGTCTGTATTAATGTGTCCTTTTAAAGATGCAGGGTCCTATTCACAAAGCTTTTTCTGTGAGCAATTGTGCCTTACTCTAGCCTTAAATGTGAGTTATGCCTGAATATCCAGGCTCATTTTCAGAACCTCTTCTGTGAGTAATTGAGTAGACATGTCTTACCACTGGAAAATATGAACAAGTCACCCCCAAAGGAACAGAATAAAACACTTATACCCATGGAAATGGTTTGAGATTCCTAACAACAGTCATTTTCCAGAAAGCCTCAGACTGCATGTTGGAGGCCTCATTACGGTTTCAATTTCGACCGCCGCATTACAATCAGGTGGTCGGAAATGAAACCGGGCAGTCATTCCAGCTGGATTCTGATGGGCTCAAGGAGGCCATCAGCCAGTTGGAGACCGACACGTTATCCCAATGGACGCCCTTTCTGCCATTGGGATTGCGATGTTCGGTTTCTGAAAGGCTTTCCATGCTGGGCTTTCCGACATGGAAAGCCTGTTGGATAGTGAGTTTGCCCAGCAGGGCCCCTTTTTCCCTGTTCCTCCGGTTGGGGGCCAAGGGGGCATCTATGGTGCCCCTCTGTTAATCCCTGCACCGTATGGCAGGCACCTTGAAGTGCCTGCCATGTGGTGCAGGGATTAACAGAATCTCCCATTTCTCTATGAGAGCTTGTGCTACGGCCAGTTGAGGGCTGCAGCACAAGCTCCCATTGAGACAATGTGAATACTGAGGAAAGAGGGGGCAATATGCAGTCATGCTTCAGGACATTTATCTTTTCCGTGGGCTTACTAAATCCTAATGCCTCTACTATACTTACTGTAACACATGTATTCAAGCGACATTCAATCAAGATTTGTTAACATTCCAGACATTATGCTTACTTGGGCTAATTTCCACACAGCCTTGAATGCTCCAGGCAATCGAAAGCTAAGGAGAAAACCCACTTACATTGATCAGAGAGATTGAGTCTTCCGTATGCAAAGTTTTTATTTGACAAAACAATGGAAGGGTCAAGCAATTGTTTTATGTCAGCAACTTTTTTTGGAACACGGTTTGGTCCCTCAGCACCATATGACTTAATCTGATGTGTCCTGCAATGCCTTTCATGTATAGCAGAAAAAACCTTTCCTGTAGCGTCCATTGTGGCCTTTCTATGGTTGTATGCCATAATAATGTTGGCAAAAATGTCATTTGACATAAATATTATGCGCTAAATATTATTTGCAAAAAATATCTACCGATTGTGTGTAGAGTTGCTAATAATAACTCCACCTGGGCGATATTTTTGTAATCAAGATTGTAGACACAATATTTTTGTCAGACAGTATTCCGGTACTCTACCTGTTATACAGTAGCAGTTTGGCTTTGGTAGGAGCATACAAAGTCCCATGCAATGCATGTACCTTTGGTACAATTGATGTTCTTTAATCGCCATCTAACAATAAGGTCATTGTTCTGCATGAGTGCACGTAGCTAAGCAGGTACTTCTGGATGGTGGGCATCTGGTGTCCCTGAATCTATCAGCACACTGGTCCAACACCACATTAAATTCCTTGCCCCTGAGCATCACCCCAGGTCCCATACCAATGCCAGACCTCTGCGAAGAAGCCAAGGCTGTCCAATCTACCTTCTTTGTCACGGAGCACTATTGTGTGCACCACAGCAAACCTTTGCGGATAAGAATGTTGTTATAAGGAAACATGGACCGCTGCTATACTCCCAGCTCGGAGACAGGAGTGTTTCGCCTCAATTAGGTGCAGCTCCTGAAGGTGGCAAATATCAATGGAATGTTTATTTAGGTAGGAAAATACCAATCGCGTCTTACTTTGATCATTAAGCCCACAGATATTCCAGGTCAAACACCTAGTGGTAGCTGTCAGGTATGAAGGAAATTGTGTTGCGGGGATTATGCTCATGCACAGAACTATGCGCAGGAAACCAGGACCTCAGTGAATTGTGGTGTACCAAAAAACTCATCTCAGTTCCTAGAACCCCTATCCGACTAGCATCAGTGTCTCGTTTGTCCTCCGTATCATATCGAAGCTACCAATGATTAGACAACCCAGAGCAAGCGACTTAGAATACACTCAGGAATGGTGGGAATCAAGAACACCTTTTCGTTGTTATTATTATATTAGTCCACAACGTGAGTAATCAGAGACACGGAAAAAGTTTAAAATGTTTATTTTTAAGTACGTGCTTTAAGATGCAGTACTTTGGCTAACATAAGTAAACAAATGATTAGAAATAAAACCATCAGCATTGTTACAATTCCATAAAAAACAAAGGGAGAAATCATATTACAGTGATAGTGGAAACAGGTCCTATAATACCTGGTATACCACCCTCCCCTGGCTAATAAGCTAGTTTTATAATAATAGAAGGTCTCTAGGTTTGAATGTGGAACCCCATACCTCAAAGATCAGCTTAGGTGAATCACATCACAGGATCAGCACTGTTCTCTGTGTCTGGAAAGGTTTTCTCCAAGTGTGTCAGCATCATGCATGCAATGCAATATTAAAGGCACCAGAGTTTCAGATATTTGCAGCTGTGTGCTTGTTGTGTCTAGTGCGTGGGCCGACCAACCTGAATTCAACAGCATACATTGGTATTTGACCTTGACGGTTTCTGCACACAGTGTTCAGACTGAGGTCGCGGTGCACGTCTAGGGATGTGAAAAACAGACCGTTCTCATGTGAAGAAAAAGCAAGCAAACAGTTTTACTTATAATAACAGCTACCTGTAGCAAAAGCAACAAAGTGGCAAGATGGCATTTAACTTCTAAAACGCTTATGCTAACATAGCAAAGTGTGCAGGCAAAACCCTGTCTTCACTACAATTGCATGGATAGGAGTTGATGCAAATTTACAGCATGAGCTATGTGCATGTAGCAATGTATGTGTTAGTATCTGCAGGAAGAAAGGCACTCCATAGTGCGCAAACAGAGAGAAACAAAATACCAACCACCCAATTCACCAATCTCAACTGGATATAATACCAACACCATTCACAACCAATTTTAACATCCCAGCACTTGTTGGTCACAAAGGGGAAACATCCCAGATTGTCACCAGGTGGCCAGGCATACAGCCCAGTTGACAGAGAACTGGGTGCCCGAGGGAGAAAAGAAGAAAGCAGGTGCTTATTAGTGTTAGAGTACCAGTCATTGAGGAGGTGGGTCTCTTGCATGGCTCGACACCGCACCCAGCAGGCAAATTTAAAACTAAGGACTTGGCCTAATGGTTAGGGCGGTCGACCTCGAATCTGGGGAACTGGGTTCGAGTCTCGGCAATGATGCTGAACATCCTGTGATTCTGGGCAAATCACGTAATCTCCCCGTGCCTAACAAAAATGAATGTGTGTTCTCATGTAATGCAACTGGTGCTATGTAAAGCTCTCTGATACCCGATTCGGGTCAAGTGCGCGCTATATAAAACTCAGTAAAATAAATAAAAAATTAATTAAAAAATAAAGCATAAACTGCTATCTCCATTTGTCCTGGAGTAGGGTTCTAAGCCAGTCCACTGCAACTGTGGAAGACTCATTGTGACAGATGCACAGAGTCGATCAATCATTGTCACTGAGATGTCCATTGACATTAGTCACAGGTGAAGCTGCTCCAGTTTCTCTGGGGTCGGCAGTTTGCAGGAGACTTTCATCGCTGCCTTGAAATCTGAGAAGTGATCAATCTCGCCATTGTGGTTGATGTGTAACTTGGCCGGATATAGCAAGGACTGTGTTACTCTAGCCCCCTGGAGTAGGGGTTTAACAGGCAGGAATGCCCAACTGGCAACTTGTACCACAAGTGTGAAATTGGGGAGCATGGAGATGGTGTTATCTTGATATTGAATGGATTGGTGTTCTCAAGCAAGTCTCAAATGGTTCCCTGCCCCTTTATTTTAGAGGGTGGGTCCCTTTTGGTCTTTTGAGTGCCCCAGGTGGGGAACTCAGGTCCTCAGGGTGATGCACAGGTCCAACAATGAAGTTTGGTGACAGTGAATTACCAAAAAGAGAGCATAATATGTTGCCTACATAGGTTTCCTTTTAATACATGAAGGTAGACTCAGGGACTCCCAGAATAGAATGGTTATTGAACCTGGACTGCACTTCAAGGGCTTCATTTTTATTTTTAATGACTTCCAATACTTTTTCCATATTGAGGAGGTTCTCGCCAGTAGTCGTATGGGTGTTTTCAATGTCTGAGGTAGGACTTTCCAGTTGGTCAATGCGTTCTTCATGCTTGTGTACACTCTCCTTAATATGGTACATTCTGTTCATGAGGAGGTCAATTTTCAAGTCAATAGTGTAGAAACTATTGGCATACCCGTCCCACTTAGAGCAACACAATAAGTAAACAAAACAGCGATGGACGGACTCCTCGAATTAATCTCAGCCACTGGTAATCACTCAGTGCCACATCCCAATCCATCATTATTTCGCACATCATGTCAGCTCAATTTGGACCCAGCTATTTGCAAATCAGTCTTGACCGTGCTCTAATAGGAATAGTCCAGCCCAAATTTCCAAGTCAAGGTCTGCGCTGAACTGGAACACAAGCAACCCCGTATGGGTTTCACCATAGTAATGTGCTAATCGCCCAGGTGCAGCTTGGTTCTAGTGACACAGTGTGCAAAGGACACACATCTGGGCATACCTGTTCTAAATCGAGTGACACAATAAATATACAAAACAGTGATGGATGGAATGCTTGAATTAATCTCAGCCACTAGTAATCACTCGAGCAGCATCCCAATACATTGTTATTTTGCACACAATACTACCTCAGTTTGGTCCCAGCTATATGGAAATCAGTCTTGATCCTGCTCCAATCAGAACGTTGCTCACAGAGCTGCCAATCCAGGTTCTGCATCAACCGGAACACAAGTAACCCAGAGGGTTTTCACCCTAGATATGGGCTTATAGCTTGGTTTCAGTGACATGGTGTGTACGGGACCCACGGCTGGGCACATATGTCCCACTTAGGGGAGCAGGGTCAAGACTCATTTGCACATAGCTGTGTCCAAACTGAGGTGACATGTTGTGCAAAAGAACAATGGATTGAAATGTGGCCCGAGTAATTGCCAGTGGCTGAGATTATTTCAAGCATCCCATTCATCTCTTTTTTTGTACATTTAAGTGTGTTGTCCTGATTGGGACCGGATATAGGTCTGTTTGATTTCACCTTTGGCTTCACATTATGTGATGGAGACAGGCCAATTGCCTGGTGTAAAACTGTTCTGAACTACATAAGCACTTTTCCTTGCTCATCTTCTTACGTGCAATTTCACAAAGACTGTTTCAAAAGGAAGCATTTCACATTTATACTATTTCTACCTAGTTTTGCTTTAATTGAATCTGCACTTTAATTAACCTACATATTACGTTATCTTGTGTTAGAATGCATATCACGTTAAACGAGGGGATCATAAAAAAAACCTGGCCACATTCAATCAAGGCCTAAATGCATAAAAAGGACTTTTGTGTTAAAGAGGGTTCCCGCACTGAAGACATTGCCCGACAATTACAGTTGAAACTAGCACGTAAAATGAAATTAAATGACTGTAATCTGTTTTCAGAGTTCTAGCTTAATCTACCCTGACAGCAACGTTTCACAACCCATTCCTTTTTCCCCAGTTAACACATTAATCAGTTCGTAAAATTGCTAAGAGAATTTAGTGTCCCTGCAAGGCCCATCAAATTTGCCTTTACAGTAAATACAGAGCTAAAACGGTGATGAAAACCATGACATTGGATACTCCGTTAGCTGCAAAACTCCAGTCTGGAGAATTGAAAATGGGGACGAGGATGCACTTGGGAGACAATTTAAACTTTTGAAAAGCTACTTCCACAAAGCAAGCTTTAAAAACAAACTGCACCATTAGGCACATCCTATTAACCTTCTTTTCAACACTTGCTCTAGCCATGTGATACCTCTTTAGAGTTCTATTTTATGTTTGTTAAAATCATAATTCGTTTAAGAATGCAGCTTTCTATTTTTCTGCACCTGCATAATTTTAAACCTAGATGCACTCTAAGTTGTCAAATGATGGCAATGTATTAAAGCTGTGGCAAGATTTGCGGCTACCATTTGGCTAACTCTGGGATTAACCAACTTTGAAACTTTGAATTGAGCAGGATGTGTTTGTTGTATTAACCAGCAATTCACGCAGGGCTATGTTTTGTGATTGATTGCTAGACTAGTGCTCTACATCACTTATCTTTCCTATTACAGAAGGCTACTAATTAAGCCTGGGCAAAGCACTACGCTACTTTGCACTACGCGAATTGCACGTAGCACAGTGCAAACACGTGTAGCGTAGCGGTCATTTTTTGCTTGCTCGCGGTCCTCAACGTCAAGTTGGCGACCGCGAGCAAGCAAAATGACATCCCGGCGAGACTTTTTCCTCGATCGCGATAAGCAACATCAAGTTGCCGATCGCAAGCGTGAAAAATAAACCTCCCGGCGAGCTTCTTAACGTGGGGAGGGTAGGTTTCTCATTGCGAGTGGTCACATATGGTCGCGACCGCTCGCGATGAGAAACTACCAGTCCGCGTTGAGAAAGCTGCAGCTCGAGTAGAAATCTACTCGAGCGGCAGAAAACGACCGCTTGCACTGTGCAAGATGCAGTTTGGACTGATTGCACAGTGCGGACAAGCATTCGGCACTGTGCAATCAGTGCGAACAGCATCTTGCACAGTGCACTGCGCAGTTTGAGAAGCTACGCATAGCTCGCGTAGTGCGAAGTGCACTTCGCGTAGCTACGCGTAGCGCTACTTCGCAAACTACGCCCAGGGTTATTAATAACAATGGCCTTTCTTTTTTGTGTTGAAATTTTTTATTGCATTTTATCATGAAATACAGAGTAACACAGAAGTAATAAAACAATGAATTATTGATAATATTAAATACATATGTTGATGATAAATATGAAAGAATAAATAAGAAATCATATTATATATAAATATTAAAATGGATAAATAATCGAGTAGATATATGGTATAATGAACATGAATAAGAACTGGATATTATACATATTAGAATATATAAAATATGAATAAATCTAAATATAAAAAAGAGAATGACTTTGTACAAGATAATTAGAATAATTAGATCAGAGCACAACAATTTAAAAAAAAGAGGAGAAAATTGATATGAAAAGTGGAAGAAAGAAGAAAAGAAGAGAAAAGAGATAAACTGTAAAGAAGAGAATAAGAGAACAGTAAGAGATAGTAAAGCCAGAGAAAGAGAGGGAGGAGAAGGAGGACGGGAGTGGGGGAAATAAATTGATGAAGGATAAAGGAAAGGGAAAAAGAAAAGAAATACACAAAATATAAAATAATGAATTAGTAATTCAAGTGTTTGCATTAGGAGGGAGAGTGGAGTTGGCATCATTGTTAATTTCAGTTGTTAGAAAAGAAGACCAAGTCTGGAGAAATACATCAACTTGATCTTGAAGGTTATAAATTGTGCGCTCATGTAGGGCCGTTTGCATCATTGCCACCAGCCATTCTTCCAGAGAAGGTGGAGAAGGAGACTTCCAATGACGCAAAATACAGATTTTAGCTGTAGCCAATGCAGTGTGTAGTAGACGTATTTGTGATTTGGAAAGTTTTGGAAAGTGTCGAAAATCATGCAAAAGGATTGTGGCAGGTGTAAATGGTAAAGATAATGGCATTGTGGAATGTAAAGTCTTGCCAACAAAGGACCAAAAGGACCTTGTTGCTGGGCAATCGCAAATGATATGAACTATGTCACAACCAGAGGTGGAACATCTCCAGCAATTAGTGTGTGAAAGCAATCCAGCTTTATGTAACTTAGTTGGTGACCAGTGCCATTCATGAAGGATTTTAAATACACAAAATTGAAGCCTTGCTTCACGAACGCCTTTATGTAATCCCTCCAGTATCTTGCCCCATTCAGAAGCCGTATATGAAATAGATAAACGAGATTGCCATTTATTTTGAAGAGCATAGGAGAGAGATTGTGAAAATAAAGGAAACATAAAGGTTTTATAAAGACCAGAGGTCACTCCTCTAAACGTTCCCCACAAATTTAGGTAAGATAGTATTGGGGACACCTGCAACACCCAAGGGGGAGATCCCAAGTGTTTCCTCAGACATTGTTGAAGTTGAGAGTATCCAGAGGAGTGTTGTATAGGAATATTAAATTCCTCACATAATTGAGAAAAGGATTTAAAATTTCCATCATGAAGAAGTTGCTCTGGGGAGTAAATACCAGCTGCTTGCCATAAAGGCCAGGATAAAGTGCGACCATTGATACGGATAGCTGAATTCTTCCAAAGAGGAGTCTTAACATGAATACGCGCGTTTGAGCCTAGTATGCGATGCCCCCTTTGCCAAGATTTGTGCATGACTGATAAGATTGGATTCTTGGGATCAGAAGAACTAGTGCCACTACCATATAAAAGAGAAAGATCTGAGTTCTTGGATAAAAGATGACGCTCAATGGAAACCCATTGTGGGACATCTTTAGTTCCTGGCAAAAAATAAGAAAATTGGGAGATGTGTAGAGCATGGGAATAGTGTTCAATGGATGGAAGACCCATACCTCCATATAACTGATGGGGCTTTAATTTTGTTATAGCAAGACGTGGTTTAGCTGAGCCCCATATACAAATCTTAATCTTAGAATCTATTAAGCTAAGGGTAGCTAAAGGAATCTGGAGGGGAAGCATACCTAAAACATAGAGGAAACGAGGAAGGGTGACCATTTTGATAGTTTGTACTCTACCCCAAAGAGATAAACCCAGAGCTTTCCACTTATCAAAATCCCTCTGCATTTGAGAAAGTAAAGGAGCTAAGTTATCTGCAACCATATTTTCCAAACCTTTGTTGACCAAAATTCCTAGATATTTAAGATGTGAGGACTGCCAATGAAAAGGGAATCCATGAATCACTGCCCTTGTAGTGCCATTGGAAATGGGTAACGCTTCACTTTTGTCCCAATTTATTTTATAACCCGAAAAGGAGGAGAAATCATTAATAATTTGAAGAAGGGATGGAAGAGATTGAGGAAGATTAGTAAGAGTAAGAAGAATATCATCTGCATATAAATAGATTTTAGAATGGCCAATTGGGAGAGGTACACCTATAATATCATCAGATTGACGGATAGCAGCAGCAAGTGGTTCCATAGCTAAAAGAAAAAGAAGAGAGGACAACGGGCAACCCTGACGTGTTCCCCTCCGGATTGGAAATGCATTGGACAAAAAACCACCACAATTAACCTGAGCTGAGGGGTTGTCATATAATAAACGCACTTTATTGATGAATTGATCACCCAAACCAAATCTATGCATAATAGTAAAAAGGTATTCCCACTCAATGCGGTCAAACGCTTTTTCTGCATCAAGCGAAAGGGCCAAGGTATCTTCTGAAAGATGTTTAGCAGACCACAAAGTGTGGGCCTGGGTGCAGAGATGGTTCCGAGAAGAATGCCCCGGTACAAAACCTACTTGAGTGAAATGTATTAAAGAAGGCAGTACTTTGCTGAGTCGATATGCCAAGATGCTAGCCAAGATTTTAATATCACAATTTAATAAAGAAATGGGACGATAGCTGCCACACAAAAGAGGGTCTTTGCCAAGTTTAGGTAGTACAGCTATAACTGCTTTATTAGAGAGAGGGCCCAATGATGATTCTTTATCAGCCTCAAGAAATGCAGCATGTAACGTATCAATCATACTATGACCTGCCCATCTATAAAATTCAGCAGGGAAGCCATCTTCCCCAGGAGCTTTATGATAAGGCAGAGCAGTAATAGCTTTAGAGATCTCATCTCTTGTGATTTCACCATCAAGCAGAGCTCTACCATCATCAGAAACACGTGGAAGACTCACCTTCTCTAAAAATAAGGACATCTTACCTAGGTCTATTTGACTACCTGGAGTATATAGTGATTGATAAAAGGAGGCAAATTCATTAACTATCTCTTGGGGCCTTGTAAATATGCCACCTTGAGTCGATCGAATAGCTGGAATAGCCATTGCTGCTTCCCTTTGATGTAATTGTGCAGCTACAACTTCCCGGCCTTCTCCCTTTGCTCGTAATGTCTTCCTTTCATCCTTTGTAAAGCAAATTCAGCTTTGGATGTAAAGAGACGATTAAGAGACATACGTGCTTGCTCCAATAACTTGCGATTATGTAAGGTAGGATCCAACGTATATAAACGGGAATAGAGTTGAATATCTCGTTCTAATTCTGTCTGCTTTGCAATATTATTCTTATTGGCAAGTGCTGCATCGCGCATTAGTTGCCCTCTAATAGTGGCTGTAGCCGCCACCCAAACAGTTCTGCTGGAAGTGACAGAACCCTGGTTAATAGAGAGGTAGTCCTGTAGATGGGATTGTAACTGAAGTTTACCATTGGGCGTCCTGTGTCTTTGAATGGTCATACGCCATGGTTTACGCCCTGGCCGGGATAGACCTAAATCTAAAGATAAAAGGACAGGAGAATGATCAGACAAGGCTGCTTCTAGGATACGTGATTCCGTGACTAATTGAACCGCTTTGTGCGATATCATAAGATAGTCTAAGCGGGAAAATGTACCATGTGAGGATGAGAAGAACGTATATTCTTTGTCTTGTGGATGACTAAGACGCCAATGATCAACCAAACCGTTATCCGAAAATATGTCATTTAATACCACTCTATCCGCTGCATTGGCTTTATCAAATGAACCAGTTTTATCTAAAATAGGATCTTGTACCAAATTCCAATCCCCTCCAATGAGGTATTGCGAGGCATCAATCTCTGTGAGGAGGCGATTCAATTGAAGGAAAAAATACTTTTTAGTTCCAATCGGAGCATAAATAGATCCAAGACAGATGTAAGAATTCCCGATATGTAATTTGGCAAATACATATCGACCATCAGGATCTGATCAAGTCTTGGAGATCGTGACTGGAAGTGATCTGCGGATAAGAATTGCAAGTCTACATTTGCGGACAGGATTAGTATCTGTGGGGTAATTTTTGTGAATGCTGCTGTGAATGACCTTCCCCACCCAATTTCTGCAAAGTTTGTCAGATTCAATCTCAACGAGGTGCGTGTCTTGTAATAAAGCTATGTCTACATGTTTGGACTGTAAATAAGAAAGTACCTTCTTCCGTTTAATGTAATGAGTGAGGCCATGGACATTCCAAGTAATGGTAGATAAAGGATGAATATTAGCCATGATGGGATACAATCAAAAGGAATTGGGAATCAATTTATTAGTCAAAATGGGAAAAATAAGAGGTAGGAATACAATGGGAGGGAATAGGGCTGTATGGGAAGGGAGAGTACTCTGGTTTATAAGAAATAGAAAAGTGTAAGAAAATAAGAGTTTTACAGGTTAAGAAAGTTTAGTATATGGAAAGAAAAAGGAAAAGAGAAGAAAAGAAAAAGACTTATGGAGGACAAACTTGATAAAGAAGCAAATAATTAATATAATAAAGTATTGTATAGAACAATAGAGAAATATATAAGAAAATGTAAAAGAAGGTTCCTCTTGATATATATTAGAGGGATCAAAATGTTCTATGTAATCAGTATATTTCTGGCTGTTAAAATATAAAAGAGAATCAAAAAATTGATATAGATTCGTTACCTACAACTTTTAACTTTTAACTGCGGGTCTGGGCTCACTGGAGCACCACTACGAGTACAGACCCCTTAAGGAGGGTAGACAATTAAAATGAATATCAGCCAGGACAATAAATTAGAAAAGCTGTAAAGAGAGTGAAAACTCCTGTGACCCAAATACATATAATAGTATGCGTTAGGAGGATAAGCACATTTCATTACGAAACATAGATAAGCATTAAACGGGTCTAAAAGCAATAAATGAATGAGAATGAATTCCAGAAGTTAAAGTAAACTATTAAAATTATCATTCATGAATACAATTTTCATAATATTCACATAATAAATAACATTTGATAACTTAAATGTATAAATAACTATTAGAAAAAACGTTGGTATTATTTAAGAAAGAATATCAGCAATGTAAAGATGGATAAAGAGCCTGTTCTTAAAAAGTGAGATCGTAATACATTAAAAGTACATATCATAGCATATAACATATGACCAATGTGAAATAAAATGATAAATAATGTTTAGAATAAACTTCTTTTGATAAAGGGACTGAAATAAGATACATTTTAAAATACATAGTAAGTATTTCCATAAGAAAAAACACTCAGTAATATATTATAATCATTTATAATAAATATAAGTAGAACTTATTCATCTTTCTGGCTGAAGAGTAAGATGTAAGTAAACACAAGGAGTAAGCATTAACTGAACTTAAAGAGTCAGGTAAGCTGATAAAACGATATTAACTAAGACCGTAACTATGAGGATAATAAATAGGGACTCAACTCATTCTCCAACTGGAGCAGATTTTAAGGGAGATCTGGACTTATCGCTACGTTGAACTTGTGTGGTAGTAATTACAGACTGCAAGGCGGACGTTTGATCCTCGTGCGTACGAAAAGGTCGCTCTGTTTCTCTACCTCGAAGGCGCACATCCCCAAGGTTGCGACGCCTTTTATCTGTCGACTGTTGAGGTTGTGTAGAACTTTGACCAGACTGCTCGTGAGAAATATGTTGCACATTCATGTCCTGAACTGTTAAACTGTCTAGAAAATGCTGTAAGTCTTCAGGGTTGTAAAAGTCAGGTGATTCACCATTTTTAGTAAGGCGGAAGCGAGCTGGGTCAAACAGACCATACTTGATATCCAACTTCTGTAGTTGTGGCCGCATAGCTAAGAATAGTTTCCTTCTTTCGTTGGTTTCTCTCGAGAAGTCAGCTGCCATATGTATTTGATGACCATCATAGATGTAAGATCTTTGCGTGCGAACTGATATTAGTATCTGTCTGACTTGCTCATGTCTCAGAAAACAAGCAATTAGAGGCCTTGGTCGAGAATCCAGGTTTGGTCGTGGAGGACTAATACGATGAGCACGTTGGATTTCCAATGGTGGGTCAAAAGTAATACCAAGTAATTTGGGAAGAAGTTTACATAGAAATAACCGAGCATTTTGGCCTTCAATTTTCTCCGGAAATTCAAAGAAGCGAGCATTGTCTCGTCTATTGCGATCTTCCAAGTCAACAAGCTTCCTGCGAAGAAGTAGAAGATCCTGGTCCCTGTTTTGTACTGAGTCAAGCCTGTTTTCCACTACAGTTAATCGCCGATCCAGCCAATCAGTTTTTTGATGAAATTGCGCAATATCCGCTCTAATGGATTCGGTTTCTGACGTAAGGGAAGAAATGTTATTATCCATTTCTGTCAGACGGCAACTAATTGTTGAAATTTCCTGCAAAATACGGTTCATAGTTGCTGCTGACTCAGCGGTTGAGTTGACCAAAGATGAAGTAGGTGGTGATGGGCGTGAACCTTTAGTAGGCATAGTGCGCAGTTGCTTATGTGTGTCTACAGGAGGAGACAATTTAGAATTTTTGTTGTAGTTTTTGGGATTAGACATCTGTAAAATGTGTCCGCAGAGTGTTGAGAAAACCAGACACAAATGAAGCGATTAGCAATCAGATGCAAACAATTAGACCACTTAGGGGTTAATATGAGGGTGAAAGAGTAAACTTATCACACTTAATCCTGTAGGCTCACGTAAATAAATATTTTGGGGGCATATGTATCAAGCGATTTTTTACTCGCAAACGCTGCGATTCGCAAAAAACAGCGTTTGCGAATAAAAAATCGCTAAACGGTATGTATGAGCCATTTTTCAGCACAAATTTAAGGAATCGCTAATTTTGCGATTTCTTAACTTTTCGTAAGCATTTAAGAAATCGCAAATTGCGATTTCTTAAATGAAATGTAACAGGCAACAAAGTTTTGCGAAAAATCCTTAAGAAATCGCAAATTACCACCAACTTCTAGTTGGTGGTAATTTGCAAATTCTTTTAAAAATGCACTTTTTTAAATTTTAATAAGTGCCACGTGGCGCACATACATGCCCTTAGGGCATGTATGTACGCCATATGTCCACACATGCTGATTTCAGGGGTGCATCAGGGTGTCATCTTGACACCCTTGCACCTTTGAAATTATTCTCAAATTGCGATTAGCAAATTGCGAATCGCAATTTGAGAATTACTTCCCATTCATTCCTATGGGTCTCCTGGCCCATAGAAATGAATGGGCAGGTATTCCTTAATTGCGATTTCGCAATTTGCTAATCGCAATTAAGGAATTTTAAGAAATCGCTAAATATTAGCGATATTTTAAATACATCCCATTTTGCGATTCTCAAATAGCGATTCTCAAAAAATCGCTATTTGAGAATCGCAAATTCGGGTTTTGATACATATGCCCCTTAGTCCCTTACCGAGAATAATGACAAAAATAATCAGTCACAAATGACAATGTATGGCATCCTATGACATAAAATATTTAGCGTTTGTCACTGAAAAATAACATCAGCATAAGAAACTAGTAAGATACAAAATATAAGAAAAAAGAGCTCAATCTTCTACTGCATTGTGTATAAAATCATTAGACCTTAATAACATGCAAAATAAAGCTGACAGTGTGTTTAGACCATTGAGCGAAAAACACATAATATGCCATAGAAATTCCTCATAAATAATACTTCATAGACGGAAAGATATTTCCACTAGACAGTCAGGTGGTATTAAATGAGGATATTGCATATTACTAACATGAAAGGGCGCTTTGAAATGAAGAGTAACAGTCTATCTGAAAGCATGTTGGAAATGAAGATGTCACAGGAGAGAAAAAAGTATTAGTTGGCCTGCGAACTCCATTCTTGAATTTTACTCTCTGCAGGTGTTGGCAGACGAAGGTTGGAGAATATAAAAAAAAAAAGGAAAACAGTGAAGGACTTTAACATTTCACACATTAATCGAAGCGCAAAAGGTTGTGTGTGAAGTTTCAATAGAACAGCTGAGTTCCAATACTTGAAAAGTATTTGGTGAAAGAATATTTGTTCCAGTCAGAGATAACCTTGAAAAGTGTCATGTCATTGCAGGAATTAATCACAGAAACAGAAGGCAAAGATACTTCTTACCAGCTGGGAAATATTGAAGTGCTGAAGGAAGAGAGCCTGTTTCCGCTATGTGTGGTAATAAAACCCTCTCAGGAATGCAGCCAGAGAGGCTCTCCGGTTACGCAAGAGCCGAGGCTTCGACAAGGTGTGAGGCCCAGGACGTGCTTGCCGGAGCAGAAAGTATTTCAGTCAGAATTAACCAGGGTTAAAAAGGGTTGTTCGACTCTGAAATTCAGCCACAAGTAAAAGCGCTGCTGTAGAAAGGCATAGCTGTCACAGCGGTGATCCTAGCTGAGGTGTAAAGTGCGCCGCCTCCGTCAAGGGTCCGTCTCACAGTGGAGCCTCACGTTCAGGTGGCCATCTTCCTTCGTGGCCAAACCACGCCCCCCAACAATTACCTTTCTGACAAAGATGACCTTCTTTGAGGTTCATAAAAAGGAAATTTGACAGGCTAGCAGCTCATCAAGGAGTGTCTGGAAATGGTAATTCATGTTTTTTTGTCTGGAATGGCAGTGTGGGTATCTGCATGACATTTTGCTAACAGTATATAGAGTTAACTTTGGGTCAGCCCCTCCGACCAATGGCTTATTTGGATCTGCCACTCTATACCACTGGTTTAAGACATTGTCAATCACATATTCTATTAGCCCAGAGGAGTATCTCTTTAACGGCCATGTAACTGTTTGATGTTTCATTTTTTCTCATTTGGAGTGCTTGTATGACCACTAAAGAAGGAGTATTTTAGAACACTCAACTATTGACTTTTTGTCACAGTCAATTCTTAGTCTCATACATGCACTGAATGGAAAACACAATCCTTTTTCTGTAGATGCATTTGTTAAATGCATGCTTTTATCATGACTTGTGTGCAAGCCTGACCCTTACATGCCCCTATTTCCTTTTTGTTTATCTCCTCGACGAATACAAAAAGAAAGATTGATGGTCAGAATGTTGGACAATGTCAAACATTCACCTCAGTAGAGAGATATGGGCCTAAATCCATCGTTTTTGTTTTCTCCCCATGCCATTCCAGTTTAAACTCAGCCATATGCAAATCAGTCTTGACCCTTCTCCCTATGAGAGCAGTCCAGCCCTAACTGCCCGACCAGGCCCTCCCTGGCCAGGAAACAAGCATTCTAGGGAAAGTTTTGGGGCTTCACCCCTCATCAGCCAGGCTTTCCTGACTCCATTGGCATGGAGGGCACGGGATCCATGTCTGGGCATACCCGTCTCACTCGGCGTGACAAATGCAAAAAGAACAATGGATGGACAGAATCTTGAACAATGTCAAACTTTCCCCCCTAGTACAGAGATCTGGGCCTAAATCCATAGTGTTTCTGCTCCCCATGCCATTCCACTTTAAACCCAGCCATATGCAAATCAGTTTCGACTCTGCTCCTGATGCGAGCAGTCCAGCCACAACTGGCAGGCCAGGCCCTTCCTGGACCGGAAACAAGCATCCTAGGACCGGTTTAGGGGTCTCATCTGCCAGGCTAGCTTGACTCCAGTGGCATGGAGACCCACGTCTGGGCATACCTGTCCCACTTGGGGTGACAAATGCAAAAAGAACAATTGACTGACAGAATGATGGAAAATGTCAAACATTCAACCCAGTATCTTGGGGTCGACATTCACCTTGGGCCATCTTGGAATCAGGCTGTATTGATGTGATAAGCAAAACGTATGATTGTGTATAGGCAGGTATGAGATGTGCACATGCTAACGTGAGCTATTGGTAAAAAAAAACAATACCACACTGCTGCAAGTATCACTACCAGCAATAACATACCATTACTGATACTACCAACAACAGCACTACAAATCCAATACTGCTACCAATACCACATAATATACCACCATATGCCATTATCACCAATAACACAAAGAGCACCCCCACCACTAATCACCACAAATATCTCAAACTGACACTACCACTTATAGTACTAATACCATCAACAATACAACCCATGACAATCACAATAATACCACTAACATATCACAACTACCACCACCAGTGCTACCAGCCTTTGGCAAAGCCAATAGGGATGTGTTTAGTATCCTATTGGAAGGAAATATCATTTGCACCTCAAACTCATTAACCGTAGCGAAGGACAAAGAAAATGCCATGTTCTCACACAAAAGGGAGGGAATTATTTCAATACTTACACCAGAGTGATTTGGTTTTATTTGGTCCCGACTTCAGGCTGCATGGGAAGAAGGAGGCATTTTTGTTTCCTTTTCAGTGATGTACAGCTTGCCATGCGCACTGAGGCCACTGTAGCTGAAACAAAAAGAGGATGGAACCTTATGTTTGATTTCTCTTCTGTGTACAGTTGTTCCCCTATCAACAATCTCAATATTAAAGGTAATGCTGGACATGAGGGCCTCTCCCTTTTGCAGCCATTCCTCCGCCTATTGGATTATTAGGTAGGGAGTGAAGTAGAAGGGTGATTTCTAGCAAGGATTTATACTACTAGACCACCAGGGATATTAGAAGGGGGAGTAGATCCCCAACATGGTCAATCACCTCTCCCCCTCAGGGGGCAATGTACTCTTTGAGCTCCCTCTGTAAGTAAACTGAACAGTTTACTCACATTCTGCCCCAACCCAGTGGGCATCTGGCGCATTGCTCAACACCTCTCAACTCCAGGACCCATCTACAGAACTGATGCATCACCTTCACTGCATGAAGAAGATCGACGCATCCTGCACATGCGGGCCTCGACATTGACACATTTTGCTGACTGTGACCAGGAAAATAACTGTCCGGCACTCCATCGTGGTCAGCACGGACTTTGACTTTGCCCCGGTCCAAAGTGGCCTAAAGTAACCTTTTTAGTGCTACTTGTTTCTAAGTGTCCTGACGAGAGTGGTGGTTCCTGCCTGGCTTGGGTGCATAACTCAGCCAACCAGGAATCCCATTTCTAACACTGGTGATCAGCGGTGAGGATAGGACTTGTGTTTGTGCTATACCATATAATAACTCATTGTTCACTACAACTCTATGCTGATACCAATTCAAGCCTTTTTAATTCTCCCATATCTGACATCTTTTGATTTCTCCAAATTCCTTTTGTCCAAGTCCCATTTCTTCTGCAATGTCTGTGGTCTTACCTGGCAATATGGAATTTGAGCTATACAACCTGGAGGCATACACAGTGGCCCAGCTCAAAGGGTTCTGCCAGGAGAAAAGGATGTTCCATAAGTGAAGTGCTAAGATGGTAGAGCTTTAGAAAGCCCTAAGAGCAGAGCAGCAGCCTACCAAGGAGGAGAAGTGGATGAGGAGAAAGGATCTGAGTCTCTGAGGTAGGATCAGAGCGGGACCTGACAGAAGGTCTTGCCATGCAACCAACGGGGGAAGCAATTTTTCTCACAGAACGGTAAGTCCACCTTAGACCAGACAGCAGTGTGTCCTCAAATAACCTGTCCCCAGAGGAGCTGGTGGACAAGAGGGAGGAGAGGAAACTACAACTAGAGATTCGCAAGATTGACAGGGAGCAGGCCCTTGCAAAATAATGTAAATGTATGATGAACGGCCATGAAATCCAGTTACAGCCATCCACCAAACTTTCAATACATTGAAAGGTACCACAGTGGCTGCGTTTCCCTTCAATGTACAGAGATGACAGCTGTGCCAGTGGTCATCTCTAAATTTGAAAGGTGGTAGTCTGCCAGGTTTCCCCCAGCAAACCCTTAATTCAGGCCTTGTTCAGGAAAGTGTTATTTCAGTGCTATCCTTCCAATCTCTCGCAAGAGAGATATCTTCAATCCCATGTACAAGAAGGGCTCAGCAAATTACGAGCTTATGGCCATTACAGATGCATGGGTAGAAATAACTACAGGCATAGGGTGCTGAACCAAATGTACTCCCAGGGTTTCAAACAGGTTACAAACCAGCTAGGGGTAACATTGACCCTATATATGAGCCCTATCAATGCTTGTCCACACCATTATGTTCATACAGGTAATGGAGAATTATATGCATGCTTCATTTATAGGGCTTGGCTTTGGGAAAATCTTCCACATGGAACATCTCACAAATAACGTTAAGAGCTCCACATTTGACAATAATTTAGTGATTCTATTCTGAGATACAGAAATTGCACCAGTAGAGGCCCAAATTAGGGGCGTATACATGCAACTTTGCTGTGTAATTGTTGAGTGGTTGACATTGGTCCTGCCACAGAATGCTTTGACCTCTCAAGGATTGGCCTACAGCACATGTTTTATGAAACTTCCCCAGGGCCTCGAGATGAGTATTCTACGAATGGACTATGTCTTTAGTTTCACTTGTGTGTTGAGTGCATAATGGTGTTTTGTGACACCCATCTCAAAAATGGAAGAAACCTGGTAGTTCCAGATACAGATCCCAAGAGCTCTTTGATGTGTACCACCTCTTTGGTGGCTTCCTTGACATCTGCTTATCAATTTTTACTTTTTATTCTCACTGGTAGATGAAGGAGGACAACCAGAACGTGATTTGAAAGTCTATTCTGTGTTACAGCATGTGAAGCTGCCAATGGTAATCAACAGTGTCAAACTCTACAAACAGGTTAAGTAAGGTCAGTAAACCTGTGTCTCCCTCTTCCAAGAAATGATAAATGTCATCTAGAACTTTCTCAGTACTGAAGCTAGAACAGACACCAGATAGATAATTTGCCCGTAGATGGTGTCATTGATGTTAGTCATCAGTAGTTGAGAGGCACAAGGCTCAAACGTTTCTGCAGACAAGGTAAAATGGATACCAGCATGTATTTTGAGAGTATATTTGTGTTCAGGTTGGAGTTCTTCATAATTGGAATAATTTGTAAAGTTTTAGGAGTTGAGTGAAGGCTCCTTGCATGAGGGAGGCATTGATCATATGGCACCTCTATGAAGCCTAGCTTTCTGAAGAAATTGAGGTTTGTCTTGATGATATTTGTTGGTTGCAAACCTAAAATGAAATTATAAGTCCTTTAATGGTCTTGAGTAATGTTAATGGGCATCCAACTATAGCTAATGTTCCCCAATATGATCGCATTCATGTTTAGAGACATTGCAGAGTATTGTTGACCATTACACCTTGATACTTCTTGTATATGCTGTGACGGGGTGAGAGACTTGTAGGCTCCCTGCTGGCCGAGTGGTACAGACCTCACCCCACGTTGTTTATCCCACAGATGTCTGTCTAAAATATCCCAACAATATCCTCGATTATGGCTATGGCAGCGATATGGAAATGCTTGAGATGTTATCTAGTTCAGAATTCATACTCTGACTCCCCAAAACCCCTAGAGCAGGGGTCTCTAACCTTTTCTGTAGTGAGAGCTACATCTGATCAGCGAAAATCATTGTGAGCTACTGAAAGCTAAGCAAACTGATGCATTGCTACCAGATATCCCTATCTTACAGCTTCATTGACTCCATGCCTAATGTCCATAGAGCCAGATACTGTGGTTTGAACAAAATACTTTGACTATGTGCAGTATGACAGTGTGTCAGTGAGAGTGTGGTATTTGGGGATGAATGAACATGTGTGCGTATGAATAGCGATTAGCAATTTGCGATTCACTATTAGGGAATATTAAGGATTCACAAAAATATTTGTGAATCCTTTATGCATAGGCATTTGCGATAACCAAATAGCCAATCCTTAAAATGTACTATTCGGTAATAGCAAATGATTACCTTGATGCATGTGCCACTATATCTTTTCGGATTTTGGTTGTGGGTTCCTGGGAGCTAGTACTTGCCACTCTTATATCCTGCAGTACCTCCCTTACTACTATTTCTGCCACATTTGGGGGGTGGTTATATACCTTTATATTTATTGCAACATCGTGTTTGTAGTGGCTCTACCATTGCATTTATTAGAATAATATTTGGTAAATTTCCAATTCAAAATTTTTGTCGATGTACTTTCCTTTCTGAGATGTTATAGTTCCCTTTATCTGTTATTGTATCTGAAAGTAGGGTTATAGTCAGGCCTGTGTGTAATTTGCGAAGTTTTGCTTCGCAGAACTCCGCAAAGTGACAAAAAAACTTTGCAAAGTTCCGCAAGGTGCGGAGTGCAGCGTGAATTGCCGTTTGCGCTGGTCTTCCTGCCGCTCGGGTAGAAATTCAACCCAAGCGGCAGCTCGAGAACTTACCGTTCGTGAGCAGGGGGAAAAAACTCTGCTGCACTCCGCGAAAGCGGTGTTTTCTGCACTCTGCGAGTTCACCGTCCAAGCCTACTTATACTATAAATAAATTATAAAAAAAATTAAATGTATATGTGTGTTAATTATCCTACTACATTTATACTTACATGTATGTTCTTTTGAGATGTTTCACACTGTTTTGCAGCTTTTCTGTTGGAGGTGTTGTAATGTGAAACAGGTGCTTTCTTTTCTATTGGAAGAAACAAAAGTGTCAGCTTTAATTTAAATGTTTATTTGTTGGGAGCTTGTAGAAGTTGAGGCCATTGAATTTATTTCTACTCACTCTTGGGGTGAGTTAATATTTTCAATAATTTATGTGTACTTACTTTATTATATATTTTTGCTAGTAAGGGTAACACTTTTCAAAGTTGTAGCATTTTAGAAAGTACATGTAAAGAGATAGAAGTTGGAAAGTGCTTTGTTAATTATCCACTATTTTACATTTTTAATTTTAGTTTAAAAATAGATTTTACTTACTTGGTTAGGTAGTTGTCTCGATGTATACATTTCTGCTTTGATACTCTGGTCAGAGAATCTGATAGAGTTTCCTCGGCTTGCAGCGTTTGTCATTTTTGAAGTATTTAGTTGATAGAATTATTGTGCCTTTGATATTGTTGATTTAATTGTTTATCCGATTTTACTGGTTAAGGTTGTTTAAAGTTTGATTTTAGAGGTTAGTTTAATGTTTTATCAGTTATATCCTTCTATGGTAAATGCTAATTTAGGTTTTATTTATAATGTTCGATATATAGTTTCATAGTTCTGAATAGAATTGTATTTATATATATATATATTCAGTGAAAAAACCATAGGTTTCACACAAGTTATAGTTAGCTGTACATTTCACTCGTAAAAAAAACAATGAAATTCCACGTTATAGTTAGTGCAGGCAACTATAACTCACGCGACCGCAATCCTCTGCTGATGCTAATACTGTATTTAAACACTTATTTGCCCATGTCTTCTTCCATTAAATTTTAGCTATACATATATTACAAATATTTTTTTTTCATAAAGACACATATGTCATCAGCAGAGGATTGCGGTCGCGTGAGTTATAGTTGCCTGCACTAACTATAACGTGGAATTTCATTGGTTTTTTACGAGTGAAATGTACAGCTAACTATAACTTGTGTGAAACCTATGGTTTTTTCACTGAATTTGCAAGGTTTTTTAAATGCTAATTCCTAACTATAACGTGTGTGAAACCTATGGTTTTTTCAGTGAATTTGTACGGTTTTTTAAATGCTAAGTTACTTTACGCCATTCGTGGCGTGCGCGCCCACTTAACGCAGTTCGTTCCGTGCGCGCACGGTGCGATTCGCGCACCGTTCGCGCACCGCGCGCCCACTTTACGCAGTTAGTGCCGTGGTTGGGCCATACACGCTCGATGCGCTTCGCGCACCGTGCGCACGTGGAGGACATATTATGCGCTTCGTTGTGAAAGATACACATTTATATTTAGTTTATATTAATATAGTGTATATGCCGTGCACAAATGGTGCCCTTCGGGCACCATTTGCTCACGGGGTGGGGAGAATTGGGATTTATTTATTTTTTTTAAAAACATTTTTTACCGTAAGCGTAATCGGTGAATTTTCGTAAAAAAAAAATTGAATTTTTGGCCTTGGGGGTTCTTTGGTGAATCAGTTAGCAAGCCTAGGGGGTTGGGAGCTGTCTAAACAGTCCCTTTACATGTTTCTTCTCTTCGTTTTTCATGCCCCCCCCAGAGTCCGATAGAGAAAATGGCGGCCGCCGCTTCCTGGTTTCGACCGATTCGAATGTTTACTAAGATCTAACAGCCAATCAGAATCGCGCTCGCGCACGTCACCGTACGCGTACGGTAAGCGCACCGTAAGCGCACCGTAAGCTGGCTCAGATATATATATTGATTTAAAGGCTATTTTCTCAGAATCTACTGAACAGATTTACACCAAACCTACAAAAGGCACTTCCTTGACCTGAGGACTACCTCTCTGCCAAATTTCAAGTAATTCTGTTCAGCCGTTCGGGCTGTAGCTGTGTCTAAAGGTCCTATGGAAAAATGCATGGGAAAAACTCGTTTTGGGACCCCCCTTTTATCTCAGCCCCCGCTTGACGAATCCCCCCGAGACTTTCAGGGTAGGAGCGGAGCGCAGCGCCCCACCTATTTTGAAAATTTCGCGAGGATTCGTTGACCGGCGCCAAAGTTATTCAAAATAGAATGTTGCGGATTTCCTATGGTAAGAGGGTCCTAACTATAACTACCTACTGGCGACCGCCAGTAGGTAATATATATATATATATATATATATATATGAGGTCCGCAAAGCAATAAAGACGCGCTCTCAGGACTCCAAGGAGGATATTTATTGCAGGTACAGGTTACGCGTTTCGGAAGACAAGCTTCCTTGGTCACACGAAGAGCCAAATACACACACCCCTTACATAGTGAAAAAGTACTAAACATAGACATGGGACAGCGTTGCAAAGAGTCTACTTCCGTAATGGAAGTGTCTCGGCCATCTTGTAAGGTCCACAGGTACAAACGTCTATACGAACATTGGCATGTAAACAAGTAATTGCATAGTGCAAATGAAAAGCATGGGAAGTGTCTAAGCTCGTATTCGCCCATTACAGACAAATACTAATGCCTCATAGTGAGAAATGGAAGAAAGAGGGAAAATAGCTGCCAAGTGACTCGACGCTACTAAGTGAGAACCCTCAATCTGTGCCAATAATGTACCGGGAAGTGGAGTAAGCACAAAAATAAATGGGATCCAAAAGAAAAGCAAATAGCCCATACTAGCGCCAAGTGGCATAATGCTACATCTGGGGGGAAAATTATCCCAAATGGGGTATAACACTCATACTGCTATAGAGACAATAGAGATAATGCAATGTAAAGAATGATTCCAGGGCTAGCACTATACTCCATGCAGAAAAACACTGTCCAATATACTATAAAATAGTGAAAAAAAGAGAGCTTATCTATACGTGATGATATTCTCTTCAGAGGATAGTGAAGAAAAGGGTAGGTGACCCGTGACATGCACAGAATACCCAAAGGGCCCCTTCCTTTCCTCCTGTAAAGAAAAGAAAGAGAACATAGTTTAGAATACTTGAGTTAAAAAGTTGCAATTACAGTTATTTGTACATAGATATGCATGTTATTATACAATATTTACACTTTCATGAATATCAGAACATCAAAAACCATTTGATTATGCTCCTAAACAGGAAAGACCCAAAACACAATACTCTCATATCTCAGGGTTCCATGAGATGTGTTGATAACTCCTCATCTATATTATGTCCTAGCGGGTACTTTGTCTCGAGATTAAGAATCCATTTAGATTCTCTCTTTCTGAGTACCAGCTCCCTGTTACCACCTCTAACACTGCTCAATACCTGTTCAATCACAAAGTACTTCAGTAACGAACTGTTGGATAAATGGTACTCAGCGAAGTGTCTAGCAACTGGATAATGAGAATCTTTATTGTTAATGGCCCTGAGGTGTTCAAGGACCCGCTTCTTGGCCATATGGGTAGTGCTCCCCACATACCATTTCTGGCATGGGCATACTAGCACGTATATGGCATAGGTGGAACTGCACGTGAGGAACTGTGAGATGGTGTTTTTCTTGGAGGTATGAGGTACACTGAATTCGTTGACCATATGACTGGTTTTGCAGGCCTTACAGTGAGCACATGGGAAAAAGCCTTTAAGGTTGTGCAAGGATGTAGTGTTGGATTCAGTGATATCACTATGCATCAAGATGTTTCTAAGATTACGTCCTTTTCTGTATGTGATTTTAGGTCTATTGCTAATGGAAGGACCAACAATATTGTCACTTTTGAGGATGTTCCAGTTATCACTGAGAATTTTCTGGATTTTACTCGAGCTGTTGTTATATGTAAGAATCACTCGTGTTTCTGACGATTCTACAGTCTTCTCCTTTGGTTTCAGGGTACTTTTTCTGTCTATGTCTTTGAGTTTGGAGACAGCTCTATCTAATACCCATTTCGGGTATCCACGCTCTCTAAACCGATTTAGCATAATAGCTTCTTCAATTTTATAGTTGTTCTCAGTGCTGCAGTTTCTTCTCGCTCTCAGTAACTCCCCGTAAGGTATACTCCATTTCAGAGTTTCTGGGTGGTGACTGTGAGCGTGTAGAATACTGTTACCTGCAGTTTCTTTTCGAAACAGCCTGGTCTCCAGTGTGTTATTCACAGCTCTAACTTTGACATCAAGGAAATCTATTTCTTCCTTGTTGATATTATATGTCAATACAATGTTGAGGGTGTTGATGTTTAGTTGCTGAATGAATTCTACTGCCTCTTCCTCGCTTCCTTCCCAAATTACAAAGAGATCGTCTATGTAACGCAGCCAAGTGTTGACTTTTTTGAGGTATTGGGAGAAGTCAGCATCTTCTCGCATGTTTTCTTCCCATAGGCCCAAGAAGAGATTAGCGAAGCTAGGGGCAAAGGAAGTACCCATGGCAGTCCCTAGGACTTGTCTAAAGAGTTCACCATTAAACATAAAGATGTTATTTTGTAAACATAACAGCATCATATCAATAAGCATCTTGGTATGTTCAGAGTACATGATATTTCTGTCATTCAGAAAATGGGTACATGCACTGATCCCCTGATCATGATCTATGATAGTATATAAACTGGAGACATCCATAGTAATAAAGACATAGTTGGTTTGCCATTGTATGTTCTCCAGTTTACATAAAAAATCTTTGGTGTCTTTGACGTAAGAGGGGAGTTTGGTGACATAGTTTTGCAGGAAATAATCCACATATTTGGAGATATTCTCGAACACACTCCCCACTGATGAAACAATGGGTCTCCCTGGGGGAACAATGGGATTTTTGTGTACTTTAGGGAGGAAATATATGATTGGAAGTTTAGGATAATCTTTTTTCAAATATAAATATTCCTCCCATGTGATTATTCCTTCTCCTTGCCAGGCTGATAGTTTTTCCCAGGTTACCAGTATACTGTCATTATATGTCTTGGTGTCTGTTTTTTCATAAAATCTGCTATTTTTCAGCTGTCTGTGTGCTTCCGTTATGTACATGGACTTACTGAGCAGAACGATATTACCTCCCTTGTCCGCCGGGCGGATAACGATATCTCTGTCGTTAGCCAATGAGGAAATGATAGATCTTTGTTTAAATGTGAGATTACCACACACAAAATTGTGATTGCATTTCCCATGTTTACATTCAATGAGAGCTTTGGTAACAACCTCGTGGAAAGTATCTACGTTGTCGTGTGGAAGATTCGGATAAAAGATAGAACGGGGTTTGAAAGGTGTAACTGCTGCTCTATCTGTAACAATATCTTGAATTTCATGGTTGTCACTCATATTGTCACCTTCCTCGTTCTGTTCAAGATCTTGCATGGTGAGTAGCATGTTGGTATCAGCTATTGTTAGGGCAATTTGTTCAGTAGTAGTCCTAGCCCTGGCAACCTCCTGCATGTTTCCCTTAAGTTCATGCCATTTTTTTAATTTAAGCTTTCTTATGAACTTAAAAATGTCTATTCTTGTGTCAGAATAGTCAAAGGCGGCAGTAGGGCAAAAGGTGAGACCTAAACATAACGTTTTCTTTTCTAGATTAGACAGGGTACGGCTTGTGAGATTCACGATAGTTTTGTTTACCATAGTATCGTCCCACATATTTATGTCTGCTTCTGCAAGCCCCCTTGTCTGGTTCCCATTGGCTTTGTTTCGTTTCTGTATCCTGTGTTTTCGTTTGCTCCTTCGTTGTTTGCTCCGCCCCTGCCTCTTCCTCTTCCTCTTCCTCTTCCTCTTCCTCTCCCCCGATGTCCTCTCCCTCTCGGTGTTGGTTGGGAGGCAATCGTTCTTGTCGTCTCTTTGTTTCTCCTCAGGGTCCGGTACTCGTCTAAAAAAGTCGCAGGACGAGTTATTATTTCTACCTCTGAGGCTGTGCTTGAAGTGTGATCTGATGCATCATTGTCTGAATCGCTGGTTGTGGCAATATTTATGGGTGTATCATTTCTTACTTCTCCAGGGACAGTACTTGGTTCTTTTGGCTGGAAATTATAGAGATGGTCATACTTTCTGCTGTATGTCAAAATTCGACCACTTTCGTAATCTGTGCAGTCGCGATGAAGTTTGCGTTGTTTCCTCAGTTTGATATCTTCTTCATACTGACTCATTCTATTTTTCATTTCTTCTATAAATTTAGTGATGGTTGCTTGATCAGAGTTTTTCTTAAAGTCTTCTTCTAATTCCAGGATATTCTTAATGGTAGCTTCCCTGTCTTCCCATGCGTATTTAATAAGGATACATAACATGTTTTTAGAGCTAACTGCTGAATTTTCAGCCCATTCCTCTAACATACGCGGGTTTGGTGATTCATAAGAGGGTGTTGTATAAATACGTAATCCTCGTGGGACCATTTTTTTATCCACATAATCCTGGAGGGAAACTGCCTCCCACCACTTTGATATTTCCATTTTCTTGAGTTTTTCGTACTTCCTAAATTGTGCAGTTAATGTATTGTCCTTGTCTCTGGGTGGTATTACACTACTTTGCGCTCTTCCCGGCGCTCTGGCAAGTAATGTCTGTGCTGCTAGCCGTCTTGATGTTTCTTCTTCCATGATGTAAATGCTGTACAACTGAGTTACTATTCATATGGCATGCATTACTGTTGTGCCAATGTCTGGCTCCTCTAGTACCTTTATATCCTCCAAAAGACTCCCCCTCCAGAATAGAGGTTCCGATTGCTGCCTCTTTTTTCAAAAGTACCCCAGCACCACGAAGGGAATCCAAAGCACTCGGATTCGAGTTGCCGTCAAATATGCATATAAGCGCTTAACGTGGTAAAGGGCAGATGCCGTATACCTTCTAGACAAAGAAGCCCACCCAATCAGCCAACCAGAGACGCCCCCACAGCCGGTACAACAATCGAAGGGCTCACGATTGCAAAACCCCCCGAACGCCGCCACAGCGTTAGGCTTACCTCTGGGGCGCTGATCCGGGTGTCTCGTGTCTGCGCTGGGGTATTCGCACGATATTTCCGTCGTCTCTTGTCACGGTGAGGCCGCCGGCCGAACTTCCTCCGTAAAGTAATATACTGAGTTTCGCCTTTCCTGGAAGCTCCGCCCGTGGATCGGTGGCGCGTGAAGCCAGTAAGGCACAGCTGGCAATTTCAGATGAGGTCCGCAAAGCAATAAAGACGCGCTCTCAGGACTCCAAGGAGGATATTTATTGCAGGTACAGGTTACGCGTTTCGGAAGACAAGCTTCCTTGGTCACACGAAGAGCCAAATACACACACCCCTTACATAGTGAAAAAGTACTAAACATAGACATGGGACAGTGTTGCAAAGAGTCTACTTCCGTAATGGAAGTGTGTCGGCCATCTTGTAAGGTCCACAGGTACAAACGTCTATACGAACATTGGCATGTAAACAAGTAATTGCATAGTGCAAATGAAAAGCATGGGAAGTGTCTAAGCTCGTATTCGCCCATTACAGACAAATACTAATGCCTCATAGTGAGAAATGGAAGAAAGAGGGAAAATAGCTTCCAGGAAAGGCGAAACTCAGTATATTACTTTACGGAGGAAGTTCGGCCGGCGGCCTCACCGTGACAAGAGACGACGGAAATATCGTGCGAATACCCCAGCGCAGACACGAGACACCCGGATCAGCGCCCCAGAGGTAAGCCTAACGCTGTGGCGGCGTTCGGGGGGTTTTGCAATCGTGAGCCCTTCGATTGTTGTACCGGCTGTGGGGGCGTCTCTGGTTGGCTGATTGGGTGGGCTTCTTTGTCTAGAAGGTATACGGCATCTGCCCTTTACCACGTTAAGCGCTTATATGCATATTTGACGGCAACTCGAATCCGAGTGCTTTGGATTCCCTTCGTGGTGCTGGGGTACTTTTGAAAAAAGAGGCAGCAATCGGAACCTCTATTCTGGAGGGGGAGTCTTTTGGAGGATATAAAGGTACTAGAGGAGCCAGACATTGGCACAACAGTAATGCATGCCATATGAATAGTAACTCAGTTGTACAGCATTTACATCATGGAAGAAGAAACATCAAGACGGCTAGCAGCACAGACATTACTTGCCAGAGCGCCGGGAAGAGCGCAAAGTAGTGTAATACCACCCAGAGACAAGGACAATACATTAACTGCACAATTTAGGAAGTACGAAAAACTCAAGAAAATGGAAATATCAAAGTGGTGGGAGGCAGTTTCCCTCCAGGATTATGTGGATAAAAAAATGGTCCCACGAGGATTACGTATTTATACAACACCCTCTTATGAATCACCAAACCCGCGTATGTTAGAGGAATGGGCTGAAAATTCAGCAGTTAGCTCTAAAAACATGTTATGTATCCTTATTAAATACGCATGGGAAGACAGGGAAGCTACCATTAAGAATATCCTGGAATTAGAAGAAGACTTTAAGAAAAACTCTGATCAAGCAACCATCACTAAATTTATGGAAGAAATGAAAAATAGAATGAGTCAGTATGAAGAAGATATCAAACTGAGGAAACAACGCAAACTTCATCGCGACTGCACAGATTACGAAAGTGGTCGAATTTTGACATACAGCAGAAAGTATGACCATCTCTATAATTTCCAGCCAAAAGAACCAAGTACTGTCCCTGGAGAAGTAAGAAATGATACACCCATAAATATTGCCACAACCAGCGATTCAGACAATGATGCATCAGATCACACTTCAAGCACAGCCTCAGAGGTAGAAATAATAACTCGTCCTGCGACTTTTTTAGACGAGTACCGGACCCTGAGGAGAAACAAAGAGACGACAAGAACGATTGCCTCCCAACCAACACCGAGAGGGAGAGGACATCGGGGGAGAGGAAGAGGAAGAGGAAGAGGAAGAGGAAGAGGCAGGGGCGGAGCAAACAACGAAGGAGCAAACGAAAACACAGGATACAGAAACGAAACAAAGCCAATGGGAACCAGACAAGGGGGCTTGCAGAAGCAGACATAAATATGTGGGACGATACTATGGTAAACAAAACTATCGTGAATCTCACAAGCCGTACCCTGTCTAATCTAGAAAAGAAAACGTTATGTTTAGGTCTCACCTTTTGCCCTACTGCCGCCTTTGACTATTCTGACACAAGAATAGACATTTTTAAGTTCATAAGAAAGCTTAAATTAAAAAAATGGCATGAACTTAAGGGAAACATGCAGGAGGTTGCCAGGGCTAGCACTACTACTGAACAAATTGCCCTAACAATAGCTGATACCAACATGCTACTCACCATGCAAGATCTTGAACAGAACGAGGAAGGTGACAATATGAGTGACAACCATGAAATTCAAGATATTGTTACAGATAGAGCAGCAGTTACACCTTTCAAACCCCGTTCTATCTTTTATCCGAATCTTCCACACGACAACGTAGATACTTTCCACGAGGTTGTTACCAAAGCTCTCATTGAATGTAAACATGGGAAATGCAATCACAATTTTGTGTGTGGTAATCTCACATTTAAACAAAGATCTATCATTTCCTCATTGGCTAACGACAGAGATATCGTTATCCGCCCGGCGGACAAGGGAGGTAATATCGTTCTGCTCAGTAAGTCCATGTACATAACGGAAGCACACAGACAGCTGAAAAATAGCAGATTTTATGAAAAAACAGACACCAAGACATATAATGACAGTATACTGGTAACCTGGGAAAAACTATCAGCCTGGCAAGGAGAAGGAATAATCACATGGGAGGAATATTTATATTTGAAAAAAGATTATCCTAAACTTCCAATCATATATTTCCTCCCTAAAGTACACAAAAATCCCATTGTTCCCCCAGGGAGACCCATTGTTTCATCAGTGGGGAGTGTGTTCGAGAATATCTCCAAATATGTGGATTATTTCCTGCAAAACTATGTCACCAAACTCCCCTCTTACGTCAAAGACACCAAAGATTTTTTATGTAAACTGGAGAACATACAATGGCAAACCAACTATGTCTTTATTACTATGGATGTCTCCAGTTTATATACTATCATAGATCATGATCAGGGGATCAGTGCATGTACCCATTTTCTGAATGACAGAAATATCATGTACTCTGAACATACCAAGATGCTTATTGATATGATGCTGTTATGTTTACAAAATAACATCTTTATGTTTAATGGTGAACTCTTTAGACAAGTCCTAGGGACTGCCATGGGTACTTCCTTTGCCCCTAGCTTCGCTAATCTCTTCTTGGGCCTATGGGAAGAAAACATGCGAGAAGATGCTGACTTCTCCCAATACCTCAAAAAAGTCAACACTTGGCTGCGTTACATAGACGATCTCTTTGTAATTTGGGAAGGAAGCGAGGAAGAGGCAGTAGAATTCATTCAGCAACTAAACATCAACACCCTCAACATTGTATTGACATATAATATCAACAAGGAAGAAATAGATTTCCTTGATGTCAAAGTTAGAGCTGTGAATAACACACTGGAGACCAGGCTGTTTCGAAAAGAAACTGCAGGTAACAGTATTCTACACGCTCACAGTCACCACCCAGAAACTCTGAAATGGAGTATACCTTACGGGGAGTTACTGAGAGCGAGAAGAAACTGCAGCACTGAGAACAACTATAAAATTGAAGAAGCTATTATGCTAAATCGGTTTAGAGAGCGTGGATACCCGAAATGGGTATTAGATAGAGCTGTCTCCAAACTCAAAGACATAGACAGAAAAAGTACCCTGAAACCAAAGGAGAAGACTGTAGAATCGTCAGAAACACGAGTGATTCTTACATATAACAACAGCTCGAGTAAAATCCAGAAAATTCTCAGTGATAACTGGAACATCCTCAAAAGTGACAATATTGTTGGTCCTTCCATTAGCAATAGACCTAAAATCACATACAGAAAAGGACGTAATCTTAGAAACATCTTGATGCATAGTGATATCACTGAATCCAACACTACATCCTTGCACAACCTTAAAGGCTTTTTCCCATGTGGTCACTGTAAGGCCTGCAAAACCAGTCATATGGTCAACGAATTCAGTGTACCTCATACCTCCAAGAAAAACACCATCTCACAGTTCCTCACGTGCAGTTCCACCTATGCCATATACGTGCTAGTATGCCCATGCCAGAAATGGTATGTGGGGAGCACTACCCATATGGCCAAGAAGCGGGTCCTTGAACACCTCAGGGCCATTAACAATAAAGATTCTCATTATCCAGTTGCTAGACACTTCGCTGAGTACCATTTATCCAACAGTTCGTTACTGAAGTACTTTGTGATTGAACAGGTATTGAGCAGTGTTAGAGGTGGTAACAGGGAGCTGGTACTCAGAAAGAGAGAATCTAAATGGATTCTTAATCTCGAGACAAAGTACCCGCTAGGACATAATATAGATGAGGAGTTATCAACACATCTCATGGAACCCTGAGATATGAGAGTATTGTGTTTTGGGTCTTTCCTGTTTAGGAGCATAATCAAATGGTTTTTGATGTTCTGATATTCATGAAAGTGTAAATATTGTATAATAACATGCATATCTATGTACAAATAACTGTAATTGCAACTTTTTAACTCAAGTATTCTAAACTATGTTCTCTTTCTTTTCTTTACAGGAGGAAAGGAAGGGGCCCTTTGGGTATTCTGTGCATGTCACGGGTCACCTACCCTTTTCTTCACTATCCTCTGAAGAGAATATCATCACGTATAGATAAGCTCTCTTTTTTTCACTATTTTATAGTATATTGGACAGTGTTTTTCTGCATGGAGTATAGTGCTAGCCCTGGAATCATTCTTTACATTGCATTATCTCTATTGTCTCTATAGCAGTATGAGTGTTATACCCCATTTGGGATAATTTTCCCCCCAGATGTAGCATTATGCCACTTGGCGCTAGTATGGGCTATTTGCTTTTCATTTGGATCCCATTTATTTTTGTGCTTACTCCACTTCCCGGTACATTATTGGCACAGATTGAGGGTTCTCACTTAGTAGCGTCGAGTCACTTGGCAGCTATTTTCCCTCTTTCTTCCATTTCTCACTATGAGGCATTAGTATTTGTCTGTAATGGGCGAATACGAGCTTAGACACTTCCCATGCTTTTCATTTGCACTATGCAATTACTTGTTTACATGCCAATGTTCGTATAGACGTTTGTACCTGTGGACCTTACAAGATGGCCGACACACTTCCATTACGGAAGTAGACTCTTTGCAAGGCTGTCCCATGTCTATGTTTAGTACTTTTTCACTATGTAAGGGGTGTGTGTATTTGGCCCTTCGTGTGACCAAGGAAGCTTGTCTTCCGAAACGCGTAACCTGTACCTGCAATAAATATCCTCCTTGGAGTCCTGAGAGCGCGTCTTTATTGCTTTGCGGACCTCATCTGAAATTGCCAGCTGTGCCTTACTGGCTTCACGCGCCACCGATCCACGGGCGGAGCTTCCAGGAAAGGCGAAACTCAGTATATTATATATATATATATATATATATATATATATATATATATAAATATTTATTCATATTTAGATTGTTGTACAAATGGTTGTAGTTAATACCTTAACAACATGGTTTTTACAATGCGCTTACTAGTACAATGCACGTTTTCACCACGAAACATGCTACCATGCATATACACAGAGTTTCATTCATTGTGTCATCACCACGCATACCATTACCACAAATTATATTTGCACGCACACGTTACAACATGTCATTATAACCAATGTAGAGAAGTAGTTTTAGTTACAAAATGTAATTGTTTTCAATTATTTCAAAAATTACCAATAAAATTTTGAAAATTGATGTTTTTCTAAACATATTCTACAAATAAACATTATAAATAAAACATGACACAATACAGCTATTAGTTCAAAAACGTGTTTCCAAATAAAGCGTTTGCAACTTAGTCCTACCTTTATTTTAACTCCTTATTTTCATCTTCTCCCAAATTAAAATGGCTCTCTTTGTAACACAGGAAGCGGAATAAATGTTTTCTTTATCCAAACAAAATAACAAAACATTGATCCTCAATAAAGCTTATTTCAAAATGTATATTCCAAAACATGTCTTTATTTAAATGTTCATCTACCACACCAAAAACATATAAAATCAGCCTGCCACCGTTTTGCATAGACTGTTACACTGACTCAGTTTGTGAACACACAGCTAACAGAGATTGTTACTGAAGTAACACTTTACTTTCACATACTGCCATATCCCCATACAAGTAGAACTTTCACAAATAAAGTACTTGTATTTCTACCAGTTAATTATATTACATGCCAATTAATGTACTGTTCCTAAATTTACAGATCTACCACAAAATCTGCAAAATTTCGCCTGACAAATACTTACTGGGTTTGTATATTTTAAATTAATTTATATATATAACAATATTGCAGTTTTATAAAATGGTATTTTTGTAACATATAATATATTTTATATCACTAAAGAAAACAAATTAAGTAACAAAATGTTGCAATATATTTTTTCTCCAAAACAATTACTAATTGTTAACTTAAATGATTGTGGCAAAATAGCTAGGTGAATACTTAGAAGCAGATACCAATAATTTACCGGAAGCAAAAACTACTATTATAACACCACCATCTTCTTTACTTACTATTCTAACACACCAGATACTTCCCTTCAGATATATGCTACACAGTGACTATAGGGAAAAATTGCTTTTAGAACTCCACCAGATATGTTCCTCAGGGACAGTGCTGGACAGTGCTTGGGGGTAAATTTACTATCCTACCTCCACCAAACACTTCCCTCAAAGTACACACTTGACAGTGACTGTGGTGCACAATTACTACTCTAACCACACCAGGTACTTACCTCAGGGCAGGTGCTGGACAGTGACTGGGTAGCAAAATTACTATTCTAACTCAACCAGATACTTACCTCAGGGAAGGTACTGGACAGTGGCTCTAATGCAAAATTAATAATTTGTCTTCACGAGGTATTTACCTCAGAGCAGGTGCTGGACAGTGACTATGGGTGTAAAATATCTATTCTAACTCTCACTGAGTACTTACCCTTAGGGCATGTGTTGGACAGTGACCGATATCTCAATTACTATTCTAACTCCTCCTGATACTTACCTCAAGGCAGGTGCTGGACAGTGACTGGGGGCAAAATTAAGTTTCTAACTCCATCGGGTACTCACTTCAGGGCAACTGCTGGACAGAGACTGGGGGTGTAAAATTGCTATTTTAACTGCACCGGGTACGTACCTCAGGGCAGGACCTGGGCAGTGACTGGGGCAAAATTACTATTCTAGCTCCAACGGTTACTTACCTTGGAGCAGATGCTGCACAGTGACTGGGTGCACAGAATTACTATTCTAACTCCTACCAGGTACTTACTTCCGGGCAGCTGTTGGACAGTGACTGGAGTCTAACTCTGCCGGGTACTTACCTCAGGCCAGGTGCTGGGCAGTGACTAGGGAGCAAAATTACTATTCTAATACCACCTAGTACTTATCTTAGGGCAGGGGCTGGACAGTGAGTAGGGGGCAACTCCACCAGATACATACGTTCGAGAAAGTGCTGGACAGTGGCTGGGGACAAAATTGCTATTCTAACTCCACCAAGTACTTACCTCAGGACAGGTGCTTGACACTAACTAGGGCACAAATTTAGTAGTTTAACTTCACCAAATACTTAACTCACAGCAGTTGCTCATTAAAATAGGTGCATCTACCTAAACAAACACTGCAGAAAACATCCTACCCAAAAAAACTATTTCAAATGTAAGTATTGTGAAAAATAATAATGAATGTTATGAAAAACACCCTAAATCTCAAAGGCAATCAATTAACAGTAAATTGCATTTTATTTTTCTCTTTTTACAGATAACAAGATAACTGAAGAAAGAACAATTTTCCAAAAGAACTTTTCAAAGTAGAAACACTTACTGCCAATTGCCTCCTTCAAAAACAAACAACACACCAATTTCCGGGTAAACAAACTAAACATCACATTTTTTCTAACATCACAAACAATTTCTTTTTCAAGGTTAAAAAATTGATATACAATAAATATTCTCTTTTCAACAGAGCCTCTAAACATTTTTCTTTCTCCACAGAAAAAGAAAATTAAGCCAGACAAATAAACAACAATGCACAAAACCTTAAAAACATTAAGAAAGTTATGCTAAATCCTGGAGAGGCAACAGGCCCTTAAAGTATGCTGGCTACCTTTATTGTAAGGACAGGTTAACTGAGCCCAGGTGTCATTGGAGGTTTGTAGAGTACTTTTCTTTTTGTTATTTTTAATCTATTTTATTATCAAGAGTCAGCAATGATTACAGAACAAGGGCAAAACACCAGTAGTAACATAAGAGTTTTGAGCATACTGATTTCATAAATATACCATTACATTTCAGCATCAAATATAATAGCTAACATATTAATATAGGAGACAAAGAGAAAAGAAGAGTGACAGCCCAGGTTAAACCAAAGTACAGTGAGAGAGTTCATAGACAATCCCCAGTTGATGCTTGACCAGATGTTTTCAACCTTTCTTATACCTCGAGAACCTCTAGCCATGGCCACTACTGGTTCACATTCACATATTTGGTGAAACTTCACCACAATTCAGTCAACTTCGGTGGTAATGACTTATTCAGGACCTGGCGATACATAGACAAGCTTTTACAATTCTTATGGAAACTAATGACCTAGTACTGAAGTCGAAACCCTGTTTATACCCCAACATAATTTATTTTGTAGACAGCTGAAAATTTGACCCTAAACAAGATGTTATAAACTGGATCAAGTTATTCTGAAAATTCAGAAGTGCCGAACATCCAACAAACATATGTGTAACAGTGACTGTACGCCTTATCCAGGTGTTGGGCCAGAGACCATTTTGCGATATGACCAGGTGTATAGAAGAGCCTGCAACCTGTTTCAAATCGCTGCAATTTTAGACTCACCAAGACACAGACCAAACTACAACTTCAAAAGCCTCCCGTATCTCTGCCACTGAAATCTCAGAGTCAAGCACCATGCTACATTAGGAAGCTAATAAGAAACTGCCATGACTTATTGTCAGTGAAAATGCTCTCCCACCCTCGCAGCTCCACCATCAAGTGAGGCTCTCCTGAGCCCCTGCACTCTCAGTGTTGGTGTTCGAGGCCCTCCTCCACCCGCAGGCTATACCTGTGCCTCATCCCTGGTGGCCCAGTGGACCTCTCACTCTTGCTTCGTTTTTCTGCTTGCTTTTCTTCTTTTCCTTCACCTTCGTTTTTTCACCCTTTTACTGTCACTCTCTCTCTATCACTTCCCATCCTCCTTTCACTTTTCACTTCCTTCTGCACACCTCTCTCCCGTTTATTTTCTGGCTGCTGCTGCCCACGTGGCCCTACCCCCCAGCGCGACCTACCCAAGCCAGTTTCCCCTCCCTTTCTCCTAGCTGTCCAGCCCTCCCTGACCCCTAATTAATGCCAGTCGCACGCAGCAGGCACGCCGCTGGTACGCCAAAGGCAAGCCCGTCTGCGGCCGTCCGTGACCCGACCGCAACCAGTGCCAGGAACCCTGGACCTCTGAACTGCCAACGCTACAAACCAGCTGCACTCTACACACTCAATCCAGGTCGCAACAACAACTGCAAGCTAGCTTCACCAGCCGACACCCATGGACATTTCAGCTGTTACCGCTGCTGCTACTCCTGCAGCACTGTCAAGACCACGGATCCAGCACAACCCGCCTGCAACAACGCAACCGCACCAAAGACCCTGTAATGCATCCTCCTCCACGTCCAATCCCTCCACAAACACGCCACCATAATCTGGGACCTCCTCGACAGCACCACCCCAGACGTCACATTCTACACTGAAACCTGGACCAATGCCACCTCAGGACCTGACATCGCCATCACCATTCCCCAAGGATACAAGATCTCCCAGAAGGTCCGCCCCACCAGCCCTGGGGGGTAATCACCATCATCCACAAATCCAACCTCCAGCTGAGCACACTCCCCGACGAGCCCACAGACCTGATGGAATACCTACATTTCAAGATACAGGCCAGCCCTACCACCACCCTCCAGGGAGCCCTCATCTACCGACCCCGCGGACCATTCACCAACTCCATCACGGACAACATCACCCCACAGGTCATCGTGTCCACCAACTGCATCTTGCTGGGAGACCTCAACTTCCACCTCGACAACCAACAATGCCCCGACACCACACCCCTCCTTGACAACCTCCACAATATAGGACTCCTCCAAATTGTGACCGAGCCCACGCACTCAGCAGGACACACCCTCGACCCCATATTCACTACAGGAAACTCCATCACTTTCAGCCACACCACCGAACTCCTGTGGATAGACCATCACTGCATCCATTTCACCTTCAGAACACCCACCATCCACAGAAAGCTGCACCAGCTCCCACGCCAAAATTGGACAAAAATAACCAATGACCAGCTCACCACCACACTCGGCAACTCTACCCCAACCATCGCGGATAACGAGACACCAACACTGCAGCCCAAACCATGCACAGTTGGATCCCGAATGCGCCAACACCATAGCCCCCCTCAAGAATACGCCAGGAAAGCCAGCTGGTTCACCACCGAACTCCGAGATTCCAGACGCACATGCCGCTGCCTCAAAAAGGCCTGGAGGAACTCCAAATCTACAGAAGCCCACAACAACTTCAAAGCTGCCACCAACAACCACCACCAACTCATCAGAAATACAAGAAAGAAAGTGGTCAAAGACAGAATCTCCATGCACGCGCAGAACAGCAAAGAACTCTTCAGCTTCATCAAGGAGTTTGCAATATGCATCAGCAAGTCAACAGACATCCCTCCCTCACAAGACCTCTGTGGCAAACTCAGTGCTTTCTCCCACCACAAAATCAAGAACATTTATGACAATTTCGACGAAGACAGCCAACACACAGAACCCTTACCAACCACCCCCAACACCCTGAAGCCAACGATCGACAGCTGGACAGCCCTCACCACCGAAGACACTCTGAAAACGGTGAAGTCAATCCACTCTGGGGCCCCCACGAACCCCTCCCCCACCACATCTTCAACAGAGCCGCTGACACCATCGCCCCCATGTTTCGCCACACCATCAACCACTCTCTCGCAAACGCCTCCTTCCCCTATGACTGGAAGCACACCAAGATCAACCCCTTCCTGAAGAAACCCTCAGCGGACCTCACCGACCTCAAAAACTACAGAGCCATCTCCCTGCTCCCATTCCCAGCGAAAGTCATCGACAAAGCCATCAACAGCCAACTCGCCACCTTCATCGAAAAGCACAACATCCTTGACTCCTCCCAATCCGGCTTCAGAAAAAACCACAGTACGCAAACCGCCCTCCTCACTGCAACAGACCACATCCGCTTCCTCCTGGACAGAGGTGAGACAGTAGCCCTCATCCTCCTCGACCTTTCAGCGGCCTTCGATACAGTCTCTCACCGCACCCTAGCACGCAGACACCACGACGCAGGGATACGGGACAAAACCCTCAACTGAATCTGCTCATTCCTCTCCAACAGAACGCAGCGGGTCAGACTCCTTCCCTTTGTCTCGGAGCCCAAAACGACCACCTGCAGTGTGCCCCAAGGATTCTCCCTCAGCCCCATGTTGTTCAACATCTACATGGCTCCGCTTGCCCTCATCGTTAGAACCCACGAACTCAACATTGTTTCATACACAGATAACACCCAACTCATTCTCTCCCTATCCAACGAACTCAACACAGCCAGGCACAACTTTCAAGAATGCATGGAAGCAGGCGCCAAATGGATGAAGAGCAGCTGTCTACAACTCAACACAGACAAAACAGAAGTACTCATCATGGGCCCACACCCCGATGCCTGGAACAACACCTGGTGGTCCCCCGCCCTCGGAAGCCCGCCCACCCCCACGGACTCCGAACTCAAAATGGACCACCTGATCAACTCTGTTGCATCCTCCTGCTTCCACACCCTCCACCTCCTGCACAAGACCTTCAAATGGATCCCCCTCGAACACAGAAAGACCGTCACACATGCCCTCATCACCAGCAGACTTGACTACGGCAACGCACTCTACGCCGAAATCAACAAAAACCTCACCGCAAACTTCAAAACATTAAGAACGCTGCCGCCAGACTAACCCTCAACCTGCCACAACACTGCCACATCACCCAGCACCTGCTCACACTCCAATGGCTCCCCATCGAGGCAAGAATCACCTTCAAGATTCTCACCCACACACACAAAGCCCTCCACAATACCGGATCAGCATACCTGATTAGCCGACTCACATTCCATGCACTCCAAAGGACCCTACAATCAGCCCAGCTCTCCTACGTCGTGGTCCTTCACACCAGGAAGTCCAGATTGGGAGGCCACTCCTTTTCCTTCCTCACGGCCAGACCCTGGATCTTCCTCCCACTCCACGTCAGACAGACGACTTCACTCCCCAACTTCACGAGGGACTTCCAAACATTGCTCTTCGACAGACCTCCTCCTTGATGGACAGGGCCTTGCGCCTACCACCCCCTCAGTGCCTTGAGACCCTTACGGGTGAGTAGTCACGCTTAATAAACCCATGATTGATTGATTGATTGATCCTTGTTTTGCAAACAAAACGTCTGATATAGCAAGCTGATAGAAACTTGTTCAGAGGCCTTATAGAAATAAAATAAAATATCAGGTTTCAAGATAAATAAATTCATTACAACCATGTATGAAATAATCTGGCACCTACAGATATTTAAAGAAGAACCTTTGTAGGAGTTTATGTACTGCTTGTAACAAAACAAATGTCTGAAAACATTGAAGATCATACAATTGTCCTAAATTGCTTACCCCTAATCTTTCCCACGCCTTCCGCGTAGTGTTGTGAAATATTTCAGGGAAGAGTGGGTTACCCCAGAGTGGTGTATACGTATGCAGTGCAGCTAAAGAATATTTAGAACAGATTTTCTGCCATATACGAAACAAATTCCTGAAAATCTTGAAAATTACCCTCTAGAAACATTTAGGGTCTGTCAGCTTTGTACAGAAAAGCTAGTTGCAGAGCCCAAAGCCAGTTGGTACCCCAAGACAGACATATCAGGTTCCTGTCCAAACAGCAAATTCTGAATGCGACCAGAAAAAGCTGCCCAGAAGTATAACTTAAAATCATGGAGGTTAATCCCCCTTGTTTATATGAGAGATTTAAAAAACAAATAGCCTTTTTATCCCTCCTCTAGCCCCAAATGATACTGCTAACTACACCCTCTAATCGCTTGAAAAATAATTTAAATAGATACAGGCATTTGCCAAGATATCCATTATGATTATATTGCACCAGTCCACAATACTGAGAGTGAGACTATGCCACACCCACAGCTTGGCAGATTCTGTTCACAATATGGGCTCATAATTAAGCACAATAATATCCTCGACTAAACAGCTTGATTCCTAAATATGATTTGAATATTAAGAATTATATGTGTTTTTGCTAAGTTTAGCTTGTCTCAGGAAAGGACTCCAAATTGATCTGCCTCTTCTGATATATGAACATATATATTGCAGCCGGCGGGTTAGTAGAAAAAAACGCAGTGTGATCCACGTAGGCGGTAATTTTAAGCTCAGTACCTTATAGTATTACTGGCTGAATACCTTCATTTAATAAGAGATGCTTCAAATATTGCTCTATACAAAGAGCAAAGAGGAGGGGAGAAAGCGAACACCCTTGATGAGTACCCCTTTATATTTTAAATAAAGGAGAAGGGTTCTGCCCCAGTAAGACCTTTGCCGTTGGTTTCTTATGTACAGTCTGGAACAATTTAATGAATCAACTCCCTTGACAAAAGATCCCAATAGTTGCCAATAAGGATTCCTAGACGACACGATCAAAAGCCTTCTCGACGTCCAACAGGATCATGCCAATCCGGTCTTTAGTCTTTAGTCTTTTCCGCCACATCATTGCTGCTAAATCCATGCTGTTGATCTGACACTAAACTATGCATATAAGGAGCCAGGCGTGTTGCTAGTATTTTTTAGAAGACCTTTGCATCTTCATTTATCAGTAAACATAGAACAGTAAGAGCCTCTATCTTCAGGTGGCTTAGCCTTCTTCAAAAAGACTACAATGTTAGTTATTGTCCATGAAGCATGGACGTCACCTCCATCACCTATATGTTTAACAAGATCGAAGGATTTTGGTAGTAGAATCTCAATAAATACTTTATAAAATTCAAGTGGAATTGCGTCGTCTCCAGCTCTTTCCCAGTGGGTAAAGCCTTAATAGCCACTTCGATCTCCCCATAGCAAATCCTCCTGAAGCACAGATATGTGATGGGTGTCTATCCATGAACGACTACAGCCTTGTAAGTACTCCAAGATTTTTGAATAATTAGACCTATGAGGCTCTCTGTAGACGCCCTGAAAGAAGGATATAAACTACTCAGCGATGGCTTGAGGGTGCGTATGTAGCACTTCATCTTCCCCTTTAATATGTCGAATAGAGCTTCTGGACTTCTTGTCAGAAATCTGATGGTCAACTAAATACCACACTTTCTCACCATATTCATATTGAAGTTTTTTATTCTTATGGTAACTCGCAGCTACCTTTTCTCTTAACCCACCATCAAGCACAGATCGCTTTTCAATTAGTCAAAGGTGTATAAACTGCTCCCCCAAGTCTTTGGCTAATTTGACTGTGTGTGCTCCAATTCTAACTGAAAAATGTCATGCCGGTGTCACTTCACATCTTTCTGCATGAATCTATTTTTATATAGAATAAATTGAAGTGCTACACCCCTCATGTATGCTTTCATACTGTCCCATGCAACCCCTGCAGAGGCTGAGCCTTTATTCACTTGTATAAACTGAGTAATCCCTCAAGATATACCCAATATTCTGGTTTGGTGAATAGATGAAAAAAGAGTGGACGATAATTCCATCTCCGAGCCGTTGTAATCTGAAGTGTCAACATTATTGGATTATGATCTGATGTAACCTTAGGGCATACTTCCATAGCTGCAACTTGTATTATCTGCCCCTAGCTAAAATCATATCTATGTGTGAGTATTGCTTGTGTGAAGACAAGTAATAACTAACCCATGCAGTCGCAGGAGTTTTAATGAAGAAGCTCTAGTTTTAGAAACTCTTGTGTGTGCCAAATGATTAGTAGAGCCTATACCGTAGTCATCATCATCAGCCATCTTTATTTCCCTTTTAGATACATGCATACCAATACACAGAATCGTTAAAATGTCATATGCATTATATGAAACAGCAATTCTGTTGTAATGATTATTAGAAAGACGGCGTCATGTTCATATAAATACCTGTAAGAATAGGTCGAAAAATTAATAAAACCATATGCATGAACAGGGATGGCACCCACTAATAGCAAATAGTATGAATACTAAAAATGTGCCCCATGTGGATTAAAATGCATTTTTTCTAATTTCAAGGACGGCAAGTAAAAAGTTAGCAAGCATAAAACATAGGTACGGAGTTTCCAATGATCGAAAGGTTTCAAGGGCTTGTTTATGTGAGCGGATACAGAAAATCTTTCAACAATGGGATGATGAATTTTTTCCTCTCTACCTTACAGAATGAACAAAAAAATAAAAGATGTGAAATAAATTGGTGGGAGAGGCCATCACAGGGGCACAGAGATAGCTGGTTTACTGAATATACTTGTGCCGGATAAGCGGCCATTAATGATATTTAATTCAGTCTAAATCTTGTCAGTGCGAAGTGGTGTCTGATGTTGGTGTCAAATGAGATGTAGGATAGATGGCCAGTGCTCGCAGTTGGTGATGCTAGCTATGAGAACACTGTAACTATATTTTGGGGTTTTTGCCACCTGTCTGAGTTGCATTTAGTATCAAACAGTTATTTTAGTGGCGATTTGGAACAGGATATGCACTCAAACGGTGAGTTAAACAGAAACTTCAGATCTAATTCCCAGAGGGACTGTTTCACAAAAGTTAGACAGCTGATCGAGGAAGCACGATCCAAGGTTAAGATATCCTTTAGTACTAAGTGGTTCCGAGGGACCGATTCCCTTTTCCAGACTGAGAGCTAAGCTAATCGCGGGGCAATTTTCAGCGTGTCAGATAGGAACGGAAAGTCTAGTTCCTTATGGATTAAAATGCTTGAGCGGGATGTTGGGTAGATAATAGTCCCTTTAAGAATTTATCTTCTGGAGGAGCCTAGCGCGCAACCAAGATGGCCACGTAGGTGCGAGGCTCCCGAGGACCTCCGCAATCTCCTACGTTTATCCTGTCCTCATCCTGCCTCGGTTGAGGGGACTGTGTCGGTGAGCCTGAGCCGAGGTGGTACCCGTTTCCCGTTCTCAAATCGGACGTCGGGTGCCGGAGTGAGCACCGATTGAAGTTTGCGGCCTTCTTCTCGCCGGACCCCGGATTTGCGCTGGGGGGTGACCCAGTGGCAAAGTGAACAACAACGGCGGGCTGGGCCTGGCGAGTCGCGTACCCCGCACTTTCGCTTTCGCTTTCGCACCCCCTTGCCGTCTCTGCAGGTGGGATCGCGGAGCTCCTTGTGTTGGTGTGGCCTCGCTGGGGGACCCTGCCTGCCTGCCTGCTGTGACCCACCCCGCCGATCTGGGGTGGCCCCCCCGGAGCTCGTGGCCCTGATTGCCTGCTTTCTACGGCGTCGCTGGTGCGGGTGTGGGACCTGTGGCGATGGCCACGAAACAAGATGGAGATCGGTCAAAGACCAAGTCGACCCGGCGTGGCGCCGTACATCAGTCCAACATCATGGACCGCTATACCCTCCAGAAGGGATCTCCCGGCGTACCACACAAGTCCTCTGAGGGCCCCCTTGATGCCTCGGATTTGCCCACAGATCTGACTCTACAGGACGTTATGGGCGCCATTGCCGAGATGAAGGCCTCGGTGGGCCAGCGGTTTGACACCTTGGCACACAAGATCGACGCGGTCCTCGTGGATGTCGGCCTGGTTAGGGCTGATCTCTCCAAGACCAACGACCGGGTTGATTCTTTGGCCCAAACCGCGTCGGGCCTCACGACTGAGGTGGCGGCCCTACAAACGGAGGTGCGCCGACTTCGTCAGGCGAGTGCACTTATGGATCGGCGCCTGGAGGACTCCGAGAGTCGGGCCCGGAGGAATAACATCCGCATCATCGGAGTGCCCGAGGGACGGGAGGAAGCGGCGGCGGATCTGTTTGTAGAGGACCTGATCGCCAACCATCTCCAGCCTCGGGGACTCAGTAAATTTTTTGCCGTGGAGAGGGCCCACAGAGTTCCCGGGGGAAGGCCAAAGGTCGGAGCCCCTCCGCGGCCTCTCATTGCCCGGATTTTCAACTTTCGGGACAGGGACGCGATCCTGCAGGCCTCCAGACTGCAAGGGCCGGTCAAGCTGGAAAATACGGAAGTGAACTTTTACCCTGATTTTACCCAAGCGGTCCAGAAGCAGAGACTGAGCTTCCTGGGCGTCAAGCGCCGACTTCGGGACATGAACTTAAAGTACGCCATGCTCTTCCCGGCCAAGCTGCGGGTGGAGGTGGATGGTCGCACGCACTTTTTTGATCGTCCCGAAGCGGCCGGGGACTGGTTGGACACTTTGTCTGGGGATCGTGATCGGGGCGGCGGGGGGGGGGCGGCGGGAGGAGACGGCCCACTTGATAGAGACTGAGGGGTTGATGTTGGGCCTCACTCTGGACGACTATGATGCCACTTTCGACCAAGCTTCTGTCTTTGTTCTTTCCCCTCCATTGGAGGTTGTGTGGGGTCTAGAGGGGGTGCTCTTTCCTCTTCTAGGGGGTCTAGTTAGTTTTACTATATAGGGGCGACAGGCACACTGCAAGTTGGGGGGGCTGTTTGGGCTCATGCAGGGGTGCAGGGAGGGGGGAGTTTTGTTGGGGTGGGTGGGTTGGGGTGGGGTGTTGTTCGTTTATACCACAAGGCAAAAGTATCATTGTGTTATCTCTAACGTGCTCTCTGGGGGACGGGTGATGACTTCTGTTTATGACGGGGGGTAGGGGACTGAGTCTGTTGTCCTGGAATGTTAATGGACTGGGGGACAGGATAAAACGAGGTGTGGTCCTGCAGTTTTTGAAGCGAATTTCGCCCGATATAGTTTTTCTGCAGGAGACGCACCTCATTGGCAACTCCTTTTGTGCCATGAATCGACGGGGCTACCGCCTTGTGGCCCATTCGGGCTTCACGTCTGGTTCACGGGGTGTGGGTATTATGGTTAAGAACTCGCTCCCGTTGGAGATTGACGAGGTGCTCCATGACGACAGGGGACGTTATGCGGTTTTGGTGGGAAGAATGGAGGGCAGAGTGGTCGTTTTTGTGTCCGTATATGTCCCGCCGGGGCTGCAGACGACCACCTTTGCGGACCTGGGGCGCCTCCTCCTTGGCCTTCCGGAGGGGATTCTAGTGGTGGGGGGGATTTCAATGCTGTGGTTTCCGGAACTGTGGATCGTCACCCCCCTAGGGACCTTCCTCGGGCCCAGGCGTGGTTGTCTGGCCTCTTGGATACCTTGGGGATGGTGGATTGTTGGCGCTTGAAACATCCCACGCAGTTACAGTACACCTTCCATTCAGGGGCCCATGGTAGTCTCTCACGGCTAGATTATGTCCTGGTTCCGGCGGCTCATGTGGGGAGGGTGGGGGAGGTGCGCCATTTGGCTCGGGGCATCTCGGACCACTCCCCGCTTTTGTTGCACTTTGATATTCTTCCAAGGGGAGAGGGCAGGGTGGTCCCGATTAATCCCTGGTACCTGCGTGACCCCACCATTCGCGCAGAGCTGGTTAAATCCCTTAAGCGTTACTTTGACGAGAATGTGGGGTCTGTGTCATCGGCGGTCTCCCTGTGGGAGGCGTTCAAGACGGTACTCCGGGGAGAGGCCCTGTCCCTTATTTCCCACTCCCGGAGGCACGAACAGGAGGAGGTGACCCGTGTTGAAGCTGAGATCACTGAGTTGGAGGGTGATCTGGAATGTGGGGTGACAGATGACAAATTACATGTCCTCCGACTCAAGCAAGCGGCCTATAAGGCCCTCGTCACGGAGGCGGCCAGGGGCCTCAGTAGAGAGCAACAGGGGAGACTGTATGATGTGGGTGATAAGGCTGGTAAATTGATTGCGTGGTTGGACAAAAAGGAGAGAGCGAGTCGAGTTGTCCCGTTGATTGAGAAACAGAATGGTGTGTGTGTCACTGAACCGGAAGGAATTGTCTCCTGTTTTGCAGACTATTTCCGTGGGGTGTATTCCCCGGTGTCCTCCCGCTCTGAAGAGGATTCCCATGCCCTGCTCCGAGATATCGCGCTGCCTTCCCTTTCGGAGGAGGACAGAGTGTCGTTGGACGCCGCTCCAACTTCCGAAGAAATTGCCCTCGCCATACGTTCGGTCGCTTCCGGCAAGGCCATGGGTCCTAATGGTCTTCCCATCGAGTTGTATAAATTGCGACCGGATACGCTGGCGCCGCACCTCCGTGCCATGTTCCTTGCGGCCCACTCGACGGGTTCCCTCCCGCTAGACCAGCGTCTGGCTACTATCGTGGTTATCCACAAGGAGGGGAGGCCGCGGGACCGGGTCACATCCTATCGGCCCATTTCGCTATTGAATGCGGAGCCCAAAATTCTCGCCAAGGTGTTGGCTAATCGGCTGGTCAGCGTAGTGTGTGACTTGATTCACCAGGATCAGTCCGGCTTTATCCCCCATCGCAACACAGCGCTTAATCTGCGGCGTTTGCATGGGGTGCTCGCACGTGTACCGTTCATACGGGAGCCGGCCATCTTGGCGTCCTTGGACGCCACTATGGCGTTTGACACACTTGAATGGCCGTATATTTGGGCGACGCTCGCGAAGTTTGGGTTTGGCCCAGGATTTATCAGCTGGGTAAAATTGTTGTACTCTGGCCCGCTGGCGCAGGTGGTTGTGAACGGTAGAGTGTCGGCTCCGTTCGAGCTGGGCAGGGGTACGCGGCAGGGCTGCCCTTTATCGCCGCTCCTTTTCGCGCTCGCCTTGGAGCCCCTGGCGGAGTGGCTGCGGTGGCATCCTTCTATCCGTGGTCTCCGCTGGACCCCCGAGTACGAGGACCGTGTATCTCTGTACGCTGATGATATTCTCCTGTACCTGGCCTCCCCACGTGAATCACTGATAGTACTGGTTGATGTATTGAATTCATTTGGCCATAACTCCGGCCTTGTCATCAACTGGGCTAAATCGTGTATGTATGTTCTCTCTGGGGAGGACCCTGTCCTTCCGCGGGGCTGTCCTATCCAGATCGCCCTGCGGGGATTTAGGTACCTGGGTGTCTTCATTACCCTGGACGCGGAGGCCCGATATAGTCGGAATTTGCTTCCCCCTCTCCAGCGCCTGAAGGAGGATGTCGCGCGTTGGAGGCGCTTGCCGCTCTCGCCGCTCGGCCGGGCGGCATTGTTTAAGATGATGTCGCTGCCGCGTTTTCTGTACGCGCTGCAGAACACAATGGACGTCGTCCCGGCGCGTTACTTTCGCGAGGTGGAGAGTTTGCAGCGCCGACTGTTCTGGGAAGGTAGACCGCGTATCGCCCTGGCGAAGCTGACGCTCCCGTGGTATGACGGGGGGATTGCCCTCCCGGATATCAAACGGTATTATTGGGCCTCCCAGCTGGCTGCGATTAACCACGGCTTGTATGGGCCCGCTCTAAACCCGGCCTTTGAAATGGATAAGATGTTACTGCCGGGTGGTGATTATAGCCGAGCGCTTTACTCCAGCTCGCTCGACGCACGTCTGACGGGCCCCACGCGTGTCATGGTACGAGTGTGGCACGCAGCTAATGTGGCGATGGGGTGGAAGGATCGTTTGACCCGGGCGTCGCCACTATACGCATCCGAACAGTTGGGCTCCCTGTGGACCTCGAAGGGCTTTGAGAAGTGGGACATGATAGGCATCAGCAGGGTGGGTGATCTCTGGACGAGGGGGGGTTTCAAAACGTTTGAGATGCTGCAGACGGAATTCCAGTTGCAGGACAGGGAGTACTTTCGGTATTTGCAGATCCGTCATGCGTTATGCTCTGTCTTTCCAGACGTTGCTTCCATCCCGGAGTATTCCCCTCTGGAGGATAGAGTGCTAGATGGACACGTACCGGACAGCACGATTTCATTAATCTATAAAAAACTCATCAATGACCGCTCGGGATTGCTGACTAGCCTTCGGGAGACATGGGTGGCTGATGGATTGGAGCTGGATGACGAGGACTGGGTGTCTGCGGTGGCATCCCCGAAAGAGGTGGCCATACCGGCCCGCCTTCGCTTCGTCCAGCTCAAGATACTCCATAGGGTTTATGTTACGGGGCCGAGGCTGATGCGTATGGGCTATGCTGTGGATGGGTTGTGTAAGCGTGGTTGCGGTTCTTTGGGGACCTTTCTCCATATTTTGTGGGAATGCCCGGAGGTGGAGCGATTCTGGCGTGGTGTGCATGAGGTCCTGCGGGTGGTCACGCGTGTGTCGCTGCTGCCCGAAGTGAGGAGATGCCTTCTGAATGTGTGGGAGCCAACCGACTACTCGGTGCCGCAGACATGGTGGGTGACTCTGGGATATATGGTGGCCAAACGCGACATTGCTCAACTGTGGGGTTCCCAGAGGTCGCCGACTGTCTCGGCATGGAAGGAGAACATGGATTGGTGCATGTTTCGGGAAAAGGTGGTGTATGTTGCGAGAGGTAAGCCTGGGACATGGGTGAAAGTATGGGGCCCCTGGAACGCCTACCGCGGGGGAATCTGTACCCCGCCGTTATTGCCCGATCCGTCTCCGGCCCCGTCCCCTTAGCCAGTTTCTCTCCCCGGTACCGAGCACTGAGTCCGCCTAGTCCTGGTCCTGACCTTTTCCCCCCCCTTGCTACTCCTATGGATTGGTAGGGTCCCCCTTCTGAGGGAGCACATGCTGCTGTTATTGATTGTGGGTTGCCTTGTGGTTTTGTTTTCTGTTGTTATTTATATTAAAATGAAACCGTTACGTGGGGTCCGGATGGTGTGGTTATCAATGCTGTTAACTCCTGTCCATCTCCCTCTGCCGCAGCAGGAGCGCTATTGTTCGTATCACATGTTCCTTTTGCTTGCTAGCGGCCGGCCTGAAGGTTGTAGGCCCATCTTTGTATATTTTTTGCATTTTGTAATAAACGGTTTCCAAAAAAAAAAAAAAAAAAAAGAATTTATCTTCTATTGCTTGTAGAGAGTCAATATTTGCTCATCCCCAAATGGCTGCACCATATGACGCTATGGATCTTGTTTGTGCGTGATCAATTTCTAACATTTCTTTTACTAGTTTGCTCCCTACTTTTGCTGCGAACTTCCAGATACCGGCTATGTTTTTATTCATTCATAGGGCCATATTCCTCACCATAGTAGACCATTTTAGTCTTTCATCAAAGAAAATTCCCAGGTACATGAAGCTGTCTATTCTATCCAGACTTCTGCCGTTAATATGGAAGCCCATTAGTTTCTGCTTCTTGTCCCTGCCCATGGCCATCACATATGATTTTGTTTTATTAACATGTAGGCTTAGCTCTGACATGTAGGTAGAGTATGTCTCAATCAAGAGCTGGAAGGCCATTGGTGTTCTGGCCAGTAGGATGGCATCATCTGCGTAGAGCATAAAGGGAAGGGCTGTGTGCCTACCACTGGAACATCCTTGCATTTTTCAATCAGAACTTCCAAGAGTTTGTTTGTGTACAAGGAGAAAAGGAAGGAGGAAAGAACACAGCCCTGTCTTACCCCTTAATCAGTCCTGAAAGACTTTGTGAGCTCCCCTTGTTTTCCGTATCGGACTACTGCCTCTGCGTTTCTTTACAGATCTCTGATAAATGAGATTATGGATGAGTCCACAGCCGATAACTCCATGACTGACCACAATTTGTTTGGGCTCATGCAGTGAAAACTGTGGACAGATCCATGAACGCCAAAAATAACTGCCCCTGTTTAGCAACGGAGTATTTTGCGGCGATTAGGGCAAGGTTGAGGCACTGGTCTATTGTGCCCCTCCCCTTCCTGAAGCCGTATTGGGCTTCAGCGAGGATTCTGTTCTCAGATGCCCACTCCTCCAGCCTATTTAGCAGCAGTCTGCCCATTAGCTTTGCTGTGCTGTCCAATAGAGAGATTGAGCGATAATTAGCCGGATCTGCGCCACTCCCCTTATTATGGTTTGGGACTACGACAGACTGTCTCCAGGACGGAAGAGGACCGGCTTTAGCTATAGATTTAAATGCTATTGTGAGAACTGGTACCCAGAGAGGTTTATTAGTTGTAAAGACATCCAATGGAATCCCATCTGGCCCGGGTGCCTTCAGCGCTGGTGATTGGTTTAAAGCAAGTTCTATTTCATCTATGGAGAACTCCAGAGCTGGTGAAATCCTCGAATATGGCTCGGATATCCCTAGCATTTTGGACTGGTTGTTCCTGGAATATTTTTGGCAGCAGTTTATCCACATGGCCTCATCTATGTGGACGTCCAGTGATGGCCCACTCACCTAATGGAAAAGGGGGCTGTAAACTATTTTCCAGTAAGCCTTGCTGTTTTTAGAGATGGAAGTTGATCTCAGGGTTTCCCAGGCTTCATTGGTAATCACCCTTTTTCTTTCCTGCCTGACGGATTTATAAGGAGTCGCGAGACTTCTGGTAAGTTTTTGACCTCTGGGTCGTGATTTGAGTGCTTTATGAAGATCTGCTAGTGCTCGTGAGCAATTTTACCCAAACCCCTTTTGTTGTGAGGGTGCTTTTTGGGATATTTGACTGGTAAGATGCTCCTTTATGGAAGGTAAAATACTGATAAATGCTTGCATGGTTTGGTTAACCTTGGAAGGCGAGTTTAACCATCGACAGATCTCCCTATAGGAGAAGGATACTATTTTCGGTAGCAATTTTGTGGAAAGGAGTGATCACTAAATTCAGAAGGTGTGACCTCAAAATTCTTAATATTTCTGCATTAGGACATAGGGAACAAAATGAAATCAATACATGAGGACCCTCTTGCCCGATAAAATGTTGTAGCCATTTGCCCCGTAATAAAGCATTTTGGATTAACAATTTCCAGGTCCCATACCATCAGTAAGCTATTTAGGGTGTTGCCGTAGTTATGATGGTTAAAATGAGTCGGAGGATGGTCCTTTTCGTCAGTAACCCCACATACGTTTGGGTTAGTGTGCTTACAAGTGTGAGAGTTAAAATCCCCGACCCATATAATAAATGGCCGTCTGGTATAATTAGAAAGCAAGCCCTCCATTTTGTGTCCCAGTTCTTCCACAACCTCTGCTGGATTTATGAAGTTTTTGTTATAGAAATGTATTAATACTAAATCAGGATTTTTCCATCCCCTGGCTACTATGATATAAAAATAATTTGAGCTGTTAACAAATACTACTTTGTCAAGCACGAGTGCATTGGCAATTGGTGTTATTAGACCCCCTTTGGCTCTACCTGGGATACAAGCAGTGGCTGGTGTGAAATAAGAGCGAAAGTCATTTGGGAAAAAAGGTTTCTGTGCCCATGTCTCCTACAAGCAAATTATGCTGCTGTCACTCAGCTCTGATTGCCACACTGAGGAGCCTTTTTCATTTTTAAAGCCAGCTATGTTCCATGAGATGAGTTAGATAGCTCCTTCATCAAATTGGAATGGAGACTCCCCTCTAGGGGCAGCGGATGGTCGGCATAGTGGATCGTGTGAGGCCTGTATGGTAGTAGGCAAGCCACCCATCCTGGTAGATCCTCCTGTCACAAATTGTGGCCCCTCAGCCTCTGGAGTCAATAGCAGCTGTCCAGATCCTCAAGTGCGGCTTGTCTGTTTTCCTACCAGTGGGTTCTGCTCAGGTAACTGGGGAGTGCAGGTTGGGTTATTAGCTGCCAGGGGTACTACATTTTGGGTCGTGGTTTTAAGTTGAGGTGGTCGTTTGTAGAATAAACCCACTGGGCCTATAAAGATCTGGGATTGTATGGTGGAAACTGACGGTAACTGGCATAGTAGGTACCTCACCAGACCACGATTGCCGAAGTTAAGAACAATGCAGTTGTTATTAATTAATTTTGGCCCATGACCTACCCAAGGTGTTCTCCTGTCCATTATCAGGTGATTTTCAATTACATGGCCTATGTTAGCAGCATTAGATAACCAGTGTCTGGCCTTTGCCATTAATTGGGCAGTAGTTTCAATTTGGGAGGCTCTGAGTGGTGGAACATTTACCATAGTGATCACAAAAGGGCATGCCGCGGGTAGTAGGTTGAGAGTTGGGGGGCCACTGCTCTGCGATGTGACAGGGAGGCGTGTACTAAATATATTGGCATTAGAGTTGGGATTGGGGTTAGATTTTGGGACTACAGGGGCTATGCATGCATTGAGATTAGTGGCTGTGAGATCTGCCTGTAGTGGGCCTCTGTTATTCCCGGAAGGAACTACGGCCAGCTGCGTTGTAACTCTGGCGGTCTTTATGTGGTCAATGTTTGCTGTGGCAGAATTTTTCCTTGCTTGACCCTGATGCGGATTACTACTTATAGCATAAATGCGGGGCCGTTGGGCCGCGCTGTTGAATTTATGCGCCTCTGGGTGCCAAGCTATTGTCGCAGGGACCGGGAATGCAGGGAGATGGAGTCCTCCTGGCCCGGTCCCTGGTTCCAAAGTGGAAGTGCTGGGGCGGTCTGCCGGTAATTGCAAGGCCGCTGGGCTGCGCTGTTGAATTAATGCGCCTCCAGGCACCAAGCTATTGTAGCAGGAACTGGGGATGCTGGGAGATGGAGTCCTTCTGGCCCGTTCCCTGGTTCCAAAGTACAAGTCCTGGGGCGGTCTGCCAGTAAATGCGAGGCCGCTGGGCCACGCTGTTGAATTTATGCGCCTCCGGGCGCCAAGCTATCATTTCAGGGACCGGGGATTTTGTGAGATGGAGTCCTCCTGGCCCGGTCCCTGGTTCCAAAGTGCAAGTTCTGGAATGGTCTGCCGGTAAATGTAGTAGTCCATTATGCAATAAAAGTCGCCCATTCGAATTAAATACCCTGACCAATTCAACAATTCCAGATTTAGTGAATCAAACATATCAGGCTCTTCCAGATGAAGACCATAAACTACACACATAATATAATTTTGACCATAAATTACAAACTGAGCTATAGCCCTACTCTCCTTAGAATCTGCTCAAGTTTTAAGTACTTTTATCTTCAAATTCTTAGTTTTCATTATAGCCTCTCCTCGTATTGAGACTAATTGGGAAGTGTTTACAAGAGTGTCATATCCCAACTGGCTTAAAAATAGCCAATCGTTGTAAGCTAAGTGAGTTTCAGTTATTCCTAACATTTGTGGTTTATACATTATTATTTCTTCACAAACTAATTTCCGCTTTTTAAGATGATTCAGTCCAGCAACATTCCAACACATTCATTTCTGGCTGACCATTGTATCAATCTACTCTCTACTATACCCTCCCTATATTCAAATCCATAACAAAGCTGGCTCTCAATTTTACCTATGCGTTCAAAACCATATTTATTTCACCCACCTCACTCCACATGTCAAACCATATAGAAATAGGGTGTGCAGCCCCTGCACCACCACCCTGAGGTCCTCCATCAATCCCCCGTCTCTGAAAGAAGGAATCATCCACCCCCCTTGCTGTCATCTGATGCAACATCCCTGTGAGACCCTACCCCCCAGACAACACCATCCGACACCCACCGGCCAGAGTCTAGCAATAAGAATACCTCAATCTCCCATGTAGCAATTAACAAGAAATAAGAGAAAAAATTAATAAAGAGCCAACATCTAGACGAGGGCCTAAATCCAAAAAGGATTTAGGCCCTCGTCTAGATGTTGGCTCTTTATTAATTTTTTCTCCTATTTCTTGTTAATTGCTATTATATTTATTTAAAAGCAGACATAAGAATGCTATTAGTGAAGCACAAGCTAAGAAAAAAGAACACACTGACAAGTATATCAAAGCATTAGGTGACCATTACTTTAACAGAAACAGCATTGACGGTGAGTGTCACCAGCCAGTAACAGCCAGTAAAATCGTACTTAAATGAGCGAAGATGTCCCTTTCCAGTTGCTGAGAGTCTGCACTGAATCAGATTCCTGTAAAAAGAACTGTGGTGTCATTACGATGGTGGGGAGACCGCCACCGACAGGCGTTGGTGGCTGTCTCACCGCCATTGGGAGCACCTTTGCTGCCTGCCATATTAGGATGGCGTACACTGTGATGGCGGTCGGAAACACCGACCGCCATGCATCCTACGGGCTCCTTGAGCCCACAGGTGCAGCAGAGAGCCTCGCAATCCCTGCATTGGTGGTGGTGCCTACCAGGCACCGCCATAGGGATTACCATATACCTCCCCGCCAGCCATTTCTGGGAAAGGGAAGCCCCTCTAAGGAAAAATGGCAGTGCACCCACCATGAAAAAGCTGGCGGAAAGGGACTTTGGGGGCCTGTTACGGGCCCCCTTTCCCCCTGGCCCTAGGCTGAGGGCACTGGGGGGCACCTATGGTGCCCCCTACATGTGCCTGTGGCAGGCACTGCATGGTGCCTGCCATGTAATGCAGGGATATGTATGGTGACCCGCTTTTTGTCTTGCAGCGTGTGCTGCAGCCAGCAGGACATAGAGCAATACAAAAATAGGCAATGTGACCACCTCGTGGCAGTCACATCATAATTCTTACTGTGGGACTGCCGCCTTGTAGGTGGGCGGTTTCAAATAGGAAACGAAGGTGGACAGACTAAAGTCTGTCCGCCATCGTTATCAGGCCCTGTGTTTGGCCGTCCTTGATAACTTTAAGCCAAGCAGGTTCCTGCAGAACGACCTGTGCGCCAACAGCCTTCAAAGGATCCATCATTTTATGCAGCTTCCAACGTTGATCCATAGTAACTTTACAAATGTCTGACCGAACTGAAATAGACATGGAGTCTACTGATAAAGGCATAGCCTGGCAATCTTTAAAAAATATTGCCTGCCTAGGTAGAAAGTTACCTGCAAATATTAATATTGGACGAAGATACAAAGGCTTTTCTTGAGGAGTTGTCTTCTTCAAAATTATAGGAAGCCAATGTATTTGTGAGTCCATGTCCTAATCTGCGATCTCACAAGTGCATTCTCAAAAAGCTTCATGATAAACAGTGTTGGGCCATCTCCCTCTCTTCCATCAGGTATTCCAAAGACCTTCAAGTTGTTTTGGCATTGCCAATTCTCCAAATCTTTGACCTTGCTTTGTATAAAAAGCATTTGCCTCTTGTGGCTCTGATAGACTTTACTTTTGCTGAGCCAACTTCTTCAGCCCCAGCATCACACTGTTAGAGCTTAGCCCCTTATGTGGTGAGCAGTGCCACCCTGCTGGTTACCTCAGACAAAGACTCCTGTAGTGCCAAACTGTTTGCCCTGGCTTGCTCATAATGTTCCTGCATTTTGGTTTGTACTGCTTGCAACAACTATAGAATTGTGGCCAGAGATGTCTCCTTTGGATCAGCCAGATCAGCCGGGTTAAAAGTATGAGTCTTAGCAGCTGGTGTGGAACACCCAGAGGTAAAGCTGCCAGAGGAGTCAAGAAGTCCCCCCTGAATTGTGCTAGATTCAAAGCTGAGGGAGGAGCTGGGGTGACAATCTGAAACTGAATGTCCACTCTTCCCCGATACTAGCTGGCTAGCTGGGCAGGCAGTAGATAGCCAAGATATTAGAGCTTTGACTTCCCACTTAGAGGGTACAAAGTTGTGTAGAGGTCTACCTTTGACACCCTCCTCTTAGGTATGCAGTTGATGAATTGTTATATCTACTGCTCCCTGAGAATCCACATTTTTGTATGAGTCACCTCAGCCCCTCTGAGCCTTCTGTTTGCTTCGTTTCTTGTAGGGGGATCCACTAGCCTTCATAAATCAGTCAGCAGTACCAGACACAGCCTTAGATGTGGGTAATATATCAATCACTCCCTGTCTTGCGGCTTCAAAATTAGCAAAAAAACGCCTCATCCACCACTACTGAAGTAACTGCCGATCTCACTAGGCTTCCAGACTTGCCTTCTGGAATGGCATCCCCACGGAGGGCCCCGCCACTAAAGGGGAACCCTCTGTCTCAGTAAGCACCGACCCATTCATAGTCACACACTGGCCCTTCCCCTGTCTGCCTCCTCCAGGTGTAAATTTCGATTATTTTTCTGATTGTCATCGGAGACAATCCCGCCTGGCTCGGTCTCAATAGAAAACTGAATGTGCGAAGCCGCCTGAGCTGGAGAAGACAACATTGTTGCTGGCACCCAGGACGGCCGGTATTATAGGAATGTGCATCCCAAACTGGCTGGGAGAGTTACCTTGTTGCGGGGCTGCCTGAGCTGGAAAAGACATTGCACCATTGTTGCCATCCCCTGCTGGAGTGACTGGGACTGCCAGGGTAGACTCTGCAGCTGGATTCTGAACTGCATCTAACAACATATCCAACATTGATGTGTCCGGACTGGCATGTTCCTCTATACATGTTTGAAGGAGGCTGGCTGCGTTACCTATTTGAAAAAAACCTCATAACAGGATGGCCGACCTGCTGATCCAAGGCTACCATCCAAGCCTCCTAACACCATGATACCTGCAGGCACTTCATAGACTGTCGCTGCTGCTGTATGGCGCCCCGGCCTCCACAAAGAGCACTCGTCCACAGTGGCACCATTACAAGGTAGGGGCTTGACAAGCAGAATCCGGAGTTGCGAATGCAAGCCGACCACCTGACACACCACTGATACATCAAACACCCTTGGAGCCTCCTGGCACAAATATGCCCCATCAGTTTAGAAAAGTACTCACACAACCATGTAAAACACTGCTCGATGCTGCAGACGTTTTAGGTGTGGGGAGATTTCTCTGACACAATAGCCGTCTGGCAGGATGTCAGCTCAAGAGCAGCTCCGTGACAGCCCTTACAGCAGTGGAATCAGATGCCATCTTCCTTCGCTCCGTGGAGTACTTTTCATCCCATTCTACAGGCAGAGCAGTTTCTCTGGAAGACACCGTAGTTAATACAACTGAGCATAACCTCTCTGTCTCTGCAATGGAGATTGAAGTACATGAAAACATACAAAAAAATAATTTTCATCCACCTCCAATGAGCCCTATGGCTCGATTTTGAGACAGGAAACCAAAACCATTCCCATGCATGTAGCTAGTAGTATGCCCACAATTACAAATATTAGGAGAATGGTAAAAAGACAAAAACAGGCAAGTAAGGCCCAATGAGTAACACCACATACTTATTCTGACATTAACACCCCCCTGACTTTCTCTGATGAACCTTTCCAATTGCATGACAATGAAATCCCGCAAAAAGAATACAAATATTTAGCACAACCCATAACCTGTTAATCTTGCAAATAGTGACATTTGGATGATGGTTGGTACTTTTAAATCAACACCTCATCCATTTGCCCAAATTGACACTATTCACGCTGACATAAATAAAACAACTGTCCATTAGTGTATAGTTTACACCCTGACAAGTAATTCTCAACATCCATTGAATTATTTACAGTTGTAAAATCAAAAACATTGAATAAAAGTAATAATTGACTTTGAATTATCAATGATTGATACAATTACAACATTTTACCCTACCACCCAAATTGAAGGATGTTTTTTTCACATTTCACAGGCATATTGGAGAAAAATTCAAAAATCATCCTTAGTTAAGGATTACTTATCATAGTGTAAGCTTCTTTATGAATTTAAAATAACTACCTCCCTTATGCTTTGTACCTCCTGACAGTGTAGATGAGTACTACAGAGCAATTTCTGATTTAGAATATTTTAACCAAAATGAAGAGAAATTGCCCCTCTTATTAAACTTACTTTGAAGATACATGGATTGGTCATCTAAGCAGGTCGGGCCACATGAGGAAGCCAAGGTTGAAACTGTCACGCAATGTGCTTAGAGAGAGGTGCAAAGGCTAACATCTAAGCAGGTCGGGCCACATGAGGAAGCCAAGGTTTCCCATTAAATGGGGAAACTGTCACACAATGTGCTTAGAGAGAGGTGCAAAGACTAACAATGCCATTGTGGGATGGCACAATTCCTTAAGTAAATCGATTTGCAAACTTCACCTAAACGTGTATAATTTTTGTGAATGTTTTCCAATGAATGAGACTTGCACAGTTACTGTCAGGTAGCCTGAACCACATATAAAAAATGAAAGATATGTCTGAGAGACTATTGGCTGAAATTCAATATTTTCGATGATGGTGGATTCATACTACCTGGACAGTATTGCATACATATTACATCACTAACGCTCACTAATGTCTCCTAAATTGACTTGCCTGTTTTAACAATTCAAAACATTTTAGTTGGCATTGTTCACATGCTGTTTACCAAATTAAAGGAATTTTGGGGTTCCTACCTGTAATTGTCTTCTTTCTTCAACTCTTGGTGACTTTTTCAAACTACGTGTCATTAAGAGTCAACAGTACTCCAGTAATCTATATAGTCAAATCAACATCCACAGAAAAATTCAACCCCTCAAAACACTTGGCCATCACCTACAACCCAATTATTACAAATATACACTAGCCAGAAAAAAAAAACATTCTCCAAAAAAAGCCAGTAGAAATACATACATGTGGATGGAAGCAATAACAAAAAAGAAACAGCCGTATGAGAAATTAATGAAAACATAACTTTAAAAACTAACACTGTTTCTGAGTAGAAATATCCCCCAAAAACCCTGTAGTAGTGGATTAACAACATCCATCTTCCTCCTGCAGCCACGTGATCTTCATCCGGAGAATTCTCCAAACAGTATAAAACCACACATAGCCCAAAAAATTATAATGATGATTTGGTTTCAAATAGGTTTAAAAAGTCATACAAAATCCTATATCCCATCCCTAAAAAGTAATGTTACAATATTTTAAAACGTTACATTATTATTAATTTACCAAAATTACAATAGTAAAATATTAATACTCAAGTATTAAATTCATACGTTAGTATTAATACACTATCTCACCCAAAACCTCTATAGCCCTTGCATCCCATCCCTAAATTATTGTATTAAAGTTGCTAAATATTCTTTTAACTATTACAATGAACCAGAAATAACATAAATTACAATTATTAAAATATTAATAATTAAGTATTAAATTAATTCCTGAGTATTAGTGGTGAAAAACTAAGTTGCAATGACACTAGTGGTAAAAAAAATGTGTGGTAATGACACTAGTGCTACAAACATGCATGCTAAAAGTCTAGAAGTGAAAAACATTGTAAAGGCATGGGTGGTAATGACACTAGTAGTAAAGTGTGTGGTAAAGAGTGGTTTGCCGTACAGTGTCTTATGGTGGAGGAGAGTAGAATGGAATAGCGTAGAGTGGAGTGGCATAGATTGGACTGGCGCAGAGTGGAGCTTTTTAAGAACAGGGTGGAGGATGTTTATAGGGTCTTCAATGCTGGAAATAAGGAAAATGTCCTTAACCAGAGTACTACAGTGCTCACTGACAACATCCCGATCTTCAGTGACTTTCCCTCTCGGACAACAGATGAGGTGGTTCAGATTATTAAACTCACTAAATCTGGGGCTTCAACATATCTCTGTCTAGTAAACATCTTCCATGATGTGGCCCAAAGTTTAGCCCCTAAACTTACAATCCTATTGAATAATATCCTGACCTCAGTTGTATTCCCCACAAACTGGAAAAGATTCTCAGTCCTACATCTATTAAAACAAATCTCTTGACCTTAGTGTTTTGAAGAACTACCATCCTATTTCTAGACTTCCAGTCCTAGGAAAAATCCTTGAAAAACACCTCAATATGGCCCTCTCCAACTGTTTTGAGCAGAATGGGATCCTGGATGGATCACAATTCAGCTTTAGGAAGTCCCATAGTATTGAATCTGCCCTAGTGATGGTAACCGAGGAAATCGAGGAATAATAAATGCAGGGGAAAAGGCTGTGGTGGTCCTTCTAGACCTATCTCCAGCCTTTGACACCGTAAGTCCTAAAGTTTTGAGAAAGCGGCTCATAGAAATAGGTATTAAGGACAATGCACTTGATCTCCTGGCCTCAGTTTTGAGTGACAGAAAGCAATCTGTCACATGCAGTGATTTTATTTCCAACACTTTTTCTTTGCAGTGTGGGGTCCCACAAAGAGCTTCATTAAGCCCCATACTGTTTAACATCTATGTTGCCCCATTGGGTGATCTGATTCTATCTTTTAGTTTCAATACAGTATCATAATCAGATGATATGCAACTTGTAATTTCCATTCACACCAATATTGACGAGGTAACCCTGAGATTCAGAAATTCCATATCAGCTAGATGGATAGTCTATGTCTGAAGTTGAACTCCAACAAAACGGAGGTGCTCCTTTTTGGGACAGATGTGACTTTTTGGAATTCTTCATAGTGGCCTGCAAATCTTGGCCCGTTACCCTCTCTTGTCTCCAAAGTTAGAAATCTTGGAGTGATTTTCGATTTGAAACTCACTTTTAAGGAGCAGACCAACCAGCTGATTTCTTCTTGCTCTTTTTGGCTGGAAATATTTTAAAAAGGTGTTACCTTTTATCCCTCAACCTTCAGACAACAGTGGTTGTTTGTATTATTCTCTCACATTTGGACTATTGCAATGCCATCTACTTAGTCATGTAGGGCTGATAATAAAGATTCAGCTTTTGAAACATTTGAAGAAAAGTGAATCAATGGCTAAGGTGCTCACAGAGCTACACTGGTTGCTGATTAAGAGTAGGGTGGCTTTAAAAGCACTCTGTATGGCCCAAAAAGCCCTGCATGGGAAGAGCCTGGTCTATCTGATGGAAAAAAATGTCTTGGCATACATCCAGAAGAAACCTGCTCTTTACCTACTCTAAAACTATGAAAGTTCCCAAGATCCATAATACCTCCTGGGAACCCAGAAGTTTTGGTCATGCTACCTCCGTTCTTTGGAACCGCAACCTCAGCATCATAATCGACTCCTCACTCACCATGAACCGACAGATCAAAGCCGTGCCCTCCACATGGTTCAACACCCTCTGCATACTCCGCAAGACCTTCAAAAGGATCCTCTCCGACTCCAGGAAGAACATCACCCACACACTCATCACCAGCTGGCTGGACTACGGAAACACTCTCCATGCTACAATCAGCAAATGTGTCCTTCACAAACTACAGACTATCCAGAACGCATCAGCCAGATTCGTCCTCAGCATCCCACAAAAAGACCACATCACCCAGCACCTCCGTAACCTCCACTGGCTCCCCATTGAAAAGAGTTACCTTCAAGCTGCTCAAAAATGCCTATAAAGCCCTCTACAACACCAGACACCAATACCTCAATGAAAGAATCTCCTTCCACGCCCCCAGGAGAAACCTCTGCTCTGCCGACGTAACCCTTGCCAAAATCCCCTGTATCTACAGAGCCAGAACGGGGGGGCAGATACTTCTCCTACAGTACGGCCAAGACCTGTAATGAACTCCCCCTCAGCATCAGACGAAGCCCTACACTGCAAGCCTTCAAAAAAGACTTCAAGACCTGGCTCTTTGGAAGACCTCGGAGCTTCCCGATCCCCCCCCAACACTCCCACAAGCGCCTTAAGACCCTTACGGGTGAGTAATGCAGTCTATAAATCCCTGATTGATTGTTGATTGATTGATTGATTGATTGATGAGGACGTTCATTCTGTTGCTCAAAGACATAGACAAATTGCTTTTTGTTTTCAAGAAACTGCTAAAAAGAACTTGCAGCCTTACATAAGCATGGCCTTCTTGAATGTTTAACTGGTCCAGCACCATGGGTGGCTGCCATAGTGGTAGTGCCTAAAAAGGCCAGTGAAGGAGCTGTACGAATGTGCTTTGACTTGCATCAGGCAAACAAGGCAAGTGAACGAGAATGCTGACATGATAACGCAATTAAATGGTTCAAAGATCTTCTCTCGCCTTGATTTAAATAAAGGATATCATCAGTTGGAAATTGAACAAAATTTGCTGTTATATCATAACCTTTTGTACAACATTGATCTGTTTCAATACAAAAGACTAAGGGCCGTATTATAACTTTAACAGTGCAGGAGTGGGACCGCCCGCTCCCGCACCGCCCAACCTGTGGTTGAACCACCCACCAGATTAGGAGTTTTTACCTGGTCCCGCAGTGGTTCTTTGGTGTTAACACAGCGGTGCCTATGAAATAGCCACCACAATGGGAAGGTCAAAATCAGTACCTTCACAGCACAGACTGCCACAGTCCATGCCGAGCAAGTACTGGGGTGCATGCTCACAGGGGGGCACAACATGTGCCCCCCTGCATGCATCCCCAGGCCTAGAGGCACAAGGTTGTTTCTTATCCACCATGGTTTTCATCAAGGTAGAACCACCATGAAAACTACGGCAGATAGAAAACTCATAAGTCATATTGTGCTTAGCGAGACCACATATTGCAGCCTCTAGATTGATGTGCCACCGACAGGGATCTCTGATCCATGAAAGTTGCGTCGGTACCAGGGCACCCCACTGCCCTAGTTGTAATAGAGCTGTTGGAAGACCGCTGCAGCCACCCCCAGTGAGTCCATGATAAGGCTCTGACATAAGAACGTCATTTACTTGCGGAAGCAGACATGACTTTGAATGCAGACAAGTATGAGTTTCATAAGACAAAGCAAAAAAAAATTGGCAACACATTTTCTGATGGGGATATGACACCAGATCCTGTTAAAGTAAAAGCACTGTCAAATGCTATTCTCCAGCAAGATGTTTTTATGGTGTGTTCATTTCTTGGCATGGCCAGTTTTTGTTCTAGATACATACAAGAATCTGACGCTGTAAGTGCTCCGTTGAGAAACTTGACAAAAAAGAATGCTTCATTTCATTGGTCACATCAATGTGAGAAAAGCTTTAGAAGAACTAAACACGCCATTTAGAATGCGGTGGAAATGGTGTACTTCAATTCCAAGCTTCATACAGATGTTGTTGACGCCAGCCCAGTCGGATTAGGCGATAATCTTGCACAGCACAGCAGACCCTCAAATGCTCCAAGCAAGATTGTGGCATATGCAAGTAGAAGTTTGTCTCAAACAGAATGTGCTTACTCCCAACTTGAAAAAGAAAGCTTAGCTGTGGTGTGGGATTGTGAACATTTCCATGTTTTCCTATACGGAAAGCCTTTCACACTACTAACTGATCATCAAGCTTTACTGACTATATTTCGCAATCCCAGGGCCAAAATGCCTCCTCGCATTGAACGATGTGGATTGCAGTAAACCTTGCTGACTAATTTTCCAGGGTACCAATACAAGGTCAAGGTACTACCTCCAAGACAGCTGGGGCCCATATCAATTTCATTGTAAAACCGATTTTTTTTTAACCCAGATTGTCACTGCCACGAGCCATGATAAAGCTGAAGGACATAATTACACGAGTCGTGGAACCAGCACACTCGACTGCTCAGCAGTGAGGGTGAATATCAAAAATGCATAAATGCTAAAGATGAACTGTCCATAACTCAGGAAGGAGTTTTTCCACTAGGGTCAAGAATTCTGATTCTGGAGAGTCTGTGAGAGAAAATAATTGAAGAGGCCCATGAAAGACATCGTGCAATTGTTGCCACAAACGACATCTTTGAGACCGAGCCTGTTTTTTTATCTTGATGATGGGGTTGAAAAGGAATTAAGGGCCTGTAATGTCAGTGCCATGAAACCTTGTGGTGACCGCGCGCTCTACAAATTCCGGTTAACATAACATAACATAACATAACATGTCTGCAGATGCCTTTCTACAAAACTACTCACCACACGTTGAGCATGCTTGGGAGAGAATAGCTGTTGATTTTTTTTTGGTCCACTCAACAATGGACATCAACTGCTGGTGATTATGGACCAGTATTCACGATTTTGATGAATTGAAGATCTTTCATCTACTACTCAAGAACAAGCCATTGAAAGACTAGATGGCATCTTTGCGGCATAAGGTGTCCCAGTCATATTGAATTCTGACAACGGCCGCCTTCCAAAAGTCGAGAGTTTAAAGATTTCTTGGAGCATTTGAATATAAAGCATCAGAAGAGCACACCTTTGTGGCTGCAGGCCAACAGACTAGCTGAGCATTTTATTAGTACACTAAAGAAAGTAGTGCAGTGTGCTAATTTTGAGAAACTCGATTTAAAAACTGTGTTGAATTCTACCTTGAGATCTCATCATTGAACACTCCACTCGACCACAGGTAAAAGTCCTGCGACATTGATATTCAGGAGATCAATGAACACCAAGTTACCTCAAAGGACCAATCAGAGAAAGAAAGATGAGTAAGCAACTCATCAACTCATGAAAATGACTTGGTGAACAAATAAAAGATGAAAACCTACTCTGACCAAAGACGATGTGTGTTGTACTTGGCCCTTTTTGCAGGGTAATCCCCAAAGTTTATGATTCTTCCTCCTATTTTTTCCTGACCTGTTGTTGATGGTTTTAGGACTCTGGGCACTTTACCACTGCTGATCAGTGCTAAAGTGCATATGGTCTCTGCGTAAATTATTATTATAATTGGTTCTCCCTGATTGCCATACTTGATTAAAGGGTCAGTCCCTAGTAAAGTGCACTGAGTGTGCCAGAGCTGGTAAATCAAATACTACTAGTGGGCCTGCAGCACTGATTGAGCCACCAACATGAGTAGTTCTGAAACGGTGACTCAGACCTGCCACTGCAGTGTCTGTGCACAGTTGTTAACTGCCATGTAGACTTGGCAAGTGCACCCACTTGCCAGGCCCTAACCTTCCCTTTTCTTGCATGTCAGTCACCCCTAAGGCAGGCCCAAGGTACCCCTGTGGGCAGGGCCAGTGTATATGAAAGGTAGGACATGTACTGGTATGTGTGACATGTCCTGATAGTGAAATACAGTCAATTTTGTTTTTCACTATTGAAAGGCTATCTTGCCATATAGGACAGAATGGGGAATGCATTGTAGCAATTTACAAGCATATCTTCCCATAGGGATAAGATGGAAAAATAAAGTTTAGGCTCTCTCAACTCAGCATTTAAAAACACATCTTTTACTAAAGATGGTTTTTAAATTGTGTGTTTGAAAATGCCACTTTTAGAAAGTAGGAATTTTCTTGTTTAACCATTCTGTATGCCTCTGCCTGTTTGTGTATTGACTGTCTGGTTTTGGAGTGACAGGTGCTGGTGAGGTGCCTTCTCTCAGACAGACCCCGGGGAGGGGGTTTTATATGTGTCCTGCCTTTCCTGAATAGACCTGGTCTGCATTCAGGGTAGGGGGAGGAGTTCTCACTAGCACCTGAATATGGCTGGTCTGCATTTAGAGTGGTGGGAGGAGATTTCCTGTGCCCCTGAATAGGGCCTGTCTGCCTTACACAATGCTGTCTCCACCTCTTGCTGGGCAGCCGCACCAGAGAGGACAGAACTGGTTTGGACTGGGCTCAGAGACCCTTGCACAAAGAGAACAAAGACATTTTGGGGTATAAGTATTAGACCTAAAACCCCTGAACTTTAGACTGCTTCTGGAATCAAGAGAAACCTTTGCTAAGGAGAAGAGCTGGAGAAACTGAGGGGAAGTACTGCCCTTGCTGTGTGTCTGGGGTTGGCCTGCAGTTGCTGTTTCTGCCAAAGAAAGGAAAAGGTCTTTGCTGTGTGCTGTGTTCTCTGCTTGAGGAAAGTCTCCAAGGACTTGAGTGGAGCTTGACTCCAGTTTTGAAGTCTCAGGAACACAAAGACTTCACTCCCAGCTCCCCTGATCTTCCTTGCTGGGAGTTCTGACCTGCCAGGAGTGCCTGTGACTGTGTGGGGCCTCTGGAGGTTGGTTCTGCTGCTGGGAGCTGGAAAGCAACGCAACATTAAGGAAATCGACGCTTCGCTCTTCTGGTGACACTTTTTCCAACGCAATGCCTTGGAGCGAGAAGAATCCCCCTGCACCACCGCGCTGCTGTTGCCGCTGCAAGAATCGCCGCATCGAGGGATTGCGGCGGAAAAGGTCGAGGCAGCACTGCTCGCCGCATCATTTGCTGACGCATCCCGGAGTTCCAAGCATTGTCCCTGTGCTGCAAGTTTTCCCCGACACATCACCCGTTGATCTGAGTCGTCTCAGAATCAACACATCGCTTCCACCTACAGACCGGACCCGATGCATCGCTCACCTGTGTACAGAAAAACTGTTGCATCGAATCCACGAAGGTCTCAGGAACTACGCATCTCTTTGGTTTTCCATGCCTCTCATCGCTGCGGCTGTTTGGCTTGGTGAACTTTTTCGCAACAACAGGTACTTTGCAAGAAATCACGCATCCATAGTTTTCTATGGACTCAGTTGCTAAAACCTTTTGAAAGACATTTTTCTTAATACTTGTATGTTGGAATTTTGTCATTTTGGTCTTGTTAAGTTTAGATACAGATACTTTTATTTTTCTAAACCATTGTGGTGTCCATTTGTGGTGTTATCGCTGTGTTACTGTGAGTGCTGGTACAAATACTTTACACATTGCCTTTGGGGTAAGCCTGTCTGCTCGTGCCAAGCTGACTAGAAGCAAGGGTCCCTATTTGGACAAAGGTCCCTTCCACTGCCAACTGGAGGCCCAAATTTCTAACAATGTGCGAAGAACATATCTTTAAGAAAGGAGATCGAGTGCTTGCGCGACTGATGTGGGGAAGAAAATCTGATGCTCCATTTGATGCAGAACCTTTTCAAGTGGTATTTATTAAGGGGCACATGACAACTTTCCTGCATCCTGGGAAGTTTATTGTTCATCATCTCTAACTGTTGAAGGAGAGACAAGGCCTGAAACATTGGTGATGACAGTTCCCAGGTTCTGAGAACAAGATCAGGTCAAACAATTAAGGTGCCAAAAAGATTGATTAAATAGATTTAATTGTATATGTTTATCTATCTATAGGTTTTGTAAAAACCTGTAAGAGAAAAGTAGTGTCTTGCGAGTTGGAAATTATGGAACCCTTTTGGCTCCTGATGGACTCCACAGAACTGTGACGTAAGTGTTTGAGTGGAATGCACTTAAGGCTGGTTTAGAATGTTGAATTGCCAGTAACATGTAGATGAATAAAGACGAGTAAAACTAAGCTTTGTGTGTGGCGTAGTCGCTGGTGGGTACCCAGGCTGGTGAAAATGCTACGCAGCGGTTCTTCTAGATAATACTCTGTGGTACTCCATTACCTCTTTTAAAAATATATAGAAGAATACAAATACGTTTTCCTAACTATCCACACTTTTGTAAAATGCCTCATGTCTTGCTGTAGGTGAAAAAACATAGTAATAAAGTATATCTGACATACAAACCTCAAAAAAGTGTGAAAGAAACAATATGGCTGCCATTTAACTTTTGTAAGGGCTTTCATTAACCAGTAATATTATGTGTTGTCATCACTATGTGCCACGTAAAACAGTGAAATTACCTAGGTGTACTGCGGCCCAAAATATCACTACGTTTTTGTGCCTTACATTTTTAAAACTATTGAATCGATTACATATACTACCAAAAACGACCCTTTCCACCCTATAATCTATATTCAAATTTCATAAAAAGTCCATTCAGCCATTTTCCTATGGCATTTGTCTAAAAATTCTATGGAAAAGGCATTATGGAACCCCTCCCTTTTTTCTTTGCACCCCCTTAGCTAATCACCAGGAAGCTTTGCATCATAAGTCAATGTAGAAAAAACAATAGGTATGCAAAGCTTTGCCAAATGGTGGCAAAGTTATTATCACTCAAAATTCTGAGGAATTCCTATTTCTCGGAACCCTAACCACCACTCTGTATTATATATGCCCATGTTGAAAAGTACTGATCTGGTCTAGTTGTGTGCGCCTTGGGCCCTTCCCCACCCAAACTAGATCAACAGAGGTCCCTTCATATCCTAAAAAACTCAACATTTGTGCAATGAAACTGGTGCTCTTGTAAAGCACTCAAATATTTTCAGGCCAAGGTCACGCTACATAAAACTGCAAAAAAATAATAATTTTAAAACCTATCAGTTCTCAACGTCCCAAGAATTGGTCACAAAACCATGTCGATTTCATACATCTTCATTCAATCAATCAGTCATTCATTTGTAGAGCGCACTAATCACACGTGAGGGTCTCAAGGCGCTGAGGGGGGGGGGGCTGCTACTGCTGGAACAGCCAGGTCTTGAGAAGTCTCCTGAAGGTCAGCAGGTCCTGGGTCTGTCGCAGGTGGGTGGGGAGGGTGTTCCATGTCTTGGCGGCGAGGTGGGAGAAGGATCTGCCGCCGGTGGTTGTTCTGTGGTTTTCGTGGAACGGTGGTAAGGACAGCGGAGCGAAGCTGGCGGTTCGGGGTGTAGAAGGTGAGTCGTTTGTTGAGGTATACTGGTCCGGTGTTGTGGAGTGCTTTGTGAGCGTGGGTGAGGAGCTTTAAGGTGATCCTCTTGTTAACGGGGAGCCAGTGCAGGTCTCTCAGGTGGGCTGTGATGTGGTGGGACCGGGGGATATCAAGGTTGAGGCGTGCGGAGGAGTTCTGTATGCGTTGTAGTCTTTTCTGGAGTTTGGCCATGGTTCCTGTGCAGAGGGCGTTACCGTAGTCCAGTCTGCTGCTGAAGAGGGCCTGGGTGACCGTCCTTCTGGTTCCGGTGGGGATCCATCTGTAGATCTTGTGAAGCATGCAGAGGGTGTTGAAGCAGGAGGAGGAGACGGCGTTGACTTGCTGGGTCATTGATAGAGATGAGTCCAGGATGAACCCCAGGTTGCGTGCGTGGTCGGTGGGTGTTGGTGCGTCTCCCAGTGTGGCCGGCCACCAGGAGTCGTCCCAGGCAGAGGGGGTGGCGCCGAGGATGAGGACCTCCGTCTTGTCCGAGTTTAATTTCAGGCAACTGTTCTTCATCCATTCGGCAACGGCCTTCATTCCTTCGTGGAGGTTGGTTTTGGTGGTGGCGGGGTCCTTGGTGAGGGAGAGGATCAGCTGGGTGTCATCGGCGTATGAGACAATGTTGAGGTTGTGCGATCGGACGATGTTGGCGAGCGGTGCCATGTAGACGTTGAAAAGGGTCGGGCTGAGTGATGATCCTTGGGGTATGCCGCAGGTGATCTTGGTGGCTTCGGATCGGAATGGAGGGAGGCAGCCCCTCTGGGTTCTAACGGTGAGGAAGGAGGTGATCCAGTCCAGTGCTTTGTTGCGGATTCCTGCGTCATGGAGGCATGTGCCTAGAGTGTGGTGGCAGACGGTGTCGAAGGCGGCCTGAGAGGTCCAGGAGGATGAGGGCCGCGGTTTCGCCGTTGTCCAGCAGGGTCCTGATGTCATTGATGGCGGCGATGAGGGCGGATTTGACTGCTTGTGGAAATGTTCCAAATGTTTCATTTTGACTAGTCACCTTTTATATCACACCAGACCATTACGTCTGTTCATTTGTGGGTAATATCAGCGCCTTATTATGGGTAGTAAGAGCTATATAAATGTAATACAACTTTACCAAATGGTAAGCTAATGCCTATTTTTGTACATTCTGAGGTTGTCAGCCATTTTGAAATGCACAGGATTTCAGATGTGTTGTCGATAGATAAGTTAATATGCCCCAGTGTCATTGTGTATATAAATAGAATGACAGCAGAATGGGATTGAGAAGGGAGTGCAGGAGTACATTCTGAGAATAGAAATCATGTGTGTATCCTGGGAACGACAAGCAAAATGATTTCAGGGTATTCTGATGACCTTGGTGGGCTGTTCTGCGTCCTGTCACCTCCATTCAGGATGCCTAAATAGCGCCACAAACGCCAACATAAGAAGTCCACGTCAGAATTAGATGACTATAAAGAAAAATAAATACACCACAGATGTTTTACGTATACGTTTATTTCATGCTTTATTTATTCTTGTAAATCTATACGTAAAAGGCCGTTTATACTTTTCTTCTGATATTCTTCGTTTGTAGAAGTTATTATTTATATAATTTTCTGTACTCCTGTCATTGCTAGCATGTGTCTCTTGTCTCCATGAAGGATATATATAGCCACAAAGCACCCTTGAAACTACATTCTGTGCATTTGAGTGTGCTAATCTGCAAACTGACACACAGGGGTTTCAGGGAGATAGAAAAAGACCCTTCAATAAATCACACGAGTAGCTGCATATAAGCGATTTTGTGGTATTTTTGTTTCATCCTGAGCCTTTCCGGATGCTGTGGTTTTCGACGATTACTTCCCTCCAATGAGACGATAAGTGAGAAAAGCGCTGGCAGCTCCCAGTAACAAGTGAGAAGCGAGGTGAGATTGTTCTTGCAGTCCATTAGATTCTCTGGCTTCGCACAAGGATGTCATCGGGTATTTTCGTCTGGATTGCTCGAGGGGCTTATTTTGCTGCAATTGCACAGAGGAAAATCCATCCATAGGAGGTAGGTGTGATATAAAAGGAGACTGGTCAAAATGAAACATTTGGAACATTTCCACAAGCAGTCAAAAGGAGAATGATTTAACTGGAGATGCCCTTGTGATATTCAGTTGCATATGCACTGGCTTTGTAGGTCTGGCCTAGAAGCATCTCCCCCACCTCCCCCCCCCCCAAAAAAAAATAATAATAAAACATGCTGAAAACAAATACATATACAGTATATAGATACAAATAGGGCTTTAGGGCAGCCCTCTTCATCCATTGGTCTGTTTGAGTGTTATTCCCATTTTGCTTCTTCCCACTGCAGCATGGCACACTGGGTCAGCCCACTTCATCCATTGGCTGTCTTGCACTATGAGTGACGGCACTGTGCCTGAGCATATTTGCCCATCCTCTCGAGTAGGAGCGCTCTTTAGTGCCAACGGTGTTATGTCTGGACTAATGCAGTACTCTTTAAAACATTTTTTTTTACACTTGCCACTATAGATTTTTTTTTGCATACTAAATGTTTGCAAAATAAATAAGTAAAGTTAAAAAAATGCACCTTTGCCACGGCCACACCTATTGGATTTGCCAATGCTTGTTTTAAATTTAGGGTCTGTAGGGAAGACATTTCTCATCTGGCAAGGAAGGCTATTCCACCCTATAACTACCTGTCTTCTTCCAGGCCTTTTCCTCCCAGTGATTTTCCTCCAATGGACTCCATCCATTTCTCTAAGTCCACTCAAGGTATTCCATGTTTTCATACTGTTCAACAAGAGAGCACCAGACTGTGATGGCCAGGACAGGAGGTCAACACAAAGTGTACCCACAACCATATTCGAGGAACACTATTGTCCCCTCAAACCATTTTATGAAAAGATTAAATGATTGTTGCAGCTGGTTCCAGGGTCGGAGGCACGACACTTCTTGTCTGGAGGAAAGAAAACACCGATAAAGAAACATGGCTGATTTCTGTCTGGGCTCTTTTCCTCATCGAATATAACTTTAAAGCATTGCCATAGTGAGATGAGCCCCGAGGACTTCTGAGGATAACTTTTTTCCGTAGGTTGTTATTACCTTAATAGGCCCATGTTATGTATTTTACAGCACATAATCTGTGAGTGATGTAGATGTGTTAGGTACGACAGAACATAGGGCTGTCTTAACTAAATAGGGACAGGATATTAAATACTTGCAAGAAACGAAATGCCCCTTTAGAACATCATAATGCAGTTTGAAGCTTTCTTTTTATCCGGTTTTCTTTTACCTATGTAATTAAGGGGTTCTATATGTTTCAGAACAAAATGTTTGCATTGAATATATTTTTTTCTTATTTACTGCCCCTACAAATACTTTCCATTTTATACAGACATATGATAAGTTAAATGATGCAACAAGTAGCTTAAATCATGGTAGGAGTATCCAGTCATTTATTAGCAGAGAGGCAGTCCGTGATTCGAATAACCTGTGGCTTGAGTTTACCTTATGAAATTCTGTAAGAAATACCCTTTGCTACACATAGGTGCCGATTCTGATCCTGTAAAACCCGGGTACGAATGGTCGTACGGAGCGTATTCTCCGTACGACTCGTACCTGGGAAATCCACCTTACAAACCAGCAAGTACGATTCGTACAGAAATACCATTTCCGTACGAATCGTAAAAAAGACCGTACGGCTAAAAAATACCTACTATTCTGATCCTGGACAGCGCGTACGCGACGTCCGCACGGAGTCAGGCAGCGTTTTACGGACCAGCAAGTACGATTCGTACCTACAGCACTCCGCACGGCTATTTTTTTACGGGAGCCATAAAGTGCCGGAAAAGCTAAGTACGCTGCGATGCACGACGAAAAGGGGGCCCGGTATGCGACGTACACGCCATCAACCACATCGTACGTTATCATGTACGGTGCGTACCCCAACATTGCATATGTACGGTGCATACATACTCGCTGTTGGGGTACGCACCGTACATAGGCCAACAGTGCGTATGTACGGTGTGTATGTCTGCACCGTACCCCCCACCTGTGTATGTCCGCACCGCACCCCCCCACCCGCGTATGTCCGCACCGTACCCCAGGCAGAATGCAGCACACATAGAAAGAGGAAAAACGAGGAGAAATTAAGATATTTCTCCTCGTTGTGCCTCCCTTATGCCTCCCCTGGGAAGTTGTACATTTTTGGCACTGCCTCAGACTTACGATTTCTCGTAAATCTGCAGCAGTGTTAAAAAGCCATGGAGTTTGCTGGGAACACCCACAGAAACACCCATGGAATGCCCCTTTCACGCAGTTTTCTTTTTTCTTATTGGAAATCAGGTAATACATATTTACATTATCCAGTTATTCTTACATTTGTTTTATATCTGCAACATTATTCTCATTGTTAAATTCCTCTAAATTGACATAGCTATTTACATCTTTACATATTTACACACATTTACATCTATTTACACAACATTCTATTCTTCTATCTTTTTTTCCAAGTCATTAGTGGATCCCAAAGTATGTGCTTTGAAAAAGAACACACTGGTCTCCCAAGCATGCGTGCGCACCTCTTTCCTTGCCCACACGTCCCGTCACGCAGCTCGCCCAACTGTGTGTTCACATCTTCAACACTGCTCCTAATCGGCAACAATGGCAGCTGCACATTTCTTCTTGTTTCTTTCTTATTCTTCCATCCTTATTTATCTTTGAATTTTCTTTCCTCGTTCTCCCATTTCCGTGTTTCTTACTCTTTCTTATCTTGCTTTCTTGGAGGGTTGTTTCCTCTCTTTCCACCTGGTCCTTCATACCCCTTCTCGCTTACTACTTCTTATATTCTCTCCCCAACTCCCTCTTTTCAGTTATTTTTGCATTTGACTTTATTTGTTTCTCCAGTTCCTTGTTTCTTCTAGACTCTTGCTTTCACCTTTGTCTCTTCGTCGCCTTTTCTCTCCAAAACATTTACATTAATTTTCCTTTATCGTTCTCTACTTTTTCTAATAACTTCCACATTCACCTTTCATTTTGCTTCCCTTCATTTCCCTATCTACCGCTGTCTATGGCTTTTATTTTTTTCGTTCTCTCTTTTGCCTAAAATCCTTTTCACCCTCCTATCTGCCCTTTCTCCTTTTCATCCACCCTCATCTTTCACTCCTTACCTTCGACTCTCCACCTGGATGTCAACAGATGTCTGACTGTACAATAGCCGGTACCTTCTGCTCCCACGGCCCGCTCTGTACGTTCGCCCCCCCCCTCCCGTTGCGCTGAATATGTATTGCGCGTCTGTTTCTCGTCCCCGCTGTACATACCTGCGTGTCGTCTGTGTGTTGTCCTCTGCACTTCACCGGGGAAAGAGAGGCAGCGGCAGAACAAGTCGACAACACCTATGCGCAAGAGCGGGGTTTAGCCTCCTACCCCCGAAGGTTTTCCGCAACTAGAGAAAACAAGGTTCAAAACGAACTCTTTCGTGTTGGTTGGACTATTCACTCCACCCTTCCTAAGGAGTCCTAAGGAGTCCTATGAATATTTAGATTCCTCCACTATCACATTTGGTCCTGAAGAAAAGCCCACCTGACCCTCAGGGGCACTAGATTGGGCTGAAACATGTCGACCACATTTTTTTGAATACTTTCACCAAGTGCAACAGACCCTAAAGTGTCTACCTCTGCACATAAATCATTTTTTAACCAAACCCGAACCCAGTCCTATTAAAACATTTTTTGACTGGTTTTACGAGTTTTTTAACCTACACTCACTGGGATGCCTTTATCACACACCTTTTATGATCACTACTGAAAAAACCAGAGGCAAGAACCTCCGGGTGGAGGAAGCACACAGTAACCCAATGATGATGCTGTCACGTTGTTAAGCACAGCGGATAATCGAACATACCGCTATAACACCACCTTGCAGAAAACGTGCTTGAGGGTTTCTTAACAGTTTATTAACTGTTGATGCTTACTTTGGTTCTTTCAGGACCAGTGATCCACTCTCATTTGATTTTTCAGACATTTGTTAAAGAAGCTGAGTGGGTCGCAACTCCTTCTTTCTCCCTCCCCCTGATTCATATACGTCCTCTGCACTCCTCAGACCGCAAAGCGTCTCTTATTTATATCATCCAGCTTTTTTCTCCGCTGTTCCTTCTCGTGTCATCGTTCTATATCACACAATTTTTTCTCTTTTTCATACCACCCCATGCCTTTTCTCCTCTCTCTTTTCTCTTCACTCCCTTTTCTCTGCCCCATCTCCTGTGCTGTGGCTTCTGTCCTCTACCTGTTTTGTCTCCTTTCTGTATTCTTTCCGCCGTGACTGTCCCCTCCCCCTCCCCCTTTCTCTCAACTCTCGCCTACTTTCTTCTTCCCCGTTTAACTTCTCTCTCTATTTTCTCTACTTTCCTTCGCCAGATGCTTCATTAAGTGACCTTCTCTCTATATTCTTTGTTACGTCTTTTCGGCTTCTTCACACCTTCTCCTCCTTATCTTCCCTTCTGTTTTGACCCTTCACCTTACAGCGCGTCCTCCTTTCTTAGGTGCACCTGCTTCTCCAGGTCGTTGGCGCCCATAATTTCCAACTCCTCTAATCTACGCGCCCCCATTAGCTCTTGTCCTCTCACCTGTCTCGTCTTCTCCACGCTCCCTTTTCATAGCGCATCGTTTTACTCTACAGTCGCCATTTACTGCCATTCTCAGCCCCATCACTCTCCCCTCTGGTTTTGCTCTTGCCCATTTTCTCCACTTTCCTCCCTCTCCACAGCCCCTTCCGCTACCTCACATTACTCTTGCTATAAATTATGCTTGTGCCCTATCCCTTCCACTGCATTCTGCTCCTGAAGCTCTGTTTAGAGTACTATTAATTGTATAATTGTAACACCCATTATTTACAGCGCTTAGAAACAACTGCAGTATAGTCCAAGACACTTAGGTGCCGATTCCGATCCTGGAAAAATTTTCCCCGTACGACTCGTATCCGGTCTTTTTACCGTACGAATCGTACAAGTAGCGTACAAACTGCCAAGTACGATTCGTATGGGAAAAAGTCCATACGAATCGCATCTGGAAAATTTCCCCACACGTTCTCGGGTCGGAAAAAGTGTCCGACACATCCCCGGATGATTTTACGTACAAATGTGAAAAGTGAAGTCCGAGCGCGCAAGTACGATCCATCCCGTGCGTCCGATGTTACAACCGTATGGAAAATGCACCGTACGGACCGAACTCCCATAGCAACCATGGAGACACGTGCCCGCATACGCGCCGAACACCCCCCAGCCCCCGTGAGTACGCTCCGTACCCCCCCGCCCCCGTGAGTACGCGCCGAACCCCCCCGTGTATGTACACCCGTGTACGTACGAGTCGTACCCCCCGTGTATGTACACCCGTGTACATACGAGTCGCACCCCCCCGTGTATGTACACCCGTGTACGTACGAGTCGTACCCCCGTGTATGTACGGTGCACTGGGGGTACGCACCGTACATACACGGGTGGGGGTACGACTCGTACGTACACGGGTGTACATACACGGGGGGTATGACTCGTACGTACACGGGTGTACATACACGGGGGGGTTCGACTCGTATGTACACGGGTGTACATACACGGGGGGGTTCGGCGCGTACTCACGGGGGCTGGGGGGGGTACGGCGCGTACTCACGGGGGCTGGGGGGGTATGACACGTACTCACGGGGGCTGGGGGGGGTACGGCGCGTACCGGGCCCCCTAATCTGGTCGTTTTGCGGCGTACTTCGCTTTTCCGGCACTTTTTGGGTGCCGTTAAAATATTGCCGTCCGGACTTCTGTCGGTTCGATTTGTACTTCCTGGGTCGTGAAACGCTTCCTGAAAGCGTCCCGACGTCACGTCGGAGCATTCCCGGATCACATTCGTATGTATATTTTCGTCGGTCGGTGTTTTTTACAATTTGTACGGAAATGGTGTTTCCGTGCGAATCGTACTTCCATGTTTGTAATGTTTTTTTCCCGGGTACGAGTCGGACGGAGAAAACGCTCCGACCGACGGTTCGTACCCGGTTTTTCCAGGATCGGAATCGGCACCTAAATAAAGTCAATAAAGTCAAGTTCTTTCTGCCTGTCCTTCCCTCAATCCACCTCTTTCCTCACCTCATCTCCTGCTTTTCAGTACGTCTCTCAGCCCCGCCCTCCCTCTTCTTCTCTTCATCTCTTGCCCTCTCTTCCCTTCCTCTCACATTCTTTCCATACTATCATCTGGCGAAACCCAGTCTGACTCATTACAAATGGTTTACAAACGGTGAACAACATTCTGCTGTGAATGTGAATATGTCCAACTACATGAAACCAGAATGTACATCCTTTTGGATGTACTTCTTGAAAATGTGTTGCCAGCAGATAGCTCGATGTTACCATTTTTAATCACTCTGTGATGTTACTGGAAGTATTGTTTGAGTGGTCTCACACTATTTCCAATGTATACCAATTAATGCAGCTTCACCCCAGTGCGCAACAAGGTTTCACCAGCATATAAAACAAGCATTGGCATAGCCAATAGGTCTCGCCTTTGGGACCTTATAAGTATTTAATTCTGCAGCACAATATCCTTGGTGCAACATCAACTGTTGCATGGCTAAACACTTATAATGTCCCAAAAGCAAGACCTATTGGCTATGCCAATGCTTGTTCTTCCTATAGTTATATAAGCGGCAGTGCTGTTTCATAGACTTTGTCAACCACCCAAATGTATAGCCTTTTAGAGTGCATCTCAGCCCCAGCAGATCTTATTTAATGGCCAGTTTTGTGGGGCAGGATACGTACACTGCTTTCCCCCGCCCTCAGTACAGGGACTAACATAGAATGGCAGGGCTTTTCAAGACAGTTCTTGTTTGTCATCAATTCCCGATTGTATCTTTGCCATTTTTACCAACAATTGTGCAGTAAGCTTCGGGGTTAAGTTGTGATCAAAGATGTTTGACACCTCGAGGACTTCCATTGCCTCCCTCATGTAAGGTTCTCACATTATTTATTTTTGTCTAGTATACCTCGACTTATCATTTCTTTCAATGACCCTGGAGATGCAGTGAAGGACTGGGTTATTCTTAAGACCCAGCGGTGCCAGGGAACAACACCTGAAACCTTCGTGGGTTACCTGTTCTGGCGTACTAAACACAGAGACACGGAACACTTCCAGCGACGTCAGAGATCAGCGTTTATTTACTACAGGGATACAGAGGTCACAAGAAGTACACAACGTGTAGGTTCTCGGAGACTGCTTCAAATTCGTAGAAGTGGGTCGGTCCTTTTATACAGGTTTTTGCCATAGCGCAGTATGGCGAACAAAGGTTACAACTCAGTTCCCACAATAAACTTCAAAAGGGTCGCGTTCATGTCTCAGGAGGCCGGAACATAATTACGACAGTCTTGCCGGTTCCCAACTGTAAAAACATATTTCCTCCGCAATAAACACATTCCATCCTAACCATAAACACATTAAGAGGAAGGACGAAAAACAGATGCAAGGAAAGGACAAGGATGCACAACAGGTTAGAAAAGAGTGTTGGGGGCAATAAAGGAAACTTGATAGAGGGGTCAAAGACCTCATGTCTAATGTATGCATGGCTGAAACAATAGACCGGCGCGGCAAGATGAGCCTCGAGCGGGGCCATCTGCCTTAGTCGTGTCGTTTCCCTCATCGTAAAAGTCACCTCAAAGAAACACGTGTCCTTCGTGTAAGCTTGAGAGTCCCAGGGTCACGGAGCGGACAAGAAGCCCGTTCGCTGGCTACCTGAGGGCAAGAAACAAAATGGATGCTGTATCTAAAATGGAACCCGAGGGTCCAAATGAACGAACCCAAAAATGAGACGAACCATACGTGGCTGCATAGCGAAACTGCGTACACCCATTATACTCGTCATTTGCGGTTCGTAGATACCAAACTCATCCATATTCGTTACCACTCAAAGCTGCGGTCCCGTGTCATACGGAACCTCAGACCCTCCTTTTGCCCTCATGTAGGCAAGCACTAGTCAAGATCTGAATCTATGTCAATATTCATCAGATCGTTCAGCTGCTGCTGGAACATCATCCTATTCATCAATGTCTCCTTGGTAACAGATGGCCGCCTTATACACGTCGCAGCACATAGGCCACATAAGGCAGGACCACACTGTACACAAAGACAACACGTGAACAGAAACGTTACAACAGCCCCTACGATCATTAGAATCTTCCAACCCCAGGTTGACATTAGGCCCCACAACCATCCTAGGAGCGTCCAATTACCTTCGTCCACGTGTATGGACTCGGAAATCTTGTGCAACTTCGAGATGGCTTGGTATACAGTTGGAGCATTGTCAGGAATAAAAATGCAACAACTCGAATGGATAATTTTACACACACCCCCTCTATCTGCAAGAACAACGTCTAGAACCATACGGTTCTGCAACGTCATGAGTCTATCCGCCTGTAGTTCAGCTGTTAAATTACCAAGGGCATTTGCAGTAATATTAGCAGTCGACTCAACTACACGGGTCAACTGTCTTAGGTTCCTACTATTAACCATAGGTCCCCAAAACGGCAAGAAACCTTTAAAGAAGTCTCCCGCTTCTTGACCAGCAGTGTCCTCTTTGCTAATAACGCCTCTCACGACTCTAGTTCTGTGGTAGTCTGAAGCAACTGTGAAAGTCGGAGGTAAAAGATTCGCAATATAACAGGTACCCGAAAAGTCGCGGGGTAACCATGTATATGCGCGTTCATAACATACAAAATAGGTGCCCTTAGCAGTCAGAAAAACAGGGGAGGAGAGCATGGGTAGAACATACGTATCAGTGCAAGCACTGTTCCCAAGTTGTGCTCTCGGATTTCAACCCAAACCTTTCAAGCAGAAATTACCAAGGTGCGGTACAATCCATATCGGGGACGAGCTCTTAAGCTGTCTATCACCCACTGACGTACTATACTCAGTCTCACTCAGATCCTTATAGGCCTGCACTTCTTCATCTGGAATGAGTGATGCATCAAAAACATCTCTATCCAGATCTGCTATGGCTATCGCCAAAGGCTTGTGGTACGGCCCAGGACCAAAATTGACAGACCGTGGCTCTCGACTAGGGTAGGAATCTAGTGCACTACGGAACATAGTTTGGAATGCTCGAGCTGAACCCTGGGAGCTGTAAGGAAGGACCAAATACGGAATACCCCTATCCATAGTGTGTGGCATTAAACCACATACCCAACAATTGGTAGTATTCACCACCAACTGATGCTGATGTAGAAGTTGAACAAAGGAATTATTCATGAATTCCGCACGTCTAACCTGCTCATGCTGAGGCAAAGGATGAAAGGAATGTGGGGAGACAGTGGTGAGGGAACTTAGGTTAGGAGAAAAGGTAGGCGAAACAGAAGGCAAGAACAACGATACTCCAAAATACACTCCACCCACCAATAGCATAGATAAAGTCAGAAACAGTAGAAACACCTGAAACAAAAAACATTTTGTTCGTACAACCCTCCATAACTCTAATCTCTGTGCCGACACCCTTTCTTCTTCCAACAGCTTAGAGAATGCCATCCTCTACAAACCGTCCGTGACGTACTTGACGCACTTCGTTCTGAATAGCGATTATCAATCCCCAGGAGTTCCCAGAGATCGACAAAAGTAACCGACCTAGCGTCAGAAACCTGCTAAACAGAAAGAAGTACCCGCACGGCCCTACGGTAACCCGGATGGAGAGGTTTCCTCGAAACTTTCAAATTTATTACAAATCTCTTAGCAGTGGAAAGGCACATAAAAACTCAAAAAGGAAGGATGTAATTGCCCATAATATTCGTAACGTCAAAACCCATCATACTATTAATTTTTATTAGTCCTTGAACGAAGAAAGTATCGATTTCTTCCAGGTCGAGTTTGCTCTACAAACAATTGTTCAGCTGGCGCAACAGGATTCGATGAAGTGGACAACGAGTCAGACCTTGGGTTTTCTGCTACTGATGACTCCACATATGGGTTTGGCAGTGACGAATCCTCATCCACAAGTTGAGCGTCACTAAACGGCACAAAGTGCAAAGGAGTCTCAGTTTCTGTGGCCGAAATCCCAGTCCTCACCCAACCGTCAGTTGGAAAAGGGATCGGTACCTTCTTTGTGTGGCTGGCATGGACCCAGTTTTTCCGGCCCTCCAGTCGAACCGCTGTCCTCGTCGTCAACAAAACTTGAAAGGGTCCAACGAATCTTGGCTCCAAGTTACGTTTCCGACCAAAATTTCGGGTAACCACCCAGTCCCCTGGCCGGAGCTGGTGTCCAGAACCCTCTGTCTGCGCCGGTAGAGCTTCAAAGACCTGTTGATGGATTAACCGTAGTTTAGTGGTCAAATCATGCAGATAATCAATCAACATTGGATACTCAAGACTATCAAAAGCCCTAGGCCTCGGGACTCCCCAAATATTCGCAGGGCGACCGAACACAATCTCATATGGGCTAAGCCCTACTCGAGAGTGTACGGTTGCTCTGGTCGATAGGAGAGCCAGAGGCAAGGCATCAGGCCATGACAGACCAGTCGTAGCTTGAATCTACGCGAGTTTCAGCTTCAGGGTACCATTGTACCCTTCAACCAAACCCGCTGCCTGAGGATGATTAGCACTGTGGAATTTCTGCCGAATTCCAAGGCCCTTACACACACTCTGCATCACACTTCCCACAAACTCGCTTCCATTATCCGACCACACAATCCGTGGCATTCCGTACCTAGGAAAGTACTCCTTCAGCAGGATTTTTGCTGTGGACAGGGCAGTATTATCCTTAAGAGGATAGGCCTCAATCCATCTGGAGAACGCGCAAACCACAACCAAAACATACTTCAGGTTATTGTATCTCTCCATATGGATAAAATCCAACTGGATAACCTCAAAGGGACAAGCAGGAGGAGCGAAATGACCAGGCGGAGTGGGGGTACCTTTTCCGGGATTGTGCATCAAACACACCATACAATTCTTAACCACTCTTTCGGCACACTTAGCAATACCCTCATTCCTCCATACAGGGGACAAGAACTTACATATTCCTTTCGCACTAATATGTGACAACCCATGAGCCATCGTCACAACAGCTAATACATACGCATCTGGTAACATCCACCTCTGACATTCCGTCAGGTCAACCCAACATCCATGCATATCCAATTTTCCTGTACTTTCTTCCCACTTGGTCTTTTCAGCTTCAGTAGCTTCGTTCTGAATTGCTTTCACACTCTCAACAGTATTCTCACACATACCAGTCTCCGTCGGCCACCTCACTGAACTCGTGGCATACATTCGAGTCGCAAGATTCTTAGCCGTTTCCTTAGCAATCTCATCCGCAAACGCATTACCACGACCAACATCATCCGTCACTTTCCGATGTGCACTACATTTAACGATCGCCACTTGTTTAGGCAATGTAAGTGCATCCAAAAGATCATTCACCAGCTGCCCGTGTTGGATCTTCGTACCATGCGATGTCATAAATCCTCTTTCTCTCCACAACCTTCCAAAATTATGCGCAACACCAAACGCGTACTGACTGTCAGTAAACACATTCACTCGCTTTCCCTTCGACAAAACACACGCTCTTGTCAATGCAATTAACTCTGCCGCTTGTGCGGAATTCTGATTCAATCTCGCAGTTTCCACAACCGTGCTCAACGTCACTACAGCATACGCAGTCGTCACATCGCCATTCGGCAATTTGAAGCAAGAACCATCCACATACAAAGTACCATCGGGATCTGCCAAGGGAGTGTTTTTCAGGTCCACACGACCTTTTGTTTCTTCCTCAGTCCGTAAATAACAATCATGTGGCAGCACATCATCTGATTCCATATTAATCGGCAACAATGTCGCCGGATTCAGTACATTACAACGTTTAATCTGTATATGACTTGCCAAAAGGGTCAGCTCATACCCAGACAACCTTGCACTCGTCAGATGTTGAGTCTTTGTCCGATTCAAGAGCGTATCAACTGCATGCGGAACCATTACTATGAGCATATTATCCATGACCAGGCCTGCGGACTGTCGAATAGACGCCGCCGCTGCCGCTGTCGCCCTCAAGCAACTCGGCAACGCTCTAGCTACCGGGTCTAAGGTCGAGGAAAAATATGCACACGGACGCTGTTTATCACCAAATTGTTGCGTTAAAACACTCAACGCACAACCGTCCCTCTCATGGACGTATAATGTGAAAGGCTTACTGTAATCAGGAGTACCTAACACAGGAGCCGAACACAATGAATCACGTAATTCAGAAAAACTTTTCTGACATTCCTCCGTCCAAGGCAAAGGAGTCGAAACGTCCTTGCACGTGAGAGCTACCAATGGCTTCGCTAACAGTGAAAAGTTCGGGATCCACTGTCTGCAGTATGACGTGATACCTAGAAAGGCACGCACATCTCTCTGAGTTGTTGGCACAGACATTCGAGCAATTGCTGCAATTCTTTCAGGGGTCAACCTTCTTCCCGCCTTTGACAATAAGTGACCTAGATAGGTTACTTCTTGACAACAATATTGCAGTTTGGAAGGTGACACTTTATGATGTAAGTCACAAAGATGCTGTAACAGTGACATTGTAGCAGTCCTACAAAGCTGTTCGGTGTCAGCAGCGATCAACAGATCGTCAACGTACTGAATCAAGGCTGCACCAGCCGGTAACACAAACGCATCAAGTTGGCTCTTAAGAGCTTGGCTGTAGATTGATGGACTCTCACAGTAGCCCTGTGGTGCGCGTTTGAATCTGAAGCTGCGACCACCTAATGAGAAACCGAACAAGTCTCTGCTTTCCTCAGCAATCGGAATGCTAAAGAACGCATTCTTCAGATCGATGACCGAGAACCATGACGCAGTGGCTGGAATCAGAGTCAGTAAAGCTGTAATGTCAGGCACCACAGGAAACTGCGGAACAACGACTTTATTCACCTCCCGTAAGTCGATAACTAGACGGTACACAGGAGGCTTGGAGGGATCCGTTCGTTTCAGAATAGGCAACACGGGACTATTGCACACATTACCCCGTGTCTCTTCAATAACATCTTTACCGATCAAGTCGTAAATGATCGCTAATAGTGCCCTTTCACCATCAAGGGAAATACGATACTGGGGTATGCGTGGCAAACGCGCACCAACTTTCAGTTGGACAACATAAGGTGGTATATCCAACAGGCCCACGTCATTGGGACCTGTCGCCCACAAGGAGTCCGGAAGAGATCTCAATTCTGGTGGGAGCTTGTCGATCGATAAATACATAGGGGAAATCACGCTCTTACCCAACGTAAGCTCCACACCCGTAGGAGAACAGTACAAAGTCGCATGTAACCTTTTCAACAAATCCAGACCCAAAAGATTCTCACCACAACCAGTAGTCAAAATCAAAGGAGCTTCTAGCTCATGAGACCCAATTGTAAGGGGCAAAGGGCTAGAAACTGGATTGCTAACGGGGGCGCCAGAAAATCCAACGGAAACATTCGTTAAGCCAGACAAAGGCGCGCCAGGGAGTTTCGAATGCATGATGGAACTTTTTGCTGCACCAGTGTCCAACAGAAAAGGCTCAACGACGCCCAAAGTGGCTACTGCAACATAAGGCCCTCTCTGATCAACCGGAACTGATACTTCTCCCTTCCTTTGTCTATGGCTGTCCTAGTAGATACCATCCGTATCAACATCACACTCAACATAACAGTCATCCACATGATACTGTGCAGACCGACCGGACGATGGTTCGCGCCTATCGAAACAATTTTGCGAGTCCGAAGACGTTGCAAAGCGTTCGGCCTGATTCTGGGTAACTCCACGACCTCTACCACGGGAAGCCTGTTGAGGGCCACTACGTCCTCCTCGAGCCGACACACCATTGTTCCTATCACGGAGAACCGGACAATCAAACTTCAGATGGCCCTCCCCACGACAATATGCGCATTGATTATATCCCAGCACAAAACGAGGTGCGGGGGAAGCATTTCGCGTCTGCGATCTGGAGAACTGTGATTGTGATCTATTTTGCTGTTGTGTATCACTGAAATGCGAACGCGGAGGATAGGCTTGCTGCAATAAGACCTTAGTTTTAAGATCCTTCGTTTTCTTATCTGCACGCTCACTTTCCTCTTTTTCTCTGTTTTCGTAATATTGGGCCGTAGCCAATATTTGGGCAGTGGTAGAAACAGCCCACGAACTCTCAGAATTCTTCAACTTGTTGCTAAGGTCGGGCAGCAAGTTCGATACAAACTTATCAACAAACAGCCGCTGACCACCCTCAGATCCCATGTCCTGACCACTATGATCAACAAACGCTTCCTCGAATCTCGTAAAGAAATCAGAAACGCTTTCATCCCTCTTTTGCTTGCATGCTGATAATTTGTCCCAATTGACGCGCATCGCTGGCATAAGCGTTTTCATGAGGGTGATTATCCTCTGAGGCAAAGCCACAATAAGCTGTTCAGGTTTAGCCCCACCGACCTGCTGGGCATCTGCCACCGTAAGGGCAGCCCAGTCACCGCCTAACTCGGCTGCGTGATTCTCGTGACGAATTTTTGCCCAAATCGGCTGAGGCACCACATTGCCAAACAACATATCAATATCGGCTAGGTTCATAACAGTAGCATCCACCAATTGGGACAGCTCCTTATAATAACCTGCAGGATTCTTACGGGGATCGGGCAAAGATTGCTTCACTTGTAAAACTTCCGATCGTTTCCAAGGGAGGTGTATCCACACTCTCTGGAAACGGCCTGGAACAGGAGGGTTAGCAGCAGGATCACCTGGCATCCATACCGGAGGAACTTCTCGCATAGGATATTGACCAGGTTGTGCCATCCATTCTGCAATCTCGTCCTTAAACAACGCACGAGGTTGCACTGTACATCGAAAGGATAACAAGCGCTCTAAAGCCTCTCGAACTTTGTCGCCTACGATTACACCCGAGGCAAACCGATGCTGCAGCTCAGAAACCTCTGACGGTACATTATCTGTCACATCATCGTCCCACTCCTCCTTCAACGAGTTACACAGTTCTTCAAACACAAATCGTTGCGTAGGCACATTAAACTGGGAGAACGTTTCAAACACTACACGTGAGGTGTATTTAACAGGGTTACGAATCCATCTACGTGCCGTTTTCACCAACGATTCACGTTCCCTACCATCAGGAAGCTGACTGCGCCTTTGAGCGACATCTGAAAGAGTCGAGCCAAGTATCGGCCCAAAAAGCGGAGAATAAAGAGAAGCAACAGCAGTCAAAAGACGACTACGAACAGAAGGAGAAGAGGAAGAAGATGCGTGCGCAGCAACAATAGGGGTGGAAACAGTAGAAGTAGACGCAGCAGCAGGAGCAGCGGGAACAACAGGCTGAGGAGGGACTTGGAAAAGCGCAGTAGGGAGAGAAGCCGGAACAAGAGGATGTACGATCTGGGGCCCAAGGGGATTCGGGAGTACGAGAGGAACGGCGGGCTGACCAGCAGCCGCCAAAACAGCGGGTTGAGGAAGAGGTGGACGCGCGGGACCCATAACAGCGGGAGCATAGGGAGGTGGCGATTTCATCAGATAAGACAAGAGCGGATCCTCCATCGCTTCTTCTCCTGTCTTATCGATATTAGAAGGTAGCACCGGATAACACTTATCCACTGCCATATGGTGTAGCCGAGCACTAACTTCCTGCTCTTTCTCATCTTTGTCTAATTGATATTGTTCTGCATTTCGCATCACTGCAATAACACCTTCTCTTTTATTTTTCTTATTCTGTTTGATTTCTTTCTGCTTGGCCTCTTTCCGCCACAACCGGAAGGAATCAAACATGGCCGGCCTAGCTTTCTTTTTAAACAATTTAGCTTCCAAATTATCTAAAACGGCAGTCTCGAAACTACCATGAGATGGCCAACTGAGGACGCCATCCTTTTTAGTGTAGCGGACCCAATATTCATTATATACGATAGGACCCACGCCATGACGACTATAGAGCTCGTAAATCGGAGTTCCAACCGGAGGTATCGGACATGAATCCTCCTGCCGGGAATCCATGCTGCAACATTTGAGAAACCCAAACAAAGTACTACGGCCAGGCATCGTGCACACGAACCGAGTTTACAAACTTCAAGGGTTATCGAATTACGATGTCCTCACAAAAATGCAAGACCCTCGGTTTTGGCAATTGCAATCGTCAAATAAAACCCAACTACTAAGAACCACGAATGCTATGGAACCATGCAAACAACAAAGCAACACTGGGAGCGACCCACAAATACTTAACTGAGAGAACAATGGCGTCACCAGGAAGGCCCGTCAATCGTCTCGCCGTACAAAGGACTACGCCAGGCGCCAAAACAGGTCGACAGTCAGGGCATCGGTCCGTCGCAGCCGTCAGGAGGCGGGGATCTTCGCGGGAAAAGACGTCGGGCCACTTATTTCGACAACTGGATCGATGAAGCGGGGTGCACCTTCCCTCGGAGATTTCACACGAAGTTCCTCACGATCGTCGGGCTTTGGACCGGTACCGTTGATGTCGCCCCACGTTGGGCGCCAACTGAAGGACTGGGTTATTCTTAAGACCCAGCGGTGCCAGGGAACAACACCTGAAACCTTCGTGGGTTACCTGTTCTGGCGTACTAAACACAGAGACACGGAACACTTCCAGCGACGTCAGAGATCAGCGTTTATTTACTGCAGGGATACAGAGGTCACAAGAAGTACACAACGTGTAGGTTCTCGGAGACTGCTTCAAATTCGTAGAAGTGGGTCGGTCCTTTTATACAGGTTTTTGCCATAGCGCAGTATGGCGAACAAAGGTTACAACTCAGTTCCCACAATAAACTTCAAAAGGGTCGCGTTCATGTCTCAGGAGGCCGGAACATAATTACGACAGTCTTGCCGGTTCCCAACTGTAAAAACATATTTCCTCCGCAATAAACACATTCCATCCTAACCATAAACACATTAAGAGGAAGGACGAAAAACAGATGCAAGGAAAGGACAAGGATGCACAACAGGTTAGAAAAGAGTGTTGGGGGCAATAAAGGAAACTTGATAGAGGGGTCAAAGACCTCATGTCTAATGTATGCATGGCTGAAACAATAGACCGGCGCGGCAAGATGAGCCTCGAGCGGGGCCATCTGCCTTAGTCGTGTCGTTTCCCTCATCGTAAAAGTCACCTCAAAGAAACACGTGTCCTTCGTGTAAGCTTGAGAGTCCCAGGGTCACGGAGCGGACAAGAAGCCCGTTCGCTGGCTACCTGAGGGCAAGAAACAAAATGGATGCTGTATCTAAAATGGAACCCGAGGGTCCAAATGAACAAACCCAAAAATGAGACGAACCATACGTGGCTGCATAGCGAAACTGCGTACACCCATTATACTCGTCATTTGCGGTTCGTAGATACCAAACTCATCCATATTCGTTACCACTCAAAGCTGCGGTCCCGTGTCATACGGAACCTCAGAAGCCCTGAGCTTTGTGTAATATCTAAAAAAGCAGAGCCTTCAACGTGATAAATTGCTTATGGAGACCGAATTCCAGGCATATCTCTGGACATGGTGCCAGTCTGGGAGGTTGAATAAAAATGGATTGAGCGATGGACAGTAGCGCCTTTTTGTTGGACCACTCCTCTAGTTCATTGTTGAGGATTTTAGTGAAACATTTACCTTCCACATGGATGAGGGCAATGGGCCGGAAGTTAGATGGATTGTCACCGGCACTGTTTTTATGAATTGAAGTAAGTATGGCACATTTCCAGCTGTCAGGCAGTGTGTTATCCCACAACCAATTTTTGAAGAGGGGGCTGAGCAGAGTTGTCCATTCTCCTGTGGAAGAGGTGTTTTATCCTCTTGAAGAGATGACTCTTTAGCACCTTGCTGTAGTGAAGAATTGAGGGAGCAGGTCTTATATTTGATGTGTTGTTGTTGAACAGTCTTGGCATGTATCTTGAGAATGCTTATTTCCTAAATGTTTGTATCTCGCACATCATTATTTCGATACAATATCACTGTTTCATCAGTTGCTTTGACATTCTGGGAAGGCTAGATGGCCAGCATAGGGTGGAGTGTCGGTCATCATTACTATGTTCCAGACACATGAGGCCTTGACACTGACATGTTCTAATAGGGCTAACCAGTGACATTCCTTCAAGTTGCATTTGTATGAGGACAAACTAGTGACATTTCTGCTACCTATGGTTTGGATAAAAGGTCAGAAATATATAGAAGGCTTCACTGAATGAACGGGTTGCAAGAGAGAAAGTTGTTACATTTCTTTTTTGCTATGTTGGGTTTAATGGAAGGTTTGCTGTCAATAATACATTTTGAAGATTTTTCAGTAAAGGTGAAATGTGGAGGGACTATCTTAAAATTAATCTTTGTGAGCCAATGTTGGTTCTATCTTGTTTCCACTGATAACTGTAAGGACAATGTGGTTTAGCTGTGGTTCACTTTGAGGTAGAACTAGAAATCTGGGACTGGGAGAGGTAGTGGCAGTCTTGAACTGGTTGATATTTGTGTTTGGGAAATGTTTTAGCCATAAAAGAGTGTCATTAGCATGGTGATGGATTTCGATTTTGTGAATGGCCAGAAGGGCTATGAGATGCTTAAGAAGAGGATTAGGTGAACTGGTGAGAGAGTGAATCCTTGAAATACTCTGCAGGGTATTGTTTTCCTTCGAATCTTGAGGCACCCAACTAGATAAATTCGAATTTATGTACGTTTTATAGAAGCTAGGAAAATCATAGCAGAAGAAGTTAGTGGTCTGAAGGGTAACAATGTTGAAGGCCATAGAGAGGCCTTCTGGCACACACAGAAGGCAAGGGTAGCCTTTGTCTGTTATCAAAAACTGCAACAGATACTGCGGTGTGTAGACCTATCAGGCTATTTCCATGAGAGCACAGGGTCCATCTAAGTGCTCAACAAATAACAATAGCCTATCAGAGTGACAAAAGCATGGGGGCAGCCTGGCCCCATCACTCTTTCATATGAAGAGTTGACTGGATCAGTAGATGTTACCAGAGAGCATCAGGATTTTGAAACAGCCCCTGCTGGGGCCACCACTGGGCTTAGCTGTGTAGGTAGCTTTAGACAGAAGGTGGAGAAGGTGGGGTCAGAGTCAGTCCTCCTCATTCATTAGATAACACTGAACTTCAATCCTAAGCGCATCTCACCGCAGATAGTAACCGTAGGGAGGTGGTAAATGTTGAATGGGTTTGCAGCTCATTGTTTATGTTGCTGTACTTTATCTTTGGCAAGTACTAAGCGCATTGAAAATATTGTTGTGAATGAAGTGTCTTAAAATGAACTGATCCATTTGGGATTGTTTTGAGGGAATAGGTGTCATGAGCGGCAAATACTCTGTGGAGCTATCCATTATGTAACCTGATAGTTCTCTGTTTCTCTCTCTCTCTTTCTCACACACACACACATATGCCATGCAAGCCATAACTTACACAACAAATGCAATTCATAAGGCCTCAGGATATTTATACCAATAACTGCACTTTAACTGTGATTTTTTAGTGAATTTCTAAGTTTATTTTTTAATATACTACTGCTATAGCCAAAGCTGATCATAACTTGTGTGTGTGTTTGTGTGTGTGTGTGTGTGTGTGAGCCTGCAGATTCTGCAACTCTACTCTCTGTGGCCTGAGATTGCTTATATATTAGTTTATCTACCCTGTCCCTCGAGGAGAGTCTTAGTCATAGCATATAACTGAGAATCTATTTGAAAAGGGCATGGTAGAATAATTAAATGCTGAAAAATGCAGAATTGGAATAGAGATGCTATGGAAAATGATAGGCTATGTAAAATTTTATTTCCTGAAATTAACTTTTTGCCAATCGCTTGTTTGAGCTTTTTAGGACAATCTGTGTCGAAAAATTACCCCATTATAACTATTTTTTTTCTGGAGTAGAACCAAGGCAAATATCCCTCAAGTATGTTTGGCTCACTTGCTAGGCTCACTCACCTGTTTTAGTTTGAGGGCTATATGTACGCCCCAAAACTTGCATTTACCACCTGTTGCCACTGTGAACTGGCAGCTCTGCAATCTACTTCTATGTTTTCTGGTGAAAAGATATGAGATATATGGGTGAGGTTAAGATCGTCCCCAGTACTCAAGGGTCACTTTGATGTTGTGTAATTTATTCTTCATGACATCATCTGGATGAGAAGTAATATTGTAATTTCCTCTGATCTGTAACACGTCATGTGACTTTCAGTGAAACAAATTCTGTCCTATGATCACTAAGGGCCCGATTATGGCTTTGGTGGTGCAGTGCTGGGTCTGCAACACTGCCACACCGCCAAACCTGTGGTCAGACCGCCCACCAGCTTAGGAGTTTCCTCCTGTCTGGCGGGCTGGTGTTTGGCGTTCCCATGACTGGGCCTCTAAACATGGGCTCCGCATTGGAAAGGCGAACAACAGACTGAAAAGTCCATGCCGTGCTGGAACTGGGGTGCATGCACACTAGGGGCCTATGTTGTGCCACCTGCATGCATCTCCATGTGGAAGAGCCACAGGGGGCCCTACAGGGATCCCTTTGTTTCCTCCCCACTATGGTGTTCATGGAGGAGGAACCTCCAAGCATATTGCGACCTCCTGACTGCCGCAACACCGCCAGGGTACGCTGGCTTCCTGGTGGCTGCGGCGGAGATGTGGTGGTCATACAGCCTGACTCATAATAGGGTGGTCGGTAGACCGCTACTGCCACGCCCCAGTGAGTTTTGCGGTCAGTGGACCACCAGACTCACAATCAAGTCTTTAATGTAATTGCTGATGATCTAATCAGTATGCTTATTAATTATTTGGAAACCTAAAATACCCTACCTGTTTTCGTTCACAGAATGTTGGAAATTATTTATATGACAAATTATTTTTGCATTGTATAATCACTTCTAGCAATTTAGTCCCCCAGGATTTTAGGATTTTAACTAAGAGCAAGTCTCACTACATAGGTCTCACTCACAGTAAATTCACTGTAACTTGACTGAGCATGCTAAACTCCAGTGTTTGCCTTTTCAAATAAGTTTGCTCATGCGAACTGAGGATAGGAGCTTCTGAACCAGTTAAACATGAACACGTGTGTGCATGTGTGTGTGTACATGTGTGGGCTGCATGCCTGAGACTGCTATCAAGCCAGGTCGTCTGTCACAGAGAGTACTCTTCAGGGATTGGTACTGGTCTGGAAGAGACCTTATAATGTGAAAGGGTTTTCATAAAGTAGGTCTGTAGTGCTTAGTGAAGGTCTGTGGTCTTACACTGTGTACACATTATAGGGGAAATCTGCCCTAACGTACAGTTTTGCACTGCTAAGGCCTACACCATCCAACAACTTACCAATCTGGTGATGAACCTGCACCGAGTGTGAATTCACAGTACCAAACATCCCATTTACACAACTTAAGGCACTTTAAGATTTTGCATATTTTACTGGCTCAGCTCATAATCAGATTCCAGGCTTTTGTCCCCCTTACTCAGCCAATTAAATTACTTTGCTCCCCAAGAGAAGGATCAAAGGCCTACGCACACAATATAACAATTACCAGTGCTTGACCTAGTCCTTGGGAAAGGAAGGGGTGTGGAGGTAATATGAATCTCATAATTAGCTGGTTATACTGCTCCTTGGATGGTACAGTCAAGTCCTTCTGAAACAAAGGAGGAGGGCCAGACTTCAAGGTTCAAGACAGGGGGGCCTTGTATTTAAAGATTTGGATGGGATCAGACAGCTATGTCAGCTAGAGGAGGAACTTTCATTCTCAGGGGAGCTCTTTCCAGAGACAACATAAAGCTACCAAATTCTATTGCCCCATAATGCTGTGCAAGTGGGTTGGGATAGGGTTGGAGTGCTGTTGTGGCATCCTAGGATTGGGTAGGGGTGCCGGGCTCATAGAACATTCCACTTAAAAAAACCACTGCACATGGGGGAGACAGTTAAGAAGACCCTTGGACCTGAGAGCAACAACAGTGAATGAATGCGCAGGTGGAAGGCGAAGCCATCTGATGCTCTGCAAAAGATGCACAGAATGATTCTGAGTCCAGCTGAGCCCCAGGACTAGGAATGGTCTCTCCAGGGCCAGTGATTTCGGCCCCCTTATGGCCCCTGAGGAAGAGTTTGGGGAATGGACCTTTGGCGGTTCTCTGGATGGTTCCCCTAGGACTTCTGAGGACTGGTCACAGACTCTACTGACACACTGGTGTCCTTCAAGAGGCCAGGGGGCTCTATGACAGTGGGAGTGCAGCAGGGAGGGGGCGGAGTTGCTGTGCAAGATGCCCCCACAAGCAGGAGAAGAGCACCAGGAACCAAGTTGAGGTCAGATCTGGTACAGGGCACCAGAAAATCCAGAACCCCATGAGAAAGCACTCTCTTTAGAGGTCAGGGACCTCATGAAAATGCCCTGGTGGTAAAGGCTGACCACCAAGAGCAAAGCTATCCAAAAAGTATGAAGCTCAGTCCTATGAGGCATGAGAAATGGGCCTGAGAGGTCAAGCTCACAAGATGAAAAACACAGGAAAATGAAATGGGTGTTTAGTGCTCAACTAGAATTTCTATAAAATACCCCTGGGGAGAGCCAGGGATGGGGGGTCACCATATTAATGACCTATTTCATTCTCTCGGGGAGGGGGCTTGCATGGATCACACTCTCCATGCTTATTATATGCCTCCAGCATCTCCCATCCCCCTGGGTCCAAGTGCAGAAAAAGATACTGTCGTGGCGACCCCAGCCCTGGCACAGAGGCCTATTTGCTAGGTGCTAGGATTTTGAAACAGCCCCTGCTGGGGCCACCACTGGGCTTAGCTGTGTAGGTAGCTTTAGACAGAAGGTGGGGAAGGTGGGGTCAGAGTCAGTCCTCCTCATTCATTAGATAACACTGAACTTCAATCCTAAGCGCATCTCACCGCAGATAGTAACCGTAGGGAGGTGGTAAATGTTGAATGGGTTTGCAGCTCATTGTTTATGTTGCTGTACTTTATCTTTGGCAAGTACTAAGCGCATTGAAAATATTGTTGTGAATGAAGTGTCTTAAAATGAACTGATCCATTTGGGATTGTTTTGAGGGAATAGGTGTCATGAGCGGCAAATACTCTGTGGAGCTATCCATTATGTAACCTGATAGTTCTCTGTTTCTCTCTCTCTCTTTCTCACACACACACACATATGCCATGCAAGCCATAACTTACACAACAAATGCAATTCATAAGGCCTCAGGATATTTATACCAATAACTGCACTTTAACTGTGATTTTTTAGTGAATTTCTAAGTTTATTTTTTAATATACTACTGCTATAGCCAAAGCTGATCATAACTTGTGTGTGTGTTTGTGTGTGTGTGTGTGTGTGTGTGTGTGAGCCTGCAGATTCTGCAACTCTACTCTCTGTGGCCTGAGATTGCTTATATATTAGTTTATCTACCCTGTCCCTCGAGGAGAGTCTTAGTCATAGCATATAACTGAGAATCTATTTGAAAAGGGCATGGTAGAATAATTAAATGCTGAAAAATGCAGAATTGGAATAGAGATGCTATGGAAAATGATAGGCTATGTAAAATTTAATTTCCTGAAATTAACTTTTTGCCAATCGCTTGTTTGAGCTGTTTAGGACAATCTGTGTCGAAAAATTACCCCATTATAACTATTTTTTTTCTGGAGTAGAACCAAGGCAAATATCCCTCAAGTATGTTTGGCTCACTTGCTAGGCTCACTCACCTGTTTTAGTTTGAGGGCTATATGTACGCCCCAAAACTTGCATTTACCACCTGTTGCCACTGTGAACTGGCAGCTCTGCAATCTACTTCTATGTTTTCTGGTGAAAAGATATGAGATATATGGGTGAGGTTAAGATCGTCCCCAGTACTCAAGGGTCACTTTGATGTTGTGTAATTTATTCTTCATGACATCATCTGGATGAGAAGTAATATTGTAATTTCCTCTGATCTGTAACACGTCATGTGACTTTCAGTGAAACAAATTCTGTCCTATGATCACTAAGGGCCCGATTATGGCTTTGGTGGTGCAGTGCTGGGTCTGCAACACTGCCACACCGCCAAACCTGTGGTCAGACCGCCCACCAGCTTAGGAGTTTCCTCCTGTCTGGCGGGCTGGTTTTTGGCGTTCCCATGACTGGGCCTCTAAGCATGGGCTCCGCATTGGAAAGGCGAACAACAGACTGAAAAGTCCATGCCGTGCTGGAACTGGGGTGCATGCACACTAGGGGCCTATGTTGTGCCACCTGCATGCATCTCCATGTGGAAGAGCCACAGGGGGCCCTACAGGGATCCCTTTGTTTCCTCCCCACTATGGTGTTCATGGAGGAGGAACCTCCAAGCATATTGCGACCTCCTGACTGCCGCAACACCGCCAGGGTACGCTGGCTTCCTGGTGGCTGCGGCGGAGATGTGGTGGTCATACAGCCTGACTCATAATAGGGTGGTCGGTAGACCGCTACTGCCACGCCCCAGTGAGTTTTGCGGTCAGTGGACCACCAGACTCACAATCAAGTCTTTAATGTAATTGCTGATGATCTAATCAGTATGCTTATTAATTATTTGGAAACCTAAAATACCCTACCTGTTTTCGTTCACAGAATGTTGGAAATTATTTATATGACAAATTATTTTTGCATTGTATAATCACTTCTAGCAATTTAGTCCCCCAGGATTTTAGGATTTTAACTAAGAGCAAGTCTCACTACATAGGTCTCACTCACAGTAAATTCACTGTAACTTGACTGAGCATGCTAAACTCCAGTGTTTGCCTTTTCAAATAAGTTTGCTCATGCGAACTGAGGATAGGAGCTTCTGAACCAGTTAAACATGAACACGTGTGTGCATGTGTGTGTGTACATGTGTGGGCTGCATGCCTGAGACTGCTATCAAGCCAGGTCGTCTGTCACAGAGAGTACTCTTCAGGGATTGGTACTGGTCTGGAAGAGACCTTATAATGTGAAAGGGCTTTCATAGTGTAGGTCTGTAGTGCTTAGTGAAGGTCTGTGGTCTTACACTGTGTACACATTATAGGGGAAATCTGCCCTAACGTACAGTTTTGCACTGCTAAGGCCTACACCATCCAACAACTTACCAATCTGGTGATGAACCTGCACCGAGTGTGAATTCACAGTACCAAACATCCCATTTACACAACTTAAGGCACTTTAAGATTTTGCATATTTTACTGGCTCAGCTCATAATCAGATTCCAGGCTTTTGTCCCCCTTACTCAGCCAATTAAATTACTTTGCTCCCCAAGAGAAGGATCAAAGGCCTACGCACACAATATAACAATTACCAGTGCTTGACCTAGTCCTTGGGAAAGGAAGGGGTGTGGAGGTAATATGAATCTCATAATTAGCTGGTTATACTGCTCCTTGGATGGTACAGTCAAGTCCTTCTGAAACAAAGGAGGAGGGCCAGACTTCAAGGTTCAAGACAGGGGGGCCTTGTCTTTAAAGATTTGGATGGGATCAGACAGCTATGTCAGCTAGAGGAGGAACTTTCATTCTCAGGGGAGCTCTTTCCAGAGACAACATAAAGCTACCAAATTCTATTGCCCCATAATGCTGTGCAAGTGGGTTGGGATAGGGTTGGAGTGCTGTTGTGGCATCCTAGGATTGGGTAGGGGTGCCGGGCTCATAGAACATTCCACTTAAAAAAACCACTGCACATGGGGGAGACAGTTAAGAAGACCCTTGGACCTGAGAGCAACAACAGTGAATGAATGCGCAGGTGGAAGGCGAAGCCATCTGATGCTCTGCAAAAGATGCACAGAATGATTCTGAGTCCAGCTGAGCCCCAGGACTAGGAATGGTCTCTCCAGGGCCAGTGATTTCGGCCCCCTTATGGCCCCTGAGGAAGAGTTTGGGGAATGGACCTTTGGCGGTTCTCTGGATGGTTCCCCTAGGACTTCTGAGGACTGGTCACAGACTCTACTGACACACTGGTGTCCTTCAAGAGGCCAGGGGGCTCTATGACAGTGGGAGTGCAGCAGGGAGGGGGCGGAGTTGCTGTGCAAGATGCCCCCACAAGCAGGAGAAGAGCACCAGGAACCAAGTTGAGGTCAGATCTGGTACAGGGCACCAGAAAATCCAGAACCCCATGAGAAAGCACTCTCTTTAGAGGTCAGGGACCTCATGAAAATGCCCTGGTGGTAAAGGCTGACCACCAAGAGCAAAGCTATCCAAAAAGTATGAAGCTCAGTCCTATGAGGCATGAGAAATGGGCCTGAGAGGTCAAGCTCACAAGATGAAAAACACAGGAAAATGAAATGGGTGTTTAGTGCTCAACTAGAATTTCTATAAAATACCCCTGGGGAGAGCCAGGGATGGGGGGTCACCATATTAATGACCTATTTCATTCTCTCGGGGAGGGGGCTTGCATGGATCACACTCTCCATGCTTATTATATGCCTCCAGCATCTCCCATCCCCCTGGGTCCAAGTGCAGAAAAAGATACTGTCGTGGCGACCCCAGCCCTGGCACAGAGACCTATTTGCTAGGTGCTAGGATTTTGAAACAGCCCCTGCTGGGGCCACCACTGGGCTTAGCTGTGTAGGTAGCTTTAGACAGAAGGTGGGGAAGGTGGGGTCAGAGTCAGTCCTCCTCATTCATTAGATAACACTGAACTTCAATCCTAAGCGCATCTCACCGCAGATAGTAACCGTAGGGAGGTGGTAAATGTTGAATGGGTTTGCAGCTCATTGTTTATGTTGCTGTACTTTATCTTTGGCAAGTACTAAGCGCATTGAAAATATTGTTGTGAATGAAGTGTCTTAAAATGAACTGATCCATTTGGGATTGTTTTGAGGGAATAGGTGTCATGAGCGGCAAATACTCTGTGGAGCTATCCATTATGTAACCTGATAGTTCTCTGTTTCTCTCTCTCTCTTTCTCACACACACACACATATGCCATGCAAGCCATAACTTACACAACAAATGCAATTCATAAGGCCTCAGGATATTTATACCAATAACTGCACTTTAACTGTGATTTTTTAGTGAATTTCTAAGTTTATTTTTTAATATACTACTGCTATAGCCAAAGCTGATCATAACTTGTGTGTGTGTTTGTGTGTGTGTGTGTGTGTGTGAGCCTGCAGATTCTGCAACTCTACTCTCTGTGGCCTGAGATTGCTTATATATTAGTTTATCTACCCTGTCCCTCGAGGAGAGTCTTAGTCATAGCATATAACTGAGAATCTATTTGAAAAGGGCATGGTAGAATAATTAAATGCTGAAAAATGCAGAATTGGAATAGAGATGCTATGGAAAATGATAGGCTATGTAAAATTTAATTTCCTGAAATTAACTTTTTGCCAATCGCTTGTTTGAGCTTTTTAGGACAATCTGTGTCGAAAAATTACCCCATTATAACTATTTTTTTTCTGGAGTAGAACCAAGGCAAATATCCCTCAAGTATGTTTGGCTCACTTGCTAGGCTCACTCACCTGTTTTAGTTTGAGGGCTATATGTACGCCCCAAAACTTGCATTTACCACCTGTTGCCACTGTGAACTGGCAGCTCTGCAATCTACTTCTATGTTTTCTGGTGAAAAGATATGAGATATATGGGTGAGGTTAAGATCGTCCCCAGTACTCAAGGGTCACTTTGATGTTGTGTAATTTATTCTTCATGACATCATCTGGATGAGAAGTAATATTGTAATTTCCTCTGATCTGTAACACGTCATGTGACTTTCAGTGAAACAAATTCTGTCCTATGATCACTAAGGGCCCGATTATGGCTTTGGTGGTGCAGTGCTGGGTCTGCAACACTGCCACACCGCCAAACCTGTGGTCAGACCGCCCACCAGCTTAGGAGTTTCCTCCTGTCTGGCGGGCTGGTTTTTGGCGTTCCCATGACTGGGCCTCTAAACATGGGCTCCGCATTGGAAAGGCGAACAACAGACTGAAAAGTCCATGCCGTGCTGGAACTGGGGTGCATGCACACTAGGGGCCTATGTTGTGCCACCTGCATGCATCTCCATGTGGAAGAGCCACAGGGGGCCCTACAGGGATCCCTTTGTTTCCTCCCCACTATGGTGTTCATGGAGGAGGAACCTCCAAGCATATTGCGACCTCCTGACTGCCGCAACACCGCCAGGGTACGCTGGCTTCCTGGTGGCTGCGGCGGAGATGTGGTGGTCATACAGCCTGACTCATAATAGGGTGGTCGGTAGACCGCTACTGCCACGCCCCAGTGAGTTTTGCGGTCAGTGGACCACCAGACTCACAATCAAGTCTTTAATGTAATTGCTGATGATCTAATCAGTATGCGTATTAATTATTTGGAAACCTAAAATACCCTACCTGTTTTCGTTCACAGAATGTTGGAAATTATTTATATGACAAATTATTTTTGCATTGTATAATCACTTCTAGCAATTTAGTCCCCCAGGATTTTAGGATTTTAACTAAGAGCAAGTCTCACTACATAGGTCTCACTCACAGTAAATTCACTGTAACTTGACTGAGCATGCTAAACTCCAGTGTTTGCCTTTTCAAATAAGTTTGCTCATGCGAACTGAGGATAGGAGCTTCTGAACCAGTTAAACATGAACACGTGTGTGCATGTGTGTGTGTACATGTGTGGGCTGCATGCCTGAGACTGCTATCAAGCCAGGTCGTCTGTCACAGAGAGTACTCTTCAGGGATTGGTACTGGTCTGGAAGAGACCTTATAATGTGAAAGGGCTTTCATAGTGTAGGTCTGTAGTGCTTAGTGAAGGTCTGTGGTCTTACACTGTGTACACATTATAGGGGAAATCTGCCCTAACGTACAGTTTTGCACTGCTAAGGCCTACACCATCCAACAACTTACCAATCTGGTGATGAACCTGCACCGAGTGTGAATTCACAGTACCAAACATCCCATTTACACAACTTAAGGCACTTTAAGATTTTGCATATTTTACTGGCTCAGCTCATAATCAGATTCCAGGCTTTTGTCCCCCTTACTCAGCCAATTAAATTACTTTGCTCCCCAAGAGAAGGATCAAAGGCCTACGCACACAATATAACAATTACCAGTGCTTGACCTAGTCCTTGGGAAAGGAAGGGGTGTGGAGGTAATATGAATCTCATAATTAGCTGGTTATACTGCTCCTTGGATGGTACAGTCAAGTCCTTCTGAAACAAAGGAGGAGGGCCAGACTTCAAGGTTCAAGACAGGGGGGCCTTGTCTTTAAAGATTTGGATGGGATCAGACAGCTATGTCAGCTAGAGGAGGAACTTTCATTCTCAGGGGAGCTCTTTCCAGAGACAACATAAAGCTACCAAATTCTATTGCCCCATAATGCTGTGCAAGTGGGTTGGGATAGGGTTGGAGTGCTGTTGTGGCATCCTAGGATTGGGTAGGGGTGCCGGGCTCATAGAACATTCCACTTAAAAAAACCACTGCACATGGGGGAGACAGTTAAGAAGACCCTTGGACCTGATAGCAACAACAGTGAATGAATGCACAGGTGGAAGGCGAAGCCATCTGATGCTCTGCAAAAGATGCACAGAATGATTCTGAGTCCAGCTGAGCCCCAGGACTAGGAATGGTCTCTCCAGGGCCAGTGATTTCGGCCCCCTTATGGCCCCTGAGGAAGAGTTTGGGGAATGGACCTTTGGCGGTTCTCTGGATGGTTCCCCTAGGACTTCTGAGGACTGGTCACAGACTCTACTGACACACTGGTGTCCTTCAAGAGGCCAGGGGGCTCTATGACAGTGGGAGTGCAGCAGGGAGGGGGCGGAGTTGCTGTGCAAGATGCGCCCACAAGCAGGAGAAGAGCACCAGGAACCAAGTTGAGGTCAGATCTGGTACAGGGCACCAGAAAATCCAGAACCCCATGAGAAAGCACTCTCTTTAGAGGTCAGGGACCTCATGAAAATGCCCTGGTGGTAAAGGCTGACCACCAAGAGCAAAGCTATCCAAAGAGTATGAAGCTCAGTCCTATGAGGCATGAGAAATGGGTCTGAGAGGTCAAGCTCACAAGATGAAAAACACAGGAAAATGGGTGTTTAGTGCTCAACTAGAATTTCTATAAAATACCCCTGGGGAGAGCCAGGGATGGGGGGTCACCATATTAATGACCTATTTCATTCTCTCGGGGAGGGGGCTTGCATGGATCACACTCTCCATGCTTATTATATGCCTCCAGCATCTCCCATCCCCCTGGGTCCAAGTGCAGAAAAAGATACTGTCGTGGCGACCCCAGCCCTGGCACAGAGGCCTATTTGCTAGGTGCATTACCATCCCCTGTTCCCATGACTGGGAGGTTCTGGCATATTCAACCCTGCTATTTCCAGTCTCACCATGGGCATAAGATGTGTAGGAAGTCAGTGACGAAGCACAGAAGGTAGATGATGCCCCCACCTCTTGTAGCACCTGCCCAGTTGGCATGGGCATCTGTGATTAAAAAAAGAAAAATAGCAGAAGAAAAAGACTGTGGTGTGAGGCTGCTGCAAAACAGTGAGTGGGCAAACAGCTCAGTCAGTGTGTATGATGCTGCCTTGGAGTGCCTCATAATGCCCCACAGAGGGGCTACATTTTGTCTATTCCTCTGCTGTTGTGCCTCAAGAAGGGGCAGGGGCACTTCCAATATTTGTTCAGATTGTTTAGTGACTGCAGATGGGCAGAAGCCCCCTCAAGAATGTTTTTGAAAACCCTAAGTGTCCTGGGGAATTGTATCCTGGACACTAGAGCACTTTTCCATTGATTTCAAGCACTCCCAGAGCTAGAGCTTTTGCTCTTGAACCTTGGAATGCTGGTGCCCCTTGTGGTTGGTCCTCCTGGGACTCCATTGGTGGTTTAATGGTAAAATAAAGGGTCTGAGACCCATGTTTGGTCTTGAAATGTTGTATTTAAAATGTGAACCTTGACAATGCAATGTTTAACATTATAATGGATGCATTTGAATATGGTCACTGTCCTGACCTATTATAACGGTGGTGCAATGTAGAATTATGACATGGTTACTATTAATGATATGGGGGCTTCCTGACAAAGGCAGTAGGGCTGGCTTATTGATAATGATACTGCCTTATATTGTGATGTTGAATCTGCTACAGGTGAGGGCTATTGTGATTTTGGGGCTCAGGCCCTGCTATGGGCGTTATGAGATATGAGGGTGTCTCCATAACTGTTTTAGCCCACTGAATCTACATATATCTAAGTTAATCGATAGTATTTAGAAATGAGTTTGTGACTGGAAAATAATTTATGGAAGGTTGGCGTGGCATACCAATGAGATGAGGCTACTAGCCCACACCACGTAGACTGAGTGCGCCTTGAACTGACCTGCTTCACCACCGAGATAGAATGATGTGCTACGATGGGTTACTTGTTTCACAATAAAAAGAAAACTGAAGACTAATTACTAGTGAAAGACTCGCACCCTTAGCTGCATATAACCCAAATTGTTACACCCCTCATACCCAGCGAAACATTTTGCATAGCTGGGTAACAGCTCCAAGTGCAAGTAATGATGCAGCAGATGCCTCTTGTTGACATATTTCAACATTTTGCTTTAAAATGTCAGACTCCTTGGTATAACGTGTTTGTATAGTTAACTTTCGATGCAATAACTGTAAAGAGTGCTCATAAAATATTTTACATACTGCATTGATAAAAGGCTGCAATGAATGACATTCAAAATGAAAGCAAGACAGCTGACTGTTGATTTGTTTACACAGCCAGCCTTCACCGTGTTCAGCCCTCAGGAGGAATAAAGTGCCCTTGCCTGTGCAATGACAGGCGCTTTTAGCACTTCTGTTTCTGGCAAGTGACACACGGAAACCTGTAGAGCCGAGCGAAGCATCCGGCAGGTAGGTATTAAAAGCATTACTTGAAGACATGTTGTCAAAGACACACAAACAGGCTTCCAAACACGACGGCAAGGCTAAGGAAATGAAAAGTGCAGTGTAAATTACCGAAGGAATGACAAAAGTGACTGGTTTTGAATATATGGGCGCTTGAGTGATAGAGTCGTAAATACAAATGCCTGGCCCATGAAGTAAAAACTGATTTATGAATATGCAAGGTTTGCTTTAGCGCTGCACATCTTTTTGTGAGTTTGTGTTTCAATGTTATATTTTACTGTACTCAGCTAATAAACACTCAGGGCCATATTATCAAGAACGGCGATAACATTATCGCCGCTTTAGCGTCAGGAAACTGTCGCTAAAGCGGCGATAACGGGCTTGATAATATGCTCTTGAGAATTCCAATAGAAGCCCAGGTTTAATGTCCTTCACACCAGAACCTGGGCTTCTATTGGAAATCTCGAGGGCAGATTATCAAGCTCCTTATCGCCGCTTTAGCGGCAGTTTCATGTTAGCGGCGATAATGTTATTGCTGTTCTTGATTATATGGCCCTCAGACTTGCGGAGGATGTCTGTGTAGAGGACATTTTAGTTCTCTGAAAGAACAGTGGAAGGATTTGCAGGTCCACAGGCAATATATCAGTCAATCAATCAATTACTGCTTTATTCAACAATACAAGTCATAAAAGCATATCACAGAAACAAAATTACTCATAAATGCAACCTCTATAGAGCATGATAAAACAATATAAAATAAAGTAAAAGCGATACATTACAAAATATCATCGAAAACAGGTAAAAGAGTTTTTTAAGAAATTGATTAGAACAGCTACATCCTCTATTTACATGCAAAAACAGAACAAATAAAATGAAAAGTAGCAAGTTCATTTGGGATCCAGGAAGGGTGATCACTACATATATATTCACAATACAACTGGTGTAATAACTACTTAACAGTTCAAAAGATTGCAATATATTTGGAAGTAGGCCTGGGTGAGATTTTAATGATGCCTGAGTAATCAGGGTAATTTTGGTAATTTCCTATTAGTCTTTTGATGAAAATTATGTGATTACACCCATTTGAGTAATTATGTGTAAATTTGTCACAAAACGTCTACCACAGGAGCACATGACCAATGAATTTAGCGACTGTGAGCGGCTGCTAGCTGCTGCTGATCCTGTTCAGTTGCATGTAGTGCTATTTTAATTTTGGATGCACTGGTGAATTTTTCCCTAAGAAAGTGCTAAATGCTGGGTTACGCGCCTCGCATAATCTTGTGTAAATTTTGCTGCAATTTCATGTAAGTATGCTAAAGCAAATTACACGTTATACCAACCCCTATCTGACAAATGGAGCGATCCTTATACACTGAAAAGGGACACATTTTCAAGCAAGATGTAGTAATTTAGCACTGCCCCCGGGTGAAGCACTTAGATTGCTACATTACCATGCCTTATATTAGCATTGGCACGGGTTCTCCATGAGTCTGAAAGTTGAGCTATCAGAGTTTGTTTATAAATTGCCAGAACAAAGTGGACAATTAAACACTCTGCCAAGATGTTCCGTCCTGAAAATATTTGAAATAAATAGTGGCGGAATAGGCCATGCACAGAGAAGAGACAAAAGGCCTTAGGAGGAACTTCATATTGTCAGCCAGCTAGGTGGCAAGAGGTCTTGAATTTTAAGAGAAGTGTGACAGCTCTACTCCACCCTCATGTATTTCAAAATGCATCACAGAAGTATAGTAATAACATCTGGGGGAAGAAACCAAAACTTGAAAATAACTCTGTAACAAGCAGAAACAGAAAACTGACAAGGAACAGAAGAGCTGTGACAAGGAGAGTAGGAACCCAGAACAGCTTCCAGAACAAAAACCAACAAGCAGGACATTTTGTTAAAAAAATTAGCATGTGACCCAAACTTGAGTGTATGAATACTTAATAAGATTTGCAGGAGTATGGCTTTTTTGTTTAATCAATTAATCATATAAAAGATTTGCAAACATTTCCTACCTACTTCAGATGTCCTTTTATTCCTTAAAACATACCCTAAGCATTGTGAGAAATCATATCTTGGAGCTTTGTTGATTTTGCTACCAACTTTAGATTTTCCTTAATTATTCTAATTTTGTGTTCCTTTATGACGGCAACATGTTGAGTGGCTTTTTACAGCCATGATAAATCCTAAGTGAACAGAGAATGGCCTTATCAAGAGATAGTATAGGAAGCTGCCTCTGTATATACTGTATCAAAGTAAGGTATAGTGTGCACATAATCCAGTGGATCCCCAAAGGTAGGCAGAGGCTAAAGTAGATCATACCTTACTCTCTATTTGTGGTAGTGTGGCGAGCAGTAAGGATTTATCACAGGGTCGTGTTAAGCATTTATTGTACACACTCAGGCAAGACATTATTTCACACACTCAAAGACTGAACTCTGACCAATTTGCTTTGCATAAAAATATGTTTTAGTTCTATTTTATTTCTAGGTAAGTGTAATAGTACTTTGCAAGAATAATGCAGTTAAATACAGTTTGAATGCATTTGAGTGCAATTGGATTGGTTACAGGTATGTCACTTATTCATAAACATTTGGAATTACTTTTCAGTTTCTATTGAAATTACTTTTTAAGTGACTTTTCAATTACTTTTTAAGTGACTTTTTCTACTCAGTGTGATGTGCCGAGATATCACACTGCGACATTTCCTAGATAAAAGGTGAGTAATTCAGTTTTTTTAGGTTTACAGTCTCTTAAGGTTTCAAACTAGTTTCCAACCCCACACTTAGAATTTTTTTCACAGAAAAGCAGTCAATGCAGTCCTATGGGCGGAAATGAAGTTATCGGTTTACTGGTAAGTACTTAGTTTGGGAGTTGGTTTTCTGGGGTTAGAACAAGGTTCCCCCAAGGTCAAGGAAGGACTCCAAGAGCATCCTCAGTGGCACTAGGGCAGCCATGTGCAGAGTGCTGAGTCCCAGTGTTATCCAATGGGGGATAGGGGGCGTCCGTTTGGTGGCTGTTCACGAGCAGACAACAAGGTTGTGGGAGCAAAGCTCCTGGAATTAAGCCCAAGGCAAAGTGGGGTTCAAGGTAGCACCTTGAGTGGCACAGTGGCAGCTGAGTGCAACAACACTGCAGGCTCGTGGACGAAGATCTTCTGGAGGTGACCACCGGTTGGAGAGTTAAGTTGGGATGTCAAGGGATGCCGGGACACCGTTGGTTGGGTCACCCAAGACTCTGGGAAGTCAGGTGCAGGGGTGTGTTTTGGCCTCAGGTTTTCCTTACCGGCTCCGGTCGGGGGGATCCTCCAGAAAGGGGCTGCAGGTATTGTCAGGTGACTTGAGGCAGGTCAGGGATCACTGGATCCCAGGTCAGGATCACTGGGAAGACCTCCTCGTGGTGTTGGGCCACTTGAACTTGGGCCGTGGGCGTTGGGTGCAGAGTGGTGCAGACTCACGGATTTGGCCAGAGCCAGAGTCTGTTGGTGAGCAAATCCGGTGCTCACGGGAGACAACGTCTGGCTGGGGACACATCAGTATTTCACTGGAGCAGGTCGAGGTCGGGACAGGCCGGTAGGGCTGGGGCCAAGTTAGTTGGTGTCCTCCTCTTCTTCCTTCAGCACTGCTCTTCGGTCCTTCTTCTTCTTGCATATTTTGTCTCAGGAGGCAAGGTTCAGGGTTGCCCCTATATAGTAAATTTGGGGCGTTTCAGGAAAGGTAAAGGGTGGGACCAATGGGTCCCTTTCTTGGGGTGCGTACACCCCCTATTATGCCACCCTCCAGTGGGAGGGGGCATAATCCTCACTCTGGTTGGCTGGGCCCCCCCATTTTCAAGATGGCGGGGACTGGGAGTTGTGCTTCGCCTCGCCTTCCCCAACTGAGCGGTGGGGTTGCAAAGGTGGGAACACCTCTCCTCCTATCTTGGTTTTTCCTCTATTCTCCCCCCCTCCCCCAAAGTGGGTGTCAGAACCAGTGGGGGCCAGTTGTTGGGAGCAGCAAATGGCTGGGGTAGCTCATAAGGGCAGCAAGCCTTCGAAGCTTCCCTTTTGTGGACCCTGCCCATCCTAGGGGAAGAGGCGTGGCACCTCTGCCCAGGATGTACTTTGTTTCAGGACCCCGAGAGTGGGAGGCTCTCGAACCCGGGGTCCAGAAACATATCTGGGGGTGGAAGCTGGTGAGCAGCCAGTCAACCAAGACACTAGAGTCAGGTCGTTTTTCAGGTGGCATCTCTAAGATGACCTTTGAGTGCATTTCTCATTAAATCACAGCATCAGTGTGGGTTTAATGTGTTGAGAAGTTTGATATCAAACTTCTTAGTTTTCAGTAAAGCCATTATGGGCTGAGGAGTTTGTAATGACAAATTCCCAGACTATATACTCTTTATGGCTTTACTGCACTTATAATGTCTAAGAATGGACTTAGACACTGTAGGGGTACACAGCTCATGCACCGGTACCCTCACCAGTGGCATAGTGCATCCAGCTAGAGGAGTGGCTGACTTATCCCATAGGCAGTGGCTTGTAGGCATGGCATACAGGGATGTGTGCCATGTTGACTCTTCACTTTGTTCTGCACCAAAACACGCAGCCTGCAATGGCTTTGTGTGTGTGTCAGGGTACATGCCCTCTAGGGAGGGTACAATATGTGCTGCAGCCCTTGGAGGCCTTCCCTGGCCACAGTGCCCTTGGTACCCATGGTACCTTTTACAAGGGACTTAGATGTAGCCAGAGAGTTGCCCTTTTGGATGTGCAACAGGAGATATTAGGGAAAGAACATAGGCCCTGGGTACTTGGTTGGCACGAACCCAGGGCACACTTAGTCGGTGAGCATCAACATTAGGCAAAAGGTGGGGGGTAACCATGCAAAAAGGGGCACTTTCCTACAATAGTCTATTATCATCTGTGTAGCAAATGTTTTTGTATGACTTTGGACCAGTTTTACTCAATTAATGGATCTGCAGTAATTTAATAGTGCACGACTCAAACAGCTCAAGTGTTTTCACAACTTACTTTCCAGTGCAAAATGCTTTCATTGAAACTGGTTGACAACGCAGTGCTAATGCGCCTCTGCATTGCTTTCCATCAAGGACATCCTAATATTTGCAATATCAGCATTCCGTAGCCATTATCACGGTATTCTAAACACAGTACACTGCAAACCAATTTCAGGGATCAGCAGTGGTGTACCCCCCCAAAAATCCCCCTCCCTGAATAACTTGACAAGGGAATCCCCAGGTCTCCCCATTTCACAGATATATCATTGGTCTTGGGATGAATAGGTCCCTTTCTGAAGAGATGGGGGACCCCTGGAGGACTGGGCCCCCCTGCACTGTAGAGGCTAAGGGGGACTTTGTTCCATTCCTGACTATCGATACGGTTTAAAGAATTTAAGATTGGAGCAATTGTGCTGTGCTAATTTGTGTTCCTTTGCCCAAGGATCACTTACAATATGTAGCAAGAGACTTTTGGGCATATTATCAAGCACGGCGTTAAAATTATCGCCGCTTTAGCGGCAGAAAACTGCAGCTAAAGCGGCGATAATGGGCTTGATAATATGCTCTATGGAATTCCAATTGAAGCCCATGTTAGATGTGAAGGACATCTAACATGGGCTTCAATTGGAATTCCATAGAGCATATTATCAAGCCCATTATCGCCATTTTAGCGGCAGTTTTCTGCCGCTAAAGCGGCGATAATTTTATCGGCTGGCATGATAATATGCCCCCATCGTAGGTGCACCACAATTGTTCTTATCCAATCTTAATCTCACAGTAAATGAACGTAGCGTGACATCAGTTCAACAGGACTTTCAAATATCTTGCTTTCAATCAAATTGTTACATATTGGTTTCTCTTTTAAAAATGAACTGCATCAGATTCGTCATCCTTGTGCTTTTTGATTTTATTTTCACTTATTCCATAAATAAGGGGTATTTGATCTGGCACAAATTTTGATCTGGGACACATAGTTTCACATTTTATGCCAAGATGTTAAACTAGCCAGTGCATGTGCTGTGGTATGGCTGGCTGTGGACGAGTACAAAATAGTTAATTACTGCTTTGGGAATTCAAGTCAGTGGATTCTGACAGCCAGTAGAGGCACTTTCAAGTGCTGTTGCAAAACAATAAACTGGGCTGATTGAGAGGGCACAGCTGTGTGAGACACTCTTGTGGAAGGTCATGTGCCTGGCACAGTGGCGTAGCTGGGGGGGGGGGGGGGCGGTGGGGGCGGTCCGCCCCAGGCGGCACTATTTTGGGGGCAGACAAAGGCATTCAGATAAGGCTCGGCTTGCTTTTGTGGACGTTCGGGGACGGGCAGAGAAGGAATAGGACTCGGGCAATGTCCTCTTCTTTTTTGTGCTGGCAGCTGTCCCCCCCTCTCTTCCTATTATTCCCTCTCCTTCTGTCTTGCTCCTCACTTACTGAAAACCGTAACTTGAAGAAACGGTTCACAACCTCTTTCCTTCTTTCATTTAGTTGCTTCCCTGTGAAATGGAGCCAAAAAAGAAAAACACTCTTGCGAGAAATGCCCTTTTTCTGACATTTTTCTATTCCAAAGTGCAGCAGGATGGAGAGAAATAGAAGGTTTTAAATATGAAAAATAAATACATAACTAAATAAAGAAAGACAGAGTGGTTGCAAAGTGGCCAGATTGGTTTTATTCACATCCAAATACATCAGCCTCACTTTACAGAGTTTGCCAGTGAAGCGCTACTTTTGTTTTCTAGTCTTTCTTTGAACAGCATTGTTGTCCACAGGTGGGAAAGTGCATCATTCCTGGAGGTACTGCAATACCTGGTTGATGGGTGGATTGGAAAACAAAATGTGTACCATGGCTCTGTGTTTATGGACGTGGTCTTTTTAAACCATACTGCTTACGTTTTGTAAGGATATAAGCAAGGGACATTGAAACGGTTCCCTTCAGGGCCCTGTAGTCATGTTCTTAACTTTTCAGGTAAAACCTCTCGCTGATTTCTAACTAGTGAGTGAGAGATCGTTAAGGTAACCATGTTGTTTCTGCTTATATTTCACATGCTTTACTTAATCTTGCATTCCCTATGAGTGTTTGCTTTTTTTTTTTTTTAGGCAGCATATTACTCTTATCAAGTGCATAATTTGAATTGAGCCAGATCCAAGTGTTTATAGCGGGCACAATTAGGTTGTAGCTGAAGGCAGTGAGAGTTTCTCTCAGTAGGGCAGTATGGTGTTCAGTGGGGGAGAGGATGTGGCACTATTGCCAGAGCTGTCGAATTTGGAACTGGGGAACTGGGGAACTGGGGAACTGGGTTCAGCCTTCATGACCAGTCCACCAGACCACTCTACTGCCATGCTAGACCTTAGAAGGCCCCACTAGACCTTAGAAGGCTCGATGTCTTAGCACAAGCAGGTGTACCCTAGTGGTGTCAATTGTGGGTTAACCTTGAAAGGCCTGTCCACCACAATCCATACTGAAGTTCATCTCCAGTCTTGCGGGCAGGCCTACAAAGCAGCACACCCTAGATTCGGTGATTAATGTTCTTCCTAGAGAGAGATCCAAGTTTTGTCTAGTGGAAGGGTTGACTCCTGAAAAGGTAGCACAGAGGGTTCATGTGCCTGCTGTAAAGAACATGTACCATGCCGATCACAAAGTGCACTGCTTTAATGGGGGACCATGATGAATGGTCATTTAATGTCAGCTGTAGATGATGGATCCCTGAACAGTGTCATGTATGTGCATGTTTGCAATGTGCTGAGGGGATTACCAGGTAATTGTTCACGCAGCTCTCTGATGGATGTCACATGCAGTTATTCTGAGTCCCCAGATAGATCATGCAGTCTGTGTGTTCTCTTTTGTACTGCCAGTCACCAGTGTATTCAACTGTGTAGCCTTAGACCGTGTCATGTATGTGCATGTAACTTGCATGATCGAGGTAACTATTAGCGGCGATACTACGTGTCTCTCGGTTCTCTTCCAAGTGCTTGCCGTCCTTTTTCCCCAGCAGCCCCCCAGGGGCGGCAATCTGAGGGATAGCCCTGGGCGCCACAAGCTCTAGCTACGCCTCGGGCCTGGCACAACCAGTTGTGTAAAATGATTACATACAAGGGACCTTAGCGGTACCTACCCACTGGAAGATATGTGGGATTTCAACACAGAAAGTCCTTAGAAACACTGGTGTAGTGTTACACTTTGTCCCTCTTTTATGTCCGTATCACATTTCAGTTACAACAAATTTGTTAAGCGTCTTGTCACACTCTGTTGCTTATATTTGTACTTGTTTACTTTCATGCTCGCTCACGATGTGCATTCCTTCTCAATGGAATTCAGCTGCAGTTAAACCACTTACAGCTTTGATTTCTTGGAGGCAGGACATGTGGGACGTAAACTCCTGTATTTGTAAAAATAAACTCACATTTGGCAATTTCAGGAGACTCCTGATTTAATCTATTTGCCTCACAACATATTTGGTGAGGAGCGGAAGTCATTTCTGAAGCACATTCTCGTTTTGGCTGTTATACCTCGTTTTGCTATTCGTTGCTGCCTAGCTTTGCACTGCCCCTCCTGTCTCTCTACATCTTTCCATTGGATCTGGTTTGCTGTGGCTTAATTGCTGGCATTCCTTGAATTTGAGGTATTTCCTGGATTAGACCCGGAGTCGTCTTTGCATGCTTTCAAGCATGCGCACTGTTGTGACATGCAGTCCCGACACGCTGCCAAGGAGACTGCGCTTGTGGAAATCAGCATTGTTGTTGATGTGCAGTCATGAAGCACTGTCATGGAGAAACACGCATACGCTATTGATACGCACTGCTTTAGTTGACAATACGTGTAATTTCCTTTGGCAGCCATCTTTGACTGGGGCTTCCCCGATACAGTTACTATAGAATCTGCATCACATTAGCCAAGTATTGAAAGCTTCTCAGCGTCTGAGGAAACCCTATTATTTGCATTCATCGTTTCGGATGAAAACATCGGAGAATATTTGACCATTACATTTACAAGATATTTTTGTTTTTACTTGAAGTATTACTTTGTTTTACCTGCAAAACAAATTTCAATAACTTTAACATACTGCTGGGATTCTTCCATATTTTTACAATGTCATCCAATATACAACAGTTTATACAGATTCAACCTTTTCTTCAGACACCAGGTAAACTTCCTCAGTGGTGCAACAAAACTTGAGGGCCCCCCCAGCAAAGTACATGCAGGGTGCCACCCATGCCCTGGACCCAGTCTGGAGCTCTCAGGCCAGGGACCTGCAGTGGCGGACGGGGCCAACAGAGCTTAAGGCCCCCATGCACCACGGAGGCTGTGGGGGCTTTTGTTACACCACTGAACCACCTGCTACATGGGAAAGGTTCATCTGTTTTGAAAAATGTTTGGTTGCTATTGATGCAGAACAATGTTCTGCAAAAAGGAAAAAAAACATCCTTTACTGCAATTTGGGGTCTGAAGGTCAACAATTATTTGATAATCTTCCTGTTTTCATACCACCTGGAGATGCTGATGGTTGGAATGAGTATTTGGAGGCAACTACTAGATGAAAGAAAAAATTCACTGAACAACCAAGTGTTCTGCTTGAAAGATTTAAATTCAACAATAGGAAGCAGTTTCAAGTAGGGTCTATTGAGGAATTAGTCTCTGCCCTCGGGAGTCTTGCTTCCAAGTGCACTTTTGGAGCTACCTTAGACACAGTCATCAGGGATCAATTTGATTTTGGTTGTAATTCAAAACAAATTCAGGAACGTTTGCTCAGTTTCCGGGATCCCACCTTAGTTGAAGTTCTGGATATGGCTAAAGCCATAACGCTCAACTGCATTTATCTTAACCTGTTGTGTATGCTTCGAACTCTGTACAAAATTCTCAAGTGGTTAATGCTTTGTCATATAGAGATTAAAAAGACCGGAACATCTTGTTTTAGATGTGGTTCCAAAACACATCTTAGCAATTATGCCTTGTGTACAGTGTCAGGTAAAAAATAAAATACATGTCATGAAGTAGGACATTTGCAAGGGGTATGCAGAAGTGCTGGGAACATTTCTAGAGTGAGCTCTGTGGATATTTCTACAGTGATAGATGAATGTTCACATGATCTGTCAAGGGTTGTCCTCACACTCGATGTTGATTTTCTAGATGTAAAACTGGTGAAGGGTCCATTATGTGACATACAAATTGGTCCTATAAAACTCAACATGATGGCTGACTCAGGGGCACCTATCACAATTGTATCAGATACCTTCTATGAACATACAAGGTCTGAAACTAATTCTTTAGCCTTCCTGATGTTTCTTCCAAGGCATATGGACATCAAGTTATAAACATAATTGGTTTATTTGTGGATGATTTAGAAAGTTTAGGTAGACAGAACACGCACTAACATATATGTTGCCAAAAAAGGGAAACATATCATTGACTGGCAGGATTTCGCTAAGTTGGGTCTGATGCTGGTTCCTGGTGCCCCAGTCCAGTTATGGTGAACAAGATGTGTGTGGCCTTAGTCACTGAAAATAGTGATAGTGTTTTGTCTGAGGTTAAAAAAAATCCAGATGTTTTTACAAATAGCAAATAGTATTTGAAACATTCACACATTTGAGCATAGAATAAAGCTTAAGAACTCTTTACCAGTGTACCAGTGGCCCACAAAGTTAGGCCTGTACCTTTATCTATAAGGTCGGAGCTGAAGAACCTGCTTTATAAGCTAGTTAGGGAAGGTGTGATTGCACACACAAACTCCTCAGAATGGGTAAGTATCATTGACGTCGTTCAAAAAAAAGAAGAGAGCATCAGACTTTGTGCAGACTTACTCTCCCTTACTAAGAGCCTGGTGGTAGACTGCCAAAATACATGACTTGTTGGCAAATATAAGTTCTAGCAAATATTATACACTTTTGGACTTGCGCTCTGCATATGATCAGATCCAGCTTGCTTCAGAATCGCAAGACCTCGCCATGCATGTTACTCCTTTTGGAGCTTACAAATGTTTACACTTACCATTTGGTCTTGCGTCTGCAGCTAGCATCTTCCAGAAGTTAAAGGATACTTTTTTATCTTTCATAAAAGGCACTCAAGCCTATCAGGACGATGTCCTGTTCTTTTCTAACCCAGTTACAGAACACAAGATCATACTTAACAAAGTATTGGAAGTCTTTAAAGATGTGGGCTTAGCTCTCAAAACTTGAGAAATGTTGCTTGTTAAAGCAGGATTTAGATTATTGGGTAATCATATTTCTGGAGATGGCATAAGACAAACATTTTCTTTAGTACAAGAAATTCAGGATGTGAATCCACCCACAGATAAAGACACTTTGAAATCAATTCTTGGGATGAGTGAGTATTACTCAAGATTCATTAAAGGCTATGCTCTAGTAGTACAACCACTTCGAAAGTTGTTGCAGAAAGGAGTGCATTTCACTTGGGACGAAGCAGCCAGTGAAGCCTTCTCTAGAATCAAAAAACCTGATTATTAATGCACTTGCTTTGTCTTCCTTTAATTCCAGAAGCAAATGTATACTTACAGTAGATGCGAGTTTATTTGGTGTTGGGGCTGTTCTCTCACATTTTCATGATGGCAGAGAGCCTCCTGCTTGTTGAAATATTAAGAGTCACACTATAGTACCATTGAGAGGGAAGGGCTGGCTTGCTCATTGGCCATAGAGAAATTCAAAACATTTCTATGGGTCATGAGATTTGATTTATTGACTGATCATAAACCTCTAATACATTTATTGAATGGCAATGGGTCAGGAAAAGCCTTGGCTCGGTTGGTCAGACTTCTTTCTCGTTTCCTGGAGTACAATTTCAAAATGAATGGCATTCTTGGTGGCAGAAATCCACGAGCTGATTTCCTGTCCAAGATGCCAATTCAGGTTGATGACCAATCTGAAGACTGTAAGGAAGTTAAATCTGTGGTAGTTACTTTGGATGACATAATGAGCTGTTCAGGTGTAATCTTCCAAGAGGAATAGCTGTCTGCTTTGAAAAATGACAGCATTTGAACTACTGTTATGGACTTGTAAAAAAAGGCTGGCCCAGGGAAAGATCATTGCCGGTTCCACTCAGATCCTTTGCACAAGTAGAAAGTGAACTGTCTATTGTTGATGGTATTCTTTTACGCAATGATGTATCAATTCCCCCATCTGATATTAGAATCAAACTCATTGAAGCTGCCCATCAGGGACATTTAGGAGTAGGAGCCACCTGTAAGAATTTGCAAAAATTCTTTTGGTGGCCTTCATTAGTCTCACATGTGGCTAATTGGGTATCTGCATGCAGCATCTGTTTACTTTCAGACAAACAATGGAGTACTCACCAGACACCCTTACACATTGTTCTTCCTGATGAGGTTTGGTCCAAGGACTTTGCTGGCCCAATTAACATGTTGCCTTCAGACAAGAATTTGTTTTGTTCAATTGATTATTCCTCCAAATGTTTTTTTTAAAAATGTGTTCCAAACACCAGTACCTCCATCGTCATAAAATGTTTCAATAAAATATTTGAAGCAGAGGGGCCACCAAAGGATTTGGAAATCGATAACGAAACACATTTTATTTCTTCACAGATGAAGGGGTTTGTTCAGACATTTGAGAGTGGCCTTATATTCAGCAACCTCAAATGGTCTGGTTGAGAGGATGAACACATTTCTTAAAGAAGGTATTCAATCTGCCTTGTCCAGCAGGGTCCCTGTGGAGGAATTGCAAAAGAAAACGATATTGCCTTATCATCTTACTTTACCACAGGGGTTTCTCCTTTTTGTTTATTGAGAAAGAGGAAACCCAGATCTCAAGTTTGTCATGATTGGGTTAAAGATCTTATTCCCAAAAACAAAGATTGTCATTGTAGCAGATCTGAAGTGGTTAAAGAAAGAGTGACGGCAGCCCAGTCAGCTCTTAAAGGGCACTGTGATAAAACTCATGATGTTAAAACTGTTGACTTTAAGGTTTTTGATTGGGTGTTCATCAAATGCCATACCAGACTAAAAAAGGGCTTTCAGTTTTCTCTGATCCTGTACAAATGATAAGAGTTGCAAGTGGTTCAGTTCTGCTGGATGGAAGGGGATGGTGGAGTAAAAGGGCTCTTGTGAAGGTGACAGCAGAGCAAGCGTACACCATTCTGACACACAAAGGCATTAAGGAGGAAGGAGAACAAAACAATGTTTGGTTTACCTTGGAGGGAAACAATGTTGATGTAAATCCTACTCAGGTTCCTTCCTCTGCAATGTCTAATTCTACAAATGCCACTCAAGTTCCTACCTCTGCAATATCTAATTCTTCTCCTGCTTTGGATCACACTGAACTTATGTTGACAGATAATGTGGAAGAAAGTTCTGACCATGAACTTTCTGGGGATGTTAACGCAGCTGACTCAATCGGCGTTGGCGTTAAAGTACAGAGATTTTTATGTTCTTTAAAATTCCTCCTATTTTATTTTAATTTTTAAGGCGGAAGATGATGTAGTGTTTGTCCATACCATGTTTCACTTACAACAACTCTGTTAAGCATCTTGTCGCTCTCTGTTGCTTATATTTGTACTTTTTTACTTTCAAGTTGGTCCCGCTTTCCATTGCTTCTCCATGGTATCCAGCTTCAGTTAAACTACTGACAGCTTGGATTCTGTGGAGGCATTACATGCGGGAAGTGGGCTCCTCTATTTGTAACAATAAGCTCACGTTTGGAACTTTCTGGAGACTCCTGGTTTCATCTATTTGCCTCCCGACAGCTGGTTGGTAATTTTTAATCTCGAAAAATAGTAAAGGGGCATTTCAAGGGTCTATCGCTTAGTCCTAGATGGCTTTGAGGAACTGTAGTCCCACCGGGAGTACAACTTGGTTTAACTGGGAGAGGAGGAATGGCGAGAGACCAGGTTAGCACTAAAGCTTGCAATGTCAGCCCATTTATGTTTCATTCAATGTATTTTCTACGCAGATTATATTACACCCAAGGACGCTGTGGAAGACTGGAAATTGTTGTTCTCTAGCCTGCTGTGATTCAGGGTTATTGGAAGAAAGTTAGGAATTATTTCGCTAAGGTGATAGGGCTACCCATTGCATTTTTGCAAGAAGGGATAGACCATGTTAATGGAGGGTGGATGGAGCCCGCACATTGCAGTCTAGTTCCGGGGAAAAGATCATTGTTCATTCATCTAAATTCATAATGCTTAATTAAAATGAAACATTTATTTAAATGTAAACAAATATTATGGCCCAGAGGCTTTTATATTGCTATAGACATAAACAAAGGTTTATAGAAGATCTCTTCACCCTCATAACTGGTAATTAAATATATACATGAAAAATATGTTGTTTTAAGATTTAGAAAATGTTGGTCTATATTATTAGTCCTCAATGTTCTGTGTACAGGCTCATTGTGCTGTACAGCAGATGTTCTTGTAATTTGAACATTAGCACTTCCATGAGGCATATACAGCACTTAAATCATATAACACTGGCAATCTCTGTGCTAACACACTAACTTACAATATATTTGCATTTTTTAATGAAAGACATAAAATATTCAGTTAGTCAGTGTGTGTCATAGCAATATTATCCCGGCATTGTCAGATGTAACCTACCTAATACCATAGCAAAACACTCTAAATAATGTTTTCCTTACCATGCACAGTTCTAATCTTCAAACTTCAAAGAATTATAGGTACTAAAAACTGCAATGTTACCAGGTACTGTCTACAGATATATGAATTAAAATATTTACATACAATATGAAAATTCAAACCATTCTAATGTTTTAATGCTACTTTATATATTATTAAAACATTGTCATGACTAATACAGAATATATTTACTCTTCAGTGTGCCAAACTGTGATGCAGTGGTATATCTTCAGTAGTGTAGAGCTTAAAAAAAAGAAAAAAAGAAAAAAGAAAATATATATGTATATATATATATATATATATATATATGTATATATATATATATATATATATATATATATATATATATATATATGTAAACAATCTCTCTCCGGTTCGAGGATCACTCGAAAGCAGACTCAGTGCAGGCTACCAGGATGCAATGATACTTACCCAAATGAGGGGCCCACTGTAGGGCAATGAAATAAAAGGCAGACTGGGACATATGCCTCCTGACAAATGCCGTGCAGCTGATGTAATGCCTGTGAACAAGGAGTTAAAAACTCCGAAACGCTTAAGGCTGAGAAATAAAGCTCCGAATTTTGAATGCTGGTAGCCTGCACTGAGTCTGCTTTCGAGTGATCCTCGAACCGGAGGGAGATTGTCTACACATTAATTGCGGCGTCCAGTAGCCGTGAGGAAGCACCACCCTGAGAATGAAGGGGCCAAGAACATGGTAACTTGCCGAGTTCGTTTGGGATTGCAGACTGGCTTTACTTGCTGGAATTCTTTCTTCGGAGGCCCACTGAGGGTAATAATTGTTTTAAAATGACTCATCTGCTCGGAACCTACCAAGGGCAAAACTAATTTCAAGAGGCATTCTCGAACACAGCAGAGACTTTGTACTACACATCCCAGGATGCAATGATACTTACCCAAATGAGGGGCCCACTGAAGGGCAACAAAATAAAAGGCAGACTGGGACATATGCCTCCTGACAAATGCCGTGCAGCTGATGTAATGCCTGTGAACAAGGAGTTAAAAACTCCGAAACGCGTAAGGCTGAGAAATAAAGCTCCGAATTTTGAATGCTGGTAGCCTGCACTGAGTCTGCTTTCGAGTGATCCTCGAACCGGAGGGAGATTGTTTACACATTAATTGCGGCGTCCAGTAGCCGTGAGGAAGCACCACCCTGAAAATGAAGGGGCCAAGAACATGGTAACTTGCCGAGTTCGTTTGGGAATGCATACTGGCTTTACTTGCTGGAATTCTTTCTTCGGAGGCCCACTGAGGGTAATAAATGTTTTAAAATGACTCATCTGCTCGTAACCTATCAAAGGGAAAAACTAATTTCAAGAGGCATTCTCGAACACAGCAGAGACTTTGTACTACACATCCCAGGATGCAATGATACTTACCCAAATGAGGGGCCCACTGTAGGGCAACGAAATAAAAGGCAGACTGGGACATATGCCTCCTGACAAATGCCGTGCAGCTGATGTAATGGCTGTGAACAAGGAGTTAAAAACTCCGAAACGCGTAAGGCTGAGAAATAAAGCTCCGAATTTTGAATGCTGGTAGCCTGCACTGAGTCTGCTTTCGAGTGATCCTCGAACCGGAGGGAGATTGTTTACACATTAATTGCGGCGTCCAGTAGCCGTGAGGAAGCACCACCCTGAGAATGAAGGGGCCAAGAACATGGTAACTTGCCGAGTTCATTTGGGAATGCAGACTGGCTTTACTTGCTGGAATTCTTTCTTCGGAGGCCCACTGAGGGTAATAATTGTTTTAAAATGACTCATCTGCTCGGAACCTACCAAGGGCAAAACTAATTTCAAGAGGCATTCTCGAACACAGCAGAGACTTTGTACTACACATCCCAGGATGCAATGATACTTACCCAAATGAGGGGCCCACTGAAGGGCAACGAAATAAAAGGCAGACTGGGACATATGCCTCCTGACAAATGCCGTGCAGCTGATGTAATGCCTGTGAACAAGGAGTTAAAAACTCCGAAACGCGTAAGGCTGAGAAATAAAGCTCCGAATTTTGAATGCTGGTAGCCTGCACTGAGTCTGCTTTCGAGTGATCCTCGAACCGGAGGGAGATTGTTTACACATTAATTGCGGCGTCCAGTAGCCGTGAGGAAGCACCACCCTGAGAATGAAGGGGCCAAGAACATGGTAACTTGCCGAGTTCGTTTGGGAATGCAGACTGGCTTTACTTGCTGGAATTCTTTCTTCGGAGGCCCACTGAGGGTAATAATTGTTTTAAAATGACTCATCTGCTCGGAACCTACCAAGGGCAAAACTAATTTCAAGAGGCATTCTCGAACACAGCAGAGACTTTGTTCTACACATCCCAGGGTGCAATGATACTTACCCAAATGAGGGGCCCACTGTAGGGCAACGAAATAAAAGGCAGACTGGGACATATGCCTCCTGACAAATGCCGTGCAGCTGATGTAATGCCTGTGAACAAGGAGTTAAAAACTCCGAAACGCGTAAGGCTGAGAAATAAAGCTCCGAATTTTGAATGCTGGTAGCCTGCACTGAGTCTGCTTTCGAGTGATCCTCGAACCGGAGGGAGATTGTTTACACATTAATTGCGGCGTCCAGTAGCCGTGAGGAAGCACCACCCTGAGAATGAAGGGGCCAAGAACATGGTAACTTGCCGAGTTCGTTTGGGAATGCAGACTGGCTTTACTTGCTGGAATTCTTTCTTCGGAGGCCCACTGAGGGTAATAATTGTTTTAAAATGACTCATCTGCTCGGAACCTACCAAGGGCAAAACTAATTTCAAGAGGCATTCTCGAACACAGCAGAGACTTTGTACTACACATCCCAGGATGCAATGATACTTACCCAAATGAGGGGCCCACTGTAGGGCAACGAAATAAAAGGCAGACTGGGACATATGCCTCCTGACAAATGCCGTGCAGCTGATGTAATGCCTGTGAACAAGGAGTTAAAAACTCCGAAACGCGTAAGGCTGAGAAATAAAGCTCCGAATTTTGAATGCTGGTAGCCTGCACTGAGTCTGCTTTCGAGTGATCCTCGAACCGGAGGGAGATTGTTTACACATTAATTGCGGCGTCCAGTAGCCGTGAGGAAGCACCACCCTGAGAATGAAGGGGCCAAGAACATGGTAACTTGCCGAGTTCGTTTGGGAATGCAGACTGGCTTTACTTGCTGGAATTCTTTCTTCGGAGGCCCACTGAGGGTAATAATTGTTTTAAAATGACTCATCTGCTCGGAACCTACCAAGGGCAAAACTAATTTCAAGAGGCATTCTCGAACACAGCAGAGACTTTGCACTACACATCCCAGGATCCAATGATACTTACCCAAATGAGGGGCCCACTGTAGGGCAACGAAATAAAAGGCAGACTGGGACATATGCCTCCTGGCAAATGCCGTGCAGCTGATGTAATGCCTGTGAACAAGGAGTTAAAAACTCCGAAACACGTAAGGCTGAGAAATAACGCTCCGAATTTTGAATGCTGGTAGCCTGCACTGAGTCTGCTTTCGAGTGATCCTCGAACCGGAGGGAGATTGTTTACACATATATATATACATATACACATATATGTGGGTCATTCTCCCACTTGCTCTCACGTGCCTATTCAAGGAGAAGCTATTTCAGCCAATATCGTGAGCGCGAGGAAGGGATTCACAGAGGAGGATTTCCCTTGTGATCGTTCTGGAAGGCGAGCATTTTTCAGGGCACTCGAAACACTTGAGCACTTCGCAATAACTGCTATGTACATGACTTTTACATTTATTTGTCCACACCAACATCGTGCAGGGGAAATATAAAATGAGGATTTCCTTACCTTTATTTTAACAATAACTTGACCTGCATTATGGGTGATGTATTCTTTACGAACTAGTCATGTGACTCTAATTTTTGAAAGCAAGCACGTTTGCACTATGCAAATGACATTGTTTCCACCTGTGAACAAGACGGCATTGAACGCTGCAACGCGTAAGGTGATGGAAGCTTTTGTGTGCTGCTGTGCCTCGAATAAATGTGACGTTTCCAGTATTGGGCCTCACATCTTGTTTGTGTGAAATTGATGGGCTGCTCCGTACCCATTGCTTGTGAGGTCGCCCTGTATGGTCGGGGGCTCCTGGTGCTCGGAGGATGTTTTCTGGTGTTTAATCGGGAGCATGACCCACTTGCTCTCACGTGCCTATTCAAGGAGAAGCTATTTCAGCCAATATTGTGAGCGCAAGGAAGAGATTCACAGAGGAGGACTTCCCTTGTGATCGTGCTGGAAGGCGAGAATTTTTCAGGGCACTCGAAACACTTGAGCACTTTGCAATAACTGCTATGTACATGACTTTTACATTTATTTGTCCACACCAACATCGTGCAGGGGGAATATAAAATTAGGATTTCCTTACCTGTATTTTAACAATAACTTGACCTGCATTATGGGTGATGTATTCTTTACGAACTAGTCATGTGACTCTAATTTTTTAAAGCAAGCATGTACGCACTATGCAAATGACATTGTTTCCACCTGTGAACAAGGCGGCATTGAACGCTGAAACGCGTAAGGTGATGGAAGCTTTCTGTGCTGCTGTGCCTCGAATGAATGTGACGTTTCCAGTATTGGGCCTCACATCTTGTGTATATATATATATATATATATATATATATTCAGTGAAAAAACCATAGGTTTCACACATGTTATAGTTAGCTGGACATTTTACTGATAAAAAACCAATGAAATTGCCCCGTTATAGTTAGTGCAGGCAACTATAACTCACGCGACCGCAATCCTCTGCTGATGCTAATACTGTATTTAGACACTTATTTGCCCATGTCTTCTTCCATTAAATTTTAGCTATACATATATTACAATTATTTTTTTTTCATAAAGACACATATGTCATCAGCAGAGGATTGCGGTCGCGTGAGTTATAGTTGCCTGCACTGACTATAACGGGGGAATTTCATTGGTTTTTTATCAGTAAAATGTCCAGCTAACTATAACATGTGTGAAACCTATGGTTTTTTCACTGAATTTGCAAGGTTTTTTAAATGCTAATTCCTAACTATAACGTGTGTGAAACCTATGGTTTTTTCAGTGAATTTGTACGTTTTTTTAAATGCTAAGTTACTTTACGCCATTCGTGGCGTGCGCGCCCACTTAACGCAGTTCGTTCCGTGCGCGCACGGTGCGCTTTGCGCACCGTGCGTGCACAGTGAGAAAGCGGTGCGCTTCGCGCACCACGTGCCCACTTTACGCAGTTAGTGCCGTGCACGCACGGTGGGCACGCGGTGCGCTACGCGCACCGCGTGCCCACGTTACGCTAGATGGGCCATGTACGCACGATGCGCTTCGCGCACCGTGCGCACATGGAGGACATATGATGCGCTTCGTTGTGAAAGGTAATATTTTACTTTTTGACATGTCTTATAAGCCATGCATAAATGGTGCCCGTCAGGCACCATTTGCACATGGGGTGGGGAGAGTATGGATGTTTTTTTTTTTTAAAGAATTTTTACCGTACGCGTACGGTAAGCGTAATCGCCGAAATTATCAAAAAAATAAAAATTCCGTTTTTGGCCTTAGGGGATCTTTGGGGACTCCCTGAACATGGTTAGGTGCTTAGGAGCTGTCTAAACAGCCCCTTTACATGTTTTTGCCCTTTGTTTTTAAACCCCCTCTCAGAGTGCGAGAGAGAAAATGGCGGCCGCCACTTCCTGGTTTCGACCGATTCGAATGTTTACTAAGATCTAACAGCCAATCAGATTCGCGCTCGCGCACGTCACCGTACGCGTACGGTAAGCTTACCGTAAGCGCACCGTAAGCTGGCTCAGATATATATATTGATTTAAAGGCTATTTTCTCAGGAACTACTGAACAGATTTACACCAGACCTACAAAAGGCACTTCCTTGACCTGAGGACTACCTCTCTGCCAAATTTCAAGTAACTCTGTTCAGCCGTTCGGGCTGTAGCTGTGTCTAAAGGTCCTATGGAAAAATGCATGGGAAAAACGCGTTTTGGGACCCCCCTTTTATCTCAGCCCCCGCTTGATGAATCCCCCCGAGACTTTCAGGGTAGGAGCGGAGCGTAGCGCCCCATTAGTTTTGAAAATTTCGCAAGGATTCGTCAACCGGCGCCAAAGTTATTCAAAATAGAATGTTGCAGTTTTCCTATGGAAACAGGGTCCTAACTATAACTACCTACTGGCGACCGCCAGTAGGTAATATATATATATATTCACTGAAAAAACCATAGGTTTCATGGGTGTTATAGTTAGCTGGACTTTTCACTTGTACAAAACCATTGAAATTCCCCTGTTATAGTTAGTTCAGCTAACTATAACTCGCGCGCCCGCAATGCACTGCTGATGACGTCACATATTACATCACTCATGACATGGTCAGTGACATCACTCATGACATCACTGATGACATCTCAAATGACATCACTGATGACATCACTGATGACATCATCCAGTGAATGTCTGTTTTCTGATAATTAAATATGTTTTATATATGTATATCTCAAGGTCGATGGAAGAATAAATGGGTATATAAGTGTCTAAATGGATGATTTGTTTTTGAAAAATTGATTGTGTAACTGACTGATTAAGTGTATCATAGTGAATACATGGCTTAGTGAGTAATGTTTAAATATGTAAATATCTGTATCAGTCTCTCACTTTGTGTATAAGTGGCTGCATGGGTTGGTGAGTAGCTACATGGGTGTCTATATAGGTTATTAGTTGGTTTTTTGAGTATCAGTCTGAGTGTCTGCATGGTTCGGTGGGGGGTATTACGTAGTGCATAGGTGCATGAATGAGTGACTCACTCTTTGTATGTGTTGAAGACAGCATGTGTGCAGGACTGTATGGGTGGATGAGTGTGTGTATGGGTGTGTTAGTGAGTGAATGACTGTCTCAATAGTGTCTTTATGGGTAACTACATATGTCTTAAACTAGTATATGTGACTATTGGTGTATATAAGTGAGTATATGTGAGAGTGAGAGATTGAAAGAGTTCCTGTATGAATAAGTATGTGTTTCTATAAGTGATTGTTTAAAAGACTAACTATGTGTAAGTTTCCGTAGAAGTAAGTGTGGTGGTGTGTGTTTAACTGTATATGCAAGTAAATGTATGTTTGATTCTTTATTAGCATGAGTGACTATGTGTGTGAGTAACTCTATGGATGAGTGGCATTGTGTAACAGGATGTATAGGTGTATGAGTACATATGATGAGTGAGTACATGTATGAGTGACTGTATAGGACTGTTGGTGAATGAGTGGATGTGTATGTGGATCTTAGAATTACTGAAGAGGTTGTTGTAACTGGTATTGGTATGTCCATTGTTTTGAAAATTTTAGTCTCTATTTTTGAATGTGTGTATCAAAGGTTATATTAGGGTGAGAGGAGGTCTGCCACTCTATCACAAGGATGATGTCATCAGTGATGTCATTTGAGATGTCATCAGTGATGTCATGAGTGATGTCACTGACCATGTCAGGAGTGATGTAATATGTGACGTCATCAGCAGTGAATTGCGGGCGCGCGAGTTATAGTTAGCTGAACTAACTATAACGGGGGAATTTCAATGGTTTTGTACAAGTGAAAAGTCCAGCTAACTATAACACCCCTGAAACCTATGGTTTTTTTCAGTGAATTTCTGAGGTTTTTTAAATGCTAATCCCTAACTATAACGTGCCTGAAACCTATGTTTTTTTCTGTGAATTTCAAAGGTTTTTTAAATGCTAATTTCTAACTATGCCTACAGAGATAGGACATGTGAAGAAAGAAGAAAAAATGCACAGAAAGAAAAAAAAGAAGTGCAGAAAGAAGCAACAGAAGTCCTCAAAGACGAAGAAAAGTGCAGGAAGAAGGATAACGGGCAGAAAGAACAAAAAGAAGAGCAGAAAGAATCCTTGTTGCAAAATCATCTGTACCCTCAACTTTTTCAGACGGATACTGGTGGTAACTGAGTCTGACTACCCAGTCCTAGAGCCAGTGCTATGTTAAAAGACACATAGAATACAGTGAAAACACCTACATACACTAGGGAACATTATGCGTTGGGGTCCCCCTGTGATTAGCATGACCTCCTCTGTAAGCCCCTAGTATATAATAGGGCAGGGGGATTAAAACTACCTCTTAAAACAGGCCACAGGGCATTTTTGCACACGTTAACTCAGGCCCCGTCCCCTCCCTTCACCACTGTGTAAACACGCCCTGTGGCTGTTCTAAGTTGAGAGATTAAGTCCCCTTGAATCCTAAGGGTCCCTAGGGTCAAACTAGAACACTAGGTACCTCCAGTAAGCGCCACAGAGCTGCGTTGCAGAGAGGTGTAAAAAGGGGCTTGGCCTCAGAACACCTGTCTGCAGCGCAGCTCCCTGGCACATACTGGAGATGCCTGTTGGGCCAGTTGGCCCTCAGGGACCCTCAGTATTGAAGAGGAATTAATTCCCCAACTTACAACTCGCCAGGGGGCGCGTTTGCAGAGTGCTGCAAGGAGGGGGCGTGGCCTCCGGCACGATGCCAGTCTTTTATTTATTTTAATTTTTTAAGAAGGGGGGCTGTGTGGTTCCCCTTCTTTTTCTAATTTATTGGCCCTGATGACCCCATCCCCCAGGGCCTGTCTCCTAATTATATTTTTTTGACCCCAATCCCCAGGGCCGGCCACTGTTTTTTATTATTTTAAAAAAATATATATTTATAGACACACCTAGGACATGCTAGACAAACCGTACGTACCTATCACCATGACGATTTGAGTGATATTCATTAAAAGGCGACTATGCATACAATGAATCCACGTGGAATGTATTTACACCACTAGTGAAGCTCTGACATGTCTGATGCCCTACCGTGCCTAATCCCGGTAGACACCCTTGTTGTTTATTTATACAAACATGGGTAGCTATTGACGGGCACATTTTAATACACATGCACACCAAGCCATTCAGAGGGGATTCGACAAAAATTCGACCAAAACTATGTAAGAAACCGCCCTCACGGTTAATAAAACACACATCCACTGCCGGATGTGTAATTTTTTTTTTTCACTCTCTGGAAAGGGGAGGAACATCACTTGAGAGTCACAGCGCGCTCCTGGCAGAGCCCAATGCTGTGTTACACCCACCATTGCCTGCCGAGTGCCACACACCTCTGTGTTGTATTCCACCAGCTAGTGCATATGATATGACACTCTCTAGCCCATGTGCACTGTAACACCACCCCGTGAATATGTCATGCCACACTTGTCTTCGCACGGGTTATATTGCCCCATCTAACGTTCCTTCCTCGATGCCTATGTTATAACGCACAGTGCTATGCCATACATATTACAATCTGGGATCCATATCTTTGTCACAGTGCATATGCAACGTTACACTCCCCAGCACATATTTTATATTACAACTTTAGAGACTAGTTAGGTTACACAACACTGCCCTGTGCATATTACACTCCAAGGCGCACATCGCATAGCACGCGCTAGTGCCTGTGCTATCTCACGCTCTCCAATGAATCTGTCATTGCGCACAATGTATTGCATATTATATTTCACGCCCGGTTCATCTTATATCACACTTTTTGGTGCATAGTTTATACCATACACTATGTCTAGTTTTCATTTTCAATCGTGCTCTCAGGACTATGTTCTATATAACACTGTGTTCACCTACCCTTTTCACGGGCATTACATTTTGCGATAGGGGGTGGAGGGTCAGGGGGTGTTTCTGCCAAGTGAGCCCGGAGTCACAGTCACAAACGTCCTCTTCTTCCTGAATAAAAGTGAGATTATGCTGCATATTTGTTCATATTTTAAGTCGTTCGCACAGACACACGTTTTAAAAACAATAAAGTTCCTAATACCCGCCTTCTCTGAACAGTTTGCTTGCTGCCCCATCCCCCTCCTCCCTGTCCTCTGTTGTGTGAATCCATGGACTAGCCTCCTCCTGCCCTCCATTGCCCAATTCTATGCCGCATCATTGACCTCCTGCTTAGCCTCTGTGCTTAGCTTGCTGCCCCTATTCTCCTTCCCCCTGCCCTCCGATGTCTTTGTGCATGCCCCTGCTCCATCCTTTTTGCCCACCATGTTCCATGGACCTGCCACTCCTATCTACTCTGAGTGTTCTGTTGAGCTGCCACACCCCTCCCACCTGCCTAGCATTGTCAGATGACTGTAACCTGTCCCTGCCACCTCCACCCTGCCTGTCCACATGCCATGCCCCTATCCTCTTCCTCCTGTCCTACATGGTCCATTGTACTGCCACACCCTTCTGCCCTCCCTGGTCTGTTGTGCTGCAACTGCTCCTCCTTCCTGCCCCGTGCGGTCTGTTGTGAGGCCCCTTCCCCTGAACTTTCTTGTCTGTGCACAGGTCCTGACCCTCCCTTCTATCCTCCATCGTCCTTTGTGCATGCCCCTGCACCCTCCTTCTTGCCCATCATAGCCATTGTGCTGCCACTAACCCTCCCACTTGCCATGCATGGTCTTCTGTGCTGCCATGGCCCCTCCCACCTTCCCTGTGTGGTCAGTTAGCTGCCCCTGACCCCCTCCCACCTTCCCTCCGTGGTCTGTGTGTATGCCATCACAGTCTCACTGTTGGTCTTCATGGTGTGTCTTGCTTCTAGTGCTTATCCTGCCTGACCTCCATGGCTATCTTGCTGCTCCTGCCCTGCCCCCTTGCCCTCAGCCCTCTGTTTACATGTGCAGACCCCTAATCTCTCCCTCCTGGCTTGTCTGTTCAATTGTAATGCCCCTGATCCGTCCCTCCTGCCCTTTATGGTCTGTTATGCTGCAGCTTTCTCTCCTGTCTGTCCATTATGGTCAGCTAGCTACCATTGCCTCTGGCCCTCTGTTCTCTGTTGTCCATGTGCATGGTCCTGTCCCCTCCCTCTTGCTTTCTATGGATTGTTGTGCTGCACTCCCGTCCCGCATGCCCTGTGTGGTGTATTGTGCTGCTGCAAACCCTGATGCCTGCCCTGCAGGGTCAGTTTGGTGCACCTCTCCATGTCCCTCCTGTCCTCTGTTATCCAAGTCCATGTCCCTACCCCATTTCCTTCCATGATCCAATGTACCATACTTGCGAACATTTTGAACTTGGTAAGAGGGAGATTTTGAAAAAAGAACTGGGGTATTGATTTTCCCCTTTGAGTTACATTGAAAAAGAGGAGATTGTAGACAGGAGACAGATCAAATAAAGCCCATTTGAGCTTAAAAACATTGGACGTTTCCTGGCTGAATCGGGTCTGTTGGCATGTATGGTTGTACTACCATTGCCTCTTCCTTCTGCCCACAATGGTCTATTACATTGCCACAGCCTCTCTTGCAAGTCCTGTATTGTTGGTTTGTTGCCCCTGCCCCCCTTTCCACTGCCCTCCATAGTCTGTTGTGCTGCCACGGCCCTTCCTGCCTGCTCAGTGTGGTTAAATTGTTGCCTTTGCACCCTCCTACCTGCCTTCAATTTTCAGAGTCCGTGCCCCTGGCCTCTGCCTCTCAACAGTATCCTAATGAACAACTAGATTGCTAACATTCTATATTTATTACAAAAGTGTGGAACGCCTGACGTCATCTTGATGTAATCAAAACTGTAATACCTGGAGCATTTCCTTTAGAAATTACATACATGAGAGGGTCTTATTGGCATCAAAATTATGGTTAGTGCTCTAAAAGACTAAAATAAGGACTCATTTTCTGAGTTTTCAAATAGCGACAAAGCACTTTTAAATTATTTGTTATCTTTATATTTTTTTATCCAGTTGATCACTTGATTAAATGTTGCACTTAGGGGAGAGGATGTGGTGTTACTTCCAGGACTGCAGACTTTGCAACTGGGGAACCAGGTTGGAGTTTCTGCTTCAGCTCGACATTCTGTGATTCTGGTCAAATCACTTAGTCTCCTCATGTCTACAACCGAAATGAATTTGTTCTTGTGTGATGTAACCAATGCTCATGTAAAGCACTCCAATACCTGACAAGTCTGCATTATATAACACTGCAAAAACACAAAATAATAAGTGTTTTGCACACTTCTGTCATTGGGCTATATTTGGGCTACATCTGGGTGATTTTGGGCTACATTTGGGCTCTTTTGTCTCCGGTGGCCATCTTGGGAGATTTATTTGTTATGAAGTTTCCTAATTTCCTCATGTACTGCAGTCTCCTCAGTAGGAAATGCTTTCAGTTTTTTACTTTGATTCCATCATGAAGGTATTCAGATATGTCACACATTTGCCATAAATTCTGAAAGTTAGCACTCTAGTTGCTCATTAGATCACTGTAGTAAAACTACTGTTCACCATGGAAGTCTGCTCCTGGTATTAAAAGTGCATGTTTCAGTCTGCATGTCAGAATTTTTTAATGAAATAGAGGAGGATTTGAGAAGTCACTCAAAATGTGCCCTCATTTTCTTTCTTCAGCATTAATCATAATTTCTATGGCAAAATGAACCCCCTCATTGTGTTCCTTTTTAAATTAAATGTTTTAAGTGTTACCAGTTTATTCCAATCAAGATGGCTTCAGGTATGCCATACTTTTGTCATAATGAAGACAGTAAGCGCTCTAGTTGTTTTTAAGAACACTCTGGGACATTCTGTCATTGGGCTATACGTGGGCTACATCTGGGTGATATTTGGGCTACATTTGGGCTCTTTTGTCTCTGGTGGCCATCTTGGGAGACTTATTTGTTATGAAGTTTCCTAATTTCCTCATTTACTGCAGTCTCCTCAGTAGGAAATACTTTCAGTTTTTTACTTTGATTCCATCAAGAAGGCATTCAGATGGGTCACACATTTGCCATACATTCAGAATGTTAGCACTCTTTTTGCTCATTAGATCACTGTAGTAAAGCTACTGGTCACCAGGGAAAACTGCTGCTGGTATTGAAAGTGCATGTTTCAGTCTGCATGTCAGAATTTTTTAATGAAATGAAAGAGGATTTCAGAAGTCAAAATGTGCCCTAGTTTTTCTTTCTGCAGCACTAATCATACTTGTTATGGAAAAATGAACCCCCTCATTTTGTTCCTTTTTAAATTAAATGTTTTAAGAGTTACCACTTTAATCCAAGCAAGATGGCTTCAGGTGTGCCATACGTTTATCATAAGTAGGACTGTTAGCGCTCTAGTTGTTCTTTGGAACACTCTGGGAAGCTGCAGTAGAACACAAAGGAATCAACTGACAGTCTCTGCCCTTGTTGGATGTACATGTTTTACTGAGAATGTCAGACTTCATTCTCACATGACTGAGAAAGATAATGTGGATTTACAGAAAATAAGCTCTCAGTTTAGCTTATAGATCACCTTCCAAACCTCTGTGGGAAAAGCATGAGAAAATATTTTTCTCTCAATCATGATATCCCAGCAGAAGGCTTTTTCACATGGTGAAATCACCTTAGAACATACCACAATTCCTAAAATGAGTATGGTACCATCAACAAATGATTTATAATGTAACTAAAGTCTTAAAACCTTCTATTAACTGCAATGCTTTTTAATGAGGTGCTATCATGTATATTAGTCCCAAGATGTCTGCCAACACTTCTTGGATGAAGTGCTGACAGCCAATCAGATCTCAGGATGAGATGTGTGGTTAGGCTCCGCCCACATATATATATATGATTTTACTTTTGATTTTCTCAGGAACTACTGAACAGTTTAACACCAGACCTGCAAAAGGCACTTCCCTGAGCTGAGGACTACCTCTCTGCCAAATTTCAAGTAATTCTGTTCAGCCGTTCGGGCTGTACTTTGGACTAAAGGTCCCTATGGAAAATTGCATGGGGAAACCGCGTTTTGGGACCCCCCTTTTTTCTCAGCCCCCGCTTGACGAATCCCCCCGAGACTTTCAGGGTAGGAGCGGAGCGGAGCGCCCCACCTATTTTGAAAATTTCGTGAGGATTCGTCAACCGGCACCAAAGTTATTCTTAATAGAATGTTGCGGATTTCCTATGGAAACACGGTCCTAACTATAACTATCTACTGGCGACCGCCAGTAGATAATATATATATATATATATATATATTTATATATATATATATATATATATATATATATATATATATATATATATATATATATATATATATATATATATATATATATATATATATATATATATATACATGTTCACTGAAAAAAACAAAGGTTAGAGGAGGGATGTTATAGTTAGGCTCAGGTTTCACTCTTACAAAACCTTGAGACCCTTATGGGTGAGTAGTTGGGCTTTATAAGCCTTTAATTGATTGATTGATTGATTGATTGACTGATTGTCCTGGTAATAGGCAACATAATTGTATGTTACAATGTGGCTTTTTACTCTGTACAAGGTGTGTTTTGGTGAAAGATTATGAATATATGAAACAGGTGTGATTTAGTACTGCTAACTAGCTTAACATTATTTTTTCTCACTGTTGTCTATTATCTATTACTATACTTTTAAATTAAAAACTTGTAGGATGTCATTTATATTAGTATGAAAATAAATATAAAGTTAGACTAAAAAGTGTTATCTTTATGTCACTGATTTTCTAACTTAGAAATATATATGAGTATAATTATCCCTGCTGTACATGTAAGGATATTGCAAGTCGCCCAGGAATTCTGAACAATATAGAGGAACAAGGCCAACTTTAGAGTTACTGTAGAAGGTCATGAAACTCTGATCCTCAGAGGTCAATTCCAAATGTACAACAAAAGCTTTATCATTAACTATGGTTACTTTGACATATATCATATCATATTTAATTGCACAACAGGCATTAGACCGTTGACAATAGTTTTTGGCTAATATCTTTCTCTGTGCTCTTGTGGGTCTTGATGATCTCTATTCGTGAGTTTTGAAAATCACATTTTAATTCAATGGGTTTCCTCCCTTTGAGACTTGTGTTCTGCTTCTAGGCAGGGGATACAGCACCGCTCATTGTTTTGTGTGTCTTTGAATGACCCACCAAGTGTGTATTGTTTTGACTCTGCAATGGCACAGCTATATTTTCGTTGCAATCTCTGTTGAGTGCTCCTGCACTTGCACCGCTAGGTGAGTATCAGCATTACCAAAACGGGTCGTCGAAAAGGCATCAACAGGGTGTGAAGCTGGGCACAAAGGCTATACTCTTTATTGTAGCTTTCTCAGTCACACTCACAAACATAACATACAAACAAATGTGGGAGTCTGCTCTGGGTATCAGCAATGACAGCAAAATGACAAAAGAATCCTTCCTCAAGTTAGACACATTCTTATCCTTCTACAGCACTTCCACCGGCACAAAGGTTTGTTGGTGCAGATTAATAAATTTGGTAATAATGCTTTTATTGCCTTCCACTTTTAGTCACTTGGGGCCAAATGTATGACTTTCTTTTGTATTAGTAATCGGTGCGATTCGGAAAAATCCGACATTTGCAAATGTAAAATACCTTTCCATGATGTACACAAGGATTTGTTGTCACAATTTCAGGTAATCGCTATCCTAAAATTACTACTACAAATAGGGAATCATAATTCCCTAGTTGGACTAATTGACTGTTCTCCTGAACTGAAGCCTCAGAGACACAACAGGCATCCAACAACATTGCATCTGCACCTGGACTCTGCCATCTGTAAGTCTACCCTGCCAATTAGTGCCACCCCATTCCTGGACCATTGGAAGTGGGCCTAAGGTGCGTACCAGCCTCTGTGGAGCAAGCAGAACTGATGCATCCCCTCTGCTGTGCGGCACAAACATAAGCAGAGCCAACGCTTCACCACTGCCATATGGACTGGACCCTTTGCAAAGACCTGCATCTCATTGCAGCTCTTTGGAACCGCCGCATCACTGCGGATGTTCAATCTATCCTCAGCCCGGGCCGTCACATCTCTCCTCGTTGGCAGCCTCAGCAACGATGCTGGACTCCGCATTGCAGCCACGCAGCTCTTTGGAACCAAAGCATCTCCCCGACTGGGTGCCACATCCTTGACAGCGTACTTCGCATCGCAAGCCCTGTTGACGGGAGGCTTGATGATGATGCAGGCCCTCGGTTTACAGCCTCACTGCATCTCAGAACCGATGCATCGCTTAGGCTGCACATCTTCGAAGCGGATCCTCCCAACACTCAACAAACCAAGATTTAAGGGGTCCGATTCACAGAACTAACTTAAGACAAAATCCTAAACTTACTACCATTTTCGTATTCACAGAAGGCACTTACTCATTTTGGTATTCACAGAAGACACTTACTCACTTCGGTATTCACAGAAGTTAGGAGTCCTAACTTTAGGACTCCTAAATGCCTTCTGTGAATACCGAAAGTCTTAAAATTAGGATTTTTCTCAGTTTAGGAGTCCTAAAGTTAGGACTCCTAACTATACTACTACTAAACTGAGAAAAATCCTAATTTTAAGGCTTTCGGTATTCACGGAAGGCATTTAGGAGTCCTAAAGTTAGGAGTCCTAACTTTACTACTACTAAATTGAGAAAAATCCTAATTTTAAGACTTTCGGTATTCACGGAAGGCATTTAGGAGTCCTAACTTTACTACTACTAAATTGAGAAAAATCCTAATTTTAAGGCTTTCGGTATTCACAGAAGGCATTTAGGAGTCCTAAAGTTAGGACTCCTAACTTCTGTGAATACCGAAATGAGTAAGTGCCTTATAGTAAGTGCCTTCTGTGAATACCAAAATGATAGTAAGTTTAGGATTTTGTCTTAAGTTAGTTCTGTGAATCGGGCCCACAGTACTTTGCCAGCACGCCTAACAGGGTCCTTGTAGCTGACCTGCACACCATCGCGGTCAGCCTGAACTTATGACTTTGTCCCAGTCCAGTGCGACCAGATCTCCACAGTTGGCGATTTTTGCTTTTTTGAGCTATGTTCATTCTAATCTTTCAAAATCAATCTCTCTGGTTCTACTGATTGGATTTTAGTCCTTTTGATCTTGTTTTATTTATTAAAGAAAGTTATATTTATCTAATTTGGTTTAGGATCCTTTTTGTGTGGTGTTTTCACTTTATTACTGTTTGAAGTTTTGCACAAATTCTTTACAATTTGCCTCTAAGTTAAGCCTGACTGCTCTTTGACAAGCTACCAGAGGGTTGAGCACAGGTTAATTTAGAGTTGGCTTGTGCCTCAACCTCACAAGGTTTGTGGTTTCTGCTTGACCGGGGCTTACCCCAATCAACCAGTAACCCAATTTCTCACAGTAACATACAATTTCGAGTAGTTTCCACTTTTGAGTAAGTTTACTACTTTTTGCTCATTCACAAAATCTGAGTGTACATTATTAATAAAAGACAGTAGTAAGTCAAGGACCACACATTGCTAACCACTGGTATTGCAACACCCAACAATAGAAGATAATGTAGGCAGGGAATTAAAATCCAACTCCTTTGGAAATAATGTTAAATTAAATAAAATGTTTTAAAATAGTTAAAATATTAATGAAATATATAAAGATAGGTGACATTTATTAATTAATTATATAATATTGTAATACTCTATTTTGAATTTTGAAATAACTGTAACAATACTTTTTATTAAAACAATTACATGAATTATGACTATTTTTATTAATCACTTTTAATAGTCAAGTCAAATACGTCTTTATTGCGATCATTATGATCATAAAAGACACATGTACAAAAACAGCTAGCAATAAAATACAATATAGAAACAATGAAAGTTAAAAACATATCATTAAAAAAGGATTTCAGTCCATTCTAAAACTGTGATAAAAAACCGTACATAAAATGAGAAAAATGTATTGCTTTCCCCTAGACATATGGATAGTTTGACTTAATCCTAAAAAGCCAGCACGTGCTCAAATTGTCTTCATCTTAATTGCCCTTATTTTCCACACTCAACTCAAAAATTTGGACACGGCTATCACAATATGCTCCTCGGTATTTGATGTTAATATGCGGAGAGCAGTGGCACAAGATCGAGTGCCCATATGAGAGCATAAGACTTTAATCCATTTAGCTCTAGGAGATTTATACGCCGGACAGGTGAAGAATATATGGGGAACTGTCTCTGCCTGCTCAGGACAGAAAACACATGTGTTACCCGGTACACTCTTCCATTTACAGGTAAAAGCTTTAACCGGAAGGGTACCTACTCTAAACTGGAAATAGAGTTTTTTGTCACCTGGTTTTGTTATAAAATCCCAGTAGTCCTCATATTTGGCCACGCTTTTGTTGTCCAAAAATAAATTAGTCAAGGAGGTATTCGTAGAGAGACGTGCTGACTTAGTTCTAACCATATTCCAATACATTTCTTTAAAGGTCCTCTTAGAGGGGAAGGAATTACCAACAGGATCCTCCCATAAATGGCTTAGACCCATATCCTGTAGTCCACTTTTGACCTTTTGTAACCAAAGAATCTTGTGAGATGTGTCAGCTCCAATAACATCTTTCAATGCATTGGCATAGACTACCAACTCCGGAGTTGACCATAGTCTTCTCCAGAAGGCAACTGGTCTAAATCGTGCTGCCTCTTCAAGTGTGTGACACCCAAGATCTAAGTAAAGGGGTTTCAGGGGAGTAGATTGAGGAAGACCGGTTAGAGCTCTAAGGAGTTTATTCTGTGCCACGGTTAAAGGGGTTATGTTGTCAAAACCCCATAACTCTGCATCATATAGAACTGACCCTTTTACCTTGGTATTATAAATCTGAAGTGCTGGTCCTATCGGCTTGGTCTGTGATAGTTTATGTTCTTTCCCCAGCACACCAACTAATTGGGCGTGCTTAAGGGCCATCAAATCGATCTGGGGTTGCCAATTTAATTTTCTGCCCAGGGTTACCCCCAGGTAGGTGAAGACATTAGTTTGTTCTAATTTGGTGTTATTCAAATATACGTCTCCTCTAATCCGTTTATGTTTGTGCAAGACCATGAATTTGGTTTTGTCCACATTTATCAGCAACTCATGGTCTGCGCAAAATTCCTCAAATCGAATTATTGCCCTTTGCAACCCTTTTTGTGTTTTTGAAATAATCAGGGTGTCATCTGCAAACATAAGCAAGGGGACCTTCACACCTGCAAGAGTTGGAGTGTCAGTTGGAAACGAGGTGAAGTAGTTAACGACCCTATTTATAAATAGACTGAAAAGGGTTGGAGCCATGACACATCCTTGGCGGACCCCCTTAGATCGACTCATGTAACTTGACCACCAGAGATAACAATTCTGGTGGCATGCCCATGGCCTCCAGAGCCCCCCACAACTTGGAGCGTGGAACTAGATCAAATGCTGATTTAAGATCAATGAAGGCCGCGTAAAGCGTACCGCCTGCGATGATTGCCACGCGCCAGTAAATTAATATGAACCTGAACACTTGGTCTATAGTACTGACATGTGGACGAAAACCAGCCTGTAACGGGGACATTATACCTTTATCATCAATCCAGGACTGGATACGACTTAGCACTAACCTTGCCATAATTTCATGCATTGAATCACTCAGCCTAATAGGCCTATAGTTGCTAGGGTTGGCGCGGTCTTCTTTTTTATAAATTGGGAGAATTTCTGCTCCGCGCCAGGACTCTGGGAATGGGGCACCACTGGCTATTGCATTTGTGAGTATTAAAATATATTCAACCCAGTTATCCTTATCAATTAAGAACAGGTCCGCTGGAATACAGTCCGGTCCGGGAGCTCTTCCCTTAGGAACAGATTTTAGAGCTTTTTCCACCTCAGCCCTATTAAAGATTACAACTAAATCGGACTTTTGTATTTGAGGTTGAGCTAAAATAGCACTTGGAGAATTAAATTGCGCCTGGAAATGGTGCACCCACTGTTCCGGGGCTACAAAGGTATTTTACTTATCTCACCATTACCCCATTTAACAAGTTCCCAAAACTTCTGCTTACCCCTGTCCTTACTAGCTATGAGGAGGTCAAGCCAACGCTGGTCATCTGCCTCTTTTTTAGCTTTAAGCTGAGTAGCTTTATATAGAGACCTTGCGGACCTTATGTCTGAGTATATTCTCGATTTAATGGCTTTAGACAGATTTTTACAGGCTATTCTACATGCCTTGTTGTACCATTTAGCAGATTTAAGAGCAACGTGTCTCTTAGACTTTCCTTGTTTAATAAAAAAGGTTTTTAGGTTGGCAAACAGAGAATCATGCACCTGTGGAATATTTTGGTTAATTGCTTCCTGAGTTTCCAAGTTTGCAAGAAAGGCTAATGTGTTCTCGACCTCGGCTGTCATCTGCTCTAATATGGTGCTATTGTCAGAAAGCGTTGACCATTTTAATCTTCTCATATATTGCGTAAGGGCAACATCCGCTGTGACATACTCCAACGGATGAGACATAGTATGTAGGTCTAGCAACCGTAGGGATAATAACAGAGGGTTATGATCACTTTCTGTTCTGTCTCGAACCTCCATATCAATAAGAAGAGGCCACAACTCCAAGCTAATAAGAAAATAATCTATTCGGCTCCTTTTAGGTCCAGTCAGAGTTGGACCTCCCATTCACTGCTCTTAAACCCTTCTCCAAACACAGACTTTTCAATTGGAGTGCAGCTGCAATCCATTTCTTTGTTGGGTCAAGGGTCAGAATAGGTATACTCCACTGGGAGTCTTCTTCTTCACCAAGATGACAGACTTCTAAATCCAGGGGCTCAAAGCAACAGTTAAAATCACCAGCAATTATTATACTGTATTTGCCTCTAATCTCATCTACAAAGGTATCAAGTTGGGATACAGTTTCTGACACTTTTCCTCCCACTGTGCCTCTAGCATATACATTTAGCACAATCACTTTCGGTTGGTGAAGTGAACATAACTGGATAGCTTGTATGTCAGGACTGTTGATCAATACTTCCTCCACCCTATACCCCACATTTTGACTCACCCAAATTGTTAGTCCTCCAGAGGGTCTTCCTTTATTGCCGCCAGCAGCAGGCTTTGAGAAGTTTAAGTACCCTGGATGAAATAAACTTTCGAGGGACCAAGTCTCCTGGAAGATACATATGTCAAAGTTTTCAATAAAATCTGACAAGTCAGTTGAAGCTACCTTTGAGCGAAGCCCCGCAATATTCCAGTAGACGACGTTTAGGCCTGGGTTCACATGATCCTGTGTAATAATATGGGAAGCCTCCAATACATGATTACCCCGATCCTCTGTTAATGTGACCAAACCACAGGGGGCCTGAGGCGGGACTAAGCTCTCTCTCCATGGGTACAACACCCTTCTGACTGTTCTTACAAATGTAATAAGGACGACAATTATCAACACCAACTAAAATAGTATTATTAGTAGTTAGCTGGTTTAAAGGTGGGAGTAGATTTAAACATCAATCTACTTTTTCTGGTTGTGAGTCCTCGGTGTGGGGTTTCTGAGGTGGGGCTCCCCTCTGGTTCAGGGACTTTACAGGGGCATTATATTTTAACCTAATGTTGGATAGGGTCAGATGGGACGTTCTTAAATCGAATGCCACTAGATTTTCCACTAGTTCGGCTGAACTGAGGGTTAAGCATACATAGTCTGTACAATGGTCGAACCTCTCAAATCTTTGGGCAGCAATAATATCTTCCCTTATTATGGACCTGCAGTTTCTCCTATGCCGGAGCCACTGAATGCTTTTATTAATCAGGGATTCTTCATCTTCCCTGGATGAGCTGGACTTTATTTTAGGCACATTAGTTAGCTATATTTGATTTTTTGTGCTATAAAATAAGGAACTTCGTTGAAATTTATTTGGCCAATGCTGGTGGAGGCCAGAGTCGCCTTGTGGATGTAACAATCTATGGTTAGCTTGATCGCCGTGAATCTCATAACCATTACGAGTAGTAAAGTTGCTATCAAGGTATGGCTGGGAATAGGAGTACAAAGTCTCCTTGATGGGCAATTGGGTCGAATTTGAAGTGGGATGGAGAACAGTCGTGGCTGCTTCAACTTCATCCTGAGGCTTACCCTGGAGGACCATGTCCGAGACATTACCCGAAGACCCCCCCAGATGTACGGAAACTAACGTTTTTTAAACAATTCGGACATTTGTCATTATAGATCGTTTTAGTTGGGTCTTTTAATTTCTCAGTTAGCTGTACAATCAGGGCCTTTAGGACAATAATAAGTTCTAAAGCTACTCCTGTTTGTAATGTTAAGCTAGTTTGTTCAGATGGTATCTCCCTCGAGTATGCACATTTACAAGAGTGTATTGGAGTTGTTTGAAGTGCTACGCCCTCAGATACGATGCATTCATTCGGTTGAGCTAACACAGTACTCTCAGATAGGGACTGTAGTGGAGTAAATCTATTGCTACATTCTACTAGACATTCCAAATCACTAACATTTCCTATTTGCTCAACAGAAGGTTGAGCAGTCTTACTTAATGAGTCTCCCTCTATTGCAGGATCCAGTAAGCCCTTATCCACAGATTTTTTAAACATGGCCGGTATAGATATAGAACCTGTAGGTAGGAGTAGGCTTTTGGGGGGGGGTGAGATGGATGCTGCTAACCCTATTAGCGGCATCTGATGGTATTGTCAACATCCCTTCGCAGTCTTTAATTAATTTATCAATGCGATCCATGACCCCATTGTTCCTTTTGATGGCGATACTTTTGGAGCCCTTTTTTGGCTTCTTCCCCTTCCCTGCAGTACCCCCCCCCCCCAGAGCTTCAGCTGCTTTCCTTTTCCCCATGCTTAACCACCACACAAATGGATCCAAGAGAAAAAACATAAATAAATAAATAAATAAAAAAAAGAAATTAGAAAAAAAAAAATAATAATAATAACAGCGCCAAGTCATGGGTAGGCACACTTAGACAACCACAATATCGGGCACCCTAATACCACCTATGTTGATGTGTAGGGTCTGTAAGGTCGGCAGGCTAGATTAACAGGATAACAATCAGCTTGGGATATCTACCCCTTCCGCCCTTTTCATATACTTGACCACAGTCAGATAGGTCTGCACATTACTGATATCACTAGGATCCAAATTGCCAAACCAACAGTACCTTGTTTGTGCAGATGGTGAGCAGGCGTTAGGGGGGTGGCCCTGTCCTGCCTCTTCCTGTCGATGACGGGCGAGAGACGGGCCCGCCCTTGGCCCGGGGTTCGCACGGCGCGTGCCTGCGCACGTCCCGCGATGCGTGAGCCGCGCTGGATTTTATGCGCGTCCGGCAGTGAAATGGCGGGAGCGCCACCTGGCGCGAAGGTCAGCACTGGGCAGGGTTGTCTGGGGGCTGTAGTCCCCCTCCTCACGGTTACAGCAGCAGTCAATGGCGGGTCCCGCGATGCGTGAGCCGCGCTGGATTTTATGCGCGTCCGGCAGTGAAATGGCGGTAGCGCCTCCTGGCACGAAGGTCAGCACTGGGCAGGGGTGTCTGGGGGCTGTAGTCCCCCTCCTCACGGTTACAGCAGCAGTCAATGGCGGGTCCCGCGATGCGTGAGCCTCGCTGGATTTTATGCGCGTCTGGCAGTGAAATGGCGGAAGCGCCTCCTGGCATGAAGGTCAGCACTGGGCAGGGGTGTCTGGGGGCTGTAGTCCCCCTCCTCACGGTTACAGCAGCAGTCAATGGCGGGTCCCGCGATGCGTGAGCCGCGCTGGATTTTATGCGCGTCCGGCAGTGAAATGGCGGGAGCGCCTCCTGGCGCGAAGGTCAGCACTAGGCAGGGGTGTCTGGGGGCTGTAGTCCCCCTCCTCACGGTTACAGCAGCAGTCAATGGCGGGTCCCGCGATGCGTGAGCCGCGCTGGATTTTATGCGCGTCCGGCAGTGAAATGGCGGGACCGCCTCCTGGTGCGAAGGTCAGTACTGGGCAGGGGTGTCTGGGGGCTGTAGTCCCCCTCCTCACGGTTACAGCAGCAGTCAATGGCTGTATCACTTTTAATAATTATAGATGCATAATAAAAACATAGCATTTTCTTTTCTCAGGTGGGAATTAATTTTTTTATTTAAACTTCAGAATTTATTTTTATTACATTTCATATATTTCCATTTAATAAAGATTCATGTCAAAACTAAATTAATAGTGCTATATGTTTTTTTTTTATTTTGCATTAAGTATACAATAAACATTTAGGTGCCGATTCCGATCCTGTAAAAATTTTCCCCGTACGAATCGTATCCGGATTTTTTTCCGTACGAATTGTACAAGTAGCGTACAAACTGCCAAGTACGATTCGTATGGGAAAAAGCCCATACGAATCGCATTGGGAAAATTTCCCCACACGTCCTCGGGTCGGAAAATGTGTCCGACACATCCCCGGACGATTTAACGTACAAATCGGACAAATGAAGTCCGACCGCGCAAGTACGATCCGTCCCGTCCTTTCGATTTTACAACCGTATGGAAAAAACACCGTACGGACCGAACTCCTATAGCAACCATGGAGACATGTGCCCGCATACGCGCCGAACACCCCACCCCAGACCCCGTATGTATGCGCAGAACACCCCCTCAGCCCTCGTATGTATGCGCCGAACACCCCCCCAGCCCCCCTATGTACACGCCAAACGCCCCCCCGGCCTTGGATGTACGCGCCGAACCCCCACCAGTGTATGTATGGAGCGTACCACCACCCGTGTATGTATGGAGCGTACCAACACCTCACCAGTGTATGTACAGAGCGTACCCCCACCTGTGTATGTACGGAGCGTACCCCCACCCATGTATGTATGGAGCGTACCCCCACCCGTGTATGGACGGAGCGTACCCCCACCCATGTATGTATGGAGCGTACCAACACCCGTGTATGGACGGAGCGTACCCCCACCCATGTATGTATGAAGCATACCCCCACCCGTGTATGTATGGAGCATACCAACACCCCACCAGTGTATGTACGGAGCGTACCCCCACCCATGTATGTACGAAGCGTACCCCCACCCGTGTATGTACGGAGCATACCCCCACCTGTGTATGTATGGAGCGTACCCCCACCCGTGTATGGACGGAGCATACCCCCACCCATGTATGTACGAAGCATACCCCCACCTGTGTATGTATGGAGCATACCAACACCCGTGTATGGACAGAGCGTACCCCCACCCATGTATGTACGAAGTGTACCCCCACCCGTGTATGTATGGAGCGTACCAACACCCCACCAGTGTATGTACGGAGCTTACCCCCACCCGTGTATGTATGGAGCATACCCCCACCCGTGTATGTACGGAGCATACACCCAGCCCCCCCTGTATGTACGGTGCGAAACACCACCACCTATGGACGGTGCGGACTAACACCCTGCCCGTGTCTGTACGCACCCTACCCCAGGCCCCTACACCAGCACCCTCACCCAACATCGCGCATGTACGAGTCGTACTAAGCCATAGCAAAGGTCAGCACTGTACAACAACATGGCCCATGTACGCACCGTACAGATACCAAAAACACTCGTACTGAACCAGGACAAAGCAAAACAACACAAGGAGAGTCAATTCGATTCGCACAACATAAACAAAACATGTCCAACAAGCCCAAATACATCCTATACACTGACCTGCAACTGCCAAACAGCTAAACAGAGGCCCAAAACACAACCACTCCTTATAACACACCCACCCAAAGTTCAAACACAGCCAGACCCACAAATGGACCAATAAAAAGGCCCAACACACACAAACCATGATTCTTTGCAACAGATCCACTACTGCCAGACCACAGAGACAACGCACTGCACCATACTACATCCATCAATACACCTTACACTTGCACTCCTTCACACAACCACCATCACAAACACCCCCTCATCACATTCACACACACACACCTTCACAACCACACTCACACACCCACAACCATCCACACCCACACCCCCACAACCATCCACACCCACACCATGCCCACTAACAAGAATCCAAAGTTCACAAAGGATCAGCTGGAGATCTTTGTCGACGAAATCGTCAGAGTCGAGCCACAGCTCTTTGGAACATTGGTCAGACGGACCAGCATATCCGAAAAATCAGCCATGTGGCAGAGGATTGTCAATTCTGTGAATGCTGTTGGGGCCACCAGAAGGACCAGGCATGAGTGCCAAGCCAGGTGGTACGACCTGCGGAGGACGGTCTGCCGCAAAATGACGGACGATCACAACCAGGGGAACATCACTGGAGGAGAGCCGCCCCGCAGACCGGTACACTACCATCCCTGGGAGGAGAAGGTGATGGCCACGCTGCCGCCGGTGGGAGTAGACGGAGTAGAAGGAGTCCGAGACCCTGGTGAGTACACAAACAACTCACCTCACATGGGGGGAACGCCATACACAACCAAAATCCCAATCATGCACGCAACCCCCCCAAAAGCCAGCACCGGACACAACTACACTCCAAAAACACACACATGCCACTAGCGCCTCCATGCCCCATGCACAAAGCAAGGCCATGCCAAGTCACAGGCCACACAAAACACCAACACAAGACAGGATGTCCCCGATGCCGGGAGGGTGGGCCTCAAAACTAACATTGAGCAACTCAGAAGCACACAACAATGCCCTCAGCCCATATGGCCTAGGGCACAGCCATACAAACAGTGTGTCCCCACACAGTACTGTGTTGCCTGCAAATGGTGGCCGCGTTGCAGGATGACATGGGTATGAAGGCACAATTTGCACATAACAGCAGCTAATGAAGACGCATCACTCTGAAAGAGTGTCAGCACACACCGCCACAGCAGCAGCGCAGACTCAGACACTCCGCCCAATGGGTGCCCGGAGATTAGAAACAAACCCACATGAACAAGCCAATGGCCTTTGAAAGACCTGCAAACTGTGTGTGCCCAGGAAGCTGGGCTGAGGTGACAGAGGGTGACACACAGAGGGAGGAAGAGGGGGAGAGAGAGGGAGGGAGACAGAGGGGGACACAGGGAGACAGACAGAGGGAGGGAGGGAGGAGGGTGACAGAGGGAGGGAGAAAGGGAGACAGAGGGAGATGGACAGAGGGAGGAGGGTGACAGAGGGAGGGAGAAAGGGAGACAGAGGGAGACGGACAGAGGGAGGAGGGTGACAGAGGGAGGGAGAAAGGGAGACAGAGGGAGACGGACAGAGGGAGGAGGCTGACAGAGGGAGGGAGAAAGGGAGACAAAGGGAGACGGACAGAGGGAGGAGGGTGACAGGGGGGGAGAAAGGGAGACAGAGGGAGACGGACAAAGGGAGGAGGGTGACAGAGGGAGGGAGAAAGGGAGACAGAGGGAGACGGACAGAGGGAGGAGGCTGACAGAGGGAGGGAGAAAGGGAGACAGAGGGAGACGGACAGAGGGAGGAGGCTGACAGAGGGAGGGAGAAAGGGAGACAGAGGGAGACGGACAGAGGTAGGAGGGTGACAGAGGGAAGGAGAAAGGGAGACAGAGGGAGACGGACAGAGGGAGGAGGGTGAAAGAGGGAGGGAGAAAGGGAGACAGAGGGAGACGGACAGAGGGAGGAGGCTGACAGAGGGAGGGAGAAAGGGAGACAGAGGGAGACGGATAGAGGGAGGAGGCTGACAGAGGGAGGGAGAAAGGGAGACAGAGGGAGACGGACAGAGGGAGGATGGTGACAGAGGGAGGGAGAAAGGGAGACAGAGGGAGACGGACAGAGGGAGGAGGCTGACAGAGGGAGGGAGAAAGGGAGACAGAGGGAGACCAAATCACCCTTGGGTGGTGTGGCCATGTCCGCTCGTCAGCAGGTGGACTGTGTGCATGTAGACAAGGTTTGGCAGTGCGTCAACCCCCCCTTTTTCCTTTGATAAACACTGGGCCATGTGTCAATCTGTGCACGAGTACATTTGTGCTGCAGGCACAAACCTAACCTTACACCCAGCATACCCATCCACTGTATTTGTTAGAACCCTGACACAAATGCTTAAGTTACCTACCTGCATTCTCAAATAGCATGGCAAAAACACCATTTGGCCACGTACAGTGCAACACGTAAGGCGGCTCTGCATGGCTCGCTACGCCCGCTCACTACACTGCTGACTGCGTTCCAAAAAGATGCATCAACTAAGAATGTGTCACACATAGGTAAAGTGTCGAAACCTGTGGCCAAGGGACATACCCATGCACAAGTGCACTGTGAGAGGAATGCAAGACATATCCAACTACCCAGAGGAACTGTGCCAACTCAAAAATGAATGAAACATGGATGTTGCATGTAACACAATTAACATTGTCTCTCTCACACACAGGTCAACGTCGTCGATCTCCCCCCAACACTGGGGGGAAGACTCACAGGACCAGGCTCTGCGTGAAGAGGACCCCACCGGCAGCGACGACTCTCACCACTCCGTGGATGACCCAGACCAACCTGGCCCCTCTGGTGTCCAACCACCTGCAGCACCTGCGTTAGGTACAACTGTGCCAACCACCACCCCCATTCCTGCCACATCCCAGGAGACACCCAGGAGCCCTGCCCGCACACGACAACACAGCCAGGCTGACCAGGAGGAACAAGGTTCTCCGGGCACCCAGGAGGAGGCAGGCGACACCGCAAATGCCATCACTCAGGGGTCCCGGAGACCCGATGTGCCCACAACGGCAGGCCAGGCGCAAGTGGGCAGGGGTGGTGGGAGTGGAGGACGGCGGAGGTGCAAACCTGACCAGTTGGCTCAGGAGCCAGTAATGTCACACGTCAGCAACATCCTGGACACATACCGGCGTGACACCAGGGGCATGTTCCAGATTGCGTCCACCCTCACAGACATCAAGGGGACCCTCGAGGAGATGAAGACCCTGCAGGCCGAGCAATATGCCTGTCAACAGCGACACCAAGGACGGATGGAGGCAAGACAGGCTGAGCTCGTGGCGGTGCAAACGGACATGACCCGTGTACTCCGTCGGATTGCTGAAAACATGGGCAACCCTCCCTGTGCCACCAGGCGAAGAACATCACCAGCCACAGGGAGGGATCAGGAGAAGGAGGATTCATCCGACGGAGCATCACAAGCATCGTCACGGCCTGCTTCTGAGGGTCCCCGCAGGAAGGTGTGTCGTCCACGCAAAAGACCGTGAGAGTCAGCGGAACATCACCATCTCCCAGTTCACCTGGCCTGGCACCTGGCCCTCTGGCCCAACAGCAGCACATCATCACATGACATTCTCTGGCACATGGACTTGCTGGTCACTGTCTGACCAATGTTGACAAAGACTGTGGCATAGACTCTGATGACTTCCAATGTCAAGGATACCAACTCCCCCAGTGAACTTTGGATAATACACTCCCGTCAAGCACCTCTTGTCATCCCCCCAAACACGTACCCCTCCACAAATAAAAATCATCACAATCACGAGATGATGCCGTCATTTTGCATTATTCCACTACATGAGTGTGTTGTAAAGTCAAACCATGCCTGATTTCAGAAGTAACTCCAACCATCCATACCCTGGGGTCTGAGTCTGGCACAGGACACACATGGGTCACAATGTATCATCCAATACAGACATGGAGCACCATACTCACCCGTGATGGGCCCAACCAGCTGAGGGGGTGCCCGCACAACTGTGCCTACAGGCCTATTTAGAAGAGCAACAGTCATGCGCAGAGGTCAGGGATCATGTGGAGTGTCCTGGGGTGCTACTCCCAGGTATGTGTAGACAGCTGGCAGAACCATGTCCTGCATGCTTGAGTCAGGTGGATGTGGAGAATGGTGGGCTGGCCAAGGTTGGATGCATGGAGATGGCACAATGGGGTCTTGGATCACAGTGCCACAAGGTTGTGTTGGGGTTGTGGGCTGCATCCTGAGTGTGTGCGTGGATTGAGAAGGTCATCCTGCTGCTGGCAGTGATCCATTCCCCCCATCTCTGTTGGACGTTGATGTGGCTTGGTTGCCGGATGTAGAAGCAGAGCTGTGCAGATGCACCCTGGATGTGGACAAGTATCGTGGGAGTTGTAACGCACATGTCCGTAGAGTGCAGGGTAGGATTAGACACGGATGTCGTAGTTGACCTGGGGGATGGTCTCTCTTGCCTTGAGGTGGATGGAACTGGGGATCTTGTGCATAATGCAGAGTGTGCTGCAGCATGAGGCACAGATGCTGCTGATCAGCATAGCACATGTCAGCAAGCAATCCATGATGAACACCAGCTCGTTTGCGTGGACACTGGGTGCCCTTGCTGCAGGGCCTGCAGCAGCATGCGCCATGTCAAGAAAACAATCCCACAAGTTGCACACAAAGACAAGGATCTCAGGAAGGAACTATGCAAAAGGTGTATGTCAAGGAAGGAATGTCTGGTTCAACATGGCACACACACACACAATGGATGCACATGCAGCACAGTGGCCGTCGTGGAGACTGACATGCCACAATACCTACACAGCCATGGACATCATGCACAATACAGATTCTAATCCCTGACAAACAGCTTGCATCTTGCTACTCTACACATAGACTCATATGCACTATCTCTGATAACTATGCCAGACATGCCGCATGCACAGTGGCAACAGACCACCATTGACAGAGATGAGGCACCTTGGAGGCAGAGGGACACCTTTATTAGTCATGTGTGTCGGAATGCTAATGCAACTCTGTCAACACATACACAGGTCATGTGGATGAACATGTGGGACCGACACTGGCACCCCCCTTTGCACCACAGATGCTGGAAATCCATAGAACTGTCACACAAGTGACAGGTTACAGCTAAACACCCCCTGCTGCTCACGGAGAGGCTGCTATACACCATTGAGCCTCTAATGGGGAATTCACACACCATGTCAACCCGGTGCAACCCGTATGTTTCCGAGGGCAGTGTTACACACATTGATGGCTTCATCACAATCCACAATCCCATTACAGATGACTGTCACCAAGTCTGACCATCAAGTCAGGTGAATTCAGCTCCATGTCATGTGCCCCATGGTGATTCTACATGTATGCAAATTATCCAAACCTGAACAGGAGCAGTGCACACCCATTCAAAACAAATACCACACCCAAAAAGCCGTGCTGCATCCCTTACCCTAAGGAGATTTTCAAACTTGTCCGTGCATGTAAAGCTGATTCAGCACATGTTGCTGTGTTCATGAGGAATAGCAGAAGCACAACAATGCCACCAGCAGACAGCATGCGCAAGTACCTGTGGGTGAGAGACACACCAGAAGTCAGCCAAAAGAAGCACATCCGCATGCATGTGCATGTACTCGACACGTATAAGGTTGTCAACATGCTAGGTGACAATGATGACTCTGGAAAAACATTCTTCGATTGCACCATCACTCGAGTGACACATCCAAACACACCTCTGACTCACTTGGCAGACATGCAGATGGACACACACATTGCAACACATGCCACACACGGCCCAATGCATGCACACTCAGACACTGGAACTCACCACTAAGCAAAGAAGTCGCGTATGAGCCGACTCCGGATGTCCTTTACCGCCTTCTCCTCCTCCACATCACTTGCCTCGTCACCAAGCCCTTCATCCTCCACAGGTGGATGGTCCTGCTCATCCGGATCCAGGATGAGTGGCACAGCTTTCTCCACTGCCATGTTGTGCAGCATGCAGCACACGAGGAAGATCTTGCAGACCTTCACTGGTGCATATGGGAGTGCGCCGCCGGTCTTGTGGAGGCAACGGAATCGGCTCTTCAGGAGGCCAAACGTCCTCTCTATCACTCGCCTGACCCGCCCATGGGCGTTGTTGTAGCGGTGCTCGGCAGCCGTGCTGGGGTTGCGGAGAGGCGTGATCAGCCATGGCATGTTGGGATAGCCAGCGTCCCCTACATGGAAACATCATGGACAAAAGTGGGTCAGGAGAAGCAGTAAGACAGGAAGATGACGCTAAATACAGGACTGACAGAGTATACCCACCAACAATACATGCTCGTTCGTTGCGCAGCTGCAGCATCATTTCAGGCACCCTGCTATGCCTCATGATGTAGGCATCGTGTGCTGATCCTGGAAAACGAGCACAGACATGGGAAATCACCATGTTGGCAAGACACACCACAAGGGCATTAATGGAGTGGTAATGCTTGCGGTTCCTATACGCTACCTCCTGTGCCTGTGGTGGTACCAAAGCCACATGTGTTCCATCTATGGACCCAATGACATGGAGCATCCCTCCCAGGGCATAGAACTCATGCTTGACACCTGTCAACTGCTCAGGAGTTGGGAATTTAATGAACTCATCCAGGTGATCCAACATGGCCTCTAAAAATTCATGCAGAACACGGCTGAACATGGTTTGGGACATGCCACCGACATGAGCAATGGTATATTGAAAGGTACCCGTGGCAAAGAAATGTAGGGCTGCCATCACCTTCATCTTGGGTGTCAGTGCAGTAGGATACCTGTGTAGCGGTTGGAGGTGTGGTGCCAGCCGTGTCGTCAAGTTCTCAATCAACTGTCGGGGGAAGCGGTAGCGGCGTATACAGTCATGTTCCCTCAGGTCAGCCAAGACCGGAATTGGTCGAGGGAGAGGCGGAGCCCTGCAGTAAATTTGAAGGGACAACGAAGAGTGAGTACAGTACACCACCAATGTCAATGTACTGAGCACATGTTCAACAGGCAATACACATATGCTACATACAGAGTCAGGTCTGTGCAATATGCCCTGGACACGCATGCCAGGCAGATGACACTCCTACCAAGAGCCAGCTACAAACATCGGTTCTCAACCTCAATATGCCATGCCATGAAACTAGCTGTGGGCCAGTGTAAGTGAACAGGCAGACGCATCACAGGAGTTACAGACATCCACATATGTGCAGAAGAAGGATGTTTATCGTACAGTCAGGTCGCGGAACACTAGATGCACAGGTCTCATGTCATAGAAAAAGGACAGACCACACACCTTGACATGAAGGAGTACATGTCAAGACTGATCACACATACATTGAGAGTATGCAGATATGTCCTTGTTTTGAAACTCCGTGTCGATGCATACATACACACCTTACGTCGGATTACACATGTGGGCTGGTGTGCGTAACAGTGTGCCATGGCCATCTACACACAGACACATGTTGGTTGCAGCAACTGCAGATGCATTTGACCAAACACCTACAGCAAACCTATGGGAACACATGACACACACATGACATAGTTACAGCGTGCAACACGGGCATTCACATGTCAGGTGTAATATTCTGTGTACCTGGCATCAGGGGACAGTTGCGGGTGTCAGTGACTGTGCCAAGCCAGTGACGCATGGCTCAACAAGTCTGTACTACATGCACACATGTCAAAGGAGTGAAGGAGATGTGTGGCACATAGTGCACCATCACACATGACATGTGTACACAGCTCATCATACATTTATTTTCTTCACACCTCAGGAGTAATGTGCCACATCACAGCCTGACACACCTGTGCCCGACACATGTAGTACTGCACAGACAATGCCTTGATGTCCAGCCTTGGCCAAGTATGACAGCTCTATTCCTGTCTGTGTGCCGCCTGTCACCACTGTCAGGTGTGAAACGCACCGTACATACGCTCTGAGGGCGTGTGTAGGGTCCCTATCACAATGGGAGTGCTGGCGTATGCGTACGCCATAGTGATACGGACCGTACACGCGTGTGTAGGGTCCCTATCACTATGGGAGTGCTGGCGTATGCGAACGCCGTAGTAATACGGACCGTACACGCGTGTGTAGGGTCCCTATAACTATGGGAGTGCTGGCGTATGCGTACGCCGTAGTAATACGGACCGTACACGCGTGTGTAGGGTCCCTATCACTATGGGAGTGCTGGCGTATGCGTACGCCATAGTGATACAGACCGTACACGCGTGTGTAGGGTCCCTATCACTATGGGAGTGCTGGTGTATGCGTACGCCATAGTAATACGGACCGTACACGTGTGTGTAGGGTGTCTATCACTATGGGAGTGCTGGCGTATGCGTACGCCATATTGATACGGACCGTACACGCGTGTGTAGGGTCCCTATCACTATGGGAGTGCTGGCGTATGCGTACGCCATAATAATACGACCCGTACACGCTTGTGTACGGTCCGTATTACTATGGCGTACGCATACGCGAGCACTCCCATAGTGAATGGGACCGTACACACGCCTGTACGGTCCGTTTCACTGCATTTGGGGTGCCCTAGGGCCGTGGAACGCACTGTACCTGTGTGAAAATATTAAAATAACATAGGGGACACATGAGGGACAAGTATAAGGGCCTAAATGCATGCTGGTTGTCATGGAGACCGAGTTTAAAGTTTGAATTTTTGCATCAGGTGGCCAGCAGAAGTCGGTTGGAAACAATATACTTTGTTGCAAAGTGGTTGTTGACTTGACATCATGCTCAATTATTAAACCATGCAAAGCCACTCACTGGGGTAGGTTTAAAGGGATTGGAGGAAACGTAAGATGCTAATGTGACTGACCAATCACTCTGTACTCCTGTAAATGAAACAGGCCAGCAAGGCAGATATAAGGCAGCCAGGTCCCATGAGAGAGCACTTGCCTGCACATCCTTTCATTCCACAACACTGCTGCTGCTCGTGATTCCTCTGGCACCATGTCCAGGTCTGTGGAGAGGGCCCAGCCATTCACCATGGAGGAGAATATGGCGTTGGTGGATGTGATCCTCCCACAGTACACCATGCTGTATGGTCGACCAGGGGAGCAGGTCAGTGCTGACTCCACTAGCTTAGACTGTGCCCCTTTTTTGTGACTGTGACTTCTGGCATTGTGTCCATGTGTGACAGACATGCAATGTTGTTTAGAGTGGGTCCCAGGGTGGGAAGGCCTCATGTCTCCCATGCAGAGCATGCTGTAGTTCCAATGTGCACTCCTCACTTGCATAGTGCTTACTGTGACAATCAATGCATGGTGCATGCCACATTCTGCCTGGCTACTCCTCCTGGGAATGTTGTTTCTACAGTCCTGATGTGATTCTGTGGTCCCCCCAGTGTGACAAGTGACAGTACCCATAGATGTGAATTTGTTTAGGTACAAAAACGGTTTGTTCCCGAGCAATGACAAAGATAAACTGTCCAATATAAGGTAACAAATATCACAAGAACCAGATCCAATCCAAGTACGATGGAAGAGTCAGTCAGAATTGAAATTGTTACAGTGCATTATCAGAAGCCTCCGTTCTAATTCCGACAATGTAGTCCAATTAGAAATAGTTTCAGGCGGCAATAGGTATTCTGTGGAGGAGAGTACTCCGTAAAATATCTGGGGATTCTGACTGACTCTTCCATCGTACTCGTCATATCTTGATCGAACATTAAATATTTAGGCCCTGAGGAAGTCGTGGGGGTTATTTGCCCCAAGACGAAACACGTGTTGGCCGCATCTATTCTTGGTCTGACTTTGTGGAATATGTGATCAGGACAACTGAAAGAATAAAGAAAAGACAAATCCTCACACATATGGATTGGATCTGGTTCTTGTGATATTTGTTACCTTATATTGGACAGTTTATCTTTGTCATTACTCGGGAACAAACCGTTTTTGTACCTGCTTATCGTCAATTACCTTGTGTAATGGAGGATTTTGGGATTCGATGTGGCTGCTTCCTGTTGTTCCCTTGAGCATTGTGTTCATGGCTATTTATTTGCTGTATACTTCCCTTTGATTTTGCGCAATTTACAACCTAGCCACAGCTCCAGAATCCTGTGTTTGTTTAGTGTACCTGTGCTGTGAGTGTCTAAATGATGTGTTCGTCCCCTGGACATTGGTGTGTGTGTGTAAGTCTCCTGTCATGTGGGTGAGTGCATATGGGGAGTGTTGCACACCAGCTGCATGAGGGATGGATATACCCTGCCCATCTGATGTGAGCAGGGAGCAGTGCTGTGTGAATGCCGTGCTGAGCCAGCCCCACACCTGTGACACCCCCCAGTCTAGTGGCACATGGGCAGAGTGAGGTTTGTACCCGCAGTTGGCAATGGCAGGTGATTGTCCTGTGCCTGTGTGTGTCTGTGTACTCTGCTGAGGTTGCGTCAGTGGGCTGGGGCATGTGACTGCTTTGAGGTGCTGTACATAATCCTGGTGTAGCTTGTGATGCACAGTGTGATCCAGGATCATTGATGGTGTGGCACCCCTCATGCCACCTGTGTACTTTCAATGCCACGTAGTGCATTTGGCCTTCCCCAGAGGATAATGTCCCGATGACAAAGGTGCAATGAGTTGCCTGCATACCATGGCCTGTTCAAACAAGACAAATTATTAATATGTGTGTCTCTGTGTCATTGCTCAGGTGTATTAACGTATTCTCACTTTTGCATCCTCACAGGTAGGCGTCCATGCCAAGGGGGAGATATGGAAGCAAGCCGTCAGTGCCGTGAGGAAGACGGAGGGTCGGAAGCGGCGCTTAGCCCAGGTGAGGAATCGCTGGCAGGATATCCGGTGCTGGACGAGGAGGATCACACGGGTCCTGCTGAGGGACTCACCTGAGAGCCACAAGAACCGTGGGCGCCGGCGTCTGACCCACATCCATAAGCGTGTGCTGGAGGTGGTCTTCCCCTACTTTGATAGGCGCTTACAGGAGAAGCAGAAGCAGGAAGGGGGTAGGTACATGTGTGTTTGTTGTGTGTCACTAGCTTTTGGAAGTGCGCAGTTGCATGGATACACTGCCAGGGTTTAAATGTGCAGTGCATAACCTGTTCCCCAAAGTAAACCGGTGCTGTTCTTCCTCCCTTCCCCCCCTTGCCATGTGTTCCCTGGTCTGTGTGTAGTCACTCTTGCACAAGGTTATCTAGGCTGGCAGTTAATCCAAGTGCCCAATGCTTGCAGCATCATGTGTGGGGGTGGTGTGTAACAGGTTTTGGGACCTTGCCTGTGCCCTGGCCAGTTCAGTCATTGTGGGGTACATGTCAGTTGGCACTGATGCTGAGTCCCGACATAGGAGTGTGTCTTAAAAGTGTACTGCCTTACAGCATGCATGTCCAATGTTGTGCCCTCTGACATGATGTGCATGAGTGGGAGTAATGCATAGTGCAGGGACGGTTGCTTCAGTTGCAGTCATATCCATCCAGGACCATGGGGGAGTGTGGCCACTACCGTGCCCTGGGGCACCTTTTCCTAGGTATCAGGTGTGTCATCCAACAATGTGGACATTCTCTGTGTCTTCGGCATAGGTTGGGCTCTGTGGCATTGTACCCTGGCCTCATCTGTATTTACGTAAACTGTGCTACATGTGTCCACTGTACAGTGTGACCCAATTTTGCTTGTGCATACTCACAGTGGGCAGTGCCTTTGTGTCTTGGTACGACAATCTGATGATGGTTGATTGTCAATGATATATGTGGACAGGCGCACCAGGGGTAGTTTGTGTACAATCAGGATTTAGTGCAGGCCATGTGTTTTTATCCTAGAGTAAGAGGTGTAAGTACTTCCTCTGTCTCAATCACATTGTCTCAGGTAGGGGGTGGTTTGTGCGGGCAAGGCCTACATGTCAAAATCTGAAGTCTCCTTGCTAGGTCTGGCCTGTGTGTGATGTTTGTCTGGACATACACCCAAGGTGCAGTGACCCAGTCATGTTGGGCATGTTTTAATGTATTAGCTTTGCAGCATGTGCAAAAAGTTAATAGACATGGTTCCTGCTCATCCCTTTTTTGGCAACGCTGTGTGGTGCAGATGCCGTGCACGATTGTCTCCAGAGCCTGGCTCCTCTGTCCAATTTGATATCAAGTAATTTGCTGTTGTGTCATGCTCTCCATTGTTTCTCAGTGGCATGGTGGGTCAAACAACTGTGTGTTGCAGGGCCTACATATGTACCTTGTATTGTAGAGGTTACTCATGTTGCTTTTCAGGCTATGCACTGTGACCTATGTAGATTTGACTCATGTGACATATGTATACAGGTGTCTGATTATTTCCTGTCTCTTCAACTTGCCCACAGCATCGTCGGGGGACTCCGAGGGAGACACTGGCACGGACCGTGAGGAGGGAGCGAGCACCAGTGCCAGCAGTGCTGTCTTGTCTGGCGCATCGAGTGGCACGGAGGCCGAGGGGAGTGAGGCGGAGGACCTGTCCAGTCCCACCACCGACTATGACGCTGACGGGTCCGAGGCTGAGCTCCCAGAGGGGGCGGAGGCTGCTCCCACAGCTGAAAGCAGCACTCCATCTCTACCCGCCCCCTCCATTCCCATCACCGGCCTCCCGCTTTTTCGGGTCACTTCCCGCCGTGCTAGGTCACCACGTGTCTCCTTCTTGCCAGGCACCGCACCCCCTGCCCCTGTCTCCACTGCTGCCGTGAATGCAGAGTCTGTGGAAATCCTGCGCCAGTTGCAGGTTGGTCAGACTGCGATGCTTAATGTCCTCCATGGCCACACCCGAGTGCTCACCCAGATGGAGGCATACATGGAGGGCATCTCAGCTGCGCAGTCTGACCAACGCCAGTTGCTGAGGTCCATAGACTCGACACTGACTGCAGCAGTGGGTCTCCTGCAGCGCTGCGTCCCCCCCACCCCTGCACCATCCACACTTCCCACTCCCATGCCTGTCCCAAGCACACCCAGACGTACCCATGCACGCACCCCACCAGACACAGGCTCCACACCACCAGGGAAGGCCAAGCGCACACCTCCTCTCACGCACACACAGGGTGAAGTAGGCACACCCACTGGGTCGGGGGGCAAACGGAAGACACGCAGCCACAGTGGGAGTCCACATTCCTCCCAACCCACTCCCTCCAAATCCACTCCCCTCAGCTCTCCTGGCCAAGATTCCAACAAAGATTCCTTCATGGCCGCTCTGTCCCTGAGCCCATGTGACACCACCCCGCAAGCGGTCAAAGGAGTCCCCGGTCAGGGTAGTTGAGTCCCCCCCCCGTCCACACCCTCCCCCAGAAGCGCTGCGACCCATCCCTCCGACCCCCCCCCTTGGGTCCTGTGGTTCCTTCGGGTGCAGGGGAGACGCTGGGGGACCTTGCAACCGTGTGCAGCGCCATTCTCACCACCACCTTTGGTGCTGCCCCACCCCCTGTGGTGGAGTCCTCCGTCCCTGCACCCACAACACCTACCCTTGCCCCTCCTGTCCCTGCGGTGCCTGGTCCTTCCCCCCCACATGATGCCCCCCGCCCCTGTGGAAGCAAGGGAGGTATGAACTGTGCAGGCAAGCTAGGGGACACGCGGCCCTATGTGTCCCCCACCAGGAATTGGACTATGGACTGCCCTATGGGCCTTGTACATATTGAACTTTTATTAACCAATTTTTTTCATGCTGAATAAAGCAATGTTTTTTTTCCTTTGAACACTACTGCTTTTCTGGTCTTGCTGTTGGTGGTGCTGCTGCTCCATGATTCGGGGTGGTGATAATGTGTTAGGTGTCTGGGAAATGTAGTAGTGTCCTGCTCATGGGGTGGACCCTGGTATCTGTGTGCCATCACATGGTATTTGTGAAATATCTTTGTTCATGTAAGCTCTTAATGCATGGTGACATTGTCCCAAGGTGTGTTCCTTCCTCTGTGGACCCTGACATCTTCGCTGCAGGGTGTTTCCTAAATGTTGTGCTGAGCTGTGTCTACATTTCCTTGGTGTGTGACGGATCCGTTCAACTTTGCCCATGCATGCTGGGCAATGTCTCCACCTGCATCATTAGTGGCATCCTTGGTGGTCACTGTACTTGTGTATGGAGTATATTGACATGACTTCATGTGGACATGTTCCCCTTTACACACTATGCATGTGTGTACTCCCAGCCTCGCACACATGTGTTACGTGTTCTGCAGGGTCTTTGAGCACCTGACTGACAATTGTGGGTATTGTATCTTTTGGTACTGCACCCTTTTCTTTCCATGGGCACTGCTGGGGGGACTCTGCACCCACCCCTGCTATGTCTGGGCACTGCTGGGAGGACTCTGCACCCACCCCTCCTGTGTCTGGGCACTGCTGGGAGTGATAGGCACCCACCCCTCCTTTGTCTGGGCACTGCTGGGGGGACTCTGCACCCACCCCTCCTATGTCTGGGCACTGCTGGGAGGACTCTACACCCACCCCTCCTGTGTCTGGGCACTGCTGGGAGTGATAGGCACCCACCCCTCCTGTGTCTGGGCACTGCTGGGAGTGATAGGCACCCACCCCTCCTATGTCTGGGCACTGCTGGGAGTGATAGGCACCCACCCCTCCTATGTCTGGGCACTGCTGGGGGGACTCTGCACCCACCCCTCTTATGTCTGGGCACTGCTGGGGGTACTCTGCACCCACCCCTCCTATGTCTGGGCACTGCTGGGAGTGATAGGCACCCACCCCTCCTGTGTCTGGGCACTGCTGGGAGGACTCTGCACCCACCCCTCCTATGTCTGGGCACTGCTGGGTGGACTCTGCACCCACCCCTCCTATGTCTGGGCACTGCTGGGAGGACTCTGCACCCACCCCTCCTGTGTCTGGGCACTGCTGGGAGTGATAGGCACCCACCCCTCCTGTGTCTGGGCACTGCTGGGAGTGATAGGCACCCACCCCTCCTATGTCTGGGCACTGCTGGGGGGACTCTGCACCCACCCCTCCTATGTCTGGGCACTGCTGGGAGTGATAGGCACCCACCCCTCCTGTGTCTGGGCACTGCTGGGAGGACCCTGCACCCACCCCTCCTATGTCTGGGCACTGCTGGGAGGACTCTGCACCCACCCCTCCTGTGTCTGGGCACTGCTGGGAGGACTCTGCACCCACCCCTCCTATGTCTGGCCATGTACGCTCGGGACATACACGGGTGGGGGTACGCTCCGAACATACACTGGTGGGGTGTGGGTACGCTCCATACATACACGGGTGGGGGTACGCTCCGTACATACCCGTACCCACGCTCTGCAGGCCTGGGTACGGCCCGTACCCATGCCTTTGGAACGTGGGTACGGTGCGTACCCCCATTGTTGGGGTGCCATAGGGGTCCGCACTGTACCCAGGCCTTCTGAGCGTGGGTACGGGTCGTACCACGCGTACCCCTACGTCACTCCAACAATGGCGGTACGGCCCGTACCCATGCTCTTAAGGCCTGGGTACGGTGCGGACCCCCAATGGGGTGCCGTAGGGGTACGCACCGTACCCAGGCTTTCAGAGCGTGGGTACGGGTCGAACCACGCGTGCCCCTACGTCACTCCAGCAATGGCGGTACGGGCTGTACCCACGCTCTTAAGGCCTGGGTACGGTGCGGACCCCTAATGGGGTGCCGTAGGGGTACGCACCGTACCCAGGCCTTCAGAGCGTGGGTACGGGTCGTACCACGCGTACCCCTACATCACCCCAACAATGCTGGTACGGCCCGGACCCAGGCCTTTAGAACGTGGGTACGGGCCGTACCGCCATTGTTGGGGTGACGTAGGGGTGGGCGTGGTATGACCCGTACCCACGCTCTTAAGGCGTGGGTACGGTACGTACCAGAATTGTTGTGTTGCCGGTTCGCGTCAACATCCACTTCCGTTGTGGCGGACGCATGCGTTACTGGACACGCCCCACCCCCTCGAAGTGACCAGGCCCTGAAGGTCAGGTATGTCCAGGGCATGTATGAATTGTGACTTGGGTGGGGGTTATGTGTCCTGCTTCTGCCCCCCCCTTTGCCCCTGGGTGTTGTTCTGACCTTCTGCGGCGTCTGCGTCGGTTCCTGTAGAGCAGGTGGACAGCTATGAGGGCTGGGATGACACGTAGGTTCGGGTCCATGGATGTCAGTCGCGTACAGGTGCTCCTTGTGCGCGTCGTCCTGATTTCCCGGCAGTTTTTGGCAGCCGGAAAATATAATCCGTGCGGGGTGACGTCGGTACGGATCGTACTTCCTGGTCCGTGAAACGCAGCCTGAATGCGTCCCGACGTCACGTCGGCGCTTTCCCGGATCACATTTGTATGTATATTTTCGTCGGTCGGTGTTTTGTACGATTCGTACGGAAATAGTGTTTCCATACGAATTGTACTTGCATTTTTGTAATGTTTTTTAACCGGGTACGAGTCGGACGGAGAAAACGCTCCGACCGACGGTTCATACCCGGTTTTTCCAGGATCGGAATCGGCCCCTAAATATTGATTTAGAATAACATTTCATATGAAATATATTTCATATTTAATAATAGTTAAATAAACATTTTTATTTTTCCCTATACTTTGCCATGGCCTTGACCATTTTGAACAATCCAGCCAGTTGAATGAACCTTTTCAATAATACTTTGTGATCCACTGAATCATGGGCTCCTGAATGGTCCTGCAGCGTAGGAGTTGAGTTTGTGTTTTTGCCCAATGAGTTCAAGAGCTCATCTCCGAAGCAAGGCATGACTGACTCAGTGCCCCACAAAGGAATGCACATGGTTTATGACCATGAAGAATGTTGTTTAATTCCAAATATTCTTGAAGTTGCCTTTTAACCTTTCCTTGATCTTGCACAGAAAGAGGAATGTGGAGATCAAATGGTAGCCAGTCAGATCTCCAAAGTCCACCATGATTTTTTCGAATGAGGTGATGTGTGCTTCAGAAGTCTTGTAAAGATTCACTTGAGGAGGTAGGCCATGATCTCCGATACAAGGCATGTTTCTAGTGAAGAGAGGAGTTGCTTCAGCCACATGGCTAGATATGGCTGAGCAGACATAGTGGAACCTTTCATTTTTCGGGCCAAGATAGATAACGCCTCCTTGGTCATTAAGTAAAATGTGGAGATTGCAGACTGAAGCAGCAGTAGAGTGATGGGAGGGTAAGGTATGGGTTGTGTTGCTGGAGAAAGAGTTCTATGTGTTTGTTTGTGCTCAGAAAATATAAGAATTGTGAGTATAAGTTTGATTTGCCTACAGCTTTACATTCTGGATTGAAGAGGACTCGCGGGTAAGGAACTAGCATAACTAGAGACAGGGATGCCTGGATTAGTCAAGCACTGGTTAAACTGGTGTGCATGGGAAAGTAATAAATAAGGGTTTAGCATTTGTCAAAGAGCATGAGTGCCCAGTGCATGAGATGCTTCAGGGTTGGGTCTGGCGGCTTAGTGGATTAATGCATCCACTGTAGGTACCTGTGATTGACCTCATGGTCACACGTTCAAATCCTGGTGGCTCTATTTCTCATTTCATTATTTTGAGGTCGATTAAATGAGTACCATTGAGTTGGGTAACAATACACATCTGTTATTCAGCACCAAGATACCATTGGGGGAACCAACACTTTACAAATACACATGTTTGAGAAGAAGCTGGGTGGTAGTCTGCTTTTAAGAGAAGTGTTGATCCTGCCCCTTGTGGTAATTTTACCCTTATCCTCCTCACAGCTTCATAATGACAGAGTTTTCCTGGAAACTCCTTTTTACTGTTAGCATGGTGGAGAATGTATCAAATGTATACGTTGAAAGGCATAAATGTATCGAGAACATTCTACAGCTTTTCTGGAACAGATCTGTCTCTAATCTTGAAAATACATTCAAGTAAGGGATACGAGAGGCTTTACATGTTTATAATATCTTAACGAGGCCATTATTGCCATACACACGCCACTACCATTGCCATTGACAATCGATGCACACTGAAAGCCTCCATCTTGATTCTTCCATTTTGTGTCATGTTCTGCATCAAAGTTTTTGCTCATTATACACAAACATAATGTTGTGCACAACACTTTCCTGCGAGGATACATAGAGCAAAATAATTATGCAGCAGCTGCCCCTTGTTGCATCCCTCGTATGAAATAATTAAATAGTTAACATTATTTCCCCAAAAGGAACTGTGGCATCTATGATAAGGCTGGAAACACATTTTCAAAGTTGAATCAATTATTTCCCCTGTGGCCCATATAAAGTGACCTTTTTTAAGTTAATCTTTTTAACTGAATGTTCTGCTTCAGATGACAGCACGCAGACAGCAGAGTTTAATCCCTTATGAAATAAATATGAAAGGACTGTTTGCTAATTTGGGGTCGGTGGGAATTAAAAATGTTTGGGGAAACGATAATTCGTTATTAAAGAACTGAATTATAAACAAAACAGCAGAGAAATCTTTTTGTGCTAAGATCTGGAAACTGTTTGAATTAATTTGCTCACCTCGCTGCAACATGCCAGTAACTAACCTTATAACCGCCAAACAGACTGGGAATAAAAATGTGACAGGCCTGCGCCACATCCCTCGGAGAAGGAATCTGTTGGTAATGCAAACTTTTGATTCAGTTCACTTTCTCATGGTTGCCACTGTGAGGGGAGGTGCTGGCGTAACCACAATTACAGCTGGCTTAGTGGGGGAGGGCCTAATTGCGGGAGAGGAACTGGACGCTGGCTCGCTAATTCTTGGTGCTGTAACAACTGTTGTCAGCTCTGGCCCCATTTGCTTTCCCACCTCAGAGAAGTTGTCGGCGTGGCCATGCTGTGTGTTTGAATTTCGCTTGGTCACTTGGTTGTGTCCCCCACACTTTAGCAATTGCTTGTATCGCCCCCCCACCGCTCCCTGTTGTATTCCATGTTTTGTTTCTGTTGTGACACCTCGAGCCAGGAGGTATTATTAGGTCTTCTTTATTATCTCCAGTACAGGTCACATCTGTCTTGACCCCAGCCAGCCTAGTGTGGTACCAGCCCCACCAGGAGCAGCCTGCCTAGCTGCTCAGCCCATCTCTAACTGCCAACACTCATCCACTCAGACACCCAGGCATTCCACGCATCACAGGCACACCAACATTCCATGACCATCTCACGCTCTGGCTGAGCAGCTAGAGGCAGCAGGGCTGGAGTACATGTTGTACAATTAAGTAGGGTATAACATTATCCCTTTTTCTTCAAAGAAAACGACAAATGAAATTAATATAACACCAAGCAAGAACTATAAATAAGAACAATGAATAATGGTACAAGTCTCTCGGTTGCAGAAATAAAGTCAACACATCGCAGGAGAAAGAACCAATAAATCAAGAAAGGATTTATAAGATACATACATTTGAACAGCAATATCCCCCATCCCCCTTAAAAAGAGATTTTAAAACATTTTGAAGCGTAATCAAAAGCGTAACATTACAAGAAATACATTTCGTAGCATTTTGTATCATACACTGTTACGTAATGATCTATAACGCAAAGGGTAAAAGACCCCGCAACACCAATGCTCAAAAGCATAACATAGAGTAGCACTAAAGATAGCATACCCTGCAATTACAATCCCAAGAGAAAGGGAAACAAAAAGTAAATGGGTCGTCACCCATAAAAAAACACCTGTGAAGGGCTGTACTATTGTACTGCGCGCAACTATAACAGGGATTAAAATCCCACATCCAACCCAGCGTAAGGGTTAACCTAGGTACATACGTATGGGAACTAACCCATGTCTCATCCCCCTTGTGGGGATTACATACTCCCATGAAGGAGTAACAAAACGTAAAAGAGAAAAAAACTCCCAACCCCCTTGTGGGGGTTACACACCCCATGTAGGAGTAACTAAACAAATGAGAAAAGGGCTGACACCCACACCCATACTGTGGGTATGGGACCAACTGTGATGACCACCACCAGAACTAATGGAAGACATATCCTAAGAGAAGCGTAAACTTGTGGCATCACAAAAAAAAACCTGTAGATTAATAAAAACCATAAAATTCCAGTATCAGTTAGACACTACTGAACTGTGTCTCACCCGAGTTGTGGTAGGCGAATACTTTCCCTGCACAAGGAAGAGAAAACGCAACAACACGAACCAAATTGATAGACTTGTCTCTTCAACTCCTGTGAGCTAAGTATCACACAAAAGTTCTACATACAATGAGCAAACAATGGGCATTAGAGAGAGAAACACCAAAAACAACCAACGTTGAGCCAATCTGTGCACTCAGGTAAATGTCAATAATCGCCCACATTACATTATACTAAAACACACAATCTCGTAAGATTGAGCAGAGGGCCCCAGAGCAATGCAAAGCAATGTGACCAGGTAGTAGAATTAAATAATACAGGACACAACATTATAATATAAATATAATAATTAAAAACAGAACGTCACTGAGATGATCACAAGCTTGTGCTGCAAAACGTTATTCAGGATCCTTGCTGCACATGTCGTCTGTGTAAACAAATGTGCACACGGTTGACTGGCTCTGGAAAAATTTACGATGTAGAAAGCGGGAAAGATACCAAATGCATATTACCTCCGACATACTTGAAACGGAGGATCACCAGGAAGATTCCAAAAACGAAAATACCTCAACATGCTGTGGTATCGCTAGCACAGCGTTGACCATGGACTCAAAGGAGATTAAATTTATTGAGACACACACAGCAATGTGGTTGGCACTAGGAAAGAAGATCAGACAAAAATACAATGTGCCACAACCAACCCTAAGATGGCGGCACGTTTTTCACGTTGCGCCGGGTGGCTCCCGGCGCGTAGATGCTCCAAAAGCGTCCTCTGTGAAGCATAACCGTCATTGAAGATCCCTCGAAGATGAGCGCATCATGCAGGATCCCACGAGGAAACATCAGGTAAGTTTGCGCGCGCTGTTTGAGACTAGCGCCCAATATTTTGAAATTCGCACGGCAGTTACTATCGCCCGCAGACAAGATGTCTCAGCTGACTCTAACAATAGAAGACAAAAAGTGTCCAACATCTCTTGGGCGGGCACAGTAAATGGTTGGATTGGTTGCCTAAAACTAAAACTTGCACAGTGCTCAGAGGATCCTGTGTGGCCCATATTATATCCTCTCATTGGTTATATGCACACTCTATTGGCGAAAAACGAAACACCTCAAAAAAATGCACCAGCCAAGCCACGCAAGACTAGCAGAGAGTTTATTTGCCATCAAGCAACGTAAACACCAGTACCTTATTCCTCTCTGCAGACACATAACGCAGGGCCCCAAACTTCTTGATCCTTGTGCCGATCAATGTACACCTCTGTAGAAAGCATGAAAACGGCTTTAATGTGCTGTGGTTACTAATCATCCATTCCTAGATGGTCTCATTGCGTGATGTGGCAGGATAACAAACCAGTATAAATATTTTAAATTTGCTGTGGTCTTGGAGGCACTTTAAATCGCTGCAACTGACAATTAAGCACCCATAAAAATATTCTCCATCTGTGCAGCCACTGCACGCTGTTAGTTCGAACATATTATGATGAAAAACCCCAAATTGTCCTTTTTTCTTAGAAACACTGTAGACTCTGAAGAGTGATGTGGCTGGAACACCAACAACTGGTTATAGTGAAGCTACCCATCCAACTCACCAAACCGTTATGTAGGTAACAACGTGGCTGGAACACCAGATGTGGCTGTAGTGACTACTCCTCCAACTCACTGTAATCCTTTTGGGGCTGGAATACCAAATGCGGTTGTAGTTGAACCACTCCTCCAACTCACTGTAATCCTTTAGGTGACTGTAGTATTCCCAGGCTGTTGTGTCCTTGGTGATGACACTTGTCGGTGGGGCTGTCCGTTGGTAAGGACACTGGTGGGGCTGGCACTGGCTTGCCTGGAAATACATTCTTTGTAGATGTAGTTGCTTGTAGGATCTCTTGGTTACTCTTGTAGTTTTTGTAGTTCCTTAGTTTCTGTGCTGTACCAAGAGTCTCTAGGGTCCAAGTCCGCTCGTCGCCAAAATTATGTTGTGATCTATGAAGATAGACACCTGGAGCCAGGAGGTATTATTAAGTCTTCTTTATTATCTCCAGTACAGGTCACATCTGTCTTGACCCCAGCCAGCTTAGTGTGGTACCAGCCCCACCAGGAGCAGCCTGCCTAGCTGCTCAGCCCATCTCTAACTGCCAACACTCATCCACTCAGACACCCAGGCATTCCACGCATCACAGGCACACCAACATTCCATGACCATCTCACGCTCTGGCTGAGCAGCTAGAGGCAGCAGGGCTGGAGTACATGTTGTACAATTAAGTAGGGTATAACAGTTTCTTATGTGCATTTCCCTAGCAACTATCTCCTGGCAACTCCAAGCTTCTCTACTAGAATCCTGTCTGTCGGAGTCGAGGAGTTGTTCCAGAGAGATGGCTGTTGGGGGTTCCTGTTCATATATACTGAATAAAGTCAGTATCTTCACCATAAAGTGTACCTCTCTTCCTTAAAACTCCCCCCGCTGATAGGGCTTGTGTGGGATGGCAGGGGGCCGTGTCCTGCAATACCAGATTTAAATTCTGACATGAAACTGATCATCGTGTCCAGGAGCTTACCCATTTTGTCCATACAATCGGTATTTGCTGAAGCTGTGCCACTGTCAGTCCTGGTCCCTGACCCTGGCCCCGAGCATGGGAGGTTTGACGTTGATGGGACGACTTCCCGAGGGGTCGACTGTGCTCTACCTCTGGGTGCCGGCTGTTTGGCAGGGAAGTATTTGTTGGTGGGTCTGCGTGCCGGTTTTGGCATAGAAGGTCCTGCATCTGTGTTCATCTGTTGCTCAGGGACGGGACCGTCGATGACGACCCCTGCATCTTCCGGCTCGTGCGAGTCCAAGATTCCCTTTGCCCACGCCAACCCCTTGGTCTTGGCCATCTGCATTAAAGCAGCCCATTGTGCATCCTGTGATGTGCCTGTCAGTGAATCCTCCACCGGAATATCTGGGAAAACAGAGGAGGGGGCCCTGGGTATCCATGCCGCTCTTTGGAATGAAGGCCACTGCGCCTCCGATCTGAGGGAGACAAAACTGCGTAAGACAAGACCCCACATCTGCACAACTGCTTCATACTGACCCAAAGTGCGCTCCATGTCTCCACCAAGTCCTCACTCCTCACCCCGCTTCCCTGTATTTACTTATTCTGTATATTGATCTTGTCGTAACCTGATGCTGGCGTTCACCCTACCGAAAGATCGACGATTATTCTGAATGCAAAGATGGAAAAAACAACACATTAGCCACTGTATCCCTACTCATATGTAGCCACTCTGTGCAAGACCCTCATGCTGTACAATGTGGCCCGCCCTCGAGAGCAACAACGTATGTCCCTCAAGCTTGGATGATCCTTGATGATCAATGAATGCACAAATAACATGCCCTTTATTGCCAAGTATATACACCCAAGAACCCAGTTGAACCTTACGCGGGCCTTTACTTGTGATGCCCTCCCCCGTGCCTGTTGCATGGCCAAGAGGGGAGGGGACCTGGTGGTCAGAGGATGCCTTGCATATCAGCATCAACGTATTATCCCTTGTCGCCCCTGCAGTTCTTAGCCGGGGGCAGAGGCAGCCTAGTCACATGCTGCACTGGGGAGGGGCCATGTGACTAATTACCACCCCCCCACCTTCCCACCTGACCTCTATGGCCACTCATTGCTGCCCCGCGTGCTACAGCGGGCGGAGGAAGTCTGAACCATGATCCACCAGGGAGGGCCCGAGAGCTCTTGTGGCACCCTCCCTGTGTCTGCTGTCCCTCTAATCGGATTACGCGGCATTGCACAACCCCGTCCGTCAAATTTGCTGCACCAGCATGCTTGTAGCTGGGATGGTGGCAGCTAGGATCCTCCTGCACCGGGTAGAGCCTGCGTGCTCAAGGGGCACCCTCCCCGCTCTAAAAGTTCTGATACTCAGTGCGCCCGATGCTTAAATTGCTGCCACAGCATGCTATTTGTTGGGGCGGCTTTACTCTTGTCTTTCCATGGAGGGTCTGCGTGCTCTTGTGGCACCCTCCCCACCCCTAAGCATTTGCCCTGTAGTGTCCTGCGACCGCGGCAACTCCGCAACCCATGTTGCTGCCTCAGTGTGGAAAAAAATATACATTTCATCTTAGCGGGCGTTCGAACCCTAGATGCTGTTTGTCATGCCTCATGCAACTGGTTGCACTACCTCTTTGCTACTCATGGGCTGTCTGTTTGGTGGGGCGGAGGCAGCCTGATTCTTCTCGTGCCGGTGGACCGCGGCAATCTCTGCTCAGGCGGAGGCATGCATACTGGGGCGGGGGCAGCCTACGAGTGCCGGGAGCTAGCGGAATCTCACACCCCTCTCTACCTTGCCGCACATTGCCCCCAGGGCCTCCAGCCAATCCCGGAGGCCCAAACCGCAAACTCACCACGCCACCAGTGGTCGCAGCCCCGGAGCAGTGAAATATGCCAACATGGTGGGATGACCACTTACCCGCCCCCAGCCCAGGGTCACAATGCCCCCAGGACTCACGGGCAGGTGCAAGGCTGGCCCAGGGGCCGCTCTATTGAGATGGGCTATCAATAGAGCCCTGGGATTGCAGGCCTTCCTCTGAGATGGGTGCCTGGTACGAGGTGGGGTTAGCTTGTTTGCTAGGTGAAAGGGGAGTTTGGTAGGGGTATGTGGCAGAACTTACCTGTTGAAGCCCGCAGCTTGAACACGACCTGACAGGACCAGACGGCGTGACGACTCGGGGAAAAGGGTCACCAGGTGGGTGGGTGAGGTAACTATACCTGGCTCTCCATCCACAGTCGCACCGGAAATGCCGCATGACTCGCCGGACCCAAAGAAGGTCCAAACACTAGACCAGAGGGTTATGTGCCATCATGTGGCACTAAGGTGGCCGCCCTCCTATGGGGCCCCCTGCGTGGGCATGGGCAGCCTCTTTCTAATAAACAGAGTGAAACTAAGAAAAGACTGTCCCAAAAGCTGATTGGTGTGAGGCCAGCATCAGGTAAGCCATTTGGCAGTTCCTTTGAAAAACCTGAGCAGCTGTGCTCCGATTGGCTGGGAGCTGCGTCAAGGATGTTCTTGCTGTGTCTTCCAACCAAAGGCCGAGGAGTGAACTTAAAGTCAGACCTCTTCAGCTGTGAGAAGTTAATTGTTTCATAACCCAAGAAAGCATGCTTCGCAAGTTCATGAGTGAATACCTCATGTGTGTTGCTCTCATATTCGAAGAGCAAATTTACTCTGGCTGCACCAAAGAGGGGTGTGTCTCCTTCCCGACAGAGTGCACTGGGCCCCGTCTATAGCTGCCTTACTTGTGGCACTCTGAATGACACTTAATCACGAACAAAGCAGTTCAAGTTTTGCTCAAGAAATATGATAAATAACAGAAACTGCCCACTTTTTTTAATACAAGGCTTTACAAGTGGTCCTGAATCAGCCGAAATGTGTTTTTAAACAACCTGATCCGTACTGGGCCATGTGGTTTACAGTGATATCATTTGGGACCCCAAAATCAATAGCTGTCATTCTTTTCAACTAGATGAATGCTCTGTCAGAACTTTTAACATTTTACCTCCTGATTATAAAATGCTTTTGGCAGTATGGGTTCACAATACTGAGCTACTTTACCGTAAATGGATGTCATGGCATTAAATCTCAGACCGAATGCCATCACCATAAAATGTCACTTAAATACCAGGAACCATGGTATAATTCACTCAGAGACTCAGACATTGAAACAAAGGAATACAAAATGTGATGTACATGTGATGTCAGTTACTTAAAAACCTTGCTCTTTGTGGAATTAGCAATACACCTTTAAGTGCATGAAATGTAGAAACAAATCAGTTTCCTTTGATTGGCCTGGTGTTAAAGAACAGCTCCCACGTTACCCCATATCCTGTGTGACACCATAAAGTCTTGACTTCTTCCGCTGTCTGCATTCAGGGATATGTAGTTTTATCTTTCACATTAAACTTGGACTTCCCAACTGTGCTATGAGAGTGGAACATAGCATGCAACAACGGATGCAAATACATCGCATTCCGTAGCAACGCGGTTGTTACAACGACCACGTTGTTACAACGCGATGCCATTACTATGCAAGTTATTACATCAACTTGCAGTAGATGGCCCTGTAAAATTAGGAATGTATAATTTACTATTCCAACTCCAGCCTACTGACTGACTAGCAAGATTTGCTAGTGGGTGGCGATATGTATTCATTCTAAAAAACCAAGTAGATTTGTTTCCAGTTTTATTGTAAAACAATTAGGTTAACAATCTATACACACACGCATACTACTCTCTTAAAATAATATACACAGTTACTGAGATATCTCCACACAACGTATGTGGAACGCGGAAAAGTGTTAACAGTGCTGACAGATAATGGTAGACAGAGATATTGTGTCATAATCACTCTGGAAAAACAATCTTGATACACGTCACTTAAAAATGCTGGACTCGGCCTATGAATTTGTAGGATGAGTTCTCGCACGAACTACCACTTTTGATTAAAAAAAACATACCTGTAGAATTAAGTTATATTTGAGGTAAATCGACCACAGAATGACGTTTAAATCGGACAAAATAAAGGGAAGATAATTAGTATTGTACATTTTTATGAATGTATAGCCTTTTGTGGCTTTTAATTGTTGAGCTGAACAATAAGACCTTTGGAAGAATACAACGGGGCATCGGCGATAGGGGTGTTAGGAAATAAGGGACTGTAGCTGTTTGCCCCTTGAATTTTGGGGCCTATGTTGGCAACCAGAAGCCGCATTCTCTCAGGACTGGTTCAGCCAGGGAGGTAACAATCTGTGTGCCCTGCAGAGGCACAGCTGGCAATGGTGCTCCAGTTATAGTTCTCTTTTACTGACCTTTCACAAACCATCAAGGGACCTCTGCTTGGCAGGGCTCCTTCTTGCACCACATCCCTGCATATGCAGAACCAGATTCAGAGGTCAGGCTTCCTCCCACATCACTTCTAAAGCATGGAGCATTCTACCATTGCACATCAGAGCCTCTTCCTCACCTGTTGAGGGTGCCAAAAAGCTGAAGACCTCGCTTTTCAATTATTTCATCCCGCCGGTCTCTGGTGAGGCTAGTGTCACCCAGATCTGTGACTGGGGGTGAGTGTCTGAAAGTTTCAGCGCTCCGTCCATTATCTCCTTGTGTTTGCTAGTGTAAATTCCTGCTCAGTGCCACAATTCCTCCTATCGGGTGATAGTGTGCTTTGCAAGTACGTTTAACATAACATAATATAACAACCAAACTTGGCTTAGGTGGGCCCATTCCTCTCTTTGCATTGGTGCCCATGGGAGTCTCTTTACACTACTCACGCCTGGTGAGTTTACATTTGGAAACAATCTCTTCTACAATTCTGCCAGTGGAAAAAAAGCTTTTTTATGTTTGTTAAATCATTTTTATTTGCAATCTCATAAGGCAATTGATAAACAGAATTGCCACCATTTAAATTGATACACATTTAAAGAGAAAGGGAACAAAGGACAGATGAAGGATAAGGAAACAAAGAGAATAAGAGAGGGAAGAAGAGAAAGAGAGAAAAATTAATAAGGTTATGACTGCAGCGAGAGAAAATTGGTGAAAGATAACCAATATAGGTCAGATTAATTATTTTGTGATATATTAATAGAATATACAGTATGGATCCTATTTATCACATGCAGACTTCCACCAAGTAATGACAGAAAATTAACCAGCACCATAAATCTGATATATTGTGACTGGAATTCAGTATGAGCTTTGGTAAGACGCAACAGTTCCACAAATAAGAGGGCGGCAAGGCAGGTACTCTGTCTAACCACCATTTCTTCCTCTCCTGCCACCAGAGCCAAGATCTAAGGTAACTCACAATTCTCCTTCACATGGCAGCGACTTAACTTCAATGTATGGTGGGCTCCCGGATTTGGTTTCTGATCAGCATCTTACTATGTTGCATGCGGCACCAGTCGCTACTGTGGAAGGAAAAATAGGGTGCTTGCTGAGTCACCACAACCACAGTGCAGGCATAGGTAGCCTTCATGGTATCATGCAACAACACTTGCCAGGTTTATTTACTACGGTGATTGCTGCCCTGCCATTTGTGTGACAGTCTTCAGGTATGGAGGGGATGACTATATTGTTTTGATCAAACGTCAGTCGTGTGGCACTTAGCAGGGCTCTCCCACTGTTTAGTTCTAACTCGTTTTCAAGAACTGGATTTATCAAGGAGTATGTCACACAATGTGGTGGATGCCAGAATACTATATGTAGAATTCGCATCTGACATAAATGTTGTGTCCTATACATAATTTACAAAAACATTGTCCTACTGGCTATAGATTTTCTATTATTAATTACAATGGGGCAATATTTTTGTACAGAATTTTAGGACATAACATTTATAGGAAATAATATTCCGATGGTGGTATTCTGGTGCCACACCCTTGGGTGAAGCATAATTCTGCTTTTACTGAGCACTCATTCTCCTGTTCAGATGTACCCTCACACTATTTGAAACATTACTACACCTGTACTGAGTGTTCATGCCCTATTTAGAGCCCTAACCCAGGGCCGGGTTTAGTGTTGGTAATGTCCTAGTGCTACCATTTTTCTTGGTGCCCTCCCCTCACCTCCTTCATGGATCCCCTCACTACCACCCTCCAATGATGCCCATTATCTCTACTTAGCCCCTCTCTCACATTTATTTTATTTATAGAGCTACTCATCCCAATGTAGACGGTCAACTGCGTTACATCACAAACATATTATACAGCGAAAATGAGTCATACAAGTGTGTAAATAAATGTATTGGAAATGTTACTTACCACATTGTGGACTACAAGGTGTAGGAGTCGCATGCCAACCATACTGGTGGGCTTTATGTTTTAAGAGTGTTTGGTCTGGAGGAAAAAAAAGGGCAGATTAAGTAAGTTTTATGAGGTGCAGTAACCAGCTTGCTTGAAAAGAAGAGCATAACATCACAATATCTACTAAGAGATGGTGCTGTTGATCCTTACTCTACTGCGGGTGTTCCTTAGGCTGCCTTACCCCAATGCACACATCTGTACACACACAGTGCAAGGGTTTTTGCATAATGTCTTGTTTAGGTTTTATACTGGAAACGTACCGTTCTAACACAACATTCTAGGCTTTGACCAAGTTTAACACTTTACCACTTTTGTATGTATGGATTATGACGCAGCACAGATGCAAAGGTGAAAATGTTTAGAGAAAATACATCTTTTCTCCAACTTTACGCCTACCTCGAAGATGTTTATTTTTTTTTACTGTCAATCCTATTTTACCTAAGTTAGTTGATAAGGATTAGCATCAAACTCCTTGGGTGAAAGAGTGGAACTATTCATTAACCACCCATGGTATGCTACATTGACATAAAGTAGAGCATAGTGCTACTTGTGTTACTTTGGGGGCATTGTCCAATGCCATTCAGGATTTGCGCTCGAAAGTAAGACTAAAACAACTCTTTGCACCAGGTTTCCATTACTTTGTTCATGCAAACTAGGGATAGAGTGTTAGTAAATCTGTCCCATAAATGTAACACAACGTCATCCTAATAAAATTGGATTGCTGGATGAAGGAACCCTTTTTAGCAACCTTAGAATAAGGAAAGCTTTGAGGGGAAAAGCTATAAGGTTATAAACCCATGATTTTCAACTTGAATGCAGCACTTTGATGCTAGTTTGTACCTTAGTTTGCTTTATTAGAAGGACTCTTATTTACGAACTCGAAAAAGGATCTTTGTGATCAAACAACTCACTGAGCTATCAACATAAAATACTAATCTGTGATCTGCCTGTTTACCTCAGGTGGCGTCCTGTTCCTAAGTTCCAGGTGGATCCTCTCTTCATGTCCATCCTCCACCATCCGATAATCGATTACCATGAAAGTCGAATCTCATGGATTAGCTGGATCCACCTGCTGCAAAGTCACCTGTTGTGCTTTGTAGCAGGAACATTTGACCTCTGCTACTATATCATGAGTCAAACCACTGATTAAACAAACCGTGGATCTTACTTTCAAGTACATTAACCACCAAAGTTATCACACTGTTGTCGTTATCCCATGATAATGCCTCACACAAAGAACTCTATAGTTTGCTTTTTTCTCAGTTCAGCCTCTCATGCAGAGGGGGCCCTCTTGACCTTGGCACATGATGTGCTGGCACTTCCCCGAAGCAGTCACTGTACTTATTCTTCATCAGGTGCGTAACACAGGCCCCCGTAGCCCTTGTGGTGCGGGGGGCACCCGAGATCCAGGGGGCCCCCTCAGCACAATACTCAGGACCAAGACCTCCAGATTAAATCCGGAGTGGGAGCCCCTCCTTGTACGTGGCAGGGGGGCCCCCTCAACTTTCGTTACGCCACTGTCCTCCATAGAGAACTTACCACCTCCACTGAGCCCCTGTTAAGAGCACTAGTGCTGCTCATTGGCACATTTCCTTTCATCTTTATTTCCTATCTGTGAGTATTCAGCAACGGCTCCTAGCATTTTGGCGTCACTGGTGGACAGCGAACATGCAGGGCCAGGCTGACCATTTATTTCATCTGGCATTTCCCTTGGGGACTGCTTTTTGAAGGCTGACGGCCATCTTTGGTGCCCGTCAGCCTCACCCAAACCCTAGGGTTTACTAGAGCAGGGAAATGGGGGATAAGTACAGCGAGATAAAGAAAGAGAGCTATAGCTAAGGGAAAGAGTGAAAGGAAAGTGAGAAATGATTTTGAGTGAGGAAAGGAAGGAGAATGAAATAGGAGGAAGGCTGAGAATGGATGGATAGAGAGAGCAAGGTAGGAAGAGGGAGTGGTCTGGTTTGAACATTTTTAACAGCACTGCTTTTGGATATCAGTCCGGCTCTGCTAGCAGGGCCATAAGACGCTGGATGCAAAGGAAAGAAACTATACGTCTTCCAATCCATTGTCTTATTAGTTGACAAGCATTCTTAACAGGAATCCCATTGCACTAAAACTCTAAAGGTCGGAGCTTGTGACCAGTCTCCCATGCCCAAACTCTGCATTTTCCTGTTCTACTTCCTTGCTTAATTCTTTTAATTATTTGGAAAATGCTAATCAGTTACAATCCAGTAGCAGCTTCAAGGTGTTGATAACTAAAAGAATAGGCCAGGGATGTATACCATTTGGATTATTTATTTAATTTAATTTATTTATAGAGCGCAACATTCATCCCAAGGGACATCACGGCGCTAAAAAGCAATAAACAGAGTGTAGGCGGGGGAAAATTTCCAGATAGCAATTTAGTAGCCGGGAAATAAATATGACTTTAGTTTTTTCCTGAACATTAAGTATTCTTCAGTCATACGTAATTCCAAAGGGAGTATATTCCAATTGACCGCTGCTAGTTTACCAGTGTAATTCTTTCATGCATAGGGAAGCAGAACTATATCTGCTCTTATTGCATACAAGTTTAGCAGCTGCATTTTGGACTACTTGTAATCTAGTGAAAAGAAAGTTGGCCATGCCCATATATAGTGCGTTACTATAGTCCAAATTACTCATCAGTAGCGCCTGTGTCACAGTTTTCCTACAATTTAAAGGAATCCATGGAAAAGGTCTTCTAAGAAGTTTTACTATGGCAAAACTTTTTCCACATAGTGATCGAACATGGTTCTGCATAGACAAAGCATTATCAAAGATGAAGCCCAAATTCTTGGCGGCCTGCCTAGGTTCAGGAGCAGTACCCAAAGCCTGGGGCCACCAACTATTGTCCCAAATTGTTTGGGCTCCTCCAAAAAGTATAATCTCTGATTTTCCGGCATTTAGTTTTAGACAATGTCCAGACATCCAGTTTGCTATTTCAGTAAGACAATTAATAAGGTTGTCCTTAGTATTCCCTTTTTTCAGCTTATTCGACAAAGGAATTATCAATTGTGTATCGTCAGCATAGGAGCATATATCAAAGCCCCATTTCCTGCTGATGTCTGCTAAGGAGGAGACGCATATATTAAAAAGAGTGGGGCTCAGAGTAGCTCCCTGTGGTACTCCATAATCAATGCTCTTAGCATTGGAGGAGTATGGTCCCATTTGAATTATCTGGGAGCACAATTATATGGGAGCTCAAGTTTAGATAGATCCTTTTTTTTTTTTTTTTTTTATTATTTCCCAGAAAAAACAGTGGTTTCAGAAATACAAATATAAATATTACAAAAAGCCGTATGTCCAACTAACCATATAGTTCTTTTTATATAGAGAAACAAAAAAGAAAAAAAGAAACTCGTTTAAACCAGCACAGCATTAATTAAACATTCATACTGCATTATAGCTAGTATATGGAAAAAACAAAGAAAATGTATCATCAGACCTAGTCCATCAAAGGACCCCAAATTATACTGCCCCGTTTCCCCGCCGTGCTTCCTTTACATTTGTACAGTGACATCCCCAATCTATATATAAATGGAACATTCTGGCATACCAAGCTTGATACGGTGGAGGGGAGGGTCAGCATGCTTATATTTTGATGCGATCAGCAATCGAGCTACTGCCGTTGCCATAAAACAAAAATATACCTGTGTCGATATTAGTTGTGCTTTCTCATCAAAACCTCATCATAGTTGACGAAATAGACATATCCTGTCTTAACAACTTATGCAGAAAAATGTCAATCCTTTTTTTAGAGGGTTTAGCTTACTGCACTCAAAAAACATATGAGCCAGATCTGCTGGGCCCTGCCCACATCTTGGGCAATGATCACTTTCCCTTTTCCCCCAACCAAACAGTTTTGCCGAGGTAAAATACAGGTTGAAAACTGTTTTGAAGTGTTGGGCCTTCAGGTTGGCGGAACAAAACACTTTCTTAGACAGAGCGAATGACCTGCTAAGGTCCACGCCCTGGTTCTCTAACTTGCCTGCCCAGGTAGTTTCCGTTTTTACTAGGTCATCTGGAGTTGCTGTTATCAACAAACCATATATAGCCTTAATACGTTTTTTTGTTTATATATGATGGTTTCTAACAACAGGATCCTATCTGTAGAGATAATGTTTGATATATATAGGGTCTGATGGTTTCCCTAATTTGAACATACTTAAAATACGATCTTGGGTCGATTTTATACTGCTCCTTTAGCTCTACAAAAGAAATCATTCCATTCAAATCTATGACATCCCCTATTCTGCTGAAACCAGCCTGTTCCCAATGTTTACCGATTCCATCATAGAGAGGGGCTGAAAAAAACAGTGATCACCACAGGGATAGGTATCTCTGGAGCATGGAAATTTCTAAAAGCTTGGAGACTTTGTGCCATACATTCCAAGCAGCTCTGAGAGGCTTAAATATTGTTGTTTTGTAATATCAAGCCTCCAGCTGCCTGAGTAAAACCCCTGGTGCTGCTCCACCTATGGCCAGAATAAAAATTGAGGGGAGACTTCAAGTTCCTGTGTACCCAAGCGTGTTTCTGCTCCCTTATTGGGTTTAAACAGGATGGCCATTTGTTGCAACATTATGGCCCAGTAGTAATATAGTAAATTGGGAACTGCCCAACCCCCCGATCTTGAGGCAGGGTCAAGAATTTCGATGATCGCCTGAACTTCTGATAATGTAAGATAAATTTGGAGAATACTCCATCCATATTTTTAAAAGAGAGCAGGCTCAGCGAAATAGACATAGTATTTTCAGAAACATGGTAATTTTTAGCACATTACCCTTCCTTATGATAGACATATGTATTTATCTATTCTTTTTAGGTCTCTGCTGATCTTATCTATAAGGGGAGCCGAGTTTGTTGCCAAAATAGAACCCACATCTGTAGAGATGTCAGTCCCAAGATAGGTAGCTACCTCGGTCCTACGGGGATCCCGACAGATAATACTTTTGGTGCAAACGATTCTGGTCTTGTTGGAGTTCAGGCTATATCCCGACTCCCTGCTGAACTCCTTGGTCAAGGTTTCGATCCTTGTGATGGCTCCCGGTGGGTCAAGGGGTAATAACAGCTATGTCGTCAGCATAAGATAACACCTTGGTATTATTTATTATACCCCTTGACCACTATTGGTTTGATCGACTGGTCTTGGATGATTGACTAAATAAGTGGATCGATATATAGCGCGAAAAGAATGGGTGAGCAAGGGCATCCCTGCTTTGTCCCTCTAGCTACCACAATCCTTTCGGACTCCTTACTCATCAATTGGATCCTAGCATATGGCTGTGAATACATAGCTCTCATAACAATTAGGATACATGGTCCAAACCCATTGGACCTTAAGTTGTCCCATAAGTATGCCCACTCAACTCGATCGAAAGCTTTTTGAGCGTCAAGGAGAATTAGGGCCATCTGTTCTCACGAGACGCCCGCTATGTCAAACAGGGATGTTACCCGGAGTATATGATCCGTGGTCCCTCTCCCTAGTATAAAGCCATGTTGCCATGGACTCACCAGTGAGATAATGACTTTGCCAAGTCGGAGCGTGATGATCTGAGAGCATAGCTTCTCATCGGCAATGATCAGGGAAATGGGTCAATATGAGGCTGAAACCTCGGCAGCTTTCCCTTTTTTAAAGAATACGACTATGTAGGTGCCTTGCTATGTAGGTGCCTTGCCATGTAGGTGCCTTCCCAGGAAGCCCCTTCTGTTGTACGGCAAGAACAGATCTAGGAGCAAGGGGGATAGCTCTGGTTGAAGTGCTTTATGCAATTCCATCAGGAATCTATCGGGCCCTTCCGCTTTCCCTGTCGCCATTGCCTGGAGTGCATCAGTAACTTCACTAATTGTGGCATCTGCCTCCAAATCCTCCAAATCCTCCAGAATAGGAGTATTCCTATCATCTTCGGGCCCAGTGGTCTCTGATGATTCCTCCTCGGTCTGATAAAGGTCCCTGTAAAATTCTTTGAATACAATAAGGATTTCTTGGGGATCTGTTGCCAGGGTCCCGTTTTTCCTTTTTACCCTCAAGATGTTATTTTTAACTGCCTTTTGTCTTAGGCGTAGTGCTAAATGTCCCGGAGACCACCACCTCCCCGGTGCACTTAAAATTGAATTTTGGGAGTCCGTTACTGACCCCCAAGTCCCGGGGACCACCACCTCCTTGGAGCTTTAGAAATGTTGGGAGGGGGGCCGCGTGGCCCCCCTCCAGGAGCCCTTGATGTCCCTGGGGACAGCCACTCCCCAGGGTCGGCTCCTGCAATGCCCTGGGGTGCCCACCACTGGAACATTGCCTTTTGCTCCTGCCCTGCCATAGCAAACACTGCTTTGCTTCATTAAAGCGAGAGCAGGAAAATCTGCTGTCGCTTCAATGAAGCAAAGCAGATTGCTTTTGAGCAAGGGGAGCTGCATGTCAGCAGCTCCCCTTGGTCAAAACAATGCTGGCTCCCGTTAGAGGCGGGGAGCCAGCGGGACCGTGGGGGCATTGGGGCTCCCCTCATAGTCCCCAACGAGAGGCTATGCCCCGGGGATGGGGTCCCCGGGGCCAAAAATGGCCCTGTAGGCGGTGCCACTCGGCCCCTCTCCCTTTTTAAAAAACAAACAAACATTTGGGCATGCCCCAGGGGATGGGGTCCTCGTGGCAAAAATGGCCTGGGAGGGGGGTACACGGCCCTCCTCCCTTAAAAAAAAATAAAAGAATTCGGCATGTCCCAGGGGAGGGGGTCCCCGGGGCTAAAAATGGCCCGGGAAGAGGGCCACTCTCCCCCTCTCCATTAAAAAAACCAAAAAACATTTGGGCATGCCCTGGGGGATGGGGTCCCGGGGACAAAAATGGCCCCCTTAAAAAATAAAAAAAATAAAAGAATTGGGCATGTCCCGGCAGGTTAGGGTCCCTGGGGCGAATATAAATAAATGGAAGTGGACAGGGTTTTTTTTCCAACAAAATTTGAAGTCACGACCCTACTGCAGTGCTCAGCGCAGCCTCCTAGTGTGAAAGCGATGGGTGCGCGGCTCTCAGCACGGCCCCCTAGTGTGAACGCGATGGGTGCGTGGCTTAGGTTAGGAGTCCTAACTTTACTACTACTAAACTTAGAAAAATCCTAATTTTAAGACTTTCGGTATTCACAGAAGGCATTTAGGAGTCCTAAAGTTAGGACTCCTAACTTCTGTGAATACTGAAATGAGTAAGTGCCTTCTGTGAATACCAAAATGGTAGTAAGTTTAGGATTTTGTCTTAAGTTAGTTCTGTGAATCGGGCCCTACATTTTGCAAAGCTAGGTCTTTGTCAATTCCTCTGCGTTCAGCATACCTTTTGTACCAGAAAACATAGCCCAAAAACATAGCTCCCTCCCCTCTGACGTGCGGAGGTCACCGTCTCATGTCTCCCACATACCTCATAGGTGGGCCTTTGCTCCACTCCCTAATGACCCTGCTCGCCCCTCCAGATGCAGAACCTCCCTGTCTGATACAGATATTCATTCTCTCCTACATTCTTATGTATCAGCTCACCCACCTACCATAGCAAACTTACAACAAATTGATTCCATCCCCACGAATCCCTTCAGGGAACCTAGGCCTAACACCAGAACCTTAAATGAGAACAACCTCACGCGAGTCACCACCAAGCTACCCACTCCAACAGACGCCATCATTAGTCTCGAATGCGTGCTCCTATATTGTAGATCGGCATCTAAACACGCTGCGGACATTGCTGACCTCACCCTGGTGCAGGATCTTGACCTTGTAATGTTGACAAAAACCTGGCATAATGACTCAGCTGCCCCCTTCCTGGACCTCTTAATACCTCCCAACTATGATATCATTAGGTTGGACAGATTCTTAGGGCAAAGTGGAGGCATTGCATGTTTACATCGGAGCAATCTTACAGTGAAGGTACTACAGACTGACCTTCTGCCATCCTGTGAATACCTATGCATTGAAGTGACTGGGGGCAACAATCACTCCTGCAAACTGCACACCTTTTACCACCCACCTCGCAACAACCTTCCCTTCACAGAACAGATCATGCACATTATTTCAGCCAATGCAGACTTCCCCGGCTCCCAAATCTTCCTGGAAGATTTCAACCTCCATTGGAATGATATAAATGATGTGGTGGTCAATAGCCTTAAATCCTTCCTTCTTGACCTCAACCTAATCCAAATATGTGACAGCCCCACGCATATCAAAGGAACTACCTTAGATCTTATCATTGGAAAGCCCAACTCCATCCTCCTGGATTCTATCCTCCCATGTGATTGGACGGACTACTATTGCAACACCTTACGTATCCTGGATTTGGTAAGAATAAGTAAAGCCCAACTCAAGAAAACCAAAACAGTTTAAAAGATGCCTGCGGAACATCAACCTGCATGATCTGACTGCTCTCTATGATAACATCCTGCCCCCCCCCACCGAACATGTCAGATGTCCACGACCTTAAGGCCCATTATAATCACGCAATGTGGAATGTACTAGACTTGGTCGCTCCACTACAGCTCAAAAGAATCTCCTCTAAACTCTCCAAACCATGGTTTACTGATAGTCTCAATTCAGAAAGAAGAAACCTAAGACTTGCTGAAAGGCTGAGGTGGTCCAATCCATCCCTTGAGCATCTCTTCCACCTAAGATCCCTGAGAAGCACTTAAACGCATCAGACGCTTGAAAGCCACCTTTTTCAAAACTCAGTTAGACCAAGCAAAAAGAAGTCGAAAAAACTGTTCAAACTCATCAAGTCCCAAGCCAGTAGTCATCCGAACTCCCCATCACTGGGTAAAGGGACATTGCCCAACTGCGAAGAATTTACACATTTCTTCACAGATAAGACCAGTAAGTTTGAAACTGAATTACGATCTGCCCGTAACCACTTGTTGATCAGTCCACTAACCCCCCCTATGCCCACCTGGTAGGGATTTCATGGTCCCGGCGCAACCACACCTCCCCAAAAACAATGCCTCCTGGAGTCTCTTCCAAACCTTGGATGAATGCGCTATACGCAAAACGCTGTCAACTCTGAAACCTTCCAACCACTACAATGACCCGTTGCCTTCGAACCTTTTCCCGGAAGTTAATCCTCCCAACTAACATTGTGGACTACGATCGTCAATGCATCACTGCGGCAAGGTGCTATTCCAGATTGCCTAAAAATGTGTCACATTACTCTGATTTTAAAGAAACCTACTGCGGATCCCTAGGACCTTCATAACTTCCGCCCAATCTCCAACATCCCCACCTTAGCAAAGCTCCTGGAGAAATATGTGCTTGCCTAACTCTGCAACCATATCAACCATTTCCAACTCCTGGACCAATGCCAATCTGGTTTCCGCTCAGGCCATAGCACAGAGTCGGCCCTAAAACACATTGTCGATAATGCGTTAAGAATGCTGGACCACAATGAGTCGTGCCTACTGATCCTTCTTGACCTTTCGCCAGCATTTGACACTGTCAAACATGATAACCTAATTGACCTCCTGGAACACTGGATGGGGTTGTCTGGGCCTGTGCTTAACTTGCTCTCTTCGTTCCTCCTGAAAAGATCCCAATGCTTCAAGGTGAACCAATCCCTGTCCCATCCTGCACTGGTTACGCTGGGGGTTTCCCAAGGCTCAGCATTCTCTCTCACGCTCTTTAACTTGTTCATGGAGCCTCTAACAGAAATGCTGAAATCATCCAGCATTCACTATCACATGTATGCGGACGATACTGAACTATACCTGAAGATGGCCTCCCCTGAGGACATTCAGTCCCTCAACTGAGTCCTGCTGGAAACTCAAAGCTGGCTGACATGTAACCACCTGAAACTAAATGCTCTATAAACAGAATTCCTCCTTACCTCACCCCACAAGCAATCATTGGTCATTGAACAATGGTTGAATCAGCTTACGGCTCTTAAATGCAGACCTCACCTCGTGGACTCGGCATCCTCACTTGGTATCATACTAGACAAGAGTCTGAACATGCAAAAACACATCAGTTCCCTCACCAAAGGTGCAAACTTCCAACTCAGCATCCTTAGAAAGCTCAAACCCTATCTCCCTGCTCATGACCTATAGGTTGCAGTGCAAGCATTGGTGATCGCAAAGCTGGACTATGGCAGTGCAATGCTGTGTGGCCTGCCCAGAGTGAAAACGGCTCCCCTTAGGGTGACCTTCAGTGTGATGAATACAGGCCCCAGCTAGGCCCGCAAGACACAAGGGTTCGCTCTCCTGTAACGGAATCTATAAGGAAGTTGGCACGGAAACTGCAAAGTACAAAAACAGCATTTATTAACCCTTAAGGGTGGTCCTACAATCCACACAACACTCTTCAGTATTGCATAGAGTAGCACAAAGAACTTGCGTACACAGTCCCCTTTTATACACAATAGAGGGGCTCATAAGTGGGTGGATACAACATGAGGCCGAAGAACATTACCATTTATGGTCATTTTCGATACTGAATCAATACGTGGGCGGAGCTAACACACTCCTTGAGCCCGCGAGCACATGGTCAAGCAAGGCTAACTGATAACAGATGTGGTCAAGTCTGGGCATGCGCCAGATGGACAAGAGAGCTATTTATAGACTGTTACTAGGCAGATTACAAGAGCAACTAACACAGAGGTTGGACTCTTCTCGTGGCGAACACGTGGCAGCATGACAACACAAAATGGAGTCCAAACTTCGGTCAACATAACGGAGAAAACATGATCTGAAGGGAAAGGATTAATGTCTTTAGTAAATGCTTAATCACATTGCTGTTTCAAGTTACAACAGACGACCCTTTCAGCATTTACTGAAGACATCCGGTTTACCAGAATAATCATCATATATGTCAATGGTCATCATTCTTTCAACTTCTTTAGCTAAACGCTTCTGGTGAGCAACATCGGCAATAGCTTTCTTATCTGGAATGCAGAATGAAATGCATACGGAACAGAACAATGGTCCACATTGAACACACATACAGAAAAGGAACAGGATTGCTATAATAATACAGAGACCAGTTAAGACCTTCCATCCCCAGGCAGTAACCAATGCCCAAAACCATCCAGAAAAGGACCAAGTGCCGTTTTCTGTGTGGATTTCAGCTGCTATTTTATGTAATTTATTAATAGCGTTATAAACTGATGGCGTATGATCAGGGATGAACACACAGCAGCTACTTCCAATAATTTTACAAGCTCCACCTCGATCGGCTAACATTACATCTAATACCATACGATTCTGCAATGCAACAATCCTAGTGATTTGCAACTCTTCCGTAAGATTCCCAAGAGCAGCAGCAGTTTGATTTGTCACAGCTTCTACCACTCTTGTTAATCTCCGGATCTTCCTACTGTTCAAAGCGGCTCCAACGAAGAAAAACAGTCCTAAGTTAAAATCAATATACTGTTGCAAGCTGGTATCAGTCTGATCCACATCATCAATCGATAGAGTACGTTTATACCTATTTACAGTCACATTATTCAACAATTTTAAATCTTTATGATAAGATGCGGGTGCTAGGAATACAGGAGGTAATAGGAATGATACATAGCATACCCCAGACCACCCAGCCGGCAAACGGTAATAACCTTTATTTCCACACACAAAGTAAGTATTATGGGACGCTAAGAAGGTACTATTATTCAGTCCGTCAATGTTCAAGACCGTAATGCAATCACTGACACCAACAGGGATGAAACCCACACTCTGGACACACAGGTCCGCTTGAGCTTGTGCCACTTGGATCACAAATTTGTCCTTCCCCACAGTGTCTCTGGTGTTCGTGAAGATATAGGGAATGGATTCATTGTCTGGTCGGTACTCTTCCCATTCCCAAATTGTCCCGTTCGCTTGCGGATATCCATTTTTATCCTGATGACATTCTTTATTGAGTCTGAAAAGCAATCGTCCCACTGTCGGTTTCCGAGTAGCAAACAGCAAAGTGTACCATGCTCTACAAGAGCCATTATGAGAGAAAGGAAGTGGTATGAATGGCGTACCTCCTTTCTTCTGATGGGCTGGCATCATCCCACATATCCAACAGTTTGTAGCGATCGTAGCAACGTGGGTATGATGCAGCATCTGAATGAAAGTGTTATTCAAATAGGACTGTCGATGCTTCAACTCTTGATACGGCAATGTATAAAAGTAGTGCTCCGCAGGCACTGGAGTCGTCAACACAAGTGTTTTCCGAGCAGGAGTTACCTCCTCCACAAACCATGTGGTTATCCCAACAATAGCTACTGTTAGCATGAACCCCAACGCACAAAGGATTTTCTTCTTCTCCATGTCAAAGGAAAACAATACCCTGATATCTTCCTGAAACTAAAAGGTCTGTCAGAACTCTTCCCCTTGGGCAGCGGTTGATTTCTTCACCAGCGGGCCAAGACGGGTGTCACTACACTAATGCAGGGCTGATCCCCCCCCCTTGCCTCATTGGCTCTCCGTTTCACTAACCCAAGGGCCGTTCTGACAGTATGTCCCGATACTGGAAACTCACTTTCTTGGTCGAAGATGATATCGCCTCCCTCCAGGAGTCGCGTGGTCCGGAAAGAGCTCCTCAGTGTCGTTCGGCTCCGCAGCGCGGCCTGTCTCCGCTGCCAGGATTTCTCGTTGATCGGTCAGCACGGCGGATTCCACCAATCCGGGCGGCACCTTTCGACAGTGCAAGGAATGGATCCAATTCTTTCTGTTCGAGACTCGCACAGCCGTCCTCGTTGCAAGGAGGATTTGCTCAGGGCCCACCCATCTCGGCTCCAAACTGTTCGTTCTGTCGAAGACTTTCACCATCACATGGTCACCAGGCCGGAGACCATGTCCTTCACCGGTAGACCGATCAGGGAGCGCCTCTCGGACCTGTTGATGAATAGAAACCAAGTTATCCGTTAACTGTGCCAGATAATCGCTCATCATTACACAAGGTACATCATACACAGCCTTAGGCCTTGGTGGACCCCAAATGTTCATTGGGCGTCCGAATACGATTTCATATGGCGTAAGGCCAGTTCGGGAGGGCGGTACTGATCTAATTGACAGTAACGCCAGTGGCAGGGCGTCTGGCCAAGTCAAAGACGTTGAAGCTTGAATTTTAGCGATCTTAAGCTTCAGTGTACCATTATACTTCTCGACTAGTCCTGCAGACTGAGGGTGAAACACGGCGTGGAACTTCTGAGTGATGCCTAGGCCCTTCAAGACATACTTTATAACATCCGCTACAAAGTGAGGCCCATTATCACTCCACAGAAGTCTGCAGACGCCGTATCGAGGGAAAAACTCTTTCAGCAGCAGCTTCGCTGTAGTCATTGCAGTATTGTCTTTCGTAGGGTACGCCTCAACCCATTTACTGAAGGCGCAAACCACTACTAGAACATACTTCAAATTGTTACAGCGCTCAAGCTGGATGTAATCCATCTGCAGAACCTCAAAGGGTGCAGTGGGTGTCGCAAATCCTCCTGCTGGAGTTCGAGTACCCTTTCCTGGGTTATACCTCAGGCAGATCATACAGGTCTGCACCACCCTCTTTGCCGTGCTAGCAATCTCTGGATGCTCCCAGACTTGGGTAAGCAATTTCACAATTGCGGAAGCTCCAACATGTGCTAGCCCATGTGCCATCTGAACCATAGGTTGTACAAAAGCCGTAGGTAATTTCCATCTATCCATCTGCTTATTCCTCCAGCAGCCTTCATCATCCAACTCTCCCTCGCTAGCCCATTTCTCCCGCTCTTTATCAGACGCGGTCCTTTGCATTTCTCGCACTTCCTCCTTCGCATCACGCCATCTTTCCACCTGCGACTTCACTACATACATGGCAGTAGCGCCGGGCTGCATCGCAGTCTCCCGTGCTACTCGGTCTGCTAACGCATTCCCTTCTCCAACTTTATCAACTACTTTCCTATGGGCGCTACACTTAACGATGGCGATTTTCTTTGGGTATGTCAACGCGGTTAAAAGATTGTGAACTAACTCTCCATGCATTATCTGTACCCCATGTGACGTTAAAAACCCTCTCTCCTTCCAGAGTAGGCCGAAGTCGTGCGCTACTCCGAAGGCATAGCGGCTATCTGTATAAACATTCACACACAATCCTGTACTAAGCTCACATGCTCGTGTTAATGCTATCAGTTCCGCTGCTTGAGCTGACTTCTGTGGTATGCGTGATGTCTCCACTATCGTTTGCAACGTGGTAATTGCATATGCTGCTGAAGTCGTACCATCTGGTAGCTTCAGGCATGATCCGTCTACCCACAGCTCTCCATCTACATCTGAAAAGGGCGTATCCTGAAGATCAATACGACCCTTTGTTTGTTCCTCGGTCACAAGAATGCAATCATGCGCTTTCTGCGCCTCAGGCTGGGTCTCGGGGTATGGCAACAATGTGGCCGGGTTTAATGTTACGCACCTTTTCAACGTAATATGAGGAGCCAAAAGCGTCAACTCATATCCCGTTAAACGGGCACTGGTCAAATGCTGTGTTTTTGTTTGGTTAAGCAAGGCATCAACAGCATGGGGAACTAACACCAACAGCTTATGGGATAACACAATTCCTTCACTTTGGCGTATTGACACAGCTGTCGCCGCAACCGAGCGAAAACACCCTGGTAATGCTCGGGCGACAGGATCAAGTACAGCCGAGAAGTATGCACAGGGGCGTTGCTTATCGCCATGCATCTGCACTAAAACTGATAATGCACATCCATCTTTCTCATGCACATACAACGAAAAGGGTTTAGCATAATCAGGGGTCCCTAACACTGGTGCTGAACAAAGGGCCTGTCGTAATTGCTGAAAAGCAGCGTCACACTCATCTGACCAGGGGATCGGGATGGGCGTGTCTTTCGTCAAGAGAGCTAACAATGGCTTAGCTATGTGTGAAAACCCCAATATCCACTGTCTACAAAAAGAAACAAGACCCAAAAATGCACGCACATCCTTCTGCGTGGACGGTCTCGGTGTGTCCAAAATTACTTGAATACGATCTGGTGTGAGTGCACGCCCCTCCTTAGACAAAAGGTGACCTAAATAAGTCACCTTTGGTCTACAGAATTGCAATTTCTTCCTAGATACCTTATGATTGTGAGATGCTAAAAAGGAAAGTAAGGATAATGTGCTTTTCTCGCACAACTCCAAGGTGTCGGCCGCCAACAAGATGTCATCGACATATTGAATGAGGGCGACCCCTTCGAGCAGAACAAAAGAATCCAACTGTCGCTTCAAAGCCTGACTGTAAATACTAGGGCTTTCTGTGTAGCCCTGGGGAATCCTACAAAAACGATAAGATCTATTATTTAGTGTAAACCCAAAAAGATATCGGCTATCAGGGTGAATGGGAATGGAAAAGAAGGCATTTTTCAAATCAATCACTGAGAACATGGTCGCCGTAGGCGGGACCAAGGTAAGCAACGTCGTGATATCGGAAACCACTGGGTACTGAGGTATCACGATCTTGTTTACCTCTCTCAAATCAATTATAAACCGATAGACCTTAGCATCCGTGTCCTTTTTCAGAATGGGGAGAATCGGACTGTTACAGATATTATAGGGAACTTCTTCCACTACTCCTACTGCGATCAAATCTTGCACAATCTGTATGAGAGCCTCCTCGCCCTCCTGGGAAATACGATACTGCGGGAGGTGTGGTAACACCGCCCCCTCCTGGACACTAATGTGGACCGGAGGAATCACCATTTGTCCCACATCTGTGTCCGAAGTCGCCCATAAAGCACGAGGGAGGGTAGCTAACAACGCATCCTCTGATATCGCACACATCCGCTCAGACCGGGGGTAGTTGTCATTCAAGATCACCCTCACACCCTCAGGGGAGCAGCGGATCGTAGCCCTAAAGTGCTTTAACATATCAAGGCCCATAATGTTATCCGGTGTATACGGAGCAAGCAGGAACGGACAGGGCGCAGAAAAAGAGTCAACCTTAAATGTAAGGGGCTGTGAAAGAGGGCTTCGGGAGAGTGTACCGTCAAACCCTACCGATGTAACCATTGAGCCGGATGGGGGAGCCCCCGGAACCAAGTGCCTAGACAATGCACTACGTGTCGCTCCGGTATCCACGAGGAACTGATCGGTGGAGCCTAAAACCTCAGCCGACACATAAGGACCCGTCTGATCGACCGGCACCTCAACTGATTCGTACCCCCATCCAACGCTTTCCTATGCATGCTGAGAATCATGGTATCCCGATCGGTCAATCTCCGACACGTGATACTGATGCTGGCGATCGAAAACATTTGATCCATCTCGGTGCTGCCCAGCAGTGTCGTAACGAACATTATCATTAGAATTCCCTCTAGGACTCGAGAAACCCCCTCTACCTCTTGGGCCACCGGGAGCATGCCCCTGACGCGAAGCACGCAACACTGGGCACTCCCTGGCCCAATGGCCCGATTGCTTACAATACGCGCACTGGTTCCTATTCAAATCAGATCGGCCCGAAGGGGGACCATAAGATCCTCCCCTTCCTCTATTATTACCCCGTCGGGGCGGGCCATATACTTGCTCCAACATCACCTTAGTTTTAAGGTCTTTTGATTTCTTTTCCTCCTGGCCCTTCGCTTCATGCTCCTGACGCTCATAATACTGGGCGATAGTCAAGAGGGCCGTCGGGGTCGCGGAGGACCAAGAACTCTCGCTCGCTTTTAAACGGGCCGCAACTGCCGGTAGCAGATTGGCCACATATTTATCCGCGAAAAGGTGGCGGCCCGTTTCGTCAGTAAGCGACTGGCCACTAAAGTCATGAAACGTTTCTTCAAAGCGCGTGAAGAAATCTGCGACTGACTCGTCAACTTTCTGTTTACATGCAGCTAACATATTCCAGTCAATCTTTTTAGGGGGAATAATTGTTTTCAACTTCGCCACAATAGCCGCAGGGAGATCTAGAATACTCTGGGGCGGTTTCTGTGCGGGCTTCCGTTCCCTATCCTCATCCTCAAGGTCAGACCATCGAGCCTTAAAGGCAGCTACATCATCTACCTTCCGGACAGATCGCCACGTGTCTGGTGGCAGAATAAGGCCAAAGAACAGATCTATGTCCGCTAAGGTCATAACGCAAGAATTCAATGCCCCCTCGACTTCCTCATAGAAGGCCGCTGGATTCTTGCGGGGGTCAGGCAATGCATTCTTTAATGCCATAACATCGGCCCTATGCCATGGAGTATAAACCCAATTATACACAAAATATCCCTTAGCATCGGCGGAATTAATGTCCGAGCTAGTCCCCGCTCCTTTAGGAGGAACATACAAAGGCGCCGCCTCTCGCATTGGTTTAGCATGCACTACGTCATCCTTATCTGACTGGGAGGTGGATGGGTGGCCCCCTGCTGCAAACAAATTCGACTGCTTCTCCTCCTCCGTTTGTTGGCGGGCCTTCTCTCTAAGGACCAGCACCTCGTCCCGTAAGGTGAACAGCCGCCGAGCCGCATCAGGAGCCTTAGGGGGAGAAAAAACACCATCATGCAATGCTTTAGCATCCGATGTCACTGCCGCAGGCTCAAAGACATCAGAATATTTTCGGAAAGCAGTAGTCACTTCCTCAGCGAAATGAGACAGAAAATACACCCTCTCTCTATCTTGCCACGACCCCCAAGTATGGAACAACTCATCCTGAGTCATCTTGCCCTTAAGTGCACGAAGGGAAAGTTTCCGAAGCTCAGCCATCTGCTCGGTCGATAACATGGACCGTGTATCTACCTTACCCGAAGCCGGGCCAGAATCTTGCGGCCGCGGAGCAGATGCGCCGACATAAGGGGGCGGAGAGCGATCTAATAAATAAAAATCATCATCAGGGTTATTAAGGACAGGATAAAGTGGCTGCCGAACAACATATTGACCCGAAACTTGTAGCCTACGCTCTTTCTCTTGTCTGTCCGTCTGTTCTTTGTCCTCCCGACGCTTCGCTTCCTGCGCTCGCATATGATCATTCTTCCGTTGTTCTTTATCAAACAGTGCTTTCTCACGCTTCTCTCGCTCACGCACTTCCTTCACCCATAATCGCACACACTCAAACATATCCTGACGAGCACGTCGCTTACACATACACTGTTCCACATACTCAATCTTACGTATATCAAACGATCCATACAAAGGCCATCGTAACTCAGGATCCTTCTTAGTATATTTCCTCCAGACTGTGCTGTACATTATGGAAGAAAGACCATGCTTCACGTACATATCCCTATTAGGAGTCCCTTCTGGGGGAGCTGGAGCAGATTCCTCGAGGTTCAACCGGTGTCCAAAGCAACAACACCACTTACGGAGTGCGCTAAAAGCAGGCATGCTTAGGAATAATGCAAAATATGCAATATTTATAAAGAAAAATGGCACTTAATCGTTGCGCCGTTCAAAGTTTACACAGCTCCGGAGAAATCTCTCCACATTACCTGCCCATATTTTTTGCAACGCATATATTTTCACAAAGACAAATACAAAATATGACTAGTCATCATCAATCAAACTCAAATAGCCAAACCAGGCTTCAAAAACTCGGAGCAAGTACCGCACAACGGTTCTTACCAATCAAGAGTCCAGATTCCAACTGCCAAGCTCCACAATCGCCCAAACGGCTCTCACGGCAGGACCGACAGAAGAGGTCTCAGTCGATGACCGGCGCCACCCAGACGGTCAGCTCGGAAGGGAAGGAAGAAAAACCTCGGGATGCCAGGGCTAAGACGCCGCTGGCAGTGATCACGTCCCCGGCCAAACTCCTCACCTTCGTCGCGACCAGTCCTTCGAGCATCCGAGTCGCCGATGAGCCCCACGTGACGGGCGCCAATTGATGAATACAGGCCCCAGCTAGGCCCGCAAGACACAAGGGTTCGCTCTCCTGTAACGGAATCTATAAGGAAGTTGGCACGGAAACTGCAAAGTACAAAAACAGCATTTATTAACCCTTAAGGGTGGTCCTACAATCCACACAACACTCTTCAGTATTGCATAGAGTAGCACAAAGAACTTGCGTACACAGTCCCCTTTTATACACAATAGAGGGGCTCATAAGTGGGTGGATACAACATGAGGCCGAAGAACATTACCATTTATGGTCATTTTCGATACTGAATCAATACGTGGGCGGAGCTAACACACTCCTTGAGCCCGCGAACACATGGTCAAGCAAGGCTAACTGATAACAGATGTGGTCAAGTCTGGGCATGCGCCAGATGGACAAGAGAGCTATTTATAGACTGTTACTAGGCAGATTACAAGAGCAACTAACACAGAGGTTGGACTCTTCTCGTGGCGAACACGTGGCAGCATGACAACACAAAATGGAGTCCAAACTTCGGTCAACATAACGGAGAAAACATGATCTGAAGGGAAAGGATTAATGTCTTTAGTAAATGCTTAATCACATTGCTGTTTCAAGTTACAACAAGTGCTGCGGCTAGGCTTGTAACGGGCACAAAATATTCAAACACATCTCTACGGACCTGCTAGTTCTGAAATGGCTCCCAAATGAAGCTAGGATTCAGCTGAAAATTGCATGCAGGTGATGGAGCAAGGTTTCGTATAATAGAAACTTGCTCGTATGCAATCCTCTCAAATAACATGTAATCATGTAACCAATCTGTTTTGTAAATACTAATATTGCATTACACACGACATACTGTATCTAGGGGAATCTTTTATATGTGTATTACTAACAAGTAATCCGAGTGTCTTAAAATGGGCACCAAAAATGTGGGAACTTCTCTGCGCATGCGTCTACTGCATCTACGTAGTATGATGTCTTCTATGCTTGGGGGGAAACTTTGCAGCTGCGCAATAGCTCTTAATATGGCCTCTTGAAACTCACATGATAAGGCACATGCTATTGCTTAAACTAAACCTTAGAAGTTCTACTAAACACTAATGCGAAAGATTAAAATACGTAAGTGGGGATAGAGTAGAGATAAGTGGTATACAGTGAATTCATTTATTTTCGTATTCTAACATGTCTTTTTCTGACTTTATTATTAGTTCGTATTTGGGCCACGGAGGGTAAAATCCCTACCCCACCTGACCAGTGCGCATGCGCACAGAAACCTGCCGGAAACCATGATGACACAGTTGAAACACAGCCAAGGCCACACTGGACAGAGACACCTGAGAACTCAACCTATTGACCCGGCCAAAGGAAGAAACTTAAAATAATGTTTCAAAATGTATTGATCATGATGTGAAATGCGGGTGGGAATAAAGCTTTGGGAAAGTAAATTAAGGGGTGGAAACATAGAACAATGGTCTTAAGAAAATATTACTTTTAGTATGGTGTGATGAACTCACCTCCTTGCCCTGTACAATCAGAATAGGGGAAAACACAATATTGAAACATTTGTGGGGTGGTAAACGAACACAGAATAGTATAATTGAGGTAAGTTAGTTAGTTCTGTGTCTGTCTGACTCTGAATCCGACCCGACACGTATGCTGCCAAAGACGCTGTCGAGATGCTAGAGACCCTGCTCGAGAGACTGAAATACTGATCGATAAACCAATCATCTAGAAAGGGAATTGCGGAAGAAAGATCGAGGAGAGTAGTGCCAGAGAGGGGTGCGACGCTGGCGTTGCACTTAGAAGAGGTCACCTTCCTAGTTCTGAACCTGTCCTGATTCTCTGTCTTCCACCTGTCCCGGTGGACTCCATCTGGCCCACCTTCAAGGAGTTAGGTTCATCTATCAACCTAGGTAAATATAAATCTGTGAAATCTGCCTTTGTACTTGTTCTCTTTTTCCTCCCTTTACAGGTACTGTCATCACAATACTTTACTGAGATTTACTATTGAACTGAACTTGATTTCTTTCCTGAATGAAACTCGATGTTAGCATTGTACTTGATCTTTAACTCCCAAAATTATTGATTAGATAAAGATTTTAAAACTTTTTGAGTTTGTGGGTATTTCAAAGGTAAAGTTAATGTAATTCCTACTTTAAACTAACTCAGCAACCTGATTCATTGAGCAAAGGAAATATATTGACAAGGAGATCGACTTGGTAAGATTTGGTAAAGGAATATCAAATTACAGGTAAATAACAAAATTGATGACAGCGGGTTTTTACTAGCTTACTTGTATGAATGTTATGGGCCCAAGTGAGTATATGGTATGTGTGAGTAACCCAAGCTGGTAACCCGCTCCATCACATGACACAAAAAGCCATCCACCTCAAGAACCCAATGTACCTCGCTCAGAAACTCATGTGGTTCAAGAGCCTCCAGAAGTGCCAGCTCCCTCTTACTCAAACCACAAAAATTCAAGAAAAAAAAGTCCTATAATCGAGCATTTTCAGGTATGGCGCCAAGGATCTGGAGCTCTCTTCCTCCCGAAGTCAGGGTGATCCCTTCCACTGTCCTCTTCAAATCAGAAGTGAAAGGGCTCTTGATGAAGAAATATCTACCTCAGTCTGCCTTCCCCAGTTGACTCCCAGGCTATCGACGCTGTTTTGGGTCCTTGAAGCTAGGCTCATGAGAATGTTGGACATTCTAAGCCTATGTACTTTTTGATATGTTGAATACCTGTGTTTGCATGTACTCGTCCTACTGCACAATCTGTAAAGTGCTCTCATACCCTCAGTGGTCATGTTCGCGCATATAAAACTTTCTAAATAAATAAAATAAATAGCTGTGCCCAACAATGCACACTGTCAGCATCTTGAAGGGATGTCTGAAAGTAAGAAACAGATGTCTGTAACTGAGGTTGTCAGTTGGTAGAATGAGTGGTATGTATAATGGTGGGCAATGGCTGTTTAAGAACATTCTATATTCAAAAATAGGGTGCATTTTACTTTTTTTTAAAGCATTTTTCTTATTGGTTAGTAAAACATTTTGAAAGGTACAATAGAAAGGATAAGATCATATTTTGCCAAGTCAACCACACCTGCTGTTTGTATTTGCAACATTGTGAGGTGAACTTGAAAATATGGTGAACTTGTGACCTGTGAGTTCAGTTTAATGTTCCATGAACTGTTACTATGGAAACTGGTATGAAGCAGAATTTGCGAAGGGTTAAAACTTAACTGTGCTTTTAAAATGTGAAATTGTAATTTATATATAAGTAATATTTTTTTTAATGATTTTTCCTAAGTTAGTACCATCTTTAGAAGTGGTGTTTAATTAAAAAATAGTGTTGAATTTATTTGTTACATCTTTTTGAACACCCGTTTCAATTCGCGACTCCATTGGGGTGGTGCAAGATGGGGTCACGACTTCTAAAAAAATGTAGAAACAGTTTGGGCACCTTTAGAAGTCAGTTACTAAGGATTATTATGTGTAACCAATAGAAATGTGTTTTACAATTTGAAAAAATCTGGGAAGCAATGTGATTTGTTAGTTATGTGTATTTGTGTGGAGAAAGAGAGGGAAACTTTGCCATTACTAGTTTTACCTTGCTGGTGCATTATATTGATTGTGGGTAAAAGAAAATCCTGTCAGAGTTTGTGAGATTTTAAATTCAACACATTTATTTGCAATGTGAGTTATACATTTGTGAGGTTTATTTTAACATTTTTAACATTATTCAAAAACGGTGTTGTTTGAAATATATTATTAAATGTAGAGATGTATATTGAAGTTTGTTTCATTTACTTAAATGTTGTTTAAAAAAGACTCTGAACAGTAATATGTGTATTTTTTAAGATGATTACTGATGTTCATATAAGATGTTATTAATTAGGCTTGTTTTTTAAGTCTGTACAAAAGTATAGTTGAATGATGCCACATAATTTTAGATAGTTGGTTAAAGACGCAGCACAAATGTGTATTTGAAAGATGTTCATATAAGGGTTAATTAATTAGGCTTCTTTTTTTGTTGTCTCTACAAAGGTATAGTTGAATGATACTGCATCATTTTAGAGAGTTTGGTAAAGATGCAGCACAACTGTGCAGTTTGAAAGATGTTCATATAAGATGTTATTCATAAGGTTTCTTTTTTCTAGTTTGTACAAAGGTAAAGTTAAATGATGCCACGTATTTTTAGATAGAATGGTGAAGATGCATCACAAAAGTGTGCTTTCTAGGATGGTCATTTAAGGTATTATTAATTAGGTATCTTTTTTCTAGTCTGGAATAAGGTATACTTAAATGATGCCACATCATTTTAGAGAAAAATATGAACAAGCAGCATTAAATAGTGGTTTAAACATTGGAGAAATAAGGTGCTGTTCATAAGGCTTCTTTTTTGTAGTCTAAACAAAGGTATAGTTGAATGATGCCACATAATTTTAGATACAAAGGTGAAGATGTAGAATAAAAGTGTAGTTTTAAAAATGCTCATAAAAGGTGTTGTTAATTAGCCTTCTTGTTTAAGTCTGTTGAAAGGTATAGTTTAATGATGTTGCATATTTGTAGATAGAATGGTGAAGATATAGCTCAAAAGTAAACCACCATATATTACCCTTGCAGGCATGCTGCACTTATCTATTTAACTAGATAATATGTAATGACTCATCTATCTCTTCAGCTTGTATTTATACAGTTATCTGTATGCTTAGTGAACTATTTAGAGGCTGCCTGCCCGATTACATGAGTGCAAAGGTAGTGACTGTGTGATTTTAAAACTACATTAGTAATGATTGACTGATTCCATATTCTCCAATCACCTAGTTAGTATCCAAGTACACATGAAATCACTCCGCCACTACCCATGCACTTATGTAATCACCCAGGCATTACTCATGCACTCTCCCAATCACCCAAGCACTACCCATGTACTCATGCAATAACCCATGCACTGCCCATGCAATTATGCAATCACACATGCAGTACCCATGCAATTCTGCAATCACCCAGTTAGTATCCAAGCACTCATGAAGTCACTCCGCCACTACCCAAGCACTTATGAAATCACCTAGGCAATACCCATGCAGTCTCCCAATCACCCAAGCACTACCCATGTACTCATGGAATAACCCAAGCATTACCCATGCACTGATGCAGTCACACATGCAGTACTCATGCAATTCTCCAATCAACCAGTTAATATCGAAGCACTCATGAAATCACTCCGCAACTACACAAGCAGTTATGAAATCACCCAGGCACTACCCATGCATTCTCCCAATAACCCAAGCACTACCTTTGCAGTCGTAAAATCACCCAGGCCCTTCTGTTGCATTTGTCTATTTACCTAGGAAGTACTCAATGACTCATTGATCCCTTCAGGTGCTATTTATACACGTAACCATGCAGTCAATGTCTATGTATGCACTCAGGGAATTAGCTAGCCACTATCTATCTTGTCCTGCAAAAATTCCAGTGACTACCCTTGCTCTCAATCACCCAAACCCTACCTATGGAGTTTTGGAATCACTCAGGCAGATGTAGTACAAGTCTCAGTTTCTAGGTTTTACTATATTTCAGAAATGTTGTATATATATTGTTTTTACATATCATGATGATTTGTGAAGGTAGACTCATATGTATGCGGGCTTTTAACAATATGGGGAAACTTATAGTCGAGTCATGTAATAGTGTGCGACTTAATATTTGGCTAGGCCCAACTATCATGCACTTATAACAACACCCAAGTACTTGCCACACAGTCTTACAATGATGCAGGCACAATATATGCAGTGCTCGCACTCACTCAGCCATTCCTCTTGCACAGATGTAATCGTTTAGGCACTATCTGTGTACTTATGCAATGACTAAGGTGTAACTAATGCAGTTATATAATCACCCATGTATTAATGTTACAGTTCTTCAATCGCGGAGGTAGTATCTTTCTACTCTTGTAATCACTCAGGCAGTAGTTATGCTGTTATGAAATCATCCTGTCACTACTTTTGGAGTCTTTTAGTTAGGTAGGCTCTACCTCAGTAGTCCTGCAATTTTCCAAGAAGTACCCATGCACTTACAAAATCTCTCAGTCACTTGATATGTAGTCATGTAAATCCCCAGACATTATTCCTGCAGTTGTGCAATCGCCGAGGTGTTACCCATGTACTCCTTTAATCCCTTTCTTCTCTTTCAATCACATATGCACTTTTCTTGTACTTATGGAATCAGTCAATCATTACTCATCTAGTTTTAAAAACACCCAGTCACTACCTTGGCACTCCTGTAATCGGTGAGGCACCATCTTAATAGTTCACTAACCACCCAGGAGGTACTCATGAACTTATAAAATCATCCACTCACTTGCTATGTACTTCAGTAATCCTTCAGAAATTATCCTTGCAAGCATGTCATTATCCAGGGTCTAGTAATTTACTTTCCCTACAGTCATGCAATCATGCAGGCTGTACCTATGCAGTCATGTAATAACCTACACACTACCCTTGCAGTCGTAGAATCACCCATGCCCTTCTCTTGCATTCGTCTATTTACCTAGGCAGTACTCAATGACTCATTGATCCCCTCAGGTACTATTTATACACATGTAATAACAGTATTTTTTCTTCTCTTTTTCAGACACTGATTCTAAAGTTTAAAAATATTTTTCATTCAGATTATAATAAAACAACTGAAAAAATGTTTCAATGAGTTTCATATCTTCTTCAAAAAACTGTAAGATTAATTCACCCAAGCACTACACATGCACTGCTCCAATCACCTGTGCACTATGCATGCAAAACTCTAATCACCTAGACACTGCTCATTCACTCCTTCAATTACCCAGGAAGTACCCATGCACTGCTCCAATCACCCTGTTACTACCCATGCACTCCTCTAATCACCCACCCAGTACCATGTACTAATCCAATCACTCTGTGAATACCCAATCACTTATAAATTCACCATGCACTATCCTTCAGTACTCTAATCATCCATTCATTACCCATGTACTCATGCAATGACCCAGACACTAACCATGCAGTGCTACAATCACCTGTGCATACCCATGCAGTCCTCTAATTACCTAAACACTACTCATTCACTCCTTCAATTACCTAGGTAGTATCCATGCAGTCCAGCAATCACCCTGTCACTACCCATGCACTCCTCTAATCACACAGCCAGTACCATGTACTTATCCAATCACTCTGCCAATACCCAAGCACTTATAAATTAACCATACACTCTCCTTGCAGTACTCTAATCATCCAGTCAGTACCCATGTACTCATGCAATGACCCAGCAGTTATCATGCACTGCTACAATCACCTGTGCACTACCCATACAATCATCTAATCACCTAGACACTACTAATTCACACCTTCAATTACCCATGTAGTACCCATGCAGTCCAACAATCACCCTGTCACTACCCATGCACTCCTCCAATCACCCAACCAGTACCATGTAGTTATCCAATCACTCCGCCAATACCGAAGCACTTATAAATTCACCATGCACTCTCCTTGCAGTACTCTAATCATCCAGTCAGTACCCATGTACTAATGCAATGACCCGGGCACTAACCAGGCACTGCTGCAGTCAACTGTGCACTACCCATGCAATGCTCTAATCACCTAGACACTACTCATTCACTCCTTCAATTACCCAGGTACTACCCATGCACTCCCGCAATCACCATGTCACTACCCATGCACTCCTCCAATCACCCAGCCAGTACCATGTACTTATCCAATAACTCCACCAATACCCAAGCACTTATAAATTCACAATACACTCTCCTTGCAGTACTCTAATCATCCAGTCAGTACCCATGTACTCATGCAATGACCCAGGCACTAACCATGCTCTGTCCCAATCACCCAAGCACTACCCATATACTCATGCAATAACCCAAGAAATACCCATGCACTGATGCAATCACACATGCAGTACCCATGTTGTTCTCCAATCACCCAGTTAGTATCCAAGCACTCATGAAATCACTCCGCTACTACCCAACCTCTTATGAAATCACCCAACCACTACCCATGCACTCTCCCAATCACCCGAGCACTACCCATGTACTCATGTACTCATGTACTCATGTACTCATGCAGTAACCCAAGCATTACCCATGCACATATGCAATCACACATGCAGGACCCATGCGATTCTCCAATCACCCAGTTAGTATCCAACCACTCATGAATTCACTCCAGAACTACCCAAGCACTAATTAAATCACCTAGGCACTACTCATGCACTGTCCCAATCTCCTAAGCACTACCCATGTTCTCATGCAATAACCTAAGCATTACCCATACATTGATGCAATCACACATGCAGTACCCATACAATTCTCCAATCACCAAATTAGTATCCAAGCACTCATGAAATCACTCTGCCACTACCCAAGCACTCATGAAATCACTCCACAACTACCCAAGCACTTATGAAATCACCCAGGCACTACCCATACACTGTCCCAATCTCCAAAGCAGTACCCATGAACTCATGCAATAACCCAAGCATTACCCATCCACTGATGCAATCATACATGCAGTACCCTTACAATTCTACAGTCACCCAATTAGTATCCAAGCACCTATGAAATCACTCCGCCACTACCCAAGCACTCATGAAATCACTCCACAACTACCCAAGCACTTATAAAATCACCCAGGCACTAACCATATGCTGTCCCAATCTCACAAGCAGTGCCCATGTACTCATGCAATAACCCAAACTTTACCCATGCACTGATGCAATCATACATGCAGTACCCTTACAATTCTACAGTCACCCAATTAGCATCCAAGCACTTATGAAATCACTCCACCACTACCCAAGCACTCATGAAATCACTCCACAACTACCCAAGCACTTATGAAATCACCCAGGCACTAACCATACACTGTCCCAATCTCCCAAGCACTACCCATGTACTCATGCAATAACCCAAGCATTACCCATGCACTGATGCAATCACAAATGCAGTACCCATACAATTCTCCAATCACCCAATTAGAAGCCAAGTACTCATGAAATCACTCCGCCACTACCCAAGCACTCATGAAATCACCCAGGCACTACCTATACACTACTCCAATCACCCATGCACTACTCATGCAATCCTCAAATTACCCAGGGACTACCCATGTACTCTTTCAATCACCCAAGCACCACCCATGCACTCTTTCAATCACCCAGGCACTACCCATGCACTCGTACAAGCACCTATGTACTACTAATGCACTCATACAATCACCCAGGCCCTACCCATGCACTCTTTCAATCACTCAACCACTACCTATGTACTCATGCAATAACCCAGACACTACTGATGCACTTATGCAACCACCCAATCACTACTGATGCACTCTTCCAATCACCCAACCACCACTTATATACTAATGCAATCACCCAGGCATTATCCTTCCACTCATGCAATAACTCAGACATTACAGATACACTCCTGCAATCATGCAGGCACTAGTCATGCACTCATACAGTCACCCATGCACTACCCATGCACTGTTTGAATCAATCAAGCTCTACACATATACTCATGCAATCACCCAGGCATTAGCATGCAGTTTTTCTCTATTTTAACCGGATATGGTAGTTCTGAAAATAACTCTTTTTTTCCTTCTTTTTTGTTTTTTTATTTTTGGGGTGTTTTTTAAACCATTTGTGAATGTTTTTGGTGTTTTTTGAAAAAAACTACAGAGAAAACTGTTAACTTTTGGAACATTGGCAACAATGGTTTCTTGCTGCAGAACAAACAGCATCAACTGACTGCTCCCCACAACACAATACAGTCTTGCATTTCATGCAATGTTGTTCAAGGGTTGCAAACTCAGGACGAATGTCCAGTCCTCGAGATGATGAGCTTGAGGCTCCAGAAGTGCTGGGAGCAGCTCCCTGGTCACCTTCCTTCATGGCTTCTTGTACACGTCGGAGCTGTTCACGTGCCAGATGTCTCGGGTATACGGTTTGAAGATGTTTGAACATACTTGATGTTCCACACAAATATTTCTTATCGCTTCCTATTGATAAAATCTGGAATGGTGAAAAACTTCCAGGCAATAGATTCCTTCCTTTTTTTTAGAGCTTGGTCAAATTCTTCTTTATCAGAAGGAAGATCTGCAACAGGAGTTGAAGAAGCCATTTTTCAATTTTTTAGCAAACACCCAAAAAATTCACTCACTAGCTGAAAAAACACAGCTGGTGTGTCTCCAGTGATGCTGCAGAGAGAATGACAAAAATGGGTGGGGTCCTTCACCTGCTAGAATGGAAAACCTTGTCAACCAATAAAATGCATTGTTTTAAAGTCACATGGGGGTCGCGCACCAGCACGCACGCGTTGTGACTCCGCGGAGATATATTAAACAATAATATAACTTTATTGCAACTACAAATATATGACTTTTATAATTAGTTTAGATAATCTCTTGCTCTCATATACACATCAAAGTAATATACATATAGTTTTAAAACATAAAAAAATTTACGGGTGTCGTGCACCCGACACGATCCCATATGTATGTGACATTACGCGGGGTCTGGCACAGCGCACCCGTCGCACACCAAACACGAACACAACGAGACCCCATACGTACATGACGTTTCGCGGGGTTAGGTGTGGCGCAGTGGCCAGGGCGACTGACGCTGGACGCTGGGGATCACGGTTCGATCCCCGGCACCGGCGTCAGGTCAGCCCAGCACCATGTGACTCTGGGCAATAGCTTGCTTAATCTTCCCGACGGCCCCCAGCGCCGGGATGCCTACGGGTAGCTGCGCGCTTTACAAATACTGGATATATATATATATATACAGGCACCGCACACCCGTCGCATACCAAACGCACACACAACGCGACTTCCGTAAAATATATTTAAGAATCATATAACTTCAATGCAAATACAAATATATCATTTTTATAATTAGTTTAGATAATGTATTACTCTAATATACATATTACAATTATATACACCTAGTTTTATCACATAACAAAAATTACGAAAATCGCGCACCCGGCATGACCCCCAAACGTATATGAAGTTACGCGCGTCTCAGCACTGCGCACCAGTCGCATACCAAACGTGAATCCGCGCACCCACCGAGATAGGTACACAATGGGTACGCGACTTAACTTTAAAAAAAGACATTACATATTTATAGGATATTACAGTTACAAAATATCACTAAAAATACTTAGCAATTTGCTGAAAAAAAGACAGGTTTCAGAAACATTATACTTAGAAATTAGCATTTAAAAAACCTTTGAAATTCATTGACAACACCATAGGTTTCAGGTACGTTATAGTTAGAAATTAGCATTTAAAAAACCTTTTAAATTCTCTGACAAAACCATAGGTTTCAGGTACGTTATAGTTAGAAAGTAGCATTTAAAAAACCTTTGAAATTCACTGAAAAAAGAAGAGGTTTCGGGGACGTTATAGTTAGAAATTAGCATTTAAAAAACCTTGGAAATTTACTGAAAAAAACATTGGTTTCAGGGACGTTATAGTTCAAAATTAGCATTTAAAAAACCTTTGAAATTTACTGAAAAAACATAGGTTTCAGGCAAGTTATAGTTAGAAATTAGCATTTAAAAAACCTTAGGAATTCACTGAAAAAAACACAGATTTCAGGGACGTTATAGTTAGTTGGACATTTCACTCATACAAAACCAGTGAAATTTGGCCGTTATAGTTAGTTCAGCTAACTATAACTCGCGCCCCCAATGCACTGCTGATGACGTTACATATTACATCATTCATGATATGGTCAGTGACATCACTGATGACATCACTGATGACATCTCAAATGATATCACTGATGACATCATCCAGTGACTGTGTGTTTCTATAAAGTTTAAATATGTTTTATATATATGCCACGGTGTATTGAAGAATGAGTGGGTGTATAAGTGTCTGGATGGAGGATTTAGTAGGTGTGTGACTGTATAAGTGAGTGATTAAATGTGTGTTAGTGAATGCATGGGTTAGTGACTAAACTGTGTGAATATCTGTATCAGTGTGTCTGTTGTTGTGTAAGCTGCTGCATGGGTTGGTGAGTAGCTACATGAGTGTCTATATGGGTTATTGATTGGTTGCCTGAGTATCTGTATGGCCGCCGCCTGACAAAGCGCTGCCGGGGACTAATGAGTAAACCATTGTATCTTTTGCAGGGCATTAGCCCACCAGTGCATAGAATGTCGCAAGCACTTTTTGTTCGACAAACAACAGCATTTCCAGACTTGTGTGAAAGCGTTTGTAGGTATTTTCACTTAATTTCGGCCACCAGCAGCTTTTCAGTATATTTATACTGCCTTTTCTCCAATGCTGCCGTAGCACCGGAGCCCCCACACCATAATTATGAATTGCCCCTGGGACCTGGCCCACCTGGGGGCCTAACACAAACAAAGCACGGGAGCCCGCACTTCGTTTATCTTTTATTTTCTCGGCTGGATTCGTGCACACAGCGCGAATTCGGCCAAAATTATTTTAAAAAAAGCTTTTTTCTTTTTTTAACCCTGGGGGTCCTTGTGTCCTTGTAGGGCCCACTGATTAGGCCTAAGCGGTCAGGGTGTTTCTACCCTTCCCCCTTTTTTTGTTTTTTTATCTGTTTTTTTACTGTCTTGTGATTGGTTTTACCGAGTTACAAGATGGCTGCCAACACTTGCTGGTTTGGAGTTTTGACAGCTAATCAGAATGAAACTTGTGCTCAGGAGGGTTTGCAAACCCTCCTCGGCCCTCAGATATCAAATATTTTTAATTTCTCAGCAACTACTGAACGGGCGCTTTCTGAACCAAGAGCTACCTTTTTGCCAAATTTGATGTAATTCCGTTCATCAGTTTGGGCTGTAACCTGTTCCAAAAGTTACCTGGAAATTAATATGGGGAAAACGTGTTTTGGGCCCCCCCTGTCTTCTCGGCCCATGCTTGACAAATCACCCCTAAACTTTCAAGACAGGAGCTGACCTGAGTGAAACATTAGTTTTGATAAGTTTTGTGAAGATTCGTCAAAAGGCGCCAAAGATATTGGCAAATCAAAAAACGCTTTTCCTATGGAAACTATAACTACCTACTGGTAACCACCAGTAGATTATATGTATATATATATATGCACAGAAAAAGCCATAGGTTTCAGGCACGTTATGGTTAGAAATTGGCATTTAAAAAGACTTTGAAATTCACTGAAAAAACAATAGGTTTCAGGGACGTTATAGTTAGTTGGACATTTCACTCGTACAAAACCAGAGAAATTCAGCCGTAATAGTAAGTAGAGCTAACTATAACTCACAACCCCGCAATGCACTGCTGATGACGTCACATATTACATCACTCATGGCATGGGCAGTGACATCACTGATGACTTCACTGATGACATCTCAAATGACATCACTGATGACATCACCGATGACATAATCCATTGATTGTGTGTTTCTTTAAAATTTAAATATATATATATATATATATATATATATATATATATATATATATATATATATATATATATATATATATATATATATATATATATATATATATATATATATATATATATATATATATATATATAATCTACTGGCGGTCGCCAGTATATAGTTATAGTTAGGACAGAGTTTCCATAGGAAATCTCAAAATTCTATTTTGAATAACATTAGCGCCGATTGACGAATCCTCGCGAAATTTTTAAAACTAATGGGGCGCTCCGCTCCGCTCCTACCCTGAAAGTCTCGGGGTGATTCATCAAGCGGGGGCCAAGAAAAAGGGGGGGTCCCAAAACGCGTTTTCCCCATGGATTTTTCCATAGGGACTTTAGTCGCAGCTACAGCCCGAAAGGCTGAACAGAATTACGTGAAATTTGGCAGAGATGTAGCCATAAGGTCCATGAAGTGCCTTTTGCAGGTTTGGTGTAAATCTGTTCAGTATTTCCAGAGAAAATAGCATTTAAATCAATATATATATCTGTACGCGCTCAGCGTGCGCGCTGGGTGCGCGCACCTTGCCGTGCGCGAGCGCAATTCTGATTGGTTGTTAGATCTTAGTAAACATTCGAATCGGTCAAAACCAGGAAGTGTTGGCCGCCATTTTGTCTCTCGCACTCTGAGGGGGTGAAAAACAAATGTGGAGAACATAAAAAAGGGGGCAGGGTGGACAGTTTTTTCGAAAAATCGCCGAGTGCGCGCACCCTGCGCGCACCACCCAAACGGAAAAAATTCTGCGAAGTGTCTAAATACAGTGATGTAATATCTGACGTCATCAGCAGAGGATTGCGGTCGCGTGAGTTATATTTGCCTGCACTAACTATAACGGGGGAATTTCATTGTTTTTTTACGAGGGAAATGCCCAGCTAACTATAACATGTGTGAAACCTATGGTTTTTTTAAGTAAATATATCTATATATATATATTGTCCGGCTGCGAGAAAGCCCCGCCGCTGATTTAGCGGGCCCTCTGCACTCATGATTACTAGTGCGTGCAGGACATTGGGAGCCTCACCCGCTTGAAGACTGAGTAGCGGAGAATAGGACTGGTAGAACGTTCCTACCTTACAGGAGTGATATTTGAAGTGGGAGCAGGTTCCACTTGGTTAATGAACGTGGAAGTTTGTCAGGCAATATATGGAACTACATTGACCAGCATGCCTTGAGACGCCCATATGGGCGGGACTTCGTATCGAATAAAAGTCAGCTGTTCTTACTTACCTGTTTCCCTCTTCATGCCGCCAGTGATCAAGAGCTCAAGGGAGCTCGAAACGCGTATGGCCAAATGGAATGTATGCAGTTTGATTACACGCTGCTGCCTGCGAAGTGATGTGCGCAATCCATATGTGTGTGGCTTTCTCTTGGGGACAATCTTGGTGTTTATGTTAATGCAGCTAGTCCGGCTGTGAGAAAGCCCCGCAGCTGATTTAGCAGGCCCTCTGCACTCATGATTACGAGTGCGTGCGGGACATTGGGAGCCTCACCCGCTTGAAGACTGAGTAGCGGAGAATAGGACTGGCAGAACGTTCCTACCTTACAGGAGTGATATTTATTTGAAGTGGGAGCAGGTTCCACTTGGTTAATGAACGTGGAAGTTTGTCAGGCAATATATGGAACTATATTGACCAGCATGCCTTGAGACGCCCATATGGGCGGGACTTCGTATCGAATAAAAGTCAGCTGTTCTTACTTACCTGTTTCCCTCTTCATGCCGCCAGTGATCAAGAGCTCAAGGGAGCTCAAAACGCGTATGGCCAAATGGAATGTATGCAGTTTGATTACACGCTGCTGCCTGCGAAGTGATGTGCGCAATCCCTATGTGTGTGGCTTTCTCTTGGGGACAATCTTGGTGTTTATGTTAATGCAGCTAGTCCGGCTGCGAGAAAGCCCCGCCGCTGATTTAGCGTGCCCTCCGCACTCATAATTACGAGTGCGTGCGGGACATTGGGAGCCTCACCCGCTTGAAGACTGAGTAGCGGAGAATAGGACTGGCATAACGTTCCTACCTTACAGGAGTGATATTTATTTGAAGTGGGAGCAGGTTCCACTTGGTTAATGAACGTGGAAGTTTGTCAGGCAATATATGGAACTACATTGACCAGCATGCCTTGAGACGCCCATATGGGCGGGACTTCGTATCGAATAAAAGTCAGCTGTTCTTACTTACCTGTTTCCCTCGTCATGCCGCCAGTGATCAAGAGCTCAAGGGAGCTCGAAACGCGTATGGCCAAATGGAATGTATGCAGTTTGATTACACGCTGCTGCCTGCGAAGTGATGTGCGGAATCCCTATGTGTGTGGCTTTCTCTTGGGGACAATCTTGGTGTTTATGTTAATGCAGCTAGTCCGGCTGCGAGAAAGCCCCGCCGCTGATTTAGCAGGCCCTCTGCACTCATGATTACGAGTGCGTGCGGGACATTGGGAGCCTCACCCGCTTGAAGACTGAGTAGCGGAGAAAAGGACTGGCAGAACATTCCTACCTTACAGGAGTGATATTTATTTGAAGTGGGAGCAGGTTCCACTTGGTTAATGAACGTGGAAGTTTGTCAGGCAATATATGGAACTATATTGACCAGCATGCCTTGAGACGCCCATATGGGCGGGACTTCGTATCGAATAAAAGTCAGCTGTTCTTTCTTACCTGTTTCCCTCTTCATGCCGCCAGTGATCAAGAGCTCAAGGGAGCTCGAAACGCGTATGGCCAAATGGAATGTATGCAGTTTGATTACACGCTGCTGCCTGCGAAGTGATGTGCGCAATCCCTATGTGTGTGGCTTTCTCTTGGGGACAATCTTGGTGTTTATGTTAATGCAGCTAGTCCGGCTGCGAGAAAGCCCCGCCGCTGATTTAGCGGCCCTCTGCACTCATGATTACGAGTGCGTGCGGGACATTGGGAGCCTCACCCGCTTGAAGACTGAGTAGCGGAGAATAGAACTGGCAGAACGTTCCTACCTTACAGGAGTGATATTTATTTGAAGTGGGAGCAGGTTCCACTTGGTTAATGAACGTGGAAGTTTGTCAGGCAATATATGGAACTACATTGACCAGCATGCCTTGAGACGCCCATATGGGCGGGACTTCGTATCGAATAAAATCAGTTGTTCTTACTCACCTGTTTCCCTCTTCATGCCGCCAGTGATCAAGAGCTCAAGGGAGCTCGAAACGCGTATGGCCAAGTGGAATGTATGCAGTTTGATTACACGCTGCTGCCTGCGAAGTGATGTGCGCAATCCCTATGTGTGTGGCTTTCTCTTGGGGACAATCTTGGTGTTTATGTTAATGCAGCTAGTCCGGCTGCGAGAAAGCCCCGCCGCTGATTTAGCGACCCTCTGCACTCATGATTACGAGTGCGTGCGGGACATTGGGAGCCTCACCCGCTTGAAGACTGAGTAGCGGAGAATAGAACTGGCAGAACGTTCCTACCTTACAGGAGTGATATTTATTTGAAGTGGGAGCAGGTTCCAATTGGTTAATGAACGTGGAAGTTTGTCAGGCAATATATGGAACTACATTGACCAGCATGCCTTGAGACGCCCATATGGGCGGGACTTCGTATCGAATAAAAGTCAGTTGTTCTTACTCACCTGTTTCCCTCTTCATGCCGCCAGTGATCAAGAGCTCAAGGGAGCTCGAAACGCGTATGGCCAAATGGAATGTATGCAGTTTGATTACACGCTGCTGCCTGCGAAGTGATGTGCGCAATCCCTATGTGTGTGGCTTTCTCTTGGGGACAATCTTGGTGTTTATATATATATATATATATATATATATATATATATATATATATATATATACACCAAGGTGTATTGAAGAATGAGTGGGTGTATAAGTGTCTGAATGGATAATTTAGTAGGTGCGTAACTGATTGTATAACTGACTGATTAAGCGTATCTTACTGAATGCATGGGTTAGTGAGGAAACTGTGTAAATGTCTGTAACAGTCTGTCAGTTGGTGTGTAAGTGGATGGATGGGTTGGTGAGTAGCTACATGACTGTCTATATGGGTTATTGATTGGTTATCTGATTATCTGTGTGGGTGCCTGAGTGTCTGTGTGAGTGGGTGGGGAGTGGGTGACTGTGTGCATAGATGTGTGAGTGGGTGATCCACTGGGTGTATGGGTTCAGATTACATCTGTGAAGGTCAGTATGGGAGGGTGAGTATGTGTATGGGTGTGTTGTGAGTGAATGGATGTCTCAGTGGTATATGTGTGAGTAACTACATATGTGAAAGGCAGTAGATGTGATTGTTGCAGTATATAAATGACTATACATGAGAGTGAGTGGTTGTGAGAGTGGCTGTATGGATGAGTGTGTGCTTGTATCAGTGGTTGTATAAGAGAGTAAGTATGTGTTATTATTTGTATAAATAAGTGAGGTGGTCTGTATATAACTGTATAGGTGAGTAAAAGGGCGTGATTGATTCTTTGCATGACTGAGGAGGTGTGTGAGTAAGTGTATGGATATGTGGCGGTGTGTGAGTATATGTATAGGTGTATGAGTGCATATGATACTGCTGTATTGATGAGGGACTGCATGTATGAGTTACTATATGGGTGAATGAGTGGATGTGTGTGTGTGTAGACCTTGGAATCACTGAGCGGGTATGTACTAACTGCTTTGGTCTGTCTATGGTTTCGATATTGGTAGTTTGTATTTTAGAGTGGGCGTATGAAATGTTTTATTAGGGTGTGAGGAGTAGGGGTGGGCGGAATTTGCGGAATTAACCTCCGCAAATTATCGCGAGAATGCAGAAAATCTCCGCAAACACGCCGGAAATATCGCGAAGATGCGGAAGTTTTTTTGCCGCCTGTTCGCGGTATTTTTTGCGTGTTCGCGGGTCGCCAACTTACCCATGCGGTCGCTCACGGGCGCGGCCATCTTGTTTTCACTTGTCCCGCCCTCTGGCGTTGTTTACTTCCTGTTCCGGGTCGCGCAATGCATGTTCGCGGTCGATATTTCCTGTTCGCGATCGCTTTTACTTGATCGCGTTGCTTTTTGCTTGCTCAGGGAGAAAATATCGCGCGAACTTGCGCACGTGGTCGCAACGGGCGCGGCCATCTTGTTTTCCACTCTATTGCATGGTTCTGGGGCCTGATTTTCAATCCTCCCTAAATCTTTTCAATCCTTTGTTTATAGCCACTTTTTTTGGATCTTTATTACTTATTATTCTCTAACTATTTTCCTGCCTCTATATTTTTGGTTTTTGTGTACTTTTTTTTTGTTTTTTAGCTACTTTTTCTCTTTGTATTGCCTGCTATTTATTTCCTTTACTCCTTTATTTATTTTACCTTTTCTTTCCCGCCCCGTCCCCAGAACCATGTCCAAGGGCAGGGCTGTTCGCCGGCGCAGCCAGAGCCGCGACCGCCTTCCTTGCGGAAGGCGGCGCCCACAAGGGGTGCATGCACGGGCCTTATTTGGGGAGGCGGAGTTGGCTGCACTAATTTTCTTTGTGCAGCGCCACCTCCCCTCAACCCTGGCAGCAGGTGGCAGGCCTGGGTCCGGGTACGGCCTCCGGGAGCGTCGGCAGCGGTGGGGGAAGGTGCGCCGGGCAGTGTCGCGCATCTCTGGGGTCCGGCGCACCCAGGCACAGCTGACGCACCAGTGGTCCAACATCCTGGACCGTGAGCAGGACCTGCTGGACCTGCTAGGAGTGGAGGTCCCGGGGCTTGGTGAGTACCTATTTAATTACTACAACTTTGTGTCTGTTCTTCTGCTCTATGTTATATATTGCGAATATCTTTTTTTCCTTCCAACCAGATAGAATGTTGCTGCTTGCAATACATTCCAGGTTAATAACGTTTAAAAGTCTTCTGTGATTATGACACAGGTGCTCTTCTGCGCTACTACTAATCTTACTTGTTTGCAGCTTTGCGTTTGCGCTTGCTTAGCGTGATTCTTTACGAGTTTATTTTAGAGAAATTAAGTTACGTAATGCTACAGTGACTCACGTCCACTCCTTACTTTGTCCTGTCACTAATAGATAGGGGCGGATTGATACATAGGTTTAGGTACTTTGTATGAGCTTCTAATTGGTTAGTGGTATGCGTGATGCCCCCCTCACTCAGTTACGTGACGTGCTGCTAGTACGCCAGTCTTTAGAACCTTTCTAGTTTGTTCAATGAGTGGAGGTAGGCTTTGCAGTTACTTAGCAGTAGCAGATCAGCATCAATCAAACCAAAATTGTGTATATACAAAAAATGTAGTCATGTTCATGTGTCCTCCATGATTGGATCATACACATTGTTGAGGAATACAGTCGAAATGCATACTTAATGTACAATTGGCATGCCTGGAATAGGTGGGCTAGGTTGGGTGGTACGTTGTACTAATACTTAGGCTTACTTGTAACTTAGTTTTCTGGAATCAGAATGGAAGAATGGATTACTGTTGATAAATAGTAACTTAAGTAGTCGAACTGCGAATCCCCCGATATTACATGTTGACCAGATGAGATCGGTCAATGTAGTTATTGCAATTGTTTACATAAGTGTTTTTTGACCGTTGTTGAAAAATATTGTATTTGCTTAAGTTGACACCATCCATCAATGTTTGTCTCTTTCTTATATCTTTCCTGTTCATCAGCACCCAGGGGCAGACGGGCAGGGACTGGGCAGTCGGCGGGACAGGAACACCACGAGGAGGACACCGCTGAGGGCTCCTCTGCTGGCCCCAGTAAGTCTTCTTGTTTTTAATAATATTTCTTATTCCATAACTTTTACTGCCCCATTTCTCCCGAACTATAGTGTGTTTCCAAATGCTATTTTTTTACCACCAATTATCCTTCGATCTGTACGGTTTCAAAAAGCTTATCCCTGCCTCCGCTATGATGACTGAGTACTACTACATACTATCAGTCTGTCTGTCTGTACTGTAGTAGCTAGTCTTGCCCAGTGCCACTCTTTGTGAAAGGTTGTAATATAAAACTCATATTCACCAGTAGCTCGTACAATCCGTTGGGTCGTTGTCTTGTACTACTTTTTACTCTTGTTGATGTTTAGGCTTTGAAAATTCACAGCAACAGCCCTACCAGATTTCTTAATATTTTGATATGATACCCTATAGGACATACAACTGTTGTAGGGATCTTGCACATACATTTGCACCAGAAAATAGGATGTTGGTGATGGTAGGTTGGACCTTCCTTGCACACCTCAATCAGAAATTCCGCACCCACCACAATTCCACTGCTTGACTATAGTACTGTCTTGTCATACCTATTAGGTCTCGGAACCCTCCCCCCAAGATAACCAACAAGTAGACAACCCAGAACATTAACACACCCAACCTCTGTCGTGGAAGCAATTCACATGCACACCCTTACTTTAATTTGCTCAATCGTGTAAGTTAGTCCACTCCACACCAAATACCACAAAGTCTATGTAAGTTTAAAATTTTTATTTCAATTTGAGAAGGTCTGTACACTGTTTTCTTAGCAGCACCAACCGGCAAATCAATAACATTAAAACAATATACATTGTTACACTTATACAGTTGGGAATTAAATCATGATAACTGAAGTGGTGGAAGGCAGCACCACCATCCCATAGCAATTTAGTTTATATACATTTATAAATGAAGATGTGAGTGAAGGGACCCCTCACCTCAGAAGAACCTAGTACTGGTAGTTGGTGCATCGTTCAGAAGCTCTGGTTCGTAGAAGCGAATCTTGCATCTGTAATGCGAAAAAAGGAAATGGTGTGCGTTAGTATATTGCAACTTGCAAGCATTTCTCAGCCGTGCCAAAAAGTGTAGCATCTATGGATAAGCAATATGGACTAACAGTAACAGTAGTACACCAGTTCTTCCTAAAAAAGTGGCTTGTTAATGTTTGTTGACCGCCTGTACGCAGCGCGTAGACTAGACAGTAGCAGTGTGAGGCAGGTCATGTGGGCTCAAAGGTGTCTTAAGAAACTGCAAGGTAAAGGTAACGTCACATGTGCATGGCTAGGGCTAATCAAGCAAATGCTACAATGATCATATAACTTAGTGTCTACTCTACTACTACCTGATTTGTACTAGTGATTTATGTTAGTATTAACTCATTTTTCAACCTTGCTACTGATCAATAGAGGGGAGGTGTATATGTTGCCTAATAAATGTGTAATGTTTTCTAGGCGCACTACCGACCACCATTGCTGGGGCCAGCGAAGGCGACGCAGAGGGCGAGGATGCGGCAGTTGCAGATAGCAACGGAGGGGGAGTGGCAGCACCAGTGGCAGGCGGTGGTAAGTTAGATTCATAATCTTTAACTATTGTTGAACTTGACAGCACACTCACTGCAAAGGTGTACTGTATGTATATGTATACTGTAAAGTTGTGAATTAGGGCCCCATTAGGATGGTGGGCGTATTGCCCCCGCCGGGCTGGCTGGAATTCACTGCCGTCACAGCAGGGGCAAACCTCCCGCCATCCCTGTAGAAAATATTCAGACATGTCTAGGCGGAAAAGGGTTCAATATGGCGGTGGTGTCTCTCTCACCACACCGGCAGCCATATAATCTGCATTTTGGAATGCCTTTGCGTGGCGGCATTACCGTCCGCCACGGAAAGGCATGCACACATTGCAGAGTATGCTTGGGGGCCCCCATGGAGGGTACCTACCGATGCTATGGTACCCCCCCGACTTTCAAAGCAAAACGTGACAGGCTCCGTGCGAGGCCCGTCATGTTGTGCTTGGAAAAGCAGCACAACATTTTAGCATTGCTTTCAGCAAAGCCAACCAGAATTTAAATTTAAAATAACAGGGTGCGCCCGCCACTGTGCCGGGCGCATCATCCTAATTAATTGTCCCCACGGGACCCCCACCCTTTTTAGCAGTCGGATGGCGGGCGGACAAAGTCCGCCCGCTATCCGATGTCGTAAGTAAGTATGAGTTCTTGGGGACGTTTGAAGAGTGAACTAGAAGACTAGAATTCCCTTTAATTGGTATAGGACTAGGAGCCAGAGTATTGAGTAACCAATGGCCTCATCTATCTGATTTCAACTCCGCTTTGAAAGTTTTATGGAGAAGAGCACCTGGTGCACTGTTCAACTAAAAAGTGTAAGACAGGTGGAAGGAAGAAGGACGGGCGACATTTAAAATGTTATGTACTACTGTGCTTTATTTTATAGTGCTACTCTACCATGCCACTATGTGTATAAATAATTACCTTGTCCTACTGTTTTATTAAGACTATATTTTACAATTGTCTTGTTTTTTTCTTTTTGATACACAGCTACTCCGAAAATCAACCGGAAGGAGTTGGCCGCCAAGGCACGGCGCCGGAAGCTGGAGGCAATCCAGCAGGAATACCGGCGGCTGGTGGTCCTAGCCGAGGAGGAGGAGGAGAGTGCAGCAGCAATTCAAGCCTCCTCCAGTGCCCCGGGCCCCAGCCACCGCCCTCCAGCGGTACGGCGGCACCGTCTGGCGGCTGCCCGCCGCCACCGTGCCATCTCCGGTGCCCCCCCCACTGTGGCTGCAACTGCCGCGGCCTTAGACGCCGCGTCGCCCATTTAGAGGACCAGATTCGTGTCCTCCTCCAGTCCCGCCCCACCAGTTAGTCCCTGTCACTGCCCCTTTTTTAATTCCTGTTCGTTCTTCACTCGTTTGGGCGTTCTCTATTTCTATGGACAGTCGTTGGGGTGAGGGAGGTGGGTGGGTTAGCTTTTGTGGGTTTAGTTTATTTGTTAGGGTCAATTAAATATATTTTTCTATGTTACATGCAATGTTGTTAATGTTTTGTAGGTGGGGTAACTGTTTTACATCACACTGTTTCTTTGCTGGTGCATGGCCGCCCATAGCGTGTGTTTGATTTCAATAATTTGCTGACTGTATAAGACACAAACAGATAGATGCGACACACCTCACTCATTGACTGGTCCTACTATGCATTCTTTGGAGTGGTGTTTGAAACTGACATCATTGACAACATGTCCATTATTGATTCTGCCTCCCCCAAACTTCTCTCTTACCGGTGCTTGATGTTTATGTCCAACTGTGGCACAGCACTGGCTGCATGGTGAAGATGGTTTCCTTTTTCATACATGCCATGATTGGGGTGGTGGTGGTAGTATAGTAGTAGTAGTATACACTGGCAGGGTGGCAGCATTTCCAAAAAAAAGAAAAGGAGATAGTCAATCGCCTTTGAGAGACTGTTAGAGGAGTAGTTGAATGAAGTACATCACAGAATTTACCGAGCAACAATTATATGCTCAAATATTTGACAAAAAAACTGAATGCTGGTTATTATGAGGATAGCCTACTAGACAGAGTTACAAACTATAGTTTTGTCGACTTGGCTATGCCTACAGTCTAACAGTTAGTGCTGTATATGAGGAATGACAACAAACAAATCCAATCAATGCCGGCAATTCATGCTGAGGTATATGTTCCTTTGTTAAATAAAATAACCTGTGAAATATCCTACTCATGGGTGGGCAAGCAGAAGAAGATCATCGCTCTGCATTGAAATTGAAGTAGTGTTGCTTTCACCACATCCGCCCCAGCAAGTGTGTGATTAAGTATTGGTGTACATTTAATTTAGTTACACCTCGACAATAAGTCACACAGCCCGGGGGAAGAGGGTTAGGGTCCGTTGATTGGATGGGAAGGGGGATTTTGGGAAAGGTTTGACATAGAAAAACAGTATGCATACATAGACAAACAAACGACAATCATTGAAGACTACCATACCATATCCATTCCATATGTTAAGGTATAAAAAAGGAAATGCATGCATGATGAGACCCGGATTACATACACTTCTATTTCTTGTTCTGTTCCGGCCTTAATACTTTAACAGATAGCAAATAGAAATTTTAAATATTGGTAGTGAAGAATCGTAAACACAGAGCAAACGTAATGATGATTGATAATAACAACTCCAAGAACACACTGTTGTAAAGAATGTTTACAAGATATTAATCAAATTATTTAAAAGAAGTGAAAAGTGGATACTGTTACTGTCTTATCCTGGTCAAAAATGTGGACTGGTTTTTTGCATCTCGGCATTCCTCTTGTTCTTCTCGTCCATCAATCTTGGGTGTGTCGCCTCACCACTCGCCACTGCCCGGCTGGAATAAAAAGGTGATTGATTGGTAAGGTAATTAATATGCATTGTAATGTTTTACAAAGTTTTGGACAAGGCCCGGCCTGTAATTTTAGATTGAAAACCAAAGGGGATATTCAGAAAGAAAGTGAAAACAAATGCACAAGTGATGGTGTAGTGCAACAAGAACACTTTCCGAGGTGGCATGTATGCATATGCATCATCTCTACTGTAGTCTGTTTCCAGCATAGACCTTCAACAGTAACAGGAGAGATCAGGCCCACAGTGCTTACCATTAGCACATCCTACGTTAACACTTTAGAGTCCTTTTTTTTTTTCTCTCAAAGAGTTGGACAAACGCAAAGCACATTATCCATTCCAGACATAGCATTTTACAGTTAAAGTTAGTAAAATCAATGCACTGCAGTCATCCCACCGCTACACTCTATTCAACTTCTACACAGACATTTGGGTGTGCTGTGGTTGTGGTTCACGTGTTTACCTTTAGGCTTTTCCGTTTTATGCCACTCATGAAACATCCTCCTGACTTCATCATCAGCTCTGATACTTCTACTGACTGAAGATCGGCCTGCAGTACAAGTGTAATTTTTAGAACACAACAAGAGTAGAAATATAAATATTACTGACTTGAGTCATTCTTTATTGTGTACAGAAAGATAGATTAACACTAGTACACTTTGACATCACTTTGTGCACAACAAACAACGCAAACACAAAGACCAATAGCTCAGAGTCAGGTGTCCAATGCATGCCATTAATTATCATCATTTATTACCTGTTACTTCTCATCTTAAGTTAACGGGCCGTCTCTTTCGCCATCATCATGACGGACGGTGCTGTTAAGTCAAAGTCATTTGCATTGCGCAGATTGAGTGAGTCCCCTTCCTGTATTGAATTAAAAGCAATGTATCACCAAGATGCAGGAGAAGTACACATTTCTTGTTTGCCAGAAGAGGAAAATTAGTAATTACTAGTGTGTTCTGTAGAAAGTTGATTAGTGGCAGTGCACAATTACATCAATTCATGCGCAACACACCACAAAATCTACATCATTCAGTCTGCTATTCTGCGGCCAATGCATGGCATCAATCATTACCTGTTGCATCTCATCTCGTTAACGCTGCAGGCCGTCTCTTTCGCCATCATCATGATGGACGGTGCTGTTAAGTCACAGTCATTTGCATTGCGCAGATTGAGTGAGTCCCCTTCCTGTATTGAATTAAAAGCAATGTATCACCAAGATGCAGGAGAAGTACACATTTCTTGTTTGCCAGAAGAGGAAAATTAGTGTGTTCTGTAGAATGTTGATTAGTGGCAGTGCACAATTACATCAATTCATTCATGCGCAACACACACAACAAAATCTACATCACTCAGTCTGCTTTTCTGCGGACAATGCATGGCATCAATCATTACCTGTTGCATCTTATTTTCAGTTAATGGCCAGTCTCTCTCGGCTCTGAAGGAGGATAGCTATAGAAGTCATCAGATTCATGGTCCACTTGTTTTGGAAGGACGAGGAAAGTTTGAATTTGTTGTTACCATCATCCAATCATCATTCATGAGGGAAATGGAATTGACCAGGAGATGCAGTATGATCGAGCGGAGGAGCTGGATTCTGAGGACTGTAGTGTCAAATGGCAGACACCTGAAACTTGTATCTTAAATTAGAAGATTAGAAGACGGTGATAATGCATTGGTTGCGATTCACAAGTTTATAACCGGAACAACAGACACAAACAAAGGGGGAAAAAAGGGAGGAAGACAGTAAGTGCGAGCCTAATTGTCAGGGAAGTATAGCTCGTCCTCAAACTCTGGGGGATCTTCCAGTAGTAGGTAATCATCTGACACAATACTTCCGTCACCTGAGCCGCTGTCCTCATCTTCCTCTGTTGATTCATGCATTGTGTAATTCGGTGGAATGAAGTGCTGATTCATTTTGATCATTGTTAACCTCTCCACGTTTTTGGGAGATAGACTGGTCCTTCTCAAGGTTACAATGGAACCTGCAGCACTGAAAACACGTTCGGAAGAGACACTTGCGACAGGGCAAGCCAGATAGCTTATCGCCAGCCTGCTGAGCTGTGGCCATTCAGACCTTTTCCTATGCCAATACTGCACTGGGTTTTGATCAACGTACACCTCTGTTGGGTCGTCCAGATAGGCCTGGACCATCCGCTCAATGTTCAGGGTTGCTGCTGGTAAGCTTTTGTGCTGTTTTTTCTGTGCATCAGCACTGTGCTTAAGGCCCATCTTTACATACCAATCTGATAATGATTGTACTCGGCCGAATGATCCAGTTATTGTTTTTGTAGTCGATGGTGATGGTGAGTGTTGCGATTGTGAGCCAACCGCACTGCCCTCAGCCGACGAAGTTGCACTTGATTCTGCATGGCCTGCTTCAGTATCAGTACTTGTTGTGGGTTGATGTGGCGGGCTTTTAATTAGCAGCCCTTCGTTTTCAAACTTGATGGCTGCTTCAGCTATACAACTTTTGTAGCGGGCAACATCAGTGTCGGAAAAAGAACGGAATAGTCCTAATTTTGCACGTGGATCCAGAATTGTGGCACAAATGTAATGTTCTTGTGACAAAATTTTATTTTGTATCCTTACATTTTCTGATAAGCGCCTGGATAAGCTCTCCACCAAGTCATGGGCTTGCCTTCTGTCCTCTACACCTTTGTAGGATTCAGACACATTATTCAGCTCATGCTCTAGCATTTGCAACAATGGGATAGCTTGGCCCATTGTACAGTCCTCCTTGCTGACTTCACGTGTGAAGACCTCAAAAGGAGACAGCATCTCAGTGAGGCATTGAATTAGGGTCCATTGCTCCCTCTGAAGGGTCATGCCTTTAACACTAGCATCACTGCTTCTGTACCTGACATAATCATTGAGTGACCTGTGCTGTTCGTACAGACGATCAAGCATGTAATACGTTGAGTTCCAACGTGTTGCCACCTCCTGGATGAGTGCCTTGACTGGCATCCTACGGTCACGTTGGATGATCCTCAGCTGCTTCCGAGCTTTAAAAGAATGGCTGAAATGAGTGCATATTCTTCGGCAGATGGACAGTAAATTGCTTACTATGGGTTCTTTTTTCAGAAAGTCTTGCACTATAATGTTTATGCAGTGTGCCAAACACGGAACCCTGAAATAGGAACCAAGTTCCATGGCCTTAAGTACATTACTGCCATTGTCTGTGGCAACAAAACCAATACCAAGCCCTCTGGGCTGCAGCCATTCCAAAACCTTGGTGCGAAACTCTTCTAAAATGTTTTCAGCCGTATGAGATTTCTCCATGGCGAACATGGCTACAGTTGCATGTTTCCGAGTACCTTCAAAAATCGCAGCTGTGTCAACAACACCTCGTGCAGATAGTTGATCTTTAACCCCCACAAAAGAGATCCAGTGTGCAGTGATACACATGTAATCTGTGGCTTGGCAACTGGTCCACATGTCTGTTGTCAGGTGGATATTGTGCACAGCACTCTTCTGCAAAGCTTGTCCAACCAATTCCAGCACATCATGATGTAGTGCCGGAACAGCAATTCTTGCGAAATAGGACCGGCTTGGAACTTTCCATTTCGGGCAGATGGCAGACACAAATTCAAGGAAACCCACCCCTTCCACAAATGAAAAAGGAAGAAGGTCCAGCGCTAACATTTTAGCCAGCTTCGCATTGTACAATCGTGCCGTTGGGTGGTTGCGTTGGAACTGCCCCTCCAACCTAAACATGCTGTCAATGGTAGGCTGGCTTACTTTCCTTAGTGGTTCCATTAACCCACTAAGGCTCAACGACACAGATTGTCTCATTGAGGTACTCGCCGGTCGCCTTGGTGTCTCACCCACACTCTGAGTATGGCTCTTACTGCGGTGCCACTCTGATGTTACTGAGGAGGATGTGGGCGTTACCACTGCAGTGACTGCACTACTGGAGACAAGGCTAGAAATGCCTCCCTGTTCTTCACCTGCCACCACAATAATATCGCTCCCTGATTCCTGACCAACTTCAAAGGGTTTAGTTTTCCTACTTTCTTTTAACTTAAGTAGGTGATCCTCCCACACAATAGTGTGGTGTATTCTGAGATGACTTGCTTGTCCTCCGGTACCATAGTTTGTACCAAGCTTACCACGCCGAACACCTTGCCGACAAATTGCGCATATAGCAACGTTCTCCTCCTTGGCGCTAACAGAAAAGAAGTCCCAAACTGGGGAGGAGAACTTTCTGGCACTGCTGGATGTGCCACTTTCAACACCAGATGAACTTGAGGGGGTGCTTGAAAATATGTGACCCTGTCCACCTACACTGTGACTTTTACTACCACTTCCTACTGAGGTGGTTGAGCTGGATGTAGGTCCCTGGCGGGCCTTGGAAAATATGGCAGCTGGAGGTAGTGGTGGTGTAACCTGTGTTGGTGAGATCCGTGCTACATCCCGCTCAGTAGCAGCCTTTCTGGATAGGGTTAGAATGTCGGTCTCCAATCCCTTTGGGGCGGGAGTAATGTGCGTGATGACTGGCTCGTCTTCATCAACATCATCACCCCCCTCTTCTACATCTACCTCCATAACTCTAAGTTTTTCTGGGACCTTCCTTTTCAGAAGCAATGTCTTGTGGCGTACTTCACTCTCAGACCGAGCTGGTGGGACCCAAGTGTCATCACGATCATCAGAAGCGGGGCTTGAAGAAGAAGATGATGGACTAAGCCTCCTTTTCCTTGCTGGTGGTCTGGAAGACAATAGATGTTCTGAAACAGTGGTTTGACTTCGCTCCGCTTTGTCTGCAGGAAGCTCGATTTCCTGAAATGCCCCTACGTCAGGAGCAACAACTACTATGGTGGGCTGTTGTGGCGGCTGCTGCTGTTCTGGTTGCGGCGGCTGCTGCTGCTGTTCTGGTTGCGGCGGCTGCTGCTGCTGTTCTGGTTGCGCCGGCTGCTGCTGTAGTTCTGGTTGCGCCGGCTGCTGCTGCTGTTCTTGTTGCGGCGGCTGCTGCTGCTGTTCTTGTTGCGGCGGCTGCTGCTGCTGTTCTTGTTGCGGCGGCTGCTGCTGCTGTTCTTGTTGCGGCGGCTGCTGCTGCTGTTCTTGTTGCGGCGGCTGCTGCTGCTGTTCTTGTTGCGGCGGCTGCTGCTGCTGTTCTTGTTGCGGCGGCTGCACACTGATCTGCTGAGTTTGCGCCTGCGTTGAACTTGATTGTGTACTACTTTGCGGTAATGACATTTCTTCAACATCGCTGCCCGTTAGTAGACTGGCTACCTCTGCAACAGTAAAGCCCTTGGGCCTAGGTTGGTGGGGTTGCTGGACCGCTGTGCTGCTCCCAGCTTGGTTCCCGGACAACGCTTTGGTGCCAAAAAAAACCTTGGCCGGCACACCACCAGTCGTGGTTAATGGCACTTCCTTTTTCTGTTCCTTCTTCTCACCAGCAACTTTCTTGGTACTGGACCTGGTACCTTTCTTTGGGGCCATCTTATTCCGACGTCAGGCAGGAGGCAGATGCACAACAAGTTCTGGTCACACGTGGGCGTGATGCGCAGCAGGACTTCTGTCTGGCTGGCAGTACAACGGGTAGCCAGGTGATGCCGATGACACCTCCTACTCTGTCTTTTGTGCACCTAAAAGCAAAGAAGACAGGAGAAGAACGTCAGTGAAATGTTGCATTTGTTTTTGTGGTTCAGTTACTTAGTACTGTACTAGTGCAAACAAAAGATAGTCTAGCCATTTATGAATTTTTTTTAACTAGAGCTATGTTATACTACTAGTACTGTGTACAGCCACACTACACTCTCAGGAAGGTGATGTCTAAAAATTCAGCAGATCACATAGAAAACACTTGATCAATAAAGCTGTGGCTACCTGCTCTGGTAGCAGTGGATGAAAGCAGGCCTGCTGGCAGACAAGGCCAGGCAAGCTTGCAGGCCTAGGCCTCAAAATGGCCACCAGCCACATGGCGAGCCCCAAAAACATCAGCCAGGCCACCCCAAAAAACACACTTCCCCAACTCAATCCAATGCCATCCATGCCCTAAATGATGTCTAAATTCAAGAGAGCACACAGAAAACAGTAGATTACTAAAGCTGTGGCTACCTGCTCTGGTAGCAGTGGATGAAAGCAGGCCTGCTGGCAGACAAGGCCAGGCAAGCTTGCAGGCCTAGGCCTCAAAATGGCCACCAGCCACATGGCGAGCCCCAACAACATCAGCAAGGCCACCCCAAAAAACACACTTCCCCAACTCAATCCAATGCCATCCATGCCCTAAATGATGTCTAAATTCAACAGAGCACACAGAAAACAGTAGATTACTAAAGCTGTGGCTACCTGCTCTGGTAGCAGTGGATGAAAGCAGGCCTGCTGGCAGCCAAGGCCAGGCAAGCTTGCAGGCCTAGGCCTCAAAATGGCCACCAGCCACATGGCGAGCCCCAACAACATCAGCAAGGCCACCCCAAAAAACACACTTCCCCAACTCAATCCAATGCCATCCATGCCCTAAATGATGTCTAAATTCAACAGAGCACACAGAAAACAGTAGATTACTAAAGCTGTGGCTACCTGCTCTGGTAGCAGTGGATGAAAGCAGGCCTGCTGGCAGACAAGGCCAGGCAAGCTTGCAGGCCTAGGCCTCAAAATGGCCACCAGCCACATGTCCAGGCCCAACAACATCAGCAAGGCCACCCCAAAAAACACACTTCCCCAACTCAATCCAATGCCATCCATGCCCTAAATGATGTCTAAATTCAACAGAGCACACAGAAAACAGTAGATTACTAAAGCTGTGGCTACCTGCTCTGGTAGCAGTGGATGAAAGCAGGCCTGTTGGCAGACAAGGCCAGGCAAGCTTGCAGGCCTAGGCCTCAAAATGGCCACCAGCCACATGGCGAGCCCCAACAATATCAGCAAGGCCACCCCAAAAAACACACTTCCCCAACTCAATCCAATGCCATCCATGCCCTAAATGATGTCTAAATTCAACAGAGCACACAGAAAACAGTAGATTACTAAAGCTGTGGCTACCTGCTCTGGTAGCAGTGGATGAAAGCAGGCCTGCTGGCAGACAAGGCCAGGCAAGCTTGCAGGCCTAGGCCTCAAAATGGCCACCAGCCACATGGCGAGCCCCAACAACATCAGCAAGGCCACCCCAAAAAACACACTTCCCCAACTCAATCCAATGCCATCCATGCCCTAAATGATGTCTAAATTCAACAGAGCACACAGAAAACAGTAGATTACTAAAGCTGTGGCTACCTGCTCTGGTAGCAGTGGATGAAAGCAGGCCTGTTGGCAGACAAGGCCAGGCAAGCTTGCAGGCCTAGGCCTCAAAATGGCCACCAGCCACATGGCGAGCCCCAACAATATCAGCAAGGCCACCCCAAAAAAAACACACTTCCCCAACTCAATCCAATGCCATCCATGCCCTAAATGATGTCTAAATTCAACAGAGCACACAGAAAACAGTAGATTACTAAAGCTGTGGCTACCTGCTCTGGTAGCAGTGGATGAAAGCAGGCCTGTTGGCAGACAAGGCCAGGCAAGCTTGCAGGCCTAGGCCTCAAAATGGCCACCAGCCACATGGCGAGCCCCAACAATATCAGCAAGGCCACCCCAAAAAACACACTTCCCCAACTCAATCCAATGCCATCCATGCCCTAAATGATGTCTAAATTCAACAGAGCACACAGAAAACAGTAGATTACTAAAGCTGTGGCTACCTGCTCTGGTAGCAGTGGATGAAAGCAGGCCTGCTGGCAGACAAGGCCAGGCAAGCTTGCAGGCCTAGGCCTCAAAATGGCCACCAGCCACATGGCGAGCCCCAACAACATCAGCAAGGCCACCCCAAAAAACACACTTCCCCAACTCAATCCAATGCCATCCATGCCCTAAATGATGTCTAAATTCAACAGAGCACACAGAAAACAGTAGATTACTAAAGCTGTGGCTACCTGCTCTGGTAGCAGTGGATGAAAGCAGGCCTGTTGGCAGACAAGGCCAGGCAAGCTTGCAGGCCTAGGCCTCAAAATGGCCACCAGCCACATGGCGAGCCCCAACAATATCAGCAAGGCCACCCCAAAAAACACACTTCCCCAACTCAATCCAATGCCATCCATGCCCTAAATGATGTCTAAATTCAACAGAGCACACAGAAAACAGTAGATTACTAAAGCTGTGGCTACCTGCTCTGGTAGCAGTGGATGAAAGCAGGCCTGCTGGCAGACAAGGCCAGGCAAGCTTGCAGGCCTAGGCCTCAAAATGGCCACCAGCCACATGGCGAGCCCCAACAACATCAGCAAGGCCACCCCAAAAAACACACTTCCCCAACTCAATCCAATGCCATCCATGCCCTAAATGATGTCTAAATTCAACAGAGCACACAGAAAACAGTAGATTACTAAAGCTGTGGCTACCTGCTCTGGTAGCAGTGGATGAAAGCAGGCCTGTTGGCAGACAAGGCCAGGCAAGCTTGCAGGCCTAGGCCTCAAAATGGCCACCAGCCACATGGCGAGCCCCAACAATATCAGCAAGGCCACCCCAAAAAACACACTTCCCCAACTCAATCCAATGCCATCCATGCCCTAAATGATGTCTAAATTCAACAGAGCACACAGAAAACAGTAGATTACTAAAGCTGTGGCTACCTGCTCTGGTAGCAGTGGATGAAAGCAGGCCTGTTGGCAGACAAGGCCAGGCAAGCTTGCAGGCCTAGGCCTCAAAATGGCCACCAGCCACATGGCGAGCCCCAACAATATCAGCAAGGCCACCCCAAAAAACACACTTCCCCAACTCAATCCAATGCCATCCATGCCCTAAATGATGTCTAAATTCAACAGAGCACACAGAAAACAGTAGATTACTAAAGCTGTGGCTACCTGCTCTGGTAGCAGTGGATGAAAGCAGGCCTGCTGGCAGACAAGGCCAGGCAAGCTTGCAGGCCTAGGCCTCAAAATGGCCACCAGCCACATGGCGAGCCCCAACAACATCAGCAAGGCCACCCCAAAAAACACACTTCCCCAACTCAATCCAATGCCATCCATGCCCAAAATGATGTCTAAATTCAACAGAGCACACAGAAAACAGTAGATTACTAAAGCTGTGGCTACCTGCTCTGGTAGCAGTGGATGAAAGCAGGCCTGTTGGCAGACAAGGCCAGGCAAGCTTGCAGGCCTAGGCCTCAAAATGGCCACCAGCCACACGGCGAGCCCCAACAACATCAGCAAGGCCACCCCAAAAAACACACTTCCCCAACTCAATCCAATGCCATCCATGCCCTAAATGATGTCTAAATTCAACAGAGCACACAGAAAACAGTAGATTACTAAAGCTGTGGCTACCTGCTCTGGTAGCAGTGGATGAAAGCAGGCCTGCTGGCAGACAAGGCCAGGCAAGCTTGCAGGCCTAGGCCTCAAAATGGCCACCAGCCACATGGCGAGCCCCAACAACATCAGCAAGGCCACCCCAAAAAACACACTTCCCCAACTCAATCCAATGCCATCCATGCCCAAAATGATGTCTAAATTCAACAGAGCACACAGAAAACAGTAGATTACTAAAGCTGTGGCTACCTGCTCTGGTAGCAGTGGATGAAAGCAGGCCTGTTGGCAGACAAGGCCAGGCAAGCTTGCAGGCCTAGGCCTCAAAATGGCCACCAGCCACATGGCGAGCTCCAACAACATCAGCAAGGCCACCTCAAAAAACACACTTCCCCAACTCAATCCAATGCCATCCATGCCCTAAATGTGATTGAAAATGAAATATATTCAAAAAACAAAAGGAACAGTTGCTTCATCATGCACACACACACCCATGAGGCCATGCCCATGGCTAGCTCGGGCCTACTACTACAACCCACAAAATTAAAATAAATTTAAAAAAAAAAAAGGAATGATGATAATTAATTATCAAAAATAAATTGTAGTTACACAACAACTGCAATGCCCACAATCAAACACAACAACCACTTACTTGTAAAATATCCTATTCCAAAAATCCTGAAATCCAATTGCAATGATGCAGCAGACAAAAAGAGTGATCTTTCCAGCTCCAAATCCAAAGGCAGAATGAGCAGGAGATGGGCAAAGCACTGGGAGGAGCCTGCTGGACAGGAACAGGAAGTTGGAGAATCTGTGTCACTTCCTCCCTCTCTCCACCTTGTAAAAAAAAAATGACTCCTTGCACAAAAAAGGAAAGCCAAATGTGAATGTAAGGAGTTCTTTTCATCCAAAATCAGTATTTGCAGATGGTTTCATGCTGCTAGAGCCGATATTCCTCTCCAAATTGTAAATTTTACGTTGTTGAGTTCTCCAGCTTCACATTACTTCCGCCGGCGTGTCAAAAACGATATGATCGCGTTCTCTTCTTTGTCCCTGTCGCGTTGGATATGACGTGTTCGCGGTCTCTTTCTCCTGTTCGCGTTCGATTTCATGTGCCCGCGTCCTCATTCTCTGGCTCGCGATGTAGAATGACATGTTCGAGATCTCAATCTTCTCATACTCGCGCGGTGCATGATCGCGAGAAGAAAGACGTGATCGCGCGACAAATGACGTGATCGCGTGAAAAATGACTTGAATGCGGCCGCGAACTCTCGCGAGACAGCGCAAAATGGCTACCAAAATCCAACATCTCGTGGAGAACGCGACCGGGTCAAGAAAACTTGTCGGAGAACGCAGGGATTCAGGTAAGGCGATCGCGCGCGCGCGAGAATGTATTGTTTTACAGCGCGAGCAAGAAAAAAATTATCGCTAAGCTGCGGAATGCGGAAATTTTGACATTTTCGCGCTTTCCGCGGAACGCGAGAATGCCAAAATATCGCAATTTCCGCGAACGGAACGGAATTTTGGCCCAGGCCTAGTGAGGAGGTGCAGCAGATTATCACATGGCTGATGTCATCAGTGATGTCATCAGTGATGTCATTTGAAATGTCATCAGTGATGTCATCATTGATGTCACTGACCATGTCATGAGTGATGTAATATGTGATGTCATCAGCAGTGCATTGCGGGGGCGCGAGTTATAGTTAGCTCTACTAACTATAACGGCCAAATTTCTTTGGTTTTGTTCAAGTGAAATGTCCAACTAACAATAACGTGCCTGAAACCTATGGTTTTTTCAGTGAATTTCAAAGGTTCTTTAAATGCTAATTTCTAACTCTAACGTCCCTGAAACCTATGTTTTTTTTATTTACTATATATATAAATATTTATATATATATTAACCCCTTGTGTGCCCATGACGAGCTGGACTCGTCATGGGCCGCGGTTGCGCTGTGCCCATGACGAGTCTATCTCGTCATAAACCCCGCCCGCTAATGTAACGGCCGACACAGGGCGGGGAAAGGGCGTGGCACACAAGGGGTTAAACAAAATTTGAGATTAATTTATAGTCAGCAAAACTATATATATATATATTCGTTTTTTTAACTATTATAGAAAAGTCGCGCACCCTACGCGACTCCACGCGGTGAGTTGGCGCACCTTGCTGGTGTATATTTTAGAAGTCGCGCTGGGGTTGCGACTTCGGCGTAATTTGAGAAGTATGAAATATTAAAGAAATTATCAATAAAAGTTTTGGTTAAAGTGGTTGACAAATTTAATTTAGAAATCTATTTAAAAACTGTTTTTTCAGTGTAATATTAACAATACAAAATTTCACGACATCGCGACGTAGGTGCGTATGGTGCGCGACCCCTCCCTGCATGTATTTCCGGGGTCGCGCTGTGGTCGCGACTTCTGCGTAGTTTCAAAGTTTGAAATATTGCTATTGAAAGTTAGAATATCAAATTGGAATAAAAACGTTTTGTAATATCCCTTTTAAAATATTATATAAACATTTATTTACAGTCTATAATTATGTATACTATATTTTTCTGGTGGGCGATGCGTAAGTGACGGGTGCGCGCACCCTATGCAACTTCGTGGAAAAGAAAGAATCTGATTGATTTAAATCATTTTCATTCTGTAAGAGGGAGGATCCATCCTTGTGATATTTCTCGTATTGTTTGGCTATCTTGGTGACAAGACCTGCTTATTGTTACTCTCTTCTTTTTTTCCAATTTTGTGTGTTTTTGAATATTTTTTTAACACTATGGCTTCTAGTCATCAAGAGATTGACCCCTTGGATCTGAAGGATGAAGAAATTATTGAACCGGTGAAGAAGAGGAAGGAGAGTATTGTGTGGGCCTTCTTCTCAGTACCAGCGGGCGTGAAGAAAGTGAATGCCCGTAAGGTCACTTGCACAATTTGTAAATTCATTCTATCCAGAGGGTCTGAAAAAAATACTCCTGTGGAACCAGCAGTGTGAAGAAGCACCTGGGGACTCTGCACCCGGTTCACCTGGCTAGAGAGGAGAGGAGGAGAGAACTTAATGAGGCGGCACAACAAGACCCAAACACCCCTTCTACCTCTTCGCAGCAAGTTCCTCCAGTGCCAAGGCCCCACATCATCCCTGTACTTTTTGAAGTGGCGATCAGCTGTAAAAAGTGCGAGACCAAACTGCATTGTAGAACAATGCTTCGATGTTGTTTCAGCTGCCATAAAAGCACATAAATGTTATTTTTTTTATAATGTGCTCTTCTTACTGTGAAACAGCTTGTTTGCTGTTTTGAATTTTATGTTATTAAAAAAATCAAAAACACACAAAAAAGAAAAAAAAGGTTTACATAATAATTATTTTAAAATTGTTTATGGAACCACATCTATTGGTTACAAAAATAAAAATTACCTGAGTGATTGCATAAGAGCAAGGACACTGTGTGGGTAATTGGAGAAGTGCAAGGGTACTGCATTCTTATTTTATGAATGTTTGTGTAGTGGCGGCATGATCGAATGAGTGTATGGATAATGGCTGGGTGATTGGAGGAATGCATGAGTTGTGCATGGGTGATTTTATAAGTGATTGGGTAGTGATTGATTACATGAGTGCTTGGGTACTACCTGGGTGACTGGACGAATGCATGGGTTCTGCATAGGTGATTGCATGAGTGCATGGGTAATGCTTCGTTTATTGCATGAGTACATGTGTAGTGCTTGTGTAATTGGAGCAGTGCATGGGTAGTTCCTGGATTGTTGCATAAGTGCATGAGTAGTGTGTCGGTGATAGCAGCAGTACATGTGTAGTGCCTGCATGATTTTCTAAGTGCATGGGTATTGCTTGGTTCATTTTACAAGTGCATGCTTAATGCCTGGGAAAATTAAATGAGTTTATAGGTAATGTCTGGATGATTGCTTGAATACATGGTTAGTGTCTGGGTCATTGCATGATGGGTGCTACCTGTATAATTGGAGTAGTGGCGGGATACCGCATGGTGATTTCTTAAGTGCTTAGGCATTGGTGGAGTGAAAGGATAAGTACATGGTACTGGCTGGGTGATTGGAGGAGTGCATGGGTAGTGACAGAGTGATTGCTGGAGTGCATGGGTAGTATCTTCCCAATCGGCCGAATGATATTGTGTAAATTAATTTGCATTGAGAAAATCTGAAAAAATCTCGCTAATACAAATTGACATCTTCCCAATAGGCCAAATGATGTTTTCAGAATTTTGGCATCAAAAATATTAGATATGAATTTGGTAATTCATAGGGTATCCGACATTTACATTTGAAGTGAGCATCATTACTAAGCCTGGGCAAAGCACTACGCTACGCTCGCGTAGTTTGCGAAGTTCGCGCTACTTCGCACTACGCGAACTGCACGTAGCACAGTGCGAACACGCGTAGCATAGTGTTGCGTAGTGCTGCGGTCATTTTTTGCTTGCTCGCGGTCCTCAACGTCAAGTTGGCGACCGCGAGCAAGCAAAATGACATCCCGGCGAGACTTTTTCCTTGTTCGCGATCAGCAACTTCAAGTTGGCGATCGCGAGCATGGAAAATAAACCTCCCGGCGAGATTCCCAACGCGAGGAGGTCAGGTTTCTCATTGCGAGTGGTCGCGTATGCTCGCGACCGCTCGCAATGAGAAACTACCAGTTCACGTTGAGAAAGCTGAAGCTCGAGTAAAAATCTACTCGAGCAGCAGAAAACTGCAGCTCGCACTGTGCAAGATGCCATTTGCAATGATTGCACAGTGCCGGTTGCTTGTCCGCACTGTGCAATCATTGAAAACGACATCTGGCACAGTGCGAACAAGGTACTACGCAGTTCGCGAAGTGCTACGCGTAGCTCGCGTAGTGCGAACTTCACTTTGCGTAGCTTCGCGAAGTGCTACTTCGCGAAATACGCCCAGGCCTAATCATCACAAAGTGTCCATCCTTTATTGCATCTTAAATACACAGTATAGTGTCCAGATGTTGAACTAGGTCCATCTTGGAAAATAATAGCCACTGCTTTAAAAGTTCTTACTGAAATTGACACTTGACTTGCCACAAAAAAAAATATTTTTGTTTCCAATTTTCTTCCATCTGCTCTACAACGTTGTAGCATTAAAATGATATATTGTCCAAATTTTTCTATAAATAATATTAACAACATTTCTGATTTTAAGTGAGTACATTTCATATCTTGATTTGCTGATTTTACTAATTCGTTAAAAGACCCTGTTTTGAAATCTGGTATTGTCAAATATATGAATCGTTCAGTGTCTATTTCAGTGGTAGAAGAAAAAGAACAGTCTTCACATTTATGATCCCATCTGTAATGTACTCCAAACAGATTTCTAATTTGTATTCCTTCACCTTCTAATACAGCAAGCATAAGAATAAGAAATTCTTGAGCATCTTGCTGTACATTAGGGTGCCGATTCTGATCCTGTAAAACCCGGGTACAAATGGTCGTACGGAGCGTTTTCTCCGTACGACTCGTACCCGGGAATTCCACCGTACAAACCAGCAAGTACGATTCGTACAGAAATACCATTTCCGGACGAATCGTAAAAAACACCATACGGCTAAAAAATACATACAATTCCGATCCTGGACAGCGCGTATGTGACGTCTGCACAGAGTCAGGCAGCGTTTTACGGACCAGCAAGTACGATTCGTACCTACAGCACTCCGCACGGCTATATTTTTACGGTAGCTAAAAAGCGCCGGAAAAGCTAAGTACGCTGAGATGCACGAGGAAAAGGGGGCCCGCTATGTGACGTACACGCCATCACCCACATCGCACATGTCATCATGTACGATGCATACCCCAACATTGCATATGTACGGCCCGTACCCCCCAACCCCCCATATGTACGGCGTGTATCCCCCACCCCCGTATGTACAGCGCGTACCCCCCACCCCCGTATGTACGGCGGGTACCCCCATATGTACGGCACGTACCCCCCACCCGCGTATGTCCGCACCGTAACCCAGGCGTACACCCCACCCGCGTATGTTCGCACCATACCCCAGGCGTTGTGTATGTACGGTCCGTACATACGCGAGGATTGGGGTACGCCTGGGGTACGGTGCGAACATACACAGGTGGGGGTATGCCTGGGGTACGGTGCGGACATATGCAGGTGGGGAGTACGCCTGGGGTATGGTGCGGACATACGCGGGTGGGGGGTACGCGCCATACATACGGGGGTGGGGGGTACGCGCCATACATACGGGAGTGGGGGGTACGTGCCATACAGGGGGTACGGTGCGGACGTACGCGGGAGGGGTGGGAGGCTGGGGGGGGCGTACGACTTGTACCCCGGGCACAAGTGTACTCGGGGTAGGGCTCGTACAAAGTTTGCTCCGTACGGAGCCTTTTCCATGCGCTTGTGTTTTCGGACGGGCGGTACGGATCGTACTTGCGCGCTCGGACTTCAGTTTTACGACTTGTATGTAAAACTGTCCGGGGACGTCTCGTAGACTTTTCCCGAGGCGATTTGTATGTATTTTTCACGTACGAGTCGTACTTCGCCGTTTGTATGGGACTTGGACGATTCGTACGTAAAAAAATACGGATACGAGTCGTACGGGGAAAAAAAAGAACAGGATCGGAAATCGACCCCTAAGTGTAAATTGTGAAGAACCAGAACATATATCCAAAAGATGCTGAATGCCAGAAGCAGTTTGGATTTTAGTTTTATCAGTTGTCAATTTTTGAGAAATATTATGCACCAAAGAACAAAATCTTTTTTCTCGATTCTCTATTATTTGATGATGGAGATTTTCTAGGAAAAACACAATGTTCACAACTACATTAGCATATCATTTCATACCTGAACTATATTCTGACTGGTATCCTACAATATCATTAACAGTGTCCATTTTCATTTTCTTTGGAGCCTCTGCATTCTCTTGATTTTTTTCTTCTTTCCAACCTCACTACAGTGTTTCTCATATGTTGGTTTTGGACATACTACACACTTTTCATATACTGGATATTCACCTAAGTTGGGAGCATATAGTCTTCTTAAACAATTATACTCTCTTACACAATTTGCATCAGCGCTAATCTTTCTTTCAACAAAATCAATTAAATACAATCCAGATAAAGTTCTTACTCGAGACAATGCAACATATGCCATACCCTCTTTAAACACTGAACTTCCAATATTTACCAAAGCACTGTCTATACTTAAACCTTGAGATTTATGAGTGGTCACTGCATATGCAAAACAAAGAGGAAACTGCTTTTTACGAACATACAAATCTTTTACAAGCAAGAAATGAACAGCACAGTGTCCAATCTGTTTGACCTCTTCAATCTGATCAAATTTAATCTTCAAATATTCAATATCTTCTCTGTTCTGAAACTTTACATAATCAACAACTTTTCCCATTGCTCCATTCACTAAACATTTTTCAACATCTAAATTACGCCCGTAATATTACCCGAAAGTTTGTACATACATATAAGGTCTTTTCCAAACCAGCAGTCTTAGATATAGATTTTTCCAAAGAGTCTAATTTTGACTGTAATTTCTCTGACAAAAGAATAGTAATTCCTTCATGCTCTATTTTATCAATGGCTTCCATTTTCATTATCGGTTGTCTCTCCAGTTTTAACAGTTCTTCATTGAATGTAGAGCATTCTTGCAGTGTTGGCATAAGACAAATTATGGACTTCTTTTCTGCATTTTTTGGTACTTTGTTCCAGGTGCACTATTTTCATTTGGAAACAAGTTTTTTAGTAGCCGACTTTGTAAAGCTTCTTTGCCATCCTTTGTCAAGACACCAATTCTAATATCTTGAAGAATGTTTCCATAATGTTCATCACTTGCTTGTTGCATATTCTTAATAAGTTCTTTATATTCAAAATGAGACCAAATGTTCATATTTACAATACTTCCCAATGATTTTTTAGTGTCTTCATAAACAAGGGTCTTAAAAACTGGCCTTCCACAGGAGTAAGTTGTAATAGATCACCGAATACAATTATATGTTTTCCTTCAAATAAAACAGTATAGTCTGTTTTAAACATCTGTTTCATTCTTAAATGTACAAAGGCAAGAATTAAGTTTGAGACCAGGCTTACCTCATCAATTATCAGAACATTCATTTTCTTCAGTACTTTAGACACTTCATAACAAGCTTCTCCAGAGAGCTTCTGATATTCCAACTCATTTTCATGTTCTACTGGTAAGATGAGTAAACAATGTAATGTAATCCCTTTAATATTGTGTGCTGCTAACCCAGTTGGAGTGGTTACAACACAAGATAAATGTGAGTCAGTGGTTTTCTGTAGATAACGTCTCAAACCTTTAATTAAGTAACATTTTCCTGTTCATGCTTGACCACTGATGTACATTCGAATAGGTTTAAATAGTGTGCATTGGCATTCTTTCTTTTCATGCAGTAAGCCATGTTGTATCTGTTGTGTAAGTTGCTGATATATATCTTTCTGTTCCATATTCAGTTGTTCTTCTAAGTTTTCCAAAATCAATAGTGTCTTGTTGTGCTTGTTGCATAGCCATTTGCAATTCACTCATTGCTATTGCTGCTTCATTTTCAAGAATGGGTTCTCCTAACGGATCTTGACTCAGTGCAGCAGAACTCTGACTATCTTGAGAACTGTCTCTAGCTATTTCTACTGCAATCATAGTTTCTTGATTAATCTCTTTGTTCAACATTTGCAAATAATTTGGAAACATTGTACATTCAATGCTATCTTTACATGCATTGAACAAATCTCCATAACACTCAAAATCTCCAAGTAATTCCATTTCAGTCCTCCAAGGCTTGAAGAGTTGTAGAAGTGCTAAATAAAAAAATTCTCTTTTATCTGAAGTATCACAACTGAGATTCCTGTGATTAATCAGATGTCCTTTGGCATGTTTTATCAAACAGCCTTCACATCCAATCACTGTATATTTTCCTTCATTTATATTTTCAGTAACAGTTCTCTTAAACGTGTAATGTTGCAGTACTTCATCGAGACATATTTCTTCCAGATGTGGACTTCTGTTAGGATAGTACGTATCCAACATATTTGTTTTAAGAATATCTGTACTTTCCGTTTCATTCAGTGCCAAGTATTCAATTTCTTGTACAGATTTCAATACATGATTTCTTGTTGCTGCAAGACCTAGACTTACCCAAACGATTCCTCTTGACTTTGAATATAAACTTGCAGATGTCCAAAGATCCGAACATTCGTAGGATCCAATCTTTCGATGGGAAAGCATCTTCAAACTAAAGCTGTACATTTTCTTACTAGGACTCTTCTCTTGTGAAATATCTTTCCACATTTATTTTAACTCCGTCTTTTCAGATTTTGTTATGTAAGATGTAACGGAGCGAGCAACAGAAATGGAATTATCTGCAACATATTGGATATCCATATTAGTATTCCACATTGACACAATTACTGGATTGTAGTCATTAATATATTTCGATTCCTCACTTCTCTTTATATTGTAAGTATTCTTTGGAGATTTTCAAGTGATGTATGTCTCACTGCTGACATAAATCTGTTGACTGTTCCTTTGGAAATTACTGGATGTGGAAAACCAATTCAACATTTTGTATAAAAATTTTCCTTTGACTTGAATTTCCGTCGGCAATACTTTCCACATCGATGATTTTGAAACATTAAAACTTGCTGTCTTAAGGTATTTTCTTCTCCTGTTTTTGGAATACCACATGTAACATAGTCTTCAATGAAAGATAAAACAGTCTCATCAGAATCGGTTCCAAATTCAGGAGCATCCTTAATCCATAATAACATATGTATATTAGGAGCACCTCTGGTTGGGTACTCCTTTCTCCAATATAAATCAATAACTTCTCCAAGAGGTGGGTTATTTTTATTGCAGATAAAACTCATCATTGCTTAAAACCTATGATTAAAATATCTACACTAAATGACTGGATCCAAGGAACACAGTTCTCCAGGTGTCTTTAATTCAATGTTTTAACGTTTGAATTCGCTTCTCGTAGAAAATCAAGTAAATCGTCCCATGCGTATTCTGCACAGCTTAGCGTAACAAACCACTTAGGGGTTCCTAAATTCCTTAGCATACATTTCAGTTCTCTGTGATGATGATACCAATACTCATTAGCAGTAGGTTGACATGCCATCAAATTAATCAAGTGACATTTTAAATGATCATCACTTTGTTCCACTTTGTGCATGAGTTCCTTTGCAGAAAGATCTGTAAGATGAACTCCTGTCTTTAATATGTGGTTCACTGCATATGTAAGTGCAGACAAGTCACTTTCAAACAAAAGATGACATATGTATGGAATACATTGTCGAAATCTTGGATCTTCTGAGTATAATCTTGTTGTACAATATTCTGAAGCTGGAATCTGCACAGGTTGTTCATCATATCGTCCATCTTTTCCAGTGGGGAACAGCTGTGGAAAACAACACGCTTTTAAACTTCTTTCCCAAACACTCATGGGAATTCTCTGTGCTTTCTTCATTTGGAAAATTCAATAGTAGTTCAAATCTCTTCTTTTGAATGTAAAGGATGAATTCTGTAATGATCATAATTTTCAGTCCTGGAGACATCGACTTTTTTCAATTTGGCCAGTTGGAATTTCTGTGCCATCTCCTAAAGATATTTCTTCTTCGTCCATAGGTATATTTTTATAATAAATATTGTTCTGTGTAAGATATAATGCACCTTTTTTAAGTTTGCTCACATCTACTCTTGCCATATTTTCCGACTCTTTCTTTGTACACCATTAACTAGAATAACTACCGGTTCAATTTCTTCTCGATCTACATCAACAGTTTCAATATTTTTTTTTAAATCCAAAGGTTAATACACAACTCTTCCTTTTAAACCTCTTAGTAAATCTGTTGGAGGCAGGTTACCTGTTTTAGGCTCCATACGAACAATAGCCTGAAATGGGTGCACACATTGAATTAGAATACATTCATATGTATTTAAATCTTCTAGTTCTGAAGGAATACCTTCCAACTCTAGGTTATTATGTACAGCTCTAGCTGGCAATTTATTTTCTTCTAGTTTGCTGTAACAATATTTACAAATACATTGATCAGTACCCAATTCAAAATGACCTTCCACCATCAAATAAGGACCAAACAGCTCCCACTTATCATTGTTTTCCTTTTCACTTTTTAAATATACATCAACATTCCTAGTTTGATTTTTATAGTGACTACGTCTACAACATATACAAACATAATTTGTTTTTTCACTCCAAACTACTTTAAACTCGGTAAATACTACTATCTTGCACCTCTTGTTAAACACCTACATTAATGACACTCTCACCTTCGCTACACTCTTCTTCAGGACGGACAAAACGAAACAGTATCTCATCACAAACCTTTTTTACATCCGATTCTGAACCATGCAAAAGAGCAGTGTTTATTTCAGCTAAACAGAATGCTGGACTCTTTACATAGTACAATCTTCTTACTAACTTCTGCATTTGTTAGTGATGTACTGCTAACATTCTTAAATGATGAAAGACACTTCAACACACTTTTCTAGAAAGACAACCTACAGAATGACCCTGCAAACCAGCATATTTTCTGACTTTACAAGGATCTAATTCTTGCAACATCTTAATCTTCTGTTTAACACTTTTTTTTACTGTATTCTAATAAAAAATGTACAAAAATATCAATAGATTCCTGTTGTATACTACAAATGCTACTACAATCCCATTTATAAACTGGAGCTTGAGAACGTCTCTCTTGAACTTCTTCAGCTATTACTTCTTCTACTTTTCTAGGAACCACCTTTTCTTTTTCAATTGGACAACTATTTTTAACCTCATAGGAACGAACATTGGTATCAACTGCGTGAACTAATGTATTTTGTTGAAAATAGCTCTCTTCATTAAAAAAAGGTTCACTAGTATAAGTATGGTTCCATCTCCCCAAACTAATTTGCAAACGTTAGTTCTATTGATCAGTCGTTTTCTTTTACTTTTCGCCTTCATAAAGTCCATCATTTTATGCAGTGTTCTCAGTCCATTCAGAACTAACATAAACAGTCTTCTTTTCAATTCAAAAGCCTTTCCGACTACACTTTCAATATGTTTTTCTTTAAAAATAAAATGCAGATGGTTTCTTATATTTTTTATTACATTTTGCAGTACTCTACTTTTAAACATGCGTTCCCTTATATCTTTAAACTGTTTCATCCTCTTTTATCATAGATTTTTTTACCAAAACTTGATCTTCTATCACTATCTTTTTTTTGCTTTTCCTTCTGAATGTTTGAAGAAATTTTCTTTTTCTTTTGTCCATTTTCTAAATTCGTAATCTTCTTTAAAACTCTTTTAACAAAATCTTTAGTTCTCTTACCAGAAGCCTTTTTCTTCACTATCACATGTTCTACTTTGTCTGATTTCTTATTTTCTCTCTTTTTTAAATAGGATTCTTTTCTTTGTTTCTTTTTTTTCCGTCTTTCTTGGTCATGATGAATCTTTAGTAACTTAAAAAGGAAGGTTGGCCTAGAGTTGACTACGTGCCTTGACCAAGAGGCAGGGAACGTGGAAGTATTAGGGACGTACTCTATAATCTGTGCGCAGATCTCAGCAGATCTTCGGTGTCCTGCTAAAACAAAAGATAAGACTGTGTTGGGATGGTTTGACAAAAATTGCTCATTGGCCAATAGAAACCTGAAGGCGGCCTTGAGCTGTAAACCACCGAATCGGTCTACCGTAGCTCAACTCAGGAAAGAATATAACAAAACTCTTGAAACTAGGAAAAAGGAGATCCGGGAGAACGCCTGGGAAGAACTTTCATCTGTCGATGTCCTTCGTAATAGTGCAAAGTTCTGGTCTGTGGTTAATAAACCTTTTTTCCGCGATCCCTGCAATGATCAAATAGATTGCGGTATTGGGGAACACCTGTGGTATTCTCATTTTAAGTCAGTCTATGAAGTGGGTATTAATGGAGGGCTGAATTCCCCCCTTCCCACCTTGAATCAATATACTTTATCGGTAACCAAGGGCGAGGTGGCTGAGGCCATCGGTAAGATGACGAGCAATAAGGCTCCTGGACCCGATAGCGTCCCATTGGACCTTTTTAAATCAGATATTGAGACTTGGTCTACACTTCTAACGAATATTTTTAATAGAGTCTGTGTCGCAGGTATCCCGGACACTTGGTCCGAGTCTGTGATCATACCCATTTTTAAAAAGGGTAATCGTGGGGACCCTAGTTGTTACCGCCCTATCTCCCTTATTGATTCTGCAGTTAAAGTCCTGGGGCGAGTAGTGTTGGGTAAAATAACAGAATGGTTGGAGGACACCAACACGCTCTCATGTCTACAGTACGGGTTCCGAAAGGGACGGGGTACTATAGACCAAAGCCTGAATCTTTACCTATTAATAGGTAAATATACTATAGCTAAGAAGGGGACGATATATCTTGCCTTTATGGACCTATCGTCGGCTTTTGACCGAGTAAATCGGTCGAAACTGTGGGAACTTCTTCTTAAGTGTGGTATAGATGAGAACATCGTCTATTTCTTAGCAGATCTTCACAGAGACCTCTCTGCCACTGTCAGATTCCACCGTATGGGTAACTGTACTGGCAAGATCGGAATCTCTAACGGAGTTAGGCAGGGCTGTATTTTAGCTCCCCTGCTTTTTACACTCTATATTAACGACCTATCCATTGCCTTAACTGAGTCATGTAAGGACATTCCTAGAGCCGGGAAGCATCTTATTCCTGCACTATTATATGCAGATGATGCCGCACTGCTTGCACGTACGGCAGTAGGGCTTCAAAGTCTACTAGACACATTTGCCGATTTTATGAAAAAACTTGACTTAAGTGTGAATTTTTCCAAATCCCACGTTATGACTGTAGGTTGCAAACCCAAGAAAGTTAAGACCTTGCTCTGTGAGGGACATGTTCTATCTAGAATTACTAGTTTCCCATATCTGGGGATCATCTTTGATGATAAGTCTTCGTGGGCACCCCAAATAGCAGCAAAGAGAAATGCCTTTGCTAGATCTATTATAGGTGTGCTGGACTTTGCGCGTAAACTAGGGGTGAAACCTTTGCAAGCCATATTGAACATCTATGCCGCTAAGTGCATTTCGATAGCCACGTATGGAGCGGACTTGTGGGGTTTTAAAAATGTAAAAGAACTTCAGGTGGTAGAGGATAAGTTTCTTAAATCCATTCTATCACTTCCTCAGGCTACCTCGGGTTACATTGTTCATCAAGAATGCGGGGTTGATTATTTAATTGACCGGATAGCATTAGCCCCTTTATTAAAATGGCTATCAATCTGGCAAAACCCGGAACTTGAACTAAACCGTGTAATTATAAAAGACTGTTTATCCCTCGAGTGTGGTAAGGCTATTCCCTGGTTGAGCTATGTTAAGAATTTAACTAATGAACTAGGTCGCCCTGAATTATTTGACAATCCTAACAACTTGTCAAAGGGGACATAAAATGGGTAAAAGTTACATACAAACTTAGGACATCCTCAGCCAGAGAAGAAAAAGAGTTAATAAAACCTACTGTAAAGGGCCATCAGTTAATCATAACCTGCAGCAGTATTGAACCTTACCTGACCATAGTGAACAACATGAATCATCGCTTTTTATTGACCAGGTTCAGATTGAATAAATTTCATCTCTTGTTTACCGATTCTGTAGGGTGGATGAAGGACAGGGATTTGGAAATTTGTTCCTGTGACGGATCCTCTCTTAAGGACACCGCTCATTTTCTTTTTTTTTGTAAATATTTGTCTCCCCTTCGTAAAAAGTTTATCATCCCCCTTATTAAAAACAAAGGATTTAAACAAGTCAAACCTGCTCTTTTATATCTCCAGCTGCTAGGTACTACTTGGGAGATTTTTAACTTAGCTAATTTTTTGTCTATTGCGATGAGAATAAGGAAAAAAATCAAGTGGATATAGTGTTGTTTATTATTAACTTTGAATTCTTGATTAGTTTTGACTAAGTCCCATTTTTATCATTGTCTTATTATATTCGTAAATGTTTATCCTAAATGTTATTTATTTTGTATGTATTTTTGATGTTTTGCACTTTTATGGTTCTTGATATGAGCCGAATAAAGTAATTTTGACTGACTGACTGAATCTTTAGTAATGTTAATGGTCAGTATCTGAAAACAAAGAAAAGTTTAAATACACTTGTTAAATCATTTACCATTATTAAACTAATTATACACAATAGTTTATAAGTACACCAGTAACAACTGGCGCATTAAAGGACTACATAGGTAACACCTGACTTATTCAATGACTACAGGGATAATATCTGAGGATTTACATCACTACATAGGACGTGACTAACTGATACTATAAGTGTTTGAGTGCTGACTAATTAATTACACAAGTACAACAGTTGTCCCTCCATAATTGACAGACTACAAACATACTGCCTGAGTAGTAGAAGCACTATATAGCTAATGCAATGGTTAACACGTGGTTGATTGCATGACAACAGCGGTAATATCTGGGGATTGACATGAATACATAGGAAGTGACTGGGTGATTTTATAAGTGCATGGGTACTTCTAGGCTGATTTCAGGACTACTGATGTAGTGCCGGATTGAATAAAGGAGTGCAAAGGAAGTGCCTGGCTGATTTCATAATAGCATGACTATTGGCTGAGTGTTTACATAAGCACAAGGATACCACCTCCGAGATTGAAGGAGTGCAATGGTAGTGCCTGGGTGATTATATAAGTGCATGAGTAGTGGCTACATGATTGGAAGAGTGCATGAGTAATACCTTGCTGATTGCATGAGTAGTGCCTAGATGATTGCATGACTGCAGCACTAATACTTGAGTGATTACAGCACAACATATATAGAGCCTGGATCATTCAAAGACTGCATGCACAAAACTTGGGTCTTTTTAAAAAAATGGAAAAGTGTTAGGCCTAGACAAATATAAAGCAGCACACTATTCCATAACTCAACCATAAGTCTCTCCATACTGTTAAATGTGTGCATATATATGTGTCTACCTATTGAAATCATCATCACATCTAAAAGAAATATGTAAACAATATTTCTGGAAAATAGTGAAACCAACAAACAGACAGACATGTACTAGATCTGCCTGAGTGATTGCATAAATCCATGACTTGTGCTTAGATGATTGTATAAGTGCAAGGGTAGTTGCTGGGTAATTGGAGGAGAGGATAGATAGAGACTGGCTAATTGCATGATTGCAGACATAGAGCTTCAGTGCTTGGATAAGTGCATGGATAGCTGCTGAAGGCATAGACAAGTTATTGAGTAGTGCCTAGCTGAATAGATGAATGCAACAGTGGGGCCTAGATGATTCAATAATGCAAGGGTAGTGTGTGGGTTATTACATGAGTGCATAGGTACAGTCTGCATGATTTCTTGACTGTAGGAGTAGTGCATATTGGGGGGCTGATTACGCTGTAGGGCGGATCGCCACCGCTCACATGGCGGTGGTGATCCGCCCTACATTTCCCTCCGCCCTCCACCCATTTCCCCCCCGCCATATTAGTATGGCGGGGGGACCCTGGAGGACGGAAAGACCGTCCGCCAGTTTTCCGCCGGTCGACCAGTCGGCCGGGTGCAAAAGGGGTTAGATATGGTGGCGGTGTCTGCTAGACACCGCCATCCATATTAGCATGGGTGCGGGAAGCAGCCTTTCCGTGGCGGATCATCGCGGCCTGTTGTGGGCCCCCAGGGTATTTGGGGGTGTGGGGTGCACATGGGGGGTACCCTACATTGTCATGGACAAGGTGGCAGGTACCGCGCATTGCCTGTTACCTTGTGCATGACAATGCACACAGTGCATTCCCAGCATTGTGGTGGGCGGTGCTGTGAGCACCGCCCGTCACAATGCTGGGAATAGAGGATGCCAACGCCACGGTTGCGGTGGCATCCTAATTGCAGGTGCGGGACCGCCGCACCGCTGGCGGCAGGTCCCAGCACCGCTAGATTTTCATCCGCCGCCATCCTAATCGACCCCATAGTGTCTATCTCTTTGTACGACTGCAGCAGTAATATCTTGAGAATTACTGGAATACATTAAAAATGAGTGGGTAATATTATAAGTCCATGAGTACTGCCTGGGTGATTACAAAACTACTAAGGTACTACCTGAGAGATTACAGGACTGCAAAGGTAGTGCCTGGGTGAATTCTTAAGTGCATGACTACTGACTGAGTGATTACGTAAGAACAAGAGTACTCGCTGCGTGATTGAAAGTCTTAAAACATACTGCCTGGCTAATTGAACAACTGTGTAGCTAATGCATTGCTGATTGCATGAGAACAACAGTAATGTTTGGGAGATTAAAGGAGTGCATAGGTAACAGCTGGCTGATTACATGACAACAGGGGTAATATATGGGGATAGACATGACTACATAGGAAGAGACTGGGTGATTTTAAAGTGCAGGGGTACTTCTAGGCTGATTGCAGGATTACTGATCTAGTGCCGGAGTGAATAAAGGAGTGCAAAGGAATTGCCTGGCTGATTTCATAACAGCATGACTACTGGCTGAATGTTTACATAAGTACAAGGATACCACCTCCGAGATTGAAGGAGTGTAACAGTAGTGCCTGGGTGATTATATAAGTGCATGAGTAGTGGCTGCATAATTGGAAGAGTGCATGAGTAATACCTTGCTGATTGCATGAGTAGTGCCTAGATGATTGCATGACTGCAGCACTAATACCTGAGTGATTACAGCAGAGCATATAAAGAGCCTGGATCCTTCAAAAACTGCATGCAAAACACTTGGGTCTTTTTAAAACATGGAAAAGTGTTAGGCCTAGACAAATATAAAGCAGCACACTATTCCATAACTCAACCATAAGTCTCTCCATACTGTTAAACGCGTACATATATAAGTTCCTACATTTTGAAATCATCATCACATCTAAAAGATATATGCATACAATATTTCTGGAAAATAGTGAAACCAACAAATTGAGACGTGTAATAGATCTGCCTGAGTGATTGTATAACTCCATGACTTGTGCTTGGATGATTGTATAAGTGCAAGGGTACTCGCTGGGTAATTGGAGGAGACGATAGATAGTGATTGGCTAATTGCAATATTTGCAGACATAGAGCTTCAGTGCATGGATAAGTGCATGGATAGCTGCTGAAGGCATAGAAAAGTTATGGAGTAGTGACTAGCTGAACAGAGTTCACTTCAATTTTCAAACAGACACTGAAAATTATGCGCTATATATGAAATCTAACTTTCCTCACATGATACAAATTACTCTAACAAATAACATCTCTACAAACATCTAAAAGCTCAGATTCAGGCTTCTGCTTAGCAATTCTATAATTACTTATAATAAAATAGCTACCCAGATACAAAGTAGGAACCCTTCACATATCTTTAGTAACACTGTCATCATATTCCTAGAAGCATACATGAATGTGTCTCTACCATACCACCATCCAAACCTTAAAAATTCACAGAACAAACTTCAAATTTCAGACAAACATAAAAAAGTATGCAGCATTTTTTCAACTGTACTTGTCTAGAGACTTAAAAAAGAGCCTTATTATTAACAACACCTCTTTTTTATACATCATGCACCTCAAAATGTATAAAACATATCAAAATACATATAGAAGTAGAAACATATTTCAGACAGAAGTCCATGCACACCTTAAAACTCAACAGACTCCAACTCCAAATTTAAAGCAACATCTAAAATTATGCCGTATACTAGAATTGTACATATCCACATACAAAAACAAACTACCACAATCACTAATCCATCTTCTAATTTACACATATTACTATTCAAAAGCTAATTCAAGGAATATATAACTACAATAAAACAAACTACAATACACATATATTCCTTTAGTCCTATATCTCAAACCCCACACATTTTGAATTATTTTTTAAGTTTAAAATAAACCTAATCCATTATACATGTCACAAACGTATGACTCACCTTCCAAATAGATTTGTAGAATTTCAAATATCACAAACTCATAAAAGATTTTCTCAGGCACAAAATCAATGCAATGCACCTGTCTCAGTAAGGTAGAAGCAGTAATGGCACAGTTTCTCTCTCTTTCTCCACACAAATACATGTAAGTAACAAATCACATTCCTTCCTACATTATTTGAAATCTCAAAACACATTTCTATTGGTTAAACATATTGAGCTTTACCAACTGACTTCTAAAACTGCCCAAACTCATTCTTGAAGGTTCTAAGGTCGCGACCCCACCGCGACAGAGCCGCAAACCCACACAGGAGTTCAAAAACATATTACAAATAAAAAAGCAACTATTTTTTAAGAACACACCACTTCTAAAGATATTCTTGACTTGGAAAATCTTACTTTAATGAAATTTCATTTACATATACATAACAATTTCACATTTTAAATCCACAGCTAAGATTCAACTGTTAGAAATGGGATTTCTGGTTGGCTAAGGCTTGCGCCAAAGCCAGGCAGAAACCACAACTCTAGTCAGGGCAAAGGAGATACACACTGAAGATAACCCCTGCTCACCCCCTTGGTAGCTTGGCACGACCAGTCAGGCTTATCCCAGCGGCAATGTGTAAAGAGTTTGCACAACACACACACACAGCAGCAACACACTAGGCACACTACAAAAGAAACTCCTCACAAGGTTATATAAAAAATAGCCTTTGTATTATCATAAACACATTAGAAACGCAATCACACATTTACACTGTGCCAACTGGCACTAGGCAATATTCACAGGGGATTATATACAGTGCCAAGCCAATCGGGCCACGGTCAGAACCATCAGAACAGGTAAGTAAATGCAAAACAAAACCCGTAACTACTGGTACTATAATGACCTAAGCATTATCATATTAGCATTAGACACCATCTTAAAATATCATAGCATGACTTTAGACATATCCACATTAGGCCTAAACCACATCAGCATAAACACATTACGCATCAAACAGATTAGGCCCAATCCTCCTCAGCATAAACACAGTATGCAATCACTGTAGGCATGAACCACATTAGGTATAAACCCCATTAGGCATGACATCATAGCATTGCATAGAATAGCCTATTATGCATACAACATAATCAGCAACAGTGTACCCTAATAAAGACTGCACGCCAGGGTATGAAGCATAACATGTGATGCCTAAACCTCACTAACAGAGGTGCATTTCCTAACATCACATAGTACAGCCTATAAGGAAAAACCTGACCAATATAACGTGCTAGGTATCCCATCAACAACTGTGCATCATAACACACCTGCCACGTGGTTCCTGTTCCCCACATCAGTGTCTCTTAGCAGGGGCCCTGTCTTGGGCTCGCCCCGCAAGTCAACAGAAAACAAGAAGGGGGTCGCAACTCACCCCTGTCTCCTTCCTTGGAGACTGACCCAGTGCTGCTGAAGCCTACCAGGCTGTTCCTGGCTCCCGCTTCTTAATTCGAATGCCCCTGTGCGGATGCGAAGGCAGCTGTCTACGACTCTGCGGTGCAGCTGCGCAAATGCTGGGAATGGCCAACGTGGCCGGTCAGGAGCCTCTCGCCCTGGTTAAAAAATGAATGCTGCTCCCGCCCTCACGGCATCTGGCACTCACAGTGCCTCAGAAGTATCAACCCAGCCCCCACTCACCAGGGTTCGCTGACAGGCCTCTCTCTCGCTGTGGGGGAACAGGGGCAGGCCTGTCCCTTCGGCAGATAACAAAAAAGGAAAAGTGCTCACCCTGCACTTGCAGCAGCACGGGTCTCCGTTGCTGCCAGAAGACGGGCGGACCGGTCCTTGCTCTCTGGTGACTAATGCAGTATGCAGGGCTCCTCGTGGACACGGAGCCCCACCCACAACCAGGCTGCACCTCAGCCTGGCTTCCTCTAGCCTCTCCCTTGGGTTTCTCTTCGGCCTTCTGGGAATCCCCCAAGCTCAGCGTTCTCTGTCTCGTCTTCTGATCCCAGCAGGGATCTTCCTCGCAGCACATGCTGGGTCCTCCTTGGCACCAAGAGCCCCACCTCCAGCCAGGCCTTTAGTGCCTGACTTCGGTTTCGCCGTGGTGGTGCGTTTGCCAGCGTGGGGTAGGCTCCCGCCTGGCATCTCTTCTGGGTCAGCAGGCTGGCCCAACACGAGGCTTCCTCTCGCCTCACTTGCGGCGGGTACTTCCTCTTGGCCGCAGCTCTGCCCACGGCCAGGCTGCTTTGCCTGACTCCCAGTCCGGCCCGGCCTCGCCGGTGATTTTCTTGTGGTGCAATGCGGGGTGGGCACCCGCTTTTTAATGAACTTCACAGGCAAGGTCGGCACCCGCTAAGCAGCATAACTGTGGGGTGGGCACCCGCTAGTAAACACAAAATGCGGGCTGGGCACCCGCTCCCGCCGGCAGCTCGGGGGAATCCCCACATCGGGATTCCCTCTATAATCACTGCAGCAGCGCGCTGCATGCCGCCAGCTCCTCACTCTGCTCTTGGACAATTAGAATATAGCTCTCTGGAGGCGCTAAGTCCCTCAATGTTCCTGGGGTAAGCTGGGCCAGGAATAAAAAAGTCCATGGGGCTGGGGACACCTCAGCAGGGTGCAGCAGGGCAGGCCAGCATGCAGGGACCCCCAAGAAGCTGCAGCTGGGTCCCATGGCGGTTCCTCCTGGCAGTGTATCCTCCCCAGCACAAGTAAGCAAAAGCACAACCTTTCTCATGGGGTCACAGCCCCTATCTTTATACCACTTTTCCCCTTTGTCTGCAAAGCACAGGGCTTGGGAAACCAGTTCCAACTGGTTCTGGAGCACTCTGTTTACCAGGCTCCTCTTTCCTATTGTGGGGTAGGGGCTTGGTGATCAGACACACCACAGGGGGCGGAGCCAGCATTGTACAGGCTAGGCACAGACCTATTCAGAGACCAGGGACTTCTCCTCCCACTACTCCAAATGCAGATGTCCCATTCAGCCTAGCACTGACTCACCCTGCCACTCCTGGAGCCACACACACCTCCCAGCCCCTGTCACTCAAAAGCCAGACATGCAATTCACATCAGCCAGGCAGACACAAAGCACACAGAAATGCCAACTTCTAAAAGTCGCATTTCTAAAATAGTTATAATAGATCTGCGCACACCATTGCGTAGAATTTATTATTACTATTTCAAACATACCAAACTTGACCACGCTGCGCCTCTCATATCAGGGATTACTACTGAAACACTTATCAGGGAATCCCCAATGCATTCCTATGTGAGGGCAGCCCCACAGTAGTGAGAAACCAAAATGGCTGTTCCAAAACCATGCTGTTGGCATCCTCATTCTGATTGGCTCTTGAGAAAGGAAGGAATTTAGAAACGCGTCGAACCTTTGGCCATGGTTGAGATCAAGAGCTGGTACCTGTGGCTGATCCTGCATTATGAGAATATGCTGGCGTGAGGGCTCTCCCACTATGGGCAACTTGGTGTTTGAATGTAATGCGGCTTGGTCCAAGTCGTGGGACTGCCCCGCTGCAGTTTGCAGACCTGCGAAGTCGGAAAACTCTGGCTCGCGTTTGGGACATCAGCACTCAACTACAGGAGGTTACGTAAAGCCGGGGGTGCTGTGCCCTTTTCAACCTGGACCCACTTGAGTTTTATCATTCAATGTGGCCCCCAACAGCACCCACTTGGGCTATACTCATGGCTTTTGGACTGTATTAACCAGTATGCCTTGCGGTGTGCAAGGCGAGAGGATTCCTGCAAGAAAGGGCGGGACTCTATTTTGAATAAAAAGCAGGTGTTCCAAAACCATGGTGTTGGTGTCCTCATTCTGATTGGCTCATGAGAAAGGAAGAAATTTTGAAACACTTCGAGCCTTTGGCCATGGTTGAGATCAGGGGTTGGTACCTGTGGCTGATCCTGCATTACGAGCATATGCTGGCGTGAGGGCTCCCCCACTATGGGCAACTTCGGTGTTTGAATATATATATATATATTTATATATATATATATATATATATGTTTGCCACAATGGGATCCAATCGATCCTGCGCGCTCAAGTGCGGGTGCTCTGCATAGGGGTCGGATCCAGACCCAGTTCATCAATTTTACTTCCAATGATGCGGCACACAGGGATTCAGTTAAGTTTAGTTGATTTATTCAGCAAACACTGTTTGCTGAATAAATCAACTAAACTTAACTGAATCCCTGTGTGCCGCATCATTGGAAGTAAAAATAAAAAAAAAAAAAAATTAAAAAAAAAAAAAAAAATATATATATATATATATATATATATATGTATATATATATATATATATATATATATATGTATATATATATATATATATATATATATATATATATATATATATATATATATTATCTACTGGCGGTCGCCATAACTTTGGCGCCGGTTAACGAATCCTCCCGAAATTTTCAAAACTAATGGGGCGCTCCGTTCAGCTCCTACCCTGAAAGTCTCGGGGTGATTCGTCAAGCGGGGCCGAGTATATGTGGAACTTTTGTATCAACTTGTACTATAAAAGAACTGACCAATCCCTTCCCTTGGTTGCGCCAGTGTCCAATGAGAATCCATCTCTGTGTTCAAAAGCACCCTTACGCTGTGTTGACTGCTTTGTAAAACGAGCTGGAAGAAGGCAGATACGCCGAAACGCGTCCTCGTAATAAATCGAATGAATGCAAACCGCAGGAGTGCAGTGTGTTTTTACGAACACGTGAGCCTTGATATATATATATATATATATATATATATTATCTACTGGCGGTCGCCATAACTTTGGCGCCGGTTAACGAATCCTCGTGAAATTTTCAAAACTAAGTCTCGGGGTGATTCGTCAAGCGGGGGCCGAGAAAAAGGGGGGGTCCCAAAACACGTTTTCCCCATGCTTTTTTCCATAGGACCTTTAGTCGCAGCTACAGCCCGAACGGCTGAACAGAATTACGTGAAATTTGGCAGAGAGGTAGCCATAAGCTCAAGGAAGTGCCTTTTGCAGGTCTGGTGTAAATCTGTTCAGTATTTCCTGAGAAAATAGCATTTAAAAGCATATCAATATCTATACGCGCGCACCGTGCGCGCACTGTGCGCGCACCCTGCCGTGCGCGAGCGCAATTCTGATTGGTTGTTAGATGTCGGTAAACATTCGAATCGTCGAAACCAGGAAGTGTCGGCCGCCATTTTGTCTCTCGCAGTCTGAGGGGGTGAAAAAAAAAGGTGGAGAACGTGAAAAGGGGGCAGAGTGGACAGTTCCTGACCCCCTAGCCTTGGTCAGGGGGTCACAGAAAGACCCCCAAGGGCGAAAAAAACGTTTTTTTTTTTTTTTAAATCGTGAAGCGCACGGTGCGCGCACGGTGCGCGCACGGTGCGCGCACGGTGAAAAAGGTGAAAAAAAAAATCATAAATACATAACTTAGCATTTAAAAAACCGTACAAGTTCACTGAAAAAACCATAGGTTTCACACACTTTATAGTTACCCATTAGCATTTAAAAAACCTTGCAAATTCACTTAAAAAACCATAGGTTTCACACATGTTATAGTTAGCTGGACATTTCACTCGTAAAAAACCAATGAAATTCCCCCGTTATAGTTTGTGCAGGCAACTATAACTCACGCGACCGCAATCCTCTGCTGATGACGTCAGATATTACATCACTGATGACATATGTGTCTTTATGAAAAATAAATATTTGTAATATATGTATAGCTGAAGATTAATGGAAGAAGACATGGGTAAATAAGTGTCTAAATACAGTGATGTAATATCTGACGTCATCAGCAGAGGATTGCGGTCGCGTGAGTTATAGTTGCCTGCACTAACTATAACGGGGGAATTTCATTGGTTTTTTACGAGTGAAATGTCCAGCTAACTATAACATGTGTGAAACCTATGGTTTTTTTAAGTGAATATATATATATATATATACCCTGCTACAGCGCCCGTCCAAAGTGCTAGCACCTAGCTAGCCACCAACTCAATACGGCTGCAGATGAAACCACAGCATGTAAACAGCCCTCTTTGCTACCAACTATGACCTCTGTATATGATCATGGACAGAGGAGACACCACAGTCCTCATTCTCCTGGACCTTCCCTCGCCCTTCGGCACAGTATTCCCCCCCATCCTCTTCCAACAGCTGCATGAAACTGACATCCTCCTTCCTGCCTGAATAGAGCCAAGCAGTGAACTTGACCTCCTACTTTTCAGACACCCACATCTTCATATGTGAAGTATCACAAGGAACATCCCTCAGCCCAAGCCTCTTCAACACCTACCCGATCCTGCTCGGCAGCATCATCCTTACCCATGGAATTAATGTCCTATCCAGTGCCAATGCTGCAGAAAAAAATACCCAACTCCCCCACAAAGGTTGCCACTTGCATGAGTGAAGTCACCAATTGAATGAACAGCAAATTTCTCAATCTGATCAGCTACAAGACAAAAGTTGCGATCTTCAGTAAGAATTCCTCAGCATAAAATTCCACCTGGTGGCCGTCAGAACTCAAACCAACACCCACCTCCCATGCTGAGAGAACCTTGAAATTGTCATTGACTGTCAACTCACCTTGACAGCCCTAGTCATTTCCATCACCACCTCCTGCTTCCACATCCTGAAAATGTTGAGGAAGATCTTCAAGTCGCTCCCCACACATACACATGCAGAACCATCTCCCAAGCCTTCATCACAAGCAAATTGAACAATGGGAACACCCTCTACACGGGAATGAGCACACACCTGACCAGATGACCTTGACCATACAGAACTCTACAGCCAAGATCACACTCAACTTACCACAAAACATGAACATCATTACACACCTCAAGTAGCTCCACTGGCTTCCCATACAAAAACAAACTTTGTTCAAACTACTAAAGCACACCTTCAAAGCCCTACACAACACAAGTTCAGCTTACCTTAACAACCACATCATATTCCACAAACCCTCCAGAAAGCTCTGCTCTGCCAGACTCCTACTTGCGCACATCCCACACATATGCAAAACCGGAGCTGGTGGTCATGCATTCTCTTACATCACTCCTGGAGCCTGGAACAACCTGCTGCTGCTCATCAGAGCCAGATCCTAAATTCTCAAATTCTGCAAAAAGGTAAAGACAAGGCTCTTCGAAAAGGCTTCCTCTACCCTAGCTGAAAGCCAGGTCAGGCTTGCTCCTTCTTTCAGTGGCAGCATACCCTCCCACTTTTGTGTGAGCAAGCATGGTAGCCACATAAGGAGAGAAAAGAGGATGAAACAGAGGACCACTTAACTAGGAGAACCAGGTGGATAAGAATAGGAAATGGACTGCAAAGGAGACCAGGAACAACATGAGGTGGACAAAGAGAAACACAGCACCAAGTGAACCACATCCAGGTGGGCCAGATGCAGGAAGAGGAGGTATGGGAGTAGGAGCAGAATAAGGAAACAGGGCCACAAGTTGGACCAGGAATACCACGACTAAAAGCTAGGAGGACCATGATGAACAGGACCTAAAGTGCAAGCAGGGCCAGGAGATTGACCAGGAAGACTAGGACAAGGTAGAAGTAAAGCAGTTAAGCTAGAAGTACCAGGATGACAGAACATTTTATGACTAGACTGGGACGACTTTCAATACAAAGACCCCTAGAGAGGTTTGAAGGATCAGGACCAGAGGGACCATAGAGTCTAGGAAGATAAAGAGGATGATCCAGAATAGAAGGGGGGCAAGAAGGGAGAATAGAAATTATCAGGAAGAAGAACAGACAGCCAGAATACCAAGAAGATGAGTACCAGGAAGAATAGGAGGATAACCAGGAACACCAAAAGAACTACAAACACCAGGTCAAGGTCACATGGAGGAGCAATACTAGCACCATGGGGTGGAAAATGGATGACTGAATCAGTAGCACAAAGACTAGGACCAGGAGGACGGGGACCCATATGAGAAGGGCCAGGAAAAGAAGTATGAGGAGGAAGATTAGATCAAGGGACAACATTAGGAGGAGAATAGAATCAGGAGTAGTAAGAGGAAGACCGGTTCTATAGGCATGACCAGGAACATCTGCTACAGTACCATCAGGAGAACCAAGACCAGATTGGACAAGAGAATGATAGTGGTAAAATTGCTGCCAAATGTAAGTTTTCTCATCATTTTCCATGGTATGCCCAATGACAGACACTGATGTAACCCAAGAAATACGTTCAGTGTGAGTCCTGAAAATGTACTCCAAGTTCGAAACCATATTTCCATTACCCACAATGATGATGACAATTCTAACAAACCAGCATGAACCGTCTTGCAGAAAAAAGCTTCACTGGCACAACAGGACTCTTTGAGCGCATCAGACCCCTGTCTGTCATTGCTGTGGATGTGTTTTCTCCACAACACCTGAATGAATGAATGTATGAAAGATGATTTATACCGCGCAGACTAAGCCCAAAGGCATCAAGGCGCCTAACAATACGATCAAAAACACAGAGCCCAGATCACGGATATGCCTTGACAAAAAGCCAAGTCTTTAATGCTTTCCTAAACAAGGGGACAGAAGGTTGAGCTTTAATTTCAATGGGGAGAGCATTCCAAAGCTTAGGGGCTAGATGAGAGAAAGACCTTCCTCCCCACCTGGCTCTCCTAAATCGAGGCACAGATAGCAGGTTCTTTCCTAAAGAGCGAAGATTTCTAGAGGGGGCATAGGGTACTAAAAGGTCCTTGACCCCTCCAGCTCCCCGGCCAGATATTGCCCCATACGTAAGGTTAAGGATCTTAAAAGAAATCCTGGCAGAGATAGGGAGCCAATGAAGGCTCTTCCTGACAACAGTAGCCGAGGAAAGCCTCGGGGAGTCAGTCACAAATTTGGCAGCTGCGTTCTGGACAATTTGTAGCCTTTGCACCAAACCCTTGTCTAAACCCGAGTAAAGGGCATTACAATATTCAAGCCGTGAGATCACAAGGGCAACCACAATTTGTTTGCGCGCAGGGGGGGAAAGATAGTGTTTTATTTTCCTTAAGATTTTAATAATGCCCCAGCAAGTAGAAACCGTTCTATTAATCTGTTGGTTCATGGAAAGAGAGGGGTCAATTAGGACTCCCAGATTGCGGGCTGAGTGAGTGGGTGTAGGACATGTTCCCAAAGAGGGGGGCCACCACTCGACCATAAGTCACATCCACCACCGAAAACAAGAACCTCAGTTTTTTCACCATTCAGCTTCAAAGAATTAAAAATCATCCATTTAGAAACTGCCTCCATGCAGTTCCTGAAGCTGAGAGCTGAGGAATTGCCAGGGTGTGAGAGGGACACCATGATCTGGGTGTCATCCGCGTAGGACACCACCTCCATCCCATAAGATCTAATTAGCTTGGCAAGTGGGGCCACATAGATATTAAAAAGGGTCGGACTAAGAGCCGAACCCTGTGGGACCCCACATAGGACAGGCAGGGATGGAGATAGGAATTCGCCTAGTTTAACCCTCTGTTCCCTTTGATCCAGAAAGGAGGCCAGAAGACTCAGAGCCGAGCCCTCCACCCCCATTTCCCTCAGACGAGATGTTAACGTCACTGGGGATAGGGTGTCAAAGGCTGCTGTCAAGTCTAAGAGGACCAAAAGAGTAGTATGGCCCTGATCCACCTCCTTGCGAATGTTATCTAGAACGACTGTAAGGGCAGACTCCGTACTATGAAACCTCCGGAAACCATGCTCGGCCTGATCGAGAAGCCCAAAGGAATCCAGAAAGGCCATCAGATGTTCATTTAAGTGGGTCTCAAGCATTTTAGCTGGTGCCGGGAGCAGTGAAATAGGTCGAAAGTTCTTTAGGACTTCAGGATCTAGGGTGGGCTTTTTTAAAAGAGGCTTCACCACCGCCCTCTTCCACACGGCCGGATACACACCCTCCTGTATTGCCCTGTTCATAATGTCCAGAAGGGGGGGCAATAAGGTTTCCCTGCAGTACTTGAAGACTTTGAGAGGGCAAGGGTCCAAAGGCGAACCCGACCTGGTATTACTCAGCAACATGTCCAGTTGGCCTAGGGCAAGTGGAGGAAAGCTAGACAGACTCGCCTTACAGGTCCGATTTTCAATTCCGGAGCCAGGTGTAGCAGGAGTAGGAGGGGTGGGCAAGGAAGCCCTTTGCCATTCCAGGGCAGAATAGATATCGGCTATTTTGGAGTGAAAGAACTGGGCGATCCTGTCACAGAGATCTTGAGAGCTGACAATAGGATCGGGCATTTGCAATGTACACAGAGAATCAACAGTTTGAAAAAGATCTCTGGGGGACGACAGAGTAGCGGTTAACTTAGCGAAGTACTCCTGCTTTTGTTTGATTACCTCCGCCTTGTACATTTTAAGAGAAATTTTATGTTTCTCCCTTTCTTTGTTGTCCCAACTCGCCATCCATCGCCTCTCCTGTTTCCTACAGCCCTGCCTTAGGTGTCTCAAAGAGTCAGTAAACCAGGGGGCCGAAGGACTTTTCCTAGCCGAATAACGTAGAGAGACAGGAGCCTGCAAAATCATGGTATGACTGTTGAATCCTAGATGACCTCTATGCTTTCAAAACAGTCTGGTGTGATTGCTAAAGCTAAGAGTAAAGCCTCCTAACTCCTCATATTTCCAGAGGTATAGCAGGAATGTTTCCTCTAAGTGAAAACATATTTTTCATGACAGAGAGAAGTTAAATGTCCACTTTTCTAAAATATTTACTAGTTAAGATATTGCCATGTGGCCAGTTCATAACTTTTAAGAATTATGTCTTAGGGAAACATATTCAAAGAACAGACTTCCCTATATAATCCTGGGGATCTCTAAATCTCCTTTAAGTTTGAAATCTTTTCAATTCTTGGAAGGAAACTTATATTAGTTAGATAATCAAGTTTAAAAATAATCTTTTTAGATCAGCCTCTTATTGAGAAATCCTCATCTGGCACCCCTCACCAGCCTGTCCACTCTGAAAAATGTTCCTGCACCATCACATCGCGTTATCAAAAGCAGAACCTTTGTACACTACATTGAGTGGAGGAGCACAGAGGAGGACCGAAAATGTGTCTACACTGTTTGGCAGATAGCATGTTACTGCACAACTCTAAAGCAGGCCCTAACTCACAAAACGTCTAGTCCCAAATTCAGAAAGCCTGTTACTTTTTTAACACAGACCCAACGCAAAGTCTCCTTGCGATTTACAATCCAATCAAATGTTGATTTGCTTGGATTGCAACCCAAAGTTATACTTTGCAGTACAATGCGCTACCGTGTGTTACTTTGTAGCAATGGGTGTTCCATGGGTGGTGAATGGGTGTTCTCATGCAACAAACTATGGGTTTTGTGGCAAATCCCTATCTACAAAGAAATATAGACAGGGATTTGCATAACAATCCTCCGCTCCCTGACGCAACAAGGAGAAATCATTTCATTTTGCCTCCTTTTTTCCTCTTTGCATGTGTGCTGCATTCAACAACACACACACAAAGAGAAAAATGCCTTAAAGCATAGTTTTCGTACAGGAAGGGACATCTTCCTGCACAAAAACTGTCCTAACCAATAACGCAGACACCTCTGCACTATGGCACAAGTGTGCTTGCATTGGGTCATGGCTGCCAAATGTGAGCCACCTCATGGAGAGAGCAGAACTGTGCCATGTCTCAGTAGATATGGTGAAGTTCTGCTCTCTACCATTCACACAGCACAGCACAGGGAAGTAACTTTACTTTCTACACTCCGTTGTGTTGCGTGAACACTTTGTAAATGTGGCTCCATGTGCTCACACATATCAGGGAAGTCTGTATTTTCTGTAATTATTCATGTTCACAGTATTTTCATGCAGCAGACAAAGGACTGCTGTGCTACAGTGCTTTCAGCAATGGGAAGCTTTGTGCCACAATCAGTTTGGGAAAATACATTTGCAGATACAATGAAATGTTTTCATCGGACAGATGTTTGCATCTCAAGCCAGGTTCACTTCAAACCAGCGCAATAAATGCTTTGAATGCAGAGGAAAAAAGGGATTACATGTCAGCTTTATTTACATAATCCTCAAACCAATTAAAAATTCATAAAACTCTAGAACAAGCATGGAAGGGTCAACAAACAGACTGCTTGCTTCAGTACAGTACTTCAGCAAGGACTACTCATTCCCAAAGGAATTTGCCATTACTGAAGATACGCAGTTCGTTTTCCACAATTGACAAAACAAATTAAATTGTGAAAGTGGAAGCATGGAGAGAAAAACTAAATTGTGTCGCTAAAAAGAAATTTGATATTTGAAAAGGTATATCATAGACTAAAGAAGTGAATGTGTAAAAGTGGAATTTGTTGGTCAACAAAATAAACTTTAAATAGAAATTTGGCAGCCCACAGACAGCAGTGAAATCATGATATATTGCATATGAAGGAAGTATGTGAGTCAAATGCTTTTATGTCATGTTATGTTACGGATATTTGTTAAGCGCACTGTTACCCAAGGGTGTCCACTCCTGGCGCTAGTTACCTGTTCGTCATGCAAGAGTGGCATAGGCAGAGTTACTTCAAAAATCCATGTTTTCAGACCCTTCCTAAAGGCTAACAAGTCTGTTGCGTTTCTGAGGTGAACCAGAAGATCGTTCCAGGCTTTAGCTGCACCAAAAACGAAGCCCCACGTCGCCTTTTTTGTAACTGGGACACTAACAAGCTTAGCTCCAAGCGACCGTAAATTTCTTTTCGGTATGTACCATTTAAACTGGTTTTGTAGGTAGTCAGGTCCTGCTCCTTGGAGTGCTTTAAAAACGGTGCACAGGGATTTAAAACGTACTCGGTTCTTCACCGGGAGCCAATGTAGTTTTTGAATTCCTTTAGAAATTGGGGCAAACTTAGGCGTTCCCATGAGTAGCCTTGGTGGGGCATTTTGTAGCCTTTTAAGCTTGTTCATAAAGCGTTCCTGGATGTTTAGATAGAGACTGTTACAATAATCCAGCCTCGACAAGACTATTGCGGTAACCACCGTTTGCCTCCTGTCAGCTGGTAGAAACAGTAGTATTTTTCTCACTGTTTTAAGACATATGCTTTGAGGAGGAAACAGCATTTACTTGGTCCCCAAAATCCAGTCTCTCGTCTACTATTACTCCCAGGTTTTTCACTCTTTTCACGGGTATAGGGAAAGGGCCCATAGATGATGGCCACCAGTCTGGGGTCCAGAAATTGGCGTAATTCCCAAATAGTATTGCTTCCGTCTTGCTTGCATTCAGTTTTAGGCATTTTTTCATCATCCAGCTGCCCTCAGATTCCATGCAGTCCTGGAAACGCCTGTCTATGCCCACCTCCTGTCCTGGAAGCAGAGACACCACAATTTGGGTGTCATCCGCATAGGAGGTGAGACCAAAACCAAACGTACTAATGATGGGAGCCAAAGATGAGACATATACATTAAACAATGTGGGGCTCAACGATGACCCTTGAGGGACCCCACATGGTAAGACGAAAGGTTTTGATTGGAAATCTCCCAGGGATACAATTTGTACTCTATCTGTTAAAAATGACTGAATGAGTTTCCATGCTTTCCCCTGAATTCCACATGCCCCTAACCGGTCCATCAAGAGATCATGATGGACTGTGTCAAAGGCCGCAGAGAGATCCAGTAGGATCAAGGCGGCCTTGCCACCTTGATCCACTGGCGTACTGATCTCATCCATTGCTTTGATGAGGGCTGGATTAGGATTTTCATGCTATGCAACTGTGAAGGAAGTGGCCCGATTAGGGTCACCAGGGTCACTCACGACCACCTCTCAGCCTTACATAGAAAATGAAGAGTTGGTCAGACAGTAGAGAATACAAACCAATAACAGTTTATTCAGAAGACACTCAGAGCGGAGCCCTGTCTGCCCTGTCGCTAGGAGTGCTCCAGAGGGACTGGCATTAGTAAGCATAACAATACAGTATATACACTTCAAAACCAATGAAAGCACGCCCACCATGGAATTTTCGAGGGAGATGCAGCTGGGCAGTAAATTACAAAGGAGTAAGTTTTGATTCTGAGGCCGGGCACACATTATCTACTATTCAGGTTCACTCTGCTTGTACCCACCACTAGACAAGTGGGAGAAGGCATACATCTAACAAGAAAGGTATGTGCTAATAAGAACAGTGCATTTATTAGTGTAGCAAAACTCAGCTCCAAAGAAACATGACCTAGAGAAGGCTGTTTCTCGAAAATGGCAAAGGATTAATTTCGATTATGATACAAAACGGGGCCTTTACACAAAATGGCGCTGTGAATACTAACTTACATAAAACAATGTAAAAGCATAATTTTCCATTCTAACAACTGGAAAAATAACATGCAAGCATTGAGAGAGAAGGAACTCAAAATACTGATTGTGGAGTAACAGGGCATGATTCAGAAAGGTAATTTACACTTTTGAGTAAGTTTACACTTTTGAGTAAGTGTACAACTTTTCAGCTTTCACAAACTTGATGCCTTATTCACAAAGGTAAACTTACACTTTTAAGTAGGTTTATTCTTTTTTGGTATTCACAAAATATGATTTAATATCAACTTTACAACTGTACAGACTCTGCACTCGGGCTCCGCACATAAAAGAGAGGACAATTCTATTTTTTGTGCAAAGTTCTCAGCTTAAAGTTACTATTAAACCATAGTAAGTGAATACTGAAAAAGAGTAGCAGGCCTATCTTTTTATATACAAAGTTCTTCGCCCAACTGTGGAGTCTCTGAAGTCGTTCAGTTACTAATAAATCGCAGTTTGTGAATATTGTAAGCCCGTAAACGTACACAAAAGCATAAGTTTACTTTTTTTAATCAGGCCCTAAGAGTGTAAGTAAGTTACTACAAAAAAACCTGAAAAAACAAGTTTAAGTCCAACACCGCACATGGCCAACCACTGTTACTGCAACACCCTCCAATGGAAAATTATGGAGATGATGACTTAAATAAAACCTCATAAAAAATAATTCTAAATTAGATTAAATTATTTAAAATAGCTAAAAATAGAGTTAAATATAATCTAATGTTACAAAAATCTAAAAATAATACATATTAGTTATTTAATTATAAACAATTTTAACAACTGATTTTGAATTTATAACGTATTGCAAGAATATGTTTATTAAAATATAATTAAATTACGTTTAATACATTCTATACATCACTTTTAGTAGTTAGTAATTGTTACAAAAATAATTTTCATTTTTTAACTTTAGGTGGTACTTTACTTTTTCATTTAAACTGAAAAGCAATTTTTATTTCACTGAACATATTTTAATTAATTTAGTATTGAATTAAAAAATAAGTTAACAGTGCTGTAGTGTTTTAATTTATTTAATTTGGCATTTTAAATAAATATATACAAATACTCTACATCAGCGTTTCCCAAACTATGGCCCGCGGACCCAAAGGGGTCCGTGATACATTCCCAGGGGGTCCGCAGGGCTTGAGTGCCTACCATTGTTTGTAAAAAACAAAACGCCCATGCGCCCTCACAGCACATAAGAGGTGTGAATGTTGTTGGCGCCGGGGAGGCAAATCTATAATACAACCTGGCCAATCACCATTCAGCTTTAGATGCAAGCTGAAGGGTGATTGGCCTTATTTTATTATTTGCTTCTGCCCGTCACCCAACGTCGTGCTCGCACGGCACTGTGTGCATTTCCTCTTCTGTTTGTGGCCAGGCCCAGGGCATTTTGAGACCATATGTCCCCATTTGCCCTGAAAGCAGGGTACAGCTGTGCCTCGTGTGTCGAGATTGAAGAGCATTGGAAGCTGGAGCACCTTGAACAGGCAGGAGGACTCTTCTCCGTCTGGAACTGCATGTGAGGGTTTAATTAGTGTGTGTAAATTGTACGCATTTACAGTAAAAGCGCATGCTTGCCTTTGGGACCTTATAATAAGTGGTTAGTTATGCAGCACATTATCAAGTTCATTTAGATACAGTACTTCAAATCAAACAGGCAAAGGGAATGAATGATCACTGACTGACCTGATAACACGAAAACCCAGTGCACCAATGGTTCGCGATACTAGGGGTAGGCAAATTTAGACTACAAAAGGACTTATACAGAATGGCTTCATGAAGCGTCATACAGATCCCATTACAGAAGATTGGTGCTGGGCCCCGAGTTTCGAGATGTGATGCCCGACATGGTAGTACCGGCCCTAAAGTGCCTGGCGCTCCGTTAGACGATATTAATGCACTTTTGATAACGCAATGATGTCTTCAGGTTTAGTAACGGCAGCTGAAGCGTGGCCTTCAGGTCACGTTATCATTCAATCATCCAGCTCTCTGTACCGAGGTATTCCAGCCTCCTAATCGGCCTGATTACTTCAAAGACGAGTGACAGCATGAAGATGAGCAGAGCTGTAGTCATTACAAATAGCATCATGGGACGGCATGTGTTTACATTTATGCAAAGGAGCTAGTCTATGTGGCGGAAAAATAATAGCTGTTTAAGAGGAGCACTTGCAAAAGGCAGCGAGATGTTTTATGCGGCAACTGTACGAAGGTTCACCAGAGGCGCAACTGGAGTCAAATTCCGGGGAAGGGGCTAATACAAATTTCGGGGGGGGGGGGCTAATTCTTTAAGCAATAAACGGAGTGGAGATGCAGGGGCTGGGTGAAAACACAAAAAGCCTCATTAACAAGTAAATGGTCTTTTAAAGACCTGTTAAGTACTCAGGTGTGGCTGCAATAAGACAGTCGCCAGCCCGGGAAGCTGTCTCAGCCTGGGCTGACACACACAACGGAATTGGAAGCTTTTGTGTCAAGAAATACACATTTATAAGAGTCCCTGGAAATAAGTACTATGTGCAAATTACAGATTGAGATTCGCTAAAGTAGGCTGGCACACAGACTTGTGAATGGTGCAACCGTCCAACAAAGTATTACTAAAACCAAAATCTTTGCAAACGTGAGACCTAGAAGGAATGAAAGACTGCAAGAAAAGGGGGGGGGAGAAAAGTGAGAGAGTGAGAGGTAAGTAGGTATTATGAAAGAAGGTCGACTTTGTCAAGTAACGGAAAGGTGGGCGAGTAGTGTCTGGGGAGAAGGGAAATGAGGGCAGTAAGGGACAGGGGGTGAACAGAAGAAGATAATGACAAACAAGCGCAGCCGAATTTCAGTGTAATTTTGAGTGACATTCAAATACCATGAGTGACACTTATTTGTGAGCAAAAATCAAGCATTCATAGGCTATCACAAGCACTTACCTACTTTAAACTGCAACAGTGTGAGTTCCTGGCGCTGGGCTCCAGCCTCGGGCCATACCTTCTGCAGTGCACACACTCAAGTGGACTCTGTCGGGAGAGCTCAAATGCCTTCTGAGAGCCTGTGCCTTTACAATGTGTCCCTGTGTGCCTTTTGAGCACCAGGCTGCAGCTCAGCCCCCTTTCCCCCAGCAGCACAACACAGAGCACTTTGACACTGACATACATACCAGTGTCCAAAAATCAGAGGGAAGGTTTGGTATAAATAAGAAAAGCATAGGAGGAGGCATAGAAGCACCTAAGAGGCATGTTTTGTCTTTGTAAAATGGATATGTCAACCTCGGCACTCTAGTACAATTATAGTATCAATTCATATAGTTGTTTAGCACAAATGAGTTCAAAGTATCAGCAGGACATTGATTCAGTTCTTGCTGTATCAATTTAATATAAATATATCACCAAATTTTAAATCACAAGTTTCAAATTTAAAACACAGTATCAATGTGGTTGGGAATAGACAGCATCATGTGACAATCCTCCTCTTTAAGCGTTGAACCGGCAGCCGACACGTGTTTCGTTTCTTGGAAACTTTTTCAAGATTGCAAATAATGCCATGAGAAAAGAAAAAACTGAATTTTCATTGTTCATGTCCACAAATCATCTAAATCCAAATGAAACAGGAAAAACGCAATTTAAATTATATATAGAGAGATCCCAGCATGGAGATCAAAAAGATTCACCATGTTGATATTAAGTTTGTGTCTACTGGAGACAAGAAAAATAGTGCAAATAGGCCAAAGGGAACCCGTAGTGAAAAATCTGGATAAAACATACAGTGCTCATTTACCCAAGACAATGCTGTTCTATCTATTTATAGAGTTATAAAATGAAGCCCATCCCAAGATACCACAGAATTTGTCCAGATAGATACCTTCAGTCATTGTGTTGCATGGGCAGCACACAAATTTTATGTAGAATTGTCCAAGTCTTTGATGTGAGAATCGTCTTTCCCTGTTAAGTTCTCATATAAAAGAGAAAAAAACAAGGAAAATTCTAAGAACATTGTAGCTCAAAGATCATTGGTAAAAAAGTCCCATATATATTGAAAAGACAGAAAATGTATCTGATGAAGTACCTAGATAAGTTATAGTTCTCAATTGAGACAGACGACCGCTTCACGTGTTATGCGTATTTAATCCACTGATTGTTTTCTCTGTAAAATTAGAGCAGACATAGAGTCAAGAAAATTCCCAAGATTTGATAGCCCTGTTTAAAACTTAAACTTGTATGAATGTCAGTATCTTTATTATATATACTGCATTTTACGCAGGTCAGTAGCTCTAAGCCAATTTTTATCCACGACATATATTTGTCACAGAAGATCAGTAGAGAAGGCCTCCAGGCATTTAATGATATGTTACTTGTAGAGCATTTTCGCGCTTCTCTCGCCCAACCGCTTAAATCAGTGGATTAGCTTGCTCTGGTAACGGGCAAACTAGAGGCGGTCCAGCTATAGGGGCCTATCTTGCAAAAAGAGTAGTTATGAGTCAAGAAAAAGGACTTACAGTTTAAGTCGTCGCAAAGTCTTGGGCTATGATATGCCCCTAGAAACCAAGAAGAAGAAAAAAAAAAACAAAGAAATGTTAAAAAATAGTGGAACCAAACAGACGTCTAGCACAATGGTTACCTTACTGCCATTATTAAAAATCAACATTGACCCAAATGCCTTCTTCGTAGCATTTTAAGTGGTGAAGCATCACCACACTTATTCTTATGTAAAAACACCTCACAGTCCCACTCTAATATATCTGATGGGACACAGCATGACGATCAAAACATCCTATAGAAGCATACTTTTCACATTATAAATGCTAATCCATAACTATTGGACCAAAGAGTATGAGGCCCGCATGCCAAACTATGGTGCGTTAGATATCAGTATCAAATCACTAGAAAGTACAATGCTCCATTGCATATATAAAACGTGTAAATGGTAATGCTATCTGTTATTTAAACCGATGATGACATTGTGGCGATGAGCAGATATAACTAATCACACTTTTTCAAAAGCTAGTTCAATCAGAGCATGAGTCCGCATTAAAAATAGAAAAGGCTACTCTTCAGACAGTTACGGTAAGGTTTAGCAGGCAGCCCCTGACAACATTTATCAGTAACTAACCTTTTGTGTTTAAGAATGCCTTGCAGCGACATCTCTCCAAAGTTCATCATGCAGCGCTGGCTCCTATTGCCGGTGCTCATTTTAAAACAACTACGTCGGCATCACGTAATACGTCGCATCACATGATAGATTGGTCATTATTCGTTCGTCGTAACGGAGAAAGGACTACTGTGGCTAGCAGACCTTGTTATTTGGATTAAACCCGAGGCGGCCATGTCTGTATATTATGTATAACACTAAGTCACACTGGCCATGTATTAGTAAATGCGTATTCGGCGTAAACACGACGTGTAATAACGCGTTTAGTGGATAGGTAAGAAATTCTAGAGTACAATAACGTATATTTTGTTGAATATCTAAGCTAACTCTTACATATTAGATATCCAAGGGAAATATTAGTAAAAAGACCCAATGATTTAAAATAAAGATGTAGATAGATTCAGCTGAGTCCATCTGGTGATGCGTTAGTAAGTGCATGTTAATATAGGTATCTCGTATAGTCATTTATAGAGTAGTTAGGTGGTATATTTTGTAGTATAGTCCTTTGTATATTAAACACTGTCTACAATAGTCCTTTTATGTTAGTTACCAAAATAAATAATGGTGCAGAAAGCCAAAAGATTCAGAATAGTAAGGTGCTGGTATATTCCTACTCAGTTTCAAAGGCACATTTGGATTAGACATCTTTCGCACTTATGTTGGCATGTCATACAGTTTTCAATTCACTTATAGCATAATGAACATAGGTTATATTTGTTATATTCCATGCCCCACTTCAATTCACTTATAACATAAAGATCATAGGTTATATTACAATGTTCTACTTCAGGTTGCATAAAGTCCTCAATGTGTACAATACAGATTGATGGAAGTACATATCAGGTCCCTGAATATGTATATGGCAGCATGGTAGCATCCTCTTGAAAGATATACAATATTATGAGGTGCTGTCATTGCTTGTCTTTTTACTTCTAGACATTCTTTGTGATTCCTAAGCTCTTAGTTGTTTAAAAGATAATTCATCTAGTCCTTAAGAAAGACAAACAATTCCTTGTCAATATTGATGCCCCTCTCTACTGCACGAAGGCATATGATCCATTGTGCTTCAGCCTTTCTTAACATCGATGTCCTATCCCCCCCCCCCCGGCATCAGTTTTAATTTCAGTAATGCCATGGAAGCTTAGACCTGTCAAAGTTCTGTTAGGATGATCATTGTTAAAATGGACCGCTAGAGGGTAACTGCAATCATTGTTCCTAATAGCCCTTACATGTGCTTGAATTCTTTCTTTCAAGGGTCGAATGGTGCTGCCTATATAAATTAGGCCACAAATGCAACGTAGACAATATACAACATATCTTGTATTGCAGTTCATGAACTGACGAATCTGGTAAGTTGTATTGGTGTTGTATTTAAAGTTCTTCAATTTGTTGCATGCGAACTGGCACATATTACAATGTGCACATTTGTAGAATCCATCTGGTTTAGTTGACAACCAAGTCATGTTAGCTTGTTTGGGGGGTGTATAGCTGGAGCATAAAGAGTCCCTTAATGTTCTACCCATTCTGTATACAATACAGTGGTGCTGTGTCACTATCTTATTCATTGTCCTGTCTAGATTTAGTAAATGCCAATGCTTCTTAAAGATTCTATAGATCTGATGGCTATGCACATTATAGTTAGTGATCATGCTGATCTTATCCCCTCTATTTTTCTTGTTTCGTGTGGCATTGGATCTGTATAATATAGAATTTCTAATTTTCTGTAAAATCCTCTTTCTAGACTTGTCTAGAATGTCAGAAGAATACCCTCGGTTATGAAAGCGCATCTCAAGGTGCGTCAATTCTTGTCGGAATATGTTCTCCTCACTGTAATTTCTCTTAAGTCTGGTAATTTCCCCAAATGGGATTGAATTGATCTGTACTACAGGGAGACCACTGAAGGCATGTAAGAGGGAATTGCAGGCTGTAGGCTTTCTGTATAGACGGAACATGATTTTGTTGTCTTTGGCATAAATCTTAACATCCAAGAACTCTATTTCCATTCTATCAAATCTAGAGGTAAAGCTCAGATTGAATGTGTTGTTGTTAAGATATTTTGTCAGTTCCTCAAATTGGGGATTATTGCCTGCCCAAATAATGAAGATATCATCTATATATCTTGTCCAATATACTATAAGTCCTGTTAGTTCTGACGGTCCATGGAGCCATAAGTGTTGTGCCTCAAACCTCCCCATGTACAAATTAGCGTATGATGGGGAGAATTTGGAGCCCAAAGCCACGCCCATAGATTGCTCATACCAAGAACCTTGGTGTAAGAATACATTGTTATTCAGGACTATCTCTGTAAACTCTAGTAGCATCTCTGTGTGTTCGAACAAGGTCGCATCTCTCAGATATAATGTATCTTTGAGAGCTCTTAGTCCCAGATCTTGATGGATACAAGTATATAAGGAACAGACATCAAGAGTGGCAAAGGAAAGTTCCTCCGTCCACTCCATGTCTTCCAGTTTATTCAATAGATCACCTGTATCTTAAAGATAAGATGGCAAATTTTGGACCATTGGTTGCAAGTAAATGTCAATATATTCCGACAATCGTTCTGTTGGGGACCCAATGCCTGAGACAATGGGTCTCCCTGGAGGAAAAGGGCCAGGTTTGTGAATTTTAGGAAGCATATAGATACAAGGGGCACGTGGTGTAGAAACAAAGAGATACTTGTATTCTATATCTGATATTATTCCCTGTTGTTTCCAATATGTCAACCTACAACCAATGTGTTCTGTGATAACAGTCAGAGGGTTGTTGGTAAATTTATTAAAAGCCAAATTATTACTGAGTTGTCTATCTATTTCCTGTATATAGTCACCATGTTCCATGATGACTATATTTCCCCCCTTGTCTGCCTCCTTAATTACAATTTCTTGATTGTTGGCTAGACCCTCGTCAAATTGTACTTTTGTTTGGAAGGTATACTGGTCAATCTATCCTCTAGAGCAGATAGATCATGGCTAACTGCTTTGTAAAAAGAGTCAATAAGATTGTCCACAGGCAAAGTTGGCATAAACCTAGATTTTGGTTTGAGTCCACTGTTTAAGTCTGTATTCGAAGGGATATCAAATTCTGTAACAGTGTAAGAAGAGTCATCCAAAGACATTAACAAGTGAACATCCTGTATATCTCTTATTGTCCTATTGCACAGAGTTATGGGCACAGTACAACCAATTACAGGCACAGGATTCTCTTCAAAAAACTTTTTAAATTTCATTTGACGAACAAGCTTAAATTAGTCAATATGTAATTTTACAAACTCAGGCTGTGCTGTGGGACAGAAATTCAGGCCCCTAGTGAGGACATTTTTATCATGAACAGACAATTGTACAGAGGATAGATTTACAATGCTAACTGCACCAGAAGAATTGGATTCCAGCATTTCATTTTCGTTTGGTTCGGTGTTTGTGAAAGCACTCAGTTCTTCGCACCCGGGAAGATGATCTGGTGTTGGTTGCCCCCTCCCTCTGGTTCCCTATGGCCTCTCCCATGCCTGGTCTTTTTGTATTGGGCTTGTTGTAATTCTCTCTGGTTCCCTTTTGGAATCGAGCAATTTCTTCTAAAAAAGATAAAGAATTATGGCTAGGTACAAGAGAAGTCGTGGGCATATTAGGATCTCCTTCTATGCTAATACCACTGTGGAGACTAGATAAGTCAGATTCACTGTTAGAGGCCGTAGCCGTCAGTGAAACAGTAGACCCTACCTTCACTGGATGTATAGATTTAGCTTCATCAAACCTTTTAGCAAACGTAAATACCCTCCCGGATTTATAGTCATTTTCGTCCCTTTTGCGTTTTCTCATCTTTTTGTCCTTAATATAAAGTTGATGGCTAGCCAAGATCTCCTTTAGTATTTTGTAGTTTTTCTCCGTCACTTCAGGAAAGTTAAGCATTTTTATCTCATTTTCCAATTTGTCAATTTCAGCCAATAGTTTGTTACGTTTTCTCTCCGCATGGCAGATGAGAATGTCTATCATCCCATAGGATGAATTTTCAATCAGTTCCTCCCATTCCTTTATGAGATCAGGATCCAGATCCTCAAAAGAGGGGAAAATGATGACACACAATCACCGTGGGACCTGTTTAATGTTTAAATATCTCTTGAGGATGGTGGAATCCCACCATCGGGATAGTTCCTATTTCCTGAGGCGTTCTAGCTTGATAAATATTTGTTTAAGTCCTTCCTGAACATTACTAACATTGGGACGTGTTGTATTATTAGAGGTCCCCGAGATAAGTTCATGTAGCAGTCAATCCCTTTCATCGTCAACAGAAGTCATGTTTAGTACCACTCAAGGCAAGTTCGTTATTATCTATAGTAGCAATGCGAAGAAATGAGTGCATCCACACCACTCAAACTTGACAATATTTACAGATGGCAGTGGTGGTTTAGTTGGTAGCACATCTATTCTCTGTGCATTTGATCTATATATCCAAGTATTGGTGCCCCTCAAGGTTCCGCTAACGGCACCCCACTACCTAAGGTGCAAAAATACTGAAGCCCATTCGGACCCAGTGAGAACGTAAAATGGATATGTCAACCTCGGCACTCTAGTACAATTATAGTATCAATTCATATAGTTGTTTAGCACAAATGAGTTCAAAGTATCAGCAGGACATTGATTCAGTTCTTGCTGTATCAATTTAATATAAATATATCACCAAATTTTAAATCACAAGCTTCAAATTTAAAACACGGTATTGTCTTTGTCTTTGTGTTTAGAGTCTGCCCGAACCACAGCAAGACTTCAAAGAAAATGTGACACTTCCTTTCTTTACATTTCAATTGAGCAGGACACTTTTAAAGAAATGCACAGTAAAAACAGAGGCCTTTACTTCTTTTCATGTCTGCGTGCAAACCTGCTTGTCTTTCTGCTCAATTGAAAGGATTCAAACACGTTGCTGCGCTTGCTGTGGATTTGCTACAAGCAAGCGTGAAACTCTTGTTCCTTCCTTCCACTCTTAGTTACTTTTCAACAAGAGTGGCAGTTGGGCATTGAGTCTGATTCCCGAGGTGGGTGCATGTGACGTCATCTGATTAGCATGGCCTCGGGTTAGAATAAAGCCAGTAGCTGTCATATTTACAGGCTGCTTTTCATTAGGCGCCAGGCCATTAGATTAAGCACATGGAGTCACCGCGCTTTTATGTTCTCCAGCTTTTACTCAGTATGGTCCATCGAGCCTCCCGGCCTGCTTAAGCTGGTCGTGTGGAAGGGGTGCTAATGCGTGTCTATGCATTTTAGTGCGGTGATACCGACCACCACACTAAAATGCGTTAGGTTAGTCTAATCTCTGATGCGTGGTACTTGGCAGGGCTGATGTAAGTGAACGTGGGCGCTATAAAAATCCAGGCTTTTCCTAAAAGTGCATCTGAATAGACACAGTTATGAGGGTCTTGTGATCTACCTCCTGCTCCGCCCTAGTACTTGTTGTTTTTTTTTTGAGAATGACTGTTTGAATTTTTTAAAATTTAAATTGAACAAATTGCTTGGGGGTCCTCAGGAGTCAAAAGTTTGGGAACCACTGCTCTACATTAATATTTAACAAAAAATATTTTTACTAGTTTTTCAGTAAGAACTAGCTATTAAATGCCATTGGTAACAATTTTGATGATGTACCTTCAGAGTAAAAGTGGTGAGTGCTTTTAGGAAATTTCCAAATTGAGTACCTCCTCCTGGTTCCATGCCACATGCTAGTCCCTTCATGCTGCTGGGATTAATAATTCTGAATCTCTCCTCCCACATTTCCAGTTGCAAATCTGTGACAGATGTGCCACCTGTACAAGGGAATTAAAGGCAGCGTTGTCATTAATTCCTACAACCGGCACTTTAGATCTCTGAATCATTTTTCATACTCCTCTGCTGTTTTAATGGTAGAAGTCACCACATCATTGCTGTCTTAATTTGCCTGCCAAAATTTGGCACGTATATAGCCGCAACGTGTGAATCTTCTCCAACTCTTTTTTCAGCAAGGATTTGGAGCTCACACTTTGTCAGTGCAAACCACCTGCAAATTTCACAAGATGGCTGCCCCAAATGCTGTTTTCTGATCCAAAGAGAAAGAGAGAGGCTATAAAGAGATATGCCTGTCATAAGAATAGGCTCTCTTTGTGAAGTCTTTGTGTGTTTTCTTGATGATGTGATTTCTTTTTCGTGTACTTTTCTGATTTCTTTTTCTTGTATTTTTCTGTGCATGCAACCTAATACTTGGCCACGTAATACCAGGCCCAGTATTTCCAGGCCTGATATTTCCAGACTGAAATTACAAAGCCCATTTTGCAGCAGGTAGTACTGGATGCAATATTAAGCCATGTAATTTCAACACCAGAACACCCAGTAAAACTTATAATTTCTGCTATTGTGGATAGAATTACCAGCAGATAAAGGCATCCAGGTATAATATTGACACAACATTTACTGTAAAACCAATAATGAGGACTTTAATATCTTGGCAAAATGTGAAACTGTTGCAAACCTAAGGTGTGTGAACAGATAGAGAGGATCTTGGTGCACATGAACAGATAGTGAAGGCTCTGAGGCCTGAATGCCTGCTACACAAGAAGTCGATGGCAACCTAAAAGAGAGCATCAGGAACTTATAACACATAGTCTGACTGTATGAGGAGCTTGGGTACATGTAACCCGTTGTATTTAAAGTATATGGAAAGAAGCAGAGAGTGTGAAGAGCTTGGTAACAGCGCAAAGAGACCAAAGCACACAGAGAGTCAGTTTGAAGAACTTGTGCCATAAATACATCTTGCCACTGTGGTTATCCCTTCCTCTAGGATTAGTACACCCTGTTCTTCCCAATCCTCCTCCACCTGCATAATGACATCTACTGCAGTTTGAGTAATAGGAGCATGTAAGGTGATGGCAGCAGTGACTACAGTTAAGGTCCTGATAGTAGTAGCTATATGTTGGGCCTCTGACGTTGCGGTCTATACCAGGGCGCTGGTGTCTCTTCCAGTACTGTTGACCTGATGCATATTGCGGCAGAGCCTCCAGAGTTCAGAGTGATCCAGAAGTCGCATTTGCTTTGTGTCATTGAGCAATCATATTGTAAAAGCTGTGCACACTTACACATTTCCTACACAGCCTTGTTGAGGAACTAAGGAAAAACACAAGCTGGGCACACTGATTAATCAATGACAAAGAATGAACCCAACCATCAGCCAAGGCAGCTCTCCTAAGACCTCAGGGGCTACAGATTTATGATCCTCCTCCCCATGACAACCGCCCAGCGAAACAATCAATCTGCACTGAAGTAATCCTATTGGGGACAGGGGCAACCCAAAAACTCCCTCCTAAAACACCCCACCTAGTGCTAAATCCACTTTTACCTGGCACAACACCTGACCAGTGATCAGAGCCTTTGATTGACAATGCCTAGGATGTGCAGGAGGTCACCGCAAAACCAATACCCCAACTGGCATCCCCAGCAGCTCCTCTACAAGTGAATATGCATGGCCTTTGCCACCCCAGTGCCATTTCACAGGCAGCAGGGCAGCCTGGAACTAACACAGCTCTTGCAAGTGAATACCCTGGAGGATGCAGCTGAGGGAGAGGAGGTATCTAGTCAAGTCAAAAAGACTGGAAGTCAGCAGGGTCCACTGTAAAACAGAAAGCACAAACGGCTAAGTAAATGACTGAAACACAATTCTAAAACAGTTGTTCAGACAACAAAGAGTTCAAAGGGAAACTATCTTCAATCTTCACCAAAAATCTAGCTTGGAAAACCAGCTGCCGATGGGGGAAACCATTTACTGGTCCAGTCAAATTTAGGCCAAATGTCTGTGCGGGTGAAGTTGTCACATCAATCTCCAGTGGGGCCCGAACCACTCCACCTCGGGCAAGCATCCCCTCAGACTCAGCACATTCACCTTAATTGGAAAAGAGAGACAAGTGTTCACAGGAGTGCAGAGCATTTCAAGCAAAAATGGTACAAACCAGCCCCAATAAAGCATCCAATAAGATGGCTACTGGCACCGATGGGCAATAGCCCAAAAAAATTGGCAATAAAGTCCTGCAGGTGCCCCAACATTAAAATGTGGCAACTTCATGAAACTAATTGAGGACATTCAATCCCTTGAAAACCTGAATTCACCAGACATCTCCTTGGTAGCAATCATGAAACCTAAAAGATCACAAGTGACAGAACTCACATTGATCACCATGGCAGAACAAGACCTAGCCTTAACAGTGACGGGAGAAAAAGAAACCTTTTGGGAATGGGGCATTAAGATCTCCTCCTACCATGGTAACCGCTATCCATACCCTTCAGGGACTAGGCAAGAACCTTTGGAAGCAAAGCACCCAGAGAATTGGAAAGAAGCAGTTGCTTAAAAATCCTTTTTCCATTATCAATTATCCCATTGGCACTGCAGGTTTTACTTAGCAGGTTCAAACTTGGACACTTTTACATTACACCCATCCGACTTCGGAAGTATTCAAGCAATGCAAGCAGATTAGTAAAACTCGTTTAGTCTTGACTCCCCTTGGTAATGGCAGAAAAGATGACATTTTGAATGAGGAACGCAGCTCAGTGCATGCAACCAGGAAGCAGACAATTGATAGCAATGACCCAACGGTATCTTTATTTGTCATCTGCTCATGGATTTCATCTGCTCATATATATCTGGAATCCACAATAAGGTCACTAACCCGGAAGTGGTTGAATATCTTAGGCAGATCCCAAGTCATACTTTTACATGAGAGCAGGACATAGGCTTAATATTTGGTGCCCCTGGTGAGGAATATGAAATTCTTTAGATTGCAACCAGCATGAGCAGCAAAGGACGCACAAAAGGGGGTTTAGCAATATACATCTCGCTGCAACTAAATCTTCAGGTCAAATCAGTACCCTGCCCTGAGAACTGGCTCCAGGCACTTAAAATTGAGAGCTGGGCACAAAGAGTAAACATCCCAGCTTAACCTGCGCTTGGTGCTTGTTATGGACTATTTCACCCATGCTTATTCAAGGTTACTTTCCAAAACAACACTTCTACCTTTGACGACCCGGCAGACTTGAGGAAATGTATTCAGTTGCACTCCACAACATCTATGGAAACTTCTGTTCCTTCTTCTTCATCCACACCATGACTTTCTCCTCATAGAAATGTTGGATTCGCTTTGACTCGCATATTGTCTTTCTTTGCAGACTATAGTTAACAATTGTTTTTATAACATGATAGTCTTATTTATTTATTTTTAAACAATTTTTATTGAAAATAAATACCACAACGTAGCAGCAATAATGACATTTGATTAGTAACCTCTGCAGGAGAAGTATACATTTTGGCGTTGGAGATAACAGACAATATATTGATAGTCTTATTTTTACTTTTATTTTCTTTCCCCTCATACATCTACAGGTATTCCTTTTGAGATATCTTTCTATTCGTTTCCTACTCGTCTTGTACAATTTCCCGTTGTGGTGCTTCCTCCCCAGTTGGTTGTGTCGTCTTCTTCTGTGTGTCCTACTCTTCGCATATTCCTTCTTGTTTTTCCCAAAAAGGTATGTATTACAGTTGTCAGTTCTTATTTTCTTCATTTACACTCTTATTTGTATCAATTGATAACATGTACTGTCTTTTCTTACTACCCTATCTATTTTCATCTCTTTTCTATATCTCCTTTATTTCTACAGCTCTCTCCTTTTTTTACATTGTTTCATCTTCTGATGGTTATCATGGTTAATCGTGTTACTTCATATATATTTTCAATGTATATACGTTCATAGTCATAACTTGGAATGTGAAAGGTTTTATTAACCGTATAAAGAAGCAGAGAATATTATCTCACTTAGCCTCCTATAATCCCGACTTAGGTCTTTTACAAGAAACCTATTTGACAGAAACAGAAGCTTTGTAGCTCAAATGAGGTTGGGTTAGCTCCGTCCTTGTTTCTCGTCCTTGTGGCTTTATCATTCTAGTTCACAAAAGGTTTAAATGTTCTGTTATTACACTAGAAACAGATTTGGAAGGTAGATGGATAGTAGTTAAATTATTAGTTAACAATATATCTTTGACAGTAATTAATGTTTATAGTCCTACCCAACCAGATCACTCTTTCTGGCCCAATATTACAAAAAAATGTATTCAGTATAAGGATGATTTTTTTATTTTAGGAGGTGATTGCAATCAGATTGTAGACCCTTTGATTGATTACCAGTCCCAGGTTAGTTTTATCCCTCATAAAGTTCATAAACAATTTCATAATACAATTTCTCAGGTACACCTTGTTGATGCTTGGCGTTTATGTAACCCAGAGGCAACAGAATTTTCCTTTTTCCTTTTTCTCCCCCTCCTCATGGCTCTCTTATGACATTTCCTTTCCAAACCTCTATCCCAAATTCTTCTTTCCTCCTGAATTGAACCTATTGTAATTTCTAATCATGCCCTGGTTGTTGTTGATTTTGACTTATTCCCACCACAGCCAAGATCTTTTAGATGGAGATTTAATAATTTCCTTTTACAGGATCCCCATTTTTCTTCTTCCTTTATTTCTTTTGCTGATGAATTTTTCTCCCTGAATACTAATCCAAGTTCCTCCTCCTCATTGATTTGGGATACATTTAAAGCTGCTGCCCATGGCTTCATTATACATTTTGTATCCAGGAAAAATAATTAAATGTCTCGAGCATCAATTCTATTCTTCCTCCTCTAGTTCTTCCTCAGAGGAACTTAGCCGTGCAAAGCTAGATTTTAATAATTTAACCACATACAATGCTTCTTCTATTCTTCTACGTAGTAGTGCATGTTATTATGGTGGACGTAATAAAGTCGGTAAACTTTTGGCTAATTATCAATCAATCAATCAAGCTTTATTTCGACATGTAATGTCATAAAAGCACAGTACTTTTAAAAAAACACGAATACATAAGAAAACAGTAAATTTAAAACATGTCGTAAAAGAGATCTAAAATACGTTGTGAACAATAAATATTTTAAAAAAAATTAAACTTAACAGCTTTGGTATAAAAAGAGAAATTATCTGGGACAAGTCAACCTCTGCCTAATCAACCATGCCCATCCTAAGAATTTTGCCACTCCACAAATTATAGTGGTATTCGTTGTAGAATTGAGAATTCTCAGGGCAATACAGCTGTCCCTAGTCCCAAGCAACAGGCAGACAGGCCTAAGCCACTTCGTTCTTGGGGATGCATAGGCTGGACAGACAAAGAGAAAGTGAGATGTATTTTCGGCAACACCTAAACAGGAAGGGCAATCGGGGAGCGTTTTGTGCGGAGGATTCCACTTGCTGGTACAATCGCGGAGGGGAAGGGTCCCGAATCTAAACTGGATAAAGAGCGTCCTGTCTCTGGGCTTAGAAATGAAGTCCAGATATGGTTCTAAGAAAGGAAGAAGCTTATGTTGATAAAATGCCTCTGTAAGCCTACCATGGTTAGGGTCGCTGAGAATCCGGGCATCGATCCACGCCCAATATGCTTTCTTAACTGTATCCTTAGACAACGGTATCCCCGGAACAAAGTCAGATGCGAGACCTATTGCGACCAGGAGCTTCTTGATTTTTGTCAGCCACTCGATCTTGTAAGCTCCCGGTAGGTTCATGACCTCCCTGAGACCATCAGCGTAATTAGAGAGCTCAGGGGTGCGCCACAACTGCGCCCAGTGTAACAAAGGACGAAGGGTGGCTAGGTCTCTGATGGAGCGCCTTCCGAGATCACTTAATAGAGGACCAGTCGGTGTGCCCCTCGGGAGTGATAGAAGGTCTCTAAAAAATGTGTTCTCGTTGGATACTAGGGTGTCTACGCAGCAAAAGCCCCATAGCTCTGCGCCGTATAGGGCGCTACCTATCGCCTTTGCAGCATAGATATCCAAAGCTGGTGCAATGGGTTTGGTGGTGGAGGCACGAAATTCCTTCCCCAGGCTACCTGTGACCCGCCTATGATTAAGTGTCATTTTGTCAATATGGGGCTGCCACTTAAGCCTATCAGTAATCCTAATCCCCAAGTAGTCAAACTCCTTAACTCGCTCAAGTGGTTTGCCATCTAGGGTAAGGGTAGACCGGAAGGATCTGGTAGGGTTGAAGTAGAGGAGTTTGGTTTTGGAGGTGTTGATGACAAGGCCTCTTAGCTCACAGAACATAAGGAAGCGATCTAAAAGCTTCTGTAGTCCTGCAGGTGTTTTTGAAATTAGAAGAGTGTCGTCCGCAAAAAGAAGGGCAGGGACTTTGACACCCGCCAATGTGGGGACGTCAGCTTCAATTTCGAGCAAGTAAGAGACTACGCCATTCACAAAAAGGGTGAAGAGCGTAGGGGCCAACACACAACCTTGGCGAACCCCTCTATTAACCGGGATCTTATCGGTTTTCTGGTCCTGAGTTCCCCATCGAATGCGTGCATAATTGTTGGTATGCATCCGGATGAGAAGATTCAGGATGTAAGGGGGGATTCCCAATTCCTCCAGAATCAGCCACAAGCGATCACGAGGGACCAAGTCAAATGCGGTCTTGAGATCTATAAACGCCAAATATAAGGCGCCCTTCCCAATAGTGACCACCTTCCAATATAATAGCACCAGCCTAAACACTTGATCAATTGTGCTAGTACAGGCCCTAAAGCCTGCTTGGAACTGCGTCATAATGCCTTTTTCATCTACCCAGGAGTGGATTCTCTCCAGGAGGACCCTCCCGACCAGCTTCTGTCCAGTATCTATTAAGCTGATTGGGCGATAGTTCGCTGGATCACTCCTTGAGCCCTTTTTAAAGATGGGAATTACTTCCGCCCCCTTCCAAGAATCGGGCACCGGGGAGCCGTCCAGGAGATTATTAATAAAGATTGCAAAATACGTAGCCCATCCGTCAGTATTTGCCTTAAAAAGGTCACCCGGAATGCCATCTGGCCCTGGGGCCTTTCCAGAAACAATTTTGTTAATGGCAGTCACTACCTCTTTCTTCTTGATCCTATCAAATGGAGATTGTTCAGTGGGAGAGGCTATGGACCTCTGATAGGTGCCCTGCTCCTCCTCAGGTCCCGCCCCTACATAGAGGTTCCTAAAGTGGTCAAACCATTCCCTGTCCGTAATATGGTTGGGGATTTTATCCTGGTCATACATGGAAGATTTTCTCAAGGTGGACCAGAAGAGCTCGCCGTTTTTAGAATGGCTTGCAGATTTTAGGGCATCCCAACGCTGGTCATCCCAGTCTTTTCTCGCAGTAACAAGTGCCCGTCTATAAGACTGCCTTGCTTCCCTGACCGCACCTGGAATATTAGATTTAATTGCAGCGATCAGGGTATTTTTTTTAAGTCTGCAGTCCTTGTTGAACCATTCATTTTCTGACTTAGGTACAGGTGTTTTATTTTTCCTATGGTCAAGGAACAAGGTACCAATCGAAGCGATGGTATCCTCGAAAATTTTGGTATAGCCAGGCATATCAATCGAAGCCATGGAGAGCCTGGCAGTATATTCAACAAGGATTCTACTCAGGGCAGCAAGTTTTGTATTAGACAGGACAAATTTAGACCATCTTAGGAATCTGTTGCAGTTAGAGGGATAGAGCATCTTAGTAATCATCTGCGATCCATGTGGAGGAGTTTGCTCTTGACTAAGGCAAAACTCTCTCATGCTGAGCGACAACGGGTTGTGATCGCTACAGGTTGAGGGAGTTATTATCATATCAGCAACAGATTTCCAGCCTCTTCTATCAATCAGAATGTAGTCGATTCTGCTTTGGCAGGCGACCCTATTGAAGGTGTTAGCACCCCCCAGGTCGGAGGCTGTACGCCCATTTGCAGCTCTTAGACCAAATTCTAAGGCCAATGCATTTAGCTGAATAACGACCGGGGACCATCTCTTTACAGGGTTGAGCGATAATAAAGGAATGCCCCATCTAGCATCCTCGTCGTGAATTCCCAAAATATCATCAATGGCCAGTGGTTCAAAAGAACAGTTGAGATCACCAGCCACTAATAAGAGAGAATCAGGAGGGCAGGTAGAGAGCATACCTGAAAGTGGTGTGATAATGGGGGACTTAGCACCCCCATGGGTACCACGAGCATAGACATTAAAGACTTCCCACGAATGGCCATTCTTTAGACCCTTGAAGGAGAGTCTCATTATGTCTGGCGTGGAACAACTATTGTGTGTAATCTTAAGATTAAGGTGTGCCCTAACCCAAACCGTGAGTCCTCCGGAAGGACGGCCTCGCCCAATTGTGGTAGCTGGCTCAAAAAAGCAACAATACCCTGTCTTATACAGTGGCTCCACACTCCAAGTTTCCTGGAATATGCATATATCATGTTCCTCAATTAGGTCATTCCAATCTGGAAGGGTAAGCTTGTTACGCAAGCCTGCCACGTTCCAGGAAAGAAGCTTAGCATATCCAAGAGATTTTTCCTGGGTGGTAGAAGTACTTGGGAGGTGGTCTAGGTGGCTGGGGGTATGCCTCCTTGGTAGATCCGTTACAATAGATGGGACGTTGGCTGAAAATGCTAATTGAGTAATGGGACCTGGTACAGGAGAGTCGGGGCGACTCAGGGGAGTAGATGGAATATCTCCATTGCCCTGCAGTCAGTCAACAGCCTCTAAACAGCCATACCGATTTTCCATGGAGACAGGATCTAACATCGGTGGGCGTAAAGGCTTGCTCAACTGAGAGGTACCTCTCCTGGTCCGCTGGACATGTGTCCATTCGTCCAAAAAGTGACCAGGGGGATAAAAATAGGTCAGAGGTAAGGCTCTAATGAGTGAACCTGTGCTAGGGTATCTCCAATTACAAATGTAGTCAACGATTTGAGGGTCATTAAAGTTAATTAGAATGCAGTCCCCCTTTATGTTTTTTGCCAGGTGACCCACCCATGGGACCCTTCTCACTGTAAGTATTCTGCTGCTTTTAAACAATGGCAACAGTCTATTTCTGTTGAGCCAGTGTATCACCCTATTCCTAAGGGTTGTGGGAGACTCAGATTCGTTTTCACCCTGTTCTGGAACCCCTGCCAGAATAACAACCTATGGAGCAGTTTCAGGTGGTAAATTGGGGATATTTGCCCTATTTGGAGACCTGGGTAGTGAGGTCCTAGGAGCCTCTTTTGGGTAGGTAGTACTAGGGTTTCTAGGATTTCTATGGGCAGTAACCGAAAAGGACTCTTTGACAGCAGGAACTGGTTGACTTTGTTCGGGGACTGAGGGGTGAGTTTGGGGGGCCACCATGTCTTTATCTACTCTAGTGTTAGCCGGGGCATTCAGTGCCCCTGTTCTGAGACTAACATTGTGAATATTGGGCAGGGACCCAAGACTGCATTCAATTCTGGAGAGCTGCTGTTCGATTTTAAGAATTCTATTCTCCACAGGATGAAGCAGGAGTCTGATAGCCTCAACAATTTCGTGAATGTTTGGTGGATCTGAGGACCCTCTCTTGTCTGTTTCACTTGGCCCTCCCGTGACATCCTGATGCAATGGAGTGTTAGATAAGGAGCATAAATGAAGCTTATCCAGCGAAGCCGACTGGGAGGGCAAGTTGGAAACGACTAGAGACTTATTCGGTGGGCCAAGATGATTTGTTGTTTTATTGGTGTTTTTTGAAAGCTTGCCCTTCCCACCCTTAGAGAAAGTACGCCCAGGTTTGGTTTTAGGAATTGCCCCAGAGTTTCTTGTGTGAAGCTGTCTAGTGTCTTGCTCTGGAACAGAACTAGTAGAAGATGGTAACAATCGGGGGGAGGCCAGCAAAGAGTCAAGGGGCAAGGACTGTTCCTCGATGGAGTCAATAGCGACTAAACCGCTAGGTGGTAGGCCCTGGGTGATAACATCCACATCAGATCGATCAGTAGAGACAAGGTCAAGATTGTGCTGGACAGGAGAACGGGCATTGGCAAGGTAGCCCATAGAGGACCTCCTAGCCAAAGCAAGGTCCTGCGAAACACGACGTTCCAAGTGCATAATTTCATTATCAATGACAGAATTGACCTTGGTAACAAATTGGTCCATTGTTCCCGAGAAATGTTCGTTGGCCATTCTGTTATTACGAGCTTTAGGTGGCATAGCGAGGATCAAAGGGGCAAATTAGCAGAGAGAGGCCAGGCGCCGCAATGAATAACAGTAGTCAATGGGGGGTACTGGATTAGGAACAGAAATAATGCAATAATGCAATCAACCCGTTAAAAGGACAAAAACCACAGTACCTTAGGATGAATGGTAATGTTATTGCAGGTTCAAGGGGGGGAGGCCCCGCCCCGTCAGATCCGGTCAGTGACGGGCAAGGACGGGCCCGCCCTTGGCCCGGGCTTCGCCCGGGCGCTGCCCGCGCGCGTCCCGCGCAGCGGGAGGCGTTCCGGCCAGATAAGGCCCACCAACAAGGTCACGTGGTACGTGGCGGCGTCAAATGCGCTATGGATCCTGGGAAGTGTAGTTGGAGCCTCGCGCTGCCGTTCCCCTCACGGCGTCTCTGGGCAAGATGATGAGCAGGTAAGTTAATCAGGGCAAAATCTGCATAGCAGCCGTTTCCCTCACGGCGGGTGTAGATTTGTGAAGGCGCGTCCCGCGCAGCGGGAGGCGTTCCGGCCAGATAAGGCCCACCAACAAGGTCACGTGGTACGTGGCGGCGTCAAATGCGCTATGGCTCCTGGGAAGTGTAGTTGGAGCCTCGCGCTGCCGTTCCCCTCACGGCGTCTCTGGGCAAGATGATGAGCAGGTAAGTTAATCAGGGCAAAATCTGCATAGCAGCCGTTTCCCTCACGGCGGGTGTAGATTTGTGAAGGCGCGTCCCGCGCAGCGGGAGGCGTTCCGGCCAGATAAGGCCCACCAACAAGGTCACGTGGTACGTGGCGGCGTCAAATGCGCTATGGCTCCTGGGAAGTGTAGTTGGAGCCTCGCGCTGCCGTTCCCCTCACGGCGTCTCTGGGCAAGATGATGAGCAGGTAAGTTAATCAGGGCAAAATCTGCATAGCAGCCGTTTCCCTCACGGCGGGTGTAGATTTGTGAAGGCGCGTCCCGCGCAGCGGGAGGCGTTCCGGCCAGATAAGGCCCACCAACAAGGTCACGTGGTACGTGGCGACGTCAAATGCGCTATGGCTCCTGGGAAGTGTAGTTGGAGCCTCGCGCTGCCGTTCCCCTCACGGCGTCTCTGGGCAAGATGATGAGCAGGTAAGTTAATCAGGGCAAAATCTGCATAGCAGCCGTTTCCCTCACGGCGGGTGTAGATTTGTGAAGGCGCGTCCCGCGCAGCGGGAGGCGTTCCGGCCAGATAAGGCCCACCAACAAGGTCACGTGGTACGTGGCGGCGTCAAATGCGCTATGGCTCCTGGGAAGTGTAGTTGGAGCCTCGCGCTGCCGTTCCCCTCACGGCGTCTCTGGGCAAGATGATGAGCAGGTAAGTTAATCAGGGCAAAATCTGCATAGCAGCCGGTTCCCTCACGGCGGGTGTAGATTTCTGAAGGCACGTAAACTTTTGGCTAATTATCTCAAGGCTTGAAAAGAATGGGTCTTAATAGATTCCATTTAGTCGACGAAAGGGAAACATCTATTTAAGGAACAAGATAATTTTATAAAACTTTATATACACCAGAATCTCCTATATCTTTCTTTAATCGATACTTATCTTGTTCAATCTACTCCCTCTTCACATGAAAACTTGAACTTCGAGGCTCTTGAGTCAGACATAGCAGTTACAGAAATATCTAAACCTTTGAATCTTCTTAAAAAAGAGAAAACTCCAGGTCCAGATGGTGTTACGGTAGAATTTTATTTACATTTTTCAAATTTACTACTCCCTAAACTTTTGCATCTTTTCCACCATTTTCAAACTATTGGTAAAGCAGAGGGTACATTTTTGGAAGCCTCAATATGCTTGATTCATAAAGAAGGCCGTAACCCCAAACATTGTAAAAATGATCGTCCTATATCCCTGGTTAATGTCGATTACAAACTTTTTACCAAACTACTTGCGCCTCTACTGCCTACTCTAATAGGAGCAGAACAATGCGGCTTTGTTAAAGGTAGACTAACATCTGATAATTCTCGGTTGTTTCTTAACATTCTTAATAAAGTTTCCACTCATTCCTATTTCTTAGCTGCAGTCTCTATCGATGCGGACAAGGCATGTGATAGAGTGGACTGGTCCTTTATACTTAAATCTCTTCAATGGCATGGTTTTGGTCCCAAATTTACTTTTTTAATTTCCTTACTTTATACGAATCCCTCTGCTTCTGTGTTAGTTAATGGCCTTATTTTGCAATTCTTTCCATTGCAATCAGGTGTACGTCAGGGTTGTCCCTTATCCCCTCTCTTATTTGTTCTATCCAATGAATCCTTTTTATCTCTTATCCATCAGAATGCTTCTATATCTGGGTTTCTTTATCAAGACACTCACTTGAAAATATCAGCCTATGCAGATGACATTTTGCTTTTCATTTCCAATCCTGAAACCTCTATTCCCTGTTTATTACAAGAATTCTCTGATTTCTCCATGGTTTCTCGCTACAAAATAATCCTGATAAGACAGAAATTCTGCCTATTACCAAATTTTGTTTTAAACAACATTTCAATTTGACTGGCTTCCGATGAAATAACTCTAAAATTAAATACTTAGGAATTTGGTTCAATAATTCCATATCGGATTCGGTTAAAATCAATATGAAGGAAGCTTTTCATCGTATATCTAAACTCCTTTCCACTTGGAACCCTCTTTTTCTTTCTTGGCGGGGTTGTCTTGATTCCATTAGGATGATGATTATATCTTGCTATACATTTTTTCAATGCTTCCTATTCGCATCCCTTCCATGTATTTTAAAAAATGTGACTCCCTTCTTTCTAAATGTTTATGGCATGATAGGAAACCTAGAATATCCTTGAATCATGTCAAGAAACCAAAATCTATTGGTGGAGTAAAATTTCCTAATTTCAGACTTTCTCATGAAGCTTTTTGCCTAAAGCAAGCATCTAAGTGGCTTATTACAGACATCTCCCCTTTTACACCCTTATGGGTTAAGTGGGAAGGTCCTCTGTTTGAACCTTTTTCTGTAAAGGAAGTTCTAGCATTTACTGCAAAAGTAAATCTCACATCTCTCCCACAGTTTCGTCACACTTGCTCTCTATTAAAATATCATTGTCAACCAAAGAATTCTACTGGGGAATCCTTTCTACAATCTCCTCTCTGGTATAATCGCCTTATTACTATTACAAATAAAATAAACCTTTATACTGGAAATCTTGGAGGTCCGAGGAATAATTTGGGTTTTTGATAAGTTCGACCGCACGACTCCTTGTTCTTTCCCTCATTTTCAAGCTACTTTTAAGTGTCCACGCTCATTTTGGCAAAAATTCTCAACACTTATGGAGTTAATCTTGGATATTTTTTATACCCTCCTTTCTGATATTTCTATATCCACAGATGATCGAATTTAAAAAATCTGTCATTCATCCCCAAAAGCAAAAGCTTCCTTGGTCCATAAACATTTCTTTACCCCAGACCCTGTTCAATTTAAGAATAATTTGGAATTGGTTTGGGAGAGAGATCTGGGTTGAATATTGGACGTTGATTTCTGGAACAAAATCTGGGCAAGATCATTAAAAATTTCTAGGTCTGCTTCTACTACTCAATCTATGTTTCTATCTATCATAGATTGTATTTTAACCCCCAATTAATAGCAAAAATTTCACACACTAATGACAAATCCTGTTGGTCCTGTAAATCCCCTGTAGCTGATTTGTTCCATCTTTTATTCTCCTGTCCCAATATAACTTCCTTCTGGGTGAACATGTGGTCTACTATATCCAAAATGTTTAAGTTAAATATCCCTTTATCCAATGACATCCTTTCTGCAGGAAGTTAGATAGAATTCTTGGGTTTACCTGTCTATGAACGAGGTTTATTTGACCTTATGTTGGCTTTAGCTTTTCAACAAATCACACTAAATTGGAAATGCTCAACTAGTCTTTTGGTTAAAGCTTGGTGGAATAATGTTTGTTATTATAATAGATTGGATATTGCTTTTGCCACCTCCTACAATCCACTTAACAATAGAGACTTATTTTGGCTGTTATTTTCTCTGCTTATTTACTTTATGTTATTTCTTAATACTATATACACAGTCTTCAGTTGTAGAATTGTATTCTATCCTCTTTCCCCTCCCTCAGTATGAAATTGTCAAAATGTAAAACGCTTTTTACTTTGTTTGATATTTGCCTTCTCATTTTTTGTTATATTAATTTTAAGATAATTTGTAATGCTGGATCTCTGTAACTATATTTTATTTCAAATAAGGCTTTCTAAACATAAAATAAGGAATGCACCGTATCTTAGAAAAACAGTGCATTCCTGTCCTTTCGAATTGGCATAGAGCAGCAATGAAACATGATTTGCGCTGCTGCCCCATGCCAATTACTTGTAAATATGCCCCTAAGTTTTCTGTATTTCTGTTCAGTTCCCTATGTGCAGTGCACACTCCACAGAGGTGATGACTTTCACAAAGCTGCATTGATGCTCTGATTCTACTGCCAGCCTTTACTCCATTACTGAAGCCCTTGTGGGTTCATAGTATTACAGAAGTTGGTCGCATCAGCACAGAGAGGTGATAATGCAAGCATCAGTCCTTTCCACTGTGATCTTAAATATATAAATAATAATGATACGAATAACAAGAACAAGAATAAGAATAAGGAATTTTGTAAAGTGCCTGGTTACTCCATTTGGAGTGCGCCCGTGCTCGGATTTCAAAACCATAGTAGCCCCAGAAACAGAGACCTGGTTAAGATTATCTAAACAGCCAGGTCTTGAGGTTTTTTCGAAATGAAGCCTCAGAGTGTTCAGGAGGAACAAAAACATTACATTTCACCAGTATGTTGTCATCACTCAATTCATGCAAAAAAACAATCCCTTGTCAACCAATTCAAAAATAAGCGTATAACTTCAAGCTAATGCACAAAAATTTAAAACAATATTAACAATAACAATGTACAAATACCATATAGCAACGAAATATGAACATATTAGACATATAAAAAAGGCTGTGCTCTAGTTTAATTTGTATTGAAAGGATAGCGGTTTCCTATTTGTCCAAATTGATGAGAACCTCCTTTATCGCTTAGCTTTGATCTGTAGTTCAGGTATGGAGAGTAATGAATTTCAAAACATATTTATTCATCATGTCTAAGACTTCTGCACATTTGTATCGAGCATGGGCTCTCTATGGTTCTATATCTTTTCTGATCACACTCTTCTCTGTTTGGATCTAATTCGCTGAGCTAGCACTCACTTAACAAATATCAGCAAGTAATTTTTTGCATTGGCCTAACTGAACATGTGAAATATTGCAAGTACTCATTTCACTTCTATAGGGGCTTTTCCTGAAAAAGGTGTGTCAGTTCGCCGAAACGCGCGTAGAAAATGCTTTTACTACAACATTGGGGAAACAACTTCTAGCCACTTATTGTGTTAAAATAATATGATTAATTTCTCAAATGATAAATGAAGCCACTATTCCTGTTTTTATATTGTAGATATAATGCATAGAATGTATTGTTGTGTCCATAACTTCACTCATGTGATCTATGATAAACTTCTGAAGCTTTGTAGGATCTTCATAGGGTGTAGTCTTGTCATTATAGGTGACCTTAAAAATACATGGATGGAATAAAATATAGCAAACTCCTAGAGATTGAAGAGATGGGTGTAGAAATAATTGTAATCGATTAGCTGTGATCCTGGCAACGTACTGACTGAGGAAAATCTTTCTTCCAGACCAGAGTGATTGCTTCTTGGCTTTTTTGACATTAGGTACTTAGAGAAAACCCATACATTCCAAAAATAGGAGAATAACACCTCTGGACTTAGAGGAAGCAGTAGAACTCATATACTGACCCAGCTTTTGCACTTTTTGGATATTTAGGACAGTCAAAGTAGGCAAATCAACAAGTTGAGGCATAATGGAAATTCTAGAATTAGACAGGGTCGAATCCCTCTATGTCTTCTGGAAGACCATAAATTCCTAGATTGTTCCATCTGTTCCTATTTTCAAAATCTTCTGATTGCCTCCTCAATAACCCTATTTCCTTTCCCAAGAAAGTAACTTTGGGCAAATTATCCTAAATATCACTAACTTTCTGTTCTACTTCGGAGGCCCTCCTTACAGTGAGAGACCATTTGTCATCCAGGCTCTGTACACTCTAATCTCCTACAGTAGAAGTTCCATAGAAATAGGTGAGGATGGTTTATCTGGCAAAGAAGGGCCAGGTTTAAGCCTCTTGGTAGCAGAAGAGACTGTATGTGATTCTGAGTAAGATGATGTGACAGGTTTTGGAAAGGCAGAGAGTAGCAACTCACTAGAAGCCTTACTAGCATTTATTGCAGTCAGACAGGGTGTAAATTCCATGAAGTTGGTGATATCATAGAAGATTTAGTCTTGAGCTTCTTTCTCCTACGCTATTGAAATTAAATTTCAAACTGATGTAGTGCCAATTGAAAATGTCACATGGTTTTGTTGCATGTAGAATTCAGGGAATGTGCCAGTGTAAACAGATGCAGAGAGAAAAGGGAATGAGACCAGAGCCATAAAGTACATATTGGGCAACAAGAGAGTAATCAAAAGGTCTGCACCAATGATGAAAGAAAATTATGATCCTCACAATTTTTAGTCATAGGAAGAATATTGTGTGTTTTCTCAGCAGGTAAATCAAGCACAAAAAAGAAAAGAAAGGGAAATGGAAAGGCAGCTTTGGAGCAAAACAAGTGAAAAAGAAGTAGCTGTGTCACACTCACATGAGACAACAATGCCAGTGCACCCAGTTCCTGAGTCAGGAGTAATGGCCAAAGTCACATTAAGCACCAAGGGCCATATTTACAAGGGTGTTGCGCAACTGGAACGTCACTTTTTAGGATGCTCCAGTGGCACAATGGCCAGCTTCATATTTACAAAGCGGCGCTAAGCTACTTTATGTGAATGTTGAGCCTCCAAGATGGCCGCCAGGTAGGACCTTAAGCCTTTGGAGCTCCCGGGTTTTGGGATCACTAAATCGGTGAATATCCCTCGATAACTCAGCCATCCACCCCACATCAACAGACTATAAATATACAAGACTAATTACAACTACGATTTCTGACCTTGGAGCCGCTTCGCTGTAGTGGGGACCGCTGGAAGGCCTGCTGTAAGGTATTCAATGCGCTCGCACACATTCCGCCTGGATGACCACAGATGACCAGGATGCCTTCTTAGAGAAAGTTGACTGCTCCGGCCCAGATGACGCATACCTGTAATGGAGACCGCGGGAAAGCATGATGTTGTCAGAGTTAAAGTGTGCGTCCTCGTTCCTCTTTTGACGACCACAGAGGGCGGCAGCTTTGTGGTGGCTACAGAATGCTCTATGCGGGGAGGCGATCGCTTCGGACTCAGTGACCACGACGGGTGTCACCAATGTTGACAAGTCTCACTCGCTCCTGAAGAGACCCAGGAGGGGTAAAGCTGCTACGTGGTTGTGGGATGATACAATGTGGAGCCGACCTCGATGAGTCTGCCCTTACTGTCCGGGCACACTCGCCCCCGTGGAGCCCTAGGAGGGCACACTCTTGTCTGTTGGAGGGCCCTGACAGCTAAGGGTGCAACTAGATGACCCAGTGAGGTGGCGACCGCTTCTGCCTCCGGGTGCGTGAGGAGGGAGGTGGGTGCTCCCGCCTGACTCTGCTGGGGCCCTTGATCTGTCTGGCCCAGAGTTCATTGTTGTTTGCAGCATAGCAGGGAATTCCTGACGACCTCGGGTGGGGTGCAGTTGAGAAGCAACCTTGACAGCGGCATAAACAGCGTTATTTGGGGGCAGGGGGTCTCTCACCTGCCTCCGATGGAGCATGCAGTTCCCGGCTGGCCCATGATCTGTTATACTGAGCTCTACGGGGAAGTTACCAGCCTTCAGAGAGGGGAGATGGGTGCCTCCGTCGGGGTACCCCAGTCTGGCTGGCGCATCGAGTGCTTGGAATGTGCTATAGGGCTTTTGTCAGTCTTTTGGCCGATGCCTTGGGGATCTGATATCTCGGCTTTCCTAATCTTTATTCCTGATCTTCATTGAGGCCGCAGGGCACGACGATCTCTCACCCCGGCTGAAGACCTCACTGCCGCTTCTGAGTGCTTTTTGCGGCCCTGATCCATTCATGTTTACATCGCCACTTTAAGTGAGCTTGCGGGGGCTCGTTGGCACTTCGCCCTGAGACCCTTTCTATTGAAGGTGTCAATCATTGGTTTCCCAATCAAGCAGCTGGAATGGAAGGGATCGACAAACGGTCCGGATACTTTGTTACAGCTGCCTCTGCAATATTCTGTGCCAAAGTGCCTGCAACAGATGCCTAGCTGTGTTCTATGCAAAAGAGGCTGCTCTCCCCCTTGCCTACCTTCATACAGCATTTTGCCTGGTGCTAAGGAGTGTCGCTTCCAACCGTTTTATTCACTTGGACAGGGTAAGTGGCTTTGATGACTAAAACTTCCCTGCAACAGCTCCATAGTGGCTTCGAGGTATTGTCCTCCTTTAGTCTGCGTGTCTCTGTTTATTCTACGTATTTCAAATGAGCCTCAAAATGGAGCCTCTCAAGGTTATTCGTTCACTTTTTAGCCAATACTCCAAATGGGCACCCCTCAAAACGGCCTCGAGTTGATCTGAACCACAACCTCTTTAACCGCTAAAACAGGTACTCTCAGGACCCTTGCTCAAACGACATTGTTGTTCACCTGAGTAGTTTTTCTTTTTAAAACAAAAGTACTTTTTGCCTAAGCCAGGACCTTTTCAATTTCTGAGGCAGATATTCTCAGGACCCTTATTCTAACGACTTTGATGTTCACCTGAGTAGATTCTTAAACAAAAGTATTTTTCACCTGAGTAGTTCTTAATCAAAGTATTCTGAAATAATTATTTGCCCAGGTGGCTCCCCCCTGCACTTATAATAGATTTATAACGACACTGGTAAAATAATTACCTACGCTTATTATTAGCTCAGTGTTCATTAACCACTCATCTCACCGCCCTGGCAGCACCAAGCTGAACATACTCTCCTATTATACTCACCTATTTATAATCAAAGTGCACTAATCACTTTTAACACCGCTCTGACAGCGCCAAGTAGAACATACTTACTTATTATCAGTCAAAGTATCAATTACCCGAAAGTCCTCAGCCAGGACAATATTCTCAACCATGGGACAATATCATTAAATACCTGAAGTTCACCATTTTAGTTAGTATTCCGCATTGAAAATTGGTATCTTTTCTACCTCAGGCTTACTCCCATATTGCTGGGATCCCCATCCCAATCTATCGTCCCCTGCCTACTGACTGCCCCCTTGCAGTGGAGTTCTCAGCACTCATGGGTGAGTGGACGCTAGCTTCCCTTCCCTCTAATAGGACCCCTTACTAAACAGGGCTAACTCTACACCCCTTATTTGCTTTTGGCTCCTTTAATCGCTGCCCAATATGCACATCAGGCAACATGGCACAAAATACTTATCATGCATCTAACCCCTTTGCCCAATCAAGCGTAAAATCGGTTAAGATCTTTTACCCCTCCAACCTATCGGTAAAGGCTAAGAAGACTTTCAAGCACAATACCCTCAAGAGGTGGCCCAAAACACTAATATCGGACACATATATCTCAATTAAGGGCACTATAGTTACTGATCTAATCTTCTACACAAACAGAAGAGCGCAGTGGAGAAAGATCCTTACCTCCATGCTGCGCACCAAACATACGGAAACTCTGCATGGTTTTCTTTTAACCACGCTTCCATACCCAGCCCTTATGGCGGAGCTGACTATCTCCCTTTACAATAATGGCAATGTACTTATCCAAGCCTCGGACCTGAATCTCAAGCATTTCAATTATGCCTTCTTGAGGTTCAAGAACAATCTAATTAACACCAGTACCTCTAATACCTCCACCAGTAGTCAAAACGAGTCACTCTCTGGCTCTGATCCCGAGGCGATTGATGGCCCTACGTCCCATCACCCACGCTAGGGTCAGTTAACACCCCCCCACAGCTCGACCCAACTTAACAGAGGCTACCCCTTCTCCCCACATCACAAGCCCGAAAAACCCACATATGCCTTGTGATGACGAAGGCTTAACTGACCTGAGTACCTCCCACCTTTCTGCCATCTGCACCATTGCTACTCCCTTACCTTGCATCACCTCCTATACTCAATCCCCTATGTCACACGCGTTTTGCTCTAATAACGGGTGTGTTGAACACACTTCCAACCACAACAGTCAGATAGGATCGGATACTCACCCCTTAAGCTCTGGATCTACCAATCGCAGGGCCCAGAAACGTGCTGATGTTTCCTACAAGCGGACCAATAACAGATATTCACCCACACTTCCACTAAACACTTCACCACCCTCCATTCCTCTGAATTCCACTCCGCCTATGCCCACTCCTACTACGAGCTCTGTTTCCTATCTTGATTATGACCCTAGCTCCCTATGTAACTGTGCCAATGGTCCTACCCGACCCTCTACTAACCCTACCACAGTGGAACCTGTCCTACTCCTGCAAATAATTGCTAGAATAATCATTACCTTGAGAAGAGTTTTGATGACCTCAATCAAGCATGATATCTCTGTAGTCAAAGAGTTGGTGAAAAATACTCTGCAGCTCTCCTTGAAGATGGAGAAGCGTTGGGTATCACCCACCGCGCAGAGGAATGATATCTACAATTCACAGAAATTGCACGCAAGACCTCACTGCCTTCTGCTCCAATCTTAGCTCCAGCTGGAGCTCTAGACCTCTACCTAACCACCACTCTCGGCCCCACAAACCCTTACCTCCTCTATCGGATGAAGATATCTTCACCCTGCCTGGGACCTACACTGACTCAAAGACGGTCTCTCAACCCAACTCCACTCTCAACATCCCCTCAATCATTGCAGACCCTGACAGGGAACCAAGCCCTAAATTCAGTAATGTGAACACTGAGAACCTACTTCATATAAACACCTCCCCTCATGAAGTGGTCACTTCCAACCTGCACATCAACTAGATGCTACTCAATTGTAGATCAGCTGTGAAACATGCAGCTGATATTTCTGATCTCATCATTGCGCATAACCTGGACCTTCTGATCATCCATGAAACCTGGTTCAATGATACTTCCTCCCCAATTTTTGACATTTTAATTCCCCCTGACTACTCCATTCTCAGAAGTGATAGACTTGGTAAACCAGGAGGGGGCATTTCCCGCCTTCATAACTCCAACCTCACCGTAAAACAATCCTCAGGTACTGTTTTATCCTCCTGTGAACAGCTAGTCTCTGAAATCTGGAACAAAGGCAAGAAGATTTGCCTGCTGCATTCGATCTATCACTCTCCTGGCAACAATCTAGTCTTCATTGAGCAAATCATGGAGATCATTAGCTTGAGCTTTGATCAACTCTGCCACATATTCCTCGGAGACTTCAAACTCCACTGGAATGACACAAATGATCCAATTGTCTGTTCTTTTAAGACTTTCCTCTCTGACCTCAATTTCTCACAGCTTTGTAAAGGACATACTCACAAAAAAGGCACCACTCTCGACCTCATCATTGCCAAAGACAACTTCATACAAATAGGTGAAATCCTGCCTTGTGACTGGTCTGATCATTTTCAAATTCCCTTCCTAATCCTAGACAAGGGATCAGCTCGACAGGGTCAACCCCTAACAGCGAAACAACTGACTCGCAACATGAGAGACCTCGACATTAACATGATAACTTCTATCACCAAAAATAGACTTCAATCCCCCCAAATTTGACCAACCTTGACGATCTTTCTCAACATTACATTAATACGTTCTCTAACATTCTTGACTCTATTGCTCAGACACAGCTCAAAAGGATCCCAGTCAAAAAACTCTCCTTCCACCACTAAGTTATCTCAATTGAGGAAAGTGAGAAGCGTCTACAACAAACACATTCGCTTGGCTAAAATCGAACACTTCAGAACTCAGCTGTATGGAGCTAAACATAGACCAAAAAAACTCTTCGAAATCCTTAAGGACTAATCTAACCAATCTTCTATCCCGAGAGCTCTACTCCGCTACCGCTGCTCCCTAATGGTGATGATTTCACAGCTCACTTCGCTGACAAAACAAGGAAAATAGAGCTGGAGGTATTACCTGCCACTCCAACCTTGTTTTCCATGATACCGCCGCAGGATTAGGGGAGGTGGCAGAATCCACGACAATATACTCGTCTTTGGGCAGCTCTCTCAAAAACAATGCCTCTTGGAGCAGTTTTCTCATACCAGACTGCTCTGAGATTCTGCGCAACATAACATCCATCAAACCCTCCAACCACTTTGGTAATCCTCTATCCCCCAAGCTCTATAAAGATTTAATCCCAGCCTTTCTCCCTCTTTGGTCAAGGATCATTCATGAATCCCTCTTACAGGGAAAGATTCCGGACTGCCTAAATGTTGGGCAAGTTACTCCCATTCCTAGAAAGCCCAACGCGGACCTTTCCAGTCCAAACAATTTTTGACCTGTCACCAGCAGTATGACTCTTGATTAAAGTGCTTGAAAAATGCGTACATTCGCGGCTCTGCAAACACATTGAGAAATATCAACTCCTGGATCCTCATCAATCGGTATTCAGAGCAGGGCACAGCACTGAAACGGCACTAACTCACATTGTGGATGATGCCGTGAGAGCCCTTGACCAAAATGTCCCTTGTCTGCTGATCCTTCTAGACTTATCCTCAGCCTTCGATACCATCAAACATGAAAACCTGATCGATCTCCCACAACATAGGATGGGATTTTCGGGCCCGGTCCTAAACTGGTTTGTCTCCTTCCTTCACAACCGTACGCAAAGGGTCAAAGTTAATGATGCCCTCGCTTCCAATACCCCTGTCTTGATTGGAGTGCCCCAAGGTTCTACGCTATCACTCACTCTTTTTAACCTGTTTATGGAGCCTCTGGCAGTCATTCTGAACAGAGCGAACATTCACTACCACATGTATGCGAATGATACGCAATTGTACCTGAAAATCTCCTCGCAAGAGGACATAAAAACTTTAAATCCTGCACTTGCCCAAACTCAACAATGGTTAGCTCAGAACCATCTCCTATTAAATACGCTCAAAACTGAATTTCTTTTGATCACCCCATCTAATCACTCAGCTCCTTGACTGGATTAACCACCTAACTGCTCTGAACTGTACATCTCACATTGTAGACTCTGCCAAATCTTTAGGTATCACCTTGGATAAACACTTAAATATGCAAGCACACATCAGTGCTACTACTAGGGGTTCCAATTTCCAACTCAACACACTGAAGAAAATCAAACCATTCCCACCCCCCGAAGATCTCAGGCCGGCGGTTCAATCTCTGATTATCCCTAGACTGGAATATGGGCTGGTGACCCTAGCTGGCATTCTCAAAGCTAGCTTGGCCCCACTCAGAGCTACCTTGAATGCATCAGCCTGACTTTTAACGGGCTCAAGGAAATTTGATCACATTTCACTCGACTTGCTCCAGCTAAATTGGTTATCCATTGAAGCGAGAATCTGACTCAAGATAGCTTGTCTGATACATAAAGCCATTCACCACAATACCCCATACTACCTTGCAAATAAACTTGAGCTATCGGGCTCCAGCCGGAACCTCAGAAGTTCATCCACCCTTCTCTTGAAACCTCCAAGATTCAAAAATAAAAAATCATACAACCCTGCGTTCACTGGTCTTGCTCCGAGAATCTGGAACTCCTTGCCATCTGAGATCAAATACAATCCACCCACGACTTCCTTAAAAAAACTGGTGAAAAGGCTACTAATGAACGAATGTTAACGCGTTGATCATGCTTGTGTGTTTTCAAGAACAAATAACTTGGATTATTTTCACTGATATTCCATTATATGTGTTTGCCCTCTTTTTGTTCAAGTCCTAGATAGCTCCTTTAACTGCATTGGACTGTTTGATTTTGCTAGTTCCTTCTTTCGGCTAAAATTCTTTGTGGCACATCGCACATCTTGGGTAATTTCTATTGTATGATGTTTTACTAGGAGCCCTCTATGGCACCTCCAAAACACTATGGGCCATATGTAGGTAGCTAAATACCGGTCGGTAAAGGCCGAAATTCGGCAAATTTCCCGTTACCGACCGGTATTTAGGTAATTGAGATGTAGGAGGCCAAAAAGAAGGATTCGGTAATTATGAATCGGTCGATACCGATTCATCATTACCGAATTCAAAATTACCGAATCGGAATTACCGAATCCTAATTTACCGAATCGGTAAATAAGAAATGGTAAAAACGAGAAAAGAGATGTAGGTAAAATCGGTAATATCGAATTTCACGAAATTCGGTATTTAAGAGTCGGTAATTAACACTGAGTGAAAGCAGGTTGTAATCAGCTACAGTGTATATAAGCAATCTCAAAATGCAACAGGGTGATCACCATGGCGGCTCTCTATGTGATTGCAAGGTGCCTACGTCTACAGGCAGCAGGTGTGAGGATCTGGAGATGGGAGGAGCGCATTTACAGACAGCGCATCACACTCTTCCAACAGACTGAGGCTGAGATACATGAAAGTTACAGGCTACACCCCCAAACCATCATGGACCTGATAAGGGACTTGCACCCACTCCTGGACCATCCAACAACAAGGGCGCACGCCATACCACCACATGTGCAGGTGCTCTGTAGCCTACATCTGCTCGCATCTGGCAGTTACCAGGGGGTGATAGCTGCGGTAGGCGGGGTATCTCAGAGTTGCCTGTCCCGTTTTTTCAGAAAGTTCCTGGATGCCATGATGCAGAGGATGCAACACTACATTAGCTTCCCAAACACACAAGTGGAACTGCTGAAAACCAAGACAGACTTTTACCAGATGGCACAGTTCCCGCATGTCATAGGCTGTATTGATGGCACACACATTCCAATCTGCCCACCAGCAGCCACTGAGTATATCTACAGGAACAGAAAGTCCACCCACTCCATAAATGTGCAGGTAATCTGCGATGCTGGCAACATAATCACTGACATTGTGGCAAAATTTCCTGGGAGCACCCACGACTCATACATCTTCCAGAACAGTGGGATCTACACACGCCTAGCTGCGGGAGAATTTGGAGAAGGATACCTGCTAGGTAAATCACTGTGACACTCCCTTATACTTATTGCAGATGAATGTGTATTGTTGTATGTGACCAATGGCACCCTCTTTCTCACCTAGGCGATAGTGCATATGCCGTGCGGTCATTTATCCTCACTCCCTACCTACACCCATCAACCCTGAGTGAGAGACGATACAATGTGGCACACAAATCAACAGGCAACGTTGTGGAGCGCACGTTTGTACTATTGAAAAGCAGGTTCCGCTGCCTCCACAAAAGCGGAGGCGCACGTCAGTACACACCCATCATCTGCTGCAAAATCATTGCAACTTGTGCAATGCTGCACAACCTTGCCACAAAGAAAGGTACAGAAGTGGAAATAACTGATTTTGAGGACAATGATGATGAATTTGCACAGCCAGAACCCAACGCAGCAGGAGTGCCAGCAGCAACAGATGGGAGACAGAGACGGGCAGAGATCACATGCAACTATTTTTAAGTAAGTAAGGAGACACGGCCAGTTGCTGGATGCAATGACGTAGTTTTAATTTGTGGGCACTACGCCACTACACAAACGGTCAAACTTGGCTATCAAATATGTGACATCCATTGTAGGAAGTCATGGGTTACTTCACCCAACTGTGTCCTGAAGTGTGGGCTGCATCAGCGTCTGCGGCCACGCACTACAGTGCGGGATGCCAGTGACTGAATGTCCTCAGCGGCTGTGGAACCAGTGGCAGCCCCATGCCGTCTGCTGCTCCTCCGGGTGTCTGTTACAGGGGGGGGTAATGCTGCTCCGACTGGTCATGTCCTCGCTGTCCCCAACATCCACAGCACCAGTAGTGGCAGACTGGCTCGTAAGCAACACCTCAAGAGCAGTGGTCACCTTTACCAGGCCCCTAGAAACATCAGTGCCGCAGTGCGACAGCCCCTCCTGCATGGCCACCGAGCGCCTGCAGAGCAGAGAAGTGGCAGTTGCTAGGCGGTTCACTGCCCTCGTATGGTGCTCCATTTTCTGCCTCTCCCTTCGCCGTGTTGCTCTGTCCTCATCCATTTTACTGCACAGCAGCATCACTGACTGGGACATGTCCCGCATGCCCGCAGCCATCTCCTTCATGCCCTCAGCCATTGAGCTTATGCCCTTGTCAATGTTGCTCATTTTGTCATTGAGCCACTTCATTTGTCGCTGTACTGACTGGATTGCCTTGCCTTGTAGGCGCTGCACCTTCACCATGGTTGCCTCCAGCCCTCCGAAGACACCATGACTCTCACCCTGTGGAGGTGGACTGCTCACACGAGCCCTGCGGCGGCGTCTGGCACCTGTGTGTGCTCCCTCTGAGGTGGACAGCAAACCAGCATTGCTACCATCCAGTGGCACAGTGGATGTTTCCTCCTCCCTCGAGTCTTCTGAGGAGGACTTGGACACATGCAGTCTGGCAACAGCACGCCTCCTAGGTCTAACCACTGCAGGTGGTGTTGATGCTGGTGAGGCTAGTAGTAGTGGTGAGGCTAGCAGTAGTGGCGAGGCTGGCTGTGGTGGTGAGGCTGGCTGTGGTGGCGAGGCTGGCTGTGGTGGGGAGGCTGGCTGTGGTGGTGAGGCTGGCTGTGGTGCTGTTGTGTGCCCTGCACTCATGGTGGCCTTCTTGGTGAGGTCCTTCCGGGGTGCCCTCTCTCCCTTCCCCTGAGCAGTCCTGCGCGATGTCTCGCCTGTGGACAGAAATTTTACATTAGCTCAGTGAACCTGCAGCCCTGCATTGCTAACATCATAATACATTTCTGCTACACTATCTCATTGTCCTCTGCCTGCTAATCGCTGATTTGTGTCACATGCCTTGTTGTTCAGTGCAATTCCTGTCATGATAGAGGTTTCACTGACTACATCTCCCATAATGCATTGCTGGTCTGCACAAAAACCTGTACTGGAGATGGGATTCACATGGCTCAATTGGGGATTTGGGATAGGGGGGCACAATGCTGCGCGTGCTTCTTACCTTGTTTGGGAGCAGCTCTGGCAGAGCTGTCTGCATCCCCAATCCCAACGACACTTTCTGGCTCTATTGTGGACTCCACGAGCTGCTCCAGTTCAGTCAGGGCAGGTGCCCTGTTCCTTCCTCCTCCTGTCTGGCTGGCCTGTTTTTTCAGATCAGCCATCTTCCTCTTGGTGATGATCCGGATGTCATACCACCGCTTCTTGAGCACATCAATGTCCCGGGGGGTCACTCCTATGCCATTTACCTGCGACTGGATTCCAAGCCAGATCCTTATTTTTTCAGATTCTGCCACTTGCATGGACTGCTTTCCAAAAAGCTTGGTGTGCTGCCTCACTACCTCCTCCACAAGTACCTGCAGTTCCTTCGGACTGAATTTCAGTTTCCTCTTCCTTTCCCCTCCTTCTCTTTCTGTGTCCTGGCTGGCCATTGTGCAAGATTTGTGGTGAAAGTTCAGGCACTGGCTCTGTTGCTCTCCTCTGCACTCCCAACCTCTCCAAAGGGTTCTGATTGTGTGCACCTGGCTGGGTGTGGCCACTTCCTGGTTGGGAGGGGTGGGGTGTTGCACAGGATTGGCTGATTCCTCAATTCCTTTTTTTTAAAATTCCGATTCGGTATTTACCGATTCGGTATTTACCGAATCGGTATTTACCTATGAAAAATTTACCGATTCGGTATTTACCGATTTTGAAACAACAGTCAAGATTGTGGAATCGGTAAAAATTTACCGATTTTTACCGATTCAGTAAAATTTAACTAAAATTTAGGTACATAGGAAATACCGATTTCTAAATACCGATTCGGTAAAATTCGGTAATTAGGAATCGGTATTTCCAGGTTACATACATATGGCCCTATACTCTTTAATTTTGAATGTTTTCCCACAGGTTGTAGCTTCACTTACCTGGTTTATGTTTTGTATACTTGATGGTGCTAACTCTGTACAGCACTCTGATACCCCTTTTGGTCTTGTTTGCACTCTATAAAACTTTTCAAACAAATAAATGAATTAAAAATGCCTGCGTTTTTTAAATGATGCAGTGCAGGGCTACTAAATTGCTTACAGTGCCATGCTGCGCCATTTCTTTGTGACAATGCCCTGAAGAGGGGGCAGCATCGTGTTATGGTGTCCTCGGCACTCACAGCAGCATGTTCAGAAAGACACAGCTATTTGTTTTAGTCCTCCTAGAGCTTTCGAGGCAACGCTGGTGTTACTGTATGTGTGATACCGCACGGAGCTCGCACACTAGGTGGCCAACTTTGGTGGCAGTCAACCCATGCCCTCAACAATAATTATATCATAACTGTGATTACTGTTAAACATCAATCTCTCATATTTGCTTGATTTTCAATATAAGGAACAAACCAAAATCTGAATTTGCATTTCAGGTGAAAGTATCCTTATTGGTCAATTCCACCAGACTTAACTTCACAAATAACACCAAATGTTCACTTTTATAGAGACATAGGGCTGCAGTTTATGCTGTCCGCAAGTTCAATGGACTGTCTTAGCTAAAGTCATATTTTTCAGAACTATGGAGATAATGCATTCTATCTGACAGTTTCATGAGTAATCATTTTAACTTTACATTTTGATTCCATATGCCTCTTGACCTACTGCTGTTAACTTACATTAACATAGTAATTAAAGTGATACACATTCCAGCACCCTGCTAGTGTTCTGATTCGAGACAGGACATTCCTATAGTAGCTGGGCTGCACTGAAAAGGAAATGTCATTTGATACAGAACATACAATGACAGAAGCCTGTTTAGCCAGCCTCGTATAGTAAAAAATTAAAGAATTTGGATTTCTCTCAGTGGGTACTTGGTTTTTAGCAGAAGGGTGTGTGAGGCATGCTTTAGTGCTTTTTATATTTTGCGAGTGTTTGTGTATGTGCATGGTTATGGCATTCATGTGTCAGTGTCTTTTCGATTACTATTTTGATTGGCCAATGCCAGAGTTAGCTTTTCTCAGGAGGGTGTGGTCATGCAAATTAGATGGCTTGTGATGTGATGAGAAGCTCTTAGGGGTATATTCACAAGGACTTATCTCTGATTTATCTCCACCTTAACGCATCAAAGCGGAGCTAGATTTAACACCCCATTCACAAGCCGGTGCAAACTGCAGACATTGCCAGTATTTCCGCGATAACTGCCCCAAAATTTATCTCCACGGTGGACACCACCAACTAACCCTAATGAGATGCAGAGTGCAAAAACACACGAAAAAACCACAACACCACTTTCACAACGACCTGCAAGATCTGCGATGTGAAACAAAAACAGGTGATAAGCCCCGGTAGCACCAGGGAATTAACACCTGCCTTTTGCTGGTGTTAAGCAGGATGACCACCTGCAGCATAAAAGGGAGCCCAGCCAAGAGCCACACAGGAAGACCCACAGATGCCATGGAGACAATGATCATGCAACGTGGATACCCATGAGGGCCACAACACCCACCGCAACCACCCCCAGCCACCCCGGACATACACATACCATGAATGACACAAGAGCCACAAAATGTGCATGATGACGCACATTGCGAAAAATAAACACACGTGTGGCCAGAAGAACGAGAAAAAGTCACACAGCCCTGAAGTAACAACCAAAACTTTATTGAAATACAACACAAAACACCAATGCGGAAGACTCCTGTTGGGTCCGTCAGGGGCAACTCGACGTCACAGGCTGGAAAATAAAGCACAAAATCAGGACGTGTGTCATGAAATAGAGAAGGAAAGAAAGCCAGAGAGAGAAAGAGAGGGAAGGGGAAAGAAGATAGAGAGAGAGAGAGAGAGAGGGAAGGGAGAGAGAGTGAGAGAGAGAGAGACACCACCGCCCCTGCGCACCCAGGCCCCACTGCTCACCTGCTGCTACCGGTGTGTCCATCAGTGGGCACACAACGTGCCTGTGCAAGCTCCAGGCCCCGGCCCACCACCATGGCATGGTCCACATCATGCAGACCCGCCCCACGACCCAGCAGGTCCCACATATAGCGCTGAGTCCTGAGTCATCAATGGCGGAGACCACATCGGTGCACACTTCATCATCGCAGGCTGCACACCCGCTCAGCTATTTTGGTGCCACTCACCCTGTGCAATGCCAATCAGTGCCACGTGGTGGTAGGCCTGTGACGGCCGCAAGGCTTCGGGTACCACTGACCCTGTGCGCAACAACTCATGAACCATTATGATTGAGAACCGTGGAGCGTCCGTCATCTAGTCACCACCGGCAGAGGGAAATGTGATGTTGTTGGCCCCTTATATTTGCGGGGTCACATTGCATGTGACGCCTGTGCCGGATGGGTGTGGTGTGTGTGCAAACCTGCCCTCAGGGAGTGGCCGTGACATGCTGACAACTAGACCAGTGACCTGCACACCACCAGCGAGTATCCCTGCGACAAGTAGCTATGTGGGCCCCCCTTCAGAGCGTAAGCGGAGTGGTCTGGCCTGGCGTACGCCGGACCAGCGCGGGGCTTGCAACAATGACTCGGGGGCTCTGGGCATGGTTCAGTCCATGTCCGGACAAGGAAGTGACTAATGCGTGTGTCCGTGTTGTAGTGTCCACGGCATCCGAAACACAATAGGCAATGTAGCACACTGTGACTGGCATCCCACTAGATGAGCATCATTGACGTAAGGAAAATCACTGTCCCTACATCCATCCATGCATTCATACATAAATGATGAAAGACATGAAACAGCAGTGCGTTACTGGATGTTTATTGCGCATCCAGTGGAGTTTTGCAGCCGTAGCGGTACAGGGCCATGCCAAGCACACCACACAATATGGGCCCGTGGAGGGATGACAAGTACTGTGGAAGAGGAAGGGTACAGTCCCTAGTCTGGTCGCCGTGTCAATGGTCATCGAACAGGAAATGACAGTCCATGTCGTGGTCCAAGGTGAGTGCAGCGGAGTGTATCGGGGGTCAGTGGAAGGTCATGGGGCCATGTGCGGAACAGCAGAAACAGGTCAGGTGGTGAAAATTAATGCTAGTGCCTCCTTCTGAACTCAAACCCATCCACGTCCCCGTTCTCGGATGTGTGCTCTGCCCCACCTGTGGGTATTGCAGTACCAGCTGCGGCACTGTGTACCACTGACACATCAGGGGCTGGAGGAGGATTGTCGGCCCCACTGTGTGGCAGTGACACATCAGGTGCAGGAGGTGATACACCTGCCGCACTGTGAGACATTAACACACCAGGGGGCGGAGATGTGGATGGTGTGGGGGCAGCAGCATTCATCAGCGCCACGCCTTTTGGAAGCAATGCCATGATGAGGATCTGCAGGGCATGGTAGATCCCAGCTACATTTCGCTGATGAGCAGCAGTGGCTGCCATCCTTCCCGCCTCCATCCGCACCATGTCCTCCATGAGCCTCCGCATGTGTGCCAGCTCACGGCTGGCATCGCTGGAGCCACTCTGAGCGGACGGGTGTTCTTACCTCTACGTCATGACTCCAGTGATGTCAGTCTGGGCTCGTTGGAGACCATGGAGCGTGCCTATACACCCATGGATGGCGTCCAGATTGGTAGCCATGATGTCGAACCCCACCTGCACTTGCTCAGCCGTCTCCCTCTGGCCCTCCAGCACACTGCGTTGGAAGGCCATGTGTTGTTCCTGGAGGTCTTGGGAGACTGACAGTGCTGTGGGTGCCTCCTGCTGGGTGGTGTGGGTAGTGGGTGGGGTCTCTTCGATGCAGCTAGGCTGCCCTGATCCTGGAGGTGAGTTGCAGATGATGTCAATGATGTCTTGGAGGGCTTGGGTGTCGATGCAGGGGGTGTCCTCCTCGTCATCAGTGAAGAGTGGCTGGGACTGCTCTGCAGGAGGTGTTGACGGTGCCCCTGCAATGTGAAGGGGAGATGGTGTATTACAATGTGTCCACATGTATGTAGCTGCATGGTACATGTTGACATTCAGACAGCATGGCATTTTACATTGTGACAGGGCCATGACCCAGAGTCATTGTGGGTGTGCCCTGTGATCTGCTTGATTGTGCATGTGTGCCATTGTGACCATCGCCACCCGTCCCCCCAGTACCTGGTGGTCACTCACCCTGTTGCGGTTGTGTTGTGTCCTGTCGAGCAGTGTCCGGTCCTCCGACTCCGGCCACAGTCTCCACACTGATGACTGTCGACACCAGCTCCTCCATGTCATCCAGCACGAGCTGCGGTGCTGGGCTTCCACCTCCAGTCTGCATTGCTGCCTTCTGGTTGGCTGCGAGTTTCTCCTTGGTCTTTCACTTGATGTCAATCCATCGCCTCTTGGCCTCATCCATTGACCTCTTGTGCTCACTGACGGCATTCACCTTCTCCACAATGTCCCGCCATATTCCATTTTTGGTGCCTAATGACACGTTGGAGGTGATGAACAGTTGTTGATGGTGTTCCATCACCTCCATGACTAGGCTCCTGTTTTGCTGTGGACTGAACTTCGTCCTCCTCTTCTTCTTGTCCTTGCCCTTTCCTGTCCCCGAGGTCCCAGGCTGGTCGTCCGGGGTGCTTGTGGGGTTGCACTCATCCTCTGCGCAAGCACCAGCTGCCTCCATGGTACTTTGGTGTTGGTCTGTTTGTGTTTGAGTGTTTTTCTACTTTTATAGTGATTTTTCCCGACTGCCACGTGTGTATTGCAGGCCTGGTGCTGCTTATCGCTAATTTCCTCATTGCGCTTTGGCCCATCGCATGTTTTTTCGCGTTGAGGTTTATGTTTTTATCTCCGTCGAGGTGGTTGTATCGCGGACATTGGCCGCGCTTTCGGCGGACTATCACATGGTACCGCCGTGTTGTGATTTCCACGTTGACACATGGTTATTTTCCCGCGACAGGCTGCGATGTGTAAAGTTACGTTAGCATTTTTTGGTGATGTTTAGCACACGTTCTTGTGAATATACCCCTTGGACTTTTTGCTCTATATTCATACTGACTAAAGTTGGAGAAGATAGATTTTCTAGCAATGCCAAAATGCGAACAACATAATAATCATTAATATTGATTTAGATGGCCCAGTGCTCTCTACATTACTATTCTGCCATAACCCCAAAGCCATTGATTTCTTTTAATAGTAAAGATGTTGAATGACAAGGGACACTTCTGCTTTGTGCCTCTTCTCTTGTAGAATACTATTGCTCCTAACCAATTTGTCAGCGACGTTGCTTTAGTTCATCCATAACAAAATCGAATGAAACCACTACTAAATGTAAAGCTTTTCATCATTTGCTTCACAATAAGCACAGCTTGCTTGATAAAGTGCCTTCCTGTGTCTAAGGACGAACAGCAGTGATATCAATAGTAGTGTTCTTCCTACTACATCAATCAATCAATATTTAAAATTAATGGTTATACCCCTAGCCTGTCCACTTCTCTGTAGTGAAAAACCCAACATGCAGATTGGCCCATAATAGTATATTTCATATAAGATCGTAGAGGTCCTCAGAAGCTCATTGACACTCATAGAGGGCAGGTTTTGCAAAAACCAGTGGAACTTAAATGCTCAAGGCCCTTATTTATGAAGGGTTTATGCCGCTGTTGCATCACTTTTTGTGACACTGCGGTGGCGTACAAAATGAGCCACACTGCGCCATATATATAAAGTGACACATCTGGACAGATGTGTCACTTTGTAAACCTCTGTGCCACATTATACCTGTGTCAGGTATAATGTATGCAGGGTGGGCATTCCACCATAAACAAATGCTCTTAGAAGTGTTGCAGTGAAATCTTTGAGATTTCGCTGTGCCACTTGTATGAGTTCACTGCATCAAATTCTTACACCGGCTTCACAGCAGGCATAAGGATTGACGAAGGCCCTTTTACATGGGACTCGCCCATGTGTAATTACACATTGCTGGAGTTGAGTATGTTTTGCGACACACTCCAGTAATGCGTCATTACTGCGCCACCAGATGTGTCAGGGTTCCTGACATATCTGGTCTATCCTTGCGGCACAGAGTGCCATACTGTCAATACGGCGCATCGAAGGTGTTGCAAAGACGGAGCAATGAAAAGTGTTGAATCGCTGTTTTCAACCAGCTTTTCATAAATGAGGCTCCATACGTTTTGTGAATGGGACACACAATCATTAGTAAGCAAGCCTTCCACTGGTTAAACAGTTCTACAATGAGTCTCCAATATGGGAATCCTTCTGACAGGCCAAGCGACATTTTACGGTGATGGCTTTTTCATGCTGTCGGTAGTTCACACTTGAGCGACGTATTGTCACCTGAGCGAGGGCATGGGTGACCCAGGAAAGTCGTTGTCAAAGCTGAGGGAATAAGCAAAAAAATATTAATTAGTAAAGTGCTATCTGCATCCAGCAGAAATCCTCCTGGGCGCTTTATGTGAATAAATGAAGTTGCTAATTTCAACTCACCTGCATTGCCTTGATAAGGCAGCCCACAGGAAGGAGGGTTCTGTTTGCTATGAATGTGGCCCAGGATAATGTAAGCAGGTTGGCAAAGCAGCTCAGGTTTCATCATATTCAAATTCAATTTCAGTCTCAAGAAATGCATGGAGAGCACAAGTTTAATCTATTCTGGGTTTGAAAGCTGTGTAAATGTTGGGCTTTCGGTAAGCTAAAAATCATTCAAGCTAATGATTTTTCCAATTGAAGTAAATTATCTCCGGCGATTTGCTGTTAATCTACTCTTTGTAAAATCACTATTTTCATTTACTTTCCATTTGAGTAAATTGCCTTTTTTTATTTTCTGCCTTCAACATTACCTTTTGCAAATTGGCGGTAAGCGCTTCATTACGCTGTCGTTCCAACCTATATTACCCTTCTTAAATACCTTCCTACCGAGAAGTGTCTTTTGGTCGCTGACACCAGCTTCTCTTTAGAAGAGCACAGAAGGTTTCATTCTTACAGCAGGAGAGGCAAATTAAACAACAGTACCATTTGACAGTTTATCACGTGGGATAAAAAAGTTAGGGTGCTTTAAAAGGGGCATGGCCAAAGAAGCATAACTACAAGTGGCTACTGTAATTAGGGCAGTGGCCTATAGCTAGGCTACTGTGCTTCACACCAGTATGTGGATGCCTCTATCTTTGATTTTTGTTAGTGCAACCAAATATATCACGACAGGGAACACATACATACAAAGCACACTAGAACTATTAGCTTTACCAGTGCTTCTTAGCACTGATTTTTATTCAATAGCAGAAAAAAGAGTAATATTTCCCATTCTTCCCTTCATAACACTTTCCTTAGTAATCTCTTTTTCTCAGTTTTTCTTTTTTTACTGAGTTTTATATAGCGCAAACTTGACCCGAAGTTATTGGGTATCAGAGCGCTTTACATAACACCAGTTGCATTACATGAGGACACATTTATTTTTGTTAGGCACGGGGAGATTAATCGATTTGCCCTGAATCACAGGATGTTCAGTGTCATTGCTGAGGCTTGAACCCAGTTTCCTAGATTCGAGGTCGACCGCCCTAGCCATTAGGCCAATTCCTCTACCCTAATGTTAATCTAGTGTTAATCACATATGCCCCTTCTCTAGAAGTGGGTGAGCCACTGATAGCTCGAGCCAGACTCGAGGCTGAATCCTGGCTCAGCTCAAAGTCCTGTTGGAATCTCGAGGCCATAACGAGCGGAGCTTTCAAATGGCTTCTGCCTTCCTCCCTCTACCCAGGATTGGGTATTATGGCCAGAGCTTGCAACTATAGAACTCGGAAACCAGGTTTGAGTCTCAGTGTCGGCTCAATATCATGTGATTCTGAATCACTGAATCCCCCCATGCTTATAAACAATGCATGTGACCTTGTGTAATGTAACTGGTGCTCATATAAAGTGCTCCAAAACCTTTGGGTCAAGTTTGTGATATATTTTAAACACTGCAAAATGGATACCCATTTACTTACTGATTTGTTTAGAGTGAAACCAGGACACCTGGATAAATTGCTTCTTCCCTGCTTAAATTGAGTAATCATAGGCAAATATTTTATTTAATCTAAACTCTTTTTTCTTCATTATCGCATATGAAAGCACTTTCAAGTATGTGAGTTCCATCTACCAGTTGTACAAACTATCGCTTTTAATAAGTACAACTCATTACCATGCTTCGCTTGGCTCTCTCTCAGCTCTCACTGTTAATTTGTTGGCTTGACTATCTTGCTCCTCTTAACTGAAGGACCAATCCTTTTGTTTTCCTCACAACATTCCCCCCCTCCAAACACATGTTAGTGAAATACTCCTCATACAGCAGTCCCTCCCACATGGATAAGCAAGCAACTCTCACCTGACCAGCAGACTTTTAAGCACCTCAGTCATCAACAGTTAACTCAACCACACTACCCTAACCTTTTATCTAGACCATCCCTCCAGAACCATTCTTTCCAACTCTCCCCCACAAGGATCATAACCCCACAACAACTTTCTGCAGAAAGCAATGCCCGCCATCTTACCCCAACCCTCACTGGAGCATTGATCATGTTGTTCTTTCTGTTTCCCAAGCCCCCCTCCCCCTTCTGCCATCTCAAAGTTTCTAACTAAAATCTCCATCCATCAAATAATGTATGTTCTCCTCATCAAACCAGCCAAAAAGTGTTCCATTGGATGCATCACTCTCACATTCCAATATTCCACAAATCCTCTGGACCTATCATGCTCTCATGTCTTCTCTATGGCTAAATCACAGAATTTCATCCACTGCAAATTAGATATTATGCCCGGCTCTGAACAAAATGTTCGTTTTCAAATACATCATTACTAGCTCTCTCAGTGGTCACAACACATATTCATTCTTTTTTTTGTGGACATTTCATTTATTTTCATTTTTTTTTTAAATGCCACTTACAGGATAGCTCATCTATGCATAGCATATATAACATCTATTTGCTTACATAAATGTAAAAGTTACAAAACTTTAGGACAGTCTTATGATGTCATTCAAGTGAAACAGCGATATGCATTCCATCACTATAATAGCAGGCCTAATCTTGCGAGAATCCAAAGCATGTAGCTTACCACAATTCTAAACACATTTGTTACAGCATAACATGTCAATAATTTATTCATACACTTGTGGGCTTGTGCTGATAGTACTTGCAGCAAGTGAGACTGTATCTATATCATCAGATTGGTGTATTCGTAACCACTCTATTATAGGGCTCCAAATGTCTTTAGGTCTTGCTGTGGGCATAAGTTCCCAAAATAGCGAGAGCTGAGTTTGACAAAACATAACGTTGCGTAGCGATACCTTAGTTGAGGGGGCTTTTAGTTTCCTCCAGTGAATGGCTACTCTGCGTTTATCTAATAACAATAGAATGGCATGTAGTTTCCGGAGGTTTGCAGAAGTGCCCTTTACAAATCCCAATAATACTATCAACAGATTGGGTGTCCTTGGTGTATTCAGGACATCCCCAAAAATGTGAAATATGTCTACCCACTACTTTGCAATAGAAGGACATTCTCACGCAACATGCAAGAAGGTTGCTTATTCTGCCCTACATCTCCAGCAGTTAGCCTCAGGCTCATGCGGTGCAGCTATGAGGGGGTACGGTAAAATCTATGCAAGTATTTAAAATGGATCAAAAGCAATTTGTATTTAGGGGATATCATCCTTACTTGGTCACAGCAATATTTCCAGTGCTCTACTGAGATTTGGGGATTTAATTCAGTATTCCAGAGCAGTAGTGCTTTGGACTCAACCACTGCAGACATAGTTTGCATATTACTATACAGTCTCGTGATCAGCCTGCGGGGTAACATGTTAGTCAACATTTGCTCTAAGGCATGCAGTGTAGGTGGCTGATTGGGGAAAGAAGCGTGCAGTTGGCGGCAGGTTGCCCTTATTTGGTAATACAAAAACAACCCAAAGAAAGTGAATGCCGCAGCTTGTTCTGCATCGGGGGGAGGTCGGAATGTGCCCTCTGGGTAGAGGTCTGCGAATTTGTTTATACCCAATGTAGTGACCAACATTACATTCCCTTTATCTTCCAGCGGTGGCATCTGGGGGTTCTGCGCCAGCAAAATCGAAGGGGCATATAGGACCTCCAAATTTGCTCTTTTTTGCAGCCCTTCCCAACTCCTCCTTAGCGTCTCGACTAGGCAAATTTCAACCCGGGGATGCTTGTATGGCTAAAATAGTGCAACCTGGAGTGGAATTTGAGCTGTTCTATCCGTCTTGGCTGCCATGTGCAGTTGAAAGTGTGGGGTGTATCCAATGATGTAAGAATTGGGCTTGTGCACAATATGCCTAAAGCGGGATGTCTGGCACGCCCAGTTCGCCTTGAGCCAAGGGGAGGGTCAGGAGTTCCCATGATACCCTGGCTTGTTTGCCTGCCCACACCAGGGATACCATCAAAGATCGCATAGTTTTAAAGAAGGCTTTCGTGAGTGGGAGGGGGAGATTTATGAATAAATATAGAAACTTGAGGAGGACAACCATTTTAGCAATAGCTATATGCCCAGTCAGAGATAGCGGGAGACAGGACCAGATCTTAATTTTGTTTTCTAGCCAAGTCACTGCCCTGCCATAGTTCTCATTCCAGAGTTCCTGTGTAGTCTGGCAAAGCCAAACCCCTAAATAGCAGACCGGACCGGTGGCCCATTGGAGAGGATAATCTAATGGATAGGGAAAGGTGCTTGCAGTTAATGGAAACAGAACAGATTTAGTCCAATTGATCTGAATGCCAGACAGCACCCCAAACTTTAGGATCTCGCATATTACTGGATTGAGGTTTTCCACGGGGTTGGTAATATATAGGGTAATGTCTTCCGCATATAGCAAGACAATGATGCCGCGAGTGGTAAATCCTAGACCTCTTGCGGCATGATGTTATCAGAGTGCTGCAGCTAGCGGTTCCATAGCAATTGCGAAAAGTAAAGGGGACAGCCCTGTCTTGTGCCTCAGGTGATGGACAATGGGGGTGGCATCAGAACGTTTAACCTAAGTCTTGCAGTAGGTGAGGAATAGAGTAGTTTTATCTGACTTATGAAAGTTGGGCTGAATCCCAGTCTTCTAAGTATAGTGAATAGATATTCCCTTTCAAGTGAATTGAAGGCATTTGTGGCGTCAAGGAGTGCCGCTAATGCTGGGAATTGAGGATTTAAATAATGGAGTATGGTGAAAAATGTGCGTAGATAATGTGATGTAGACCTGCCCGGTATAAAGCCGGATTGGTCTGGCCTAGCAATCAAGGGCAACAATGGTTGTAACTGGTTAGTCAACAGTTTAGCATACATTTTTGTGACAATATTTAACAATGAGTGGGGACGATATGAATCTCTGTCTTTGGGTGGTTTCCCATGTTTTAGCAGTGATAATATTATAGCTTCTCTCATTGTGGGTGGCAAAATCCCCAGCTCCTGCGTCTCCTCAAATAATGTCAAGAGCTAGGGTGCTAGCAAGTCGGCGTATGTCTTATAGAATGCTGCTGTTAGCCTGTCTGAGCCCGTCGCCTTGCCTAATGGAAGGCTATTTATTACCTGGCTAATAATCTCCACCGTGAAGGGCTCTTCCAAGTAGGCTCTGTGGCCTCTGCACAACCACAGCAGTTCAAGGGAATCTAAACATGACTGAAATTCCTCATGAGTCATCTGAGAGGAGGATTTGTAGAGTGCGGAGTAATGTTTTGTAAATCGTTCCAGTATACCCTGGGGTCCTATAACCAACTCACAATTATCGTCTAAGACATCTGTGATAAACAGTTCAGAGTTGTGTGTGCATAGCATATTGGCCAGCATTCTACATGGTCTATCGCCCTCACCGTATCTGCGTGCTTGAGAATATTTCCCCAGGAATTTCACTTTTCTAACAGCTTCCTCGTCATATTCTGAAATGTTGGCTCTTATATCTCCCAACCTTTGTATATCCCCAGTGCTATAGTATTGTGACTCCAAATCTCTAATATTTGTCTCCAGCTTGCTAAGTGTTTGTCTGATGGATCTTAGTACCCCAGCCTGCCTCGAGATGCATTTCCCTTGGATCACAGCTTTAAATGCTTCCTATAGCGTGGCTTGTGCCAGTACTGAGCCAACCTTAATGGAGAAATCTTCTATTATGTCTCCTCTGATCTCTTCTCTAAATAGGGTGTCTGTGAAGGCGTGTAGTTGTAGTCTCCAACAGGCTATTTTTGGCTGGCTGTCTGGTATACTCAGTGTTAGCTTGACTAGGGCATGGTCTGGTAGTGTCCTAGGTAGATGTTGTATGGTTGTGGTCCAAGCTGCTGTGTCTGGGAAAATCAGCCAGAAGTCTAGTCAAGACCAAGAGTTATATTGAGCCGTGATGCAAGTTCTCTTGTGTAATGTAGGATACCATTTCCTCCATATATCTATCAACCCACCTTCAGTGATGATGTCATTTATAACTGCACTGGATCTTGGATGCAGTTTGCGGGATCCTCCATTACTATCCATGGATTCATCTACTATTGCGTTGAAGTCACCTCCCCATGTTGTGGTATCGTAGCCTACCATTTGTATTTTGGCCCAGATGTCTTGTAAAAACTCAGGCTTGTCTACATTTGGGCCATATATCGCCGTCAGGGTGACATACAGCTCACCAAGTTTCCCACCTAGGATCACTTATCTACTTTATGGGTCAACATGTGACATAGTCGTCTTCCAGTTGACACCACATCTAATCAGTAAGGATACCTGTCTGGCATAATTGGAATAAATGGAGGAATAAATAGCTCCCCAGCCTCTGTTGTATAACTTGGTGTGTGACGTGTAGTGCAAATGCGTTTCTTGCATGAAACACATATCAATGCTGTGTCTGAGTAAATATGATTGAACAAGTCGGGCTTTACGAAAGTTATTTACCCCCTGATGTTCCATGTGAGGAAATGATAGTCTGTCATCTCATATTGCTGTTAATTTTACCCATCTTAGATAGGTGGCTTGGTTTGGGTCTTTCTCTGGGCACATTTGTGTGAACTTGTACATGCTTGTTTCATCTTGACCTGACAACATATGGATGGTTTTGGCTATGTCGCAGTTTTCTGTTTCTACCATTTAGATGACATGCAATAGAACTGTTCTGTCTAACCTTTAATAACTTCGCATTCCCTCCCCCGCCCATTCCACGCCCCCAATTAAGTTGATTATAGAAGCCCACCCCAACACACAAACTACAAAATGAGTCCCGGACTTGTGCCGCGGTACTAGAACTAGATGGTTTAGCCTGCATACAGCCCCACCTGCTGGCAGGGTGGCCGCAGTTAACAGGCAAGAGTGGCACAGATGCCCTTCTACTGTATTGTTTAAGAGGAGGAGGCAGTCATCAACAACAATATTACATTAAGATTGATTCCAACGCTATACCTTTGCAACACAGTTAAGTTAAATAATACCTGGCAGTACGCCTCATATAAAATCAGTCATTATCACTGAGTCTAGCTTCAAGGGTATCTTTGGAGGGCAATTTTGCTGCATTTTTGGAATTTCCAATGTGTTTGGTGAACTTCAACGCAGATTTGGTATCCATGAAGTGGTGGACCGACCCCTCATGACTAACCTTTAATTTGGCCGGGTATAGCAGAGCATATGGTATTTCTGCCTGACTTAAGACCTTTTTAGCTGGCATAAATTCATGCCTGGCTGCTTGGACTGCTGGGATAAAATCTGAGTAGATGGAAATGTTGTTGCCTTTATGATTGATATTTCCTCTCACTCTGGCCAGCCTGAGAATAGCATTGCGGTCCCGGTAATTCAATATGCATGCTAATATTTGTCTCGGTGAGGATCCCACCGGGGGTTTGGGACCCAGAGTACGGTGGGCTCTCTCAACTTTGAAGAGTGCTGATAGGTCAGGATCGAAGGATTCATGCATCAGGTCCTCCACGTATGTTTCCATCCTCATAATAGCTGTTGTTTCTGGGACTCGTAGATTGTTACGGCGAGAGCGGGCCTCTGAATCTTCATTCTTGGTCTTGATAATATTAAGCCATCTGTCCATATTAAGCAATTATTCCTTAGTTTCTACCTGAAATTTGTGGTGCTCAGTAGTGCGATTATCCAGTACATCTAGGCGTTCCGCATGGATCTCTGACAAAATTTCGAAGGTCGACCTACAAAAATATCACAACAAAAATATCGATGTCAAGAATATCGACATCCTATCTACAACATGGTAAGTACAAAAATATCGAAAATAAAATATCGATATCAAAAATATCGTTTTTAAAAATATCGGTTTTGTTTGGTTACAAAAAATATGTAAAATAAACATAATAATACTTATAAATAAAATAAACATAATTAAATATATTCCATAATGTTAAATATTAATAATTAATCAATATAATTTAATAAAAAAATAATTAAACATATACATATAATATATAATATATATACTTACTTAATAATGTTTTTATAATTATTTTAATAAATTATAAATTATTTAAAAATATTAAAAATTGCAAAAACATTACACACATAAAACAATAACATAAATAAAAATTTAATAATTATATATAACAAATTAAAAAAATTACATTTAATTTAAATATTGTTAAAATTAATTCTATACTACATTAGCTAAAATAATAAAAAAAATATTAAATAGCAGAGACAATAAAACTACTACTCCAGCTCCAAAAAACAACAGAAAGAAAAATTTTGGATAGCGGAGGGCTAAAAATTACTAGATCCACTCCAGATAGTGTAACAGTAGGGAAAGTGTTGGATAACGTAGAGGTATAAATTATTATTCCGACTCCAGGGAGTGCAACAGTAAGGAAAGTGTTGGATAGCGTAGAAGTAAAAAAAACTATTCCAACTCCCAAGAGTGCAACAGTAGGGAAAGTGTTGGATGGCGTAGGGGTAAAAATTAGGATTCCCACTCCAGACAGTGCAACCATAGGGAAAATGTTGGATGGCGTAGGGGTAAAAATTACAATTCCCACTCCATACAGTGCGACAGTAGGGAAAGTGTTGGATAGCGTAGGGGTAAAAATTACTATTCCAACTCCAGAGAGTGCAACAGTAAGGAAAGTGTTGGATAGCGTAGGGGTAAAAATTACTAATCCAACTCCAGAGAGTGCAACAGTAGGGAAAGTGTTGGATAGCGTAGGGGTAAAAATTGCTATTCCAACTCCAGAGAGTGCAACAGTAGGGAAAGTGTTGGATAGCAGCGTAGGGGTAAAAATTACTATTCCAACTCCAGAGAGTGCAACAGTAAGGAAAGTGTTGGATAGTGTAGGGGTAAAAATAACTATTCCAACTCCAAAGAGTGCAACAGTAGGGAAAGTGTTGGATGGCGTAGGGGTCAAAATTAGTATTCCCACTCCAGACAGTGCAACCGTAGGGAAAATGTTGGATGGCGTAGGGGTAAAAATTACAATTCCCACTCCATACAGTGCAAGAGTAGGGAAAGTGTTGGATAACGTAAGGGTAAAAATTACTATTCCAACTCCAGGGAGTGCAACAGTAGAGAAAATGTTGGATTGCGCAGGGATAAAAATTACTATTCCCACTCCAGACAGCGCAACAGTAGGGAAAGTGTTGGATAGCGTAGGGGTAAAAATTACTATTCCAACTCCAGAGAGTGCAACAGTAGGGAAAGTGTTGGATAGCATAGGGGTAAAAATTGCTATTCCAACTCCAGAGAGTGCAACAGTAGGGAAAGTGTTGGATAGCGTAGGGGTAAAAATTACTATTCCAAATCCAGAGAGTGCAACAGTAGGGAAAGTGTTGGATAGCGTAGGGGTAAAAATTACTATTCTAACTCCAGAGAGTTCAACAGTAGGGAAAGTGTTGGATAGCTTAGAAGTTAAAAATAACATACTTATAAATACAATATTTCTTTAACATAATTAATAATGTAATTATTAAATAACTCAAAATTACGTACAAATACCAATAGATATTTATTAAAAACATAACTACCAATAAATTATTAATTTGCAATAAATTATTCATAAATACAAATAAATAATAATTAATGAATATTAATTACCAATTAAAAAATATTGAACAATTAAATTTTTTATACCAAAAAATAATTATCAAACTTTAATTGCCAATTAAAACATATTAAACAATTGCATAATTTTTATACCAAAAATATTAATTATTATACATTAATTACCAATTAATAATTACTTATTAATATATTAATTAGAACTATCAATAAATAATATTTATACATATCTAATTACCAATTGATTATTAATCAACAATAACCCAATTTTCATAACCAAAATATTATAATTTAAAATATTTACCAATTAATAATTACTCTCCAATTAATTAATTATCAATACCCAGCAACACATTTAATAATTACTTAATTAGATTTCAATTACTTCCAACACTATTCCCCTATAAACGCACGAAACACTCAAATATTAAAATAATACAGTTAACATAATTATCAATTAATCAATTAATAAAAACTAATTACCAATTAATAAAAATTAATTACCAATTAATACTTAATTAACAAAAATATAATTATCAATACCAATAAATAAATAAAAATATTACTTAATTACAATTAAATTACTTTCCACCCTATTCCCCTATAAACCCACAACCCGCTACAGAATTTAAACGCAAAAATTATTTAAAATTAATTTATAATTCCTAAAAATGTGTAATTAATTTCATATAATGAAATTACTTCCCACCCTAATCCCCTATAAACCCACAACCCGCTACAGAATTTAAACGCAAAATGTATTTAAAATTAATTTATAATTCCCAAAAATGTATAATTAAATTCATATAATTAAATTACTTCCACCCTATTCCCCTATAAACCCACAACCCGCTACAGAATTTAAACGCAAAAATTATTTAAAATTAATTTATAATTCCTAAAAATTTGTAATTAATTTCATATAATGAAATTACTCCCCACCCTAATCCCCTATAAACCCACATCCCGCTACAGAATTTAAACGCAAAATTTATTTAAAATTAATTTATAATTCCCAAAAATGTATAATTAAATTCATATAATTAAATTACTTCCCACCCTATTCCCCTATAAACCCACAACCCGCTACGGTACTAAAAAAACACAAAATTAACTTTAAAAAAACATTATTAACATATAAAAATTGTATACATATATTTTAAAACCAGTTGAACACTTAACAAAAAATAATTAACACATACATATTAAATACATAATAAAATACATAGCAATATAATACATATCGATATTAGTAACATAGATATTAGTAACATCGATATATTTCATATCGATATTACTAACTTCGATATTACTAACATCGATATAAAAAAAATCGATATTACTTACCATAGGGTCGATATTCTGTCCATCGATATTCTTGACATCGATATTCTGTCCCTTCGATATTCTAGACTCGATATTATTTTAGGTCGAAATTAAATTTTCGATATTGCTCACCGTTCCGCGTGTGAGTCCACTTGCCTCTTAACCTTTGCAGCCTCATGTTCAGCATATCTAATTTGTGATCAGTAGTCTTTAGGCTGGTTTTCATATCAAGTAGTAGGGCACGAAAGTTATCACCACCCTCCTCAGCACCTTCTTTAGTGCTAGATTTGTTATCAGTGTCTGCCTCATCATCTTTGTGTCGGGTGAGTCTTTTGTGCTTGAAAGTAAGTTTGGCTTGTTTGGCCTCATGCTTACCCATGCTGATGACAATTGCCAGGCCAGATTCTGGATATGCACCGCCGGGGTTGCTGGTACAGCCCGGTCCCATTCTGAAGCAACCCTTGCACCACTTTAGAGATAGCTTACAATATGCCCACTGGATCTCAACCAAGACTCAGGTTACCAGGCAGATACCTAAGAGGCGAGTCGCTTGGACCAATAATGAATATCTGTTCTCGCAGAATATTGCCTTCAGTAGTCCACCACATCAGCACCTCACATTTCTCTCTTCGCGCATCTGTCGCTCCCCTCTGCTTCTCACTACAGGCTTTCCTCAATGATTCACGCGACTTGAGCCCTGCTGTCCTCCGATCTTCACAGCCTATGCGGGATCGTGCAACAAACTCTGGTGGGCCCGGGCACACTCTCACAATAGGTACCCTGAGTCCGCCGCTGCCCGTTGCCAACTTAGTTATTCAAGCAGCGTGTAGACAGCTCCTCCACTCCCAGCTTCCATGTCCAGTCGTCTCGGCAGCGGGCAGGGATCTTTGCCTTGTAGGTCGCTACATGCGTCCCAGCAGCCACGGCAGGCCTCGCGTCAGAGCCCCCCACGTCATCACTTTTGCCTTCAAATCTTCTGGCTCTGGAATCAGCTAGGCGTCTATACTGTCGACCGTCGGTAGCCTCCACCTCTCGCCTCTTTCGGCTCACTGTACTCGGGTGACTGCACATGCCTTTATGCCAGGATTATTGAGGATTTTGTTGAGGCCTACATAACCCTCCCAACGAGCGGCCATTACGCTGCTCGGCAAGCAACGTCCCCTCACACATATTCATTCTTGGTTGTGGTTCTGTTCTCCACACTACATCTTGGTTATCAATCAGAAAGGTCACTTTCTGGTTGTGCAAGTCTTGGCACCACAGCTGCACCACAAGCACCACCAGGAAGAACTCTAGGAAGGCAATGCTATGGTGCTTTATCAACCACTCTTTAGGCTGCTTTTCAGTGTACTAGTGCCCTTTCCTAAACACCCCAAAGCCACCGGCTCCAAAAGCATCTGAAAAAATCTCCACTGTCCCTTTCCATGTCAATGGGTCATGTGGAAACCACAATGTGACACCATTGTAGTGGTCCTAAAACAGCAGCCACATCCTCAAATCCTGTTTTATCATTTCAGTCATTTATACTCTATGGTGGGTTTTTTTCGCCCCTCTCATTGCAAGCGCCAAGAGTCTACAAAATGTGCTGGCCAGCTCACCACCTTGCATGCAAAGTTCAAGTGACCCAGCACTTGCTGCACCTGCTGGAGCTTGTACCAAAACCATTGTGGACCTGGGAGCAGCCCTGTGCTCCACCAATGATCTGCCCTGATTTCTGGTGTTCGCCCAGGATCCATTACCTGCTCCTCTCAAGTCCTGAGCATTCTGAAAGCATCCAAAATATCCTGAGACTCCACCATGGCCTCCAGCTGCTCCCACCTCCCCAGCTGATGCTTGTCAGCAATCCAGCTGACAGAAGGCATAGTCGCCCATGACAGCCTGCCCTTTAGGATAGAAATCCTAGACCAAGGCAAGGCCCCCTCTCTGGAGGCCCTTTAACAGCCGCTGTGACCCTTGCTCCTTCCTGCATGGACTGCCATTGCGCCTACTGCATTTCCCCAAGCCTTGCATCTTCAGATGTATGCCTAGTCCAGTTCCCTCCATTGCAGACTGTCCCATGGCCTCCTGCACCTAAGAACACTCTCCGTCCCCTCGAATGGGTTGTAAAGGTGATCCATCTAGGCACATCCTCCCAGTAATGCTCAGAAGTAGCTGCAGTGACTCCAGGCTGCCCACGAGGATGTAGTTCCTGTTCTGTGCATGTGGCCTTCCCTGTCTGTTGGCCAGCTCCTTTATCAGCCTTTCTGCAAGATCCTTCCACACCATGGGGTGGGCCCCCATCAGTTGACTTACCAGCACTTCTTTCTCTCCTCTCTCTTAGCCTCTGTTCTGCTACTGTCAACGCCAGTCCCAGATCTCTGCCACTGCTCACTGCAGTTCCTAAAGCCCAGTCTGCTTCTTGACCCCCTTCTGGGGTGTGTGCTGCTGTCTCAACTCCTCACTTTTGTTTCTGCAGCAAAGTAGGGAAAACTGCTTTATCTGTGCGGCATAGCATAATGATGAGCTGTGGCATCTGTGCTACTGTCCAAATTATTCCGCTGCTTTCCTCTGCCTCCCAAACTCCAAAAGACAGACTACGTTTCTCGGGACGGCCCACCTTGGGGTGCATAGTCTCAATACAGGTGGCGAAGATAATGAGTGCATTGTATGGTCCTACACTAGCTAAGACCAGACTAATTATACCTTTGGCCTCTTTGGACTTTCAGAACAAAAAGTGACCAAAGGTTTGGATTTTAAAGCACTTCAAAACGTCAACAGGCTCTGATCTTTTAAAGATTTTTTTATTCTTGGGATGTATTTGCTGGATTACATTTTTTCTGTTTAATTTACCACTAATTTTACTAACACTTCAGGAAGGGAGAGTCAAGAGTTGTTCTGGGGAAGTTCAGCAAAGAGAAATACAATGAGCCTGGCTTGGTCCTTGCATGTGGCTGGGGAGCACATTTCCCATCCTGAAATGCATAGCACCTGATGCGAGGCTGCAGTATGTATCATCTAAATGGGACGCAATCAATAAAGAAACTGTTCAGCCCTGTTTGAGCTTCTTCAGGTGCTGGAGGAGCCCTGGGTCACAAGTAGGGGTAACAATATAGTCATCTTCCCCGGCAGAGTTGGCGGAGTTTAGGCCACTCCAGGTTTACGCTTGTAATGTGAGTTCCAGCCAAATTCTGCCAACTGCCACATGCAGCATAATAATGGTAAGTTGGTGAGCGTGAGTGAGATTTGGCATTCCCTCATATGATTTTCCATTGCTAGGAGGGCACCCAGTGAAAATTCTCCAGTGCGTCAGAAAGCTGGTGCTTGAGTAGAAAATATACTTGAGAAGCAACAAAATTAACTCAAGAAGCTGTGCCCTATGGCGTGCTGCGTGGTGCTGTTTTTGCTGACTTTTCAGTGTGAAACAAGCTCCCAGTGATGATTCACTGTGCGAACAACACGACATCCCTATTTCCGCCCTTTTGTGAAATTTTGCTGAATCTCGCAGTTTTTTTGTAACTCTGCATAACTCCACGGAGTGAAACTCCACGAGTTTAGCCCAGGCCTAGACACATGGGCATGGAAACCTTCCGACGCAAGTGGAGAAATCACTACAAAGCGGTTCACTGACATCCTTCACTCTATGGGAATCGAGGGCTGTTGGAAAGTGTATAGTTTTATGACGTTTTATGCTGGATGTATGTATATTTGAAGAATGATCTGTCTGTCATCTTAAAGAGTGTCTCCCAAAGTTAAGTTTATCTCCTCCGACAAGTATACTGAGGCTTTTTCTTTATGGAGGCGTCATATACATCCAGATGTATATTAAACAAATGTATGGCATTAGTACAGCAGGACTTTGGAGTAAAGAACACCAGCAAGCTAGGTGGTGAATCCACTCTACTGATAACATGAGAAGAGTCCAAATTTTACCCTCCACTACCAGTTCAACCTGTAACTTACAAGATTGGGCTCTAACTCTCCATGAAATCATCTTCTCGGTGACAGATCTTTACCACCGTTTTTGAATGGAAGCTAAATCAAATCAAGTCAATCAGCATCGCAATTTACAGTTCAGTCAATGATGAGAGTTTTAGGTAGATTTTCAAAAACTTTATTCTCTTTAAGAGATTATTAAGTTATTTGTATTTCTTTTTGTTCAATTAATAAGTCAAATCATTTGTATGCAGAAATTATCAAGAAAATATGGTTAGTGATATTAATAATGCAAATTAATAAGCGTGTCCCATGAAAGAAAATAACCTGTATTCTACCTAAAAAGGAAGATAGCCTAATAGAACCCATAAAGAGTTCAGGAAAAGAGTGAGATTAATGGAGCATCAATGTCAAATTCAAATTAAATAGTTGAACTCCCTCATAAGGAGTAGTTCATTAAACTCAGCTAGTAGTAGCAAACTGTACAAAAATAAGTCTAAATCAGAAAAATAGGGAAATAGAAGCAGCAGTAGCTACACCCGTCAGGATAAAATGGTAAGAAATGTTGCCTACAAAAATGTCATGCAACAGCAATCGCAGTCAGCAGTAGCTTACAGCAAATAGCTCTGTGCTCCAGAGAAAGTGAGGGTCTCCATGAAGAAGTGGCAAGTGTGATGCAATGCCATGCTGACTAACTAGAAACATGCACTAATATAAAAGACATGGCAACATGTTAATAACAACGTTGCTCCAGCCCAATGTGAAGCCCTCTTCCGATGGTGAGCAGCTTAATTCTTCCTTTCCCACAGCAAATACATGGAGTTCACAGTCCACTATCAAATATGTATCAGACATTACTAACATTTATATAACTGAGAATGAACTGAGAATGTCTAAGCTCTTCTATTCTATCATTTATTCAAAGTTTTACTGAGGAACAATGAACTACACTAAAGACAGAAACATTTGCTTGCCAGTCTCTAGTTAATTAATGGCTTTTATATTTTTTATATGTATACGTTTATTGTTAAAAATGTGAATCTCTATTCTGTATTAAATGAACACAAGATAGATAGGAAGTTCAGTTATGACAAAATTAAAGCAAGTCACATTAAGGTCTAGCTATCAAATACATTTGTGCATGAATAAGTATTTCCTAAAGGCTTCTAAATGAAAAGAGACATCTAATTGAGGCCTAACAGGGAAATGAATGCCTGACGCATTTTGCAAATTTCGACTACATGGCATTTGAAATGCATTTTTTATGTTAATACCTAATGCAAGTTATCATTATTGTTAAATAATTTTTATGCACATTTTCTACTTTAACTCTACCTACAGTTATCTTGCAGATGCTGTCACTCCTTGTAATGTATCTGGAGAAGTACTGTTTAGAGCAAAGAACATCTCACTTCAAAAGCTGTTGCTTTCTGTAGCAAGACAGCTCTTAAGCTCAGAGCTCCATATACAGCCAGATTCTGTTTTCCATACACCTACCTCTGCTAAAGTTGAGGACAGTACACACTAAGGGGCATATTTATGAGCTCCTTTGCATCGCTCTTGCATCGCACAATGTGATGCAGGAGTGACGCAATTTATAAATGAGATTCATAAAGCCACACAAGGCCACCTTGACTGGCCCTGAGTGGCTTCATAAATCTTGAGCAATCCAACGCATGCAAATAGCTGCATTGCATTACTTTGTGCCAGGGAGCCATTTCCATGGGTGTTTCATGGGTGTTCGCACATAACATTCATGGATTGTGGGGCATCCCAAATTTACCAGAGATGGTAGACCTAGGAATGCGTAAGTGGGTGGTGAACGCACACTGGTTTATGAGAATATAGACAAGTTTTTTTGATATGCGTGCAGCATTGCAATATGTCTGCGAAGCATGTAAAATTGCCTAGTGAGTGGCCTAGTACTAAAAAGATTACTAGGACTGCAATCTGCACTGCTAATGAATTATTTTTGACATTTAATTCAAAATTTCAGAACAAAATGATTCACAGATGTGGTAAACATTCTTTTCAAGATATACTTTCATCTTTTTACATGTTTTGCTCGATTTTCTGTAATGTTTGCTATTGACTCGAATGACATTTTTATTTGATGGTGCAGTTCGCCACGGGTGCAATGATATAGAATGTGTAAGTGGGTGGTGAACGCACACTGGTTTATGAGAATATAGACAAGTTTTTTTGGTATGCGTGCAGCGTTGCAATATGCCTTCGAAGCATGTAAAATTGCCTAGTGAATGGCCTAGTACTGCAATCTGCACTGCTAATGAATTATTTTTGACATTTAATTCAAAATTTCAGAACTAAATGATTCACAGATGTGGTAAACATTATTTTCAATATATACTTTCATCTTTTTAAATGTTTTGCTCGATTTTCTGTAATGTTTGCTATTGACTCGAATGACATTTTTATTTGATGGTGCAGTTCGCCACGGGTGCAATGATATAGAATGTGGAAGTGGGTGGTGAACGCACACTGGTTTATGAGAATATAGACAAGTTTTTTTGGTATGCGTGCAGCGTTGCAATATGCCTTCGAAGCATGTAAAATTGCCTAGACATAGGAATGCGCCACAAACCTACACCACTCCAGGTGAGGTGGAGCAGGGAAAAATATCTTTATTTGTCAGCGTTTATTCCACATTCTGGTGCCAATTCCGATCCGGTAAAAACCGGGTACGAACCGTCGGACGGAGCCTTTTCTCCGTCCGACTCGTACCCGGTGCGAAATCCATCCGAAAATGCAAGTACGATTCATACGGAAACACCATTTCCGTACGAATCGAACAAAACACCGACCGAACAGAAACAAAACACAATTCCAATCCTGAAAGGCGCCGACGTGACGTCGGTACGCATCCAGCCTACGTTTCACGAACCAGGAAGTACGATTCGAACCGACGTCATCCCGCACGGTAAATATTTACCGGCTGCCAAAAACTGCCGGGAAATCAGGACGACACACGCAAGGAGCAGCTGGACGCGACGAACAGACATGGACCCGAACCTACGTGCCATCCCTGCCCTCCTAGCAGTCCACCTGGCGTACAGGAACCGACGCAGACGCCGCAGAAGGTCAGCACAACAACCAGGGGCAAAGGGGGGGGCAGGGGCAGGACACACAACACCAACACATGGTACCAAATCAGACATGGCCTGGACATACCTGACCATCAGGGCCTGGACACTGCCAGGGTGTGGGGGCGAGGCCAGCAACGCAAGCGTCCGCCACAACGGAAGTGGATGGTCACGCGAACCGGTACGTACCCTACCCAGGCCGCAAGAGCGTGGGTACGGAACGTACCACGCGTCCCCCTACGTCACTCCAACAATGGCGGTACGGCCCGTACCCACGTCAGAAAGGCCTTGGTACACCTCATACCAGCATTGCTGGGGTCATGTAGGGGTACGCGTGGTACGACCCGTAGCCACGCCCCCAAGGCCTGTGTACGGTGCGGACCCCACGGCACCGCAACAATGGGGGGACGCACCGTACCCACCCACCAAAGGCATGGGTACGGCCCGTACCCAGGCACGCAGAGCGTGGGCAGGGGTATGTACGGACCGTACCCCCACCCGTGGAAGTACGGCCCGTACCCCCACCCACCCGTGTATGTACGCACCCAAGCACCACCCGTGTATATACGCCCTGAACCCCCACCCGTGTATGTACGCCCCGAACCCCCACCCGTGTATATACGCCCTGAACCCCCACCCGTGTATGTACGCCCCGAACCCCCACCCGTGTATGTACGCCCCGAACCCCCACCCGTGTATGTACGCACCGAACCCCCACCCGTGTATGTACGCACCGAACCCCCACCCGTGTATGTACGCCCCGAACCCCCACCCGTGTATGTACGCACCCAAGCGCCACCCGTGTATGTACGCACCGAAACCTCACCCGTGTATGTACGCACCGAACCCCCACCCCACCCGTGTATATACGCCCCGAACCCCCACCCGTGTATGTACGCCCCGAACCCCCACCCGTGTATGTACGCCCCGAACCCCCACCCGTGTATGTACGCACCGAACCCCCACCCGTGTATGTACGCCCCGAACCCCCACCCGTGTACGCCCCGAACCCCCACCCGTGTATGTACGCCCCGAACCCCCACCCGTGTATGTACGCACCGAACCCCCACCCGTGTATGTACGCCCCGAACCCCCACCCGTGTATGTACGCACCCAAGCGCCACCCGTGTATGTACGCACCGAAACCTCAACCGTGTATGTACGCACCGAACCCCCACCCCACCCTGGTATGTACGCCCCGAACCCCCACCCGTGTATGTACGCACCGAACCCCCACCCGTGTATGTACGCACCGAACCCCCACCCGTGTATGTACGCCCCGAACCCCCACCCGTGTATGTACGCACCGAACCCCCACCCGTGTATGTACGCCCCGAACCCCCACCCGTGTATGTACGCACCGAACCCCCACCCGTGTATGTACGCACCGAACCCCCACCCGTGTATGTACGCCCCGAACCCCCACCCGTGTATGTACGCACCCAAGCGCCACCCGTGTATGTACGCACCGAAACCTCAACCGTGTATGTACGCACCGAACCCCCACCCCACCCTGGTATGTACGCCCCGAACCCCCACCCGTGTATGTACGCCCCGAACCCCCACCCGTGTATGTACGCACCCAAGCGCCACCCGGCCACCCGTGTATGTACGCACCGAAACCTCACCCGTGTATGTACGCACCGAACCCCCACCCGTGTATGTACGCCCCGAACCCCCACCCGTGTATGTACGCACCGAACCCCCACCCGTGTATGTACGCACCGAACCTGCTATAAGAATGGGGTGTGCCAAACACCCCCAGCAGTGCCCAGACACAGGAGGGGTGGGTGCAGGGTCCTCCCAGCAGTGCCCAGACACAGGAGGGGTGGGTGCAGAGTCCTCCCAGCAGTGCCCTGAGACAGGAGGGGTGTGTGCCTATCACTCCCAGCAGTGCCCAGACACAGGAGGGGTGGGTGCAGAGTCCTCCCAGCAGTGCCCAGACACAGGAGGGGTGGGTGCCTATCACTCCCAGCAGTGCCCTGAGACAGGAGGGGTGTGTGCCTATCACTCCCAGCAGTGCCCAGACACAGGAGGGGTGTGTACCTATCACTCCCAGCAGTGCCCAGACATAGGACAATATACCCCATCAACAAGTTCAGTGACCTACAAGGGTGATACCCCAGATGCAGGCGGAGCCATCGCTGAGCCAGCATGGCTATATTGAACGGCAACCCTCACACATCCAGGAAATGTAGACACAGCACAGCACAGCATTTGGGAGACACCCTGCAGGGAAAATGGCCTGCTCCACAGAGGATGGAACACACCTTGGGACAATGTCACCATACAGTGAGAGCAAACATGACCAAATACCATTGGCAGAGACCTTTGTGATGGCACGCAGATGGCAGGGTACACCCCATGAGCAGCACACTCCAACATTTCACAGACCCCTAACACATTATCACCACCCCAACGCAGGGAGCACCAGCACCAACAGCAAGTCCAGGAAAGCATCAGTGTGCAAAACCAAAAGAAAAGGCTTTATTCAGCAGGAAAATATATCTGAGAAAATGTCCACTATGTACAAGGGCCATGGGCCAGTCCAGCAGCAATGTCCGGGGGGGGGGGGGTACACATCGGGACGTGTGTCCCCTAGCTTGCCTGCACAGTTCACAAGTCCATTTCATCCACAGAAGAGGGGGCATCAGGGGGGAGGGTGGAAACAGGCACCGCAGGGACAGGAGGGGAAAGGGTAGGTGTTGTGGGTGCAGGGAGGGATGATTCTGCCACAGGGGGGGTGCCAGCGCCAAAGGTGGAGGACAGAATGGCGCTGCACACGTCGGCAAGTTCCCCCAGTGACTCCCCCGCACCCAATCCAACCACAGGCCCCAAGGAGGGGGGGGGGCAAAGGGATGGGTCGCAGCGCCACTGGGGGAGGGTGTGGACAGGGTGGGGGACTCAACTCCCCTGGCCGGGTCCCGCCTCCACCGCTTGCGGGGTGGTGTCATCCTGGGGCTGGGGGGCACACTCGCAGTGGATGATGCTGTCACTGACTGTTGGCCAGGAGAGCTAAGGGGAGTGGATTTGGAGGGAGTGGGTTGTGTGGAATGCGGACTCCCACTGTGGCTGCGTGTTCTACGTTTCCCCCCCGACCCAGTGGGTGTGCCTTCCTCACCCTGTGTGTGCGTGACAGGAGGTGTGCGCTTCGACTTCCCTGGTGGTGTGGTGCCTGTGTCTGTTGGGGTGCGTGCACGCTGACGTCTGGATGTGCGTGGGACAGGCACGGGAGTGGGAATTGTGGATGGGGCAGGGGTAGGGGGTGTTACGCAGCGCTGCAGGAGATCCAGTGCTGCAGTCAGTGTGGAGTCTATGGACCTCAGCAACTGCCGTTGGTCAGACTGCGCAGCCGACATGCCCTCCATGTATGCCTCCATCTGGGTCAGCACCTGGGTGTGGGCATGGAGGACATTTAGCATCGCAGTCTGACCAACCTGCAACTGCCTCAGGATGTCCACAGACTCCGCACTCACCGCAGCAGTGGTGACAGGGGCAGGGGGTGCGGTGCCTGGCAGGAAGGAGACATGTGGGGACCGAGCACGGAGGGAAGGGCCACGAGCATGTGGGAGGCCGGTGATGGAACCTGAGGTGGCGGGGGGATGTGGAGGGCTGCCATCAGCTGGGGGGGCAGACTCCGCCACCTCTGGGAGCTCAGCCTCGGACCCGTCTGCGTCATAGTCTGTGTTGGCAGTCGACAGGTCCTCTGCCTCACTCCCTTCGGCCTCCGTGCCACTGCATGTGCCAGACAGGACAGCACTGCTGGCACTGGTGCTCAATCCCTCCTCCCGGTCCGTGCTAGTGTCTCCTTCCGTGTCCCCCGGCGATGCTGTGGGCAAGGTGAAGAGACAGGAGAAAATCAGACACCTGTACACTTATGTCACATGAGTCAAATATACATAGGTCACATTGCATAGCCTGAAAAGCAACAGGAGTAACACCTAAAAAACAATGTACACATGTAGGCCATGGAACACACAGTTATTCGACCCACCATGCCACTGAGACACAATGGAGATCATGACACAACAGCAAATCACTGCACCTGAAATTTTAGAGAGGAGTCAGCCTCTGGGGACAAATGTGCACAGCACCTGCACCACACTGCGTCGTCAAAAAGGGATGAGCATGAATCATATCCATTTACTCTTGCCGCATGCTGCAAAGGCAATACATGAAACCAGGCCACACATGACAGGGTCACTGCACCTTGAGCGTATGTCCAGTCAAACATCACACACAGGCTAAACCCAGCAAGGAGGATGAAGCTTCTGACATGTAGGCCTTGTACGCACAAACCACCCACACCTGAGACAATCTCATTGAGACGGAGAAAGTATGTACACCTCTTACTCTGGGATGGAAACACATGGCCTCCACTAATTCATGACTGTACACACACAGCCCCTGGTGGCCATGTCCACACATCATTGACAGGCAAACATCATCAGATTGTCTCAACAACACACACAGGTAATGCCCACTGTGAGTATGCACAAGCAAAATGGGTCCCCCTGTACAGTGGACACATGTAGCAACCTGTAGGTCCTAACAGTTGAGCCCAGGGTACAAAGCCACCCTACCCAACCCATGGTGAAGACACAGTGAATGGCCATATTGTTGGATGACGCACATGATACCTAGGAAGAGGTGCCCCAGGGCACAGTAGTGCCCACACTCCTCCATGGTCCAGGATGGACATGACTGCAAATTAAGCAACCGTCCCTGCACTTAGCAGGCCTCCCACTCAGGCACATCATGTCAGAGGGCACACAATTGGACATGCATGCTGGAAGGCTGTACATTTTGGAGACACACCCCTATGTCGTGATTCACAATCAGTGCCAAGTGACATGGACACCACAATGACTGAAATTGGCCATGGCACACGCAAGGTCCCCATACCTGTGGCACATCACCCCCACACATGATGCTGATAGCATAGGGCACCTGCATGAACTGCCTGCCTAAATAACCTTGTGCAAGAGTGGCTACAGACAGACCAGGGAACACATTGCAAGGAGGGGAAGGGAGGGAGTGAGAACAGCACTGTGCTACTTTGTGGAGAAGTTGACGCACTGCACAATCAAACCCTGGCAGTGTATCCATGCAACTGCACACTTACATTGGCTGGGGACACACACCTGACACACATGTACCTACCCCCTTCCTGCTGCTGCCTCTCCTGTAGGCGCCTGTCCATATCGGGGAAGACCACCGCCAGCACACGCTTCTGGATGTGGGTCAGACGACGGCGCCCACGGTTCTTACGGCTCTCAGGTGAGTCCCCCAGCAGGAGCCGTGCAATCCTCCTCGTCCAGCACCGGATGTCCTGCCAGCGTTTCCTCACCTGAGACAGGCTCCGCCTCCGACCCTCTGTACCCCTCACGGCACTGACGGCTTCCCTCCAGATCTCCCCCTTGGCAATGGCGCCTACCTGTGAGGATGCAAAAGAGAGAATACATTAATCCACATGAGCAAAAACACAGAGACACACATATAGAACAATCCTCATTATGAACAGGCCATGGTATGCATGCAACTAATTGCACCTTTGTCATAGGGACATTATCCACTGTGGAAGGCCAAATGCACTACGTGCCAGTGGAAGCACACGGGTGGCATGAGGGGTACCACACACTCACTGACCAGGGATCACACTGTGCCTCACAGGCTACACCAGGATTATGTACAGCACCTCACAGCAGTCACCTGCCCCAGCACACTGATGCTACCTCAGCAGAGTACACAGACACACACAGGTACAGGACAATCACATGGCATTGCCAACTGCGGGTACACACCTCACTCTGCCCATGTGCCAGTAGACGGGGGTGTCACAGGTGTGGGGCTGGCTCAGCACGGCATGCACACAGCACTGCTCCCTGCTCACATCGGATGGCCAGGCCACATCCATCCCTCATGCTGCTTGTGTGCAACACTCCCCATATGCACTCACCCACATGACAGGGGACTAACACACACACCAATGTGCAGGGGACGAACACGGCCTTTGGACACTCACAGCACAGGTACACTGAACAAACACACATCCATGGGTACTGACACCTGTCACACTGGGGGGAACACAGGATCACATCAGGACTGTGGAAACAACATCCCCAGGAGGAGTATGCAGGCAGAATGTGGCATGCACCTTGCATTCATTGTCACAGTAGGCACTATGCAAGTGAGGAGTGCACACAGGAAATACAGCATGCTCTGCATGGGTGACATGAGGCCTTCCACACCCTGGGACCCACTCCAAACAACAGTGCATGTCTGTCACACATGGACACAATGCCAGAAGTCACTGTCACACAAAAGGGGCACAGTCTAAGCTAGTGGAGTCTGCACTCACCTGAACCCCTGGTCGACCATACAGGCTCTGGAACTGTGGGAGGATCACATCTATCAGGGCAAGGTTCTCCTCCTGGGTGAATGGCTGTGACCTCTCCACAGTCCTGGACATGGTGCCAGAGGAATCACTATCAGCAGCAGTGGTCATGGATGAATGGATGTGCAGGCAAGTGCTCTCTCATGGGACCTGGCTGCCTTATATATGCCTGGCTGGCCTGTTCATGTATAGGAGTACAGATTGATTGGTCAGTCACATTAGCATCCTACGTTTCATCCAATCCCTTCAAACCTACCCCAGTGTGTGGCTTTGCATGGTTTCATTTTTGATAATGATGTCAAGTCAACATCCACATTGCAACAATGTAGATTCTTTCAAACTGACTTCTGCTGTGCACCTGGTGCTCAAATTCAAAAATTGAACTCAGTCTCCATGGCAACCATCAGGCATTTAGGCCCTTATACTTGTCCCTCATGTGTCCCCTATGTGTTTTCATACATTTACACACAGGTACGGTGCGTTCCACGCCCTAGGGCACCCCACAAGCAGTGATACCGACCGTACAAGCGCTTGTACGGTCCGGATCACAATATGGGCGCTGGCGTATGCGTACGCCACAGTAGTACGGACCGTACAAGCGCTTGTACAGTCCGTACTACTGTGGCGTACGCATACGCCAGCGCCCATATTGTGATCCGGACCGTACAAGCGCTTGTACGGTCCGTACTACTGTGGCGTACGCATACGCCAGCGCCCATATTGTGATCCGGACCGTACAAGCGCTTGTACGGTCCGTACTACTGTGGCGTACGCATACGCCAGCGCCCATATTGTGATCCGGACCGTACAAGCGCTTGTACGGTCCGTACTACTGTGGCGTACGCATACGCCAGCGCCCATATTGTGATCCGGACCGTACAAGCGCTTGTACGGTCCGTACTACTGTGGCGTACGCATACGCCAGCGCCCATATTGTGATCCGGACCGTACAAGCGCTTGTACGGTCCGTACTACTGTGGCGTACGCATACGCCAGCGCCCATATTGTGATCCGGACCGTACAAGCGCTTGTACGGTCCGTACTACTGTGGCGTACGCATACGCCAGCGCCCATATTGTGATCCGGACCGCACAAGCGCTTGTACGGTCCGTACTACTGTGGCGTACGCATACGCCTGCGGCAATATTGGCCCAGGGACCCTATACACGCACTCCGAGCGTATGTACGGTGCGTTTCACAACTGTCAGTGGTGACAGGCGGCACACAAACAGGAATGGAGCGGACAGGTATTGCCAAGGGTGGACACCAATGCATTGTCTGTGCAATACCACATGTGTGTGACACAGGTGTGTCAGGATGTGATGTGGCACTTTACCCCTGAGGTGTGGGCAAAGCACATGTACGATGAGCTGTGTACACATGTCGTGTGTGATGGTGCGCATTGTACCACACATCCCCTGCACTCCTTTGACATGTGTGCATGTCGTACACACTAGTGGAGCCATGAGTCACTTGCATGTCCCAGTCACGGAGACCCGCACCTGTCCCCTGATGCCAGGTACACGGAATATTACACATGACACGTGTATGGCTGCGTTGCACGCTGCAACCATGTCATGTGTGTGGCATGTCTTTCCATGATTTTGCTGTAGGTGTGTGGTTCAATGCATCAGCAGTTGCTGCTGCCAACATGTGTCTGTGTGTCGATGGGCATGGCACACTGTTCCGCACACCAGCCCACATATGTGATTTGCCATGAGGTGTGTATGTATCCAACTACACGGAGTATCAACACAAGTACATATCCACATGCTCCCTATGTATGTTCTGTCTCGACATGTACTCCTCAAAGGCAATGTGTGTGGCCTGTCCTATTCCTATGACATGTGACCAGTGCATATCGCATCCAACTACCTGTCTGTACCATACGCATACTACTTCTGCACATGTGTGGATGTCTGTGAATCCTGTGATGCGTGTGCATGTTCACTTACACTGGCCCACAGCTAGTCTCATGCCATGTCATCGTGATCTTGCCCCCCTCCGTTAGTGGCTGTCCCTTGGTAGGAGTGTCACCTGACTGGCGTACGTGTCCAGGAAATGTGGCACAGACCTGACTCACAACGTGGCATATGTATATTGGCTGTGTAACATGTGCTCAGTGCATTGACGATGTTGTTGTACAGTGCTCACTCTTAGGTGTTCCTTCCATTTCACTGCAGGGCTCCGCCTCTCCCTCGACGTATGCCAGACATTGCTGCCCTGCATGAACGGGACTGTATACGCCGCTACAGATTCAGCCAACGGTTGATTGATGAGTTGACTGGCCGGCTGGAAGCACAACTCCTCCCGCGCCACAGGTATCCCAGTGCACTGACACCCAAGTTGAAGGTGATGGCATCCCTACATTTCCTTGCCACGGGTACGTTCCAACATACCATTGCTGATGTCGGGGGCATGTCCCAGACGATGTTCAGCCGTGTTCTGCATGATTTCTTAGAGGCCATGTTGGTTCACCTGGATGAGTACATTAAATTCCCAATTCGTGAGCAGTTGACAGATGTCAAGCGTGAGTTCTATGCCCTGGGAGGGATGCCCCATGTCATTGGGTCCATAGATGGGACACATGTTGCGTTGGTACCACCACAGGCACAGGAGGTGGTGTATAGGAATCGCAAACATTATCACTCCATTAATGCCCTTGTGGTGTGTCTGTCCAACATGGTGATTTCACATGTCTGTGTTCGCTTTCCAGGATCAGCACACGATGCCTTCATCATGAGGCGTAGCAGGCTGCCTGAAATGATGCTGCATCTGCGGAACGAGCGAGCATGTATTGTTGGTGGGTAGACTCTGGCAGTTCAGTGTTTGGCGTCATCTTCCAATCTCACTGCCTGTGCTGACACACTTCTGTCCATGATGTTTCCTTGTAGGGGACGCTGGCTATCCCAACATGCCATGGCTGATGACGCCTGTCCGCAACCCCAGCACGGCTGCCGAGCACCGCTACAACAACGCACATGGGCGGACCAGGAGAGTCATTGAGAGGACGTTTGGACTTCTGAAGAGCCGATTCCGGTGCCTCCACAAGACCGGCGGAGCACTCCCATATGCCCCGGTGAAGGTGTGCAAGATCATCATCGTCTGCTGCATGCTGCACAACATGGCAGTGGAGGAAGCTGTTCCACTCATACTGGATCAAGATGACCAGGACCATCCACCCGTGGAGGATGAAGGCCTTGGTGACGGGGCAAGTGATGTGGAGGAGGATGAGGCTGTGGAGGACATGCGGAGTCGGCTCATACGCAACTTCTTTGCTTAGTGGTGAGTTCCAGTGTCTGAGTGTGCACGCATTGGGCCGTGTGTGGCATGTGTTGCAATGTGTGTGTCCATCTGCATGTCTGCCAAGTGAGTCAGTGGTGTGTATTGAAGTGTCACTCAAGTGATGGCGCAATGGAAGGATGTTGTCTGAGGGTCATCATTGTCACCTGTCATGTTAACAACATGATACGTGTTGAGTACATGCTTGCGGATGTGCTCCTTTGTGCTGAATCCTTGTGTGTCTCTGTTCCACAGGTCCATGTGCATGCTGTCTGCTGGTGGCATTGTTGTGCTCCTGCTACTCCTCATGAACACAGCAACATGTGCTGATTCAGCGTCACATGCACGGGCAAGTGTTTAAATCTCCTTACGGTAAGGGATGCCTCACGTCGTTTTGGGTGTGTGAATTGTTTGTAGTCTGTGTGCACTTCTCCGGTTCATGTGTGTTCCATTTGCATACATGGTGATCCTACATGGGGAACATGACATGGGGCAGGCTTCACCTGGAGCCATGGTCAGACTTGGTGACTGTCATGTGGCAGGGGATTGGGGATTGTGATGAGGCCATCATTGTGTGTAACACTGACCTCGGAAACATACAGGTTGCACCGGGTTGACATGGTGTGTGATTGCCCCATCAGGGCCTCAATGGTGTATAGCGGCCTCTCCGTGGCAGCAGGGGGTGTTTAGCTGTTATCCGTCACTTGTGTGCCAGGTCAATGGGATACCAGCATCTGTGTTGCAATAGGGGGTGCCAGTGTTGCTCCCACATGTTCATCCACATGACCTGTGTATGTGTTGACAGAGTATCATTGTCATTCCAACACACATGACTAATAAATTTGTCCCTCTGTCTCCAAGGTGCCTCTTCCCTGTCAATGGTGGCCTGTTGCCACTGTGCGTGCGGCATGTCTGGCATATTTTTCATAGGTGGTGCATATGTGTCTATGTGTAGAGTGACAAGATGCTAGGGGTTTGTCAGGGAGTGGGAACTGTATCATGCACAAGATGCACAGTTCCATCCACCTCAAGGCAAGAGAGACCATCCCCCAGGGCAACTACAACATCCGTGTCGAATCCTACCCTGCAGTCTACGGACATGTGCCTTACGACTCCCATGGTACTTGTCCATATCCGGAGTGCATCTGCACAGCTCTGCTACTGCGTCGGGCAACCAGGCCACATCAACGTCCAAACGGGATGGGGGGAATGTTTCACAGCCAGCTGCAGGATGACCTTCTCGATCCACGCCCACACTCATGATGCAGCCCACAACCCCAACACAACCATGTGGCACTGTGATCCTAAACTGCATTCTGGCATCTCCATGCATCCAAACTTGGCCTAGCCACCATTCTCAACATCCGCCTGACGCAAGCATGCTGCACATTGTAGGGACACATGTCTAGACATACCTGGGAGCGGCAAGCCAGGTCACTCCACATGATCCCTGACCTCTGCGCATGACTGTTGCTCCCCTGAATGTGTCTGTAGCCACAGTTGTGCGGGAACCACTCAGCTGGTTGTGCCCAGCACAGGTGAGTATGGTACTCCATGTCTGTATCAGATGATACATTGGGACCCATGTGTGTCCTGGGCAAGACTGCGACCCCACGGTTTGGATGGTTGGAGTTAATTCTGAGATCAGGCATGCTTTGACTGTACGACACACACATGTATTGTAATAATGTAGAATCACGGCATCATCTTGTAAGTGTGATTAATTTATTTGTGGTGGGGTACGGGTTTGTGGGGATGACAAGAGGTGCACAGCGGGAGTGTAGAATCCAAAGTTCACTGGGGGAGTTGGTATCCTTGCCGTAGCAAAATGTCAGAGTCCATGCCACAGTCTTTGTCAACATAGGTCAGACAGTGACCAGCAAGTCCATGTGGCAGAGAATGTCATGTGCTGCTATTGGGCCAGAGGGCCAGGTGCCAGGCCAGGTGACCTGGGAGATGGTGATGTTCTGCTGACTCTCACAGTCTTTTTCGTGGACGGCCCACCTTCCTGCGGGGACCCTCGGAAGCAGTCCGTGACGATGTCTGTGACGCTCCGTCGGATGAATCCTCCTCCTCCTGATCCCTCCCTGTGTCTGGTAATGGCCTTCGCCTGGTGCCACAGGGAGGGTTGCCCATGTTGTCGGCAATCCGACGGAGTACACCGGTCATTTGGGTTTGCACCGCCACGAGCTCAGCCTGTCTATCCTCCATCCTTCCTTGGTGTTGCAGTTGACAGGCATGTTGCTGGGACTGCAGGGTCTTCATCTCCTGGAGGGTCCCCTTGATGTCATTGAGGGTGGACGCAATCTGGTCCATGCCCCTGGTGTCACGCCGGTATGTATCCAGGATGTTGCTGACCTGGGACACTACCGGGTCCTGAGCTGCCTGGTCAGGTTCGCGCCTCCGCCGTCCTCCACTCCCGCCACCCCTGCCCACGTGCACCTGGCCTGCCGTTGTGGGTGCATCGGGTCTCCGGGACCCCTGAGGGATGGCATCTGCGTTGCCGCCTGCCTCCTCCTGGGTGCCCGGAGGACCGTGTCCCTCCTGGGCAGACTGGCTGGGTGGTCGTGTGCGGGCAGGGCTCCTGGACGTCTCCTGGGATGTGGCAGGAATGGGGGTGGTGGTTGGCACAGTTGTACCTGACGCAGGTGCTGCAGGTGGTTGGACACCAGAGGGGCCAGGTTGGTCTGGGTCATCCACGGAGTGGTGAGAGTCATCGCTGGCGGTGGGGTCCTCATCCCGCGGAGCCTGGTCCTGTGAGACTTCCCCCCCAGTGTTGGGGGGTGTTCGTCGACGTTGACCTGTGTGTGAGAGAGACAATGTTAACAGTGTCACATGTGGCATCCATGTTGCATGCATTTCTGATTTGGCACTCTTCCTCTGGGTAGTTGGATCTGTCCTGCATTCCTCTCACAGTGCACTTGTGCATGGCTATGTCCCTTGGCCACAGCTGTCAGGGCTTTACGCATGTGTGAGACACAATCTTAGTTGATGCATCTATTTGGGTACACAGTCAGCAGTGTGGTGTGCGGGCGTAGCGAGCCATGCAGAGGCGCCTTACGTGTTGCACTGTACGTGGCCAAATGGTGTTTTGCCAAGGCAATTTGATGTTGCAGGTAGGGGACTGAAGCATTTGTGACAGGGTTCTTACCGACACTGTGGCTGGGTATACTGGGTGTGTGGTTAGGTCTGTGCCTGCAGCACGGATGGACTCGTGCACAGATTGACACATGGACCGGTCTTCATCTACGGAAGGGGGGGTTGAGGCACTGCCAGACCTGGTCTGCATGCACACAGTCCACCGGCTGACGAGTGGACATGGCCACACCACCCAAGGGTGATTTAGTCTCCCTGTGTCTCCCTTCCTCCCTCCCTCTGTCACCCTCCTCCCTCCCTCTGTCGGTCTCCCTCTGTCACCCTACTCCCTCCCTCTGTCTGTCTCCCTGTGTCCCCCTCTGTCTCCTTCCCTCTCATTCCCCCTCTCCCTCCCTCTCTTTGTCACTCTCTGTCACCTCAGGCCAGCTTCCTGGGCACACACAGTTAGCCGGTCTTTGAATGGCCATTGGCTTGTTCATGTGAGTTAGTCCCTGTTCTCCGGGCACCCATTGGGCAGTGTGTCTGAGTGTAGGCTGCTGCTGTGGCGGTGTGTGCTGAGACTCTATCAGAGCGATGCATCTTCATTGTCTGCTGTTATGTGCAAATTGTGCCTTCGGACCCATGTCATCCTGCATGGCAGCCACCATTTGCAGGCAAGACAGTACTGTGTGGGTACACACAGTTTGTATGGCTGTGCCCTGGGCCATATGGGCTGAGGGCATTGTTGTGTGCTTGTGAGTTGCTCAATGTTAGTTTTGATGCCCCCACTCCCAGCATCGACCACATCCTGTGTTGTGTTGGTGTTTTGTGTGGCCTGTGACTTGGCATGGCCCTGATTGATGCATGGGGCATGGTGGCGCTAGTGGCATGTGTGTGTTTGTGGAGTGTTGTTGTGTCCGGTGGTGGCTTGGGGGGGGTGGCATGCATGATTGATTGTGTATGGCATCCCCCCCATGTGAGGTGAGTTGTTTGTGTACTCACCAGGGTCTGGGAGTCCTGGCAGTCCGTGTAGTCCCTCCACCGCCAGCGTGGACATCACCTTCTCCTCCCAGGGATGGTATTGTACCGGTCTGGGGGGCGGCCCTCCTCCAGTGATGTTCCCCTGGTTGTGATTGTCAGTCATCTTCCTCTTGACCGTCCTCCGCAGATCGTACCACCTGGATTGGCACTCGTGCCTGGTCCTTCTGGTGGTCCCAACAGCATTCACAGAATCGACGATCCTCTGCCACATGGCCGTTTTTTCGGATATGCTGGTCTGTCTGACCAATGTCCCAAAGAGCTGTGGCTCGACTCTGAGGATTTCGTCGACAAGGATCTCCAGCTCCTCCTTTGTGAACTTTGGATTCTTGGTGGTGGACATGGCGTGGGGTGTGGGTGTGGATGGTTGTGGGGGTGTGGGTGTGGATGGTTGTGGGGGTGTGGGTGTGGATGGTTGTGGGTGTGTGGGTGTGGTAGTGGAGGTGTGTGTGTGAATGTGATGAGGGGGTGTTTGTGTAGGTGGTTGTGTGAAGGTATGCAAGTGTGAGGTTCAAGTATGGTGGTGTGGGTCGTCTGTGGGCTCTGGCAGCAGTGGGTCTGTTGCAAAGGCTCATGGTTTGTGTGTGTGGTCCATTTTTATTGGTCCATTTGTGGGTGTGGCTGTGTTTGAAATTTGTGTGGGTGTGTTATGAGGAGTGATTGAGTTTTGGGCCTCTGTTTGGCAGTTTGGCAGTTGCAGGTGGGTGTATGTGATGTTTGTGGGGTTGTTGGGCATGTTTGGTGGTGTGGGGAAACTCTACTTGACTCTCCTTGTGTAAATATGGTTTGTCCTGGTTCAGTACGTGTTTTTTTGGCGTCAGTACGGTCCGTACATGCACTGGTGGGGGTGCGGTCCGTACATTCCCTGGTGGGGTGGGGGTTCGGTGCGTACATACACGGCTGGGGGTTCGGTGCGTACATACACGGCTGGGGGGGGTTCGGAGGCGTACATACACGGGTGGGGGTTCGGTGCGTACATACACGGCTGGGGGGGGGTTTGGTGCGTACATACACGGCTGGGGGGGGTTTGGTGCGTACATACACGGGTGGTGGTTCGGTGCGTACATACACGGCTGGGGGGGTTCGGGGGCGTACATACACGGGTGGGGGTTCGGTGCGTACATACACGGGTGGGGGTTTGGTGCGTACATACACGGCTGGGGGGGTGTTAGGTGCGTACATACACGGGTGGTGGTTCGGTGCGTACATACTCGGGTGGGGGGGGTTTGGTGCGTACATACACGGGTGGTGGTTCGGTGCGTACATACTCGGGTGGGGGTTCGGTGCGTACATACACAGCTGGGGGGGGGTTTGGTGCGTACATACACGGCTGGGGGGGTTTGGTGCGTTCATACACGGGTGGTGGTTCGGTGCGTACATACACGGGTGGTGGTTCGGTGCGTACATACACGGCTGGGGTGGGTGTTTGGTGCGTACATACACGGGTGGTGGTTTGGTGCGTACATACACGGCTGGGGGGTGGTTCGGGGGCGTACATACACGGGTGGGGGTTCGGTGCGTACATACACGGGTGGGGGTTTGGTGCGTACATACACGGCTGGGGGGGTTTGGTGCGTACATACACGGGTGGTGGTTCGGTGCGTACATACTCGGGTGGGGGTTCGGTGCGTACATACACAGCTGGGGGGGGGTTTGGTGCGTACATACACGGCTGGGGGGGGTTTGGTGCGTTCATACACGGGTGGGGGTTCGGGGGCGTACATACACGGGTGGTGGTTGGGTGCGTACATACACGGCTGGGGTGGGTGTTTGGTGCGTACATACACGGCTGGGGGGGTTTGGTGCGTACATACACGGCTGGGGGGGGTTTGGTGCGTACATACACGGGTGGGGGTTCGGGGGCGTACATACACGGGTGGTGGTTCGGTGCGTACATACACGGCTGGGGGGGGGTTCGGGGGCGTACATACACGGGTGGGGGTTTGGTGCGTACATACACGGCTGGAGGGGGTTTGGTGCGTACATACACGGGTGGGGGTTCGGGGGCGTACATACACGGGTGGTGGTTGGGTGCGTAGATACACGGCTGGGGGGGGTGTTAGGTGCGTACATACACGGGTGGTGGTTCGGTGCGTACATACACGGGTGGTGGTTCGGTGCGTACATACACGGCTGGGGGGGGTTTGGTGCGTACATACACGGCTGGGGGGGTTTGGTGCGTACATACACGGGTGGGGGTTCGGGGGCGTACATACACGGCTGGGGGGGTGTTAGGTGCGTACATACACGGGTGGTGGTTCGGTGCGTACATACACGGGTGGTGGTTCGGTGCATACATACACGGCTGGGGGGGGTTTGGTGCGTACATACACGGCTGGGGGGGTTTGGTGCGTACATACACGGGTGGTGGTTCGGGGGCGTACATACACGGGTGGTGGTTCGGTGCGTACATACACGGCTGGGGTGGGTGTTTGGTGCGTACATACACGGCTGGGGGGGGTTTGGTGCGTACATACACAGCTGGGGGGGGTTTGGTGCGTACATACACGGCTGGGGGGGGTTTGGTGCGTTCATACACGGGTGGGGGTTCGGGGGCGTACATACACGGGTGGTGGTTGGGTGCGTACATACACGGCTGGGGTGGGTGTTTGGTGCGTACATACACGGCTGGGGGGGGGTTTGGTGCGTACATACACGGCTGGGGGGGTTTGGTGCGTACATACACGGGTGGGGGTTCGGGGGCGTACATACACGGGTGGTGGTTCGGTGCGTACATACACGGCTGGGGGGGGGTTCGGGGGCGTACATACACGGGTGGGGGTTTGGTGCGTACATACACGGCTGGGGGGGGTTTGGTGCGTACATACACGGGTGGGGGTTCGGGGGCGTACATACACGGGTGGTGGTTGGGTGCGTACATACACGGCTGGGGGGGGTGTTAGGTGCGTACATACACGGGTGGTGGTTCGGTGCGTACATACACGGGTGGTGGTTCGGTGCGTACATACACGGCTGGGGGGGGTTTGGTGCGTACATACACGGCTGGGGGGGGTTTGGTGCGTACATACACGGGTGGGGGTTCGGGGGCGTACATACACGGCTGGGGGGGGTGTTAGGTGCGTACATACACGGGTGGTGGTTCGGTGCGTACATACACGGGTGGTGGTTCGGTGCGTACATACACGGCTGGGGGGGGGTTTGGTGCGTACATACACGGCTGGGGGGGGTTTGGTGCGTACATACACGGGTGGTGGTTCGGGGGCGTACATACATGGGTGGTGGTTCGGTGCGTACATACACGGCTGGGGTGGGTGTTTGGTGCGTACATACACGGCTGGGGGGGGGTTTGGTGCGTACATACACGGCTGGGGGGGGTTTGGTGCGTACATACACGGGTGGGGGTTCGGGGGCGTACATACACGGGTGGTGGTTCGGTGCGTACATACACGGCTGGGGGGGGGTTCGGGGGCGTACATACACGGGTGGGGGTTCGGTGCGTACATACACGGGTGGGGGTTTGGTGCGTACATACACGGCTGGGGGGGGGGTTTGGTGCGTACATACACGGCTGGGGGGGGTTTGGTGCGTACATACACGGGTGGGGGTTCGGGGGCGTACATACACGGGTGGTGGTTTGGTGCGTACATACACGGCTGGGGGGGGTTTGGTGCGTACATACACGGGTGGGGGTTCGGGGCGTACATGCACTGCTGGGGTGGGGGTTCGGTGCGTACATACGCGGGCGGGGGGGGTGGTGGGGTGTTCGGCGCGTATGCGGGCACATGTCTCCATGGTTGCTATGGGAGTTCGGTTCGGACGGTGTTTTTTGCGTACGGTTGTGAAATGGGGAGGACGGGAGGGATCGTACTTGCGCAGTCGGACTTTATTTTTCCGCACGGTGGGTTTTTCGCCCGGGGACGTGTCGGTGACTTTTCCCGACCCGAGGACGTGTGGGGAAATCTTCCCAATGCGATTCGTATGGACTTTTTTCCGTTCGAATCGTACTTGGCAGTTTGTACGCTACTTTGTCGATTCGGACGGAAAAAAATCCGGATACGAGTCGGACGGGGAATTTTTTTACCGGATCGGAATTGGCACCTCTATGTCTGCTACATTCTGCAGCACACATAGTAAGAGGAAATCATCTCAGCAGATTGTTTTTGTGCAGGAAGGTGTCTCTTCCTGCACCAAAAAAATCCTCCATAAAGAGCAGGCATCCTTTCACCATGGTGAAAGGGTGCCTGTGTTGGCGCTGGGAAGCCAAAAGGGCACCATTGTAGGGGAAAAGGCAGGTGTGCCATATTGACTTAAATACCCACATTCCTGCCATTTCCATGTCACGCTGTGCTGCACAGCAAGGTGAATTGTTGCGCTGCACTGCATGATTTGGCCATAAATATGGCCCTAAAAGCCTAAACATCCTCCCACATTTATTACTGCCAAAGAAGATGAGATTATGTTGCATAGACTTTTTACTGCTGCTAAAATGAAGAATGATGTGCAGCATAGTCATGAATGGCTTAAGCCAGGGCAGTGAAAGAACAAGTGATATGCTGTTCCTGGTCAGATAAAAGAGAGAGAGTCTCAGCTATAAGGGGCTATGGTTCCAAGACCATAGGAGGTTCAGGGATGGGAATCCATTTTATTGGAATATAGGGCCCTCACACACCCGGCGGGCTGCTCCTCGTCAGGTCGGCGCTGCAATACCTGACGGGCTCCCTATGAGGGGCACTTTCTCTGAGATCTTTTTTCCAAAAGCCGTTTGGTGCCGTGGGGGTGAGGGGCCCAGTGAGTGCAGATGATGCAATATGGTGTGTAAGTGAATTAAAACAGGATTGGGAGTACCAGCAACAAAAAATGTTTTAATAAATGGGTCTCCTACCCTGAGCAAAAGAAAAATCAAGAGGCGCAAGGCTGAGGTAATGTCTCAGATGAGGCGCTCTTTTGTGTGTATGGTCAACATGTTTCTCGCCTAATCATTAATATGGAGGCGACTCGTCAGGACCTATAAGAATTTGTATGTCTATCTACAATCAAGGTGGTGATGTGGTGAAAACTCACACCAAGGACCACCCAAACATCTAATGTGTAAAGTGCCTGATAGTACTGGGTCTACCCTAATTGGGTTGTTTCAATAGCTTCATCAGCACCCGGCAGGCGGTACACAAGGAACTTTCTCATGTAATTTGTGCTGTCCGCAACACGGCCTGTGACCTACCCTCTGCTGCCGGGGCTTTGACAGATCACAACTCCTTGGGGTTCCAGGTTATCAAAACCCACTGGTCTCATCTACAGATATTCCTTTGAGAGCCTTTGCTGCTGCTACCTATGTAATCCACCCACCCCAAAGGGTACTGCTTCCTGGAGCTTAAGTCAGTCTAATATGCCTGTTACTCAAAGTAATAAGCTTCCTTTCAAGAAAAGCTTAGGTGTGTCTGGGCATAAACATGCCTTGATTAATGCATAATGATTGCCTGCTCACAAAATTAATGCAAAACACTATGGTGCCGATTACGATCCGGTAAAAACCGTGTACGAACCGTCGGTCGGAGCGAATTCCCCGTCCGACTCGTACCCGGTCGTAAAACTTTACAAACATGGAATTACGATTCGCACGGAAACACCATTTCCGTACGAATCGTAAAAAACACCGACCGACGAAAATATACATACGAATGTGATCCGGGAATGCTGCGACGTGACGTCGGGACGCTTTCAGGCAGCGTTTCACGACCCAGGAATTACGATTCGAACCGACAGCAGTCCGGACGGCAATATTTTCACGGCACCCAAAAAGTGCCGCAAAAGCGAAGTACGGCGCTAAATGACCAGAGTAGGTGGCCCGGTACGTGCCGTACCCCCCCCAGCCCCCATAGGTACGCGCCGACCCCCCCCAGCCCCCGTAGGTACGCGCCGACCCCCCCCAGCCCCCGTAGGTACGCGCCGACCCCCCCCCAGCCCCCATAGGTACGCGCCGACCCCCCCCCAGCCCCCGTAGGTACGCGCCGACCCCCCCTGTGTGTACACCCGTGTACGTGTCGAACCCCCCCGTGTACGTTCGAGTCGTATCCCCCCGTGTACGTTCGAGTCGTACCCCCCCGTGTACGTTCGAGTCGTACCCCCCGTGTACGTTCGAGTCGAACCCCCCCCCGTGTACGTTCGACTCGAACGTACACGGGGGGGGTTCGACTCGAACGTACACGGGGGGGTACGACTCGAACGTACACGGGGGGGTTCGACTCGAACGTACACGGGGGGGTACGCACCGTACATACACGGGTGGGGGTACGACTCGAACGTACACGGGGGGGTTCGACTCAAACGTACACGGGGGGGGTTCGACTCGAACGTACATGGGGGGGTTCGACTCGACCGTACACGGGGGGGGTACGACTCGAACGTACACGGGGGGTTCGACTCGAACGTACACGGGGGGGTTCGACTCGAACGTACACGGGGGGGGTACGACTCGAACGTACACGGGGGGGTTCGACTCGAACGTACACGGGGGGGTACGACTCGAACGTACACGGGGGGTTCGACTCAAACGTACACGGGGGGGTACGCACCGTACATACACGGGTGGGGGTACGACTCGAACGTACACGGGGGGGTTCGACTCGAACGTACACGGGGGGGTTCGACTCGAACATACACGGGGGGGTTCGACTCGACCGTACATGGGGGGGTACGACTCGAACGTACACGGGGGGGTTCGACTCGAACGTACACGGGGGGGTACGACTCGAACGTACATGGGGGGGTTCGACTCGAACGTACACGGGGGGTACGCACCGTACATACACAGGTGGGGGTACGACTCGAACGTACACGGGGGTTCGACTCGAACGTACACGGGGGGGTTCGACTCGAACATACATGGGGGGGTTCGACTCGACCGTACACGGGGGGGGTACGACTCGAACGTACACGGGGGGTTCGACTCGAACGTACACGGGGGGTTCGACACGTACACGGGTGTACATACAGGGGGGTTCGGCGCGTACCTACGGGGGCTGGGGGGGGTTCGGCGCGTACCTACGGGGGCTGGGGGGGGTCGGCGCGTACCTACGGGGGCTGGGGGGGGTCGGCGCGTACATGCGGGGGCTGGGGGGGGTACGGCACGTACATGCGGGGGCTGGGGGGGGTACGGCACGTACCGGGCACCTGTTTGGACGTCTCCATGGTTGTTATGGGAGTTCGGTGCGGACGGTCTTTTAACCATACGGTTGTACATTCGGACGCCCGGGATGGATCATGATTCCTCGGTCGGACTTCACCTTTCACGTTTGTACGGTGAATCGTACAAGGACGTGTCAGACACATTTTCCGACCCGAGGACGTCTGGGGAATGATTCCCAATGCGGTTCGTATGGACTTTTTACCATGCGAATCGTGATTGCCAGTTCGTACGGCACTTGTACGATTCGTACGGTAAAAAGACCGGATACGAGTCGCATGGGGATATTTTTTACAGGATCGTGATCGGCACCCAAATGTAAGAATAATTTATATATCCTACTGATCACAGAAACATGATTGGGAAGGGCCTCTGGCTATCCCTGACTCGCAGTCAGTTATGAAGATGGATCGTTAGGTGGGAATTTGGTGGTAGTATAATAAACAATTGCACATAGATAACGCTAATGGTAGCGTCAAGACAATATATGGATATATAATTATACAGATTAAACTCTGTTATTGGTGTACTGGCCCATAGATCCGGTGTAAATCTTGAACGCGAGCTTTGTCGAACTTTTCTATCTTTGATTTAACCCAAGTGTAAATTGAATATATGGGGAGATTTACATTTATGGTTTGGAGACGTGTCCTATAAATTGACCTCCAAATTGCGACCCGTCTAATGAATATTCATTAAGCAGGGCTGTGTGTGAATCACTTACATTCAGCTTAAGCTCCACCCTTCTAAAGCTGAGGTTCGCACCAGGACCAATTACCATCTCACTTCTCTCTCGCCTCAGAAACTCAAACCATTATTGATCCCCTTGTCTGAAATTAGGAATTTAGAAGGGAATATGCTCTCCGGTCTCGCCTTCCTACCACAAGTATATAACATGCCCAAATGTTCCTTCTACACCATGTCAACTTGAGCTGTATCTTTCCACTTCACAGCTTCCCACACAGGGTGCAGACCACAATCAATGTGTTCCAGTTGTAATGTGATTACATCCAAATGGACTGGATCAGACTCTTTGTTCCTTTTCAAAGGCTCTTGGCAACTCCAGAGTACATCGGCCAGACAATCTGTACACATCTGAAAGCATGATTTCATCACCCCTGTCCTTCAAGCACTACACAAACTGCCTGGATCAGCCTGTATCTTGTTCACAGTCATGTACATTACCAATCGGGACAACCAGAGGGCTAGACAAACAATCCTGCAATTCAAATTTCATGTGTACCACCAAAGAGGGATCCTCGGAGTTATACTGACACAAATCCTGACCATCCTTTCATTTGGAAAGCCTTGCATCAGTGGTAATTTATTCTCTGTCTAGATGCCCAAGCTCTGCAACCCACTTTTACTAAGAATGGGGAACCTCCAGAATACTTTTAAGTTACAGAGACAGGTAAAGACCTCAGCCAATCTGGCATATAACAAAGAACAGTTGGTAGATGGTACTTATATTTTTATACCCACACATGACTTTACCTGTTTCACAACTTCTGCCTCACTTCCTGCCAACACACAGCTATGAGTCAGAATGCAAGAACTGCAGAATCTGTGGTGATGTGGTGAGATGTGGCCCCATGAAAATGAGGGAATCTTGTTGCCTCTGTGCCTGTGCCATAATATGGACACATACAAGCCTTTAGGAGGCACACTTACACTGCACCACAAAAAGATGGCAGACTATCAGTGTGTCTCCTGAAGGCAGCCCTCTGGAGGGGTAATGGGGGTCTCATGAACACCCATGACATCCCCTTGCAGGCGTGTGCAGTCACTCACTGCTCCTGCCTAGAGAAGATCTCTCTTCCCTCTTCAAAGTGCAGGTGGCATGTCGACTGCACTGTAAAATAAGAGGTGCTTTAAAATAGTCACTTCATGTTTCACTGAATGTGCTTCCCCCAGGGCAGCACAAGTTCGCGGCAACCATGGAGGCAGCTCATTTATTGTAATAGGGTACACTGTTGGCGTTTGCCCCAGGTGCACCTGTTTAAAGGTGCATTGTAGCACAAACAGGGAAAGTGTCCCCTAGTTGTAATAACAAAAGTATACAAAAAAGTGATGGATAGAATGCTTGAATTAATCTCAGCCACTGGTAATTACTTGGTCCACATCCTAGTCGAGCATTATTCTGCACACCATACTACCGCAGTTTGGACCCAGCCATATGCAAATTGTTCTTGATCCTGCTTCAGTGGGAACAGTCCAGCTTGAACTGCCAGGTCAGGTCAAGTCATTTTATGTGTCATCTGAAAAACATCTCACACAAATTTCCTATAAACCAAACATGCCACTTAAAATATAAAAACAATATTTATCATTTAATACAAAGAAATAATATTTGTAACTAGTAAAATGTTAAATTAAAAAAGTAAACTTTTATAAAAGATTAACCTTAAAAACAATTTATTATCAAATACATCAACTAACCATTAATAATAAAAAAGGTTATACCTATTAAAAAACTACCCATCCAACAATGCTAAAAAAATCCTACAACCCAATGCAAAAAATAAACTAAAGAAATAAAATAATTATCAAACATAATAAAAGCTATTTAAAAATTAAATTAAAATAATACAAATGCACATTTAATAAAGATAAACTCAATGTTATATACAGCAGTATTTAAATAATCAACATTACCTACAACACTATCTACAATTAAGTAAAAAAACATTATTACCTGCAATATTTTGTTCCTCGGTTTCTTTATGGGGTAATAGTTCTCAACATTTCAACATGATTTTAATACACAATATTTGGGAAATCATATTATTATTATTGTTAGAATTTGTATGGCGCAATGAATCATACCCAAGGGGATCTCTCAGCGACTGAGTAGCAGACAACATATGAAAAATCGGTTCTTAAAACATCCAAGTTTTGAGCAGCTTCTTGAACTGTGCCAGATTAGGGCAGGGTCGGATCTCATCTAACAGTCTGTTCCAGTGGACGGGGGCTAGGTGAGAAAAGGCACGACCGCCCATTTTTGCTTTCTTGATTCTCCGCGTGCAGAGCAATTTCCGGTTGCTCGATCACAGCTGACGCACTGGGGTGTACAGACATAGTTTCTTCTTAAGGTAGGCAGGTCCCGTCCCCTGAAGAGATTTAAACACTGTGCACAAGAGCTTAAAGACTGATCTTTCCCTGATAGGAAGCCTATGCAGTTGTCGCAAGAGAGGTAATGACGGGGTGCGTGCAAGTTTATTAAGGGCAAGACGGGCTGTTGTATTTTGGACTACCTGCAGCCTTGATAGTAGATCTTCCCTAATTCCAACTATTAGTGAGCTTCCATAGTCTAGCCTGCTAACTAGAAGTGCCTGTATAAGGGGTTTTCTGGCTATGAGGGGAATCCAAGGGAAGATTTTTCTCAACATTCACATTATACCAAAGCAGGTGCCCGAGATGGTCTTCACAAGCTCCTCCATTGAAAGTTTGTCATCAATTATATTGCCCAGGTTCTTTGCCTGCTTTTTTGGTGTCGAAGCTTCCCCGAGTTCTACAGGCCACCATTCAGCGGTCGACAACCCCTCAGCTTTACCAAACAACAAGATCTCCGTTTTATTGGAGTTGAGCTGAAGGAAGGTTTTTTTACATCCACGTGGCTATTTTTAACATACAATTTTTAAACCTTGCTCTGGTCACTGCGGGGTCCCACTCTATGGGGACTATCACTTGAGTGTCGTCCGCATATGAGATTGTCTCAAACCCGCAGGTTCTAATGATGGAGGCCAGAGGAGCCACATAGATATTGAACAAGGTAGGGCTTAAGATGGATCCCTGAGGGGCCTCCTTGTCCACTAACGTGGTCTGTGAAACAAAGGTGTCCAATTGGACACATTGTGTTCTGTCGGTCAGGAAACTTTGAAGCCATTTTAAGGCCATTCCTCTGACACCAATCTCTCGTAGCTTATCCAAAAGGATTCCATGAGAGATGGTGTCGGAGGCTGCCGACAAATCAAGAAGAACTAACATCGAGGGAGTCCCCTTATCCAGTGACATCCTTATCGTATCAGTTACTTCAGTCAGTGCAGACTCGGTACTATAACATGCACGGAATCCCGACTGGGAAGTTATTTTGTTCCAGATAATCGGAGAGTTGTTTATTAATCAGTTGCTCCATAATTGTTGAGCAGCATGGAAGGAGAGAGATAGGTCTGTAATTTTGGAGATCTGAGGGATCAGCTAGTGCTTTTTTCAACAGTGGCTTGATTTGCACCTTCTTCCACTTAAGAGGGAACGTGGCCGTGGCTAGTGAAATATTACAGACTTCAGAAAGCAAATAGGACAAGACCGGAGCAAGTTCATAAATAATAAAAGGGGGGGGCCAGGTCTAAGAGGGAGCATGATTTCATGTGCGCTAATAAAAGCACCACTTGCCCAACGGTAATAGCTGAGAAAGACTCTAGACTAGGTGATAGGAGGTCTTCCAAGGGGGGTGGTCCCGCCTTACAGGCCTCTTCCGATCCAAAGGAGCTATAGATTTTCTGGATCTTTTGTTTAAAATGATTAGCTAAGTCATCACATAGCCTTTGCGTAGGGGGGAGGGAAGGATTATTGGCTGTGGGGTTAGTAAACTCCTCAAGAATCTTAAAGAGCTCTTTAGAGGAGCTCTCAGCTTCCGAGATTTGAGTGCCTAAATGTGCTCTTCTGGCTGTATTGCACCTATTTAGATAGGCTCTATGTGCTATTTTATAGGCCAGTTTATCTCCCTCTAGCTTTGTTTTCCTCCATTTTCTCTCAATGATTCTACATGTAGCTTTTTCTTTTCTGAGACTTTCTGAATACCATTGTGCTGGGGCTGCCCTATCCCAGATTTTAACTACCCTAAGTGGAGCGATGGTATCTAAGGCTTTATTTACAGAGGGCTCCAGTCTTTCCAAGGCTGTATCACTGTCCGCGCAATTATTAAAAGAAGGGGTAATGTACACCAGACTGAATGCAGTTGATGTCACATTCCTCCATGATCTGCGGAGGCTCCTGCGGCCTGGGGGCTGGCTACCTGGTTTCGGCAACTCCAAAGAGAATCTTAGTCCCAGATGGTCGGTCCAGCTAAATGCCAAGGGGGGTTCTACTGTTAGATCAGGTATGTTCGAAAAGATAGTATCTAGCGTATGTCCCGCTATATGTGTAGGGATGATCTAGGGAAAAGGCCTAGCGACTCCATAGCCGCTATTAAACAAGCGGACTCTACATTGGAACGGGTATCAAGATGATGATTGAAATCCCCTACAAGTAGAAAATGATCTACTTGCAGGGTGTAGGGAGCAAGTATTTCTAATAACGAGGTGCAGAACGCTTTCTGACTTTCTCCGGGGGGGAAGGGGGTGATAAACTACAGCTCCCATCCATCCTATACCCTGCACGGGTCAACTCCATACTGGGGGTAGAAATGGTGTCCACGATCTTAATGCGATAGGGTGAATGCATGTCTATAACCAAACCTCCGCCCCTCTTACTTGTTCTATCTAATCTAACTACTGTATATTCTGCCAGAAAAGCAATTGCCAGCGCAGGAGTGGCTTGATTATGCAGCCAGGTCTCGGTGAAGAGACGCATATCTGGTTTCAGATCGTCCAACAGATTCCAGATTTCCGCTGCATGCTTCGGATTGGATCTGGCATTGAGGTGCAAGCCCTGGAAGGAAACTGCTTGCCCTCACTTATTCTGCTTTCCCTCCTTAAGCGTCTGCTCGTTTAGTTCTCGATGGCTTGTGGAGTGAGGGTGAAGGAGGCCTGATGTTTGCTGTGGATCGGCCAAAGCCCAGTCACATTGTGGACATTTACCAAAGTAAAAAACATTTTCTACCAATATGTTTCCTTTACACCCCGCGCTAAGAGCCCTATCCATTAGCTCCACTAGCAGATATTTAGAGTACATTAACGGAGGCATTTAAGATACCTGTATTAAAATCAATTTCAATTTCTTCATTCAGATAAAAACATTCATAAGCATAAAAAGTACATAAAACAACTGATAAAAAGGAAACTACAGCATTTGATAAAATCACACAATAATCACATTTGATGGGGCTTCTTATAGAATCTGCAAAACATATTAAAGTGCAGTGTGTTTTGAGGGGACTTGTGATTACACCCACAAGTCATCTATGCTAGGATTGGGAATCAACAGTAGCTGGTTCACCAATATGAACCTGAATTGTATTAACAAAAAATGGTGATAGGCATTTGGAACAAACAAAGGATTAGGGGGCATATTATCAAGACAGGCGAAAAAATGATCGCCGCTTTAGCAGCAGAAAACTTCCGCTAAAACGGCGATAATGGGCTTGCTAATATGCCCTATGGAATTCCAATTGAAGCCCATGTTAGATGTGAAGGACATCTAACATGGGCTTCAATTGGAATTCCATAGAGCATATTATCAAGCCCATTATCGCCGTTTTAGCAGCAGTTTTCTGCTGCTAAAGCGGCGATAATTTTTTCGCCTGTCTTGATAATATGCCCCTTGGTTCTGTAGAAAACGTGGTCTTCAAAAGGACTAAGCACCTCACCGCAAGTTTAGAAAACTCATCTTCTGGTAAACATTGTCTCCACAAGAAATAATGCATGAAACCCTACAGTAGAGCAGCCTTCACAATCTGGTCAGGATTGTCAAAAAGTTCCCACCTCCCGGTATTACAAAAACAGTTGCTAACATAACTCAGCCATGGGATACGATTGTCGTCTATTCAGTGGGGCAAAAATCTTCAGGACTGACACATTTAGTTTACATTAAGGTCTGGTCCAGATTGTAAGCCACCTCATAAGCGGACGTAGGCCCACAATGTTCTGACAAATAATGGCGCTCTAAGTCTTGATGGACTATGTATGAGGCCTCACACTGGGAGATGCATAGCAATCTTCTACAAAATATATATATTCACTTAGCTGTTGAGATGCAATTCTCACGTAACCCCAAACATACCCACCATTATAATAACATCAAACACCCAATGCTAAAAACTTAAATTTAAGGTGCAATAACATCCTCTTGAATGAGATCACCATTATATAAAATGTATAAATAGATATATAAATAAATACATGTTTGCATCACTTTTTTGACAGCCAGCAGCAAACCCTATTTAGGTATTTACAAAGCAACTCAAATGTCGATTTGCGTAGCTTTTTAAGAAGATGTATTTTAAGGTAGAGCATATGTTGCGTCAGGCAGGCATTCCATGGGTGGTGCATAGGCATTCCTGTGCATTCAGCAATGGATTTTGACGCTAACCCATATTGACATAGAGATGGAGACGTGGGGCCTCATTGATGAGGAAATAGCGTAGGGCAGCACCGCAAGTCTACTTGCTTCTCTGCCCTACCCCAATGTGAATAGGCAGGAAAGCACTGTAGTTATGAAATACAGTGCATTCCTGTACTTTATCCCTGTACAGGCTCACAATGTGCTGCCTAGTGCCAACGTAGACATCCTTGCACCATGGTGCAAGGGTGCCCTCCTTGCAGGCAGGTTTGTTTTTGTGCAGGATAAAAAAATCCCAAGAGGTGTTTTACTCTTTCAATGTGTGCTGCAGAAAGCTGGAGCAATGAAGAGAAATATCTTCATTTCCCCTGGCTATTTCCTCTTTGTACATAATTTTTGTGCAAGAAGATACTCCTTCCTGCACAAAAACTATCCTGACCATTACACAGGCACCCTTGCACCATGGCGCAAGGGCAACCTGCATTGGAACTAAGCAGCACAAGATGCACCAGCACAAGAATAGAGCAAAGCTGTGCCATTTCTTTGACAATACAGCACATTTCCCTCTCCCCCTTTGATGCAACGCAGCTCAGCAACTTGCTGGCCGCCACCTCTCCTCCGTCCTCTTCTTCCTGTCTCCGGTCCAGCAGCAGGAAGCATCAGGAAGCACACAGGCCCCCAGGCTCCCCTGAGCCAATGACATAGCTGCAATGCAGTGTTGTGATTGGTCTGAGTGCCGTGGAGTGGTCCTCAGATGAGGAATGGGATGCTGGGCATGTTCCTCTCCAGGCTGTGCAGTACAGTCTGGTAGGTAAGATGCAAAGTGCGCATTCCTGTGGCCGGCCAAGCAGTTGTGCACACTTAGGGAGTGCAAACCACTCTTCCTCCTGCTCTGGCCAGTCCCCCCCACCCGAGACACTGACTGCAATAGGAAAACTAGAATGATAATGACGATACACTATTATCATTTTATTTTTTCCTTTTGAGCAGTGGGGCGACACTCGTCTGCCTTAGGGGAGGAGCCGCCACTGTGTAAATATGCTCCTATATTAGCTGATGCCCGTTGTGTATTTAGTTTGTCATCTTCTGGTGAGACAGACTGGTGAGAGAGCCAATGTGATAATGCTATGGGCCAGATTTCTGTCTCTGGTTTGTGTTCCACAGTTCAGTCTGTGCTAAGATTGCTTGGAGTGTTGGAAGGAGGCCAGTTTTCACTTGCATCTGAATATATTGAACCGATGAATATGTAAATATTCACAGCTCAGGTTTTGGTTTTGAAGAAAATATTGATATTTTAATGGAAGAGTTTTTGGAATGCTCAACACTACTGCAATAAAGGAAAATGATGGCCGTGAAAACGTTTCAACAAGTAGTGATGTTAAGCTGTGAATTAAAATTGTTGTGTTAATATATATTCAAGATCAACTTATTAAAATTATAAAAGAGACCAAAATCTTAGCAAAGAAAACAGCACATCGAAATCCATATTTATCTTAAATTATTGAGAGGAACTGACAGAAATACATTAAAGATAGTCTTCCAAAGGTTGTAAGAATATCATAAGTGGCAGTGAACTGTAGGTCTTGTCAATTTAATATGTTTTCGTCCATTTCTATAACATTGAACATCAGTAAATGAATGTATATATTGGAAAAATATTAAAATTGACCGATAGTACAGAGGAAAAAATTATCGCGTGGAAATCGAATGGGTAAATTTATTTGTCAATATATTTTGTACTAGTTAGTTGACTCTGTGTTGGTCTATTGTGCAATTGTGACGTGGGGACCCCTATCATTAAAAAGATGGTGCTTGAAACCTAAAGTGGAAACAAGCATAAAAAACTAAATGTTGGAAAGGTTTATAAAAATTAAACGGTGTTGAAGAAGGTAGAAGGAAAAACTTACTAAAATCTTCGCACCCCACTATTTTGCACAACTCCCAAAGGGTTTCTTTTTTAGCTGTCGAGGAAGTTGGACCCCAGCATAGGAATTCAGTGGCTGCGTGCACTAAATACGTTTACAAGCATTGGCAATGCCAATAGGTCTGGCTTTAAAGGAACGTTGTATGATAATGTGAAGCAGTACAAGTTATAGCATTAGAATAGATATCTATTTGTGCAGAAGCAAATAACTGTAGAAAAATATTGGTGTAGGTTAAAAGGTCAAGTGACAGTTGCACTGTCAAACCAGACCCCAAAGTCCATGTAGGTTAATGACTTAGAAAAATATTGTTGTAGGTTAAAAGGTCAAGTGACAGTTGCACTGTCAAACCAGACCCCAAAGTCCATGTCGGTTAATGACTTAGAAAAATATTGGTGTAGGTTAAAAGGTCAAGTGACAGTTGCACTGTCAAGCCAGACCCCAACATCCAAATAGGGTAATGACTGCCCTCCTCCCATCTGTGCTGGTGCCAGAGAAAAACCCCATACATTACCTAGCTATTTGACATCAAGCAGTTGGATAAGTAAACAAAATAATTAGATCTGTGTGGAGGGCAAGCACTTTTCTATGGAAGCATTCAACATCTGCCCAATCAAAACATGTGCTCTTGGGTCCCAACATGGAGGCAGGGCAAAAGCCCCTTTCCTGGTGATTCTCACATATTTGACTGGTGACAGCTGCGCTGTGAAGCCAGATAATTAAAAAAAACTGACAGGACAATCCATTATGTTAAAGGTATGAATTTTTGAAATCCAGTTAAATTATTATTTTCAAATAAGTGTTACTATAAATTACTCTGTAGGCTCTTTTATTTCACATAACTCCTTTTTATGGCTTGAGGGAACACAACCGTACTTCTTGGCAGATAATGTGAAGGCCGATGTGTCTGCGTAGTGTATTAAATATATATATTTTAAATATTATTACTATGAAGAATGGTTATAACTCTGCATAGTGACATTATCCATGTACGTATTTCAACAAGAAGCAATTTCTGGCAGTAGTTGTAAATGTAACCAAAATATGTGAATATTTTGAAAATTGTACAACATAATTAAAAATGAGAAAGTAAGCCCACATGATGTTTGTATTTAATAATACAGTCACATTCGATGTATTTACCTACATCATGGGTGCACAATTTATTTTAACCTGGAGGCCATTTTGCAATATTTTTGGTAGCCAATGAGCTATGCGAGGGAGCAGACAAGACCCGCCCCAGAGAAAAACTTGAAAAAAGGTCCTAATGGTGTAGGTTTTATTCACAAGCATATCTGAAGGTACCCTCTGCAACTGGGAGCAGAAGGCGTTTCGACAGCTCAGTTGGGTGTTAGTTTTGAGATAGAAGTTTCACTCTTGATGTCACTTTCTGGCAGCCTTTCCACGAAGTCTGAGCCCAAGGCACATATGTACACTCTATGGTGAATGCGGATACTCTTGTGGTTTTTTGAATGCATTATCTTTTATTGGATTCAACTTGTTACTATATTCTTTCAACTTAGTAGCAATATTAATGTATCTCAAGCACAGCAAAGCCTGTAATCATACATGTCACACGTTGAGACTCTGATGATTTAGCTCAGCTGTCATAGAGATCCTTGTGTCCAGAGCAAGCTTTAGGGCGATGAGACCGAGGGACCAAGCTAGTGGGATGCTGTGTTTAGAAATATCATCTGGGATAAAAATTACCTGCAGAGAGTACCTTGTATCGCCAACAGTATTCAGACAACAATAAATATGTTACCATAATAACTCTGGGTATTAATGTATCTGCTTGAGAAAGGTCAGAGTTTTCTAGTGGTAGTTTTGACTCCTAATGAACTCGTGCAAAGATTTACCATTCAGATCACAGAATAGTATTTTATGTTGATAGCTCAGTGGGTCAGTGTGATCGTTTAGTTACTTGCAGTTCATATATTACAATCCTAATATAGCACATTGAGCTATGAACTGTCATCAGAGAACTGCATACAGACTGCATGGTATAGGTTGGAACACTAGGCTTTTCCCCGTCTTTCATTATCCTAACCCCTTGTGTGCTTCGGACAACCCCCGGCCGTCCGACATCACAGTGGGCGTGTGCGGAGGACGGCCGCGGGCCGTCCGAACCGCACCCACTCATTAAAACGCCCGCACAGCGCAAAAATTTGCGCAGAGTGGATGGGGTTAATGTTGCTAAAAGGGGTTTGTTTGGGTAGAAATACATTCATATTAGTGAAGCCAAACCCCAACCAATGTGTTACGTTTTAAATCCTGAATTTTGTACTGCTCCAGACCAAACACCAGTGACAACTGGTAAGCTTTAGAGGGAGGGGGCGGATGGGACACACACACACATAACAATCACAGCCATGCATTCCCACACATGCACACACACACAAACACATCCATTCATAACACTTTTTACCTACCATTCAAACATACACGCACGCATGCACCAAACATTAATTTAAAAGAAAAAAACTCTTACCTGCAGCCAGCTCTGCCTCGGAGGTTCCAGGAGGCTTGGGACTGCTGCCTTCCCTCATTGACTGACCTACAGTCACCCAATGAGGGAAGGCAGCAGTCCCAACTTCATCACAGAGAGGGACGGGGTCAGTGAGACTGCTGACCCCACTCCACCCTGTGATGAAGTGTCACTGATTGACACACGACGCTGGGCGCTTCAGGGCTTAAAACTGAAGTGACCAGGAGCGAGGCAATCAGTGACGCTACCCCTCATCACTGAGGGGAGGGCACCAGGGAACTTTGCTGAGCTGAGGACGTCACACCATCAGGAGCTGTAACTTTCTCAGCCCAGCAAAGTTCAGCTCAGGCACCCAGGGGCCTGCACATTTAGCGCATGTCTGGCTCCTAGCTGCTTGACCTGAAATGAACAGTGTCTGTCAGGCTGACCTTTGCTCAGTCTGACAGACACTGTTCGTGAGGGGCAAAAGGTGCAGGGGATTGGCTCCTCAGCCCAATGAACCAACCACGACTGCCAAGCACTCTTAAAATATACTGCCTACCAGTATCAATGACGTGACCCAGCAGTCCTCATTGCCTTATGTAACATTTCCTATACACTGATTTACACCCATATGATTCATTATCTCTGTATAATGTGTGTGTGATGTAAAGTGCTCTGACACCCTATACTGGTATGGATAATGCTACAAAACAAATGAAATACATGTGAGAGAGGGGCTATGGAGAAATGAGCGGTACTGTTAGAGGGTGGTGGTGATGAAATCCGTAGAGGAGAATGCTTTTGGTGGGGAGTCAACAAGATTGTTGGATAGGTTACTACCAGCACTAAAGCAGGCCCTGCTTGTCTCACCTGCAGGGACAAGTCCCTGGCCTGAGAATTAGTTCTGTGGATTATGAGCATGCTGTAAACACCCAGATACTATGAGTGTGGCATAGGTTTGAGCCACTGCAACAGTATTTCTTCTTCCGATGATAAAATGAATGACATTGTGCTAGGCAATAGTATTGTTAAAGGCCAAAAAAATCCAACATTCTGAATCAAATCTATGTCGCTACTCGCGTTCCTACCAAATCCACAGTTTTTGCGTATTAAAGATCACTTCTTGAAACATAGCATGAAAAAACCTTCTTGATAAGCGTATACAGGTTGTTTTCTTGACAATTTGCATCGGCAAGGAGGGCCAGAGCATAATTTGAGCCAGTGGTTGCCGGTAGGAGCCATCAGCACTCATGTTTGACGGACCGGGGCTTATTTCTCCCCATCAGAAATTTCCAGAGAGCACAAGAGGGAAAATCACAGAAAGTGGAAAGAAAGAGAAGAAAGACGGAAAAGCCATCTCAAAGGCAGAACACGGGAACCTTCAAGAGAGAGAGAGAAGCGTCTGGCAGTAGATTAAAGAGTCATGACGTCGATTCTGGACTATGAAACTTTGGTGTTCCACCCACTGACAGGCTTCTGAGCAGGCTTCGGGCACCGGCACTCATTGTTTTACAAATTAAGCGCTGAGAGGGCTGAAAAGAGAATGATGCATGCTGAAGAGAAGAGAGTGTGGAGAGTTGGGTCATCTCATTGACAAGGTGAAAATCTGAGTTTTTTATAATTTGCTGACCAAGGGTAACAAAGGCATTATGCAAGCATACAATAGAGGCCCAACCTCTTTCTTCTGCGGGCGCCAAGTCAACAGGCCCAATTTATTTGGGGCTGCTGAATGCATTTTAACATATTTTGAGTCAAATGGTCAATTATACAACTTAATATCCATATGAAATTATCTTAAAAGTCCTTCAAGTGAACCTAATACTCGCACCTAAATTGCATTCTATTTCAAGAGAAGAATGAAGAACCCATCATTAGCATCAAATACCCAGTAAAATATCAGAATATGCTCTTGCGTCTGTAAGGATAGTTGAGCCAGGGAAGAATCTGTCTGATGTTAACCAATCATATGTCAGACCACTGATTCTAAAACAATAGTAAAGCTGGAAAAGATTACTGGGTACCAGTGAAATGTAGACGGGGCACAGTTAGTCACATCATGTCACACACGATTCTCAGTGCTGTAATATAATTAATTGATGACACATTAAATTGCCAGTAATGAAAGCCCTCATCCATTATTTTTTTTTACAAAATATTTATCTTTTAAAATATATTACCGATACATATGCATCTCAGAATAAACTTTTGATTACAATGCAAAAATGATGCTCTAAAAATCAACAGGTGTTGATTGCCTTGCTAAATGGCACTCAATACACTGACATTCCAAGGATGAACAAATTAATTTCCTGTGCCAGCATACACACCTGTGATCTACAGGTAAACACTGAAGTCAGTCCTGAATGGACACGGTTAAAAGAAGTATACAGAAAAGTGATTGAGAGAAGTTAGCATGGTATAAGCTGCCCACTAGTTAAAGTGGGCACCCTGTACCAGTTCAAACAACCCTTATGGTGATTAGGTCATAGATAACCTTTATTGAAAGCTATCCTAGTGGTATCTATGGAGAGCAGCCTTCAGGCTAAGTCTTGAAGGAATGTTAAGCACCTTGTTTTACCAGAATGCAACCTTATAGTATTGGTTACATGAAGGGGAAACCACACAGTAGTTATAAAAATATGTATTTATTATCTATAACACTCTCTAATATCCTCTACCAAAGAACAGAACAGAAATCAAATAATACAGTTGCAAAGAATCAAACGTAAGTAGCACAATAGACACTGTGGGCTCCAGGGAGAGACCAAACCATATACTAAATAAGTGGTATAAGAACCACGGCTCAGGACTAGACTTAGTCTAGGAGGCGTAGAATCACTGGGACCCCAAGGACCCACCTAAGGTGAGTGAATAGGAACCCCATGGAGGATGGGTGCAGAGAGAGAACATGACTGCGTGTTCCTTAAAATTCAATGGGAAAGTCGCGGATGGAAAATTAGAGATTAAGGACACTTCCCAGCAGATTAAGAAGACAACCCTTGGTACTTAAGAGTTTGAAGAGCCACCCCACCCGTGGATACCTTTGTACCGGAGTTACCTATCCCAGAGGAGCCGGGTGCATAGGCACGAAGTGGTGTCTGAAACCCTCGTAGTTTTCTATGGATGTTGACAAAGTAATGTTGCTGCTGGAAGTACAAAAAGTGTTCGGTATAAGGCACCGGGTCCATAATTTCAGGATCCAGGGCCTGTTCAGTGGCTCTCTGTCTGGCCTGTGACCTAGTCACAGCAAACACATCTGAAGTGGTACCCAACATTGCTGCATGAGTTCTGAGCTCCACTTCAGCCCAGGCTGAAGCCTCCAAACCATTGCCCAACAAGCATTCCACAGGAAAGTCTGAACTTACCACAACCTTCTTAGGGCCAGTTACCCCTCCCCAGGTGAAATTAACAACTGCCAAGGAATGGTCTGTCCTGACATTGCTAGCATTGGTCACTTGGAAAATCTCGCCAAGTATGATCTGGTCAGGGTCCACAAGATCTTTTGTCACCATTGTGACACTTGCACCTGTGTCCCTGTATGCCATGGCCTCCTTACCATTTATTAAAGGCTGTTGTCTGTATTTGCCCAGGTTACTGGGACTAGCAAATAAGGAGGCAATATCTATGCCTCTATCACAGACTAGAATAGCCTGAGCTGGAGTTCTGACTAGGCCAGAACCCATCTCAGAGCCCAAGGTTAACCCCACTATTCCCTTGTTCTGTGTACCACCGCTTGAAACTGTGCTAGGAGGAGCAGTTGCCTTAGGGGCAGTGGTGGTAGGAGTCGATTCCTTGGCCCTTGGACAATTGGCATCCTTTGTTCAATGGGTCTTCTCTTTACAGATATGACACCAAGGTTTCCTTTTGCCTTTTCCCTTGTTGGATTGTGACTCCTCCCCAGATGCAGGTTTTTGGGGCCCTGATGAAGACTTTTGATCTTTATTTTTGTCCCCACCCTTATCTGAGTACTTAGAGTCTGGTTTCCTTTGGTCACCACCATTGGTCTGAGTTTTCTGCTTCACCCTGGTTCTGAACCACTTATCTGCCTACTTTCCCAATTATTGGGAAGAAGTCAGACCAGAGTCCACCAGGTACTGATGCAGCAACCGGTTTTGGCAAATATTAAGGATCTGCTCCCTCATAATCAAGTTGTAGAATCCTTTAAAATCATTTACCTTTCTACCAAGTAACCAGCCTTCCAGAGCCTTAATGGCACAATCAATAGAGTCTACCCAGTCCCGAGTCTGTGCTTTCTGGGTGTCTCTGAAGTTAATCCTGTACTGTTCTGGGGTTAAGCCAAACCCTTCAATGTGAGCACTCTTCGGGACTGAATAATTGTCAGCATCCTCTTCTCTAACAGTGAGGAGCTTATCTCTACCTTTGTCAGCAAAGGAGAGCCACAGGATAGCTGCCCACTGCTCTTGAGGGACATTTTGTACTTTACAGGCCCTTTCCAAAGCAGTTATCGATTTCTGGATGTCATCCCCTACATGGAAGGGAGGGACAATCTTGTTCAGGTTCCTATGATCAAAGGTGTGTTCTCTAACCCTAAGGACACTATAGCTGCCACCATGGGACTCTAGTCCCAATTTCTTTCTAGTCTTTTGAACCTCTAGGGACTCTTTATCCAGGGCCAACTGCTGTTGCCTGAGCCTACATTTAGCTCTCTCAAGCTCGAGGAGTTGGCACTCCCTGTCATAGGAATTATCCCTCTTACTAGAAGCAGAGGTTCCTACAGAATGTCTAGAATGATCTGACTCAGCAGAGGGAGATCTAGATCTCCTTGGTTAACTCTGCACTCTCCATGGAGGAATAAAGGGATGGTCTTCTTGACCCTCTTCTTCTTCCTCCTATGGGGGATCTGAGTTGTTCAGGGGTGGATCATTTTGATTCTCCTGTCCAGGGTTGGACTCTAGGTCATAGAAGGTGTCCCCTCCTGACCTGTCCTCCTCCCCTGTACCACCCACTCTATCCTGCTTCTCTGACGCAGGAGTCTTACTAATGTCATCTAGCAGTAATGCATCTATGAGACGTTGAGTGTTAGCATTTCTCCCTGTCTTCAGCTTCCTGGATACACACATAGTTTTCAATTCAGTGAATGCAGAGCTATCATATTTAGTAGGCAGGATGCCACCAGTGGCATTCCCGGTAGAAGACATACTAAGTTAGGTGTGGTGTAGGTACCTACCTAACCTAGTGGGATCTAAACTCTCTTAGGTTGGAGAAAGGGTGTGCTAGACCCTTGACTTACCCAACCCCAAGTTCAGTAGAACTTACTATCTTAAGCTATATTATATGTTCCTAGATACTAGTGTTTTTTCAGTTAATCAATACAAAAGTTTTTCTGGTAAAACAATGCAGGCTTGAATCCCAACTGCTGCACACCAATGTGAGAAGTTGGCCTGGCATAGGCTGTCCACTAGTTAAAATGGGCACCCTGTACCAGTCCAAACAACGCTTATGGTGGTTAGGTCAAAGATAACCTTAATTGAAAGCTATCCTAGTGGTAGCTATGGAGAACAGCCTTCAGGCTAAGTCTTGAAGGAATGTTAAGCACCTTGTTTTACCAGAATGCAACCTTATAGTATTGGTTAAATGAAAGGGAAACCACACAGTAGTTATACAAATATGCATTTATTATCTATAACACTCTCTAGAATCCTCTACAAGAGGATAGAACACAAATCAAATAATACCGTTGCAAAGAATCAAACATAAGTAGCACAATACACAGTGGGCTTCAGGGGGAAACCAAACCATATACTAAATAAGTGGTATAAGAACCACGACTCGGGACTAGACTTAGTCTAGGAGGTGTTAAATTGCTGGGACCCCAAGGAACCACCCAAGGTGAGTGAACAGGGACCCCACGGAGGACGGGTGCAGAGTGAGAAAACAACCGCCTGCTCCGTGCAATTCAATGGGAAAGTCACGGTTGGAAAATTAGAGATTATGGACACTTCCCAGCAGATTACGAAGACAACCCTTGGAATTTAAGAGTTTGAAGAGCCACTCCACCCGCGGATACCTTTGTACCAGAGTTACCTATCCAAGAGGAGCCGGGTGCATAGGCATGAAGTGGCGTCAGAAACCCTCGTAGTTTTCTATGGATCTCGACAAAGTAATGCTGCTGCTGGAAGTACGAAAAGTGTCCAGTGGAATCCAAAGGTGGATTCTAGATGTTACCCCTGACCAGAACGTGGCCCTTGCAGCTTTGATTACTTGGAAAGATGTGGAAGCTGCTATAACCTCCCTAGCTTCTGGTAAGGCGGTGGGTCCAGACGGCATCCCTTTAGAATTTATTAGAACATTCCGGCAAATATCATGTCTCTATTTCAATCAGCTCAAAGGGGCATCACTCCTGATTCATGGCGCAAGACAACCATTGTTGTATTTAGGAAAAAAGATAAGCCTGAACTTAGTCCATCTTCATATAGACCCATTTCACTTATTAATTGTGATAGTAAGACCTATTCCAAAATAATAGCTTCCAGATTAGGGAAGGCTATCACACCCTTAGTCTCTTTGCGTCAGCATGGGTTTATCCCAGGGAGGGATACACTAGATCATGCTAGATGCGTCATAGCCCTTCTTGATTGGGCTCAGGCCACGGAATTGGTGCTAGGGATTATCCTGTTGGATGCCGAAAAAGCGTTCAACAGGGTTTGCTGGTGGTGTCTATGGTCTGTCCTACGATGGAAGGGGTTGTGCCCTGAATTTATTCAAGCTGTCAACACATTATATTCCTCACCGAAGGCTGTGATTCGTATCTCGGGACAGGTGTTCAACTTATTCAATATTAGTAGAGGTACTAGACAAGAGTGCCCATGCTCTCCCCTCCTCTTTGCACTTTACATTGACCCTTTCCTTAACAAATTAGAGCTGAGTATGAATATTAAGCCAATTAGAGTCAATAATATAGAGTATAGAACATTGGCATATGCAGATGACATCGCGATACTCACTAGCGATGTCACTTTGGCATTTCCTGAAGTGAAGGTTTTAGCAGAACAGTTTGGAGCCCTTCCAGGGTATAAATTAAACGTCGATAAAACACAAATTCTTCATTCTGATAGTTTGCTCCCTGTAGGTCTTCCAATCGTTTCTGAAGCAACATATTTGGGATTAAGATTACACCAGCGGTAGACCAACTTCCCGAATTGAATATTGCCCCAATGATAGATACTGTTAACAAGAAATTAGAGAGGTTAGATCATTTACATCTCTCTTTGCAGGGTCGAAGCAACACCATTAAAATGTCGGTTTTACCTAAATTTTTATAACTTTTTAGGACAGTTCCTCTGGATTTTTCTTTATTCTGCTTAGCAAAGGTAGATTTGCTGTAGATTTCTGTGGGGATATCGCAGACCAAGAAGAGCAGCTAAACTGATGTTCCTTCCAAGACCTCGGGGGAGTGGGCTGTTCCCAACTTCCTCCAGTATTACTGGGCATCTATGTTGCAGCATATGGGGATCCTTTTAGTTGGGATCAAGGCTGAAATTATGCCAGCTGCCAGACCGACTATATATGAAATAGGACTGGGGAATGAGGTGAAGGGCTGTCTTGTTAGGATACTGGAACCCAACTACTATAAAAAGACTAAATTCAAAATACTCAAAGCGGCTTATAAAGTCTGGAGTCAGGTATGGCGTAAGCTTAAGATCCCAAATCTGAATGTGTATACTCCATTCTCAGTTTGTGGTACCTTACCACCAATCTTTCAGGACCAAACTACATTTAGGTGGGGGAACAAAGGTATTTACTCCCTGGGTGATCTTTGTGATGAGGGTCAACTCATCTAATTCGCAAGCTTACTGGAAAGGTTTGATCTGCCTAAACGAGACTTCTTTAAATATTTGCAGATCTGGAGCTTTCTGGGTGGAAATGCTTTAAGGCCAGTTTTAAATCTGGATAAGTTTTCCCTGGTGGAAATAATTCGAATGAAATCCCGTATAGGGAGGATTTATCAATCTCTGCTGGAAGCTCTTCCTGATGATATTGGTACCCAGAATACAAAATGGGAGAGCAGGTTGGGAAAGGAAGGAATAAGGATTGAGGATGCATTGGAATTATCAAATCAGATTCTAATAACTGGAAGTCTTAGGAGTCGACATTTCATGGCAGTTTTTTACACTCCAGCAAAGATAACCAAATGGGGAGGCACGAGGGGGGGGAAATGTAACCGGTGCGGGATGCTGGCGGCCGATATTGTGCACATGTTTTATGCTTGCCCTAGGTTGAGCACATTTTTACATATTGTTGAATTTGTTTTGGCTACGATTCTAGGGCTGTCAGTTGCAATCACGCCAGATCTTGTAATCTTGGGAGTTGAATACAATATGGAGGTGAATGATAGGCCAAGGTCCGAGATAGGATTCTTGTTTATTGCGATGTCTATTGTCCGTTTATGTATCACCTCCCAATGAATAAGCTCCGATCCCCCCACCTTTAGCAACTTGCGGTCAAGGATTCTCTCTATATATAATATAGAATCTTCTGTATATAAATTAAGGGGTCGAAGGAAAAAGGAGCTGGGTCGGAAAATCTGGGCCCCTATTGCCACATGGGTGCTGTAAAAGAGGGATCAGGCAAATATAGTTAAAAGTGGCAGTTCCTTACATCTGGATGGTAATGTTTTGGGATACAGGTAGGGACAACGTTACTCTGTTTCTTTTCCTGGGAATCCCCTTTAGGATTTTGGTAATAAGAAAACTTGCAAACAAAACACTGTATTTACTGCACATGCACTTTCTTTGTGTTCTTATAAGGCATTCAGTTGGGGAGATGTGTGTATTTCTATTCCTTGTGGTCTTGTAGGAAAAGTCTGGCTTTTAATCAAGAATCTTGCATTGTATTCTTTTCGGTATTGATGTCTGTTATGTTGGTTTTCAGTGATTGATGTATTGCTTATCTGATGAAAACTGCCATGACCTGTAGAAATGTAATCTTTTATTTTTTGCTCAGCTTTTATAAAATGGGAGAAAATTAATAAAAGTATATTTTTTTAAAACAAAGGTGGATTCTAGATTAGAAGAACCTGAAAGCAGAGGGGACAGAGTCTGGGTCACTTTGGAGTGACCAGGGGCTTGGTAGACGAATGCCCACCGATGTCGGGCGCTTCAGGTGTGTTGACGGTGATCTTGACTCTTCAGCTGCGAGGACCCGGAGACGTCTGGGATGACCAGGAGCTGGAGTCAAGCTATCCCACAATGGATGTCGAGTGCTGAGGGGTCAGTGTCCGGCTGGAGCACCAACAAGCCTTGGCAGCGGCAACAACGGAGATGATCAAATTCGGTGTTGATCTGGCCCAGCAAGACCAGGAGACTCACCACAGCAAGAGGAGTCAGGGCAGGCCTGGAGCAACCAGGGGAGCCCAAATAGAGCAAAGTTGACCCTCAAGTGGACCCACAGGCCGAAGGCACAGGAGTCGCGAGGGGACCTCAGGTGGTTTCAGAGGATACCAGCTAGCAGGGTACAGAGTGTGAGGATGCTGGAGTCCTTCTCAGAAAAGATGCGCTGGTGTGAGGGCTACAAATGGCCCAATGCACAGAATTGTTGCACGACAACAAGTATGTGCAATTGCAAATGAACGCGGTGTACAGGAGTACGGGTATACGGTCTCCACGAGCGATATCGGCCACAAATTCAGTGAGAAGGCAGCTCAACCTCAGAGACCTTCAGAAACCCACCTTCTGTGTTGCTGGAGTCTTCAGAGTCCACAGGAATTCTGGAGCAGCAAACCGGCCAGATGTGTTACGGTGCCTGTGGTTGTAGGTGAGTGACTCCTTCACCCTAAGGGAGATTCTTATGTTGTCTTGGAGGTCCTCAGGGTCCAGCACGAAGCCTGTATGGATCACGGACATTGCCGAGACTGGGGACGGCAAGGGAAGATGTCGTTGAGCCCAAGGGAGGTCCAGTGAAGTCCAGCATGTCCAGACGGTTGAAGTGTAGTGGTATATTCTTGCAGAATCTTGTCCACATAAAATCTAATGTCCTGTAGCAAGGTAACCCATTTTATACCCACGGGAAAGGGTTGGACAGATTCTCGGGACCCTCCTATGGGAGGGACATGACAGAGGGGTGGCTACACCCATGTCCTTTGTTCAGTTTTGCGCCAGAACAGGAGCAAATGGCTCTCAGAACTGGTTTGAGCTGGACTATGCACAGGGACACCAAATGTGCCCCTCGTGCAAACTTTCTGGCATGGAAACTGTGGACCCACCCAACCCCAATACACTAAATCCTGTCTGGGAGGTGGTAACACCTCTCTGTGACAGGATACCTATTGTCCAACCTTCCTCTGCACGAGCTTGGCTCAGCAGCAGGAGGGCAGACTCATGTCTGTGGCTGGCAGCATTCATCTTGTGCTGTAAGGCTCGAGAAAGTTGGTACCAATAGACTTAGGTACCCCAGAACTTCGGTTCTGAGGGGAGGAATCATACCTCCCACACCAGTTACTGGTGTGGAGGTATGATTCCAAGGTGTTTTACACCAAACACGACATACTTAATTGCAGTCGTTTTCGAGAAAGCATTTACCGCGAGGTTATAATGCCCCTCTACCTATATGTCTCGCAGTATCACGTACAGCCCGGGAGGATGGTCTCCAAAGACTACAGAGGGGCTCTGCTCATGCAGGAGAACCCTCTCACATAAAACCCAGCACCCTGCCTTCAGGATTGTTAAGGCTGGCTAGAGGGGTGACTTATAAAGTTTTAAGCGTAGTGATATATATAGATATAGTGAACGTATATCTCTCGTAAGTGGTGCAAGCACCAGCTTACACTGGCTGCAGTAGCAGACCTGAGGTTCCATTTTGCATGGCCTCTCATGGGTAGCATAATACATGCTTCAGCCCATGGGTGGCCTCTGGGGTACCTATGCCCTGGGTACATGTGTATCATATACTAGGGAATGATAAGTGTACCCCAGTATCCAATCTGGAGTTGCACAAAAGTACATACATATCAATTTAAGGAAGAAAGCAGATAGGCTGGGGTCCTAAATAGCATGATCTCTGCCAGACTAGTCAAAACAGTGGGTGCAAAAAGCAAAAAGTAGGGGTAACAATAAGAAGCAGATCCTACTTTCCTACAGTGATGGATAGAATGCTTGAATTAATCTCAGACAATGGTAATTACTCTAGGCTGCAGCCTTATCCCTCGCTGGTTTGCGCACCATGTCACCTCAGTTTGGACCTAGCCACATGCAAATCAGACTTGCCACTATTCCATTAAGACAGATCCAACCAAAACTGCCAGGCCATGTTCTCCTTGATCTAGAACAGAAGCAAGCGAGCACCAGTTTTGCCTTAATTATTGGCTTGTCAGCCGGGTACATCTTGGTTCCAGTGAGACAGTTTGCATAGTACCCACATCTGGGCATACCCATCTGACTTAGGCCGGCACACTAAAGTCTGCACAAAAGTGATCAATGTAATGCTTAAATTAATCTCAGCCACAGGTAATTAATTGGTCTGCATCCCAATCCACCATTATTTTGAACACTATGTTACCTTAGTTTGGACCCAGCCATATGCAAATCAGTCTTGATTCTGCTCCAATCGGGACAGTCCAGTCTGAACTGCCAAACCAGGTTCTCCCTGAACTGAAATACAAGCAACCCAGGACCGGTTTCACCCTAGTTTTGGTCTCATCAGCCGGGTACAGCTTGGTTCCAGTCACACAGTGCCTAGGACCCACATCTGGGCATACCGATCCCACTTAGGGTGACACACTAAAGTATAAAAAAGGGATAAATGGAATGCTTGAATTAATCTCAGCCACTGAAAATTACTCGGGCCACATCCCACTCCATCATGAAGGCAGGGCTATCTGTTGAGATAGTAAAGAACAGCTCAGCAAACATGGGGAACTAGAATGGTTTAGGAAGATTAGAGTTGAAGAAAGAAAAGTAAATATTTAACCCGGGGATGCACGATGGAAATAAAAAATATATATATGTAAGTGAGATGTGTACATGGCATGAGAAATAAGTTATGATGCACAAGTAGCAGAATGAATTAGATAACAATAATAACACACATTGGCAAAAAGTTATTAGGGCAGGTTTTAAAGTGCTAACACTTTACAAACAGCATAAGTGAATACATGGGGCCTTATTACGATGTCGGGCAAACACGGTATGTGAACTGCCCGACTCTGGGTTGGCGGTTCCCCATACCTCATTGCACACATGGTGCAGTTGCATACTCACATTTCCCTATGGAAGCTTATGCTGTAGCCATAAACCGGCCATAGAACAAGCTCCCATAGAGAAAAGGGGTGCTGCCACATGTTGCAGGGATTTACAGGGGGGCATCATAGGTGGCCACTTGGCCCCCAACCGGAGGCCGCAGGGAGAAGGGGGCCTTGCTAGGGGTGCCCAAAGTCGCTTTCTGACACGTTTTCCATGTCGGATAGGCCGGCATAGTAAGTCTTTCTAAAACCAACATCGTAATTCCGATGGAGGAAACACTGTCCTATAGGGATTTTGTGCTGGTTTCAACTGGCCGACGGGCTATTTAAGCCCATCGGAATCCAGCGGGAATGACTGCCCGGTTTCACTTTTGACCGCCTGCATTGTAATGCGGCATTCGAAACTGAAACCTACGATGTGAGATCAAAAGCGGCCTATGGTGTTTTTGCACAATAGCGCCTTAACACATACCACCAGAAACATGGACCAGCTAGAGGATGACACTCTGTACCTGATTCACAAACTGCACTTTGTAGTATGTATAGTAGTGCTCTATTAGTACTATTTACTTACTAAAAAAATGCAGTTCACAAACCTATATGTGGAAATCACCACCTCCAACTCTCATATATTTTTTGGGGATAGATCTATGTACATGTAGGTTTGTTACTTGGACCAAATTATGATTTTGTCAGGAAAGGCTCCGAACGGGATTCGGATTCTGCGAATCTGATTCCGGACCTATGTTCCCGACCGAATTGGTCACCTTTCCGGATGACCGAGGATGATGCAAGGAAGCCTTCCAGCTGTCCGAATTGCTCCTGAACGGGTTTCAGGCAGCCCGAGTCATATGGAGCAAAATTGTACAGCCCAATGGAGACGTTTTCCAAACAAGTGAGTACAATGACCGATTCGGACAGCCGTTCCAAATTGCTTTGGCTGAGATGAAACGGCTATAGGGATCAGACCTTGGGGGGCCCATTGCAGGCCCCCGTCACCCGTAGGCCTCCGGAGGGGATCCTTTGGGTACTCAAGGTACCCCCTTCCCAACCATGCACAGTGTGGCAGGCTCCATGGGGTGCCCGCCACAGGTGCACGGATTTCCCCACCCACTCATTTTTTCAACAGGAGCCTGTGTTCTGGTTTGGGACACAGGCTCCCATTGAAGTCATGGGAGTCCGACCGAACCGAGTCCGTACGCATCCGGACACATCGAAATCAGTGGTTTCTCGAATACGAATTGTTCGGAAAGCATTCCTAACCCGATTCGGTGGAAATGTTTACCTGACTACATCGTAATCTGCCCATTAGTAGTAAATGGGGATGGACTAAGAGGAGTGTAGGACAATGGGGAATATATACTACTAAATAGAGGGCTTTAGGAAAGGATGAGGAGCGGTTTGGGAAGTGTAATAAAGAGTTTAGGAAGCAGCACATTACTAGTGCCCTGAAAGTGATAACATAGAAGTTAATATACTCCAGCCCAGCCCTGGAGTAAGTCTAGCACCACACAAAGCCATTCACAAATACACAACACACTCCCATTGAAAACAATAGAGGCAAGGACTTCCAATAATAACACCCATGAAGTAGTGTTAAAACCATTAAATTATTACGACTTTCACATTATGTGCATACACAGATTTTTGTCTTCTTAAAAATGACGTAAAATGAATATTTACAAATGTTATTGGTTTGAAAATTAATATTAAATGTATTAAAAAATAAATTATATATTTAAACACTTAATAAAATATAGTGTATAGTAATTAAACCTGGCTTTAATTACATTTACTAAATATTAACTAAAAACAAAATTGCTTGGTAGGGTGTTTTTATTTTATTGTGTTTATGAATTTATATTAGAGTAAATTAATATATATATCAATTACTTAATTAAGTAATTAATAGACATGTTTTTTTCAAGAGGCAATAGACTCTAACATTTTATTATTTCTAGAGTAAAAAAGATTATTTTAATGCATTTTACATTTATGTTTTACAACAAAAGAAATAAAGTATTTAAAAAAAAATTAATACACTTTAATCACTTTCTTTATTCTTTCCTATGGGGTGACTTCCACAGACAATGGGGGAAATGTTGCCTTCATGTGAATAGTTACAATTAGTAACTATACACTCATTAATTTGAATCCACTCTCTGGTTTCCGGGGATGGGAGAGGGGGAGTCATGTAAATCTACAATTTGGAGTAAATTTACGCTCAGAAATAGAGAATATCCAAAAGTAGTACATTTACTCCATAGTGAAAGAGTAAATGTATACATGTAGATTTGCTCATGTGAACATTTATGTTTGTGAATAGGCCCAATACGTTGATAATTCTGTAAACTCCCTATTCCGAATGACAAGGTAGTGCGGTTAGATGTTCTTTTTAAACAGTTGACCTATCTGTTGCAAGAATGCCTCTGTTCTGCGGCAACTTGCCAAGCGGCCTGCCTGCTAAGCTTTTAAAAAATGAACCCTGATATTTAACTTCATATCTCTGCATCCTGTTATCATCTATTTTGGAGAGATCCACCACCATCAACATCTTGATGCAATCTGTCTTGTAGTACTTACGAAAAATGGCAGTGGTGTTTTTCCTAGGCATAATCACTTAATTGCGCTACTAGACATAGAAACACAGGTATGTGACGGGTTCTGTTGGCAAATATAGAAGAAAAGGTAATGTGATGTAACTTAAGGCCTCATTTAGAGTTTGGAGGAGAAGAAGCCCCACCATAAATCAGCTGTGATTCTGCCCTCCGAACTCGTGCTTTACCTGCTCTATTTAGAATTTGTGGAAGCACCAGGTTTACACTGGCAGACGAACCTCTGCTGGCCCTGCAAGAGTGAACCTCTAAGCTGGCAGTCTGTCCATCAAAGGGATGCTAGATCACAGTGACAGTTGTCCTGCCCAGTTGAGACCAGGGGACATATGTATCAAAATCCATTATTGCGATTCTCAAATAGCGATATTTTGAGAATCGTTATTTGAGAATCGCAAAACGGGACGTATTTAATAATTCGCAAATATTTTGCGATTTCTTGTTATTCCTTAATTGTGATTAGCAAATTGCGAAATCGCAATTAAGGAATACCTTCCCATTCATTCCTATGGGCCAGGAGGCCCATAGGAATGAATGGGAAGCCATTCTCAATTTGCGATTCGCAATTAGAGATTCGCAAATTGAGAATAATTTCAAGGGTGCAAGGGTGTCATAAGGACACCCTGATGCACCCCTGAAATGAGCATGTGTGCGCATATGGCGCACATACATGCCTTAAGGGCATGTATGTGTGCCATATGGCACTTTGAAAAATGCCAAAAAGTGCATTTTTCAAAGAAATCGCAAATTACCACCAACTTGAAGTTGGTGGTAATTTGCGATTTCTTAAGGAGAAATCGCACAACTTGGGTGCTTGTTACATAGCATTTAACAATCGCAAATTGTGATTCCTTAAATGCTTACGCAAAATTAAGGAATCGCAAAATTAGCGATTCCTTAATGATGCAATGTGAAAATGGCTCATACATCGCGTTTTGCGATTTTTTTGTTCGCAAACGCTGTTTTTTTGCGCAGCGTTTGCGAATACAAAATCGTTTGATACATATGCCCCTAGGAGAATTGTTACTGATTCACCCTGCTTGTGTCCACCATACAAGGCATGGCAAACACAAGAAGGGAAAAGGCTGAACAGCCCCATACTCAGGGAGAAAAATTCCCTGGCATTAAGCCATTTTTAGGTGCAGAGGAAGAGAAACTCCTGCTTTGGGAATGTGTTTTTTTCTGAACAAAAACGTTTGCTGAGCAGATACTTTAAACATGGCCCTCACTCAGCAAACCTTCAGTGCTCTAAAGGAAGCTGTCACCAAGTCTCCCTTCACAGCAAAGGGCGCCTGCCATGCAAAAACTCTTGATGGGATGGGCAGTCCTCTGACAGAATGGCAGATTCCACGGCCTCAGCCCCTCCATCCTAGGGGACCAAGAAGCTATGGATGTCATTTAGGGGTCGCTAGAGATCGCTGCTGCAACCTTTAGCATGCCCCTTGTGACCCTTGACACTGACTATGCGACCCCTAGCAACAGCAGTAGCAAAATCAGTGCCAGGAGCAGGGCAATTACAATGCGTTGGAAGTCCAAGAACCCCCCTTCAGCTCGTGCGTGGTATAATGATCTGCTCCGCTGGGCCAGTGCAGAAAGTGCTGAAAGCCGGAGGGAGGAGGCCAGGGGCCTGCGCAAGAACCCGATAGCATTAGATTGGGATATTATGTTAGAAGCCCTGAAAGCACCAGACCTGGACTCTATTGCCACCCCTCAGGGCGCTCAGTAGAGTCCGATGGAAGAGCAATATATAGTGACGCCCCGAACGATGTATATGCAAACAAGCGTTGGTGTACCATGGACAGGTTCGACATATACTTATAAGTCAATTGCAATAATAGTTCATTGTATAGTGCTGCTGTAAGCTAAGCTAACGTTATGGGCCATATGTATACAAGGAAGACCTATATGTCAACAAAGGGGCTGCAGGGAGGGGGGAGGAGGGGATTTGTTGGGGGTTTGTTCCCCAGTTTTGTAGTAGCCTGAAACGTGAAGAATTGTGGACTTCGATATGGACTGGAAGATGTGAGGCTTACAAATACGTGCTGTGATAATTACATTGGGAAATGTAGCACACAATAAGCGTGTATATATTGTTTACAGCGAAGACATACGTTTACCTATGTAATGCAAAGTAGATTCTCATGCACTTTTGTTCAAAAAGTATTATCCCACATGCTTCATGTAAAGTATAAGATTATGAAGATAAAGGAGATAATGACATTTGTTTTAAAAAAAAATAAAAAATCAGTGCCAGGAGCAGAAGCAGCTCGTCCTTCTGGGCGTCAGTGGGGGCTTCACTCACCTCGTTTTCTGTAAATGTTTTATTATACTAATATTAATTATTTTTACATTATTCTGTATTAGTTTAATTTTTTAAAAAAATGGAGTCAAATAGCTGTAATATGACTTTCCCTGGCAGCTGAGGTAAGTAAACATAAATATGTATAAGTATGTATGTTGTGTGCGTGCTTGCAGTTTTGAGTGTGTTAATGTAAGAGAGTGTGTGTGTATGTGTAAGCAGAAGTGTGTGTATGTGTGAGTGTGTGTGTCTATGCAATAAGTAACGCATCTCCAAATCATCATGCTAGTCGGTATTCAGTGACCGAATCGGAAAATGGCACAAGTACATTTGTTAAAGCCATTTAGCAATCACAACACCCTCTGATTTATTGAGTCTCAAGCATAGTGACAGCTGAATGGCTTCGCGCATCTGGCCCTAAGGTCACTTTTGCATTTGTTGATAAACTTTATATTCACAACGTCAATGAATTTACCAGTTTTAACTGTCCGAAGTGGTAAAGTGAGAAATAAGGTTTTCATTTTTCCATTCGGCACACAACTCCAACACACTTTCATCATCTGAATGACTCGCCCATAAACTGTGCTGTGAGGCTTTCCATGAATTTCATATGGCCCACTGAGAGCCCAATGTAGAACCTGTATTAAGGTCTTTGACACTACAATTCATAGTCACCTTAGATACAGTGGAGCACGTTCTGCTGACTTAAAGTGCTGAATCATTTGTGGAAAGTAAAATCTATTCTCATAATTATTTGCATTGTTTTATCTTTGCCTCTTTTAGGTGAACATTGTTTTGCCTTGTAGCTATGCAACCAAAAAACGTTTTTATTTTCTGTTGGAAGGGCTAGGCTGCACAAAGACTGAATATAAGGTTCGTACAAACACACATTTAATGATTTTAACTCGATATTATATTAAAGTTCTAACGTTTTTTATTAAACTATCCATAAAATCATATTAGTTCTCTTACTTTAAAGCCAAGCCTATTGACTTTTCCAGTGTTTATTTGTGCTGTACTAATTACTGCTTCCTAGAGCTTCTAGAATCAGGATTTTCCAAGAGTTAAAGACACTAAGGGGCAGATTTATGAGCCCCTTGCGCCACTTTTGCGTCACTTTTCCCATGTTAAAAGTGACGCAAAAGTGGCGCAAGGGGCTCATAAATCTGCCCCTAAGAGAGCAGTTTATGTCGAATTAGAGGATGTCCATTTCTGTTCTGTCCAGAAGAGAATGGGCAGAAGAGAAAAAGAGTATCTAAAATAAGATTAATGCTACACCGGTCACTACACACAGACACCCAAGGCACTTGACTGCTGTTTGCTGCTGATTAGATGACTGTCCGTAGGTGTTTTTTTTAAATCCTCAGTCTTCTGCTTCATTCAAGACGTGCAAAATAGCCTTGCATATCCAGTTTTGAAACTCTTGAGTGCTTTTTCCTTTTTTTCCTCTGGCAGCTGCAAATTGATTCCTCACGGCTTCTGCTGTGTTTTTTCACACGTTCATCCTCTGAGCCAAGCACCATGCGCATTCATTTGATGTGACCTCTCTTTCTTCCCTTGAAAAAATATCTTCAATGCGCAGGGCATAGGAAGATTTATGCTGCTGTGGACTACGTCGGTTATTTTAGATGGCTTAACCTTGCAGCACTTTTGAAAGCGTTTTCTATTTTTAATGTAACTGTTTCATTTCGATTTAAGATTTTATTTTTTGTATATTTCAAATCCCATACTAAATTAACCAAATCAGTGTAACCTAAAAGAACAAGTATTTGCAATGCAATCGGTCTCGCCTTTGTGACCTTATATGTATTTAGCTATGCAGCACGTTAGCCTGGGTGCTGAAACATCTACTGTTCTTTGACATGGAGGGAAAGTAAGCACCAAACTGTGCGACACGCCAGGTATGGGAACACATGGAGAGAAATATTGCCTTTCAGCGGGAAATGGTATAGTCCAAAGCTCTGTTTTTAATATAGAATCAGGGCCATCGGTGGTCATATCACTGAAAATACAAGATTTGAAAAAAATATTGTCTACGGGTCCTCGTGGAAGACAATTTCTATGGACTGGAATCTAGAAAATGGTAAAGTGATTCTGCTATTTTACTGACCTCTGCTGGTCGTTTTCTATCACGCAAGTTAAATAGAGGCAGTTGCCAGAAAAATAAATAAGAATAAAGCCCATCAGCAGAAAGCAATTCTGGTATTTTACTGACCCCTGCTGGCAGTTTTCTATCAAGATAGTTAAGTGGAGGCAGTTGAACAGAAAAAAAAGTCCCTAAGCGGAAGCAGACAAGTCCTAGGGCTGATCTCCAGAGACCAAAAAGTACATACACATATAAGTATATGATAATAAGTATATACTAAAGCATATACAAGAGGTCTCGAATGCTCGACCTAAAAACCTGATTATGCAGGACCTTGTGAAAGATAGCTAATAGGATCTGTTACATGTGTAATTGTGACCTGCTGCACCTGAGGCACTTGAAGAGACAGCAGGCACTGCATTAGCACGTACCTCGACAGTGTAACTGCATTTGCACAGTTTATCTTTCCATAATATTGCGTCCAGCCCTTGTTGTGTTGCTTTGGCGAAAGTGCTTGTGTCCCAGAGATGGTATGACACCCCGTGTTTGCACAGGGATCCAATTTTCTGAGGAACCCATAATCCGGCCCCAAGCTCTAATGAATCAAGAATCAAAAGCCTGGTTCTTATTTTGCTGAACGTGGCATAGTAATTGTGACCTAGAATTTCCACAAAGTACTACAACAAGCACTTCACAGATTTAGCTATATCACAAACTACATGAGAAACTAAGCTGTTTGATTTCTCAAGATGTAGTCATAACAGTAAAAAGACAGCATTTCAAAGTGGGCACATTGGACTACTTATGTCCCTGGCTTTCCTTTCTCTATTTACAAGATAAATGACATTAACACGTAGGTCCCGATTACTTGTGCCCACAGTGCTTACCACACCAAAATCCCCATCTCTACAATTACCATATTCATTTTACCTGTTAAAATCCAAAAGTATTGACCTGCTGAAATTTAATAAATGGTTAGGAATTCATTACACACAGGTATTACAAGGATCGGATTGAGACCACAATTTGGGCCAGACTCTGCCAAAAAAAGTGGCCCACATTGGCAGGGCATGTCCTTTAGGAAACACCATTTGGTTACCCTCAGAGGTCTTATGTAGGGAAAAGTTTGGTAAATTAAGCATTTTAAAGATTATAGAGCCAGTGCCATTGGTAAAGACTAGGAGCACTGCACTTCTGAAAACTGATTACTTACTTGCACTCTTAACGTCCTGCACAATGTAGTTAGATGCTCTTTCCCAACCAGCTATGTCCTTGACACTTATCATCACATAAATCATAAATCTAGTACAAAGTCAAGCGGAAAGGGGTAAACTGGAAGCTCTGGGAATAGAACATGCAATAACAAAAGTAAGAGGAAGAGCTGCTCTGAACCTCTGCATTGGAGGATAGAACCTCTAATGACAAACATTAAAGGCATACATTTTTCATATCAACCATAAACACATGTTGCAAAACACTGAAAAGAAGTGAAATCTAGCTCCCTCACAAATTATGCACTTTTCCCTGAACGTAAGTACCTTTTGCTGCCTTGTCCTACCTCCCCTCTTTCTTTGTGTTCGCTTCTCTGGTTACGCAGTGATCCACAGTTTCGCCGGGTAGTACCAACTGGGGGCTGGGGGGAAAAGAGGAGATGAAAAGATAGGTAAAGAGATAGTAGAATGAGAGAGGTGAAGTAGAGCTAGAAATCAGGTAGTGATAGGTGTGATGGGGAGAGACATAAGGTAAAGACAGATCTATCAGGTGGCTATAACTATAGAAAGAGGAAGAGGAAGGTAGATAATGAGCGCTTCACTGCATGCCAGCACTTTGTGGGGACTCCATTACCCAGCGGGACTTTCTGCAGGAGCCGCGCACGCGTTTGGTTCGCGCCAGGAGGCGCTTAAAGCTGCTCTGGGTTCCCACGGCGCTGGAGCCCTTCACTGCATGCCAGCACTTTGTGGAGACTCCATTCCTCAGCGGGACTTGTGGCAGGAGCTGCCCACGAGTTTGGTTCATGCCAGGAGGCGCTTAAAGCTGCTCTGGGCTCCCACGGTGCTGGAGCCCTTCACTGCACACCAGCACGTTGTGGGTACTCCATTCCCCAGCGGGACTTGCGGCAGGAGCCACCCACGCATTTGTTTCGTGCCAGGAGGCGCTTTAAGCTGCTCCAGGATCGCGTGGCGTGGAGCCCTTCATTGCACACCAGCACTTTATTGGAACTCCATTCCCCAGCGGGATTTGCGGCAGTAGCTGCCCATGCGTTTGGTTTGCGGCAGGAGGCGCTTAAAGCTGCTCCGGACTCCGGCGGCACGAGAGCCCTTCGTTGCACACCAGCGCTTTGTGGGGACTCCATTCCCCAGTGGGACTTGCGTCAGGAGCTGCCCACACGTTTGGTTCGAGCCAGGAGGCGCTTAAAGCTGCTCCGGGCTCACGCGGCGCGGGACACGTGTGGGCATGCCCGTGCGAATCCCGGGCGAAGGGCGGGCCCGTCTGAGCCCGCCAGAGCCTAGAGGAGGCAGGGCTGGGCCATCCCTCTTGGTCCTTCATTATTATTATCCCTGCTATCTGCCCTTGGGACCTCCAACTTGTTTAGGACATAATTGTGTGAAAGGTCATGCGAAGGTAAATTATTTTATATTTTAATTTTTTGGATGGCTACTTACAAAAAGTGGTAGGGGTTTTAACGAAGGAGATTGATATGGCTGAATGCAGACTTTCCTTTGCTCCCAGCTCTATCCCACCTGCCCTAACTGACTCTCAAATTTCTACCCCGATACTGCAGTTGAGCATAGGAAACAACCCCCTTTATCACCAATCGTATTTATTTCAAGAGAGGCTGTTTTACATGCCCCCAATGAAGGAACTGACCCGTCCACTGGTCCTGTGGGGAAACCTTTCTGTAACTCAAGCCGCAAAAGGAGGGAAAAGAAAACAAACGGATGTGGTAGCGGCTAATTGTAAATTAAGGGGTCATTCGCCAAGGCGCAAAAGAACTAAGAAAACCATTTCAGCTGTCAATACCTCAAGGACTCGGTTGGGAGGAGGAAGAGCTAATGTACTAAATGATTCGGATAATAATGTTGATAACAACATAGATAAACTCAGTAGAATTGTACAAGAGGCCTTGACAACCATTTTGGTTAGACTACCAAGGTTGAACAACAGCTTGCCCGAGTCCTAATGGGTTTAGGTAATAACTCGGAATGCAAAAACCAGATTGATAACATCGCTTGCCCAAGAAGCTCTGATGTAATCGCCATTACTTCTCGCGTCCTATCAAGTCGATTGTTCTCCACAAGTATAACATCTACTGCAAATGAGCAGGTTCCTTCCATAGACCCACCGCCTAATGTTGGCAACAATTCCTCGGTCTCAGTAACCAAAGATTCTATCAAGGCTAGGAACATCGTTAGGAATAATATGAGACCTGGGCAGGGGGACACTAATCATCCAAAGTTACCCACGATAGACAGGGCCGGTCTGCCACAAGGTTATGCAGAGATAAATGGGAAAAGTCGAGAAAATAGGGGTTGGCGGGGTACCAAATGTGTGCTGAATATGCCACCAGAATGCACAACGTATACTCTGATCTTGAAGGGGGTTCCCTGTCTGGCAGTTGGTCAGGAAGAAACCTGTCAAAGTCTTATTAATAAATCGGCCCACTGGTGCTCTAAGGATATCTCATCTCAGATAAACAGGTCGGATAACATTATCATGGCCAGGCGAGTGATCTGGTTGGGTCATACGACTAAATGCGGAGGCGGGGACTGCATTAGGCTCAATTTTATTAATGCATGGTGTGTACACTTTCTTCTAACGCATTTTCAAAGCTCACATGGCGACCCTATAGAAGGCTTACCCATTGGGTTTTTTCTACCCTGCGCAATCTGAACATCTTTTGAGAAACATTTTTCATGGGTGGGTCCCTAGTACAAATCCGTTTACACAGCCTCCTTCTTTCAGCCACTACAATAGTTTTGATGTCCTTTCTGGGCTGTCAGAAATTGATTGATTAACTGGAGCCCCTGCTGTGTTACTTGCATTGCACTCTGCAATTTACAGACTCCAGGGTCCATATTGCCCTGTGGCAGGAGCCGCCTTTGAACTTGGGAGTAGCATGCCAGGTGCTTTGAAAGCACTACCGCGCTCCCGCAGCACGGGAGCCCCTGCAGTTTTACTTGCATCGTACTCTGCACTTTACGGCCTCCAGGGTCCATATAGCCCTGTGGCAGGAGCCGCCTTTGAACTTGGGAAGAGCGCGCCAGGAGCTTTAAAAGCGCGACCAAGCTCCTGCAGTTCGGGACACGCGCGGGCGTGCCCGGGTCGCGCCTGGGCCAAGGGTGGGCTAGTCCATGCCCGTCATCGCCCAGAAGAGGCTAGGCTGGGCCACCCCCCAAACATTTAGGACCCCACATCGTGCAGTGATAACCATTTGTTTCCCAGATGGCCAAAAGGAAAACTAAGGCGGGTGACAGAGGGGGCGTAGTTAATAACACTCTAGATGCCTTTCTCCTGAGAGCGGCAGACGTTCTATTGAAAGAGATTGCAATCACGGAACAGCGCCTCTCACTAGAAGGGGTAAGATCCTGTCTGGAATTCTTTAGTCAAGGTCCTTTGCTTGCCTCGAATTCTGTAGTGCCTGATTCTGCCTTATCCTCAGAAACTGGCTTGGAAACTGCATCATCGCCCCAAGATAGCCTACTGACGGAACCCCCTGAGAAAAAAAGAAGGGGAAGAGCAAAAAAAAAATATAGCGCCAAAGACTGCTTCTAAATCTGCAAAGTCTTCGAACTCTAATGTTAATGGCAATGGCACTGACACCTTTCCTTTGACTGATGGGGGGTGACACCACTATCACTAGGCGATTTATACGGAAAATTGGAACATTCCTTTTCTCGTCTTCTACAACCGCTTATAACAAGACAGGGAAAAATTGAGAACTCAATTACTGTGTTGTGTAATAGCTTACACATTGGTGTGATGGGAGGGGGGAGAGCGAGGGGGTAGTATTAGGCCAGGGTGGTAAATTCCGTTCCGCTTGCAGAATTTGGGTAATTTCGCATTCCACGGAGAACGTGGAATTGCCCAAAATTCTGCTTTCTGTGGCTTCGCGGAAATATTTGCTTGTTCGCATTGCGAACAAGTAATTCCGCGTTTTCTTGAAATTTCTGCGTGTTCGCGGAGATTATTACCGTTTCGCGGAGCTTAGCGTAGCGCGACTACGCAAATTCCGCCCACCCCTAGTATAAGACAGGTACCAACAATCGCTCTCAATTATTTGAAATCCTCCCTACCTACCCCAAATTCAAATCATTCAACCTCTTCTAATGCTCATCCCTTGATGTCAGGAGTCCTCCCCAATCCACCTACTGAGAGTAATAATCCTAATAGGAAAGTTAACGAAGTCCCAGGTAACTTAGAGCAGAGATGTCCTCCGAATGCGCAGCCTCCTTTACATTACCCTTCAGATTTATCACATCCGGTTTTGTCAGGAAATTAGATTGATTATGTTCAACAACCTTTAACTGCTTCAAATGTTGCTGCATTGAAAGGTGGTACCTTAGGTTCTCATTCTGAGGGGATGGCTAATAATCGACCAACAAAATTAGGAGTAAGCCCAGACCTTCCGCCACCAGCCTGCCTCTATGTTATAGTGCTAGTTAATGTGCCAGAGCCAAAAATGAACCAATATGAAACTACAGAGCAGCTAATTCGTAAAGCCCAGCACTGGCTCTTTAAGTATACTGGGGATAACTTCAACTGATACAAACATTTTATAATGGCCAGAGGGTGAGTTGGGTAGGAAGGGCCCCTAAAACCATCAAAGGGGACTGTATCATCATTAATTTTGATAACCACCACATGGTGGGTGAGCTACCAAGTCTTCTACCTAGTACTCCAACCCTCTATTCTGATATTTGTGCACTCCCTCTTGGCTTTATTTTAATAGACCTTGTATGCCAATTCAAGCTACACTCCATATTTAAATAATGGTCAGCTGCCTTTACACCCTCCTAATCAATGTCCACCCACAATCCATCTTACCCGTACCTCTGAGTAATAGTTTTCCATGCTGGAGGTGAGGTTGAATGTGATTGACATGATGAGCAGAACCCCTTAGTCAATAATGATAAGTATCAAGTGTTACAGGAGGGGTCTTTCAGAATTACTCTCCCATGTGTAAGCTGTCAACCAATTATAAGTTTGCATTCAGGTAGCTTAGTTCTCCCTCAGAATCTGATACACACTGAGACGACTCCGGATACTGTCGCAGTGATCTCTTGGAATATTGCAGGGTATTACCAAACAAAGCTAAACTCGGACTGGCTGTCTTTGTTGATGCCTTATGACATTGTGTGTTTGCAGGAGACGTGGGAAGTTGACCAGATCCACTTGAATGGTTATCATTCATTTTGCACATCTGCCATAAACTCAGTAGCCGGTCGTGCAAAAGGTGGTCTATTGACACTACTCTCTAACAGCCTTCCTCTAAAGGTTAAAACCTTTTTAAACACGTCCTCTTTTTTATCATATTATTGTCTTAGAGCATTACACAGAGAGATACTGGTTACTCATACATTTTTATAATAACAATTTTGATGGTAATTATGCAGTGATTCTGGACCCTCTAGCTGGAGATATTGCTAAATTGGAGAAAGCATGTAGGAAACCATGCAATATAATCTGGATTGGGGACTTTAATGCCCACCTTGTAATAAGGTTAATACATCAGTATGTGGGATAGTAGATGAAGACGGGGACTCAGTAATCCATTTTAAACATAATGATTATGGTAACGCCTTAAATAGGCTGGTAATTATTAATAATCTTACAATTATAAATACCTTTGAACCCCTAACTGGCCAGCTAGGCTTTACCTTTTCTAGTCACTCCTATTATTCGACTCTCGATTATGTTTTGGTCTGTGATACCATAAAGAAGCTCTTTACCCAATTTAAGACTAACTTCTATGCCTTCAGTGACCACGCTGCATTCACCTTTTTCATCCCTTCTTTAGTAAAAAAAATGAACATCCTGTCAATTTACATATCAACCCAGGGATTGCTAGAGAGAATGGGATTGCATTGAAGTTGGAGAAAGTTGACACCGCAAAGTTTGTGGGTAATATAGTTTCCAAACGAGCAGATAATGACATGCTTAAATCCAATAACTGATGATGGCACAATTATAGCATTTGAACAAATCCTATTGGAAATTAAAAATGCTTTAATATGTTTCATACGTAACGGCCCGTGTAAGGACCCAGTGTGGTTCAATGATGATTGTGCCCAATCAGTTAAGAACCTCCATATGGCTCTAAAATCTAGAGACCAATTCTTGGTCAAGCATCTACGTCAGGCTTATAGGAAAGCAAGGCTATCAAGATTAAAACTTTTAAAGGAGGATTTGTTGGAAAAATTGCAAGGCGCTGCCCTTATTAAATAATTCACAGGCTTTTTGGTCACTGATTAATGCCCCTTTCCTCAAAGATGACAAAAGAATGATATTAGACACTCATGTAGAGCAAGCAGGAGGCATGGTTTTCTAATTTTGAAGGCCTATTTGGAAGTACTGAGCAGACAATTGTACAATCTCCCCCTTTAAGTTTAGTTGGTACAGGAAACAGTATCATATTCACTTTGAAAGAAACTAAATATGCCCTTAATCAATGTAAAAGAGCAAAGGCACCTGGACCTGATGGTGCCCAATTGATTTTTTTCTGGATAACCAAGATCTCTGGGCACCACTTTTAACAAATGTTTTTAATAAAATTGCTAAAACAAGTGCCCCTTCCTCGTGGAAGATGACTGTAATTGTATCTATTTATAAAAAGGGGGATCAAATGCTTCCCAAAAACTATAGACCCATATCTTTATTAGATTCCACTGCTAAATTAATGGGCCGGTTACTTCTAAACAGACTTGAGGAATGGGCCAAGGAAAGGAATATTATTATCCCATGCCAATATGCCTTTAGAAGAGGAAAGGGCACAGTGGACCAGTGCCTGAATTTGAATTTAATTATAGCCAAATATACGGCAGCTAAGAAAGGACACCTATACCTCGCCTTCATGGATCTGTCTGCAGTCTTTGACTGTGTGGCACAGTCTAGGCGGTGGCAGATCATGGAGGCAATGGGGATCGATCAACAGATTATTACTATGATCCGTGACTTGTATGCCGGAGCAATTGCCTGTGTCCGTTTTGGCAAGGGAGGAGAATGCACTCGGCACTTTACAATCACTAGGTGTGTGAGGCAGGGGTGCGTCCTTGCCCCCTTTTTATTTTGCGCTGTATACAAATGCAGTAGAATCTGCTTTGATATGGTCCCCCCACTCGTTCCCCATATTAATTCCCTCCAAGTACCGATACTCCTATACACGGATGATGCAGTGATTTTGGCACGCACTGGTCACGCGTTGCGTAGACTTGTAACGGAGTATGTGAAATTTATGAGTAACTTGGACCTGAAAATTAATTATTCTAAGTCCTTTGTCCTTGTTGCAGGTCCAAAACAGCGGAAATTACCATATATTTTTAATGAAGAGGGGAAATTAGGTGTTGTGGACTCTTTTAACTATCTAGGTATCATGTTCGACCGTGACAGTAACTGACGGAGTATGGTCTCTAACAGGGGTCTATTATTAGAAAAAAATATTGGTGCTATCCTCAAATTTGCGAACAAAATTGGGACTAAACTTATTGAGGTAGTAAAAGAAAATGTATGGATCTAAAGCTGTCTCTGCCACCACCTATGGGGCTGCTGTATGGGGCATCTCAGATTCTTCTAAATTGCAATGTATAGAAGATGCTTTTTTGAAGAACTTAGCTTCGTTACCCCAGTCGTGTTCCAACTTTAACTGTCACACGGAACTAAGAGTATCCTATATTAGTGACAACATTTGCATTGCACCCATTCTGATGTGGCACTCGGTGTGGCGTAAGGAGCCTCTTTCATTGACCAGGGACATCATAAATGATTTTCTGAAACTAGAACATGTGAACAATGTCAGTTGGCTAAAATATGTTGAATCAAACCTTAAGATAGTTGGACTACACCACCTTTATGAAGACCCAATTAAGTGCTTATCTATATCCAAGAAAGACTTAAAAACCCAGTTATTGATCAAGTTGCGAGCAAGGAGGCAGGATATTAGTCTCAAAATGTTGACAGAGCATATTATGCTACCCCAAGTCTAACATAGACTAATGTAAATCTAACCTATCTAACATTTGTTACACACTTGCAGCATAGATACATCTAAATTAGGTTTCATTTAAATTGTATTCAGCTGATGTTAGGTCTCCCTTTTAAAATCTATGCGATTTCCGAGCTGCCACCTTGTCCTTGTGAAAATAGATCTACCCAGAATGATCTTCATTTCTTGTTCTTTTGCTAATTTTATGTTCAAGAAAAGAAAAGATTTATTGTTCCCCTCATACGCAAAATTAATTTTAAACAGTGTCATGTGGCTTTGTATCATCTACAGTTATTCTCTGATCCTTTTATATGTTGCGCTTTGGCTTCATTCTTTTTGTCTGCTTTGAGGAAAAGAAGGTCATATCTCCAACTTGATTTTTAAACTGTAACCTATGAACTATGTATTAACTCTGTGCATATTCATGATTTATCACTAATTTTAAGTCCTCCAGCAACATCAGAGATAGTAGGATTGCGTTTCAGAGCTCAGGGGATAGGAGTTTACACAGATGTACACACTAATAGTGTTGTGTGTAGAGTTAGATTCCGTATATAGGTTTCCCGATTTATGCCCTTATATAGGTACAATTCATATTGCCCTTATTTAGGCATAGAAAATCCAGCCCGTATTTAGGCATTGTCCATACTACCCAAATACAGGCATGGTCTCCTACATCTGTCAATCCACATCACAACGAGTTCTTGGAGAACCAGACTCTTAAGCCTTTAGGAATTTCCCTTGCTTGGATATTGATTTCTCCAAGAACTCATTATTATGCATGAACATCTATTCCTTAGGGGCTCATTCATGACGTTCCGATGCCCAAATTTTACGTCAATACAGGCATTCCTAAACACCTTCAAGGTATAAATATACCTGCACTTGCCCTGGCAAACCACGGTTCTGATATGGTCTAGTTTGACTGCCTACTTGTGGTTCGCCACGGCAAGTTTGGAAGGAGATCGAGTTCCAGCATGTTGCACTGACCAGACGCTGTCATCCTCCTCGCAGAGAATCCTGCTCCAGTGTTTCTGACTCCCCTTGCGGGGTGTCAGATATCGAGTCCCGGAAAGAGATTCCAGCCTCGCACATTCTAAGGTATGGAGCAGACTAGAACTTAGAGAAACTTTTGACAACTCTTGGCAAAACTAAAACTATAGCTAGCTATACTTTAGAAAACAGCACCTACGTCTTACCTCGTTCTACACTTAGGTTAGGTACACTGGGGTAGAACAATTTAGAAGCATCAGATCAGTATTCACATTTTAGCCTGTGTGCGTTATGTATGTATTTTAATTAATGTATGTCATAGCTACAAACCATGCTATTGCAGTATTATTTTATCTTACTGCTAACTCTGTATATATTGTACTTCGCAGCCTGTCTTACGATTGTAGCAGTTCATATCTCTTGCACGAGAAATAAGACTGTTAAATAAACCCTTTTTATTGAAACGCCCATCTCTCTATTTTTATGCAACTCTGTAGAAACGAAGCATACACGATTGGCTGAGTGAAACTGTTATCTATTGTTTCCACGGTTCTGAGATTGTTCCGACTCTAAGGGAAACAAAGTTGTCATGTTTATGGGGTTGTCAGAAACTAATCCCTTCTTGTTTATTCAAGAAGTTTCTAGTGACCTCTGAGTTAGCTGGCACACACAAGTAATTAAGTTTAATGTACTCGATAGAGACATACTGACCTCAGTCCTATGTCAAAACTACAGTGTATATTATTCCAATGCGCAGAGCCTATCACGGATATAGGAACTACACTACATGGCACCCAACGGTTTGGTAAGGCACTAATTTAACTTTAGATACTGAAGCAACTCAGTCGTGCTTTTCTCAGAAACCCCTACTCATATTACTTCATAAGACATCTGCAGTGGGTAGGGATAATATCCGCCATAGCTGAGTAGGACAAGATCCTATGTAGTAGCTGTTTGGTTTATTCAACGTTGAAGGATTCAGTGTTCCAAAATATTGTGCACCTTATCTTTGTTCCCTTGAAACTTACTCTGAAACTTTCATTAAACAATGACCGAAAATGGCACAAACACCGATACTGGTGGAGCTGTACCTGACGATGTCGCGGTGCTTTTTATTCGTACAGGTTTTCAAGAAACCAACGAGGATGCTATAATCATTCCTCCAAATTTAAGGAGAGCCATCACTCTAAAAACTTATAAAACATGGCATAACACCAAGCGGTGGTAGAGCAGTTTTTGTGATAGAGGCACATGAATCTCACCAGACAGAGGTATTCTATTCATGGATAGTATTCCCAGAATCAAATCCAGTGACTAAAACGTTTCACTTCTACAAAGAGGATGAACCACCTGAGGAATATATTCCTTTAAAGGATATTAAAATTCCACTCACATACCAGGAGCATGATCTCTGCTTTAAAGGCGCCCTAAAACATTACAATCACATTACCAGGCTCGGTCCACTAGGTAGACCAGGAGCAACATGGCCATCCTGACATTGAAGAAATGTCAGACATAGAATTACTTGCTCAACTCAAGGAGTTGATCAAAATCTACAGACAATTAGTTCAATATGTCATGCGGACTTTCACAGTCCAACCACCGTTAACCATTCAAAATCCAGCCCCTCATCAGGGCAATACATGAAAAATCACTCCACAGACTTTACACGCAGTCATGGGTAAAATGCCCACAAAACGTGAACAAATTCCGTTCTGGATAGCTCAGAAAATTACTCAAATCGAAGCGGTATTTCCCAATACCAGCCCTTATGAGAAACATAGAATTCTAACAATCTGTTTACCAATGGGGATCAAACCACACCTGGAAGACTGCACCACTTGGGGCACAGCCTTTGAAGCTATCTACACAAAAGCACATGGTGTTCCGTCTATGGCGGTAATACCTGATGTCCTGAAACAGATTCAAAACGAATAAGGGGAAGAGCCTGCTCTGAATTTAGGCATGAAGTTACTGAAAATTTTGACCAGGTCTCAACAATAATATTATCTAATATTAAAGGAGAAGCAGCATCAGTGGCAATCCGCCAGAAATTAAGGGATTTTGATGTAACAATCAATCAATCAATCATGACATTTGTATATCGCGCTACTCACCCGGAAGGGTCTCAAGGCGCTGGGGGAGAGGGGTCCGTTACTGCTCGAAAAGCCAGGTCTTGAGTTGCTTCCTGAAGGAGAGGTGGTCCTGGGTTAGCCGAAGGTGGATGGGGAGGGAGTTCCATGTCTTGGCTGCCTGGTAGGAGAAGCTTCTTCCTCCGGCGGTGGCTCTGCGGATGCGTGGGACGGCAGCGAGGGCGAGGCTGGTCGACCGTAGCTGGCGGGTGGCCGTGTAGAAGGTCATGCGGCTGTTGAGGTACTTGGGGCCCAAGTCGTGGAGAGCCTTGTGTGCATGGGTGAGGAGTCTGAACGTGATCCTCTTGCTGAAGGGGAGCCAGTGCAGGTCTCTCAGGTGGCCGGTGATGTGGCTGTGTCGGGGGATGTCCAGGACGAGTCGTGCGGAGGCGTTCTGGATGCGTTGGAGTCTTTTCTGAAGTTTGGCTGTTGTTCCGGTGTAGAGGGTGTTTCCGTAGTCCAGTCGGCTGGTGACGAGTGCCTGGGTAACCGTCTTCCTGGTTTCGGTGGGGATCCATCAGAAAATCTTTCGGAGCATGCGCAGGGTGTTGAAGCACGATGATGAGATGGCGTTGACTTGTCAGGTCATCGAGAGAGAGGAGTCCAGGATGAAGCTCAGGTTCCGTGCGTGGTCTGTTGGCTTGGGGGTGGTGCCCAGGGCAGGGGGCCACAAGGAGTCGTCCCAGGTGGAGGGCGATGATCCCAGGATGAGGACTTCCGTCTTGTCTGAGTTCAGTTTCAGGCGGCTGTTCTTCATCCACTCGGCGACGTCTTTCATCCCTTCGTGTAGGCTTGTTCTGGTGGTGGCTGGGTCGTTGGTGAGGGAGAGGATCAGCTGGGTGTCGTCGGCGTAGGAGATGATGTTGAGGTTGTGTTGGCATGCGATGGCTGCGAGGGGGCTCATGTAGATGTTGAAGTGGGTGGGGCTGAGCGAAGATCCCTGTGGTACGCCGCAGATGACTTCGGTGGCCTTGGATCTGAACGGGGGGAGGCGGACTCTCTGGGTTCTTCCAGCGAGGAACGAGATGATCCACTCCAGTGCCTTCTCTCGGATTCCGATGTCGCTGAGGCGCTGCACTAGGGTGCAGTGGCAGACCGTGTCGAACGCTGCGGAGAGGTCCAGGAGGATGAGGGCCGCTGTTTCCCCGTTGTCGAGCAGGGATCTGATGTCATCAGTGGCTGCGATGAGGGCTGTCTCAGGTGCTGTGGTTGGCTCGGAAGACGGACTGCAAGTTGTCGAGGGATCCGTTCCTCTCGAGGAAGGCGGCAAGCTGTCTGTTGACGGTCTTCTCGATGACTTTGGCAGGAAAAGGGAGGAGCGAGATGGGGCGAAAGTTCTTGAGGTCGGAGGGGTCCGCTGTTGGTTTCTTCAGGAGGGCGCTGACCTCGGCGTGCTTCCAGCTTTCCGGGAAGGTGGCAGTGTTGAAGGAGGCGTTGATGATGTCCCGGAGTTGGGGTGCGATGATGGAGTTGGCCCTGTTGAAGACGTGGTGGGGGCAGGGATTGGTAGGGGATCCGGAGTGGATGGTGTTCATCGTGCGGGTGGTGTCTTCGGTGCTGACTGGGGTCCAGGCGCAGAGGGTGGTGGTGGGGGGAGTTGGTTCGGTGGTTGGGTGCGAGGTTGGTGCGCCAAAGCTGTTGTGTATTTCAGCGATCTTGCGGTGGAATAACGAGGCGAGTGAGTCGCAGAGGTCTTGTGAGGGAGTGATGTCGTTGTTTCTGGCGCTGGGGTTGGAGAGCTCTTTGACGATGCTGAAGAGTTCTTGCTGTTGTGGGCGTTGTTGTCCAGACGTTCTTTGAATGCTGTCTTCTCGGTGGTGCGGATCAGCTGGTGGTGTTTGCGGGTGGCGTGCTTGAGGGCAGTCATGTTGTCTGTGGTCTGGTCTTTGCGCCATGTTTTCTCGAGGGTGCGGCAGTTCTTCTTGGAGTTCTTAAGTTCGTCGGTGAACCAAGAGGCTTTCTTGCTGCCGGGTCTGCTGGGAGGGGTCTTAAGAGGTGCGAGGACGTCTGTGCTGTTGGTGATCCACTGTGTGAGGTTGCTGGCTGCTTCGTTGGGGTTCATTGTGCTGACGGGAGGGTTTTGGCTGAGAGAGGTGGTGAGCTGGTCGGCGGTGATCTTGTTCCAGTTCCTGTGAGGAACCTGTTGCGGGCAGTGGTGGGTCGTGGTTCTTCTGAAGCTGAAGTGGATGCAGCTGTGGTCAGTCCAATGTGGTCCGGTGGAGTGGCTGAAGGAGATGTGCTTGCTGGAGGAGAAGACTGGGTCAAGCGTGTGGCCGGCGTAGTGGGTGGGGGTGTTCACCAGTTGCTTGAGACCGAGGTTGGCGAGGTTGTCCAGCAGGGTGGTGGTGTTGCTGTCCTTGTTGTTCTCCAGGTGGAAGTTGAGGTCCCCTAGGAGGATGTAGTCAGCGGAGGGGAGGGCGTGCGGGCTGATGAAGTCTGTGATGTCTTCGCTGAATTGTGTGTGTGGTCCCGGGGGTCTGTAGATGAGGGTGCCTCTGAGTGTGATCTTGGGGTCGGTGTGTATCTGGAAGTGGAGGTGTTCGGTGGCGGTGAAGGTGTCGTCGGAGCTGGTCGTGATGCGGATGGTGTTCTTGTGTATGATGGCGATGCCTCCTCCAGTTTGGTTGACGCGGTCCCTCCGGGTGATCTTGTATCCGTCCGGGATGGCGATGGCGATGTCGGGCGCTGAGGAGGCGTTCATCCAGGTTTCCATCAGGAAGGCGACGTCTGGCGATGTTGTGTCGAGCAGGTTCCAGAGTTCGACGGCGTGTCTGTGGACGGAGCGGGTGTTGAGCAGGATGCACTTGAGGTGGTTGCTGCTGGTGCTTGGCTTGGCGGGTGCGGTGCAGGTCCAGGGGCAGGTGAATTTGCAGGCTTGGCAGGTGAAGGGTCCGTGTGTGCGTTTCGGGGTGGCTTGGTAGCAGGCGGGGGTTCGGCCGACGTTGTGTGCGTTAAAGGTGGCGGCGTCATAGGTCCGTCGTGTGGTTTGGCGTCGGAGAGGACCAGGGGTCCTGGCGCTGGGCGCGGTCCAGGCGCGGACGGGCGTAGACGGGCAAATCTTTGGCGCGCCTTCGGCCACAATCGGCGCACCCGCTGCACGTGAACGCTGCGCGTACGCGGGGACTCCGCCATAAATGGCGTAGTGAGAGGGGTGGAGTGGGAGGGAGGAGCAGCTGGGAGGCAGGAGCGGGGTGGCACGGGGAGGGGATCGGGGTACAGAAGCCAAAAGGGGCGGCCGGGCGGCAGAGGAGCAGCGGCAGGGAGCGGGGAGGGCAAGAAAAGACGGAAAGACAGCGAGAACGAAACAAAAACAAGCACTGGTAGCGAGCAGGTAGAGGCAGGTAGGGAGACCGGGCACACTCACGGACAGCCGCGCGGCGGGTGGAGCCACCGTCACCGACCAGTGTCAGGTCAGGTCACAGCTCCCCGTCGCGCTGGAACACCTTAAGTATCCAGAGGGAGGGAGGAGCAGCTGGGAGGCGGGAGCGGGGTGGTATAGGGAGGAGATCGGGGTACAGAAGGCAAAAGGGGGGCGGGGCCACAGGGGAGCAGCGGCAGGGAGCGGGGAGGGCGAGAAAAGACGGAAAGACGGTGAGAACGAAACAACAGAACAACCACAAGAACTAGCCAGAATAATTGAAAAATCCTATGAAGAGTTAGGTGGAGACAGTTTGGGAGGGAAACCAGTTAAACCACAACTGTCTGAAAGTCTTGATAAGGTCTTACTTAAAAACACTCCTACCTCTTCTATAAAGAAGTGGGAAAATAACAAACAACATTCAAAAGAGAAAGATTCTCAATCCCAAGGTAGGTCTCCTCAAAAGGAACCCTCTGAAAGGAGGTATACCTCAGGAATAGGGATAATTTGAGAAAACCTGACAGGTATCAAGATACTGATACTGATACACGTTCTTCTCGTATCTTTCAGAAGAGGACGATCAGAGAACAAAGAAGAACGCGTGAAGTCCAAAGACGATCAACACGTTCAGAAAAACAAACAAAAACCTCAATTCTCCAAAAAGAAGGTAGCAGGTCTGAAGATCAGACATGCCGAGGATACTGAGAACACAACTCAAGAACGGAGAATGGGCTCAGACAATGTTGGACAGCGCAACAGAAGTTACAGTAGCTCGCCAGAACCTGAAGGGGCTTCTGGAGACAGTGGACTTGAATGAGGACATTCAAGTTGAAACTGCAGACACCAGGGTTAGTTCTCCACTTAGGTTATATGAAATAACACTCCGGATGGAGGGAGGCATACCAAGAAAAGTGAAAGCGCTCTTTTGGGAGCGACTTTCAAATGGCTACAATATACTTCGAGCAGAACAAGACTGGCCACCAGAATTTGTCAGGGAGTGCCCATATGGCGAAGACATCATTATGCCAGCCTTCTCTAACGATGTTCCAGTACATTTAAAATATACTTATGCTAGGAAATGGGCAGTGGCCCAAGCCCCAGCATTATATAAGAATCATGTAGGATGGGATGAGGAATCACCTCACCACAAAATCCAGTTAAAAAATCAACCAGCTGCACAAAGGCAGTACCCAGTTAAGCAAGAAGCTAAAAAACAAGTCAGGGAGATCTTAGATCATCTTGAATACCAGGGGGTGATTGAAACATGCACCTCATCAATGAACAATCCTTTGTTTCCTGTCTCAAAACCAGACAATACATATCGTCTAGTTTTGGATTACAGACACCTAAACTCTTGCTGTAAAACATTTGCAGTGCAAAATGCACACAGTACAGCATTAATGAATAACATTGTGCGTAAAAAGTACAAAACCACATTAGACATTTCAAATGGTTTCTTTTGTCAAAATATTTCAACTGAAAGTAGATATTTGACTGCTTTCTCAATAATCAATCAATCAGGTTTCTTTTTTTAGTGCTGGGTTTTCCCCCTCTCCTCGGCGGAAAGCCAAAGACCCATATAGAGTCTGGCGAAGTGTGCACCCGAGATCAGGGGTTGCCCAGAGGGCGATTCTGCTGCTTGGAAAAAGGAGGTGTTTGCTCCTTAGACTGTATGGAGGAAAGTGACATCCTATATGAGGGTGTTTCTCCCCCCAAAATAAATCGATACATACTCCGAGCAAGAGCGGCACACTTAGCTGAGAACAGAGATATTATTCACTTTTCTCAGAGGGCTCCACCCCCCCAGGCGGTTGCATCAGGCCCAAAAGGAAATCACCAGACAGCCCCGGGGCAGCATAACCAGGCAACAATAGATCAAGAACTATCCAGGGAGCCATTTTTTGCTAAGCAGTTGCAAGTGAAGCCAAGAGCCCAGGAAAGAAGGAGAAAAAAAACGGTTATTAAAACTAAAATTACCCCATCGCTGAAAACTTTCTACCAGGTCATTTCATTAATATCTTCAGCTAAATCGCCTCAACTGCCGAACATCATGCCCAGTCCAGTACAGGGGGGTAGGACGGTTCCTCCTTTAAACGACAGGCCTGATCCATCCCCAGTTTCTCCTCAGTTGTCCCCAAAACCAAGGCCTAAGGAGAAGCTGGGAAGATCAGCCAAGAGTAAGGCAGCTAAGTCGCCTAAAACAAGTGTTCAAAAATGTTAAACTCCCGAACAAGCCACACCGAGCCCACTACCTGCCAACAGTATCCCTGATGTTATGGTAGAGCAGGATACCCATCCAGAGATTGACCTCTCCAATAGGTTCTCTGTGCTAGAGGACCAAGAAGGGGTGGTCCATAATGCGGTTCAAAACGAGGATCGATCAGGAGACGATACAGAGCAAGGAACCATCCAGGGAAACCCCTCCGCCTTAGCTGCCCCAGTATCACGGAATCTAGCCGATCTGTTATTGGCCATGAAAGATGAAATGTCATCAAGGTTTTCTACCTCAGAGTTAAATCAAGCCGAGATGGCTACGAGATTTACAGTCTCTGAGACAAATCAGGCAGCTATTCAGGCTTCTTGTGAGGTGTTAGCTAAGAAAATGGAAGAGATCACAGCAAGAACTGAGACACTCGAGGAGGAAATGCCAAAGCTGAAAGACTCCTTAGAGGCCGCTACAGCGAGGTTAGATTCCCTGTCCATCCAGAACAGAGAGTTGAAGGAGGACCTGGAACGGCTTGAGAACCACTCAAGGCGAAACAATTTAAAATTCTTGAATGTCCCCGAGGCGATAGAAAGAGACGATCTAAAGGGCTTTGTAATTAAACTGTTAAAGGATACAGTTCTTAAGAGCCAGCCGAACATCGATCTGAATCATGAAATTCAAAGGATCCATAGAGACCCCTTCAAAAGAAAGATAGAGAAACAAAAACCGCGCAAGATTTTGGTAAATTTTCTATCATACTCAATCAAGGAGCTTATTCTTACTGCAGCACTAAAGGAAGGGACTATCTCCTCGCCTTCTACTGATTTTCCGGCCTTTTCCTTTACTATAAGATCCGACATCTCCCACATAACTGCTACAAGACAGTGGGAGATGGGGAAGAGACTGGAAGAAATAAATAGCCTAGGGGCAAAAGCACAGCTTAGGTTTCCAGCCACCCTCCGAGTAATGTGGAATAACCAGATGCATTTGCTAAGATCTGTGGGAGAGGTCGATATATTTATTGCCAAAATTCGACAAGAAAAAAAGGGTGGGTAACTAGTGCGATATTCAGGCCTTAAGTTTGGGGTCTGTCTCGCGATATAAGTAACACTAGGATATCAAAGAATTTTTGTCAGGGGAGATCACGAGGGAGCTATACCCAAAGAGGCTTAGCCTAATGGAAGGGTGGGTTCCTCAAGGGTTGGGAAGAGAGAGCGAGGGGAAGGGGCACTCAGGGGAGGTTATAGGAGTAGGGGGGGAGGGTTCACTGGGTGGGGAGCAGATAGGGAAAAAATCATTAAAAAAATGCCTCACCTCACGAAATCAAACACTTTACTATCAGATAAGGTATTAAGAAAGAGTATGCATCATCTGGTAATATATGGCCACAATAGGTAGGGCGAATGACTGCCGTAAAATCCATTACATTTCTTGGAATTTAAATGGTCTGAGATGTGAACGTAGACAAAGGCTGATTTTAAAGTATTTAGAGCTTGCCCCAGCACAGATATGTTTACTGCAGGAGACACATTTAAATTCAGTGGAATTTCAAGCACTTTTTTCAAAAATATCTTGGGTACAGTGTTTTTGTGCTTCACAACAAGCAATAAACTCACGGGGGTAGCTATTGTTGTCAAAAAGGGGGTTCCCTGTAAGATTAAGTCTGTCCAGACGGACCATTCAGGCAGATGGGTAACCGCCCTCCTGGATCTAGGGGGAGTCGAAATAGCATGCTCATCTTACTATGGCCTGAACCTAGATGATTCATCATATCTGGTTAAACTACAGGGGAGCCAAATTTCAGCAACCCCTCCGCTGATAGTAGGAGGTGACTTTAACATAAAGCTTGACCCTGTAAAAGATAGCTCTAAGTTAAGTCATATTACAACAACTCCCAAATCATGTGGAGTCATGAAAAACTTAATATTAAACTTGAATTTAGCTGACTTGTGGAGACTTAAGGAAGGAGACACCCAGGGATACACTTATTACAGTAAAAAATACGGTCACTCCTCACGGATCGACTACATATTGGTGAATAAAGAAGCATTAAACAACGCTACTAGTATAACGATACTACCAACTCACCTATCAGACCACGCACCCCTATTAGCAGTCTATGTAGCATGTGTTAATCGTCCTCGGGCAAGATGGACATTGAATAGAGCAATGCTAGCAGATGTTGAGATAATCCAATCTATAAGTAAGTCCTCTTTAGAGTTTTTTTCCTTTAACCTGGGATCAACTTCCATTGACCAAGTATGGGACGCCTATAAAGCTAACTTGAGAGGCGTATTACAAGTACAAATAGGCTATAAGAACCGCCTAAAGACTCAAGAACTGTATGCTCTTGAGGAGAAGATCGGTACTCTGGAGATTGAAAGGAGGAATGCCACATTTGGAGACATAGGGGAATTAATTAGGATAAACGGCAATTTAGAGGAGGCCAGGAAAAATCTTAGAACTTTTTTAGATCAAAAATGTAAAGCACAATGGCAGGCCAGAAACATGGAGATGTTTGAATATGGAGAGAAAGCAGGGGCAATCCTGGCCTGGAAGGCCAGGCTAGATAGGGCGAAGAATGATATTAACAAACTTGTAATAGATAGCAGTGGAACTAAATCTAACGATTCGGAGGAAATACAGCAAGCTTTAATAACATTATTTTCAGAATTGTATACAGAAGATCTTAAACCCACACAAGACCAGATATCACAATGGTTAGTGGATAAATCTTTACCAATCTTAACGGAGGCCTCTAGGGAAGCTCTGGACGCCCCTATCACTATAGAAGAGATATTGGCCCAAATAAAGCGTGCAAAAATCAAAAAAGCTGCAGGGCTTGATGCCCTTCCTAACGAAGTATACAAATTATTACAAGACGATCTTTTTCCAGTCCTACACAGGCTATTCAATTCAATATACTGTTCAAATGGGGCAATGCCTAGATCATGGAGCGAGGCCACGATAATCTTAATCTTAAAACCAGGGAAAGACCCTTTATTGGCAGACTCCTATCGCCCAATCTCCCTGCTAAATGCAGACTACAAAATATTTATGGGGATATTAGCAGGAAGATTGGCGAAACTGGCACCTAGCCTAATTAATTCCGATCAGAAGGACTTTATACAGGGGAGGGTAATTCAAGATCAAACCCAACTGCTGATTGGCAATATCGATCTAGCGGAGGCTAGAACTGATCCATTAGCCATGGTGGCAGTTGATGCCGCCAAGGCATTTGATCGAGTGTGTTGGAGATATCTTTGGGGTGTCTTAGAGGCAATGGGAATTGGCCCAGTTTATGTGAGGACTATCAAGCATTGTTATCTGGGAGCTTGAATTCTCTTGAATGGCTCACTTACCCCTAGCTTTCCAATTCAGAGAGGGACCAGGCAGGGATGTCCCTTGTCTCCCCTTTTGTTTAATCTCTATATAGAGCCCTTAGCTCAAACAATTAGACTGGACAAAGCTATCATCCCATTTAGATCATTAGGATATGAATGCAAACTGGCACTCTATGCCGATGACGTAATAGTCTATACTAGCAATCCAGAACATACAATCCCACATTTGGTCTCTATGATGAAGGAATTTGGCAAGGTTTCAGGCTATAGCGTCAACTCAGACAAAACTGAAATAATGTGTTGGAACACCATATACATGAGAGGCCCCATAAGCAAGGAGTTAAGGTACTTGGGTATTAAAATAGTTAAATACCTAAATAAGGTTCCTTCTCTAAATCTTGGGAAAATCAAAAAAGAAATAGACTATCTCTTTGCTAAATGGAAGAACCTCCCCTTCACAATATATGGTAGGGTTAACCTTGTCAAAATGTCTGTACTCCCTAAATTGACATACTTATTTAATGCAATCCCCTTAACATTCCCTGGAAAAACTATAACCAAGATACAGGGTAAAATAGGTAGCTTTAGATGGGGTCATAAAAATGCCAGAATGTCATGGAAAAAGCTTAGGAGGAAGCTCCTTAAGGGAGGACTAGCCTTACCTGACTTAAACTGGTATCTGATGGCCTCTCAGTTTAAAGGGATAAGAATGCTATTATCTCACCCCGAACGAACATCCTGGGGGAGAGTACTAGGAGAAATGGTTACGGCTGAAGGTGCCAACAGCCAAGACGGGGTTTTGTATAAATTTGGTACTCCAAGGTTTTTTAAAAAGGTTCGGCTAAAGGTATTGAAATCAGCTTTACAAACCTGGTATAATTTAAGGAGGATATGGGGGATTGGATATTTCTCGGATTTTGCTCCAATATGGGACTCGCCTGGGACACCGCCCTTTATGTGTGATAGTCTGGCGATTCCGATTAAAAATTCAGGTATGGAGCGATGGCTAGATCTGGTGGACTCAGAGGGCATTCTCCCATGGGCAGTACTATCAGCCAAAATAGGCCCTACCTTTTCAAGGTTTAAATATCTTCAATTAAATAGCTGGTATGAGTCGGAAAAAGGGGATATAGGAGGAAAAGGGGAATTAGAACAACTATTTCAAGATCCGTCCCCAAAGAAGAAAGAAATAGCCTTATGGTATGCCCAAATCCAAGACGCTGAGGAAGCCAAGATCCCCTCCCCTATTTCAGTTTGGAATGACTCACCACTGGCCGCCCAAATTGAGGAACTACTCTATCCATCATTAAAGACGCTGTATAAATATATAAAGCCTGCTCCCTTGAAGAAAAATCATTTTTATGTAATAAACAGGCTATACTATACTCCGGCTAAAATAGCCAAATTTGCTCCTACCCCTCCTCCAAGGTGCCCAAGATGTAGTCTTACAAATGCAAACGACATACATATCTTTTTTCAGTGTCCGGTGTTAACCACATTTTGGAAAGGAGTGGGAGAAGTGTTGACATCTATTCTAGAGGTGGATATAGTAGTAGATCTTTCTTTGGTGTTCTTTGGTAAAAATGATTCTACTGGCGGTGTATCTTCACAGAAGCATATGGCCTTAATATTATATTTAATCATCTTGGCAAGGAGAGAAATATGTATCAAGTGGAAAGACAAAAATCCCCCTGGTAATGAAGATTGGCTTAGAGCCACCCTTAAATCGGCACGATTAGATCAAGACACCGGAGTAGACAACCAACCCAGTACTTGGCAACCATTGACACGTTGGGCACAACAAAGGTATTTGATCTGATGGATTAAGGCAATATCCCCCAAAAATTGTTCCTTTTCCCCATGGTCCTATGATTACACCAGTCCTCTAACACGGGAGGAAGGCCATGGGGCCTAGACAGAAACAGTGAGCCAAAGAGGCCCTCAGGAATCGAGAACAAAACCTGGCTTGTTAAATCTGTGGAAGTTTTTGGTGAGATGAGGACAAAAAAAAAAAAAAAAAAATAATAATAATAATCAATCAATCAATCATAGCATTTATAGAGCTCACTACATACCCGTGATGGTCTCAAGGTGCTGGGGGGGGGGGAGCTGCTACTGTTCGAAGAGCCAGGTCTTGAGAAGTCTCCTGAAGGTTAGTAGGTCTTCTGTCTTCCGCAGGAGGATGGGGAGGGTGTTCCATGTTTTGGAGGCGAGGTGGGAGAATGATCTGCCACCGGCGGTCACTCTTCGGATGCGGGGGACGGTGGCTAGGGCGCGGTCTGTGGAGCTGAGCTGGCGGGTGGGGGTGTAGAGGCTGAGTCGGCTGTTGAGGTACGCTGGTCCGGTGTTGTGGAGTGCCTTGTGTGCGTGGGTGAGGACCCAGCGTCAATTTTGTCGACTCCCACAGGGATTCAAAAACAGCCTGGGGTTATTCTCAGCAAGAGTAACAGAGTGACTACAAATTTATAATGATGAGGCATTGTCATATGTCGATGATATATATCTGACAGACGATGACCTGGACAGACACTTGAACAGGGTGAACACCATTATATTGGGCTTCGCCTCTGAGGGTTACAAATTCAACTTTAAAAAGTCCAGAATTGCCCATTTGAACGTCCTTTTCCTAGGATATGAACTTTCAAGTGAAGGCAAAAGCCTGGCAGCCATCTATTTAGAAAAGTGTGCGCTGCTCCAACCTCCAAAAACACTGAAAAACTTACAGTCGATTCTAGGTTTCCTGAATTTTGGAAGAACTTACATTCTAAACTACGCAGAGAGGGTTAAACCTCTCTATGAATTAATCAAACCTGATTTCAAAGCCACAACTTAGACACAAGAACAGACAGAAATTCTGCGTTCACTTCAAGCTGACATGTTAGCAACTAAACACTTAAAAAAACACAACTTAGTGATTCGAATTATTCCGGGTCAATGCGGATTCACCTACTTAACTTTTAACGAAGGTGAAAAAGTACCAATTGCATACAAATCACACTTGTATACACAAGCAGAAATGAAATTCACTTCTACAAAAAAAAGTCTGACAGCAGTTCAAACCGCTGTAGCAAAAGAAAGAACCCTCGCACAGGGGAAACGCATTATGGTTGTGACTCCTGTACCAGCCTTAGAGGCAGTTGCTAAAGCTAGCATTCCGAATGCAAAAGCTCTACATCCAAGATGGATACAATGGGTTAATTCTCTTGCTGCAACTGATGTTGAATATGTTTTTGATCCTTATTTAAAAACACAAGCATTTCTGCAATACGAACACGAATGTTCTCTGTCTACTGAAATTCTCCCTCTTGATCAGTACGAATTTATAATTTATACTGACGGATCTGCACAACCCACTACGGGGAGTAAACAGTGCAGCATGCGTGATCGTTAAAGGTCGTATGCGCGATGGCAAATTCAGACCAATGGTCACAAAAACGCAATCTCTAGGAGATTGTACAGCTCAGCGAGCTGAACTACAAGCATTCAAGATGGCACTTGAAAACACGGATCGCGAATTCCCCACACTCATAGTGTGCTATTCTTTTTGCTGTGTTCAATCTTACAATTAATATATACAGAATTGGCTTCAAAATGGTTTCAAAGATGCAAAAGGTGGCACAATCAAGCATAAAACGCTTTGAGAACAAGTAGTTCAGTTGCGAAACGGACTACAAAACACTCACGTGATACACCAGTGATCAAAGTGATGGCGTTCACGATGAAGGGAATTCATTGGCTGATGAAGCCGCGAAAGGGGCTGTACAAACGGCTACCGTAGCTGCAATCACTCTTTCAAAAACGAAAATAAACAGTGAAATAATGCTGGCTGTCAGTGCTTCAAGCAAAGGCAGCGGTGCAGCGTTACCTAAAGAATTTCCACTCAAATACTCATATATAATTGATGTGAACAGTGTTCCGTTTGCTCGAATCCCTGGAGTGGGGGATAGGGTAATACCAAACATGGAACGAAGAACAGCTTTGATTTACGAAGCACATCTGGGAGAGGGTCTGACACATCAGGGGATCTCTAAAACTATTTTAGAACTAAAAGAGATGTACTGGTGGCCAGGAATGAATACACTGATTCACACTTTTATCAATGAATGCATAGACTGCAATAGAGATCGCAGTACAGAACCCCACCGGATACTTGACTACAACATAGCCAGCCCAGTTCAGACACCATTATTGGACAACATTTGACTATCTACGTGCAGGTTTCCTATTGGACAAATGCAGTCCCACAAAAACTAAGTCAAGGTTCCTATGGATGTGGCCTCAGCGCTCGGCTGACGCTCGAACTGTTATAAAAGATTAGCGAGTCTTTATCGGCACATACGCAATTGGCACACTACGTTCTGACCAGGGCCCTGCGTTTAGCTCTCGAACTTACAAAGAAGCCATGGCCAGTTTGGACGTAGCATTGCGGTATTATTCTCCATTACATCCTGAGGGAAATTCTGTTGTGGAAAGAAAAAACCAGGACATAAAGCAGTCTATAACAGCAAGGGTATTAGGTTCAGGTGAAGGGTGGGTCAAACACCTTTATGGGGTCCAGCACGCACTTAACAACTTGCCAAGAAGTTCTCTAGTGGATGTCACTCTATATGAAGTTCTATTTGGAACTAGAATGTTGGTACCGGACCTTGATATGCAAGGCACAGTGATGGAAAATAAGAAATTTGATATCAAAGATCATTTGGCTGTTTTACAGGACTTAAATGAACTAAGAATGAAACAAAGCAACGTGCTCCTGAAGCCAACCATCACTGGGAAAAAACCAGCCATCCCAGCAAGGCCTGTCAGGATCCCAAAGCTTGGTGATCTCGTCAGAGAAAAGATCGCGGACAAGAAGGAATTTGGGCCTTCTTACAGACAACCAGTGCCTGTCCTAGCAATCCACCGATCAAGTACAGTACTTTTGCCGCCCCTTGCTGGTGAAAAGGAGAAAAGATTTGTGTCCATCGACCTGAGCAAACCACACTATGTGGCCGATACTAAGCAGTAGGCCAAGTGGACTCCGCCAATGTAGCAGACGCACACTCCTCTAGCTACAATCCAAGAGGTTCAAACTGAAAGACTCATCACTTTTGAAGATTCTACAGTGAGAAATAAAGGACTAAGAAACAATGCCATGGAACTTATACCTCTTGAGAACCAAATAACAGTTCGTCCTGATACACATGTCTACAACGAAGTAACAAGTGATCAACTGGTTCCAGCGAATTCAACAAATCCTGATGCAATTCCAACCATTTACAGAACTGCCTCTGGCTATTTAATGAACTTTGATACGTTTTCTGAGGATTCCAGCGAACCTGAAATGACGCCAGCACAAAGAACTTTCAAAGAACAAGCAACAGACTTTTTTCATTTCCTGAAAAAGACTTATCTGGTTTCACCATGGATTGAACTATGGATTGTTTTGGGAATATTCTTCTTTCTATTTTGGTTAGCTCTGGTATTAACTCTGGGTTTGTTGATAAATGGAAGATATATTCAAATGGATACAGCAAGTAAAAGATTGAGCTTACTTCTCCAGCCACACAAATCATCCCATCGTGAAGCAAGAGACTTGTCAGCAGTGAACATCAGAGCCGTTCCTATACATGATGGTATAGTTTGGGACCAAACTCAATATGACATTTTTGGCCCGTCGGAGCTTTTGAAGATTCCACAGATATTTAAGATTTCATTAAGTGACTTTGGGGCATATCAACAAGGGCTTTATCTCAGCTTTTTTGGCTTTAAAAGCCAAAAAAGCAGAGATAAAACTAGCACCCTATCAACAACAGGGTGCTAACATGCAAATTTGCATGTTAGCACCCTTTTACTCTACACTTCCCCTTCTCTAATGAGATGCAAAGGGGGCGTTCCAGAGTAAAATAATAGGAGTAATGTTGCTAAGCGACATTTCTCCTATTATCAAGAATATCGCTAACTCTGTTAGAGACAAAAAAGCAGTGCTAACCGCGGTCAACGCTGCTTTTTTACGTCTAGTATTTTTCTGATTTAGCCATGATATCCTATGGAAGGAGGATATCATGGCTAAGTTTGTCTGTCCCTATCAACAAGCTAACATGAGATTATCGCTGGGTTTCCAGCGATAATCTCAGGTTAGCCACTTAGCGTGAGGATTTTTATCGCTATTGAGATAAGCGTTGCTAATAGCACGCTATCTCAGCGATGAAAATCAACGCTAGCCGGCGATAATTATCCTAGCGCTAAGTGCTTAATTATCGCCGGTTGTTGTTGATATGCCCCTTCATTACCTCTAGTACATTTTCTGATGATTGGGACTTCGAGACTGTTAATAACATGATGTCTGATCTAGAGAATTCTACAGTATTCACAAATCATGAATATTTAGAGGGTTCCTCAGACTATGAACAAATGTATTGTTATAACCATTATGGTCATCATTTCTTGCATAAATCTGCAACACTTAGAAATGTATTTATGTATAACCAATGGAACATTGTCCTACACCGCCAAAGGGTAGCTCAAAAACTTTTGCAAAGAAATTTCCATATTTTTCAGGCTACAATTTGTCTAATCCAGAATTGTTTTACTTTAAAAATGTGAACAAAACAGGAACAAAAAATATGCTAACCAATACGAAACAGATTTATTCTACAGCCTTTATTGCCCAACTGTCTAGACAGGCTTTCGACTTTTGGAAAGACAACATTGAGACGAAGTCTGTCTAGGGGACAAAAGATTGGCAAGTACAGGGGGTAGAAGCTTTGTCTAGAGCCTGTATCATCCCTGAGCAGATTATGTTTTTGAATGACAATGTCCAACAAACATCTTGCCTTGGGTTAGCCAAGATCAAAGACATGAACACAGTGACCATACCTATACCTGCAAGTAATAGTCTACACGAGGGGAGGTCGACGTACATAATATTTTACATCACAACAGATCAGATCCAGAATGGAAAAAATAGTTGCTCTGGCCCACAGACACAAACCACTGTCAAGATCGATTCCTGAACAAAACACAGGGTTTCACTATCAATAGGCCAGACCCATGCTATGTGCAAAGACAGCATCCAGGGATAGTAACAACATACAGTGTAGGGAAACTTTGCCTTGAAAGCTACACTGAGGGATGTAAAACAACATTTAACTTTACTTCAAGAAGGTGGAGTCCTTAGGGAATTCTTGTTAGGACCAAGAAAACTGCGTCAAAAACGTTTCATATATGCCGGTATCTACGCTGCTTATAATGAAGCATGGAAGGTTACCGAAACAGAGACTGTAGAACGAATACGAGAAATTGATCGTATTAATTTAGAGAAAACTCTCTCTGTAGTAGACAATGGGTTAACGACTCTGTCGTCCAGGATGTATTCATTGGACAGCATTGTGTCTTCTGTCATAGACATCATGGAACAAGACTTGGTCATGTTGCAACATGTCTATATCCAAAAAGGGGTACAGAGTTCCTCAAGTACTGGAGAGTAGAGATGAAGTGATCAGAGGACGGCCAGGGAAATTTCAGAGGAAGGCCAGGGAAAATTTCCCTTGGTGGAACTAATGCTCTCACACACCCAGCAAGCTAGGTGTCATGCTTCATCATATGAGCATTGCCCCTCGTCAAGTCGGCGCTGCAATCCTTGACGGGCTCCCGAAACCGGGGCTCTTTGTCGGGGTTCTTTTGTTCCTGCCGAAATATGCGTGGGTGTGAGGGGCCTAGTGGAATAAATGTAGCAGAATGTGAAAGTAAAAAGGGTTGGTCAGTCCTAAGCTATTTTTATTCAACAGGTAGACTACCCTATTAAAAACGATGTAGAGAGGCTAAGTCCTAGAATATAAATGTCTAGACGTAAAGCTCTACTCTAGAATGATCGACATGTTTCTTGCCATATATGTCAGGAGGATCAGGGCAATTCATCAGGATCGGGGACTGTCTACATAAAAAGTGGTAATGTGTGTGCTACATACCACGTCCTAGGCTGCTGGCCTGTGAAGATAAAATAATCACATCAAGGATAAAGTCAACAACATCTCTACAACGAGTACATAATCTTGCAACAATGGTGTTTCCAGAATCACCGTGCACAAATGTGAATGTGGCACACTAATTTCAAGGTGCACAATCTTCAAGGATTCCGTGATCGTGAAAGGGGTGGGTGGTATCAGAACTACTGATACACTGGTGAAGTTCTAAAGGACAGCAAGGATTGACTCACCTAATGCGTTAACTAGAAGGGCTAGCAACGGAGCTGGCGGCTTAAAAGGACACCGATTGGGTCCTGGAGTAAAAAAGAGGGGGATATAAAAACAAACAAGCAACCAAACACTGAAATTCAAGACCAAACACAAGAGATAATGATATGGGTAATGTAGAGTACTCATGTATTTATCATGCAAAGGTTCTGACTGGCCTTCGAATAATATAATGCAAGGTGAAACTGGTCGGGGTACAGTGTATCGCTAGTTAACCCTGGTGTACTGTTGATCGGGTTAGAAGGCTTAATCTAAAACAGTGTATCGCTAATTAACCCTGGTGTACTGTTGATCGGGTTAGAAGGCTTAATCTAAAACAGGGGGGTATCTAATATCGCCAGGTAGAAGTGGCCCACCGTATTTAAGAGAGGACCCACACTACGCCGTTAATCGCGGCAATAACAAGTGGCTAAAGTCCGTCGAAAATGAATTAAGGGTGGGTAACAGACTAGCAGGTACGTAGTGAATGGATGTACTCACCAGCGTCAACGAACGCTTTTTCTTTTGACCTACCCACGCCGTCAGTGTCCGGGGTGGTGAGGACCAACAGCCGCCACAGCTAGATATACCCAAAATGAAAGTAAGATTGCTGTCACGTGTTGTCGCGTTGCGTGTTGACGTGTGTTTAGTTGCTATGGGAACGGGTCAAGTATCGTCGCGTTGCGTGCTGACGATACTGGTTACTCAGGAGACGGGTAAAAGCGCCGGATAGTGTGGGGGTGTGTAATTTCACAGCGAAGGCGCATTCAATATCATTGGATGTTAAAGGAACGTGACTAATTGGATCACCATGTGATATGTTCACGTAAGAGCACGGACTCTCTACAAGTAGCATCGTGGAGCAGTATTCAAACGAGGAGAACGTTTATTGATCAATCCTTAATAAATCAAGGGGTCGAATGAAGGGACCCGGTTAAGTAAGGATAGACTGATTAAAGTGGTGTCCTAGTCTCGGTACTAGTGTCTTGATGAGCAATAACCTACATCTACCACGCAGAGCTGCAGTCGAGGCTGCAGTGTGGTCGTGTAACAGGTCACTGTTGCCTAAAAACGCTGATGTGTAAAGCGTAACAGTAATACATTCAATGATAATCAGGATCTTAGAGTTAGGTCTCGTGTAGACTACTAGTGTGCTATGTCGACGAAATAAGGAATACTAGTCTTCGTACGACATGGATGTGAGCTAGGATATCTGAAGCCATAAAGGGGGGGGTTGGTGCCAATTATGGAAGGGCACTCCATGGGATGTCATCATTTAGTCCAATGGTGTCACATGAAAGTCTATGTACCCATCTCTGTTCTACTCTAAATAGAGAAGTTTTGGAAATCTGAGTGTGAGATTCCAGTATAATCCAATGTAGTGAGTCAGGGGAGTGGTGTGCCTCCAGAAAGTGCCTGTAGAGTCTGGTTGTGGTGCGTTGGCAGCGTATGTTGCTCCTGTGTTCTATTATGCGGATTTTAACTGGCCGCATAGTCATCCCTATGTTTTGTAGTCCACAGGGGCATGTGATCAAATAGATGCATTGTTTGGTATTGCAGTTAGTATGTTTCTTAATGTTCCATTTGAAATTAGTAAGTAGCGTGACTTCCTTGGTGGTGGTCGTGAATTGGCAAACGGTACAGGTACCGCAGGGAAAGTGGCCTTGGACTGGTGGTAGTCCCCAAAGTGTGGTCTGTGACGGGTTAGCCTTTCTCCTCGGTCTAGTATGAACCAACATGTCTCGCAAGCTACTTGTTCTAGTGTATGCGAATCTGGGTTTAGGTATTGAGAGGTCTCCTGAATTGAGAATCCCCCAGTGTTTCAATATGATTTTTTTAGTCGAGACCGAATTAGGTGTAAATGAGGTAACACATGCCATGATGTCGTCAGATGGCTTATTGTGCACCTCTAAAAGGGCCTCTCTGGGATTGTTGAGTGCCCTCTTCATGGAGTCTTTGATCACTTTATGAGGGTAACCTCTCGATTTGAGGTTAGTGGCCAAAGTGGTTGCTTCTACTTTGTAGTCTTTAGTTGAGGTACAGTTACGTCTGATACGTAAAAATTGGCCAACTGGAAGGTTATCTCGGAGGGCTTTGGGGTGGTGGCTTTGGTATAGGAGCAGACTGTTACGGTCTGTGGGTTTTTTAAAAAGACTAGTAGAGAGTTGTCCTTCTGTTAGTTTGATATTCAGATCCAGGAAAGCAACCATGGTATCCGAGATAGTGTGAGAGAACTTAAGGAAACGGTTCTGTTGATTGATCCACTGTACAAAGGTGTTGCATGTTTCAGTGGGACCTTTCCAGAAGTTTAAAATGTCATCAATGAACCGTTTCCAAAGAACTACATGTTGTTGAAATGGGTTGCTGTCAGTGTTAATGATTTGTTCCTCAAAGGCTGCCATATACAGGCAGGCCAGACTAGGAGCAAATGTGCTCCCCATCGAAGTTCCTTGGCTTTGATGGTATAGTTGCCCCTGATATTCAAAAAAGTTTTCAGTCAACGCTATGGACGCTAGGTCCATTATAAATGTGATCGGGGTAGGGGAAGACCATTCCAATGAGTTCAAGGCCGTTTCTACTACTGTAAGGGTATCACCCTGAGGGATATTCGTATAGAGGGCCTCTACGTCAAGGGTTATCAGTAGGTCAATGCCATTAGGGTCTTCTATTGATTCAATAGTTTTGAGGATATCCGTTGTATCTCTGATGAAGGATGGTATATTTCTCACCAGGGGTTGAAGAAAGTGATCCACAAATTTGGATAAAGGTTCAAGTATTGAGCCCATCCCTGAGACTATGGGCCTCCCAGGGACCGGACTGATGCCTTTGTGTATTTTGGGCAAGGTATAAAAGTAAGGGGTCCTAGGTTCTGTGGCATTTAAGAAAGCTGATTCCTTCTTACTTATCCACCCGTTGGTAAGTGCCTCGTTTACCAGTGTCGCGATGGTGCTCGCGAGACGAGGTGTGGGATCAATGGATATAGGCGTATAGTACCTCTCATTGTTCAATTGCCGTTTGCATTCTACATCATAGTCATCTTTAGATTGAATCACGATGGCCCCACCCTTGTCCGCCTGTTTGATGATAATCGAGTCGTCATTGGCGAGGGTGTTAGCCGTTTGTATTTCGTTCCTAGATAAATTATGGAACGGGGTGGGGGAAGGAGTGAGTGATAAATCCTTCAGTACCGCCTTCTCAAATGTTAAAATCTCAACCGGGACCATGGTGTTGTGAGGTGTAAAAGTAGAGGGGTTACTCAATCCGGAGTCATTCTCCTGATGAATTTGTCCGTCCACAAAGTATGACCGTAGTCTTATCTTGCGGAACAATTTTTGAACCTCACAGACATCTCTAAATTTGTCAGTATTAGGGGTGGGTACAAAACCTAACCCCTTCTGTAGTAGTGATGTTTCGAGGTCTGACAGATCACGTTGCGATAAATTAACCACTAGTTCTTCTTGCTCTGGGTTTTGCTCCTGGTGTCCATCCCTCCCAAAGGGGGGTCTTGCCAGTGAACCTGTTTCTGAGGACCTCTTCTGTTGCGACCTCTTCCTCTGCCCCAACCTCTGTCTAAAAAAGGAGGACCGTTATTGAAAAATTGTTGCGGAGGTCCTTGTTGAAATGGCTGGTACTGCCAATAAGGATGTTGAGGAGGGCCTGGAAATATAGGGGGCCCCTGAAAGGGGGGAGCATTGTAGTGATAGTTGGCGCGTTGATTCCGTCGGCCAGTTTTAGAGCCCCAGCTGCCCGTGCTGGAATTACTGTCAGAAGAACTTCTCCTGTCTGAATTGTCATCAGAAGAATAACTATTTTTAACCGATGTGTAATCTGACTTGAGGTAAGGATATACTTTTTCTTTGTCGAACTTTTGGATATCTTTTTGTAATTTAGTTATTTTTTGTTTCATGAGATAATCCTTGTTCTCAGAAATTTCCGCATTGATCTCAGCGAGCTTATTCTTGTATGCTGTGATCTGGATGCTGGTTTTCAGAGCACCTTCAGCAATTTGTATTCTAACCAGAAGGGCATCCGCTAAGCGTTTCGCTGTGTTAATGATGAGAACCAAGAGGTCCCTGGTGCATTTCCATGCAATCAGGGACCACTCTTTTTTGAACGTGGCGTCATCAAGAAAGAGTCTGGGGAAGTTGTTAACAATCAACCCTGTCGGTGCGATGTTTGCACGTAAATATTCGGTCATGAGAGCGCCATGTAATGTTATTTTCAGCCACTCTCTTTTTAGTGCAGTTAGTGAATTCCAGTCGTCCGACTGGGACCCTGAAGCAGCGCTCCCCTCAACTCCAAGGAGAGAGGGGGTTCTGTCAAGAATATCAGAGACAACCTCATCTCCGAAGCTAAGACCTTGGTTGTCCATTTAGAAGGGGGGGAGAATGAAAAGGTTTAGTGGTCCAGGCTGGCTATAATTAATAGGCAGCTGGTAACCTATGATAATGTCCCACGGGGGTTGCCCGCGCAAAACCAGTAATCCAAAAGGGGGGACAGGGGGCTATATTTAAGGAGGTCCAATGTACGTGCCCCACAAGTCTATATCCAAAAAGGGGTACAGAGTTCCTCAAGTACTGGAGAGTAGAGATGAAGTGATCAGAGGACGGCCAGGGAAATTTCAGAGGACAGCCAGGGAAAATTTCCCTTGGTGGAACTAATGCTCTCACACACCCAGCAAGCTAGGTGTCATGCTTCATCATATGAGCATTGCCCCTCGTCAAGTCGGCGCTGCAATCCTTGACGGGCTCCCGGAACCGGGGCTCTTTGTCGGGGATCTTTTGTTCCTGCCGAAATGTGCGTGGGTGTGAGGGGCCTAGTGGAATAAATGTAGCAGAATGTGAAAGTAAAAAGGGTTGGTCAGTCCTAAGCTATTTTTATTCAACAGGTAGACTACCCTATTAAAAACGATGTAGAGAGGCTAAGTCCTAGAATATAAATGTCTAGACGTAAAGCTCTACTCTAGAATGATCGACATTTTTCTTGCCATATATGTCAGGAGGATCAGGGCAATTCATCAGGATCGGGGACTGTCTACATAAAAAGTGGTAATGTGTGTGCTACATACCACGTCCTAGGCTGCTGGCCTGTGAAGATAAAATAATCACATCAAGGATAAAGTCAACAACATCTCTACAACGAGTACATAATCTTGCAACAATGGTGTTTCCAGAATCACCGTGCACAAATGTGAGTGTGGCACACTAATTTCAAGGTGCACAATCTTCAAGGATTCCGTGATCGTGAAAGGGGTGGGTGGTATCAGAACTACTGATACACTGGTGAAGTTCTAAAGGACAGCAAGGATTGACTCACCTAATGCGTTAACTAGAAGGGCTAGCAACGGAGCAACATGGTCAGTCTCAGCTATGTTTTATCATGCTATTGGGCTGGACGCTACAAAACTTGTGTGCAGGCTATGTGCCTTGGCGTTTAATCAACACTACGTCACTGTTTTCAGAATTCAATCTCACTGATAAACAGATCAAACTGGCACAAAGGGGAGCAGACTACACTGTGCTTAGCATTGAAAAACTGGAGAAATGACCATTCACAGTGGCATAAAAAACAGCTACTGAGTGGATCATACATGGTAAAATTACTCTGCCTGTTACAACTTTCCATTTTCAGTATTGCCTAAAACATACCAGTTGGCAAATATGAAAGGTTGGGTAAAGGATGCATCAAGGCATCCTGGGATTTACCTTACACACATAGATGTTGGAGTGGGGAACATGAAGTGTTTCTTAGCTGTGAAAACTGTGAATACACACTAAGCGGTTCTCTCCTTTGGCAGGGTATTAACTAACACAGGGCCTGTGATGGTTCCACTACAAACTTATCCTGTCAACTGCAAGGTTCACCGGCTGCAGTGATTAATCCAATTTTTGGCCAACTTACTTACAGGAGTTACATTATGTTGAATGATCACAGCTGCTGTGGCATGTTGCCAGGTATTCCATATCTAGTTACGGTTACAAGCAGGGTCACTTGCTATATGCAAGACTTGTTTCCACAAATAGACACAATCACGGAGTCGCCTTTATGGCCTTCACTGAACATCTCTTCTATACGAATTGATACTCTAAGCAGAATGAAAGCCATTCTTTTACAAAAAACAGTGCCACTGACCTCGGCCAGAGAAACCTATGATCTCCAAGTCGCAAGGACTTCTGCGGAGATACATACCCTTTTGCATACAAACTGCCCTATACATTTCTCAGAAATGTTAGGTCGTATCTTAAACGTGTCTGATACGAGCGGTATTATACATGTATTGAAGAACGTGTGTGCAGGACTGTTAGCACCTTTTCAAGCAGTCCTCAGAATTTTTCCAAACTTCGTGCACTCTGTGTTTGGCGGACTGCCGCTCCTTTTAGCACTCATTGCAGGGATCCTATTTTTGGTCCTACTTCTACGATATGGCAAGCCAACTCACCATCGACAACCAATTCACCATGGAGAGAGCTCTATTGGAGATGAAGTGTGGTGAACGCATCGTCCAAATTTTGTGTTTACCTCGTCTACGAGAATTAAATACCACATGGTTTCTGTCATTCAGACCAATCTGGCAAGATTGCATCTTACCTGTTCTACGCTACCTGCTCTGCTGTGAAGAATGCATGCTAGACATCTGTCTAACACTGCCATCAGTCATGCCTACGGATATCGATACTCTGCTGGACCCGGTTGTGGCCCATGCTCTTTGTTGTCCTCAGCGGCTACCAATCCTGATGATGGCATTCATTGAGTTCTCACAGACGCAAATTGCTACTGCTGAGGTACGAGATGAAACATCAGGCGCCCAGGTAACATCCGATTCGAACATTGCTGATGCGACCAATGCTGAAGGCGATAGTTCACATCTATGTGCAGTTTATCTTCTAAACAAGGCATTCCAACTTTCACCTACAACGGTAGACAACTTTTTGTCTGCAGGATTAGAAGATTTCATGTTTTCTCCAGGCCCACACACTGACATTTGACTCATGCACACAGTGTTCCGATGAGACTCTGAAATTGGCCTTCATTCTTTCCAGACAAGGGACTAACTTTGGAACTTTTTTCCTATGATTAATTTCTTTTTCTAAATTTGTATTTTTTTCTCATTTTTTGGCACAGTAATCTGCTTATAGTAGAACTATTCGTAGAAAACAAAATTCTTTGAAAATCTTCCAGGGACATTATGCCACCTTGTCACATCAACAATTGATTGTGTAACCTGATATGAAATGGTTTTGGCCCTTTTTCTTCTGTATCAATGAGCCATTTCATCATGTGTATATATTTCTGGTTCATTATTTTTGGCATTTCCAATACACACATATGCTTAGAATTAAACATTGTTTTTTAATATGTACAACACCTTATGCATAACTATGGGTTTGTAATGCATTTTTAGGACATATGTCTTTAGGTATGTTTTAGCATGTTTTTGATTATCATGTGATTCTCTCTTTTAGACATGTTTAGTATGTTTAGGATTTAATAATGTCGTTCATACGAAACTGGAGTGGGTGTTGTGTGTAGATTTAGATTCCGTATATAGGTTTCCCCATTTATGCCCTTATATAGTTACAATTCATATTGCCCTTATTTAGGCATAGAAAATCCAGCCCTTATTTAGGCATTGTCCATGCTACCCAAATACAGGCATGGTCTCCTACATCCGTCAATCCACGTCACAACAGCTTTTTGGAAATCCAGACTCTTAAGCCTTTAGGAATTTCCCTTGCTTGGATATTGATTTCTCCAAGAACTCATTATTATGCATGAACATCTATTCCTTAGGGGTTCATTTATGACATTCCGATGCCCGACTTTTACGTCAATACAGGCATTCCTAAACACCTTCAAGGTATAAATATACCTGCACTTGCCCTGGCAAACCACGGTTCCGGTACGGTCCAGTTCGACTGCCTACTTGCGGTTCGCCACGGCAAGTTCGGAAGGAGATTGAGTTCCAGTCTGATGCACTGACCAGACGCTGTCATCCTCCTCGCAGAAAATCCATCTCCAGTGTGTACTTTAGAAAACAGCACTTACTTCTTCCCTTATACTACACTTAGGTTAGGTACACTGGGGTAGAACAATTTAGAAGCATCAGATGAGTATTCACATTTTAGCCTGTGTTATTTATGTATGTATTTTAATTAATATATGTCATAGCTACAAACCATGCTATTGCAGTATTATTTTATCTTACTGCTAACTCTGTACATATTGTACTTCTCAGCCTGTTTTACGATTGTAGCAGTTCATATCTCTTGCACGAGAAATAAGACTGTTCAATAAACCCTTTTTATTGAAACGCCCGTCTCTCTATTTCTATGCAACTCTATAGAAACAAAGCATGCACGATTGACTGAGTGAATCTTTTATCTATTGTTTCCACGGTTCTGAGATTGTCCCGACTCTAAGGGAAACAAAGTTGTCATGTTTAGGCGGTTGTCAGAAACTAATCCCTTCTTCTTTATTCGAGAAGTTTCTAGTGACCTCTGAGTTAGCTGGCACACAGAAGTAATTAAGTTTAATGTACTCGATAGAGACATACTGACCTCAGTCCTATGTCAAAACTATAGTGTATATTATTCCAATGCGCAGAGCCTTATCAGGGATATAGGAACTAAACTACAATAGGGATCAAAAGTCTTAACTTAAAACTATTTTATGTAATATAGCAGGCATTTGTTCTAAACTGACTGACGTGTCTTGATTAACTTATATTAAAGGTTTTGACATTATCAGTCTTCAGGAGACATGGTACATGAAGGACATTGCACTGAATGGTTACTGCTTTTACACAGTTAACACAACCCCCTCGTCTTCAGGTAGGGATAAAGGAGGGTTGGCAATGCTAATCTCAGAAAAATACGAGGTCATAAAAGTTACTATTGTTGGTACATCTCTCTGGTTTCAATTGGTCTTGGTTTCCAATATGCTACATGTCAAGTTACTAGTGGTGAATTGGTATTACAATATTTTTAATCACAATACTTGCCAAGTCATCGAGGCTTTACAGACAGAAATTAACAAAATCTCAGAAAAATGGCAACCCGTATGTATTTTTTGGGTAGGAGATTTTAATTTTTCAATCTGCCCTTATAGCTCTGGTCATGCCTGTGGAATGTTAAGCATAGAGGGGCAGCCCTTGGCGCATTTTAACTATACACCCCAGGGAGAGGCTCTAAATTCTGTTATTGTGGAGAATGATCTGGGCCTCATTAATGACTTAGCCAGCAACTCCTCAATACAGTGACCTTCCTATGTTGGTGGAGGTAGGGAGAGTTTTATTGATTTTATGCTCATTTCATGAAAGTTCCTGCCATTCATTGGTGACTTTGAGGTGGATCCTAATAGTGCGAGTGATCATAATCCCCTTACAGCGTCCCTTAGTATAATAGCTGAGCCGGGGAGTGTTGTTGGTTACAAAGTTTCCTTTAATCCTAACAAAGGAGTAAGACTTAAATGGAAAAAAGTAAATCCTTTTGAGTTTGAAGCAAAAACTGTTAGAACTAATTATGACTCGATTGTGAAGTGCTTTCCCCTAGTTGAGATTATTCAGGAATTTCAACTGATCTGTTCAGATGTAGCCAAAAACTTGACTAAGTCAATTACGGTGATGGACCCCCCGGAGATAAGGTGGTTTAATGTGGAATACACAAGAACACACAAAACCTTAAAGCTGGCACTGCAAGCACACCCCTGAGATAGGGCTCAAATTAAGCATGCTCGGAAGGCATATAAAAGTATAGTGAAGCTGAGGCGTTTGGCATTGGATGATTTGGAAAGAGCGAGTACCCGTAAGGACTGGGAAGTTATAAATTGCCCATTATTCAAAGGGGAGATGGGCAGGATGGAATCCCTGATTTTGGGGATGTTTGGGAAGCCCACTATGCAGCCATATTTAATCCCAAAGGCCACTTACATGAGGCCCCCAGTGAGGATTTGCCCCAAGATCCAGCCTTCACCTAAGTGCGTCAGTCTCAGTAGTTGAGGTTGAGGAAGCCATAGCCAAAGGAATTAGCATGGAAGCCCCTGGGCTGGATGGAGTGCCACTAGATCTTTTTAAAGCCAATCCTAATCTGTGGGCCCCATTATTGATCAACGTGTTTAAAGCAGTGGTGATCGGCCCTATCCCAGCATCCTGTAAGGATGCCATAGTGGTCCCTGTGTTTACAAAAGGTAACAGACGTGACCCTTCCTGCTATAGGCCAATCTCCCTTATTGATGCCACAGCAAAGTTGCTGGGAAGGGTTGTCCTAGCTCGACTTGAAACCTGGGCAACAGACACAGGGGTGATTACAAGATCACAATATGGCTTTAGGAGGGTCATGGGCACTACTGAACAATGCCTCAACCTGTCCCTGATTATGGGCAAGTACATGAAGGCCAGGAAGGGTTCTATCCATCTGGCCTTCATGGACTTGTCCGGTGCTTTTGATCCTGTAAATCTGGATAATCTGTGGGCACTGATGGGGAATATGGGAGTTGAGGAACCTTTGATTTCTCTTCTCTGTAGGCTTCACGCATCCACATCTGTAACTATTAGATATGGTGACAATGGTAAAAAAAACCTAGGCCTATTGCATCAACAGAGGATGCATTTTAGCCCCCTTTCTCTTTATAATTTACACCAATGGCCTTGACGCTTTCTTGTCAGATAAATATCTTGACTGTCCACGCATTGGGGGCACCCAGGTTCCGCTTCTTTCCTATGCGGATGATACTGTTTAAATGGCCCTAACAGCAAATGGCCTTCAACAATTGCTTAATGCATTTTCTGATTTTATGGTGTCACTTGACCTAAAGGTTAATTTTACAAAATCTTATGTTATGGTCTGTGGGCCTAAAAAGACTAAAACCAGAGCTTATGCTGTGGGTGCAAAGAGGATTGATAAAATGAATAATTTTAATTATCTGGGGAATCTTTTTACCAATAAGCTGAATTGGGATCCGCTTGTCACTACAAGGATTCATAACGTAGGTACGGTGGTCGCGGGACTTTTCCGTTTTGCCTCCAAATTGGGACATAAACCGGTGACCGAGTGACCGAGCTATTTACACTCTATTAAACCAAAGCGTACCTGTGGTAACATATGGTGCAGGTGGATGAGGGTATCATAACAGTCGCCAGTTGCAAATCATGGAAAATAAATCTATAAAAAGGGTACTAATTCCAAATAGTGCCCCACTAGCTTTTGTCATTATGATTTGGAGCTTGACTTTGTAGAAGATTGTATAAACATTGCCCGCTTACTTTTATGGGCCAAATTTGGTTATTGGAAGAGCTGGCATTCTCCAGAAAGATTATAAAAGATTGTCTTAACCTCGATGGGGCGATAACTATTCTCTGGCTTCGATTTGTCAGGGATAGCTTTTATAAGTTAGACCTGGGACATTATTTTGATTGTCCAGCCAGTATCCATGAGAATGCCAAAAAGATCATAAAAGAGATGCATTCCACAGGGGCAAACACTTGCGCTCTCAACCTGAGGTAGCAGGCCCTCTTTGCTTATTCCCCGCTCAGCAAAAATTTTATTTACCTACAAATATTCAGACACAATTTTATTTAACAAGATTCTGTTTATTGACCATGCATTTCCTAGTAGCATTCCCGAAAGGCAGCCCACTAAGCATGCTGTCAGATCTAGAATGGCAGCTTCATAAAATGTTCGAATTTGAGGAAGTGGAAGCCCCCCCTGGTTAATATCTAATTGGACCACCAAGAGTTTAACCCTGGGTGCCTTCTTACTCCAGATAAACAATCTAAACATTGTTTGATGCTCCTTAAAATAGATAGTATTCATTTTTATAGGGATGTTTGTAAAAAGAAAAACAAGTAAAGGCAAAATGGTCATTTTAATAAGGGCCACACGGCCTATCAATGTCAGGGGTAAAAATGACCAGTCGTCTAGCAATTTTTTAATTTCATTCCGCATAACTTCATAGTTTAATTTATAAAGTTCCCCATATTGATTAGTAACATATATCCCTAGATAACTAATTGGATCGGTATTAGCTTAAGATTTTCAGGGAGAAAATCACTTTCAGTGTTGATGGTTAAAATCTAAGTCTTTTTTTGATTAATTTTATAACCCCCAATTAATTCAAATTGTGCAAATTCTCTGCTAATACTCGCTCCATATTCTGACTCTCTGGACTCAGATAGAGAATGATATCATCTGCAAACAACTTTAATTTTGCCATACCTAATACTGGGGATCTAATTAACATATTAATATGAATTTTAGTGGGCAAGGGCTCGATAAAGAAGGTAAATAAAATGGGTGAAAGTGGACACCCTGTCTAGTCCCCCGATTCACATCAACAAGTCCTGCTAAGTTTGCATTGATAACTACCTGAGCATGTGCCCCCCGGTAAATATTCCATAGCATTTTTAGAACCAGGGGAGGAACCCCATACCTGCCCAGACCATAAAAAAGAGCATCCCAATTGACCAAATTGAAAGCCTTTTCTGTGTCTACCTTCATGACGAGCACTGGAGTTTGATTACTATTAAAAAAGTTGAGTGCCTGTACTAAAAACCCTGTGTTTGCAGACATTAACCTCCCTGCAACAAACCCTGTCTGGTCTCTGTGGATCACTTCTTGTGCCAAAGGGGTAAAACGCTGTGCCCAGATTTTCATTAAAATTTTGTAGTCCAAATTAAGTAGACTAATTGGTCTATATGCATTAATATTCATAGGATTTTTCCCCTTTTTCACAAAACTAACAATGATAGATTCTTTGAAAGTTGGGGGAACAAAGTCACCCGCCTTAACATAATTAGAAAGCTTTGTCAGGAAAGGTGTTAATTCCTTAACAAAAACGTTATGAAATTCAATTGACAACCCATCATTTCCACAAGCTTTAGCAGCCGCCATTGTATCCACGGCTGGCAAAATTTCTGCTCCTGATATATCAAGTTGCATTTTCTCAGCCAAGGTAATTGATGCATGCAGGAGATTTACGCCCTCGAAAGAATGCTGGATTGACTCTTGCTCGACTTGAGCAATCCTATCCTTGTCCTTCACTGTATCCCTGGTCCTAGGATCTATAACTTTAGTAATTTCACTTCTATGTGCTCCCACGTCTCCCTCGGTTGAAGCACGCCCGGTCCCACAGCGGGGCGAGGAGAACCATATGATGAAGCATGCCACCAAGGGACCTTTTGGTGGGTGAAGGTTATTTTAACAAAACATTGTGTTTCCCTATACATCTTTAGGGGATAAACAGTTCTTGCAAGTGTTAACTGACCTAGGAAGGATACTATCAGTCTGATTACTAGGGTGGATTATTTTTGGTTTATTATTTGACTTTCTTCATAAGTTTACTGTTGGAATGTCCGGTAGCTATTAATTTCTTCTAACAGAAAAAATTCTCTTAATTCCTTTTTTTTGCTTTTTCAAGCTGACTTCCAGCTAACCCGACCCTTCGTAAGGAGGTGTTGTTCTGCATCAAAGCAGTACTGACTGCCCTCTAGAGTTTAACTATATACTCGAGTGCTTCTCGGTGAACTTTGCGCCATGTGTCAATTAACTGATAATCTTGCATTATTGTATCTGAAAAATTTGTAGTCTTTGGCTTTAATTGTTTCTTATTTTTGTTTGAAGTATCCTTTAACAAATCTTGAATGTAATTAAAATCCCCTCCAAAAATATTCTGGCCCGGATCTCCTCTAAGTAATTTGTTAATCTTTATCACAAATGTGGGATCATCCGTAATTGGACCATAATAGTTAACAAAATTTAAAATGGTCCCATTTAAATTCACTGTTATCCATAGCCATCGTCCATGAGGATCCCTCTGCACTTGAACAAATTCCCAATCCAGGCCCCTACCAAAATATATGGCTACTCCTCTCATTGCCAGTTCAGCTGAAGTAAAAAAAGCCTTCGAGAATGCTCTTGGGATAAAGAGGTTTGGTGAATTTGTTTTCAAATGAGTTTCCTGGAGAAAAAGGACTTGTGGTGCAAAGGAAGCCAGCCATCTTACTAGCCATCCAAACTGTTGTTTGTTTAAAATTCCATTGACATTAACTGAAATAATTTGACATTTCATACCCATCTCTATGGTTTATTAAAAAAAAGATAATACTTAGCTCAAAACCTTGTTTGACTCCCCTCTCTCCACTATGCTTCTGCTCTTTTTTATTTTTAATGCCATGCACCCCCACTACCTCCCTTATCCCAAACCCTCCCCTACCCCAAGAGATGGGTAGAAGTTCATGAGCACATCTCATCCTCCCCTATTTCTCTTACGGGGTGCCCTGGTGCTGCACCCTGAGTGACCCCTCACCCCCCATTCCTTACTGACCCATCATCACAATCTATAGATTCTGTTCTATTTCCTAGAGGAAATTTCTCTCAGCAAATTCTGTGCTTCCTCTATGTTTGTAAACATATGGAACTTGCCTCTCACAAGTATTCTTCATTTCGATTGCTGAGCTATTGAAGCCTGCGCGCCTTGAGCCTTAAACAGATATAGCAATTTAACAAACTCTTTACGCCTAAGTGCGGCTGCTGCCGACGTGTCCACAAAGATCCTACAGCTAGAAACATCGTTAATCGCAAATTGCCTCTGCTTGTTTGCCTTAGCTAAAATCTTTTCTTTAATACGGTAATCCGCAAAATTAATCAAAATTGTACGTGCAAATTTTAAAATTTGGCAATGGGTGGGACGGGACCCGATGTGCCCTTGTTATAGTGAGGTACATTCAGGCAAAACATTCTTCTTAATAAAAGTTTTAACCCATTGAAGTGTTTGGGGCCCCTCACTCCCCTCTGGAACCCCGACTATTCGCAAATTTGCAAGGCATGAGTGGTACTGGAATTCCTCAAGTTTACTTTGTAAGGTAACTTTTTCCTTTGTTGCTTCATTCACTTTCTGATATATAGTATTCATTTGATCTTCTAGATGTTCAATCCTTGATTCTGCTTCTTGTATTCTAGCTAGTACACTTAGCCACTGCCTCCTCAATTTTTCCGATAGTCTTTATGTCCATTTGTTGGATAGTGCCTCATTCTTGAATTTGTTCCGGCGAGCTATGTTGAACTTCTCCATTTTCCTTCTGGTTCCCGACTTGCTGACCTAAAACATCCGATCCTCCATTGCTAGGTGATGGAGGCTGAGGGTGAAACTGATGTTGCGTTGGCTGCAGCGGTGATATTAAATCTTGTGGCAGCGTCTTCGACTGGGCCTGTGCCTGAGCCTGTGGGAATAGTGGCAATACCTGACATGAGGTAGGAGATCCATTGAGGTATTATTGATTTTTGAAGGGATTTTTTTTAGAGCTTTTTCCTCTAAGATGGACACTTGTCGTGAACATAATTGCAAATTTTTCCGAAGGACTAACTAGCGTCTCCTCAGAGGACCACTCAACAGGTCTTTGTGGTTTTGCTGGCAGTTTTGCCGGTGTAGACTGAGCAGCCTGCGATGCCTTTCCTTTTAGAAATAGCGGGAAGTCCTTATAGTTTTTCATTCCCAACAGCCTGCTCTTCCTCCGATCTTGTCCCCTCTTCTGGTAGTCCTCCTATTTCCTTATCTGCGCCAGGATCTTTTATTCCCACTTCCTGATGGAATTCTGGTGGCTCTTTTTCCAAGCTAGAGTTTATACCAGGTCGCTTTTTTAAGTTGTACTAGGCTCTAGCTGCGGTTGACACTGCTTTTGATTGAGCTAATAGCGTTTTGGCTTTAAGACCTGCTGCCGAATTGACTTTGGTCATTAGATTTGCCTGCTTTAAATGTTTTCCCATTTTTTTTCTATTTTGAAATCCAGGAGACCCTTCCAGTGGCCGCACTTAGATTTGCTCACACCAGATGACTTACAAAGTCCAGAATTATGGTCAAATGCCTCCATTAGCCCAGCTCAAATCTGCTTAGGTCTTGAGTCTTAAGGGGCTGACTTCTCTACCACTGGCCCCTTAGATTGTTTCTGTGTCTCCGAGACGCCATGAGACCGGAATCAATTAGCTCAACCAAAGTCAATCAAAATGGGAAAAGAAGAAAAAAAAGGGAAGAAAGCCAAGACTTCTAGGGTCGCCTAGGGTCAGCCCCCCAAACAGTCAATAAGCAGCCGCCCCTCTCTGCTGCCAGCGCTACCAGATCTCCAGCAATCCAGCTCTCGCAGAGAAAACAAAACCGCCTGGCTCACCTTTTTTATTGAACTTGCAGCCGCTAAGTGCCTTCCTTAACATTTCCCTCATGCTCAGCCATCCTTCATCAGCCGCCTTCTGCTGTACACCCACAAAACTATCCAAAAAAGAGCTTCAATCTGTTTGCCCAAAACAAGCCGAAGCCGTTAGTTCCCGGATCCCGGTATTCGCGCGTCTCAGTGTGTGCTGCTGCTGATTCCCCCGGCCGCGGCGTCCTTTTGCCGTACGTGGATCTGAAGGTTGGGGGAGTAGTTGTGGTCACTAGCGGCTGCTCGCGATCATGCCACCTGTCCTTTCATCGAAGGCTTGATTCTCTCCCACTCTTCCTTGTTTTATTTATTTATTTGTAAAGTTTTCTATTGCGCAAACAAGATCCCGAGGGATATCAGACCGCTTTACAACAGGATGGGAGGAAGGATATAAATGCAATATCGACATCAGATACGACTACCAAACAGGAATAGTCACAAAATTACAAGACAAATGAGAGTAATACAATAAACAGGTATATAGCGGTTGGCGCGAGGGGGCACACTATGCAGTAAGGAAGAGCCAAATTAAATAAAGGTACAATGATTGTAGGATCAGTGACTTTAAGCACGTGAACCTAGCTAAATTAAGGTAAGAATTTATTCATTAGGAATCTTTTAGCCTCCAGTTTGAAAGCAGTCGTCGTTCCCACGCTCCTGTTGAAAAGGCAGCGAGGGTGGCATTTGAAGGTGCTTGTTTTGTTGTGTGACGATGCTGTTTGGTCTGTAGGACTGAATATCCCTGTTTTTGTTCGGCGCAGACATGTACAGTTTAACATGTGCTGACACACAAGCAGGGACAGTGTAGGCTGTGTAAGACCTGGCCTCACCACCCCGCTCCAGGGAGTAGGTGAGTGACTGCATCGCTTGACTGAACCAGACACTGGAAGGACCGTTGTGATGCATCTAAACCTCTAATATCAACTGCGAGCGTTCACGATGTTACGTAAAATGCACAGCTGGCAGGATAAAAGGCCTCGGTTACACAAACACAGTCCGTTGCAAAACAATATGAATAATAATAATAGTTTTCAAACTCTTCGCCCTCACGTGTTTGTATCGAGGAACTCTCCGCTATAGGGTGCTTGGTTTGTTTTCATCATTTGTGACTTTAATTCCAGGTGCATCCGCCATGGAGCCTGACTCGAGGCCTAGTCATGAGGGGAGCACTGACCTGTGACGTAGGCACGTTCATAGGCTACTTGGGTTTGGGATGCCGCCCTACCTTGGTGGACACTGACTCATAACCTAGTGATGAGGGACATTTAGCCTCTGAATGCTAATGGAAGCCTTAGCGCTCTGTCCAGCTTAATAAATACTAAGGGGCATATTATCAAGAAACAACGTTAAAAGTATCGCCGCTTTAGCGGCAGAAAACTGCCGCTAAAGCGGCGATAATGGGCTTGATAATATGCTCTTGTGAATTCCATAGAAGCCCAGGTTCTGGTGTCAACATGGGCTTCTATTGGAATTCTCTGCGGCATACTATCTTGCCCATAATCGCCGCTTTAGCGGCAGTTTTCTGCCACTAAAGCAGCGATAATTTTAACGCCGTTCTTGATAATATGCCCCTACATACTTATTCAAAGCGATGCTAATGGCTGAGCAAACTATATGTATCACATCCATAAGAGGCACAGCGTGTTTGGAATGCTGCAGGCACTTCCTGGACATTAGTTCTTTCCTTGTACAATCATGTCATGCACACAGCATACTAGGTGTTTAGCACTGCCAGCACTCTTTCTCTGCCACCTTGTGCCCATCTATAATCGGGCACAGTTTAGGGTTTCAGTTTTAGGTGTCCATCAGTTTGACAGTATCCCAAGTGCTACATTCACGAAGCACTAAAAGAGCCCCAGCGAATCGACAAAGACTGCACCGTAGGAGTACGACGATTACTCATAAATTAAAAGGTACCTCCAACGTTCAGCAGGACAAGGAATGTTTAACTCTGGTTAATTAGATCTCTCGTTTTAATGGCCTTTAGAACAAATTTCTGGAAGTAACTGCCATAATGCTTGGGCAGGGCCGGAGTGGCTGTAGCGGGCACCGCGCATTTCCCTGGTGGGCTGCCAGGTGGGGGCCGGTTTTGTTACACAGCCATTTTTGCCTGTAACAAAATCAGCCAAAACTGGCCCTGGTAACCAGGTCAGCCACTCCCACTCCCACAACCCTCCACCCCCACCCCCCCACCCCTCCCCCCGGGGACGGCGGCTGAGCACTTTGCCTGTGCCAGTTTTGGTTCCCAGCCCGGCCCTGTGCTTGAGAAGCTTACAGTGATAGCCACTAAGTACTCTAAGTGGATTTAGAAGTTGCAAAGAACATCTCAGGGGATTTATTCCCGGTAACTTTAGGGGGGTAGCTCTTCGTGGGCAGGGTACGTGCCAGGGTGCATTTCTCTGTGTTCTGGGGAGTCATGGCTTTAGAGTAGTGACAAGTGATCAAGTATGACTTGTCTGCAGGCCTCGTCAGGGGTAGTAAGCGCTATATAAATGCAATTACAATACAATAAAATGTCACTTTGCCTCCGGGCATGAACATTGATTTATTAGAGGTACTTCCTCTGACACTGATGACTTCACAAGTTTGACCCCTTTTCCCACCCTTAGCCTTCAACTGCCTTGCATGTCCTACTGAGGGACCAGGAGTCAAAGCTAAAGAATATAAACACGCCTTTTAGAACCCTGGTTACTATGTAGCCGTTACATTCCGTTCATGCCACTGCCTTCTTAATGCAGGAGACCAGGACTAGCAAAGGTACCGCTAGGACTAACAAAGGACAAACAAGCAGTAGCAGGTGTTACACATTAAATGGCAGGAAATGATCTCAAAAGTCAGTGAATTTCTGAAGGTATTTACATTACAGGTGAGGTAGTAGGGCAGAAAGTAGTACGTCGTGCCACATGCTGGGGGAAAAAGAGACACTGGTGCACAAACTCAAGAGCTATTCAGGTAACAAGTAAAAAAAAGTTTGTATGACAGCTCAGAAATATTCTTAATTTTAGCAATAGGAAAATATGCCGATGGACCTGGTTTATGTTGCCGACTATCTGGGAGTTAAACTCAAACACAACCACAGATCCATAGCTGCCATGTGTCCCTGTGATGGTATCAGGCTGTCCTGAGTTTTTAAAAACTTGTATTTGGTCTCCTGGGATTTTTGAGCACACAATTACAACGCATTAAACTACAAGACCCAGAATCCAGTATTCTGTTGCCTAAAAGCCATTCAGGTTTTCACAGGAGACTTCGGAACGGTTGGGAGCCATGCAAATTCATTAAAATAAAAAGCATTCCCAATGCAATAGGTCTCACACTTGACGAGATTTTGAGCTATTGGCATTGTAAATACAATGCCTTTTATTTCTGTTTAAAAAACCTGCAATAATAAAAGGCATTGTCATTTACAATACCAATCGGCAAAAGTTTCTAAAATGCAAGACCTATTGCATTGCAAATGCTTGTTATTTATGAGGCATCAAACAGGATGGTCCTGCTGTCACACGCATGCAATTTGAATTGATGAGAAACTGTGCAATTTCTGAAACATTAACCCATAAAAAGGAGCCGTGAAAGGTGTAGGATGTCTCTCAGGAAATGCAAAACCTGCTGGTGATGAAGTCTTTTTTTTAGCTTGTAGATTTTAGTTGAAAAGGAAGGCTAAATGCATTTATTTCAATGGGCCGCACTTTTCTCTTTATTGATGGTTGCCTCAGGCATGTTTATTATTCAGTGCTGTCTCAGAGTAAAACCAAGCAAGATAATGAGAGGCGGACGCTGCTAGGTGTGTCATGGTTCAAATCTCAGTGAGGTATAAATCCACTATTAAAAAAATGCCTGTTTTTACCAACATGACGTGTTTTTTTTCATAATAGCCCCCCGTGGTATGTACATTGCAATTGCATACGACCGCCATGTAATGTGGCCGCTAATCTCCATAACAAGATGCACACTTGTAAAGCTAACATGCACCCAGTGAACATATTGGCGTTGAATAAAATGCGTTTATTGATTTATGGTTTATGTAAAATACCTTTTTTGAGTTGGGTGGGATGCCATACTGAACTCGAACCCATGCAGCCATGAATTGAGAGAACACGCGCCACAGCTGTGGGCTCTGAATCAAATCCAGGTTTTTGGCCCCATTTGCCTGCAGCAAAGTATTTTAGATCTAACAGGTCACAACATGAACAGGTGAATATTTAGCGAGAATTCATTATTTTTTTTTAAACAGGGCTGCCCAAGGTGTTCCGTCACCAAAGTCATCGAACATGTTTTGTGACTCTTTTTTCAGGGCTGGCTCTATGGACCAGCTGCAGAGGTATAGTTAGCAATAGTGCAGCAAGTCCAGTGGTACACATGGTCAAGGAGTATAGGGCCCACTCTACCACCTATTAATGTCTATATTTTGCTCCAAAAGCATAGCATGGGGGCAACTTCTTTGACTGTGTTAGGCCCTATGGCACTCTTTCCATGCCTTTGGCTGCATAACACTGCAGGGCTAAACCCTGGTGGTGCCTGTGACACGTTCTAACCAAGGACCTCTGTTGATGGCTTTTTGCATTAGAGTATTGAGAAATGGCTTTGTAGTCACCATTGCGAGCTATTTTATATATCTATGTGTATGGTACATAGAGTATCCTCCACGACAGTGAAAAGTAATACAGTGATTTTGGAAAGGAAATATTGCATCTTTCACTCACTTTTTCACTCTGAAAGATATTGCCCTGATTTAGCTCACCCCATAAGATAGACATGTTGACACTTTTCTATTTACAGAGATGCAATGCACCAGGGGCTAAATAAAACCCTGATAGGTCAGATTTCTTAAAAAAAATAGTTCAAAGCAGTACAGCCACCAAATTTGCTGCATTTTGTGGCACTAGAGGGAAAGAGCAGCACAGAGCCATGTCTACTTAGATATGGTGTAGATAATCTACACCCCAGTACTGGCACACAAACAGGCATCCTAGTATCATACCAATACCTTTGCACCATACCACGAAGGTCTGAGCGTGATGTCCTAAATGTCTGAAATATTCTGTGCTTAATTGAACCGGTGGTTGCCGGTGGGGGCCTCCGGCACTCCTGTTTTGGGACCGGCACTAATTGTCCTGCAACTGACATTCACATTGAGCAAGAGAAGAGAAAAAAAACAAATGTGGAGAGATGGAGGGCGACTTAGGGCCCGATTCCTATCTCGCTATGAAAGCCCTCCATATGAAACGGATCTAGAGGGCTTTCCTAGCTAGACTATCTGTGCGGGTCGTCCGAGCGAGTACGATTCAACCACGATTTGGCTCTCATAGCATTCTATGGGAGCTTGTGTACGGACGCGTACACGGGCTCCCATAGCAAAAATGGGGTGGGTGCGGAAAAGCGTACACACCGTGGCGGGCACCCCATTTGCCCACCACACTGTGCGTGCTTGGATTGGGGGACCCATGCGCACACCCCTGTGAACAATTTGGAGGGCTCTGGGTGCAGGAGGAATGCTCTGGCCCCCCAAAGCCCAATTCCAACAGCTGCAATTTTCTCACTGAGGCCCAGTCGATGCAGCTGTCCGAATTTTGCATCGTAATCACTCGTTCGGAATCCGGCTTCATTGCTTGGCATGATTCGGCTCCTTACTTGTCGTATGACAACAGACAGACAGACAGACAAAGCCACTTTATTCGATTAATTAAAATCATAAAAGTACAATGCATAAATACGCATGTATAAAAAGATATATAATATCCTAAAAACAATTGGGAAAGAGAAGATTAAAATGTCATAAAAGATCCAATCTTCAACAGGATATCACAATCCTAGTTAAAATACCAAACCAGTTAAAAATCAATCAAAATTACCCATGGGCAATGTTCTTTTTCTGCGGCGGACAGCAGCAACGAGAAAACTGGCCACACAAAAGATGGTCCTAACATCATCCAGCAATTGAAGATGTAATAGGGCTGGTCTGACCTGAATAAAGCCCTTTTCCCTCAGAAGAGGGGCTAGAAACCTCCTCCGTAAATCATTATAAGCATCACAAAACATGATAAGGTACAAGGTGTCCTGTGTTGAAAAGTTGTCACACTGGCACGGGCCCATCTCCTCTATTTTGCACCAACCAGAATGATTACTTAACAAAGGGTGAATTAGATTAAAACGAAATCTGGTCAGGAGCCAACGATGGTAAGGTTTGGTCACAATACTTAAATAGGGCTCAATCGATGGGGAGGAAATGGTTAAATAAAGGACCTTAACCATAGGTTTTTGTAGCTCTATTTGCTCCAGATCCAACATTACTGAGGTTAAAAAATGTGTTTTCACCTAGTTTACATCTTCTTTTTTAATCCCTGCTGGGGTATTATAGATTTCGGGACACCCTAGTTTATCAAACATAGACTTAACATAAGACAGCCATGGGATACTACTAGCATTATCCAGAGCAGCACAATCCCGCAAGATCTCGTGGTTCAAAGTCAACTCCGAGTTTAGCCAAGTTTTAATCCAGCAGACTAATGGGGCCAATCTCAGTTGGTCAGTCACATACCCCAACCCTAGTTCCTGATGGATAGAGAATGTAGGGGATGATCGGGGCACAGACAAGAGTGTACGTAAAAAATTGTTTTCCGCCAACCGCACCCCTATCGCAAATTTGTAGCCCCAGATAGCAGCACCATATGTGGCAATGGCCAAACATTTAGAGCGGTAGATAGCGAGGATGGCATCGAAGGGTCTGGCTCCCAGCCGCTTAGAGAACCCAAGTAGTGCTGAAGTTGACCTAACTACTGCGTTTCTCTTAGCTTTAAATTGGGGGACCCAGGAGCATTTTTCATCAAATAAGACCCCCAAATACGTAAAAGAGGACAATTTGGAGACCTCTACTCCATTGCAAAGAAAGTTTCTGGCTTTTCTGGGTCTTTAACCCATTATCATGACGTGTGATTTGGACATATTCACCACCAGATCCAAAGAGTTCATATGGGCCCCAAATGCATCCAACAGTCTCTGACGCCCTATAGCGGTCCGTATGGATAGCTTTGCGTTCCGAAACAAGTCAGTCGCTGCGGACGCGATCTTTGCATAGTACTTGCTCGTTTGTAATGGGGGACAATTTGGTCAGAAACATGGGCTCCGAATTGGACTCGCATGCTGCGGATCCCATTCAGAGCCCTTCCTTACGAGATCGGAATCAGCCCCAAAGTTGAAAAAAGCGTCATAAAGGGCGAAATCAGGAACCTGCAAGAGTGACAAAAGGGGTAGGGGAGTTTATGCTAGTGGATTATAGAGAGATGAGGTGGATTCAAAACTACGCAGCCTTGGTACTGGGCGTGCTAACATTTAATAGCACCGGCCGTGGGTTTTCAAGCGGAGGTTTGAGCACTTATTCTTTTCCAAATTAAGCACTGGAAATGTTAGGAGAAATGAAAATATTTCTCCTACTTAGCGTCTGCCTCTTTGAGATATTATTTTTGGGGACAAATCCCTTTCTAACAGTTTCAGTTTATATTGCTTTGCGTCAAAACTATATTTCAATTTTTTTTTCAATTATTACCAAAATAATGAACTTTATATCTCACAACAAATATTCCCATTAATAAAAACACATAAAAATCTAAATTAATCCCCATCATATTTCCCCATGAAACCAATATATTACTCCTCAAAGTATGCCAAGTAGACCTAAAAAATATATTTCCATTAGTCCACATCATAGTCCCCCATAAAATCAACATTTTGCTCCTAAAAGGATGCCTATATACTACCCATGAAATGCTCATGTATGCTATTTACATTACTTTAAGGGCTACTTTCCAGTGCAAATAAAGGTTCGGAAAATAAATACTTGTGTCACTTTGCATCAACCCAATGTGGTGCAAAAACCATCCATGTGGGTGCTCAATTCAAAGTCCCCAATTTAAGGAACAGAAAATCCTGATTTTTTTTAGCCTGAATCTTTATTCAGAGTTGTGCACATATGAGTGCAGCGGCGGGTGCTTGCATACATGATTAATGATCAGTAAAATCTGCTTCGAGTAAACTGCACACATTCTGAGTTGCACTACTTGCAACAGGGAGAAAACGCGTCATGAGAGTTATCCCATTTCCATGCTCTATGGGGCATATTCACAAGGATCTATCGCTGAGTCAACAGCACACAGCACTTTATTGCAGCCAAAGTAGCGATAAACTTATCGCCCCAATCACAAGCTGCTAACGAGATGCAGAGTAGGCGTTCTCGTGCCAAAAGCCGCGACAACACCACTCCACAACATTCACAACGACCAGCCAGAACTGCGACAAGAACACATAACAGGCGATAAGGCGCGTTAGCAGCAGGAAAATAACACCTGCTCTGACCTGGTGCAAAGTCAGACCACCGCCTGCACCACAAAAGGGAGCACAGCCCAGAGCCACACTTGAAGAACAACAGATGCACCCGGTCAACTGAACATGCAGCCGGAGGGCTAAAAGGGCAACAACACCTGCCGCCACCACCCCCAGGCAACCCCCAAACCAAAGACATGCCACATCAGCTACACCTAAACATGTACAAAATAATCCGCATGATGTCGCACAATCACAGCTGGTGACATGCATGTGTCGTCACAAAAATGAGCATCACCCATTCACTTTCAAAGCAACAAATGAAACTTTATTAAAATGAACACTGAAATGAAATGAAGACAAATGGCGGCTCCCCTCGGGACAATCTGTAGGTCACAGCCTGCAAGACAAAAATCATGATGAGAAGGTGTGTCCTGCGCACATCAAAGGACAGAGAGAGAGTGAAGAAGAGAGAGAGGAAGAAAGGGGGAGAGAGAGATAAGAAGAGAGGGGGAGAGAGAGAGAAGAAGAGAGGGGGAGAGAGAGAGAGAGAGAGAAGACAGGGGGATAGAGAGAGAGAAGAAGAGAGGGGGAGAGAGAGAGAGAAAAGAAAAGAGGGGGGAGAGAGAGAGAGAGAGAGAAGACGGGGGAGAGAGAGAGAGGAGAAGAGAGGGAGAGAGAGAGAGAGAAGAAGAGAGGGGGAGAGAGAGAGAAGAAGAAGAGAGGGGGAGAGAGAGAAGGAGAGAGAGAGAAGAAGAGAGGGGAGAGAGAGAGAGAAGAAGAGAGGGGGAGAGAGAGATAGAAGAGAGGGGTGGAGAGAGAGAGAGAGAGAGTGCCACCCCTGGCACCCAGGCCACACTGCTCACCTGCTGCCACTGGTGTTTCTCCAGCCACTTGCCGGTATGTATAGCAGTTCACCAGGTCACATATCTGAGACAGACCCGTCATCTGAAACAGAGTCCAGATACATGATTAGCACAGTACACACAATTGCACAAGACAACATTGCCTGCCCGCCCATGCACACCCAGGCCTCACTGCTCACCTTCTGCCACCGGCGTGCAGACAGGAGGTCCCACCACGTGCCGCTGCAAGCCACAAGCCCCGCAGCCCACGGACATGGCACCCTCCACATCATGCAGCCCCGCTCCCCAGGCCACCAGGTCTCACGTTTAGTGCTGGGTCTTAATTACTCCATGGCAGAGGACATACCAGTGCACCCGGCCTCATTGCAGGCTGCACACCCGCTCAGCCCAATAGGTGCCACTAACTCTGGGATCCCGGAAGCGACACCACGTGGCGGTAGGCCCGTGCTGCCCACTGGCTCTGGCCTACACTGCGGTCCAGCAGGTCACAGAAAACCTGAGCTGTCTGGACTGCCGGTATGGGGCAGCATCGCAGGCTGCACACCCGCTCAGCAGCTTAAGGTGCCCCTACCTCAGTGCACCCAAAGTCACCGTCCCATGGCGGGGTGCCTGTGCCGGCCGCAATGCTCCGGTTGCCACTAACCCTGTGCAACCCCAGTCAGCGCAACGTGGTGGTAGGCCCATGACGGCCGCAAGGCCTCGGGTGCCACTAACCCTGTGTACAACAACTCATGGGCCCTTTATGATTGAGAACCGTCCGTCATCCAGTCATCACCGGCAGAGGGGAATGTGACGTCGTCGGCCCCTTATGTTGGCGGAGTCACATGGCCTGTGACGCTTGTGCCGGATGGGTGTGGTGTGCGTGCAAACCTGCCCTCAGGGAGTGGCTGTGACATGCTGACAACTAGACCAGTGACCTGCACACCACCAGCAAGTACGCCTGCGACGGGTAGCAATAAGGGCCCTCCCCTCGGAGCGTAAGCTGAGTGGTCTGGCCTGCCGTACGCCGGACCAGCGCAGGGCTTGCAACAATGACTCGTGGGCTCTGGGCGTGGTTCAGTCCATGTCCGGACATGGAAGTGACTGATGCGTGTGTCCCTGTTGTAGTGTCCATGGCACCCGGTACACAATATGCAATGTAGCACCCTCTGACTGGCATCCCACAGGATGAGCATCATTGACGCGAGGAAAATCACTGTCCCTACATTCATCCACACATTCATACATGAATGATGAAAGACATAACACAGCAGTGCGTCACTGGATGTTTATTGCACATCCAGTGCAGTTCTGCAGCTGGAGTGGTACAGGGCAATGCCAAGCACACTACACAATATGGGTCCGTGGAGGGCCAGCCAGAGTCCATCCGGGGATGACAAGTACTGCGGAAGAGGAAGGGTACAGTTCGCAGTCTGGTCGCCATGTCAATGGTCATGAAACAGGATATGGCAGTCCATGTCGCTGTCCAAGGTGAGTGCATCGGAGTGTATCGGGGGTCATTGGAAGGTCATGGGGCCATGTGCGGCACCAAGCAGAAACAGGTCAGGTGGCGGAAATGAATGCTAGTGCCTCCTGATCACAAGCCCATTCACGTCCTCGTCCCCGGATGTGTGCTCTGCCCCACCTGTGGGTGTTGCAGTACCGGCTGAGGCATTGTGTGCCACTGACACATCCCCCTCCATCCGCCTCCATCCGCACCATGTCCTCCATGAGCCTCCACATGTGTGCAAGCTCACGGCTGGTATCGCTGGAGCCCCTCTGAGTGGACAGGTGCTCTTCTCTCTGCCTCCTGACTCCAGCGATGTCAGTCAGGGCTCGTTGGAGACCATGGAGTGGACCTAGACACCCATGGATGGCATCCAGTTTGGTAGCCATGAGGTCGAACCCCACCCACATCTGCTCAGCTGTCACCCTGTGGCCCTACAACACACGGCCTTGGAAGGCCGTGTGTTGTTCTTGGGGGTCTTGGGAGACTGCTGGGGCCATGGGTGCCTCCTGCTGGGTGGTTTGGGTGGTGGGTGGAGTCTCCTCGATGCAGCTGGGCAGCCCTGATCCTGGAGGTGAGTCGCGGATGATGTCAATGATTTCTAGGAGGGCTTGTGCGTCGATGCTGGGGTTGTCCTCGTCATCAGTGAAGAGTGGCTGGGACTGCTCTGCATGGGGTGTTGACGGTGGCCCTGCAATGTGAAGGGGAGATGGTGAATTGCAATGTGTCCACATGTATGTAGCCGCATGGTACATGTTGACATTCAGACAGCATGTCATTGTACATTGTGATAGTCTATAGATCTGGGCGATGACCCAGAGTCATTGAGGGTGTGCACTGTGCTCTGCTTGATGGTGCATGTGTGCCATCATGGCCATCTCCACCCGTCCCCCCAGTACCTGGTGGTCACTCACCTTGTTGCAGTTGGGTTGTGTCCTGTCGAGCGGTGTCCGGTCCCCCGACTCCGGCCACAGTATCCACACTGATGACTGTTGACACCAGCTCCTCCATGTCATCCAGCACGAGCTGTGGCGCTGGGCCCCCACCTCCAGTCTGCATTGCTGCCTTCTGGTTGGCTGCGAGTTTCTCCTTGGTCTTTCGCTTGATGTCATTCCATCGCCTCTTGACCTCGTCCATTGTCCTCTTGGGCTTTCTGACGACATTCACCTTGTCCACGATGTCCCGCCATATTCCATTTTTGGTGCCCAATGATACGTTGGAGGTGACGAACAGTTGTTGATGGTGTTCTATCACCTCCGTGATTATGATCCTGTTCGCCTGCGGACTGAACTTCGTCTTCCTCTTCTTCTTGTCCTTGCCCTTCCCTGTCCCCGAGGTCCAGGGCTGGGTGTCCGGGGTGCTTGTGGGGTTGCGCTCGTCCTCTGTGCCTGTTCCGGCTGCCTACATGGTGTTTCGGTGTTTTTCTGCTTTTATGGTGATTTTTCCCACCTGCCAAGTGTGTGTTGCAGGCCTGGGGCTGCTTAGCGCTGATTTCCTCATCGCACTTTGGCCCATCGCTGGTTTTTTTGCGTTGGGGTTTGTGTTTTTATCTCCGTCGAGGTGGTTGTATCGCGGGTATTAGCCGCGGTTTCGGCAAACTATCGCATGGGGCCACCTTGTTGTGAATTCCACGTTGACACAGGGTTTTTTTCCCGCGATAGGCTACGATGTGTACAATTGTGTTAACCCTTTTTGGTGATGTTTAGCACACGTTCTTGTGAATATACCCCTGAGTCTCCTAATGGTGTGGTAAATGCACACCAAGTAAATGCTATATTGGCATTTACCAAGTGCCACATTGCCACCCGTAATTGCGTGGGAAGATGATACCACATTTTATCTCAAAGAAACAGCCCACACGGTAATTGCAATGGCAATTTTGGTGCCAGATTTTTGTGCTAGGGTGTCTATGCCCCTCCCACCCCCCCCCCCCGCCCCCAAGGTGTGTTGCTCCCTATCACTGACATACTGCATTGACTGTCGAAGTCTTTACAGGGAGAGCACTCATACAGAGTTGGCTTGGAGTCACCTTCCGAGTCCCTTTTAAACCAAGCTCTGTGACAAACTAATTGCATTACCCTTTTCAAAACTCATTTCGACAGTTTGGAACCCTGCCTCTCGCTCCAAGCAATGAAGACGGAACTGTCAGTCAGCAGCATCGTCTCTCCCTGTGAAGGCTGTCTCTGACCCAACGGTCATTGGCTGCTAAAAAAACTGGCCTGGGCAGGCGTTATTGTGCATTTGAAACAGAGTTGATGGGCGGCCAGCGCGATGAACAATTCCCATCGCTGGTTTCTAGATTAAAATTGGACAAGAAATGCAATTATTTAAAGGTCAGTGGATCGGTTTGCCGAAAAATAAAAAAAAATATGGTAGCCTGTGAACTACAAGAGGTAAGCTATCGAGTCAGCAGAATATGATACTTTTAAAGGGTTCATATTTAATATCTGAAAATGAGGCAGAGGGGCTGCGGTGTACCTCTTCCCTCGTTTGCTGTTTTCCGACGTTTCTCTTCACCAACCAGGAAGATCCGTCAGGAATTTCCAGTCCTAAGAGGGTGGTGGAGAAAGAGCGGGGTCGGCAGAACATTGCTCTTGCTTCCTTGTTTTGGCAGACCATACTCATATGTCATTAGTAGCAGGTGTGGGGTGCACAAAAGAAGGAAGCTTTGACGTATTTAGGGAAGGCTTTATGCAGCTAAATTCCACTCGAGTAAGTTACACTTGTGCACATGCAGATGTCTCTGGGCGGAGGGAGCCGAGGTGGCCCTGCAACATGCAGCAGACATTCACAACAATCATACGTTTGTGGGTATTCCCAAATATTTGATGCTAATTCATCACAATGGAAACATGCTTAAGACTGCTCCTGTGAAAGCCAGGAGAAAGTGTTTTTTACTTTGGAGAAGTAATTGGATCCCCACTCCTATTTTATAGGTGTGTAGTGGAAATAGTTTCTCCTCAGGGAAATATTTTCCCTGAGTAAAAAGATAACATGTATGTGCAAATACGCATTATTATTTGCGCTCATGGGTTCTGTGCCATTACCCCTTGTCTGATGTAGGATGGCATCTCTGTCGTGGGAGTTCATTAGAATGTTTATGATGACACATGGTGGAGCCCTAGGTGGTGGCATCAGCCCCAGTGAAGTGGATCACTGACACAACATTGATACCAAAAATATTGTGACACACAAATATAGTGTCAAAAATATAATTGTCACAAACTTTGTATCCCTATACTTATAAAGGTAACTGCAAAATATTGAAAAATAAATATACTTTCAGACTAATATCGAAGGAAATAAGACGAAAATTAAGTTTTTCAATAAATACACAGTTTAAATAAGTGAATCTTAAACATTTTAACACATCAGATCAATGTAATGTATAGTAAATAAATGTAAGTAAAATTTACTTTAAAAAATAAATATATAATTAGATAAACATACACACATAAAAATATATCTGTATATGTTTATATCTATATATATAACATACCACTATTATTGAAATATATATTTTACATTGTGATAGTTTGTGTGGCTTTTTTAATTAACTAGAATAAAAATATATTTATATATATATATTTATATAAATACATAAAACATAAAAAATTACCAAATGAGAACAGATAAAATAATCAAAAATATATTTACTAAAACTATTAAATAAAAAAATTACAAATCAAAATATATATATAATATACAATTTAACAAATAAACAAATAATAATATAACATATATTTAAACAATAATCTGTGAAAAATAAACATACTATTTCCACTCCAATCCGTGCAACAGAAGGGAAAGCGTTGGACTACGGTGGGATAAAATTTACTATTCTGAATCCAGTCTGGCAACAGTAGTGGAAAGGATTGGTCTCCAGACGGGTACAATTTAGTATTCCCATTCCAGTCTGTGCAACAGTAGAGAAAGCATTGGACTCCGGAGGGGTTACATTTACTATTTCCACTCCATGCAGCAGTTGAGAAAGTAGATCACTTCAAACACAAAAAAAAAATTAATAACTCTATTAATTGACTAAAAATACAAAGCATTTCTTATGAAAAAATGATATATATAAATGAAAAAGACAGTTATAAAATTGTATTAATTGATCATTTAATTAAATTCCCACAGTATACTTCCACAAACCTAGCAACACACACAATTAAAATGTAATAAAAACATATAACATGATTAACATATTAAATAATCAATAAAATAATTATCTATAAATGAATAATTAATTGGTAATTAATTATTACTTAAATAACTTCCCACCCTATTCGCCTACAAACACAGTAACCCACAACTAGGTGCCGATTCCGATCCGTTAAAAAAATGTACTGCCCGACTCGTATCCGTATTTTTTTACGTACGAATCGTACAAGTACCGTACAAACTGCGAAGTACGATTCGTACGTGAAAAATACATACGAATTGCGTCGGGAAAATGGTCCAAAAGGGAGCCGTAAATTTTTACGTCCGAATAGCGTCGGGAAAAGTGTCCGATAGGGAGCCGGACATTTTTACGAGCAAATCGTAAAACAGAAGTACGAGCGCGCAAGTACGATCCGTACCGCCCGTCCGAATACACAACCGCATGTAAAAGGCCCCGTACGGAGCGAACGCTGTAGCCTACATGTACACGGGTAAACTTGTGCCCGAATACGAGTCGTACAGCCCCCCTCACCCCGCACATGTCAGCACCGTACCCCCGTATGTCAGCACCGTACCCCCCCTCCGCACCGTACCCCAACACCATAGCACAGCCCCGCACCTGTTCGCACCGTACCCCAACACCATAGCCCAGCCCCGTACCAGTATGCACCATACCCCAACACCGTAGCACAGCCCGTACCTGTACGCACCGTACCCCAAAACCGTAGGCCAGCCCCGTACCTGTACGCACCGTACCCCAACACCGTAGCACAGCCCTGCACCTGTACGCACCGTACCCCAACACCGTAGCCCAGCCCCGTACCTGTACGCACCATACCCCAACACCGTAGCACAGCCCGCACCTGTACGCGCCGCATCCCAACACCGTAGCACAGCCCGCACCTGTACGCGCCGCACCCCAACACCGTAGCACAGCCCCGCACCTGTACGCGCCGCACCCCAACACCGTAGCACAGCCCCGTACCTGTACGCACCATACCCCAACACCGTAGCACAGCCCGCACCTGTACGTGCCGCACCCCAACACCGTAGTACAGCCCCGCACCTGTACGCGCCACACCCCAACACCGTAGCACAGCCCCGTACCTGTACGCACCGTACCCCAACACCGTAGCACAGCCCGCACCTGTACGCACCGCACCCCAACACCATAGCACAGCCTGCACCTGTACGCGCTGCACCCCAACACCGTAGCACAGCCCCGCACCTGTACGCACCGTACCCCAACACCGTACCCCAGCACCCTCACCCAGCATCGCGTATGTACAGACCGTACCTACGCGAAAAAGACTCGTACAGAACCAGGACACTGTAAAACAGCACAAGGAGGGTCAATTCGACTCGCACAACACCACAAAAAACGTCAACCTGACAAAATACATCTCTATGAGTGACCTGCCACATCCAAACAGGCAAACAGAGGACCAAATCGCAACCACCTCTTATAACACACCCACCACAAATTCAAACACAGCCACACCCACAAATGGACCAATAAAAAGGGCCCACACACACAACCCAGGAGCCATTGCAACAGACCCACTGCTCACAGACACCACAGACAAACAACTGCACCTTACTTACACCTTAACTACACCTTCACTTACACACCTTCACACAACCTCCTTCACAAACACCCCCTCTTCACCTTCACACACACACCGTCACATTCACACCCACACACCCACAACCATCCACACCCACACCCCACACCATGCCCACTGACAAGAATCCAAAGTTCACAACGGCGGAGCTGGAACTCCTTGTCAACGAAGTCATCAGAGTTGAGCCACAGCTGTTTGGAACATTGGTCAGACAGACCAGCATAGCCCAAAAAACCAGCCTGTGGCAGATGATCGTCGATAAGGTGAATGCTGTTGCGCCCATCCGAAGGACCAGGCATGAATGCCAAGCTAGGTGGTACGATTTGCGCAGGGCAGTCAAGAGGAAAATGAACGAGGAATACGCCCAGAGTAACATCACTGGAGGCGGGCTGCCCCGCAGACCCGTACATTACCATCCCTGGGAGGAGAAGGTGATGGCCACGCTTCCGCCGGTGGGAGTACACGGAGTCGAAGGAGTCGCAGAGCCTGGTGAGTACACAAACAACTCACGTAACATGGGGGGAATGGCATCCACACCCCAACTACAACAAATGCACTCACCTACCCCCAAGCCCTCACCGCACACAACCACACCCTAAAAACCACGCTCATGCCACTAACGTCTCCATGCCCCATTCACAAATAAAGGCAATGCCATGTCCCAGGCCACACCAACCACAAATCCAAGACTGGATGTCCAGGATGCTGGGAGGGTGGAGCTCACACAACACATTGTGCAACTCAGAACCAGACACCGATGCCCACAGCCAATATGGCCTAGGTACATACCCATGCACCATGCCCAATGCACAGGGACTGGCAAAGTAATGACAAGGTAGCTGACACTTGGCCCTGCTGTAGGCAGCACAAGGCCCTCCTGTGACCACTGTACACTCAAACAACAACTCCACTAGCTCACATACCCAGCACAGGAACTCACACACACTGTCATGCCATCATGCACCATGAGGGGACAGACACATCACCTGGGAGACCCAATCACAAATCACACTACACACAACAGCAGGCCTGGTCACACACCCCCCCTCACACAAGCACACACCCCCGGGGCAGGCAACGGATTTACCCACTCTCACAATGGACATGTGACACAACAAGACCAATCCATAGCCAAATAAGCATCCCAGTCAAAAATCTACTGCCAAACACTCAGGAGCACATACCAATCTGTCCCCCGCAACATACCCATCCCCAAGTGTACATTGAGAGGAATGCTAGGCACATCCAACCACCGGGAGGAACTGTGACTACTTGAATATGTATGAAACATGGATGTGGCATGAAACAGCATTAACATTGTCTCTCTCTCACACACAGGGCAACGTCATCGACCTCCCCCCAGGGGGAACAATCACAGTCCCAGGCTCAGCGTGAAGATGATCCCACCGGCAGCGACGACTCTCACCACTCCGTGGATGACCCCGACCAACCTGGTCCCTCTGGTGCCCAAGCCCCTGCAGCACCTGCGTCAGGTACATCTGTGCCAACCCCCACCCCCATTCCTGCCACATCCCAGGAGGCACCCAGGAGCCCTGCTCGCACCGAACAACACAGCCAGTCTGACCAGGAGGGACAAGGTTCTCCGGGCACCCAGGAGGAGGCAGACGACCACGCTAATGCCATTCCTCAGGGGTCCCGTAGACCCGATGTGCCCACAACGGCAGGCCAGGCTCGTGTGGGCAGGGGTGGTGGGAGTGGAGGCAGGCGGAGGCGAGAACCTGACCAGCCAGCTGAGGGACCCGGTATGGCACACATGCGCCACATCCTGGACACATACCGGCGTGACACCAGAGGGCATCAGCCAGGTTGTGTCGAGCCTCACAGACATCAAGGGGACCCTCGATGAGATGAAGAACCTGCAGGCCGAGCAACATGCCAATCAACAACAACACCAAGGACGGATGGAGGCAAGACTGGCTGAGCTCCTGGCGGTGCAAACGGACATGAGCCGTTCACTCCGTCGGATTGCCGACAACATGGGCAACCCTCCCTGTGACACCAGGCGAAGACCAGCACCAGCCACAGGGAGGGAGGAGGAGGAGGAGGATTCCTCCGACGGAGCATCACAGACATCCTCAAGGCCTGCCTCTGAGGGTATCCCCGGACGAAGGTGGGTTGTCCATGGAAAAGACCGTGAGAGTCAGCGGACCATCCACATCTCCCAGGTCACCTGGCCTGGCACCTGGCCCTTTGGCGCAACAGCACCACCTCACCCAATGACATTCTGTGCCACATGGACTTGCTGGTCACAGTCTGACCAATGATGACCAACACTGTGGTCTGGACTCTGATGACTCCAACTGACAAGGATGCCATCTCCCCCTGTGAACTTTGGATTCAATGCACCCGGTAGAGCACCTTACTTCATCCACCAAAAGACTTACTCTACCAAAAATAAATACTTAATTTTGTCATGAGATGTTGCTGTCATTTGGCATTATTCACCAACATATGTGTGTGTAAATGTCAAACTATGCCTGAGTGTTGAACTAACTCCACACATCCATACCCTGGGATCGGAGTTTGGTACAGGACACACATGGGTCACAATGTATCATTCAATGCAGACATGGAGCACAATACTCACCTGTGATGGCCTTAAGCTGCTGAGGGGGTGCTAGGAAAACTGTGAGGACACACCTATTTGGAAGAGTAACATTAAGACGTAGAGGTTATGCCTCATTTGGAGGTTCCCGGGGAGGGAGTCCCAGGTATGTGTTCCCAGGTGGGAGAACTATGTCCTGCATGCAGGAGTACGGTGGATCAGAAGAATGGTGGCCAGGTCAAGGTTGGATGCACGGAGATGGCACTACGGGGTCTCGGATGACAGTGGTACAAGGTTGGTTTTGGGTCAGGGTTGTGGCCTGCCTCCTGAGTGTGGGTGAGGAGTCTGAAGGTCATCCTGCAGCACACAGTGATCCATTGCAGCTATCTCTGCTGGACGGTGATGTGGCTGGGGCGTGTGATGTTGACGCTGAGGTGTGCAGATGCAGCCTGGATGTGGACAAGTGTCCCTGGATTTTGGATGTGGCTGCTCCGTAGAGGGTAGGGCAGTATTTGACACGGATGTTGTCGTGGACCTGGGGGATGGTCCGTCTTACCTTGGAGTGGATATATCTGGGGATCATGTGCATAATGCTGAGGGTGTTGCAGTGTGAGGCACAGATGCTGGTGATTACCATGGCAAATTAGAGCAAGCAATCCATGATGCACAACATCTTGTGTGCGTGGACACTGGGTGCCTGTGCGGGGCTTCTGTGGGTGGGACACAAGCAGTTGACCCAGCTGTAAGGAGACAATCCTCAGATGTTGACCTCAGTCCTGTACAAGTCCAGCCTCAGGTGGCTGCTGTTCTGCCATTCATCTATGGATCCCATGCAATCTTGAATATTGGAACTGCATCCTTGGTGAGGGTGAGGAGCGCCTGGCTGTCAATGGCATACGAGTTGATGATGAGGTCGTGTGCGAATGTGATGGTGGATAGGGGGGTCCTGGACACATTGTAGATTGACACGCTGAAAGATGATACCTGTGCCATGTGCCTCACGATGAAAGCATACTACATGCAGAAGCCTTGAGTCCCACTCCCATGGCCTTGCAGGGGTACAGATCTGGTGGGGAGTAGGAGGGACATGACCTGGTGGGTGTGACAGGTCCTGGAAGGCGTGGCAGCGCTGTGTAGGCAGTCGGAGTTGCACACTCATCATGCAAAGGTGTTGTGTGTGCGCTCAGTGCATGCCTGAGAGCAGGCAGGAGATGTGTGGATGGACCTTGCTTGGAGGGTGGCTGCAACATCACACTGTAGTGTGATGTGGGTCATGCAAGGACCTAAGGGTCGTGCAATGTGCACGTTGCATGTGCAGACGGTCCAGCCTTTGGTACCGCGTGGCCGCAACTGTGGCACAGACAAGCCGAAGACAGCCAAATGAATGTGTTGAGGGAGGAAGGGAGGAGCACCTTTGATGTGTGTGTGTTGCCAAATCTGGAAACTAACTGTGCCCTTGCTGCAGTGGCTGCAACAGCAGGCGGCATGTCCTGGGAATTATGCCACAATATCCACACAAAGACTAGGATGTCAGAAAGGACTACTGCAACAGGTGTATGTCAAGGAAGGAGTTACCGGTTTGCAATGGCACACCCAGAGACAAAGGATGCACAATCACCAAAGATGACTGACACCGGATCATGAAACTGAAGGCCGAGCTGCGCACAGGAAACACACCCCGGAAGGTGTTGACGGCCCGTGGGGGGAATAACATGCCAAAACACATACACAGCCATGGTTATCATGCACAATAGAGAATCAAATACATGAAGAACAGCATGCAGGTTGCTAATCTACACATAGTCTCATATGCACAATCCTTGACAACTATGCCAGAGATGCCGCATGCACAGTGGCAAGAGACCTGCATTGACAGAGATGAGGCACCTTGGAAGCTGAGGAACACCTTTATTACTCAGGCTCACACCTATGCAAAAGCATCAACATTAACAGACTCACAGGTCCATTGGATTAACATGTGGGACCTACACCGGACACCCCCTCTGCACCACAGATGCTGTAAATCCATTGTACTGGCAGACAAGTGAAGGGGTTGAGCCAAACATCTCCTGCTGCACACGGAGAGGCTGCAATTCCCCATTGAGCATCATATGGGGATGTCCCGCAATATGTCCACCCGTAGCCTCCCGTATGTTTCAGAGGGAAGTTGTACACACATTGATGCTTTCATCACAAACCACAATCCCATAACAGATGACTGTCACGAAGTGTGACTATCAGTTCATGTGAGTCATGCCACATGTCATGTGCCCCATGGTGAGTCGACATGTATGCATAGTAACATAACCTGCACAGGAACAGTGCCCACACATTACAAACAACTACCAAACCCAAAAAGCCCTGCTGCAATCCTTACCGAAAGGAGAATTTCCACCATGTCCGTGCATGTAACTCTGATTCAGCACACGTTGCATTACTCATGAGGAATAGCAGGAGCACATCGATGCCACGAGCAGACAGCATGCGCAACTACCTGGGGATGAGAGACACACAAGAAGTCAGGAAAAACATAGTCATCCGAATGCATGGTCATGTACTCTACATGAATAAGGTTGACACCATGCCAGTTGTCAATTGAGTGTGTCAGCTAAAATGTGTGGAATGACATCAGCACTCGAGTGACACATCTGCACACACCTCAAAGTCACTTAGCATACAGTCAGCTGGACACACACATTGCAACACATGCCACACAAGGCTCAAAGCGTGCACACTCAGACCCAGGGACTCACCATTATGAGAAGAAGTTGCGTATGAGCTGACTCTGGATGTCCTCCTCCTCCTCCTCCTCACTTGCCTCATGACCAAGGCCGTCATCCTCCACGGGTGGATGTTCCTGCTCATCGGGATCCAGGATGAGTGGCACAGCTTTCTCCACTGCCATGTTGTGCAGCATGCAGCACACGAGGAAGATTTTGCAGACCTTCACCGGTGCATATGGGAGGGACCCGCCGGTCTTGTGGCGGCACCGGAATCGGCTCTTCAGGAGGCCAAACGCCCTCTCAATCACTCACCTGGTCTGCCCATGGGCGTTGTTGTAACGGTGATCTGCAGCTGTTCTGGGGTTGCGGAGAGGCGTCACCAGCCATGGCATGTTGGGATAGCCAGAGTCCCCTACATGGAAACATCATGTAAAGAAGTGGGTCAGGAGATGCCGTCACATACTAAGATACCGCAGAATACTGGACAAACAGAGTCTACTCACCAACAAGACATGCTCGTTCGTTGTGCAGCTGCAGCATCATTTCTGGCACTTTGCTACGCCTCATGATGTAGGCATCGTGTGCTGACCCTGGAAAACGTGCACAGACATGGGACTTCACCATGTTAGCAAGACACACCACAAGGGCATAAATGGAGTGGTAATGTTTACGGTTACGGAAGGCTACCTCCTGTGCCTGTGGTGGTACCAAAGCCACATGTGTCCCATCAATGGACCCAATTACATGGGGCATCCCTCCAAGGGCATAGAACTCACCCTTTATACCTGTCAACTGCTCACGAGTTGGAAAATGGATGAATTCATCCAGGTGCTCCAACATGGCTTCTAAAACATCATGCAGGACACGGCTGAACATGGTCTGAGACATGCCACCCACATCAGCTATGATCAATTGAAACGTACCGGTGGCAAAGAAATGTAGGGCTTCCATCACCTTCATCTTGGGGGTCAGCGCAGTCGGATAACTGTGTCGCGGTTGGAGGTGTGGTGCCAGCCTGTTTGTGAGGTCCACAATTAACCGTTGGGGGAATTGGTAGCGGCGTATGCAGTCACGTTCCCTCATGGCAGCCAAGTCAGGCATTGGTCGGGGGAGAGGCGGTGCCCTGCAGAAAATTGGAAGGAATAACGAAGATTGAGTACATTACTACACCAATGTCAATGAACTGAGCACATGTTCAACAGCTAATACACATATGCCACATACAGAGTCGGGTCTGTGCAATACATCCTGCACACGTATGCCAGCCAGGTGATACTCCTACCAAGAGCCAGCTAAAAACATGGATTGTCAAGGTCTACATGACATGCCATGAAAGTAGCTGTGGGCCAGTGTGAGTGAACAGCCAGACACATTACAGGAGTGACATACATCCACATATGTGCATTTGAAGGATGTCATCTCATACAGACAGCTGCCGGCAAGCTAGACGCACAGGTCACATGTCATGGAAAAAGGACAGACCACACACCTTGCCATGAAGGGGTACATGTCAAATATGATCACACAGACATTGAGACTACGCAGATATGTCCTAAGCTCGCAAGTCCCTGTTAGATGCATACAGACACACGTCACGTGTTATTCCACATGTGTCCTGGTGTGCGTAATAGTGTAACATGGGCATCTACACACAGACACATGTTGGATGCAGCTACAGCAGATGCTGTTGACGGAACACCAACAGCAAGATCATGGGAACACATGACACACACATGACATAGTCACATCGTGGCACGCTGGTAGTGAGATGTCAGGTGTCATCATCCGTGTACCTGGCATCAGGGGACATTTGCGGGTGTTGGGGACTGTGCCATGCCAGTGATGCAGTGCTTTACAAGTTTGAAATACATGCACACATGTAAAAGGTGTGAAGGGGAAGTACGCCACATGGTGCCCCATCACACATGACATGTGTATACAGGTCATCACACAACTATTGGGTTAAAACATGAGGAGACATGTGCCAGCTCACTGCCTGACACACCTAGGCCCTACACATGATGCACTGCACTGACAATGATTTGATGTCCATCCTTGTGCGAGTCATTCACCTCCATTCCTTTCCTGTCCGCCTCCTATCACCAGTGTAAGCTGTGAAATGCACCGTACACACACTCTGAGGGCATGTGTACGGTTGTATCACAATATGGGGTTTGGGTAGGAGTGTGCGTGTGTGCAAGGACCTACACACGTACGTGTACACACTGGTCCTATCCCAATGGTAGTGTTGGCGTAGGCGTACGCCATAGAGATACGGCTCGTACCCGTGTATGTACGGCCCGTAGCACTATGGCGTAAGCCTACGACAACACTACCATAGTGCTACGGGCCCTACACACGCAGGTACGGCCCGTAGCACTAGGGTAGTGTTGGCGTAGGCGTACGCCATAGAGATACGGCTCATACCCGCGTATGTACGGCCCGTAGCACTATGGCGTAAGCCTACGGCAACACTACCATAGTGCTACGGGCCCTACACACGTGGGTACGGCCCGTAGCACTAGGGTAGTGTTGGCGTAGGCGTACGCCATAGAGATACGGCTCTTACCCGCGTATGTATGGCCCGTAGCACTAAGGCGTAAGCCTACGGCAACACTACCATAGTGCTACGGGCCCTACACACGCGGGTACGGCCCGTAGCACCAGGGTAGTGTTGGCGTAGGCGTACGCCATAGAGATACGGCTCATACCCGCGTATGTACGGCCCGTAGCACTATGGCGTAAGCCTACAGCAACACTACCATAGTGCTACAGGCCCTACACACGCGGGTACGGCCTGTAGCACTAGGGTAGTGTTGGCGTAGGCGTACGCCATAGAGATATTGGCCCTACACACGCGTGTACGGCCCGTATCACAATGGCGTATGCCTACGGCAACACTACCAAAGTGATACGGGCCCTATACACGCGTGTACGGACCGTATCACTGGAGTAGTGGTGCCCTAGGGGTACGTGTGGAACGCACTGTACCTGTGTGTGGATAGTGAAATTACATAGGGGACACATGAGTGACAAGTATAAGGGCCTAAATGCATGCTGGTTGTCATGGAGACCGAGTTTCCAGTTCAACATTTTTCATCAGATGGCCAGCAAAAGTCGGTTGGAGACAATATACTATGTTGCAAAGTGGTTGTTGACTTGACATCATGCTCAAATTTTGAACCATGTAAAGGCCTTCACTGGGGTAGGTTTAAAGGGATTGGAGGAAACGTAGGATGCAAATGAGATTGACCAATCACTCTGCACTCCTCTAAATGAAACAGCCCAGCAAGGGAGATATAAGGCAGCCAGGACCCATGAGAGAGCACTTGCCTGCACAACCTTTCATTCCACACCACTGCTGCTGCTCGTGATTCCTCTGGCACCATGTCCAGGTCTGTGGAGAGGGCCCAGCTTTTCACCCAAGAGGAGAATGAGGCGTTGCTGGACGTCATCCTCCCACAGTACCCCTGCCTGTATGGGAGACCAGGGGAGCAGGTGAGTGCTGAGTCCACTAGCTGTGACTGTGCCCCCTTTTTGTGTCTGTCACTTCTGGCATTGTGTCCAGGTGTGACAGACATGCAATGTTGTTCATGGTGGGTCCCAGGGGGGAAAATGCCTTATGTCTCCCATGCAGAGCCTAATGTGGTTCATATCTGCACTCCTCACTTGCATTGTGCTTACTGTGACAATCACTGCATGGTGCATGCCACATTCAGCCTGGCTAATCCTCTTGGGAATGTTGTTTCCATAGTCCTGATGTGATTCTGTGGTCCCCCCAGTGTGACAGGTGACTGTCCCCACAGATGTGTGTGAGTTGAGTGTACCTGTGGTGATAGTATCCAAATGATGTGTACGGCCCCTGGACATTGGTGTGTGTGTAAGTCCCCTGTCATGTGGGTGAATTTCTATGTGGAGTGTTGCACCCCAGCTGCATGGAGGATGCATATGCCCTACCCATCAGATGTGAGCAGGGAGCCGTGCTGTGTGTCTGACGTGCTGAGCTAGCCCCACACCTGTGACTCCCCCCAGTCAAGTGGCACATGTGCAGAGTGATGTTTGTACCCGCAGTTGCCAATGGCAGGTGATTGTCCTGTGCCTGTGTGTGTCTGTGTACTCCGCTGAGGTTGCGTCAGTGGCCTGGAGCATGTGACTGCTTTGAGGTGCTGTCCATAATCCTGGTGTTGCTTGTGATGCACAGTGTGAGCCATGATCATTGATTCTGTCGCACCCCTCATGCCACCTGTGTACTTTAAATGCCACGTAGTGCATTTGGTCTTCCCCAGAGGATAATGTCCCTATGACAAAGGTGCAATGAGTTCGCTGCATACTATGCCCTGTTCAAACAAGCCCAATTGTTCTAATGTGTGTCTCTGTGACATGGAGCAGGTGTATTGATGTTGTCTCACTTTGTCATCCTCACAGGTAGCCGCCTACGCCATGGAGGAGATTTGGAAGCGGGCCATCAGGGCCGTGAGGTCGAAGGAGGGTCGCAGTCGGCGCCTGGTCCAGGTGAGGAAATGCTGGCAGGATATCTGGTGCTGGACCAGGAGGATCATGGACTCACCAGAGGGCAAGAACCGCGGGCGCCTGACCCACCAAATGAAGCGTGTCCTGGCGGTGGTCTTCCCTGACATGGATAGGCGGCTACAGGAGACGCAGCAGCAGGAAGGGGGTAGGTACATGTGTGTTTGTTGTGTGTCACCAGCTTTTGGAAGTGCTCAGTCGCCTGGATACACTGCCAGGGTTTATATGTGCAGTGCATATCCTGTTCCCCAAAGTCAACCGGTCCTGTTCTTCCTCCCTTCCCCTCCTTGACATGTGTTCCCTGGTCTGTGTGTAGTCACTCTTGGACAAGGTAATCTAGGCTGGCAGTTAATCCAAGTGCCCAATGCTTGCAGCATCATGTGTGGGGGTGGTCTGTGACATGTGTTGGGACCTTGCCTGTGCCCTGTCCAGTTCAGTCATTTGGGGGTCCATGATTGTTGGCACTGATGCAGAGTCTCAACATAGGAGTGTGAGGCTTAAAATGAACTGCCTTGCAGCATGCATGACCAATGTTGTGGCCTCAGACATGATGTGCATGAGGTGGAGATATGCATAGTGCGGGAACGGTTGCTCCTGTTGCAGTCAGATCTATCCAGGACCATGGAGCAGTGTGGCCACTACAATCCCCTGAGACACCTTTTCCTAGGAATCATGTGTGTCATCCAACACTGTGGACATTCTCAGTGTCTTCAGCATAGGTTGGCCGCTGTGGCATTGTACCCTAGCCTCATTTGTATTTACGTAAAGTGTGCTACATGTGTACACTGTACAGGGTGACCCAATGTGGCTTGTGCATCCTCACACTGGCCAGTGCCTGTGTGTCTGTGTACAACTATCTGATGATGGTTGTTTGTCAATAATATGTGTGGTCAGCCCCACGAGGGGTAGTTAGAGTGCAATTAGGATTTAATGGAGCCCATTTTTGTGATCCCTGATTAAGAGGTGTAATTCCTTCCTCTGTCTCAATCACATTGTCTTAGGTAGGGGGGGGGTTTGTGCGGGCAAGGCCTACATGTCCAAAGCTTATGTCTCCTTGCCAAGTCTGGCCTGTGTGTGATGATAGTCGGAACAGACACTCAACAAGTATTGACCCAGTCATGTTGTGTAGGGTTTAATGTTTGTGCTTTGCAGCATGTGTCAAAAGTTAAAAGACATGGTTCCTGCTCATCCATTTTTGGCAACGGTGTGTGGTCCAGATGCTGTGCTCGACTGTCCACAGACACTAGCTTCTCTGTATAATTCGATATCAAATTCTTTGCTGTTGTGTCATGCTCTCCATTGTTTCAAAGTGGCATGGTGGGTCAACCAACTGTGTAGTGAGGGGCCTACATATGTGCGTAGTATTGTAGATGTTACTCATGATGCTTTTCATGCTATGCACTGTGACCTATGTAGTTTGGACTCATGTGTCATATGTATACAGGTGTCTGATTATTTCCTGTCTCTTCACCTTGCCCACAACATCGTCGGGGGACACCGAGGGAGACACCAGCACAGACGTGGAGGAGGGATCCAGCACCAGTGCCACCAGTGCTGGGGAGTCTGGCGCAGCAAGTGGCACGGAGGGCAAGGGGAGTCGGGCGGAGGACCTGTCCAGTCCCACCACCGACTATGACACTGACAGGTCCGAGGCTGAGCTCCCAGAGGGGGCGAAGGCTGCTCCCACAGCTGAAAGCAGCAGTACATCTCTTGCTGCCCCCTCCATTCCCATCACCGCCCTCCCACTTGCTCGGGTCCCTTCTGTCCGTGCTAGGCGAACACATGTCTCCTTCGTGCCAGGCACCGCACCCCCTGCCCCTGTCTCCCCTGCTGCCCTCAATGCCGAGTCTGCGGACATCCTGCGGCAGTTGCAGGTTGGTCAGACATCGCTGCTTAATGTCCTCCATGGCCACACCAGACTGCTGACACAGATGGTGTCGTACATGGAGGGCATGTCAGCAGCGATGTCTGACCAATGTATGTTGCTGAGGTCCATGGACTCGTCACTGACGGCAGCAGTGGGTCTTCTGCAGCGCTCCGTCCCCCCTTACCCCTGCACCATCCACACTTCCCACTCCCATGCCTGTCCCAAGCACACCCAGACATCCCCATGCACGCACCCCACCAGACACAGGCAGCACACCAACAGGGAAGGCCAAGCGCACACCTACAGTCACGCACACACAGGGGGAAGTAGGCACACCCACTGGGTCGGGGGGCAAACGGCAGCCACGCAGCCACAGTGGGAGTCCGCAGTCCTCACGACCCACTTCCTCCAAAACCACTCCCCTTAGCTCCCCTGCCCAACAGTCGGACAAAAAGTCCTTCATGGCCAGTCTGTCCCTCAGCTCCAGTGTGACACCACCCCGCAAGCGGTCGAGGAAGTCCCCAGGCAGGGGAGTTGAATCCCCCCCCCCTGTCCACACCCTCCCCCAGTAGCGCTGCAACCCATCCCTCCGACCCCCCCCCTCCTTGGGGCCTGTGGCTCCTTCGGGTGCAGGGGAGACGCTGGCAGACCGTGCAACCGTGTGCAGCGCCATCCTAACCACCACCTTTGGCGCTGCCCCACCCCGTGTGGTGGAGTCGTCCGTCCCTGCACCCACAACACCTACCCTTGCCCCTCCTGTCCCTGCGGTGCCTGGTCCTTCCCCCCCACATGATGCCCCCCCCCCTGTGGATGGAAAGGAACTCTGAACTGTGCAGGCAAGCTAGGGGAGACGCGTCCCAATGTGTCCCCCCCCCCCGGAATTCGCATATGGACTGGCCTATGGGCCTTGTATATAGTGTACATTTCAAAACCAATCTTTTGTTATGCTGAATAAAGCATGTTGTTTTTCATTTGCACACAAATGCTTTTCTGGTATTGCTGTTGGTGCTGCTGCTCCCTGAGTTGGGGTGGTGATAATGTGTTAGGTGTCTGGGAAATGTTGTAGTGTGCTGCTCATGGGGAGGACCCTGGTATCTGCGTGCCATCACAAGGTCTCTGCAAATAATCTTTGGTCATGTAAGCTCTTACTGTATGGTGACATTGTCCCAAGGAGTGTTCCTTCCTCTGTGCCACCTGACTTCTTCCCTGCAGGGTGTTTCCCAATTGTTGTGCTGACCTGTGTCTACATTTCCTTGCTGTGTGAGGGATCCCTTCAACTTTGCCCATGCCTGCTCAGCAATGTCTCCGCCTGCATCGTCTGTGCCATCCTTGGTAGTCACTGTACTTGTGTATGGAGTATGTTGCCATGGCTTAATGTGGACATGGTCCCTTTTCCACACTATGTATGCGTGTACTCCCAGCCTAGCACACATGTGTTACTTGTTCAGCAGGGTATTTGGGCACCTGACTGACAATTGTGGGCATTGTAACTGTGGGTACTCCACCCTTTTCCTTCCATGGGTGGCAACAACTTGTTGGCTGCCCCAGCACCTGTACATTCTTATCAGTCCTGGAATGTGGGTGACAGTGTGTGTTCCCTTAGGCTCTCTTAGTTTAGTGAGGTTTCACATGAGGATACAGTCTTGTTGCATGATCTCAGTGTGTGTATTGTGCTGCCACCGCCAGGGGTGGGTATGCATGTGTAATTTGTCATCACACCCACATGTGGTGTGTCATGCAGTGTGGAAGGACATCCATCCTCATGGGAGTGGGACACTGCTGTCAGTGATGTGTTGTCATGGCACTATCAACATAGTCGCACATTGTGGATGCCTTCATGCACCCATGGAGTTTTGCTAATGGGAGGATGATGTACACACCCCCATGTCTCTGTCCACTGCTGGGAGGCCTCTGCACCCACCCCTAATATGTCTGGCCACTGCTGGGAGTCCTTTGCACCCACCCCTCATATGTCTGGGCACTGCTGGGGGTCCTCTACACCCACCCCGCATGTGTCTGGGCACTGCTGGGAGTGATAGGCACCCACCCCTCATATGTCTGGGCACTGCTGGGAGTGATAGGCACCCACCCCTTATATGTCTGGGCACTGCTGGGAGTCCTCTGCACCCACCCCTCATATGTCTGGGCACTGCGGGGAGTGATAGGCACACACCCCTCATATGTCTGGGCACTGCTGGGAGTCCTCTTCACCCACCCCTCATATGTCTGGGCACTGCTGGGAGTGATAGGCACACACCCCTCATATGTCTGGGCACTGCTGGGATTGATAGGCACACACTTCTCATATGTCTGGGCACTGTTGGGAGTGATAGGCACACACCCCTCATATGTCTGGGCACTGCTGGGAGTGATAGGCACACACCCCTCATATGTCTGGGCACTGCTGGGAGTTATAGGCACACACCCCTCATATGTCTGGGCACTGCTGGGGGTCCTCTGCACCCACCCCTCATGTGTCTGGGCACTGCTGGGACTGATAGGCACCCACCCCTCATATGTCTGGGCACTGCTGGGGGTGACATGCACCCACCCCTCATATGTCTGGGCACTGCTGGGAGTGATAGGCACCCACCCCTCATATGTCTGGGCACTGCTGGGAGTCCTCTGCACCCACCCCTCATATGTCTGGGCACTGCTGGAGGTCCTCTGCACCCACCCCTCATGTGTCTGGGCACTTCTGGGAGTGATAGGCACCCACCCCTCATATGTCTGGGCACTGCTGGGAGTGATAGGCACACACCCCTCATATGTCTGGGCACTGCTGGGGGTGACATGCACCCACCCCTCATATGTCTGGGCACTGCTGGGAGTGATAGGGACCCACCCCTCATATGTCTGGGCACTGCTGGGTGTCCTCTGCACCCACCCCTCATATGTCTGGGCACTGCTGGGGGTCCTCTGCACCCACCCCTCATGTGTCTGGGCACTGCTGGGAGTGATAGGCACCCACCCCTCATATATCTGGGCACTGCTGGGAGTGATAGGCACACACCCCTCATATGTCTGGGCACTGCTGGGGGTGATAGGCACACACCCCTCATATGTCTGGGCACTGCTGGGAGTCCTCTGCACCCACCCCTCATATGTCTGGGCACTGTTGGGAGTGATTGGCACCCACCCCTCATATGTCTGGGCACTGCTGGGAGTGATAGGCACACACCCCTCATATGTCTGGACACTGCTGGGAGTTCTCTGCACCCACCCCTCATATGTCTGAGCACTGCTGTGAGTGATAGGCACCCACCCCTCATATGTCTGGGCACTGCTGGGAGTGATAGGCACCCACCCCTATGTCTCTGTCCACTGATGTGGATCATAGCACGACCCCCACCCACCCGCCCACACGCTCTTCAGGCCTGGGTACGGGCTGTACCACCATTGTTGGGGTGACGTAGGGGTACGGCCCATACCCAGGCCTTCAGAGCGTGGGTACGGGTCGCACCACGCGAACCCCTATGTCAACCCAAGAATGGTGGTACGGCCCGTACCCAGGCCTGAAGAGCGTGGGTACGGGTCGCACCACGCGTACCCCTACGTCACCCCAATAATGGTGGTACGGCCCGTACCCAGGCCTGAAGAGCGTGGGTACGGGTCGCACCACGCGTACCCCTACGTCACCCCAAGAATGGTGGTACGGCCCGTACCCAGGCCTGAAGAGCGTGGGTACGGGCGGTACCACCATTGTTGGGGTGCCATAGCGGTACGGCCCGTACCCAGGCCTACAGAACGTGGGTACGGGCCGTACCACCATTGTTGGGGTGACGTAGGGGTAGCCGTGGTACGACCCGTACCCACGCTCTTCAGGCCTGGGTATGGGCCGTGCCCCCAATGTTGGGGTGACTTAGGGGTAGGCGTGGTACGACCCGTACACACGCTCTTAAGGCATGGGTACGGTGCGTACCACAATTGTGGTGACGGGACGCGTCCACGTCCACTTCCGTTGTGGCGGGACGCAGGCCTTGGTGGACACGCCCCCCCCCTGGAGGGACCAGTCCCTGGAGGTACGGTATGTACAGGGCATGTATACATTTTGCCTTGGGTCGGGGTTATGTTTCCTGCCCCTGCCCCCCACCTTTGCCCCTGGGTGATGTTCTGACCTTCTGCGGCGTCTGCGTCCGTTCCTGTGCACCAGGTCATAGGCTATGAGGGCCGGGATGACACGTAGGATGGGGTCCATGGCTGTCCGTCGCGTAACGGTGCTCCTTCCTCGCGTCGTCCTCAATTTCCCGGCAGTTTTTGGCTCCCGTAAAAAATGCTACGTGCGGTGTGACGTAGGCACGAATCGTACTTGCTGGTTCGTAAAACGCTGCCTAACTCCATCCGGACGTCACGTATGCGGTACCCCGGATCGGAATTGTGGGTATATTTTAGCCGGTCGGTGTTTTGTACGAATCGTACGGAAATGGTATTTCTGTACGAATCGTACTTGCGGGTTTGTAAGGTGGTTTTCCCGGGTACGAGTCGGATGGAGAAAACGCTCCGTACGACGGTTCATACCCGGGTTTTACAGGATTGGAATCGGCACCCTAATGTATAACATAAAAAAATAATGAGTGAGCAATTTACATAATTATAAATCAATGAGATATATAATTGGTAATTGATTATTACTTAATTTACTTCCCACCCTATATCTCTAAAATCTTACAACCCAAAACAAAATATATAATTAAACAATTTACATAATTAAGTATTAATTAAATAATGAATAATACATTTATAATTAGTTATTGATCAACTACTACTGAAATAACTTTCCACCCTATACCCCTAGAAATACAACACTAGTCTACAATATAACTCAAAAAATATAATAATGACATAATTTACATAAATAATTATCAATTAAATGATTAATAATACATTAATTTTAATCAATTATTACTTAATGAACTTCCCAGCCTATACCCAGCAACCCACACCTAAAGTATAACTTACAAAATATAATAATTACAAAATTTGCATAATTAATTATCAATTAAATACTTAATATTAATTAAAAATTAGTTATTAATTAATTATACGTAACGTCCTACCCTGTACCCCTGCAAACCTCACAACCCACTAGAACACTATAAATTACTATCAACAATTAAATTAGAAATTATTAATAACTTAAAATTAAAACCTATATTTAAAAATATTAACAAAATGTATACAATGTGTAACATATACAATTAAAATATGAACTAAAACACATCAATATAATTAAAAAACTATATTTCTACAACTAAATTATTGCAAGTGGTATTAAAAACACAGGTATTCTTGAAAAATATTAAAAATACAGATATTCTTGTAAACGATATTACTTACCTAATATTTTTGTCCATGATATTTCTGCATCACAATATCAATGTATCATGATATAAAAAACTTGATATTTGTGTAGTTCAATATTAGCAATCCAATATTATGTCCAAATACCAATGAATTATGAGCCCTTTCAATGGAAAACAATTTGAAGGATCCCATAGGCTTAGGAGTATTGGGGATCTATTTTCCTAGAATGAGGTTAACTGATGGCCCTCTCAGTTCATTCAGAGAATCCCAAAAATGGCAGGCTTTTAATTTTAATGTGTGATCTGGCTTCTATGTCTTCAATCTCTGCTTCCACTATCCATGTAGTTCACTGTGGTTTAATCATAGAGGACTGCATTTCAGTCATGCTTTTTTATTTGGCTCTGTAGCATCTTTATTTGCTTTTGTTTTATAATCGTTCTTTCTGAGATTTGCTTTTATTAGGGTCATCTCAAGAGAAACCATGTCAATTTAATGTACATGTACAGTGCAGGAGTCCCTGATGGCCTGAATGAGATCGGCCAGTGACAGACGAGTTGCCTCCCCAAACCATGCAACTGCACTTTCTCTGTGATTGTTATATAATGGACAATTTTATTTGCTCGGGAAGCCTTACACACCTTGTGGCTTATTTCGATGTCGGGCGGACGCCGTTGCGGAAACTTGATCGACCGACCTCTGGTTGGCGCTCCCGACCACCTAATAACCATGTGACTGCACATGGTGCGGTCGTATACTTCCATTCCTCTATGGGAGCTCATGTTACAGTCATAAACTGGCAGCAACACAAGCTCCCATAGAGGAATGGGAGTCTGTGTTCATCCCTTCACCCCATGGCATGCACCTGAAGGTGCCTGCCACAAGGTGCAGGGATCAACAAGGGGGCACCTATGGTACCCCCTTGGCACCCAACTGGAGGCTGGAACCAGAGGGGGCCCTGCTAGGGGCCCCCCAACACGCTTTATGACAGGGATTCCATGTCGGAAAGACCAGCATGGAAACCCTGCCAGAAACTGTGCATTGTAATCCGGAAAGCGGAAACACCTTCCATTTCTATTACGAGCCAGTCTCCGACTGGCAGCCGGGCTCCTGGAGCCCATCAGAAGCAAGCCAGAATGACCGGTCGGATTCAATTATGACTGGCTGTACAATAATCAGCCGGTCGGAATTGAAGCCGATGTTGAGTGTCATTGTAATTGCCCCCCTTGTCTTTTTCCATATTTGCTGTTAGGAAACATGCTCCAAAATATTGTGTGTTTCTTGCTATAGTTGGCTCACACCTCACAGTTCTGCAGCATGCAGCCCTCCCAAGAGAAGCCCTACCTACCCCCAGCAGCTTCCATCTGTGTCGCTTATCAAAACTTCCCTTTACACCCAGGGTCTTGGCTTCGTAGACAGTGTGGGGCCCAAGTTGGTAAAACTCTGAGGGACACCCCACTGTACATCACAATGCCAACCCCACTGGTTCCGGAGACCTCCCCAGTCGAGAACCTTATAGGCACAGTGCAGTCATTGAAGCCCCACTACAACCACAATCTACTCCACAGGGAAGCCACCAAAGTGTTATCTTCTTATTGCGCACTATGCATTTCTAAGTGCTGCAGACTCCCAGAAAGCTCAGGGTCACGTCTTCAGTACCCTGTTATTGCACCCCTGTTGCAATTCCATGAGCCCTCTTCAGCAAAACAGTACTAACCACATCCAGTTCAGAGCTCAAATGAGTGTGCATTGAGATTGTTTCTGGCTGATTTCTGTTTATTAGTGGGGTCCCCTGCCAGGCAGAGTTCAGGCCGCATCTGTCATGATTTTCTTTCTGTTTGCATCTCTCAACAGGATGGATGAAAGCGATCCTGTATTTCTGTCAGATCCATGTTCAGTATCCTCACTATTGGCACCATGCTCAAGACACACATCTTCCAGCACCACTGACTCGCTTTGTATTAGTGATTTAGTGTTACAGAGTGGCTAAATGAACGGGAAGGGTGTGGTGACAGGGTCAAATGGAAAGGAGATCTGGAATGGTAAAGGACAACTGCTGAATTTGTTCTTCGATGATTCTATCAATATGTTTCACCTGTGATTAAAATTAGATCTCATTTTTCCTGCTCTGTGAGCTATGTTTAAGAGACAATTTTTGACAAAAATGTAAAACATGTCATCATTGAGCATTGACAAATCTTTCATCAGCCCAATAAAAAGCTCTCTAAGAATCAAGTAAAAATGCACTATTAACAATTTAGCATACCAGTGGTTATTATGTCTTCCAGACTCCTGAATAGAAGGGGTTAACAGCAGCCACCACAAGTAATATCAAAACATGAAAACATTGATTTGCTATTCAAAATGGATTATTTTTCAATCTGGAAGTAAGTACTTCCTGTCCAGCAGACTCTATACCTTAATTTCCTAAATGCCTTACTTGACCAAACGTAAAGAATTTCACAGACAGGATTTCTTCAGCAATATGTTCATGTATCTATAAACTACAGACACATTGTTACAACATTAGACTTCCAAGAACACATTAATGCAGAATAGCCACATTGTTTCTGTCAATTCTAATATTAGTTCTTTAGAAAATGCTCACAGATAAAAAAAATCCGTTCTTTGGTGTTGTTATAAAGCGCCGACCAAGATAAACATTGTGGGCCTAATTCACAAAAGTAACCCACACTTTTTTGTAATTTGCACTTTTGATTACGTTTATTCTTTGTTGGTATTCACAAACTCCAGGCCTGATTCACAAGCTATACATTTTGTGGTACTTTTGTAGAATAAAAATGGAGCGACAAATGTACTGCAAAATGCTATTCACAAACTGCACTAAAGTACTACTGCAAAACAGTAGTAAGTCCAGCTCCACACATCGCCAACCACTAATAATGCAATGCCCTCCCATAGAAAATGGAGGTAGAAACTTTAAATAAAAGTCGATGAAAAATAAAACTAAATTAACTTAAAATAGTTAAAAATATATTTTTTAAATTAATTTAAGAAATGAATATATAGTATAGATTTTTTTAACTTGCAAAATATTTTAATATCCTTTTTGAATTTAAAAATCAATTCAACTTTTTAAATTAAAATATTACTTTTAATTAATTCTGTACATCTCTTTTAGAAATGATTCAATGTCGGTCAGTCTGGGATGGTCTCAGGTATATTCTCTGACAACCGGATATTTGGTGTTATGCTACGAGCGAAGAGATATTAAGGATAAGTTCAGTTTTGAGCAGATACAAATTCTCAATACGCCCATGTAGGAATAGTTTAGAACCCTTTTGTGGGCAATACCTCCCAATGTATTGGGTCCCATCTATCAGTAGACTGGAGTAATGGCAAATAGGGCATGGGGGATCCAATAAATGATTTATTTTCAGGTTCCTAGTATGCTGTCTTCAAGTCAATGAGCACTGTCTTGTCAATCCAGTTATGTAAAGGTGGAAAATAGCATTGTGCATGTATGCAGGCAACATACCTTATGGGTAATGGAGTTGCCGCCATTCAATGGTTACCCATACAGGGACACAGTTGCAGCAAAAAGTGTAATTGTGACAAAACAATGAGCAATTTAGTAAGTGGTCATGTAAAGGAGTCGAGGTCCACCTGATGTGAAATGTGTGCAGAAATTTCTACTGTTTATTCTTGCTAGTTTAAACCCCCCACTTGTACAGTTAAAGTGTTCTGTGGGCCAATATCTTAACATTTACCATGCAGATCCTGTCCCCCATTGATAGGTTTAATGTCCAAACCTTTTAAAGTCATTCATTTGTAACTCATAGATAAAATGGGTTAATGGTAGGGATTTATACTAGCCCCAGTTTATTTTGTAGTCCTGGAGAATAATTGTATTAAAGATTTCAGAGAAAGCATAAATATGTATAACCTGGTAAGGGTAAAATAGCATTATCATAAAGATACATTTTTTTCTGTTTTTTTCTGTCTGTGCTGCCACTATAGGATTTCCATGACTATCATATGAGCATTAAGGGCCAGATTTACTAAGCCATTGCATTATCATTGTGTCACGCAAGGCGACCCAAGGGAACTGAAGAACTTAAGTGATATTTGCTCCACTCAAAGCCGCCTTTTGTGACCCTGCATGACGTAGCAAATCCAGAATAAACCAAATCAGAGCAAATTGCTGTCTTACGTTACTCTACATTAATAAGGAATTTCATGGGTGGATTTTGGCAGATTCCCAGATTTACTAACGGTAGTAACTTAGGAATGTGTCAAAATGCTTCACCATCCCAACAAAGACATAATGAGGAGAAATATGTTTATTTTCCCTTGTTATTTCCTCTTTCTACGTGTTCTGCATGTGCTGCAGAATGCAGCACTCACAGAAAGAGGAAAATGCCTCTGAGGATTGTTTTTGTGCAGGAAGTTGTCCCTTCCTGCATAAAATCAATCCTTTTTGTAACATAGCTACTCCTGTACCGTGGCACAAGGGTGCCTGCATTGGCAGTAGGCAGCATTGAGTGGGCCGGTGCAGCGAGAGAGCAGGATTACACCAAATCTTAGTAAATTTGATACTATACTGCGCTCTACATTTGACACAGAGCAGCACATAGCAGCATGTTGTCTTGCGTTGTTGCATTGCATCAAATGCTAGCAAATCTTGACCTAAATCTCCATCAAAAGGGGCTCTACTGCCAAAATGAAGGGAAGAGGGGCCAATATGCAGCCTTGACAGGTTAATCCTTATCAATAGCCTGCTGTCCCTGCCCCTGCCCTGCTTGCTGTCACTGCCCCAGTGCTGCTCCCTGTTCCTGGCCCTGCACTGCCTCCTGTCCCTGCCTCTGTGCTGCTCGCTGTTCATGCTTTGCCTGCTGCCCCTGCGTTACCTGCACCAGGACCACTAATTGAGACCGCCACATGACCATGCAGTGGGCACGCACAATGGGCATGCTGTCAATGCACCGCCGGTTGGACAATGCCCAAAGCCAGGACCCCTGGCCCTCTGACCGCCCAATGCTACACTGCCAAGAAACGTCCAGACTTGGACCCCGAATGCTGAAACAACAGATGCATCTACTCCTCTCCACGATCCACCAAAGAACCCTTATCTGCTGACAACACCACTTCTCCTGTGACACAACCTAAGAAAGATCCCTCACCACTTCATCCCACAAGACCAAGAACATCTCACCACTGCTCCATTGCATCCTGATCAATGCCTGCTCACTTGGCAAACACACCACGGAAATCTGGGATACCATCACCACCCTCTCCATAGACATTGCCTTCATCGCCGGAACGTAGCTCAACCCCGACATCACCACCGCCAATCCCGATGGCTACATGATGAAACACCGTGACTATGCCAAGAAACAATGCAGACTCATCGCCATCATCTTCAAGGAAACCACCAGATGCACCATCAACAACAATGACCCCTCTCCTCTTATAGAACAGATCAACTTCTTACTACAAACTGATGCGAAGACCACAATAAAATACACCCTGACCTACAGATCCCTGGAACCCAGGCAACATTCTGCAACACCATCCTTAACCTCATTGCCCCCCTTGCAATTGACTCTCACCACTATATCCTACTCAGTGACCTCAACTTCCACATCGATGACCCTAACAACGTCAACTCCATCGCACTCCTGGAGAACCTGAACAACATCAGCCTCACCCAACTGGTCACCAAATCCGCACATGAAGCAGGACAAACACTCAACCTCATTTTCACCTCTAGTGACAGAATTAAATTAAGCCATACCACAGAACTCACCTGGACTGACCACACTATCGTACACTTCACCATCAGTGGGCACAAGCCACAGCACTGAGACCATGCCAATCGCCGCTACTGACAACATCAGAACACTCCTCGACTGTGGAGAAACTGTGGCCCTGATCCTCCTCGACCTCTCCGTGGCGTTCAACACATTCTCTCACAACACCTTTATCAACAGACTCCACAACATAGGCATTCAGCAAGATGCCTTGAAGTGGATCGCCTCCTTCCTCGCCGGATTATTCAGAACATCCGACTGCCTCCCTTCCCGTCCACACCCAAAGACATCATATGCGGTGTACCACAAGGATCATCCCTCAGCCCCACCCTGCTCAACATCTATATGACCCCTTTCGCAGATGCCCTCAAATCCCACAGGCTCAACACAATCTACTATGCAGATGACACTCAACTGTTCCTCTCACTCACCGAGGACCCCTCCAATGCCAAAGTCAAACTCAACTCTGACAAAACCAAAGTGCTGATCTTGAGAAGAACACCTCTGCATGGGACCACAGCTGGTGGCCTGTAGAACTTGGACCCATATCCACACCGAACGACTACGCACACAATCTCAGCATCATCCTTGACATCCAACTGACCATGAAACGACAAGTCAACGCAGTCACCTCTTCCTGCTTCCACACACTTTGCATGCTCTGCCGAATCTTCATATGGAGTCCAACAAACACTAGACAGACTGTCACCCAGGGCGTCATCACCAGCATATTCCTGAAAAAGATGTTAGGAAAATGATTTCTCCACATGGACAAAATAAGAGAGAAAATACAAACGTGCAACTGGCATACTTGCATTGACTGTAGCTGTATTATCAGCTTCTCCTTTGAGAATCATTATGGGCAGCATAGGGATGAAGGTTGTGCTTCAGAGGACCACTACATGCTGACTCTGATGTTTTCCCTGAAAGTGGGCCTGGCCTATTGAGAGACATAGACTTCTTTTATTAACAAATGTTGACAGCAAGTGAATTCAAATGTAAGGACTAAAGTCTGCCATATCTCAATAATTAATTTCCAACCATTTATAGAGGGTCTCGAATTGTATTCTGCCTCTTTGATATTTATGAGGGAGGAGGTTTTGCAGCCTCATGCGAATATACGTTTTGTGATGTGACTGAAAACAATATAATTTGCATTGCAAAATGGTAGACAGGCCACAACCATCTAGTGTGCAATTTGCTCACACTGGTTTGTGACCTGCCTAGTGAGACATCATGCCCTATTTACTCTGCTCCAAATATAGCCATTAATGTCTCACCTGTTTCTGGGAATGTGGGCTTCTGCCTTGCTTCCTCTAAGATCCTCATCATTAGTTGTGGCATCTAGGTCACATTCTGAACTTGGCTCTTTAGCTGCCAACTTCACCTCAGCGTTTCACTCAGAATACTGCTGTTCCGTTCAGGCACACAATGGTTACATTTGATGATCGATCAAATAGTAGCAATAGGAAAGGTGTCATCTCACATGAGGCTAAATAACTGTTGTAAAATGGTTGGAATCAGGAATGTAAACTTAAAAATATCCAAGTATGATCTTACCACCGAAGTGAGATGCAGGAAATTGTATCATATACATACAACATGCAATCTTATTTAAGGTCTGCTACGGAACTCCTAACTTTCAGAAAAAACTTGAAGACATGGCTGTTCACAGTCTAATATCCGGTTATCTCTGAGGGTGAACTCTCTTTCAGGTAAACAGTGTGCAGCGCCAGGACACCCTCAGGTAACAGTGCGCTTTATAAGTTTGTATAACATAACATAACATTGTAAAATAGTTGGAGTCAGGAATGTAAACTTAAAAATATCCAAGTATGATCTTACCACCGAAGTGAGGTGCAGGAAATTGTATCATATACATACAACATGCAATCTACAGTGAGTCACTCTGCTTAAAATCAATTTTTATTTTTAAAGTATTAAGACAGCGCAACAGATTTACAAAATTGTAGCACAATGCAGTGCAGCAACCAAAGTTGCTGCTTTGCATTGAGCTATGGGGAGAGCGCAATGCAGATCCATATTGTAAGAAATTGGGTTGTTGGTTGAAAGGCGTGTGAGCTCACTCAAGCAACAGCCACAATCCCTGACAGGGTGAATCACAAAGTCACCATAAATTAACGTGTGCTTAAACCTGGGTAGCTTGTCACAAAAAGAAGTCAGGCTTCACTTAGAAGTAATGTGTAAAGTATTTATGCAGCACACAAAGAATAATAAAAAGAAAACATAACACAAGAAAAATCCCACACCAATATGAAAATAGAGTGAGTTTTATTTATAAATGATTTGATACCAAAATGCCAATAATCCAATCAGTAGAACCAGAGATATGAAATTTTAAAGTTTTTAGTAAAAACTAGTGCCTAAAAGATCAAAGTGCCAACCACGGGCATCTAGTCACGCAAAACCGGGTTAAAGTAAAAAAATATTCTCAACTGCGATGGAGCATGGGATTGGGCCTGGTCAGCGCTTACATTCAGATTGAAAGAATTAAAAAATAAAAGGTTCTGAGAAGGTGAGGTGCAGTGGGGCAAGCCTGCAGGTGGTGCAGGGAGCTTTTGGACAAAGTTGCAGTAAAGATGTCTACACTTCCAGACACTTACAGGTGGGTTGTAAACCCTTTTTTTGAAGGGCCACTTAGCAAGATGTGCTGATGCAGAGAAGAATGTAGTGGAAGCATCCATGAAGTCAGGCTGACTGTCCATGCACCTTGGGAGGAACGACTTGCAGGTTGGTCCCGGTCTTCCTTCGGTTCTCAGAGCAGTTTTTAGCCAAAAACTTTCTACGTTCCAAATTTTGGATTTTGGCTATCTGGGCACCTTTTAGCACCACAACCAAGTGTCCAGGACTTGAGCGCTCTGGGTTCACCCAGTCTGGGTCCAGCTGTGGGGATTCAAGATATTGGGAGATTTTTCTGTCTCTGTGGCTCTGAACAGAAAGCCAGCAAACCAGCCTTTGAAGTCACTCTGGTAGTCCTGGGTTGAGGTAAAGATGCAGGACTTATACAGCAGGGCTGAGGGTTCAAGGCAGTCTCCAGCAAGCAAATCAGACCTTCTAGGTGCGTGAAGCAAAGCAGCCTTGTGGAGTACAAAGCAGGCCACAGCAGCAAACAGTCCTCTGAGAGTCCTTCTGCAGGTTCAAAAGTGAACTGAAGAGTGGTTCTAAAGGCTCTATCTTTAAGCCTGGTTCCTCCTTTGAAGTTGGGAGATGTCTAGAGGTTTCTCTTTGAAGTGCTTGGAATTTCCTGAATCCCCTGTCTTGGCTCCAAGCTGGCTGCAGAGACAATGTGGAGGTGCCAAGTCCTTAATGTGAAGATCAACACAATAAGGGAGGGTGTATAGTAGATACAGGCGCTACTACACAGTAACACTTCTTTTCAGATTACAAAATCACTTTTTGTGGTGCATCAGACAGTGGGAAACACCCAATTCCCTATTGAAAAGCAATATACAAAATATGTTGATGCACAGACTAAATACAATAGAAACTCCTTAAGATTTCAGCAGAAAAATGAGCAGGGCTCCTTCTCTTTTGTTTTCTTCATTTATTCTTATTTAGTTCTCCAATCCCCAACGCGTTTCGTCGCTTGGGTAGTCAAACCGTGCGACTTCCTCAGGGCTGGAAGTAATAAATACCCTCTATTGTAATACATACAACTTACAACGTAATACGTCAACGTAAATTATAATCAGTTCCAAATGAGCCTCTTTGAAAACCTCATGCTTAAGGACATATAATATCATTTGTAATTAACTAATAAAGATAATTCAAAAGATATATATCTGAATTCAATTCATTAGATATGCATTAATTTTTATATAATTTATCTCTAAGTGGGCAATATCCTGCACATACAGCGCTATAAGTGTCAAAAGAAAAATTTAATTACGCACCCAATTCGTGGTAAGAATCAATCTGATCGGTTCAATACACCCTACTACCACCATAGTGTGTCAGAATAAGTCATCAGATAATAATAATTATAAAGTACCTCGTGCTTCCTTTGTCGATATATAATCTAAAAGTAATGAACAGCGAATAATTCCAGGGTAAGTTTTGGGATACATGAGGCAAGGTATCACAATAAGTCGCTTTACTGGCTTAGTCAAAGGCAAATAATTATTTGTCATACCTTCTATTGATTTCCCAGAATTAATTAATTTACACAGCGAAAATCTTCGATCTGAAGTGATGTATCATTAAATTATCTATCAGCCGATTATGCGTCACGTTTAATACTTCCTGCAGAGACAAGACATAAACTATAATGTAAATTTCGCTCCGTTATGCAGATTTATCTAACCTATATTTAGATTTAGAAATTATTATTGGCTGCTATTTATTCGAGGCATAGCATCTCCCAGAGCTCTTACCTCGTATCCATGATAGATCTGTGTACTATTGGCCGCAAAGTATTTCTGTATATCAGTGGTAGCGTTATGGAGTTCAAGTCCCTGCAGTACGGGATTCACTAAGTAAAAAATCGTAATAATAGTAAGAAGCCGTCCCATGGAATGAAATAGTTCAAAGCTAAGTGTATTGTAATAAGTATTTAACACGTACCAAGTAAGTAACAGCAGTCGTCCCTCAGCGATGCAGCGGCGGTATAACTTTGCGCATGCTGACATTATATAGAAGCTTAGAAATCAACGATATCTTCCCCGTATCGGCGTACTACGTAGACGCCATTTTGGATTGGAAGCGTTCACTGAGTTATGATATAAATTAAGAGTGTTGAGTCCGAATATCCGTTGTGTTTATATTTATATATGACGGCGGTATAACTTTGCAAATACTGACATTATATAACAGCTTTAAGATCAACATATCAACCCCGAATCGGCGTGCTATGTAGGCGCCATTTTAGATTGGGAACGTTCTCTATGTTATGATATAGACTAAGAATATTAGAATCGAATATCAGTTGTGTTTCATATTTGTATATATCTAAGGTATATTAAATTAATTATATACCATCTGATATTAAATATCGAGAGACGCCCTTCCCTTAACTCGTTTATTTCCTGAACGCCATCTTAGAGTGGGCAAGTCTCTCGATATATAGTATCTTTCAACACTCAGAATGTTGAACTTATATGTTCTACAAATAAGATCGTCATCTGTGTCAACATTTAAGATATTCCAACCACCTCGTTGAGTTGAGGGATATCAGTATACTTATCACCTGAACTTGTTTCTTTTGTACGCTGCTCCGTTCAATGTAGGAACATTTCCAAAACGTACTTGCACCAAATCTATTTCTAATGTACTTAGATAGGATAGATAATCAAAACTAGACTTGCTGTAACGTATGAAATTCTATCTTAAATATATATCATCATTATCCATAACAATCAAAATATATCTCCTCCAAGGGATGGATCTACTTAAATGTATTCACATAACTGCCCCGGAATATTCGTCTTTTGATCATAATTATCCACATTCATAGTTCAGTTTCCAAGTAACAATAAATTTCCGAAGGATAACAGCCTGAGGATTTGACAGATCTCCATATCTTAATCCCCTAGGAAATATTGAAGCTCATGGTCATAATTTAGTCCGTCCTCCACGGCCCGCAAGCGCATGATCCACCTTGCCTCTTGTCTTCGCAACTATAATTCCCTATTCCCTATTCCCTCCACGTTGGTCTAGACAAATATGTTGAATACCAAAAAATTCAAAACATTTGGTGTGACTTTGTACTCTGCAATTATGTATATGCTCCGCAATTGGGTATCTAATGTCGTTATTTTTCACTGCTCTCATATGTTCACTGATTCGATCTTTCAAAGCCCTAATCGTGCTTCCCACATATATCTTATTACATTTACAGACAATAACATATATAACATATTTTGTACAACAGTTGATATTCGTCATGATATTATATATTTTACCATTGCTATCTGTAAAGTTTGTTGTTTTGTCCTTTGCATATCTGCACATGCCACAATGGCCACATTTAAAGAATCCTTGCATCCGTTCAGTCAACCAATTTACTTGTTGCTTTACACGGGGATAGCTAGGGCTTAAAAGTGTGCCTAACGTTTTGCCCCTACGATATGTGATTTGAGGCATCTCGGTCAGATATTCTTTTAATGTGGTATCTGCTTGTAAAATATGCCAATGCTTGTTAAGACTTTTCCGTAGGGACATGTCGAGCGGTGTATAATCGGTTATCATCCGTATGGGTTGTGTGATTGTTGCAGTATCTGTCTTAGATTGCAAGGTGGTCAGACGTTCAGTCTTTAGGGCCTTAGCTTTAGATGTTCTAATATCATATCACGAATAACCCCTCTGTATAAACCTACTTTCCATATCATCAATACAAATCTTTAAATGAGTATCATTACTGCAGTTCCTTCTCGCCCTTATCATCTCCCCATAGGGAATAGCTCTAATTTGATGACGAGGGTGAGCACTGCTAGCATGCAATATTGCATTGCAAGATGTTGGCTTTCTATACATGTTGCTCTGAATCCGGTTATCTTGAACATACAGCTCAACATCTAAAAATATCACTTTAGTTTTACTGGAACATGTAGTAAATCTAATGTTCATGTCATTAGTATTCAGGTATGTAAAAAATTCCTCAAGACACCCCTCTGTACCCGTCCATATCATCAGGCAATCGTCTATGTAACGCCCCCAGTATAAAATATGTTCATTCCATTGACTACCGTTGGGGCCCCATATTAATATTTCTTCCAACCAACCCATGAAGATATTTGCATATGATGGTGAAAATCTTGAGCCCATGGCTACTCCTTGGGTTTGTTTAAACCATTCACCATTGAACAGGAAAAAATTGTTACATAGAATCAACTCTATCATTGCCAGAATCATTTGAGTGTGTTCCCATTGATTCGCAGGTTTTTTAGACAAAAATTGATGTATTGCTCGTAAACCCAAGTCATTTCTTATGCTGGTATAAAGTGATACCACGACCAGCGTTACTAATGTCATATCTGTGTCCCAGGAAATGTCACTTAAAATATTCAAAATATGTCTAGTATCCTTAATATAGGAGAGTAAGTTGCTGACTATTGGTCGCAAAAAGAGATCTACATATTGTGATAGCCGCTCCGTCGGCCCCCCTATTCCTGAGACTATAGGTCTCCCTGGTGGAAAAGGGAGAGCTTTATGTATTTTGGGCAGAGTATACAAACACGGGTACCGTGGGCGATTCACAGTTAAGTACAGAAATTCATCGTCATCTAAAAGGCACTCCTCATGCCATTTTTTCAAGAGATTGTTAATCTTACTAATTAAAGAGAACATAGGGTTAAACGTAATTTTTTCATAACATTCCTTATTACTCAACTGGGAATAGATTTCTTGGTCATAATCTGTTTTATTCATGACAACCAGATTCCCCCCCTTGTCTGCTCTTGTGATTATTAGATCAGAATTATCCTGTAATGTTATAAGTGCTCTGCGCTCCCCGGCAGTTAGGTTATCATTAGGAGGATATCTAAGATTCCTCATAGCTTTATCCAGGTCCCTTACAACTAGAGTGTGAAAAATTTCGATGTTGTTTCCACTTGCTAGATTAGGGGACCATCGGGATTTTGACTTTAAACCACTGGTTATCGTAAAATCAGGTCTTATGTCTAAATCTTCAAGAACCCTACTAATTGTAACTGGGTCCTCTTCCCATTCCGTAATTGAAAGCAATGTTACAGTATCATGAATATCTTCAATAGTTGGCAAATTAGATACAACATTAGTTGGTAAACTTGAAATCCTTTTATTAGGTTTAGGGTTGAGAGCAAAATATTTCTTAAGCTTTAAACTTCGTATAAACCTAAACAGGTCAATTTTAGTGTCACATATATCTCCTTTACTTAGTGGACAAAAGCCTAAACCTTTTTTCAAAACCATATTCATCTCCGCTGTCAGCTCCTGGTCAGATAGGTTAATCACCTCAACATCTGTCCCTTCACGTGTGTCTATTGCTTTTTGTCCCATGATCGGGTTTTCATTCCTGCTCTATCTTCTTGTATTGCCACTCCTTTTCCCCCTCCTGGTTTTCTTATAGTACCGGTTCTTGAATTCTGTTCCCTGTTCCCTCTCTTTATACGGTTGACCTCTTGTAAAAAAGAGGAGCTACCTAAGGGGAATGGTTGTATGGCCATATTTGATACACCTCCTTCTCTATCACTGCTGCTCGTTGATATCGTGCTCAGTGATACATTACTTGAACTTATTGGAGTCGAGTCAGGAGGTAATTTGTTTTTGTCTGTTACAACTAAATAATCATATTTTTGGGAAAAAGTGAAGACTCTTCCACTATTATAGTCTAACTCATCCCTTTTTAGTTTGCGTGCTTTTTTTTGCTTCATATCGTTTTGATGGTTGGATAGGATTTCTTTAAGAATATCATAATTTTTAGCTGTGGCTTCTGGTAAATTAAGAGATACTATCTCTTCCTCAAGCTGCTGTATTTCAACCTGTAATTTTTACACTTTCCTTTCTGCATTTTCTATAAGTATCTCCATTAATTTCATGGAGCTAGATGTTAATTCTTTTTCCCAAACCCCTAAAAGGTCTTCGTCCAAATCATCATAAGTTGGTATGATTTGGGACCGAAGCCCCCTGGCGATCCTATTTAACTTCATATACTGCTTGAGTGTGGCTCCGTCCCACCATTTCGACATCTCTGATTTTCTAAGTCTTTCAAAACTGATAAATTTGGAACGTAAGCCCTCATTTTTAGACTGTGCATTATCTTTCACTGCTTCAGTGACTGTATGTCCTTTGCATAGGTTTTCAAATAGTTCTGCTGCTAATCTGTCCCTATCCAGATTGTCACTCATGATTTAACCGTATAACAATATATTGTGTTTGCAGTGCAGCCTTTACTACGTTTGATCAACACAATAAGGGAGGGTGTATAGTAGATACAGGCGCTACTACACAGTAACACTTCTTTTCAGATTACAAAATCACTTTTTGTGGTGCATCAGACAGTGGGAAACACCCAATTCCCTATTGAAAAGCAATATACAAAATACGTTGATGCACACACTCTGCAATTAAATACAATAGCAACTCCTTAAGATTTCAGCAGAAAAATGAGTAGGGCTCCTTCTCTTTTGTTTTCTTCATTTATTCTTATTTAGTTCTCCAATCCCCAACGCGTTTCGTTGCTTGGGTAGTCAAACCGTGCGACTTCCTCAGGGCTGGAAGTATTAAATACCCTCTATTGTAATACATACAACTTACAACTTAATAAGTCAACGTAAATTACAATCAGTTCCAAATGAGCCTCTTTGAAAACCTCATGCTTAAGGACATATAATATCATTTGTAATTAACTAATAAAGATAATTCAAAAGATATATATCTGAATTCAATTCATTAGATATGCATTAATTTTTATATAATTTATCTCTACGTGGGCAATATCCTGCACATACAGCGCTATAAGTGTCAAAAGAAAAATTTAATTACGCACCCAATTCGTGGTAAGAATCAATCTGATCGGTTCAATACACCCTACTACCACCATAGTGTGTCAGAATAAGTCATCAGATAATAATAATTATAAAGTACCTCGTGCTTCCTTTGTCGATATATAATCTAAAAGTAATGAACAGCGAATAATTCCAGGGTAAGTTTTGGGATACATGAGGCAAGGTATCACAATAAGTCGCTTTACTGGCTTAGTCAAAGGCAAATAATTATTTGTCATACCTTCTATTGATTTCCCAGAATTAATTAATTTACACAGCGAAAATCTTCGATCTGAAGTGATGTATCATTAAATTATCTATCAGCCGATTATGCGTCACGTTTAATACTTCCTGCAGAGACAAGACATAAACTATAATGTAAATTTCGCTCCGTTATGCGGATTTATCTAACCTATATTTAGATTTAGAAATTATTATTGGCTGCTATTTATTCGAGGCATAGCATCTCCCAGAGCTCTTACCTCGTATCCATGATAGATCTGTGTACTATTGGCCGCAAAGTATTTCTGTATATCAGTGGTAGCGTTATGGAGTTCAAGTCCCTGCAGTACGGGATTCACTAAGTAAAAATTCGTAATAATAGTAAGAAGCCGTCCCATGGAGTGAAATAGTTCAAAGCTAAGTGTATTGTAATAAGTAATTAACACGTACCAAGTAAATAACAGCAGTCGTCCCTCAGCGATGCAGCGGCGGTATAACTTTGCGCATGCTGACATTATATAGAAGCTTAGAAATCAACGATATCTTCCCCGTATCGGCGTACTACGTAGACGCCATTTTGGATTGGAAGCGTTCACTGAGTTATGATATAAATTAAGAGTGTTGAGTCCGAATATCCGTTGTGTTTATATTTATATATGACGGCGGTATAACTTTGCAAATACTGACATTATATAACAGCTTTAAGATCAACATATCAACCCCGAATCGGCGTGCTATGTAGGCGCCATTTTAGATTGGGAACGTTCTCTATGTTATGATATAGACTAAGAATATTAGAATCGAATATCAGTTGTGTTTCATATTTGTATATATCTAAGGTATATTAAATTAATTATATACCATCTGATATTAAATATCGAGAGACGCCCTTCCCTTAACTCGTTTATTTCCTGAACGCCATCTTAGAGTGGGCAAGTTTCTCGATATATAGTATCTTTCAACACTCAGAATGTTGAACTTATACGTTCTACAAATAAGATCGTCATCTGTGTCAACATTTAAGATATTCTAACGTCCTCGTTGAGTTGAAGGATATCAGTATACTTATCACCTGAACTTGTTTCTTTTGTACGCTGCTCCGTTCAGCGTAGGAACATTTCCAAAACGTACTTGCACCAAATCTATTTCTAATGTACTTAGATAGGATAGATAATCAAAACTAGACTTGCTGTAACGTATGAAATTCTATCTTAAATATATATCATCATTATCCATAACAATCAAAATATATCTCCTCCAAGGGATGGATCTACTTAAATGTATTCACATAACTGCCCCGGAATATTCGTCTTTTGATCATAATTATCCACATTCATAGTTCAGTTTCCAAGTAACAATAAATTTCCGAAGGATAACAGCCTGAGGATTTGACAGATCTCCATATCTTAATCCCCTAGGAAATATTGAAGCTCATGGTCATAATTTAGTCCGTCCTCCACGGCCTGCAAGCGCATGATCCACCTTGCCTCTTGTCTTCGCAACTGTAATTCCCTATTCCCTCCACGTTGGTCTAGACAAATATGTTGAATACCAAAAAATTCAAAACATTTGGTGTGACTTTGTACTCTGCAATTATGTATATGCTCCGCAATTGGGTATCTAATGTCGTTATTTTTCACTGCTCTCATATGTTCACTGATTCGATCTTTCAAAGCCCTAATCGTGCTTCCCACATATATCTTATTACATTTACAGACAATAACATATATAACATATTTTGTACAACAGTTGATATTCGTCATGATATTATATATTTTACCTTTGCTATCTGTAAAGTTTGTTGTTTTGTCCTTTGCATATCTGCACATGCCACAATGGCCACATTTAACCCCTTCCATGCTCATGACGGAACGGTTCCGTCATGAGCATCGGTTGAGCTGTGCTCATGACGGAACTGTTCCGTCATGGCCCTGCCCGCGCTCGAACCCTTCAGCACCGCGGAGGAATCCGCGCAGCGCTGAAGGGGTTAAAGAATCCTTGCATCCGTGCAGTCAACCAATTTACTTGTTGCTTTACACGGGGATAGCTAGGGCTTAAAAGTGTGCCTAACGTTTTGCCCCTACGATATGTGATTTGAGGCATCTCGGTCAGATATTCTTTTAATGTGGTATCTGCTTGTAAAATGTGCCAATGCTTGTTAAGACTTTTCCGTAGGGACATGTTGAGCGGTGTATAATCGGTTATCATCCGTATGGGTTGTGTGATTGTTGCAGTATCTGTCTTAGATTGCAAGGTGGTCAGAACTAAATAAGAATAAATGAAGAAAACAAAAGAGAAGGAGCCCTACTCATTTTTCTGCTGAAATCTTAAGGAGTTGCTATTGTATTTAATTGCAGAGTGTGTGCATCAACGTATTTTGGATATTCCTTAATGTGAAGGCAGAGCACAGCCTATTCAGTTGCAAGTGGGTTTGTGCCCAGCTCCACCTCACCATCCTGCTAGCAGATGCACCATCCTGCTAGCAGATGACCTATTCAGGCACTCCTCATCACTCTATTGTGTGACTGTCTGGAAGGAAATCACAAAGTCTGTCAGTCACACCAATTCATGTTTCCTATGACAAGCTACAGGCACCAAAAGGCTCAACTTTCTAAAAGTGGCATTTTCAAAACTGCAATTTAAAATCTGACGTTACCATTAAAGAGGATTTTTAATTATAGTTTTCATAGATACCAAAAATGAAATGCTCACTTGGTCCCAATCAAAAATTAGCACTTATTAAATGTAATTGGCAACCCACTGTTACCCTATGGGACAGGTAGGCCTCACAGTAGTGCAAAACAAATGTAGGAGTTTTTCACTACCAGGACCTGTAAAACTTAAAAGTTCATATCCAACCTGGTAATTGCAATGCACCCCGCCCAATGGGCTACCTAGAGCCTACCTTAGGGATGGCATATAAGCAATAAAAGGGATGTTTAAGGCTTGGCCAGGGGGTTACATTGCCAAGTCGAATTGGCGGTTCAACACTGCATTCTGGCTACAATGGCAGACCTGGGACATGTTTTAAGGTGCTACTTAAGTGGATGGCACAATACGTGCTGAAGGACCTCTGGTAGCATTTAATGTGCAGGCCCTCGGTATATGGTATACCTCTCTAAAAGAGACTTAAGAGGAAATTAAATATGCCAATCACGTGTAAACCAATTTACCATGTTTTGTGGAGTGAGTTTAAGTACTTTAGCACTGGTCAGCAGTGATAAAGGGCACAGTGTCTTCAGGCCAACTAAAACTAATTTCAGCAGACAAATTGAGGTAAGTAGACAAAACGTTTGGGGGAAGACCACTCAAAGGCTGACAAGTCTCACACATATTTACAAAACATAGTTGGCTGCTTCTCCTTTCCCTGTGCATATACAGCTAGTTCTGGGCAGGGCAATTGACATAGAATAGGAAAAGGAACAAGTAAACCGAGAGTGGGAGGAGGAAGAACAGAGACGACACAACAGAAAAAAATTAACTAAATAAGGACTTATTGTGGCAGAAAGGGGGCTGTGCAGGTGCAAAAAAAGGCTGTAAGGAGGAAGAATCTTGGTGGTGGAAGTAGAAGTGGCATCACAAGAATGGAGCAGAGAAGGAGGAGCGGGCACAAAAGAGAGGAGCAATGAAAGAGGAACAGAGGCAGAAGAGCAGAGAGGAGAAGGTGGAGCAGAGTTGGGACCTCAGAGAGGAGAGCGTGCACCCTGCAAACGAAGAAGACAAAGACGGGTGAGACAGAGAAGGAGAGATGTGGACAGACAAATGATGAATGCCACTGATATGGCCTAGCATCACGCCGCAACCCAGGAGGGTTGTAGCAATCCGAGTGAGACTCGCAAAGTCACAGTAACTGCCTGCAAAATTTAATTTATGTTACTCAATAATGATTACAATATTGGTAATGAACAATGGCGATGACATGATAGAGGGGTAAAAGAAGAAAATAACAAGTGTATATCTGAAGGAGAAAAGGCTAATAGGGCATAAGTATACAGAGGACCAAATCTGCTGAAAACATAATTTTTTTTCTTTTTATTTCTCTTTCCCCTTCTCTTTACTGAAGTTGGGTGTGCAGTTTTGGGTTATCTTAACATAACTTGCTCCCACTAAAAGAACCATTCTATAGCACCAACCTTCCTAAACCCTGGAGAGACAGAGAGGAGTAATAGGAGTAATAGGCAGAAAGATAGGAAAGATAGGAAAGCTGAAAAGGGGACATATAAAACACATACTTACCTGGGTGGTTTCTCTTTTCCCAGGGAATGCTGGTGGAGACCCCATGAAGATTCTAAAATTGAAGTTAGTGGAAGAAGAAATAATTAGTGAGACTATACATTGAGAAGAAAGGAGAAAGCTTTTAAGGACACAAAACCATATTATATATTTTATCTGGCCATAATAAAGCCATAATTTGCAAACACCTACCAATAAAGCCTCCAAAGCATTATATCGACCCATTCTTCCATGAAGGTGTTATGTTATTTTTTGATGCAAAGCCCAGTCTAGCAATTTTAGCAGATAGGGTTTTTTGTCAAAAACCTTGGGCAGTTGCACTGAAACACCAAAGTACCACTTATGGATGCAATGTAGTGCAAATCAAAGTATAATGCTAATTGTGCAAAAAATATTATTGGTAAATCTGCCCCAGTGTTTCTTTCATCTTTGCCCAGCATCTAGGGTGTTAAGCAGCCAATAGACGTCAAGAAGCGCGTAACTGTCCATCATCCAAGTCTAATGCAGCAAGCTTAACCAGTCACTTATCGACATAGTACTTTTTGACACATGAGAGTGGATAACTAGTAAGGTGTCGGCTTACTGTAGTTGTCTACAATCTATGAAACTGCATTCATGCATGTTCAAATCTAGGGATTCAATAGCACTGTAGGGGAACATAGATATTTTACTTTTGGAAAGGCAATTATTTTGGGAAAATATCCCACTTCTTATGCGCACCTCTAGAAGTAAATCTATTTAAATTACATTGACTGTCTGTGGTGGTTTTTCATGAATTAATGCATCAATTCACGTGTTGTAGAAAGACTATATAAGTCATGGTAATTCATTACAATGCAATTGTACATTGCTTTTCAAATCAACAAAACTGGATCATTTCATTTTGCTTCAAATGTATGAACTACTGAAACGGTTATCCTGGGCACATTTCTTGCAGCGTGCAGCTAATGCTGTCACTTCTGAAAGGTTACACCGACTCAAACATGGTGAAGGACTGCAGAAAAATTAACATCAGGGACAATCCCCTGGTAGATCTGAGTGAAAAGAGCACCATCTGGGCACATTAATACAAACTGCCATTAATCCCCTCAAGTTATCCACAGCCAATGTATATTCATAGAGTATTTTTAGCAGTGCTGACAGTAATTGTCCCAGAGTGGGAACCCTGCCTTTAAGGGATGAGAAAAGAAAATCTGTGAACCATCCAAAGCATTTTGAGATGTGCTCGAAATTAATTCAAAACAATATAACAATAGTTGCAATAAGTAGAATCAATATGGCATTAGCTACATAGCACATATCACAAAAATAGACATTATAAATGTGGTGCTTGTAGGGAAGAAAACAATAATTGATCATAATGTGAAATAAAGTTGGTTCACTGGCTCCTCTTCTTTCATGAGCTAATTATTTCATATACAGTACACTGTATCTATTTTATGGTCTCTGAGGCATGAACTAACAGAGGACAGAGGATTGAATGCACCGAGGACGGTATTCACAAGTGCCCTTTAGGTGTGTGAAGTGTTGAATTTGTTTGATGTCTGTAAATATGTCCATTTCCCCTTTATTCCACTGCGGCTTGCAAAAATGGATGTCACATGGTAAATGCAGGACAGAGGGATCCCACCCTCTAAGATTCCCGAGAACAAGTTGGACTGCTCCCTTTGCAACTGACTAAGAAAAAGAATAAAGTGACGTATGGCCAACATCTTTTTCTCATATTTAGCATATTGCCATGTTTACTCTAGTTACAAAGTTGTTGGCTATTCCAGAAATAAATGTACAGCATACCTCTAGTATGTACTAACAAACTATGTATACATTGGGCAGTATCTTTTCTATGTCATTTACTGTCAATGAGCACTTTCTGTGATAAATATTGAGGATTTACATTGGTTGTGAGTCTACATACATTTGGTTCATTTGAAATAACTCATATGTATGTTTCCTACTCCCAATATTCTATTATCTAATACTGAAACAGAGGCTTACATTAAACTTAAACGGGTGCAATAACTATTCAGTTCCAAATTATAAAGTTGGTGATAAATGGAGAGCAGAAAGCTAATGTAATCACACCATCACGCAGGGTGCCTAGAGAGAGAAGATGCTCATTCTGACCCACACTTGTAGTAGACATTATTGTGATAATCAAAATAAAACTCCCTCAAATTATTGTCATATTACGCCTTTGTGGTTGGTAAAAAGCTGATCCAGAAATATTGAAAGTCTAAACACTCTCCTTCTGTCGGTGACTAAGTTCATGTATTATTGTTTTGAAAGTACAAGTATAACATGTACTTAAAATGTACTGAGGAAGAGATATAGTATAAGATTTGGAATGCTTTTGCGAATTATATGCCTACAGCTCTCCTGGAGATAATTGTAAAGATATATTATTTTTCTTTCTCTCTCTTGTGGTTCGATTTCCTTTCTACCTCATATGTCTAAATATCATTATGGAACATCAATTTGAAGTCCATAATTGAAATGTTTCTTTTTCCTTTTTGCAACTTGTACTAAGAAAATATTGAATTAGCTAATATTGAAATATGTGTGTATTCTTGTGATGGCTCCTCTGGCAAAATAAATAAACATAATATGCAAAAAATTATATTCCTTTGATTAAAATGTTAATCCCAAAGACGTCTACATTAATCTAATAATGTTGTCTTGAATCATTGAATTATGAACTCTAAAAAGCACCACCTTGTAAGCACTGCAATGATTTTTTCTGTCTGACACTAATTTATATTAAAATTAGGAACCCAGATTGGGTATGTTGCCACTCTCATCACTTGGATGCTGACATTCTAAGTGGTTTTACGCTGTTAATGCACAAAGGCATTGTAGCTATTTGCTCAACATCTTGCATTGGTGTCAACTATGAAACCCCAGTGTATTTTGAGGCGCCTCTGTCTATTTTTCAGAGGGTATAATCACTTTGTACGATTGACACAACTACAAAACAATCACAATCAAGTGAATAAGGAGGTTCAATAAATAATTCAATAAAAGAACACTTCATACTGAGATTAGCTAATATTAGGTTTGCCTCTGGTCCCGATAACCTTTCAAGCATGTGAGACCTTGTTCCAATCACTGCTGTCTTCTGGAACTGGCATTCTCTTTGTATGGTGGCTTGCTCCCTTTTCCTTTACTGCCTTTTCCTAGTATTGGTTTTCCATTTCAAACGGGTTCACTGTTTCCCTCTTTCATATATCAGGATCAACATCTAAAAAATGAGTGCACTTGTCTCTACACAGTTTACCCTGCGTTTTACTTTCAAGATGGAGGCTTTCTACATTCTGCTATCAATTCTTACTTCAATGTTTAACCTTCTCTGCCTTCTGAGCCTCTACAACTTTATCACGTCTCTTTCATTTGGTAACAGATTGTGCTGTTCTCAAACCTGTAAACTCAATACTCCCATTTTTATGTACCATACAGGGTGCAGCACAAGCTTTACATAGGTACACGCTTCTTGGTCAGGGCAGGGTAAGCATGATGGCTGTATGCTTACTATGCGGTCACCTGGAATTAATGTGTACTAGGCAGTTTCTGGCTCCCGTGTTAGTGTTAGTGTTGTGCTTGACTGTTCTGAGCCACATCTCCTGGGAACATCCAATGAAAGTTGACATTTCTTTTTTCACTCGCTGGTTCCTTGTAGTAGGAGCAGCGCAGCCACTCAGGATTGGCTGTGCAGTTACCACGTGTGCTGTGATGGGTCATTGGCGGGCTGTTTTCCGTAGCCAAGAGGCTTAGTTTTGTTTCTCGTTTCCGGGAAGGGTTTCCTGCTGCCTGCATATTTTTTGTTTTTGTTTTTGCCTTGCCATATTGGTCCCTGTTACTTTCACTATTACCCAGATTTCCTCCTTTGCATTCCGTGAACCTGGAATCCATTTTCCTTTCTACAAGCCTACGTGGAGCTTGTCCCTACATTTTCTGGATCTGCATGCCACCATCTTCATATGCCAGGACATAATAATACTGTTCCTCTTTGTAGCTTCAGCTTTTTTGGTACCCATTCAATTAATTTCCTACCAGGTCAATGCACTGTAGCCTAGATTCCCCAGTTTTTGGTTGGGATGATACTTCTCTGGAGATATTTTGAGGATTTCTGGCCATGCACTCTTTTTGCTACTTGTTTTGTTTCTAGCTGGGTTTCCTATTTTCTTCTATTGACTGTATATTGTGAATTTCCACTAAAGAGGAGGCGTATATTCCATCTTCTCAACATTTCCTATGAAACTGATAGGGAATATGATTGGACTCTGCCACAAAAAAATAATGGCAGCCGTTTTCAGTGCGGATTGATGTTATATAACATTTGGGTGCCTTCTGAGTGATTGCAATCAACACATTGGGTGAACAACGTACATTCCCGAAGCACCTTACCTGATGCAAGGGATACCGGCCGGGTGCAAAAACCCATCCCGGGCACCTACCTTCTGTGAGCTATGTCATGGCATACATAATTCTTCACTCTTTTCCCTATTTCCCCCTTTACCCTGGGGATTTACTGCCCACAGCTGTTCTCCCATCAGTGTGGAGGGTTAAACACTTGTGAGAGGGTGGACTATCTCCGTTCCTGCGGTATCTGGTCTTCAGGTGAGTGGGGCCCTCGACAGAAACCAAGCCCACAAAATGTATACTGCCCGAACGGAGATGGATCACGCAGGGCTCCCAGACGCCCCAATGACATAGGGAGTGGGGTACCGGACCTACACTCCAAGACCTTGCGCTTGCCTCATCTGCTATTCAAAATCTGAGACAGGAGAGCCAGGCTCCTAAAGATGAACTACATACATATATGCCTAGGGAATATTCCTGGGGGCGTACACCAGGTGCCATTCCAAAAACCCATGTACCTGTCTTGCAACCAGCCACAATAAGAAGCAGACAGGCAGTAGAATTCACCTGTTAACCTTACGGTTGTTACCAAGGTACCTGTTCCCTTAATAGCCTAGAAGAATTTAGCAGTGACTTAAATTTGACATTGTTATGAATCAGTGCCATCTTCATTTCCTCTGTAAACCCTCAGCTTTTCCTGATGATGCTGCTAAAGTTGCATTTTTAATTCTCCCACCTCACTGGCACAGCCTCTAACTGGTTCATACCGCTGATACATAATGACGACCAGTTTTGTACAATTTTGTGCATTTAAGACCAGATACAGTGTCTGTTCACCAAACACACTTTTATGCAAGTAAGTGACACCAAAATTCTACATTTAAGGCAGGGCAAACAGGATTTGCTTCCATTATATATCCAATGTTAACTGTCTCGTGTCTGGGACACTGGTCTCTGGAGAAAAGGAACTCCTTGTTTTATCAGGGTCTCTGTGATGAACTTAAGGATATCTTGATTGTGCTGACGTGGTCGACCTGGTGGTGAAGCTAGATCACTGTTTGAATGAGTGGAGAGATGAAAAGAATAAATTGAGAAGAGAGAGGAAGCTAAATCCAGTGTCTCTCAAGAACCCATTCAAATAGGTTGTTGTAGGGGCCCGTTAACCAAGGAAAAGAAGGACTAAAGATGGTCTTTGAACCTTTGTTTACATAGAGGAAAAGTAGGCTATTATGCGTGTGATTGCCCTGCCAATCCCAAGGGTCTCTCTGTGAAGAAAAAAGTGGCTTTTGTCGAGTAGGGTGGACTTCCTTTAAACATGGTAAAAAAAGCATCAAGATTGAGAGACCTCCTATGATTTTGCCGGGTCAGTGTTAAGGGCGCCACGTCACTTCACCATTGCAGTGACTTTGGTTATGTTCAGTGGTAGACCACCCTCCCTATCTTGTTAGACTCAGGTAATTTCATGGATATCAAATTAGCCAGGGCTCATGGTTTTCTGTTTACAGAAGAAAGATCCTGAACCTGTTCAGGCAATAGATGGCACATTGCTGTCTATCGGGTTGATTACAATGCAGACAGAGCCCCTTACATTGATCTGTGACATTGGTCATTTTGAGTTTCTCAGTTTTGATTTAATAGATTCACCTACTTTTGGTACTATCCTGGGGTGCCATGGTAACACTACATGATCCCAGGATAGAGTGGATTAAACACAATGTCACACTGGACTCTAAATATTGTTTGCAACATTGCTATCAGGAAGCGATAGAGTGGGTTTCCCCACTTGTTGGTGCTTCCTGTGTTGCTCCAGAAACCTCGAGTATTTCTGCTCCGTATCTGCAGTATGCTGATGTTTTGATGAAGCCAAGGGCAACCAGTTACCCCTACACCACAGCTTTGATTGTCGAATCGATCTAGTACCAGGGGCCACACTTCCGTGTAGCAGGATTTATGCCCTTTGGGAACCCGAAAGCCAACACTTGAGAGAGTACTTGGATGAAATGTTGTCTTATGGGTTCATCAGACACTCTTCGTCTCCTGTGTCATCACCTCGTTTCAATTACAGGGCAATCAACAAAGTGGCAATCAAGAATAAATACCTGTTGCTCTTGATACCCATTTTGCTGGACCATTTATGCCATGCCACAGCATTTACCAAGTTGGACCTTCACAAAGGTTATTACCTCATCTGTGTGCGGGAAGGAAATAAATGGAAGACATCCTTCCGCATGAAGTTCGGATTATATGAATACTGTGTCATGAATTTCGGCCTGTGTAACGCCCCTACAGCATTTCAGTTTTTTATCAATGAAGTAATCAGGCAATTTCTAGACATCATTGTTACTGTCTATATCGATGATATACTGATATTCTCAAAGACACAATAGGAACATGAGCACCATGTTAGACAGGTGCTACATAATCTACGAGAAAAACATTTGTTCTTAAAGCTTGACAAGTGCATGTTCAAGGTTTCCAGGGTAGACTTTTTAGGTTTTGGCATCTCCTCCGACTAGATGGTCGAAAACTAGACCATAGCCATAAATTCCTGACTTATTACTACATGTGTGAAGAATGTACCGGCCCTATTGGGTTTCACCAATTTCTACTGCCAGTTTATTACCCATTTCTCTGATCTCCTAACCCCTATTACTAGACCCGTAAAAATGATGTGGCATTGCAATGGTGAACAGAGGCTCAGAAAGCCTTAAACATATTAATGACCAAATTCACGTAAACTCCAGTTCTGATGCACATGATCCTGTGTTACCTATTTTGTAGATTCAGATGCTTCCCAATATGCTGTGGGAGCGTGGGGTTGTACCTTATGTACTTTTTTGGGAGCCATGTGATTTATTTCCTACCAGGTCAGTGCACTGTAACCTAAATTCCTCCATTTTTGGTTGGGACTACACTTCTCTGGACATGTTTTGAAGCTTTTCAGCTACGTCCTCTTTTTGTTACTTGTTTTGTTTCTAGCTGGGTTTTCAATTTTCTCTATTGACTGCCTTTTGCGAATTTGCACTGAAGAGGGGGCATCTATTTTATCTTCCCAACGTTTTCCTATGAAACTAATAGGGAATATGATTGGACCCTCCTCCTATAGATTAACAGGAGCCGTTTTCAGTGTAGTTTGATGTTATGTAAACATTTGGGGGCCTTCTGAGTGACTGAAATCTACGCATTGAGTGAGCAACATGCACAAGTATTGTATACAAATGACCCTGTAAGTATTTGTCATGTATTAATGTATTGCACTCTGCTAGTCCCGTTTCATACTGTTTTCTTTTTGTTTTCAAAGGATACATTCAAGAAGTATCTTCCCTGACACAAGGGATACCAGCCAGGGCACCTAACTTGTGTGAGCTACGTCATGGCATAAATAATCCTTCCCTTGTTTCCCTATTTTCCCACTTTTCCCCAATGATTTACCACCCATGGGTGTTCTCCATTCAGCATGAGGGATAAACATTTGGTGAGAGGACGGACTATCTCCATTCCCGTGATGTCTGGTCTTCAGTTAAGTGGAACGTTCAACACCCATTACAAGGGCATTTTTGTATACATGAAGCAATTCAAGTCTTGCGAGTCATTTACACCTCTTGGGTTGAAGGTATCATGAAAATCATCAAACACTGATCACTTAGCAGGTTTATGCATCTGGGAGGGGAGCACATATTGCAACACAGGTGTCTGCCTTAATAGCTCTTCCTTTTTGAAGTATTGGTCCTGAATGGGGATCACAGGCACTGAAGAAATTAATTCCAAAAGCCACCCTTTCATTCTTTGCTCCCAGGAGGCGGGAAAACCAGTTTTAGTGCAGGTAAAGGCAATGGCACTTCATCCCCACATGTAAATGTCTGAAAGGTGGTACTATGCTCTTACAGTGGGAGGAAGGCTATGTCTTTCTTAAACGAGAAACATGAGGAAAACAATGAAGATTTCCAGTAAGTTAGAACAGGAAGGTATGTTTCCTCTGGAGAAGTTGACAGAATAGGGTGCAGCGAATATACCAGTCAGTGACCTGTGCATAGCTTGAGACTGGCACATCATCACCGCCTCCTCTGAACATTACTTGACCTGAGAAGAAAACATGTGGAAGAAAGAAAACTCTGCCTCACTGTTAGGGGAAGAAAACTCCTGTCTCCTGCTCATACCCAGGTACTGGAATTGCTCTCAAATGGTTAAGTAATTTGCTTCATGATGCTTCTGCAAAGGCACAAAAGACTGAAGAGCTCCCTCTTCTAAAAAAGGCTTAACTAGCCATTTGATAAGCAACCTTGAGAGAGCTATGGTGCAGAGAGACCTGGTGCTTAGATGCATGTCTTAAAAATATGGAGTTTGATGGAGAGACCAGGGGGGACGTTTCAAGCAACATTCACTTTGTGGGATTTATTCATTTTTTAACCTCCAGACAACTGAGGGAATAGGTAGGGGTTACTATTGGGAGGGTACATTCTTGTTGGAAAGACTTCCAGGATTGTCCCACTTGGAGCTTTTTTCTATCAACAGAAAGGCTTTAACTGGACCTAACAATGAAGTTATCTGCCCTAATGGAGCTCCGACTGTCTGCAGCATCCAGCCTTGCTCCACTGAGGAATATCAGGAGCCCAAAAAGTGACCAAAGGTAAAATTTGGGAGCAGGGTGAAGTAACAGAGTTACTCCTCCAGTGAAGCAACCTTGGTGGATATGGAATTTTGCTTAATCCCACTCTGAGCTTTTGACACCAAAACTGAAGCCTTGAGGAGTTTAATGGTGATTTATATGATTGTGAGAGTCCCTTGTCAGCTTTACAATCCTGTCTTGACACTCTGGAGAATCTGAGAACTAGAAAAATGTTTAAGCCCAAAAGTATAAATGTTGATTGGTAAGACCCACTTGGCTTACCAGATGGCTTGTCCAACCACTGCTCCATTGTGAGTAGCCAGAAATATAAATATATATATATATATATTTACTCCTCATCACCATTGAACTTATGCGCCTTGAGGTCAGCCATAATTGAGTCAGGTTGGCGTACCCCCTACCGCATCTCTGTTCACATTACCAAAACCGTCTTATATTCAGGACATTTGGAAGGGGCCTACAGGGTCCAAAGCCCAGCCTCTGACTGGTATATTCATTAACTAATAAACAACAAAAGAGTGAAGCTAGAAAGTCAAGGGCTTTCAACAGGAGCCACTCATGTTTTAAAAGAGCCCTCACTCACCAACCTAGTTGGTGACATGCTTCATGATTGGGCCCCACCAGAGAGGCAGAGTGCCTCTCCGGTGTGCTACAGCGCCTAATTACAGCGGAGCGGGATTTTTTTCGGTGACAAGTCCAAGTACTGGTGCATAAAGTGAAGATAAAATAAAATAGTACTTACTACTCCTAAATACATTTTATTAGGTGGGTAGTAAGGTCAGGTTAAAAACATGTGGTGGATGTTATGGCTGAGTAGATTGATCAGTAACATCCAAAGTTAAAATGTTGGGTCTACATGTTTCAGCCTCTTGGTGCTATTTGCACCCTAACCTATGGCCTCAGAAAGAACCGGAATACTCGGGGTTCAAAGTCTTTGCGCGTGCATACCGCCATGGTCCCTGGTCCTGACGAAAACCTTGCAAATAGAACTGAGAGGCTGAAACATGTAGACCCAACATTTTAACTTTGGATGTGACTGATCAATCTACTCAGCCATAACATCCACCACATATTTTTAACCTGGCACTCGGCCTCTCTGTTGGGGGCCCAACGATGACGCATGTCACTAACTAGGTTGGTGAGTGATGTCTCTTTTAAAACATGTGTGACTCCTGTTGAAAGCCCTTGACTTTCTAGCTTCACTCTTTTGTTGTTTATTAGATATTTCCCCAGGGAATAAGAGTGGATGCTGCAACTTCCCTCTCTCTCATTTTGTTTATATATATTTAGGCAGCGCACAGCTGCGAGAGATATCACTGTCTCTTGTTTGCGTGTGAAATACGCTGACTACAACTAAGACCTGTGATTTACGTCATCGTAATGGAGAACCAAGGCTTAACCTTCAGTGATGCTGAAGTAGATGCCATTCTGGCAGACTCTTCACTCTTTGCGGACCCATCTATAGCACAAACCATCTCACAAACAACGAGTGGGACAAATTAACAGAGCAACAGTGTAATCGTATTAGAACGATCTTACATGGCACAATTGTGTAACAATATGGCACCCAAAGGCTTGCCAGTGACCAATGCCCCTGGAATATTTTTGGAAGACGCTGTCTTCAGAAAAGAATGGGTCCAGATCGCGTGGCACCGCACCCGCGACTGGTTGGTGTTGATCATAAAAACTGCCCTGAGACTGTTAGAGGCAATACTGGTGGAGATACAACTCACCAAGAGCCACTTCAAGACCACACTGACTGGTTATAAAAAAAGCTTGATGAGCTTAATAAAGGGATCAATGAGTATAAGGAAAATCTGACCCGATCGAAAGTCCAGAAATTCCAAAAAGATTTGAAACGCTTTGCCTTCAATAAAGTCTACCCATATGCTGACCGCGAGTACATCGCCCCCACCAGGAATACAGACAACTCTGATGTCTAAGAGGATGATGCGTCCACTACTAGTGGCTCTAGTGGGGATAGCTACAAATTCAGACAGAAAGGCAGGGGCAAAGCCAGACAACAATTCCATCAACAATCTTGGCCCCAGTTTCCAAGAGGAAGTAGAAGAGGGACAAACCAGGTCCACTGGCAACAAGAGGACCCAGTGGGGAACAACACCCGCAGCAGAACCAAGGAGCAGACAGCGGGACAAAGCAACCAAAGAGTCTGGTGACCAATCTATCCAAGCTGACCCTCACCCCTACAGAGATGAACGTACTTGAGAAGGGTCTGGGATTCATTCCCACGGCACATCTGGACAAGTTCCTCCTCCACTGTGAGTTGTCAGACTTTTTTAGAAAACTCAAGCTAAGGACTTTGTTTGAAAAGACAGAACCAGCAGATACACCTTATACCATGGGAGAAACCGGTCTCAGACCGTAATCCAACTTCAACCCACCCCTCACACGATTCCAGTAGAGATATTGACCTTTGAACAGGCAGTCTTTAATAATTTGGAGAAATTCGAAGACCCAAACGTATTTAAGAATTTGAGTGCTAATGAGTTTCTTAGCCTCCAAAATCTGCAGACTAATGATACCATTGTAATGAAGCCTGCGGATAAAGGGGGTGGCTTGGTCATTCTCGACAAAACTGATTATTACACTGAATGTCGACGCCTCCTGTATGACAGAAAAAACCACACCCCTCTAGCAACAGACACTACACCCTCACTCAAATCGGAAATTGCGAGTCTTGTGAACTGTGCCGAAACCAATGGTTACATTTTCAAACACGAAGCAGACTTCCTCACTATGGGTGATAGCGTCATCCCGTATTTTTACACCTAACCAAAGATGCATTAAAACAAAATCCCGCCACCAGGACGCCCAATGCTGTCAGGAATCGCATCCTTGTTGGAACCACTGTCAAGGTTCTGCGATTTCTTTCTCAAACCGTTGGTACAAAAAACTTCCACCTGCCTTAAAGATACCAAGAATCTACTATCATTCTTGCAGAACATTTTTGTAGACAACAACTCAACCAGACTGGTCTCGTTGGACATTGAAAGCCTGTACACGAGTATCCCCCAAGATGCAACCATAGGTGTACTAGAAATGGCACTGGCAGAGGCACCATGGGAGTACAACGTCCCACGATAGTTTATTTTTGAATGTGCCACCTTAGCTCTGAAAAAGATTTTTTTCGAGTACGAGGGTAAACTGTTTCTGCAAACGATGGTAACTTCGATGGGCAGTTCCTTCACTCCGAGTGTGGCTGGTTTGTATGTGCATGATTTTGAAAAGAAATATATCTTGGCTGCGTCTCATATATCACGCTGGAAAAGATATATAGACGATGTCTTTGTCAACTGGCAAGGACCAAAGGACATCCTGAAAGATTTTTTCGAATGGATCAACACTTGTGATGTGAACTTGAGGTTCACCCATACCCATGACATAAAAGAGATGGTGTTTCTGGATGTAACCATCACCAAGGAGGAAGGCAGACTAACAACTAAAACATACTACAAACCCACGGCAAAAAATAATCTTTTAGCCTTCACCAGCTTTCACACAAGAACGCTCCGGGAAAACCTCCCATATGGGCAGTACCTCAGTATAAGGACGAACTGTAGCAGTACCGACGACTACCACACCCAAGTCACTGATTTATCAAAACAACTACATAATCGTGGCTATCCTGAACATATTCTCAAGAAGAGTTACCAACGAGCAAGAAACCAGCCCCATGAAGTACTCTTAGAAGATACCCCAATGAGTGAAGAAAAGACTCCACTGACATGTGTGACGACATATGGCACAGCGTCTAATGCGATTACGAAATCCATCAACAGACACAGGACAATCCTTGAAACAGGCAACATAAAATGGGAGAAACCACTATGTTCTTTCAAAAGAGCGAGAAGCCTTAGGGATTGTCTGGTACACACCCCTCCAAAAAAAAATGACGTTAACATTAGCCCCTCAGTACTGAATGCTTAGGGCTTACCTAATGTAGTGGCCCACTTCCCCTGTGGCAAATGTAGTGTGTGCCACCTGACCTCTGCCTCAAAGACACTTGACCTAGAGCCTAATAAAACCTGGAATCAGAGAGCCCATACAAACTGCAACTCAAGCACTGTGATATAGCTTATCACTTGCCCCTGTGGCTTACAATATCTTGGGATGACCACCAGGAAGATTAAACAATAGATATTTGAGCAACTGAGCAATATCCGTTGTAAGAGAGACACGACGAAGATGACGGAGCACTTTATCCAGTCTAATCATACCACCAATGAAATACACTGGACAGTGATTGAACAACTAACACAAGGCAGAAACATACAGAGGGCCCTCTTTGAAAAAGAATAATGTTGGGTTTATCGTCTGGGCACCCACAGACATGGACTGAATGATAATATTCCGTGGGGCTGAGTCTTAAAACGATGATCACCAGACACCATTCCAAATACTGCTTCCGATCCGCGGCTGAACCAAGTAAATAATCACCATCAAAAAATCCGACTGGCCGCACTCTGCTCGTCCTACCAGCATGTTGCCCCAAGGAACTGTGGTCCATGTAGTAGCGACGGCGATTACGCCTGTGCCAAAGTGTTCGATGAAAGTATGTGTCGCATTAGCCATCCCTGGACACGTGTTTCGAGGTAGTTGCCTCTCGTCAGCAGGGAGTAGGTGAGTGTGTGGGGTTGCCGCGTAGACTGCCAAAAAAGTATTATCAGGTAAAGTACCACTCATGGCGCGCAGGTGCTGGTCCAGGGCTCGTCAGCCCAATGGCTCAAGGGAGCCTTAATACAAAAAATCAGATTGGCCGCACTCTGCTCGTCCTACCAGCATGTTGCCCCAAGGAACTGTGGTCCATGTAGTAGCGACGGCGATTACGCCTGTGCCAAAGTGTTCGATGAAAGTGAGTGTCGCATTAGCCATCCCTGGACACGTGTTTCGAGGTAGTTGCCTCTCGTCAGCAGGGAGTAGGTGAGTGTGTGGGGTTGCCGCGTAGACTGCCAAAAAAGTATTATCGGGTAAAGTACCACTCATGGCGCGCAGGTGCTGGTCCAGGGTTCATCAGCCCAATGGCTCAAGGGAGCCTTAATACAAAAAATCCGATTGGCCGCACTCTGCTCGTCCTACCAGCATGTTGCCCCAAGGAACTGTGGTCCATGTAGTAGCGACGGCGATTACGCCTGTGCCAACGTGTTCGATGAAAGTAAGTGTCGCATTAGCCATCCCTGGACACGTGTTTCGAGGTAGTTGCCTCTCATCAGCAGGGAGTAGGTGAGTGTGTGGGGTTGCCGCGTAGACTGCCCAAAAAGTATTATCAGGTAAAGTACCACTCATGGCACGCAGGTGCTGGTCCAGGGCTCGTCAGCCCAATGGCTCAAGGGAGCCTTAATACAAAAAATCCGATTGGCCGCACTCTGCTCGTCCTACCAGCATGTTGCACCAAGGAACTGTGGTCCATGTAGTAGCGACGGTGATTACGCCTGTGCCAAAGTGTTCGATGAAAGTAAGTGTTGCATTAGCCATCCCTGGACACGTGTTTCGAGGTAGTTGCCTCTCGTCAGCAGGGAGTAGGTGAGTGTGTGCGGTTGCCGCGTAGAATGCCAAAAAAGTATTCTCAGGTAAAGTACCACTCATGGCGCGCAGGTGCTGGTCCAGGGTTCGTCAGCCCAATGGCTCAAGGGAGCCTTAATACAAAAAATCCGATTGGCCGCACTCTGCTCGTCCTACCAGCATGTTGCCCCAAGGAACTGTGGTCCATGTAGTAGCGACGGCGATTACGCCTGTGCCAAAGTGTTCGATGAAAGTAAGTGTCGCATTAGCCATCCCTGGACACGTGTTTCGAGGTAGTTGCCTCTCGTCAGCAGGGAGTAGGTGAGTGTGTGGGGTTGCCGCGTAGACTGCCAAAAAAGTATTATCAGGTAAAGTACCACTCATGGCGCGCAGGTGCTGGTCCAGGGCTCGTCAGCCCAATGGCTCAAGGGAGCCTTAATACAAAAAATCCGATTGGCCGCACTCTGCTCGTCCTACCAGCATGTTGCCCCAAGGAACTGTGGTCCATGTAGTAGCGACGGCGATTACGCCTGTGCCAAAGTGTTCGATGAAAGTAAGTGTCGCATTAGCCATCCCTGGACACGTGTTTTGAGGTAGTTGCCTCTCGTCAGCAGGGAGTAGGTGAGTGTGTGGGGTTGCCGCGTAGACTGCCAAAAAAGTATTATCAGGTAAAGTACCACTCATGGCGCGCAGGTGCTGGTCCAGGGCTCGTCAGCCCAATGGCTCAAGGGAGCCTTGATACAAAAAATCCGATTGACTACCTCAAAACACGTGTCCAGGGATGGCTAATGCGACACTTACTTTCTTCGAATACTGTTGGCACAGGCGTAATCGCCGTTGCCACTACATGGACAACAGCTCCTTGGGGTAACATGCTGGTAGGACGAGCAGAGTGCGGCCAATTGGTTTTTTTGTATTAAGGCTCCCTTGAGCCATTGGGCTGACGAGCCCCGGACCAGCACCTGCGCGCCATGAGTGGTACTTTACCTGATAATACTTTTTTGGCAGTCTACGCGGCAACCCCACACACTCACCTACTCCCTGCTGACGAGAGGCAACTACCTCGAAACACGTGTCCAGGGATGGCTAATGCAACACTTACTTTCTTCGAATACTTTTGGCACAGATGTAAACGCCGTTGCCACTACATGGACCACAGTTCCTTGGGGTAACATGCTGGTAGGACGAGCAGAGTGCGGCCAATTGGATTTTTTGTATTAAGGCTCCCTTGAGCCATTGGGCTGACGAGCCCCGGACCAGCACCTGCGCGCCATAAGTGGTACTTTACCTGATAATACTTTTTTGGCAGTCTACGCGGCAACCCCACACACTCACCTACTCCCTGCTGACGAGAGGCAACTACCTCAAAACACGTGTCCAGGGATGGCTAATGCGACACTTAATTTCTTCGAATACTTTTGGCACAGGCGTAATCACCGTTGCCACTACATGGACCACAGTTCCTTGGGGTAACATGCTGGTAGGACGAGCAGAGTGCGGCCAATTGGATTTTTTGTATTAAGGCTCCCTTGAGCCATTGGGCTGACGAGCCCCGGACCAGCACCCGCGCGCCATGAGTGGTAATTTACCTGATAATACTTTTTTGGCAGTCTACGCGGCAACCCCACACACTCACCTACTCCCTGCTGACGAGAGGCAACTACCTCGAAACACGTGTCCAGGGATGGCTAATGCGACACTTACTTTCTTCGAATACTTTTGGCACAGGCGTAATCGCCGTTGCCACTACATGGACCACAGTTCCTTGGGGTAACATGCTGGTAGGACGAGCAGAGTGCGGCCAATTGGATTTTTTGTATTAAGGCTCCCTTGAGCCATTGGGCTGACGAGCCCCGGACCAGCACCTGCGCGCCATGAGTGGTACTTTACCTGATAATACTTTTTTGGCAGTCTACGCGGCAACCCCACACTCACCTACTCCCTGCTGACGAGAGGCAACTACCTCGAAACACGTGTCCAGGGATGGCTAATGCGACACTTACTTTCTTCGAATACGTTTGGCACAGGCGTAATCGCCGTTGCCACTACATGGACCACAGTTTCTTGGGGTAACATGCTGGTAGGACGAGCAGAGTGCGGCCAATTGGATTTTTTGTATTAAGGCTCCCTTGAGCCATTGGGCTGACGAGCCCCGGACCAGCACCTGCGCGCCATGAGTGGTACTTTACCTGATAATACTTTTTTGCCAGTCTACGCGGCAACCCGACACACTCACCTACTCCCTGCTGACGAGAGGCAACTACCTCGAAACACGTGTCCAGGGATGGCTAATGCAACACTTACTTTCTTCGAATACTTTTGGCACAGGCGTAATCGCCGTTGCCACTACATGGACCACAGTTCCTTGGGGTAACATGCTGGTAGGACGAGCGGAGTGCGGCCAATTGGATTTTTTGTATTAAGGCTCCCTTGAACCATTGGGCTAATGAGCCCCGGACCAGCACCTGCGCGCCATGAGTGGTACTTTACCTGATAATACTTTTTTGGCAGTCTACGCGACAACGCCACACACTCACCTACTCCCTGCTGACGAGAGGCAACTGCCTCGAAACACGTGTCCAGGGATGGCTAATGCGACACTTACTTTCTTCGAATACTTTTGGCACAGGCGTAATCGCCGTTGCCACTACATGGACCACAGTTCCTTGGGGTAACATGCTGGTAGGACGAGCAGAGTGCGGCCAATTAGATTTTTTGTATTAAGGCTCCCTTGAGCCATTGGGCTGACGAGCCCCGGACCAGCACCTGCGCGCCATGAGTGGTACTTTACCTGATAATACTTTTTTGGCAGTCTACGCGGCAACCCCACACACTCACCTACTCCCTGCTGACGAGAGGCAACTGCCTCGAAACACGTGTCCAGGGACGGCTAATGCGACACTTACTTTCTTCGAATACTTTTGGCACAGACGTAATCGCCGTTGCCACTACATGGACCACAGTTCCTTGGGGTAACATGCTGGTAGGACGAGCAGAGTGCGGCCAATTGGATTTTTTGTATTAAGGCTCCCCTGAGCCATTGGGCTGACGAGCCCCGGACCAGCACCTGCGCGCCATGAGTGGTACTTTACCTGTTAATACTTTTTTGGCAGTCTACGCGGCAACCCCACACACTCACCTACTCCCTGCTGACGAGAGGCAACTACCTCGAAACACGTGTCCAGGGATGGCTAATGTGACACTTACTTTCTTCAAATAGTTTTGGCACAGGCGTAATCGCCGTTGCCACTACATGGACCACAGTTCCTTGGGGTAACATGCTGGTAGGAAGAGCAGAGTGCGGCCAATTGGATTTTTTGTATTAAGGCTCCCTTGAGCCATTGGGCTGACGAGCCCCGGACCAGCACCTGCACGCCATGAGTGGTACTTTACCTGATAATACTTTTTTGGCAGTCTACGCGGCAACCCCACACACTCACCTACTCCCTGCTGACGAGAGGCAACTGCCTCGAAACACGTGTCCAGGGATGGCTAATGCGTCACTTACTTTCTTTGAACACTTTTGGCACAGGCGTAATCGCCATTGCCACTACATGGACCACAGTTCCTTGGGGTAACATGCTGGTAGGACGAGCAGAGTGCGGCCAATTGGATTTTTTGTATTAAGGCTCCCTTGAGCCATTGGGCTGACGAGCCCCGGACCAGCACCTGCGCGCCATGAGTGGTACTTTACCTGATAATACTTTTTTGGCAGTCTACGCGACAATGCCACACACTCACCTACTCCCTGCTGACGAGAGGCAACTACCTCGAAACACGTGTCCAGGGATGGCTAATGCGACACTTACTTTCTTCGAATACTTTTGGCACAGGCGTAATCGCCGTTGCCACTACATGGACCACAGTTCCTTGGGGTAACATGCTGGTAGGACGAGCAGAGTGCGGCCAATTGGATTTTTTGTATTAAGGCTCCCTTGAGCCATTGGGCTGACGAGCCCCGGACCAGCACCTGCGCGCCATGAGTGGTACTTTACCTGATAATACTTTTTTGGCAGTCTACGTGGCAACCCCACACACTCACCTACTTCCTGCTGACGAGAGGCAACTGCCTCGAAACACGTGTCCAGGGATGGCTAATGCGACACTTACTTTCTTCGAATACTTTTGGCACAGACGTAATCGCCGTTGCCACTACATGGACCACAGTTCCTTGGGGTAAAATGCTGGTAGGATGAGCAGAGTGCGGCCAATTGGATTTTTTGTATTAAGGCTCCCTTGAGCCATTGGGCTGACGAGCCCCGGACCAGCACCTGCACGCCATGAGTGGTACTTTACCTGATAATACTTTTTTGGCAGTCTACGCGGCAACCCCACACACTCACCTACTCCCTGCTGACGAGAGGCAACTACCTCAAAACACGTGTCCAGGGATGGCTAATGCGACACTTAATTTCTTCTAATACTTTTGGCACAGGCGTAATCACCGTTGCCACTACATGGACCACAGTTCCTTGGGGTAACATGCTGGTAGGACGAGCAGAGTGCGGCCAATTGGATTTTTTGTATTAAGGCTCCCTTGAGCCATTGGGCTGACGAGCCCCGGACCAGCACCCGCGCGCCATGAGTGGTAATTTACCTGATAATACTTTTTTGGCAGTCTACGCGGCAACCCCACACACTCACCTACTCCCTGCTGACGAGAGGCAACTACCTCGAAACACGTGTCCAGGGATGGCTAATACGACACTTACTTTCTTCGAATACTTTTGGCACAGGCGTAATCGCCGTTGCCACTACATGGACCACAGTTCCTTGGGGTAACATGCTGGTAGGACGAGCAGAGTGCGGCCAATTAGATTTTTTGTATTAAGGCTCCCTTGAGCCATTGGGCTGACGAGCCCCGGACCAGCACCTGCGCGCCATGAGTGGTACTTTACCTGTTAATACTTTTTTGGCAGTCTACGCGGCAACCCCACACACTCACCTACTCCCTGCTGACGAGAGGCAACTACCTCGAAACACGTGTCCAGGGATGGCTAATGTGACACTTACTTTCTTCGAATACTTTTGGCACAGGCGTAATCGCCGTTGCCACCACATGGACCACAGTTCCTTGGGGTAACATGCTGGTAGGACAAGCAGAGTGCGGCCAATTGGATTTTTTGTATTAAGGCTCCCTTGAGCCATTGGGCTGACGAGCCCCGGACCAGCACCTGCGCGCCATGAATGGTACTTTACCTGATAATACTTTTTTTGCAGTCTACGCGGCAACCCCACACACTCACCTACTCCCTGCTGACGAGAGGCAACTACCTCGAAACAGGTGTCCAGGGATGGCTAATGTGACACTTACTTTCTTCAAATAGTTTTGGCACAGGCGTAATCGCCGTTGCCACTACATGGACCACAGTTCCTTGGGGTAACATGCTGGTAGGAAGAGCAGAGTGCGGCCAATTGGATTTTTTGTATTAAGGCTCCCTTGAGCCATTGGGCTGACAAGCCCCGGACCAGCACCTGCACGCCATGAGTGGTACTTTACCTGATAATACTTTTTTGGCAGTCTACGCGGCAACCCCACACACTCACCTACTCCCTGCTGACGAGAGGCAGCTGCCTCGAAACACGTGTCCAGGGATGGCTAATGCGACACTTACTTTCTTCGAACACTTTTGGCACAGGCGTAATCGCCATTGAAACTACATGGACCACAGTTCCTTGGGGTAACATGCTGGTAGGACGAGCAGAGTGCGGACAATTGGATTTTTTGTATTAAGGCTCCCTTGAGCCATTGGGCTGACGAGCCCCGGACCAGCACCTGCGCGCCATGAGTGGTACTTTACCTGATAATACTTTTTTGGCAGTCTACGCGACAATGCCACACACTCACCTACTCCCTGCTGACGAGAGGCAACTACCTCGAAACACGTGTCCAGGGATGGCTAATGCGACACTTAGTTTCTTCGAATACTTTTGGCACAGGCGTAATCGCCGTTGCCACTACATGGACCACAGTTCCTTGGGGTAACATGCTGGTAGGACGAGCAGAGTGCGGCCAATTGGATTTTTTGTATTAAGGCTCCCTTGAGCCATTGGGCTGACGAGCCCCGGACCAGCACCTGCGCGCCATGAGTGGTACTTTACCTGATAATACTTTTTTGGCAGTCTACGTGGCAACCCCACACACTCACCTACTTCCTGCTGACGAGAGGCAACTGCCTCGAAACACGTGTCCAGGGATGGCTAATGCGACACTTACTTTCTTCGAATACTTTTGGCACAGACGTAATCGCCGTTGCCACTACATGGACCACAGTTCCTTGGGGTAAAATGCTGGTAGGATGAGCAGAGTGCGGCCAATTGGATTTTTTGTATTAAGGCTCCCTTGAGCCATTGGGCTGACGAGCCCCGGACCAGCACCTGCACGCCATGAGTGGTACTTTACCTGATAATACTTTTTTGGCAGTCTACACGGCAACCCCACACACTCACCTACTCCCTGCTGACGAGAGGCAACTACCTCGAAACATGTGTCCAGCGATGGCTAATGCGACACTTACTTTCTTCGAATACTTTTGGCACAGGCGTAATCGCCGTTGCCACTACATGGACCACAGTTCCTTGGGGTAACATGCTAGTAGGACGAGCAGAGTGCGGCCAATTGGATTTTTTGTATTAAGGCTCCCTTGAGCCATTGGGCTGACGAGCCCCGGACCAGCACCTGCGCGCCATGAGTGGTACTTTACCTGATAATACTTTTTTGGCAGTCTACGCGACAACGCCACACACTCACCTACTCCCTGCTGACGAGAGGCAACTACCTCGAAACACGTGTCCAGGGATGGCTAATGCGACACTTACTTTCTTTGAATACTTTTGGCACAGGCGTAATCGCCGTTGCCACTACATGGACCACAGTTCCTTGGGGTAACATGCTGGTAGGACGAGCAGAGTGCGGCCAATTGGATTTTTTGTATTAAGGCTCCCTTGAGCCATTGGGCTGACGAGCCCCGGACCAGCACCTGCGCGCCATGAGTGGTACTTTACCTGATAATACTTTTTTGGCAGTCTACGCGGCAACCCCACACACTCACCTACTCCCTGCTGACGAGAGGCAACTGCCTCGAAACACGTGTCCAGGGATGGCTAATGCGACACTTACTTTCTTCGAATACTTTTGGCACAGACGTAATCACCGTTGCCACTACATGGACCACAGTTCCTTGGGGTAACATGCTGGTAGGACGAGCAGAGTGCGGCCAATTGGATTTTTTGTATTAAGGCTCCCTTGAGCCATTGGGCTGACGAGCCCCGGACCAGCACCTGCGCGCCATGAGTGGTACTTTACCTGATAATACTTTTTTGGCAGTCTACGCGGCAACCCCACACACTCACCTACTCCCTGCTGACGAGAGGCAACTACCTCGAAACACGTGTCCAGGGATTGGCTAATGCGACACTTACTTTCTTCGAATACTTTTGGCACAGGCGTAATCGCCGTTGCCACTACATTGACCACAGTTTCTTGGGGTAACATGCTGGTAGGACGAGCAGAGTGCGGCCAATTGGATTTTTTGTATTAAGGCTCCCTTGAGCCATTGGGCTGACGAGCCCCGGACCAGCACCTGCGCGCCATGAGTGGTAAATCAAGGTATACGTTCCTGTTACTAACTGTGGTATACTTCTATTTTGTCATTTTAAGACAAAGTACTCGAGTGTGTTGCATTCTATTTTTATAGGTGTTTACACACTCAATGTGAAGGATCAACTTTCTGCCGCTGTCAGAAGTCAATGGAAAGAACTTCCGGCTATATATATAAGGATACAGCTCTGTGAATATTATATGTGAGTTGGTTTACCATAATCACTATCGTAAATAAAAAGATTATGGTTCTTCTTGTAATTGAAGTTGTAAGGGAGACTGATTCCGTAAGACCAGTAGAAAAATATTATACATGCCCTACAACAGGAATGATAGTGTACAAATTTAAAATAATGCATTGAGTTTATATAATTAGGACGTTTAGATGATAAAATTCATCTCGTTCTTAGCACATTCACAGGTGCATGTACCAACAGGACAGGTTTGTCTGCAGTGATATTAAGTGGCGTTTCCACTAATACAATTATAAAAATTAGTCCTTAAGATGGTTTATACCTAGAGTGTTGATTTTGACTGACGTGCTTGGAGCATTTGTTTGAAACTATGGGATGGTATTTTGTGAAAAGTGGGATTGGTCTGGAATTGAGAGAACAAATTGATTGTGCGAGTGACTAAAAATGTGTTATATATGTTCTTTTTCAGATTACTCGTTTTTATACATGATTGTTGTTGGGACCATAATTTTTAAAATTTTCCTGAAGAAGGTGTTGGCAAGGAATCAGTGCCCACCGAAACGCGTCGATGCTCTCAAAGAGGAAACCACACAAAATCTTTGATTACAGTTCTTTGTGACATATATAATTGAAAGTAATACCAATTGGGGTCACAATTGATGAATCGTTGATCTGGTGAATTTCCTCTGTGAATAGGACTTATTGTCCTTTTTAGACTGTTCCCAATTGTATGTTTTATGGTGTTTCTTAATCATTATTGTGGATATTTTAATCATTACTGTGGATATTTTCGTCAATATTAGTTTGATACTTTGGTATTATATTGTTATTGCTTCCTAATTAGCTTCATAACAATATTTAGGATTATATTCACAGAATCTTTATTGTGTACAGGATTTGAATTAAATTGTGAATAAAATATTGTTTATGCTATTTTTTCTCTCAATTGTTTTGACTACATCTGCGCTGTTCATTCCTATCCCGTCAGTGTGAAAGGTGTGTTGACTGTTGTGTACTTATGACTAGGAGGTTTTCTTTGTGACTAAGGTCATACTTGGTACCCCTCTCCTGTGTCTTTGGGGCCCCTCTCACTTTTTTACAACATATTGTACAGCCTTTGATGCTGGAGAGTTCTCTTTGATATAATCTACTGTATAATTCTGTGAGTCCTCAGTTGGAGCCTTCTAGCCCACATATGGACCAATTTAGAACTTTTGGTTTTAGTGACGACCAATTAAATAGAATTATTAATACGAAAAATGGAAACAAAATTACAGTGATATCAGGCAAAGGTGAAAACTGGGGCAAGTTGTTGAATTTGAAAAAGAAATGATTACGCACTGAGGCCCATGCCGAATTTCTCATCGCATATGTAAAAACAGGTACAATCCCTATTGGGTTACAGGTCCGGAACGAACCTGGCCTATTTATAGAAAATAAAAAAATTCTAGAGACATGGGCTATGATCTCAAATAGATGCAGCCGTGACTGGATGCTTCTGATAATAGAGACTGCCCAGGAACTCATCATAATTGAAAAAGAGGCTATTGATAAATTGGAGCTAGAACTTAATAATGGTCCTGCCTTAGAAGAAGCAAAGAGAAAGTTAGAAGAAATAAATAGAGATGTGGAGGGGTATAGAGATTATTTATTCAACAAAAAAACGAATAAACTGAGAAAGGACATGGAGCGGTTCTCTCAGGACAAGATTTACCCATTCCTTAAGGAGAACTATTTTCAACAAAGGAGTGAGATGACCTGGAAAAAACCTCCTAATAGACAAATTTACAACAGAGGTGGAAGAAAACAGGTCACCTTCTCCGAAACCTCTGGCTCCAGTAGTGAAGATGAGAGTATACCTAGAGATGAACCCATAAATAAAGGCAACAACAGAGACTATGTGCCTTTTTTAGACTCTCGCCCGAGAAGAGGGTCACGGTTCAATGGGAATCCGGGGAGAGGCCAGATGAACAGGGGCCCTCCGCAACAACAGGAGTATATGCGTACCAGGAGCCAGCGGTATTGGCGACAGACAGAGCACCAGTCATAAACCTGTCTAATAAATCTCTTAGTGCAACAGAAACTAGTATCCTTAGTAAGGGCTTTAGTTTTGTCCCATCGGTCTCCATTGATAAGTTTCAGCTAGAAAAGGATCTGCGTGCCTTCTTTAGGAAAGTTAGGCTGAGGAGATTTTTTGAAAACAGGGATACTTTAGAACGCACTAATCATTCAGGTTTGAAACCGAAATCACAATTCACTCCCAGCTTAGCCATGGTTGGCAAAAACATTGAAATTTTTGAGAAAGCGGTAGAGAGTGATATTCAAAGGATTCTAAATAGATCTAATAAATTCAGGGGACAAAATAATATCAATAGAGTAGAAAGACAGGCTCTTAACTCCTTAAAAGCAGATAAAAATATCACTATCAAACCCGCTGATAAGGGTGGTGGGGTGGTGGTTTTCAATACCGTTGACTATGAGCACAAGATGCTTCAAATGCTGAATATCAAGGATCACTATGTACGCACGAATGAGAGGCAGTTAGTTGTTGTATCAAATGAATGTTTATCCTTACTTCTAGAAGCCAAGGATAAATCTTGGATTTGTGAGGATGAGTTTAAATTCCTCAATAATGTGGAACCAAGGACCCCTGCTCTATATGGTCTTCCTAAGATCCATAAGAGCGGCACTGATCCACCGATGAGACCAATAGTGAGCAGTATTGGGTCTCTTTTGGAGCCAGTGAGTAAATATGTGGACCATTTTTTGCGCCCGATAGTTTGCGGCCTGCGCTCTTACGTGAGAGATTCTGCGCACATGATCTCTCTCGTTGAAGGAAAGTCTTTTTGTGGGGAGACTCAATGTCTAGTCACTCTGGACATTGAGTCTCTCTACACTAATATTCCACAGGATGATACAGTTAGCGTAATCCGGGAGATTCTTGTGGACCATGACTTAGGGGGAGCCAATGCTGACTTCATTGTCAGTTGTGTTAGTTTGATTCTGAAGAATAACATCTTCCTATTTAAAGATGAGTATTTTAAACAGTTGAAAGGGACCAGCATGGGTGCTACCTGTGCCCCCAGTTTGGCCTGTTTATATGTTGGCCAATTTGAAACTAAACATATTTACAATGAGGGGGCCCCTTTTTTCGAAAATGTAGCGGGCTGGTACCGCTACATTGATGACATTTTCTTCATATGGGAAGGCACGACTGAAGAACTGGAACTATTTTTGGAATGGCTAAACTTGGGAGATCCCAATTTAAGATTCACTTCTCACTTTAGCAAAACTAAAGTTGATGTTTTGGATATTACAATCAAAAACACCAACGGAATCTTGGAAGTGGAGTTGTTCACTAAACCTATGGCCAAGAATACTCTTCTCCACTTCTCAAGTTTTCACCCCAAGTCCCAGAGGGAGAGTATCCCTTTTAGCCAGTTCCTCCGTCTTCGGAGGAACTGCTCTGATATACAAGATTTCTACAAACATGCGGATGATCTTAAACGCAAATTTAGTGACAGAGGGTATCCAAAAAAACTCCTGACCCACTCTCTCAAACGGGCTAGGTTTTATGACCGAGATGTTTTGGTCAACAGACCCGCAGTAAGGAAAGAATTACCAAGTAAAGTGGTATTCGTTAGTAAATTTTGTAATATGAGCAATCAAATCAAGAACATTATATACAGAAACTGGCATATTTTAAACCATGAAGAAGAGGTCAAACTGGAGAGACCCATGTATGCTTTTAAGAAAAATAATAATCTGCGAGACATTCTAGTGCACACCTATCGTGATGATAGCTCTGATAGTCAGAGAACCATTGAAAATGATCGTGCTATTGGTAATTACAGATGTGGAACATGCAATATCTGCCCCCAGTGTTTGTCAACAAAAGAGATTAAACACAACGGACGTACAATTAGAGCAAAAACTTTGAACAACTGTAGGAGCAAGAATGTAGTCTACTTCCTTCAGTGCCCGTGTGGGCTTGGATATGTGGGGGAAACGAGTAGAGAACTATGGGTGAGGTTACAAGAACACAGATCAGCTATCAATACCAAAAAATTAACGGCGCCTTTGGTGCCACATTTCCTGGAATTAGGACATGGAGGTAACGATTTTCTGTGGTTTGTCCTGGAAAAGGTCAAAATAGACAGGAGAGGAGGAAATATCACTAGCAAACGTAAAGCACGTGAACAGTGGTATATTTCCCACCTGAACACGGTACAAAAAGGATTGAACTGTAGAGAAGAGTGGGAACATTTGTTGGTGGCGTGATAGGGTTCTATTTGCTCTTCCCACACCCAATCTTTGCTTTGCTGTGTGTAGACTTTGCTGTCCTGACCCGTAAATATGATTATGATTTGGCTATGAGGGCAGTATAGGAATAGATATCTGCATTTTTTCACTTACAAAAATTGAGTGAATTGATTTATTCGTTACTAAGAAGCGAAAGGCTCTATTCTAATATTACAGTTAAGGGATGGTATCCTGGAAGGAAATGGTAATTCTTGCTGTGGGTGAGTTAAGACTCTTCCAGTTTATATTTTTTGGAAAGATTGGCTGGAAGTTATGGGTCATCCCCACATTTTCTTTCCAAATATAATGAATCTGTAGGGTACATTTTGGGTACTGAGATAATGCCCTTAGTAACGTAATCGGCACTATTATGTAGATATATAATATAGGGGTCACGTGTTTTCGGTTTTGCTATCCTCGATCTGAGAGGATTTTCTATTTCTAATGATTATACGTAGGTCGGGGTACAAGCCGTAACCCTATCTTTGAACATAATTAGAAGGCTGGGTGTTCCGATCACGAAAAGATGGCGGCTGTAGTTATATGTAGACTACAATAAACTTTAACAAAATGATCATTGATAATAACACTGATCTGTAGCGTTTTCGATCGGATGGAAGATCGTCAACTGTGACAGGATATTAATGTTGACCTTACGAGATATAGTTTGGATATATGTCGATGTCTGTGACTTGACTGTATACATCTTGCTTGGTTACCCTTCCAAGATGGCGGCCCGATTCGCGTAAACTTTACATAGCACTGACTTTCAGTCCCAACTGCCCCGGAAGCGATGTTATCATTTCCTTTTGGCGATATGAGGGGGATTTCCTTATATATACCTCCACGATTCGAATCGAGTTGAGCTGGCATCCACACAGAAGAATTGATCGCGTGCATCGTAATAAGCCGAGCGGAGGTAGGTCCTATTTGAGACAGCTAGGTGTGGTAATAGAGCTACCTGGAGGCTAAGACTTGATTTGCTCTAAAAACGATGCTCTCTCTCACCCGTAGTGCTTCTCTGGCACCGGATCTTGGTTTGGACAATACCAATGTATCCATATCTGTTGGATATAAGAGGACCCTAGAGTGATTAAGACAAATAAGTAATACCTAGGTAAGAAGGAATGGGTGTCATTCTAATATATTCGACATGCTAGTAGGCACCATGGTTAGGAACTTCAGTCCTGAGTAAGACGGCTCTGTTTCAAGTCGATAAAATAATCTGATAAAATAGGTAGTATGAAACACATGATGGGGTCGTGTTGGGTGTTATTTTAATATATTTGACATGCTAGTAGGCACCGGGGTTAGGAAGTTCAGTCTTGAATGAGACGGTTTTGTGTCGAGTCGATAAAACAATCTGATAAAATAGGGAGTATTAAACATATGATGGGGTCGTGTATTTGTTAGTAGGGTAGGAATTCCCTTTCCCCACGTGGGGTTATCTATTTGGTGGATTTCGAATTAATAAAGATCTCATTTAGAGGAGTGTTGTTTTCCCGAATGACCTCTTTTTGACACGTAGGATTGTGTTCTGATATTAAAAAATTTCTGTACTCGTTTTTTTAGATACGTGTCCGGGTGCGTGGAAAAATTTATCCCTAATAGGGAACACGCTCGGAGGTCTTTTTAGACTTGAAGTTGATGTAAACTAGAAATACAAAACTGGCCCGAAGACTATTTAGTCTCGAAACGGATGTCAATAAGGTAAACGTTCCTGTTACTAACTGTGGTATACTTCTATTTTGTCATTTTAAGACAAAGTACTCGAGTGTGTTGCGTTCTATTTTTATAGGTGTTTACACACTCAATGTGAAGGATCAACTTTCTGCCGCTGTCAGAAGTCAATGGAAAGAACTTCCGGCTATATATATAAGGATACAGCTCTGTGAATAATATATGTGAGTTGGTTTACCATAATCACTATCGTAAATAAAAAGATTATGGTTCTTCTTGTAATTGAAGTTGTAAGGGAGACTGATTCCCTAAGACCAGTAGAAAAATAGTATACATGCCCTACAACAGGAATGATAGTGTACAAATTTAAAATAATGCATTGAGTTTATATAATTAGGACGTTTAGATGATAAAATTCATCTCGTTCTTAGCACATTCACAGGTGCATGTACCAACAGGACAGGTTTGTCTGCAGTGATATTAAGTGGCGTTTCCAGTAATACAATTATAAAAATTAGTCCTTAAGATGGTTTATACCTAGAGTGTTGATTTTGACTGATGTGCTTGGAGCATTTGTTTGAAACTATGGGATGGTATTTTGTGAACAGTGGGATTGGTCTGGAATTGAGAGAACAAATTGATTGTGCGAGTGACTAAAAATGTGTTATATATGTTCTTTTTCAGATCACTCGTTTTTATACATGATTGTTGTTGGGACCATAATTTTTAACATTTTCCTGAAGAAGGTGTTGGCAAGGAATCAGTGCCCACCGAAACGCGTCGATGCTCTCAAAGAGGAAACCACACAAAATCTTTGATTACAGTTCTTTGTGACATATATAATTGAAAGTAATACCAATTGGGGTCACAATTGATGAATCGTTGATCTGGTGAATTTCCTCTGTGAATAGGACTTATTGTCCTTTTTAGACTGTTCCCAATTGTATGTTTTATGGTGTTTCTTAATCATTATTGTGGATATTTTAATCATTACTGTGGATATTTTCGTCAATATTAGTTTGATACTTTGGTAATATATTGTTATTGCTTCCTAATTAGCTTCATAACAATATTTAGGATTATATTCACAGAATCTTTATTGTGTACAGGATTTGAATTAAATTGTGAATAAAATATTGTTTATGCTATTTTTTCTCTCAATTGTTTTGACTACATCTGCGCTGTTCATTCCTATCCCGTCAGTGTGAAAGGTGTGTTGACTGTTGTGTACTTATGACTAGGAGGTTTTCTTTGTGACTAAGGTCATACTTGGTACCCCTCTCCTGTGTCTTTGGGGTCCCTCTCACTTTTTTACAACATGTATTGAAAGCATACAGTTGCAACTAATAAAGCCCAAATGAATATACAAGGCTGGACATAGGTATTCACATAGTGTGCCTCAATTAAACATATCACCTCTGTACAATGTTCTGCAAAATAACGAAGTAGGTACAGGAATGTACCACTCAAACCAGGTAAGGCAAATGTAAGTGGCCGAACATGACAGAAGTGATAACACCAAGGTATGTATGGTTGTCAAATACAGTCCATGACATATATGGTAAAGTACGTGGTAATGCAAGAGAAGACACCTAGTGTGTACAAGTGTAACAGGGCCAGTCAATGATTACAAGAGAAGGTCTAACAAACACAATGGAAAAAGGATATACTTGTCATAAAGAAGTTTCCACAATGAATTGCATGGCCAACCTGGAACGTGTAAATATCAGTGGACATTACTGGTGACAGCATAGAGTAAAGATGTGTCAAGCGTGTTATCATTCCGGATGAAAAGGGTAGGTTGCCCGTGCTGGTGAATACATGAATATGGGCCCCTTCCTTTTCTCCTGTGAAAAAATAAAAATTAATAATTAAAAATTACAAATTAAAATACGAAATATAAAAACAAATAACATTTGTTACACATCCTAACAGGGAGTAGAAGAGGCAAGAAAGAATATACATACATAATAGCAGTTGGGCAGGTACTGAAAAGCCTGTCCCTACCCCAAAATAGCCTGTTGGAGAGAGGAAACAATAGATTGGTTATAGTTATACATACTGATATAACACATGGGAATGGCAATGCCCTATACCTGGTTAGACAGGGTAAAGAGTAAAGAGGAGTATTATGAACTTTCTTTGAGGTGAATCGATAACTCCTCATCCATATTCAGACCCCATGGTGTTTTTGTCTGAAAGTCTATGATGTATCTAGACTCCCGTTGTCTTAGAGAAAGTACCCTGTCCCCCCCTCTGGGATTTCTGGGGACTTGTTCAATGATGGTGAAACTGACATTGGAAACATTAGAGTAATGCAATTCTTCAAAATGGCGAGCTACGCGATACTTGGGGTCGTGATTGGTGATGGCTCTCAAATGTTCCAAGACCCTCTTTTTAGCTGGACACGTGGTACTGCCAATGTGCCATAATTTGCAAGGACATTCTATTGCATAAATTACAAAGCTGGTACTGCATGTGAGGAATTGTGTAATCTTTTTGGTTATGCCATTATAAGATAGAGTATCTCTGAACTTGCTATACTTGCACGCCTTACAGTGGCCGCATGGATAAAATCCAATTAGACCATGACTTGTGGTGGTGGGAGATTGAGTTATGTCATTTCTGACAACCAAATCCCGGATATTTTTGTTACGTCTGTAAGTGATGGTAGGTCTATTGGGAGTGCTGCTTTCCAGGACACTGTCATTTTTTAGGATATCCCAGTGTTTGACAAGTATGTGTTTGATTTTATGTGAGTCAGAGTTGAATGTAAGAATCATCCTAGTGTTGTCCGAATCTTTATCAATGATGTTCTCTATGGGATCAGATAGAGTCTCTTTCCTCTCAATAAGTTCTGCCCGATCTTTGGCTTTCTTAAGAACCCAGTTGGGATAACCCCTGTATTTGAATCTTTCAATGATGTTGTCCCTTTCTCCTGCATACGAGTTGTAATTGTTACAGTTTCTTTTGGCCCTGAGTAGTTCCCCATAGGGTATGCTCCATTTCAGCGCCTCCGGGTGGCTACTAAGAGCATGTAAAACACTGTTGCCCGCAGTAGCCTGAATATGGATGAGGAGTTACTTTCAGTGCTTGCCTTTGACTAAATGACAAATTGTTGAAGTTGTCCCTAGGATGTTTCTTGTTTTTTTGTCTTAACTCCATGAGTGCCTGAGTGGTGCAGTCATGAAAGGTATCTATGTTATCGTGGGGTAATGTGGGTATGAAAGTAGATTTGACCCTGAGTTATCGATTCACCTCAAAGAAAGTTCATAATACTCTTTACTCTTTACCCTGTCTAACCAGGTATAGGGCATTGCCATTCCCATGTGTTATATCAGTATGTATAACTATAACCAATCTATTGTTTCCTCTCTCCAACAGGCTATTTTGGGGTAGGGACAGGCTTTTCAGTACCTGCCCAACTGCTATTATGTATATATATTCTTTCTTGCTTCTTCTACTCCCTGTTAGGATGTGTAACAAATGTTATTTGTTTTTATATTTCGTATTTTAATTTGTAATTTTTAATTATTAATTTTTATTTTTTCACAGGAGAAAAGGAAGGGGCCCATATTCACGTATTCACCAGCACGGGCAACCTACCCTTTTCATCCGGAATGATAACACGCTTGACACATCTTTACTCTATGCTGTCACCAGTAATGTCCACTGATATTTACACGTTCCAGGTTGGCCATGCAATTCATTGTGGAAACTTCTTTATGACAAGTATATCCTTTTTCCATTGTGTTTGTTAGACCTTCTCTTGTAATCATTGACTGGCCCTGTTACACTTGTACACACTAGGTGTCTTCTCTTGCATTACCACGTACTTTACCATATATGTCATGGACTGTATTTGACAACCATACATACCTTGGTGTTATCACTTCTGTCATGTTCGGCCACTTACATTTGCCTTACCTGGTTTGAGTGATACATTCCTGTACCTACTTCGTTATTTTGCAGAACATTGTACAGAGGTGATATGTTTAAATGAGGCACACTATGTGAATACCTATGTCCAGCCTTGTATATTCATTTGGGCTTTATTAGTTGCAACTGTATGCTTTCAATACATGTACATATTCATTGTCCTTTAATTTGGTTTCTCCCTCCCCAGGCCACATTTAGTTGGTTCAGTTTCAGCATAACGCACTGTATTTGATTTTTTCTGAACCTTTTGCCAGGGGTTGGCTTAGTTTTCTTATATTCATTAGGGAATTTACCCATTCAATAATGGCCGCCGTGCTTGTATTTCACTCTGTGTAAATTGTCCTATGTTTATTTCTTTGTTGGAACGTAACTTTATCAGTGTGTGATTCTGACAGCATTTCACACGTGAACAAGGCTTTTGCCGAAACGCGTCGTGTGTGCATTAAACTGGAGATTGGGAATTCTGTGTTTGCCTTTCCTTCCTGAGAGCGTATTTACGAGACCTTTTGCTTCATTTAATAATAATACACATATTATTCCTCCTCCAAACTATGCAACAGTCGGGAAAGTGTTGGTCTAAGGAAGGTTAAAATTTACTATTCCAACTCCAGTCTATGAAATAGTAGGGAATGCATGGGACTCAGGAGAGGTAAAAATAATTATTCCTGCTCTAGTCTGTGCCACTGTTGGGAAAGGACTGGACTCAGGAGGGGTAACATTTACTATTTCCACTGCAGCCTGTGCAACAGTAAGGAAAGTGTGGGACTCAGGAAGGGTACAAATTACTATTCCCACTCCAGTTGGTGCAACTGTAGGGAAAGTGTTTGATTGCAGAGGGGTAACACTGACCATTCCCACTCCAGTCAGTGCAACAGTAGGGAAAGGTTCGGACTCAGGAGGGGCAACAATTTACTATCCCCCCTCCAGTCTGTGCAACAGTAGGTAAAGAGTTGGACTCAGGAGGGGTAAAATTACTATTCCCACTCCAGATGGTGCTACAGTAGGGAAAGTGTTGGATTGCGGATGGGTAACAATTTACTATTCCCACTCCAGTTGATGCAACAGTAGGGAAAGCTTAGGATTTAGGAGAGGTACAAACTGTTATTTTTTTGCCAGTCAGTGCAACAGTAAGGAAAGTGTTGGATTGCGGAGGGGTAAAATTTACTATTCCCACTCCAGTCTGTGCAACAAGAGGGAAAGAGTTGGACTCAGGAGGGGTAAAATGTACTATTCCCTTCCAGTCTGTGCAACAGTAGAGAAAGCATGGGATTGCGGAGGGGAAAAACGTTCTATTCCCACTCCAGTCTATGCAACAGTAGAGAGACAGTAGTTCACCTAAAACAAATAAAATATTTTAACAACTACAATAAATAACGAGAAATATAAATATAAAATATTTATAAAAATTAAAAAAACATGTTTATTACAATGTTTAACTAATATTTTAGATTAAGACTAATATCATTCATATATTTAAAATACCACACTATGGGGCTGATTAGGATGGCTGTTGGTGGCGGTCTCCCTTTCATCCTGAGCAGCTTTTCAGTCTGCCAAATCTTGATGGCGGGCGTGTGCAGGCGGGTGGAAAGTACGACCGCCATGCATAAGACAGGCTTCTTGAGCCCGGCGATGCTGCAGAGGTCCTCCCAATCCCTACAATGGTGGTGGTGCCTACCAGGCACCGCCGTAGGGATTAGGATGGGCCCTCCTCGCCAGCCTTTCCATCGCGGTTCACTTGCCATGGAAAGGCTGGAGGGAATGGACATTGGGAGCCCGTATCGGGCCCCCTTCATCCTCAGCCCTTTTCTTTGGGTGCGCGGGGGCAGAGATCCCTGTACCAAGTGACAGGCATGGCATTGTGCCTGTCACATAGTACAGAGATGTGTTACACATCCCTTTTTTCCATTGCGGCGGGTGCTGCAGCCAAAAGCACCCACCATAATGGAAAACCTGTACAATGCGACTGCCACCATGGTGGTTGCGTTGTAATTTGGCCTATGGGACCCCTGACACTATGTTGGGCGGTCCCCATCTCTGTTAGGGTGGCGGGTGGACCTGAGTCCACCCACCATCCAAAGCAGGCCCTGTATTCTAACAATCATAAAAACAAACAAATATTATGTAATTTACAATTAAAAAGCATAACACAACTATTACATACCATAATAAATAACAGACTTTTTAAAAACGAAATAACTATTTTTACATTTACTACCCCATACTTCTGCAAACTAAGCAACACACACCTAAAATATATATTTAAAAATATAATAATTACAACATTGACATACTTATCAATTAAAAAATTAAAATAGTTATCTAGTAATAAAATAATGATATTCAATTAACTTCCTTCCCTTTATCCCTACAAACAAAACAACGCGCACCTAATAAATAAATGAAAAAAATATCTTATTTACATAAGTTACATAATTATTGATCGATTAAACAATTAACAATTAACTAATAATACATTATTATATTTAAATAACTTTCCACCCTTTACCTACAAACCCAACAACCCGCACCTAATATATTACTTAAAAAATATCATAAATACACAATTTTCGTAATTCAGTATCAATTAAATAATCATTAATAATTAACATTAAATATTCATTATTATAATTAATTTCCTTCACACTCTTTAACCCTACTAAAACAACAACCTACCCCAAAAATATAAATACGTAAATATAAATACGTAATTAAATTAATTATATATTTTCATAATTAATTATCAATTAATAATAATTAAAACATAGTTATTACTTAATTATGATCAAATTACTTCCCAACCTATACCCCTACAAACCCCATTCCCTGTACCTAAACCTCAACTCAATAATAACAAATATTTACACGATTAATATAATTAGTTATCAATTCAATAATTATTATTCATAAAAAATTAATTATTAATTAATTATATTTAATATACTTCCCATCCAGTACCCCATAAACCCGACAAAAATAACAATAAACTATTACATTAAATTTAAAAAACAACTACAAATTAACAAACCATATAAATAAAATTGAACTATGGCTAAAAATATTCTGCTTCATTCTTAATAGGATATTATTTTACAATCCTCCAGCCCCACCCTTCCTGAGGGTCTAAGGGGGAATCAAACAGTCTCACAGATGTAGGAATTGTAGTGAGGGAAGGAAAACACACCAGTGAAGTACTCTTCTTTAAATGAATCCAATACTCAGGTATACAGGTGCAAGATGTTTATTCCATAAGAGAAGATCCCATCCATCAGCCAGCAGTCATTCCTGTAACTGAACATTTACAGAACTTTTCTATATACAACAATCCATGACATCAGGGGGATTCTAACATGACATAGTCTTTGCACATAGCACCTAGCAACATACCCCAGTGTGGAATACCACACATCTCCCTTCCTTAAAAGAAAAACATATTTGTAGATATAAAATCAAACAATAACTTCAACAAAATCAGCAAGATAACTTGGTCTTTTGACCACCCTGGAAGATGTCCTAGGGCAATTTGAAACCTTTTCCTCTTCACCCTTAGTTTGATGAGAATAAGAACTTCCCTTAGCAGAAACCAACCCCTTGCCTTGTTTCAGCACACCACTACACACAATTACTCTATTTAAATTCCAAATACGATGGTCCTGCATTTGAATAGCATTATTGAACGTTTTGATTATCCTAATGGGTTTCATGAATTTAGACGAAGAACTTCCCAACAAACCAGGACATTTGATCCTGACCCAATCACCTACATTTACTTTAGTTTTCTTTGCAGCATGTTTAACATCAAAGTATGCTTTTCTTAATTTCGCCTTTTCTTCCTCCACTCTTAGCATATGTTCCCCATCACACACTCTCTCCTTTCCTTTTGATAATTCATACTTATTAACCCAATACGGTTCAACACAAGTATTGGGCACCGTACCACGAAACAACTAAAAAGGAGTCTTCCCAGTTGTTGCATGTGGAGTTAATCTGTACTCCTCAATTTTACCAATAACTTCTCTTTTCCAATCTACTCCCACTCCTTTAGCCAATGCAATGGTCTCTTTAATAACTTTATTAAATCTCTCCACCATCCCATTGGCCTCCGGATGATAAAGAGCAGAAGTCTTGTGGACAATTCCTCTAGTAGATAAAAATTGCTCCATTTCCCTAGAAACAAGTTGAACACCATTATCAGATAAAATTGACATTGGCAGGCCTTCTCTAGCAAATAAACTCTTCAAACACTCAATCACGTTACAAGTATTAATTGTTGATAAGAAGAAAACCTCAGGCCACCTTGAGAACATGTCTATGACCACCAATATGTATGTTTGTGATTCTTTTCCTTGTATAGGACCAACAATATCCAAAGCAATCTCTTGCCACGGACCATTTGGACGTTTTCTCAAAACCATAGGTTGCACATGAGTACACTTATTCTTATCACTAATGGCACAAGAAACACAGTCTCTTATTATTCGCTCAATCATTCTGTCCATTCCAGGCCACCAATATGACATGCAAAGTCTTTCTTTACTCTTGGACAAACCTGAGTGTGCCACATGCACTAAATCAATTAATTCCTTTCTGAGACTGGTGGGAGGAATCAATCTTGTCCCTCGAAACAACAAGCTACTGTCTACTGACAATTCGTTTCGTACAGCCCAAAAAGATCTTGTACATCTTTACTAGAGCTCCACCCTTTTTTTAACAAGGATATCACTTCACCCAGTGTTGCATCACTCTCTAATTCCTTCAACCATCTTTCTTCTGAAATGATGTCATGATCCACTAAACAAACTATTTCATCATCCTCATCATCATCTGAACTGTCTTCTTGCACACCACTACTTGGAACTAAGCGTGAAAGAACATCTGCAACTCCATTTTCAATCCCAGGAATATATTTTATTCCAAAACTATATTCCTGCAAACCAATTACCCATTTGGTTATTCTTCCAGAAACAAGATCTAATCCTTTCTTGCTAAATATTTCAATCAGAGGTTTATGATCTGTATGAACCTCAAAATCCAAACCCCACAAGAATTTCTTTAATTTCTTTATTGCCCAAAAGACTGCTAAAGCTTCCCTTTCTACGACCGAATATTGTGTTTCCGGATCTCTGAGACTACTTGACAAAAACATGATAGTTTGCATGCCATCAGCATCACACTGCTTCAAAACAGCTCCAAGCCCTTTATCACACGCATCAGTTACTAAGATGGATTTACTCGCAGGATTGAAACTTTTTAACGAAGGGGCTTGACTAAGCTTCTTCTTAATAGCCACAAATTCATCTTCACACAGATCTAACCATACAAATTCTTCACCTTTACGCAATAGCTGTCTCATGTTCACTGTTGCTACTGCAAAACCCATCACAAACTTGGCGTAATACTCAATCATGCCTAAGAATTTCATCAATTCAGCTTTGTCAGTAGGGGAACACATCTTCATAATGGTCTCGATCAAATCAGGTTTAGGTTTCACACCTTCCCCAGAAATGTTATGTCCTAGGTAATTGATAGTCTTAGATCTGAACTTGCACTTCTCCACCTTAACTGTAAGATTATGTTTACACAAATTCCTCAGAACAGATCTCAATCTAATGTCATGTTCCATGTCATCTTTTGCAAACACCAAAATGTCATCCTGGTATACACATACCCCTGGAAGATCTTTTAACACCTTTTCCATCACCCGTTGGAATACTGAAGAGGCAGACACCAATCCAAAAGGCATCCTCCGAAACCTAAAGGTGCCAAAAGGCGTGATAAAGGATGCATAGTCCCGGGATGACTCTTCTAGCTCAATTTGATGATACGCCGAAGTAAGGTCTATTGCGCTAAAACCTTTTGCCCCATCAAGTATCGTCAACAATTCAGTAATGTTCGGCAATGGGTACCTATCCACTACCACACACTTATTACGTTGCCTCAAGTCGATGCATAGGCGCAAATTCCCATTGGGTTTAAGTGCTGTAACGACCGGAGCCAACCATTCAGATCCCTCAATTTCCTCTATAATCCCACAGCTGCTTAACTTTTGTATTTCTTTTTTCATGTCTTCCCTAACAGATAGTGGGACACTTCTCACTTTACAACACACTGGAACTGCATCACCTTTTAGTTGAATCTTGTGTTGATACCCCTTTAAACAGCCTAAAGTTTCCTTAAATACATTTGGAAATTCCATCTTTAGATTGTGTACATACTTATCATCCACATTTTTATCCACAGATTGAATTCTGTCTCTTAACCGTATGGAAGGATTATCATTGGGATCAAGAAATACCCCCAGATCGCCCTGAAGAATCCAGCTAATGATGCAATCTCCACGCTTTGACACATACATTTTTCCAGATATCAATCTATCTTTGTATTCTACCAAACCAGAAAATACCCATGTAGCTTTATCGGTTCCCCTCCATATGCCAAAGGAATGATATCAGGTTTCATTAACGTAATCTTTCCCTTAAGCTTGGAGTTATAAAATTCATTCGAGATGATGGTAATCTTTGCACCAGAATCAAACAGGACCCTAGTTTGTTCTCCTTCTACCAAGATTTCATCATAAGGACAAGATTCGTTACTACATTTGTTTTCAACCTGTACCACATTCTGCCCACAAACATGATCTTCAGAATTATTTTTTCCTAACTCCCCTTGATATATTTCAATTTCTTTCACCTTGGGTTTAAGTTTCGTTTTGCATAAGGCCGTGAAATGCCCCTTTAACTTGCATTTGGAACATGTTTGATTGAGGGCTGGACATCTTTTGTCATTAGTAAGATGTCCTGCCTTACCACATCTATAACATTTTCTTTCAGACCACATTTTCTCAGCATTACTTTTTTCCGCTATGTTGCGATTTTTTGATTTAACTTTAACTATCTCAACATTAGTCTCCTTTTCCGAATCCTTCTTTATGACAGCAACACATTTTAAAGAGTGCTCAATACGTTTGGCAACAGTTAACACTTCTTCAAGAGTTGGTTCATCTCTTAACCACAATTCTTCCCTAATTTTTTCAATCGTACAGCCAAACATGAACTGATCCCTAATGCGTTCATCAGTTAGACTCTCAAATTTGCACCAGGAAGCAAGTTTCCTTAATTGAGTTATATAATCCTCAATTGTTTCATCAGCAGATTGCATCCTTTTTGCGAACTGGTATCTTTCAAGGATAGTGCTGACTTTGGGAAGGTAATGCTTGTCAAGTTTCTTAATGCAAACCTCATAGTCGTTTAGCCTACCAGCTTCTGAAGATGAAAGCTCTGGCAAATGATCAAACACATCCTGACCTTCAGATCCTAAACAGTGCAGTAACAATGATGACTTCCTTTCTGCACTTAAAGAAGGTCCGCAGACTCTGGCATACCTCTCAAAAACAACCTTCCATTTTTTCCATTTTATGGGAGGCGAACCAGGACATGATAAGAAAAATGGAGCTGCTGTAACATTTTGCATGTTTACAAATTTTCACCCTAACTAATGTAAGCTAATAATATCTATAAAATAAAATTTTTAATTTAGGAAGATAACTTCTTTACATAAACATCCCACCTTTTGAACACATCTGTTAATTGTAAATTGTGTATCTTCCAGATTTTATAGTAAATGCCGTTTTTAAAGTAAGCATGCCAAAATGATAACAGGACACAATAAATTTTCCTTATTTTCCAAAATGACTCATATGCATCTCTGTTAATATTCAATACATAAGTATTAATATTTCTAATATATTGTTATAATGGTATCCATTTCCAAATGACTGTTGGTTTTATTCTGGACAATATGACAAATTAAGTTTGCAGACAACTATAAGGAGAGAAAAGAAAGAACAAGAAAAATAAAAATGTACTGCCAAAATTTTCATGTCTCCCTTGTGATGAACACGTTATTCAACTCCCATGTCTTCATCTGCTTGTTTTATTTGCCAATAACACGTTTTTTTTTTCCGTGTGCGTGTTGTTTCTTATTCGCGCTAGTTGAACGCTACATGTTGCTAAGATACCGCACACAAAATGGCCACCACGCACGCTTGAATCGGCGTGATGCGTGATGACGAGTCCAGTGAGGAATGGGCGTGATGCGAGGAAAGACGCCGACAACAATGTCAAAGGAGAAGAGCGTCGATCTCGAGAAGGATGATGAGATTCGAGATTCCAGGTAGGCTGATGACACTTTAACTCCTTGTCAACCAATGTTTGTTTTCAAAGTTTGTAAATGTACACTGACGCGAGGGAGAGATAACGTTGCAGGGATGCTTCCAACTTACAAGGCGACTCTTCAAACGTGTATAGAGATGACACCAAGTATTATACGGCAATTCATCAAACGTGTATAGCGATGACACCAGGGTGCCGATTACGATCCGGTAAAAAAATTCCCCGTACGACTCGTATCCGGTCTTTTTACCGTACGAATCGTACAAGTGCCGTACAAACTGCCAATTACGTTTCGCATGGGAAAAAGTCCATACGAATCACATTGGGAATTATTCCCCACACGTCCTCGGGTCGGAAAATGTGTCCGACACGTCCACGGACGATTTACCGTACAAATGTGAAAAGTGAAGTCCGACCGCGGAATTACGATCCATCCCGTGCGTCCGATGTTACAACCGTATGGTAAAAACACCGTACGCACCGAACTCCCATAGCAACCATGGAGACATGTGCCCGCATACGCGCCGACCCCCCCAGCCCCTGTACGTTCGAGTCGTACCCCCCCAGCCCCCGTATGTATGCGCCGACCCCCCCCAGCCCCCGTACGTTTGAGTCGTACCCCCCCCAGCCCCCGTATGTACGTGTCGAACCCCCCGTGTATGTACACCCGTGTACGTGTCGAACCCCCCGTGTATGTACACCCGTGTACGTTCGAGTCGTACCCCCACCCATGTATGTACACCCGTGTACGTGTGGAACCCCCCCGTGTATGTACACCCGTGTACGTGTCGAACCCCCCGTGTATGTACACCTGTGTACGTTCGAGTCGTACCCCCACCCGTGTATGTACACCCGTGTACGTGTCGAACCCCCGTGTATGTACACCCGTGTACGTGTCGAACCCCCGTGTATGTACACCCGTGTACGTTTGAGTCGTACCCCCACCTGTGTATGTACGGTGCGTACCCCCAGCGCGTAGCTCTGGGGGTACGCACCGTACATACACGAGTGGGGGTACGACTCGACACGTACATGGGTGTACATACACGGGGGGGTTCGACACGTACACGGGTGTACATACACAGGGGGTACGACACGTACACGGGTGTACATACACGGGGGGGTTCGACACATACACGGGTGTACATACACGGGGGTTCGACACGTACGTACGGGGGCTGGGGGGGTCGGCGCGTACATAGAGGGGCTGGGGGGGTCAGCGCGTACATACGGGGGCTGGGGGGTGTACGGCGCGTACCGGGCCACCTACTCTGGTCGTTTTGCGGCGTACTTCGCTTTTCCGGCACTTTTTGGGTGCCGTGAAAATATTGCCGTCCGGACTGCTATCGGTTCGAATCGTACTTCCTGGGTCGTGAAACGCTGCCTGAAAGCGTCCCGACGTCACGTCGCAGCATTCCCGGATCACATTCGTATGTATATTTTCGTCGGTCGGTGTTTTTTAAGATTCGTACAGAAATGGTGTTTCCGTGCGAATCGTAATTCCATGTTTGTAAAGTTTTACGACCGGGTACGAGTCGGACGGAGAAAACGCTCCGAAAAACGGTTCGTACCCGGTTTTTCTAGGATCGTAATCGGCACCCAAGTATTCCGTACAGCGATGACAACACGTATTCCCCTGCAACCCCGCTCAAGTTATCAATAAATAGGGGAAAGATGTAACGACCCCATAAACATCCCGCAAAGTCGGGGAAAGCAGGCACAACTTACACGTCTTGCTTGCTAATGCGGTAAAGCTCGCTGCATATGACAATGTATCGATCACGAACACACCACTCACAGTGACTTCCAAGAACTGAAGTTTTCAGGTTCCACAAGTTCCGTAGACACAAAATTAGATTCAGATGTCAAAGCAAGTAACACACTGGTAATACAGCGTAGATTGCTCCAAAAATATAAATCTGCTTAGTCGGATGTGCTCCTCTCACAGGTTTCATGAACAGCACTAAAGAATAATATAACGGAGAAATAAATCTGGTTCCTTCTCCTCTTGAATAAAATAGATAATTCCACAATAAATCCAGAATTCTTTGTTGAGATCTTCTCTTGTAGATTCCTGAGACGACTACGCCAGTGAAGAATCCAATACTCAGGTATACAGGTGCAAGATGTTTATTCCATAAGAGAAGATCCCATCCATCAGCCAGCAGTCATTCCTGTAACTGAACATTTACAGAACTTTTCTATATACAACAATCCATGACATCAGGGGGATTCTAACATGACATAGTCTTTGCACATAGCACCTAGCAACATACCCCAGTGTGGAATACCACAACCAGTTTAGCAGCGTACATGTAGATAAGGATGGCAGAAGATGGCCACTGGACAAGAGCTCTGCTAAGGAGCTCCGGGGCTTGGGATCACAAGTTTGTGAAAATATCTGGCTATGCCCCTCATCCGTCCTCCTGCCCAACATCCCTGCACGGGTGAACTTCACAGCAACGCATAGACTCCTTCAATGCAACCACAACGAAGATCGATCGGAAAATAATGCCTGATGGTCAGTCCGACGTCCCTTCCAGATCAGCCGGTGATGAAGACGAGACGATTCCGGAAAGGAGTCAGTGCTTAACCTTAGCCTCACTACTGCTTTCACCCCGGCGAGCCTCACTCCTGGTGATCACGACCCTGGAGGGCCGTGGATACAGGCGGGTGCCTTTCCCCCGCTAGACCCGGCGGTCCCGAACGGAGACCTGGCTGAGGACAAGGGCGGTATAATTCCAGCCTTCGAACATTCTGATGCCAGTCGAGTGATCCCAGCTCGGAGCAGCCTTTCCCCCTGTGTGGCCTGATGCGCGAGTACGGTACGGTGATCCGGTGAGGGAATTGGGTGCAATTGCGGGTCGCTCGATGGCTGCCATTTATGCTGACGTGGCACATATCGGGGATATTCACAACCCCTCAAAAAACAGGCCTGAAATGGCTCACCAGCAGCAGCATCATCTTTAAAAGCTGTTTCCTTCCAAGGTGGATCGCTTCCTTGGAATAATCAGTTTACTTAAACTGTTCCGGTTTGATAAATCGGCGATGCCTGACTCCAAGATGGCGCCCACCGAGAACATAACCATGTCGCGCTGACACCGAAGTGATGCTGAGGACTGGCCTCCCACACTAGAATCACGGCGCAATCTGCCGCCATATCCGGCCGACCCCTTGGAGCACCTTGCTGCCCTTTGTTTCTGCAATCCTACAGCTCCCTACTGTAGGAACTAACAAAATAGAAGAGGTCCTCTCCAGTTCTTCCTCATTGCAATCGAAAGAGGATAACTCAACCCTGAGCAGTGGCCATTTTGGCATGGGCACGCTCTGTCTAGTCCTCCAACCTACCTGCTGTCTGAGAGCTGGAAACTTAGCTCGGATGAACTGCCCGTTCTATTTCGTGCAATCTCTTAACAGCTGAACACGCTACATGATCGAAGTAAGCCGAACAGTGGAAATGTAGACGGAGGGCTATCATAGATACCGGGAACCTGCACCACAACCAAGGATTCAGGCCCTCCTCTCAGTGATCAGAAACTATGCAATAAATGTCAGTCAGTGCCCTGGACTCCTGAAGGGCGGCACAGAATGTGGGCACAGTTGTGTGGATCTAAACAAGAACAAATGATGACTACACTCGCCTCCACAAAGGACACCACAAGGTAGCGTTGTTGGTGGCGCTGAGCACACACACTGCATGTGGTGCAACTGAGGAGTGTTCCGTTAACTGAAGCTCTGCTGGTGAAACCAGAGACTATTTACGATCTCCGAGGATTGCCCTGATCTGATGGGGTGATAATGTCAACTTCCCGAGTGCCCGCCCCCACCGGAGACCTCGCGGGGTAAATGCCTTGTGGAGACTTGGTCACCCAACATGCAGGTGACGCAACAGAGGCGCTCACTGACGACAGTGCCTGCTGATTTTGTCCCAGATCAGGTCGGGGTTTCAGTACCCTTATAATGAAAGGGGGTTTTTCAGTTAGAAATTCCGACGACTTAATGGAGTTGAAGACTCGCCCTGGTCTCTACTAGGAAATCTGGAGAACATCCCACATTGTGCAGCCTCTACGAATTAACTGAAATAAAAGAAGAATGCACACATCGCTCTAAACATCACACCAATAACAATGGTATTAAAAAGAGGAAGGGTCTAGCCTCAATTTGTAACGGCCATCTTGTTTGGTCTCCTTGAGCCCACTTACTAGAGGATTACTACCTCCCTTAATTGACAAGGACACTCGTGCTTTGCTCTCTGGAATCACCTAATCTGATTTGATACTTGTAACCGTTGTTTCCTTCCTGCGACCATATCGCTCTCCGGGGTTTACTCTAGTCACTTACTCCCCCTCCCCTCACAGATCAACAATGCCCCTCCTCACTCACCCCCCCCCCCCATTTCGCTGAATGCACCTATCACTAGACACGGCCCAAACTCTTGGCTCATCCTCTATCCCCCCAACCTCTCCAAAAACGCTAAGAAAAACTTTAAACACAAACAACTAATTCTTCACCAAGAAACACTATTTGTAGATAACTATCACAGTCTCACCTCTATTGTAAAAACTAACTACATCTTCTACTCCAAGCGCCACTCTAAATAGAAAAACACCTTCCTCCACCACTTTCCTATCACAAAGTCATGCAAAATCCCATATGGCTTAAAACTATCTACCTCCCCTTCCCCTACTTTTCGTGGCAAAATCGACATCTCCATTTTTAAATCTGGAAACATCCTCATTCAAGCCTCGGAAAAACATCTCACCATCTTTGAACACCATTTCAGTGCCTTATCCCACCTACTCTCGATACCATCCTCTGACCCATCATCCCCCCAATCACAAACTGACCCTACACCACCTATGTCACCTTCTCTTTCTCCCCTCTTACAGACTTTGAAAACACCTCGGAAGTCTCCCAAACTCAGAATCTTTACCTCTCCCCTACCTTTACAACTGCCCCTCCTAACAATATACCTACTGCCTTCCCATACCCCCGTACTACTCTCCCTCCTCCGCTGGAGGCTCCAACATTTCACAGCTGGTCCCCCCTAACATCATCCTCCCAATCACATTCTGACCCTACGCCTCCTCTGTCTCCTACTCTAACCCCCCCTTGCAAACTTTTAAAACACCATAGAAGTCACCCAAACACTGATTCTCAATCTCTCCCCTACCTTAACAACTTTCCCTCCCAATGATTCACCAACTTCCAACGTAACCACCCTTACTCTCTCTCCTCCTCTGGAGGAGCCAACATCTCTCAGCAGTTCCCCCATTCCATCTTCTTCTTCCTCCCAGCCCCCTCAATCTGACCTCTCTCCGACTCAATCACCTGCTCCAACTTCTTCCCCCTAACTGACCTCACCCTCCTTAACCAGGAGATCAACCCTCCTCATCCTCACCGAGCTCCCTCTCCATCCACTGACTCTCCTCTGTCCCCTATGACTGCCGCACCCCACTCCTCTTTCCTCTCTTCAGCCATAATTAAGAGTTCCCCTCTACACCCCCCATCCAGGCTCCCTCCCCTCCTGCTCCCCAAGCCTCTCGTTATGACTAACACAGTACATCCTCCTAACACCCCTGAACTCCCATCCTCCATCCCCTTCTCCCTCATTCCCCAGACACTTTTCAATAGAGAACTACATCTTGCCAACCTATCGTTTGAACTCACCTCTCTAAAAAAAGATGTCAATTTCCTCTCCTCACTAAACCGCCCCAATCACGTTAGTCCCCTGTGCACTGTACAAAACAATTCTACATTCACCCAGCCACAGGATACTACCCCCCTCTGCAACTTTACACGTAGAACCTGCCAGTCCCTGAACCTCCTCCCCACCTTTGACCTTCCTGACCCCTGTAATCCTCACCCCCAATGCTCTTCAACGACCAACCCTTTGACCCACAGGCTCCTATCCCCGTGATCCTTGGGACTAACAGAATTCCAGCTTCTCCAACTTCACCAAGACGTCCCCCGCAATTTACCACAATCTGCCCCTGCCCTCCCCCCACAACCAACCCTATACCCCTGTCTTGCATGCTGCTTAACTGTCGTTCGGCGGTCCGACATGCAATTGAAATTTCGGAAACCATCCTTAGTGAATCCATTGACATTGCCTTTCTTACTGAAACTTGGCTTAAAGATCACTCTTCTTCCATTCTTGATATACTCTCCCCCCTGGCTACTCCATCCTCAGAAAAGATAGACCTGTCAAAACTGGAGGCGGTCTAGCAATAATCTATAAACATGAACTCCAACTCTCCCCTGTGCTTATCCATGCTCCTTCCACTTTTGAATACCTCGGAGCCGAACTTAAAGTGCAGGGCTCCCCTGCAATTAGATTTCACAACATCTACCATCCTCCCGGAGATCCTCTCCCTTTCGTAGAAGAATTTTCAGACCATCTCACCCAATCCTCACTTTCCAACTCTAAAAACCTCTTCCTTGGAGATTTTAACCTCCATTGGAAAAAAAGGACGATCCTACAGTAAACCTCCTCACTGATCTACTCGACATCAATGACCTAAAACAACTATGCCACTCTCCCACTCACTTTAAAGGTGCCACTCTGGAAGCTATATTTACCATACCATTTACTACCTCCATAGTCCCTATTGACCGGTCCGACCACCACCTCATCCTTTTCACGATTTCCAACACTGTTCTACCCCCTCCACCCAAAACCATCAAACAGACGAAATTGACCAGGAATCTTCACCTTATCCCCCCCAGGCGAACTTGAGGCCAAAGTCAAAGCTCAGCTTCAACTCTCTCCTCCCTCACAAAATGCCAATTACCTCACCCAACACTTTAACAAATCCATCGTTAAGGTCCTTGACCAAATTTCCCCAGCCAAACTAAAACGACAGAAAAACTCCTCCAATTCCTGGTTCAATCCAGATCTCAACAATGAGCGGCGCACTCTTAGATCGACTGAACGCTTATGGAGGCAAAACCCTTCCCCCTGTAACCTCTCTCTCCTAAGATCCGCTAGATCCAACTATAAAAAACACATCCTCAGTACTAAGACATCATTCTTCCACTCCCAACTCGACCGGGCAAAAAACCGACCTGGGGACTCTTCAGCATTGTGAAAAACCAAACATCCTCTGCACCCCCCAAAGTGATTGCCACCACTGAAAGATGCGAGGAAATTGCCAACTACTTCTTAGAAAAAATCTCCAAAATTGACCAATCCTTCGCCCTAACTCCCCGCCTTCTTAACCCTCTACCCTTACCAGACATTTCCTCAAATTCTCCTTCTCTCTGTACGCTCCCTCACGATTCCTTATCGCTCCTTCTTATCGTCCCTATTCCTGAACCCGGCCCCATCATATTTGAACAAAAAAATAATGCTTCTTGACACGACTTCCGTCCAGTCACTGAACTTGATGTCCTTAACGTCATTTCCAGACTGAAACCATCATCTCACACTAAAGATCCTCTCCCCTCCAACCTTCTCCAAGACCTAAAACATATCATTACCCCCTACTGGACCTCCATCATCAACTCCTCCTTTACCTGTGGTTGTGTCCCTGCATCCATCCAACTGGGACAAATCAATCTCATCCTCAAAAATCCCGCTGGCGACCCTAATGACCTATTTAACCTTCATCCTATCTCAAACCTTCCTCTTCTCTCAAAAGCCCTTGAAAAATGCGCCCTGCTACAACTAGATAGGCACATTGATTCATTCAATCTTTTAGACTTGTTTCAATCAGGCTTCAGAAAGGGCTGTAGTACTGAAAAGGCAATGCTAAACATAATTGATGACATCCAACACGCCCTGGACAAAGGCAAATCCTCCATACTCATTCTCCTTGACCTCTCCGCTGCTTTTGATACTATTAATCACTCTATGCTACTTAACACACTTAAAGATCGATTCGGCCTCTGCGGATCAGTCCTCAAATGGTTCACCTCCTTTTTCCAACACAGAACACAGCAAATTAAAATCCAGGACTGCCTTTCCAAACCTCTGCCCGTCTCCCTTTGGGTCCCACAGGGCTCTATCCTCTCCCCCTCTCTATTTAATCTCTTCATGGAACCCCTCACCCTCATCCTTAAACAAGCGGGAATCAACTACCACCTTTACGCTGATGACACCCAACTCTACTATAAGATTCAATCCCGCTCCGATAACCTTCACCTCAATGATGCCTTGAGTAAGAGTCAAATCTGGTTCCACTACAACCACCTCAAGCTTAACCCAAAAAAGACCGAAATCATTCTCTTCTCCCCTAAGAACAACTCGCTCCCCATTCTATCATGGATCTCTGACCTTACAGCTCTCAACTGCTCTCTCACTATATCCAACACAGTTAAATCTCTTGGTTTTAACATTGACCAGAACCTTACTCTTATCCCCATATTAATAATTCAGCCAAAAGCACTCTCTTCACACTCCATCACTTAAAGAATATAAAACCCTTCATTCCAGCAGACGACTTTAAATTAGTAGTCCAATCGCTGGTCCTGTCAAAAATCGACTATGGGAACGCCATCCTCGTTGGAACGTCCCAATCAAATCTGTTCTGAACCTCGCCGCTAGGCTCATTAGCAACCTTAAACGGTTTGATCATATCTCCCCTGCCCTTAAAACCCTCAAGTGGCTGCCCGTTGAAGGAAGAGCTTCCTTCAAGACAGCGTGCATTACGCACAAAACCCTGCATCAATGCTCCCCACAACACCTCGCAGATAAACTTCACAAAGCTGGCTGCTATAGATCACTGAGGAGCTCCAACACCCTCGCTCTTGTCCCTCCTCTATTAAACAAGAAAATCACACAATCTCGCTCCTTTTCTGGGAATGCACCTAACATCCCCAAAGATCTTTGCTGCAACCCCTCGTACGCCAGCTTAAAAAAAGGCCTCAAATTTCTCCTGCTGAACAAACACTGGGGTCCTTAAATCCACCCCTGAGCACTAATTCCACCCCTACCTCCAATTGTTCTCCTCCCCCTCCTTCATCTTCCTTTGCCCACTAACTCCTCCCTCCAACCTTTCCTACGGGACCTGCAGGTACTACCTAATCCTCCCCCCTCCTCATCCTCCCCCCCATTCACATACCCATCCCCCTTCTTCTCCATGCTTTCCCTTCCACGCTAGGCTAATTCTCTCAGGACTTGCAACAACCCTTTGTAACTCATGTAATGCGATGGTGTAAAACTAGAGCTGTTTTTGACCTTCTTGTTGGGTTTTGAATACTACCTCATTGTAATCCTGTTACACTCAACTCATTTATTTATGTATAGCTGTATGATATCACCTTAACTACCCCCCTCCCTTGCCTCTCCCCACTTCCATACCCTTCCCCCTTTTTTTTTCATCCTCTCCCTCTCTCACTAGCCTAACCTCTATTGATTGATTTGTTGCAACCGTTTGGCAACTTGTTGTGTAGATTATGTAATATTTAAATTGCTTTCTACCATTCTGTATTGGTTTCTGAACACTACCTCATTGTACATTTTTCTTACTGCAATGAATACTCATGAAAAGCGCTCTGATACCCCCGGGTCCAGCCAGCGCTATATAAAATATGTTAAATAAATAAATAGTAGTTCCAAGTTAATACATCCAAGTGCCCAAACTTAATGATAACATAAAGAAACACACTATGTAAATTTAATTATTTAAGCTTATTCTGTGTAGACAATCAAAAGTCACCTTGAAGACCATTCTACAGCTATGTAAATTAATTTGTTTTTGAGTTGACCTACATTTAAATTTTCGCTGGGGAGTAAGAATGTCTTTGGTTCCATCTGTGATCTGGACCACAAAAATGACCTGGTAGTATATATGTGATAGAGTTTTATAGTTCACAAGTTAGAAACAACATAGAATACTGTACCTCACACTCTCCATCCAGGAAAAAGACTCTTATCTGTGTTCTCCGGAAGCCACTAAGAATAGTTGGTCAGATCCTGTGATTGAGCTGGTGGACCCAGATGGAGGGAAGGTAACTTACCTTACAAGGTTCCTGAAAATCAAGGATGCAATTGTCAGTGAGATAACAATGAACTTCAGCTGCCACTGTCTTTGAAGAGGTGGTACATGCTTTAAAAAGGCGGCAGTGTCAGGGACAAACATTGTCCTTCAACAATCAACTAGGGTAGCTCAAGGGAGGGGCCTTCTTTCTGGATTGAGGAGAGGATCAATAATTGGTGAGGAAAAAGAATTGTACGAGTTGCAGATCCTGGTCTAATTTAAGGAATCTGCAGAGAAAGGAAGAAAACAAAGAACCTTGTGAATTGGGGCCTGGGCGTTGACTGCTGCCTTTCTCTCTCTTTCCATGGTTAGAATTACAATTTAACAGAGAAAAGGAATGGAGGGAAGGAAGGAGGAGGAACCTTGTCAGTTGGAGCATGGAGTTGACTACTGACTTTCTATCTATCTCTCGCCCAGGACCAACGTAGTGCCTTCTGAGGATTAGGAATAACCTAAAGGAACTTTTCTTTGTCAGGACAGCAGATGTCAACAAATTGGAATAAAATGGAGACTGTAGAGATGGCTTGAATAGGATGTGAAGACATTTTATATGTTGTGAGGGAAAAGTTTACAGAGCCAGTCATAGACAGGTGAGACTGGCTGGAGCAAAAGCCTGTTGAGAAGATGAACTTGCATTGTAACTATTGAGTCAGCCAGACAGTCATTCATCAACTTTATTCAGTCATTAGACCATAAAAAGCACAATAAAAAATCTAATTCGGGGAATATCACCTGACAATAAAATCATATTGCAATTGAGTTGCGGTTTCTGTGCCACACTTTGGCATATAACAATTATCAAATATCAGTCAGGAGGGGATGTCCACGATTATTAAATCAAACAATCAAGAGTGGATGGTCATAATACAATCACATCTAAAATTATCACTTTACAATGGAATTGTATTGCAATCAGGCTGCCAGAGCTATACCCCCAGTTCACTCATCTAATCTAAATTGCTATTAAATGGTATCAACTACAGGCTATGTTTGTTATGCCCCCCATTAACATAAGGCAATTATAAAATATTAGCTAGTCAAAAAAAAAAATCATTTTTAAGAACACTATCACTTCTTAAATCACAATGAATATTTCATTGTCAATTTCAGTGCTTGTGTAATCAAATTCGGGACTGATCAAAGGAGATTCAAGGCATTGGAAAAAAATCAAACCCTACTGATGATAGGTGAAGGATCTTCCACTAAGTATTAGGCGTGAAAATCATATTCTGAAAGAGGTATACAGGGTACAGAAGAGGATAAAGTGCTTGGTTGATTGGTGTGACTTCCCATCACATGAACAACACAGTAATGAGGGAAACCAATTGCCTGTAACAGGAAAGGCCACTAGAAAATGTATATTATTCCCTCGAAGCCGTGTGAGAAATCTAAGCTCTGGCACATTTAGCCATGTTAAATAGGGCTCATTGCAATAGGTAGTTAACAGTGGCTCGTGTGATTGGACTGTTACCAGGTCCAATACTTTTGTAAACCTAGCTTCTTCCTTGTGTGTGAGAAACTTTTCCTTGACCTGGCTCTTAAAAAGTGGACTTATATTATCCGGTTCTTCAAAAAGGTTGTTTATTTCCAGGTCTCGGATAGTATTTTTAATATTCTTCAGCAAAGAGATGGCTATCATGTTGCTCAGCTCAAGATAATCTTTCACTATTTTTTGTGTTAAGCCCAATTTAGAAGTGGACCTAATTTCGATCCACAGTTGAATAGTAGCCAGGCCTACCTTATCTTCCAAAAAACCTACCCCAAGTTTGTTATGAGTTATGATACTTGGGGTAGATTTAGAAGTCCCTAATAACCTATTTAAAAATGTATTTTCTGCCCCCATAGTGACTTGACTGTCGTGCGCTCCCAGACACCTGCCCCATATGTACCAGCGCTAAGGGTTCTGCTTTTATAAAGCATTATTCATTTCTTTTGGGGGCTTGTGTCCTAATTTCCTGATGATCCCAAATACTGATTCGCAAGAAGCTCCCTCCCCTGGGACCTCTGGGTTATTAATCTTTCCCTTCTGCATATTCTCATTTAACATTAAACCTAGTTAAGTAAAATCCTTTGTCTTTAAAACTGGGGTTTCCCCAACAACAACATTTCAACTTGGATTTTTCCGGCCCACAGGTCGTGGGGTAGGATTTTTTATGATTCACTTTAAGCTTCAGCCCATGCATACAATTATTAAACCCATCTTAAAGTAATATGTAGCCCGTTTACTGTGTGTGCAATTAAACCTGCGGCGTCTGCGTACAATAGTATGGGGACTAAGTGGCAACCAATTTTAGGGACATCACGTGTGCAAGAAGCTGAACCGGTGCCCAGGGCATTGATGTAGGCTAAAAAAAGGGGCTGATACATAGCCTTGTCTAATGCCTCAATTGACTTGAATAGGAGAAGTGTGAAGTGCACGTTGAGTACAACGAACCCTCATGTGGAAATCTTGGTGAAGGCTTTTTAAAATATGCAATAAAGGGGGATCAACCCCTGCCCGACTCGGGATACCCCCTAGTATGTCTCTGCCCACTAAGTCAAAGGCACAGGAGAGGTCAATAAAACCCATGGATATGGCCCCTCTCCTGGCCTTGACATATTACCTAGGATCAGAGACAAATTTAGGCCTTGCTCTGTAATGCCCAGGCGCAGGTGAAACCCGTATTGGACTTCGGTGAAAAAAAACGTTTCTGCTACTCAGTCTTCTAATTGTGCCAAGACAACCATACCAAAAGTTTTGACCTCGGCATCTAGCAACTAAATGGGTCGGTAGTTTGAGGAAGAATTTCTTTCACCTTTTTTAAAAATAGGAATTGTGATCGATTCCCTCCTTGCCTCTATAGACCCCTCCTTAACTATGACGCTAAAAACATTTGTTACCGAGGGGCCCTGAAATTGAGGTTGTGTTTAAAAAGCTTGGCTGGGAGCACATCTGGTCCTGGTGCTTTTCGTTGGCTGGGACCACATTTGATCCTGGTGCTTTTCGTTTCACAGAACTCGAGAATGCTTTATGTACTCCACCTACCCTGATAGTCTCACTAAGGCAGTAGAGTCAGTTAGGACTGGGGACTTGATGCCACCATTAGTCAGGTTAAAATTATGTGTGAATTGCTAAACCCATTCTTGTTCTAATAGGTGGCATTTTATACCTGTAGGCGGTTTTACGGAAAAGAAGGGTTGATTCACAATCTGCCAGAAAGCCCTTTTATCTTTTAAGCGAGCTGCACATTCCAGGTCCTCTCCAGCTTTCGTTCTAATCTCCACTCAATAGCTTGGTCATACTACTTTTGTGCTGTTTTGACCACTGCCGGGTCCCTTGCAACTATATTAATTAATATTTTTAATGTTATAATGTTTAGCATTAGTGCATTCCGAGTTAAATCAGGATTGCCCATGGCGATCTATCTGGGGCTTGAGATCAATTTTTCTGAGACCGATTTACATCTCTTGACAAAGCTCCCTCTTATACCCACTGGGTCAGCAGTATCTGAGAGACAAAAGAATATCTCTGCATGACTATTAAAATGAAAGACTCTGCACATCTTATTAGGATCAACATGTATGCTTTTTCTTTGTACCCCAGTTAGATGCAAAGGTTAAAGAGGGATTGGCCTTGCAGATTTGAGAAGCTGTTAATGGGACGGTGAGACTACAATTATGGGATGATGCTCACTAAATAGCAATCAGTACACCTCATGTTTTTCAGCAGGGGCTAGGTCATCACAAAAAATAATGTGATAAATCGTCCTGCCTTTCCCTCTCCCGACAAAAGTCGGTACCTTCCAGCAATGATCACTATTTATCTCCGATGTAAAAGACAAATTGTGTTTTTTTAATTTTCAACTCAGAAATGTTCAATACAAACAGTTCATAGAAGTAAATTCATATACAAGATATTCCATACTATATATATGTCGCATGATATGATATGGAGCTTGGAGCTCACAAAAACTAACAAATTTAAATCAATAATTAACAATCATGTAAGGAAAAGCATAATCAATGGCATTATTCCATAAGATAGTTTAAGTTTAAAAAACTAAATTATATATTAAATTGTCAATCCCAGCTAAAACGTACTGAGAATTTATCACATTTTCTCAAAAAAGAGGAGCCTCTACCTTTAGCCAAAGCCATCTCAGGCTCGTAGACATGTCTCAGAAGGGCCCACCATTCAAATGCATTTTGGGGCGATAGCAGAAATCCATGCCCAAGCTATACCTAACCGAACACAAACAATCATTATTGTCAATTAGCACTTGGTACCACCATCATACTCAAACTTGACACCCATCAGAATTTATTTAGGGGATAGCGAAACTTGTAAACCTAGGCCAGAAGACATTAGCTTGGTTTTCCCGGCCCAAAAATCATGCAAGGCTGGGCATATAGCAAACTTATGCACAATATTATCGGCTAATTAGTACATTTGGGGCACCCAATTTTATCCCTAGATATATTTGCAACCTATTTTGAAATCCTCTCAGGAGTGCAGTATAGAAGAACAATGGTCTTAAAACATTGCAATTCAAAATTAATGGAGTGTACCGAGCAATCATCGATCTTCAATGGCCTCCAAATCTAAGAGACAAGGATATCAGAGGATAGACGCCAACTCTATTTTGTTGCCAATACATCACTATCATCAGTGACATAACTCACAGAAGTCCTGATATATTGTACTTATTGAAGGTCTCTTATCTAATTTCTATAGATGTAAAATTATCTCTGTACTTTCGAAATCCACCAGGTGCTTACACCCTGACAAAAAGTAGTCCCTAACTTGTAAATACATGAAAAAAATAATATTTAGGGAGCCCATAGATGGCCTATAAGCAGGCAAATGAACAGAAGCCACTCAGCTCATACAGCTGCCCAATAGTCTGAACCCCGTATTGTGCACAAGCCCTACTTACAGAATCCTGAAATACTGATGGGAAGGCAGGATTTTCCCATGGCTGTGTTTCTTTATTTAAAAAAGCTATTGAGAATTTATTACAGTTTTACCTCCCAGATAAGACTGTCATCCTTCACAATCTTAAACCAGACCCTCTTATAGTCATTAGGGTCCCCCAGATGGTAAATAAAAGTCTAAACTCAGCCAGAGCACTAGCTGATAGCAAAAAGCTGCTGTATCTGGGTTGGCCAGGATTAATAAACTGTGCAGGTGCCCTGCGAACACCGCCCAAAATTATAGCTTCAGATCGGGGAGTTGACCCCCCACCCCCGTTTGAATGGAAGCTTAATAAGTCAAATTGCTCATCTTGTCCGATTATACCCTGAAATAAAAATTCCAATAGCTACTTCCAAATACCTAAAAAAGGAATTGGGGACCCCTAGTAGGATCGCCCTAAACAAATAAAGAAGTTTTGGAAGAATATTTATCATAAAGATATTACATCATCCAGAAAGACTGGGTGCGAGTTTTTTCCATGATTTCATCTTAGTAGTAACTGATGATAATAAAGACTCATAATTCAGTTTAATTATCTCCCTAACCTCCAAGCATAGTTTGACCCCAAGCTATACAGCAGTTGGGTCACCCCAGGGATTGAGACATTTGGCTTATAATTCAAGAAAACCTGGGTTTTTAAGATGTTTAGTTTGTACCTTGAAAATCTCCCCAATTTGGCTGCCTCATTAACAACCTGTCCCAGTGCTACTTCTGGATTTAATGCAAAATTGCAACATCGTTTGCGTATTCCGTAAGTTCAAGTTCATGACTGCCAAACACTTGATACCCATATTCATATGCAAGCATCGTAAATGTGGCTCCATGTACTGCGCAAACAAAATGGGAGACAGGGGACCCCCTTGTCGGATCCAGCAATATATCTGTAATGCGCTTTAATTCCTTTCTAAATGTGCCAGCCTAGCCTGCAGAGTATTATCTATAGTATTTTGATCAACTGTATAAATCTAGCCCCGATTCCGAAAGCACCTAGCATAGCCCACATAAACTCCCAAGCTATGCAGTAAAAGGCCTTATCCGCGTCTAATAAAATAATGCGCATTCTGGTGTTGGATTTTGATGCAACATTAAATGCCGCAATTGCTGGATTAGTGTGACTAGTAGTGGTCCTTCCTGGTATGAACCTGTGCTGCTGTTGGGAAACTTGAAGAACAATCTCGGGTTTTGGCTATATGGCAGCAAGGCAAAGCCTCATATTAACCAAAAAACAATAACGGTGCCAATGCTGCACTTAACTCTATTAGGGATTGGACCATGAACTGAATAAAACAGTTTCACTAACAACCACTTTTTCCGTTGGGTTTAATCCAAAATATTTTCATAAAATACATTTATCTTTTCTCTATTAGCAAAACATGATTTCGGTATAATGATTTTAACATATCAAAAGAGAGGAAAAAACAATACAACATTAATATCCACATTTAAATATACTCATTTTTTAACATTAGCGCGACACCACCACTTACATACAACAGTCACCCATACATACTCATCAAACACACTCAACAAACGTGCTCAGTAGACATTGTTTATGACAGAAAAAATAATTAAATGCAGTAAATGGACATAGGGCCATCAACAAGCATAGATTGACACAGTTATGATACACTGTATTCTATTGTGTAGAAATGATTGGCCAGAAGCGAAAAGGTCTACGCGTTTCGAATCCCTTCACATGTGGGGATTCTCATCAGGACCACACTTTGCTGAAACGAAACAAAGACAAAGCTATGTTTTACTAAATGACCCACAATATTGGATGCCAAACCGCACACATTGTGCTAGCGTCTTACCTGCAACTGAATGTTTGCAAGGGAGACTTTCAAAGTTATTTCTAAAACCGTCAAATGACCTGAAAAAAGTGAAAACCAACAAAATTGTCACCCCAATGAAAAAACCTTTTTGGTGAATGAGTCAGCTAAAAGGTTAGTGTCCGTCTTGTCAAGCTGTTGTGGTGTCGAAATACTGGTTTCTTCCTATGGCGTCAGAGTCTGAAAAGTCTTTGAACTGCTGTGTTACTAGTCCAGCAATGACCGAGCCTTTGATGCAAGGTTTGACCTTTATAATTACTTATGTGGACTCTAATGGGACAGAAGACATCAAAAATAATTGGTTAGTGGTCCTCCTTGGCAGGTATGGCGTTCTAACTGTTATCGGGACTGCGCACGGCAAGAGATCTTACCTCGAGAAGATCGTGATAAATCATAGCTCCTCATTCCGGGCGTGTGGTGCCATTATGGTTGGAATGGAATTCAGGTCTGTACGGCAGCTATTTGAATGCGAGCGCTTCCGCCGGTGACGACTCATGGGAGTTGTAGTTTCGAAACTTAGTGCCGTCTGCCCTGCGTGGTTACAGCTCGAAGGAAAGATCAATTAAAAAACTGCCCCGGGCAGGCGGATGGTCTTAACTCTGGACTGGATCGCGATTGGCCTCTGTGGCTTTTGCATTCGGGCGCCGTGGTGGCTCCTTCATGACCAGGGTGCGGACGTCAGAGCTATTCGATGTTCATGGGAGTTGTAGTCTTTCTGATGCTTTTTTTTCAAATGTATACCGACACAACTTTATTCAAGACATGTAGCACCATTGTGGTTGAAATGGGGCTTGACTGTATCCGACAGCTAATTAGATGCAGACACTGATGCGTACTCAGACTCATGAAGCTTGTGGTTTTGCGTGTTTATTTAAAAAGAGAACTCTATGCCATCTGCTCTGCGTCATAACGACGGATGGTAAAGTAAATTGTGGGACATAGTCTTATCTTTGGGAAAGCGCAAGTGACATGATGGCATAATCATGTCACGGGACCAGAAATCACAACTGTGCAAGGCTCATGGAATTTATGATTTTTCAGTGCATTTTTTCGAATGTATAATGGCACAAACTTGATTCGGTCTGTTCTCCAAAAGCAGGGCTGAGGGCAATTACAGATTATAAATCTCAGAGATTTCATTCAAACAGTGGACAGACGTGTTAAATTTTATGATGAGCATTGCTTCCCTTTTTAATAGTTTGGCGTCGAGGTCGCCACCGCGACTGTCTTGTTCAACTTTGGAGATGATAGTTAATTTTAAATCCTTCTCCGTATGATTCTTAAGATGCCAATGATTGACCAGCGGGGCATTTTGCTAATTTTTGCGGATTCTAGATTTATGTTGCTGAATTCTAAGCCTCGTCTCCTGATTTGTTTTTCCAATGTACAGTTTGTTACACGGACAGAGGATTCCATACACCACAAATTTGGTTTTACAGTTGGAAAAGGTGTCATGTTTCCAATGGATTCCCTGTGTGTGAAGTGGTTTCCTTCCATGGTTGACTCAAAACACACACATTCCACATTTGTAATGTCTTTGTACTGGTGGAAGACTCAAAAAACATCTCATGTTGAGACTTTTTGTTTTCGGTAGTGCAGCTCGCACTATCTGGTTGGCAATGCTTTTGTCCTTCTTAAAAGCAAACAATGGGGATTCTTTTAATGTAGTGTCCAGATTCTTGACCAAATGCCAATTTTGGGTAATGATCTTTTTGAACCAGTTGGACGTGGGGCTGAAAGTGGACACACATACAATCCTGTCCATTTTAGATTTATCCTTCCTTTCCAATAGTGCTTCTCGCGGGGTCCACCAAGCTCGTTTGATTGCTTTCTTCAATAGTTTTTTCGGGTACCCTCTAGATAAGAGATTGTTCTTTAGGTTTTCGGCATGGAAAAAATATTCATCTTTGAATGAACAATTTCGGTGGATTCGCAAAAATTGTCCATAGGGCAGATTGTCCCTTAAACTGCGTGGACGGTTGCTTGAATAATGTAACGCTTTGTTTCTGTCAGTTTTTTTCTTGTAGGGTGTGGTGACAAGGCGACCCTCACTTTGATAGACCTCAACGTTCAAGAATAGCATTCTGAGTTTGGAGTAGTTAAGACTGAATTTAATATCTGGTGTTCTGTTATTTAGCCAATCTACAAAGGCTTGTAGTTGGTCTTCTTCTCCAGTCCAGGTCAAAAAAACATTGTCGATGTACCGGACCCAATTTCCAATAAAATTTGCAAAGGGGTTGTTATTATGTACGAATCTGTCTTCGTACTTGGACATATAAAGAACTGCCAACTCTGGGGCAAAAGGACACCCCATTGCGACGCCTTTAGTTTGGAAAAAATATTCGTCTTTGAAACAAAAGTAGTTGTTTTTTAAGGCGAAGGTGGCTAGTTCCATAATGAATTGTGTGGGAACTCTTTCAGGTTTGAGTCTACTGTTAAGGAATGTTTCCAAGACCGCCAATCCTTCATCTTGTGGTATCTCCGTGTACAATGAGGTCACGTCTAGCGTAACAAGGAAATGTGTATTTTCTTTGAATTCCATTGTCTCAAGTTTATTCAAAAAATCAGTGGTGTCTTGTAGATATGATTTCACCTCTTGCATGAATGGTTTTAGAAAGAAATCAACAAATTTTGAAATAGGTTCAGTTAATGATTCACAACCAGAGACTATTGGTCGTCCTGGAGGACAGTTTTGATCTTTATGCACTTTTGGTAGTACATAAAAAATTGGAATGCGAGGATGTTTATTTCTCAGGAACTCGTATTCTTTTTTGCCTAAGAACCCTTGATCGAATCCTTTTTGAAGAATGTTGAACAGTTTACCTTGTAGTTTATACGTTGGATCTTTTGCTATCTTTCTGTAGCATTGTTCATTCGAGAGTTGTCTAGTCACTTCTGCTGTATAACGTTCTATTGCCCAGATGACAATTGATCCGCCTTTATCGGCTTGTTTGATTACTATAGATGAATCATTTTTTAAATCAATCAAAGCCTCTTTCTGAACTCTGGTGATATTAGGTTTAGTGAATCTCCTTTTTTGTTTTTCAGCTTCAGCTATGGCTGACAAAATGACTTTTTCGAACATAATTACCTCCTTAGTTGTTTTTGCTGTTGGTGGGCAGAACATAGATTTTTTCTTCAGTCCTGTTGTTTCTATGTTGTCTCTTAATGGGTTGTCTGAGAAGAAGGTTTTGAGACGTATCTTTCGGCAAAATTCAATAAATTCTGTCTTTACTTGGACGAAGTTGGTTACTTTTGATGGAACGAAGGATAGACCCTTCTCCAGTACACTGGATTCGACATCTGTCAGAATTTTGTCTGATAAATTAAAAATGGGTGATGTATTCAGTTCTTGTAGTTTTGGCGCCTTGTCAACATTTCCCATGGCTGATTGGTATATCTGGACCTGCCTCGAGGTTTCCGTTGGCCTCTTCCTAAAAAAGGCGGTTGTTGAAAATGTTGTTGAAAATTTTGTTGGAAATTGCCACGTCTGTTGAAATCCGAACGAATGTTAGGGTTATCTGTATCACTGCCACTAGAAGAAGATGATGTTTCGGAAAAAGTGATAAAATTATTTCTAGATCTACCTTGGTAGTCCGGTAGAAATTTACGTGATTCTGGTCTTGAATAAAAATCAGTTTGAAGGTACGGGTAGACTGTCTCCAATGAGAAATTCTTTTTGTCCTTTTCAAATTTGGTCCCTTTTTGGTTGATCGAATAGTCTTTGAATTCTAGAATTTCTTTTTCCACTTTGTCCAAAAGTGCCTTAGCATCCGTGTTAATTGTTGTTTGGAGAGTCTTTGTGCTGTCTCAACGGTGAGAACCATTAGATCTCTACTACATTTAGTTTCAATCAGACTGTATCCTTTTTTGTAAATTGGATCATCTGTAAATATAACTGGTACATTACGTATCTGGAGGCCTCCTGGGATGGTTCCTGCCCTCAGATGTTCTATTAGAAAATGGCCGTGTAGGTCTATCCTAACCACAAGCTTCATGAGTCTGAGTACGCATCAGTGTCTGCATCTAATTAGCTGTCGGATACACTCAAGCCCCATTTCAACCACAATGGTGCTACACGTCTTGAATAAAGTTGTGTCAATATACATTTGAAAAAAACGCATCAGAAAGACTACAACTCCCATGAACATCGAATAGCTGTGACGTCCGCACCCTGGTCATGAAGGAGCCACCACGGCGCCCGAATGCAAAAGCCACAGAGCCCAATCGTGATCCAGTCCAGAGTTAAGACCATCCGCCCGCCCGGGGCAGTTTTTTAATTGATCTTTCCTTCGAGCCGTAACCACGCAGGGCAGACGGCACTAAGTTTCAAAACTACAACTCCCATGAGTCGTCACCGGCGGAAGCGCTCGCATTCAAATAGCTGCCGTACAGACCTGAATTCCATTCCAACCATAATGGCACCGCACGCCCGGAATGAGGAGCTATGATTTATCACGATCTTCTCGAGGTAAGATCTCTTGCCGTGCGCAGTCCCGATAACAGTTAGAACGCCATACCTGCCAAGGAGGACCACTAACCAATTATTTTTGATGTCTTCTGTCCCATTAGAGTCCACATAAGTAATTATAAAGGTCAAACCTTGCATCAAAGGCTCGGTCATTGCTGGACTAGTAACACAGCAGTTCAAAGACTTTTCAGACTCTGACGCCATAGGAAGAAACCAGTATTTCGACACCACAACAGCTTGACAAGTAAGACGGACACTAACCTTTTAGCTGACTCATTCACCAAAAAGGTTTTTTCATTGAGGTGACAATTTTGTTGGTTTTCACTTTTTTCAGGTCATTTGACGGTTTTAGAAATAACTTTGAAAGTCTCCCTTGCAAACATTCAGTTGCAGGTAAGACGCTAGCACAATGTGTGCGGTTTGGCATTCAATATTGTGGGTCATTTAGTAAAACATAGCTTTGTCTTTGTTTTGTTTCAGCAAAGTGTTGGTCCTGATGAGAATCCCCACATGTGAAGGGATTCGAAACGCGTAGACCTTTTCGCTTCTGGCCAATCATTTCTACACAGTAGAATACAGTGTATCATAATTGTGTCAATCTATGCTTGTTGATGGCCCTATGTCCATTTACTGCATTTAATTATTTTTTCTGTCATAAACAATGTCTACTGAGCACGTTTGTTGAGTGTGTTTGACGAGTATGTATGGGTGACTGTTGTATGTAAGTGGTGGTGTCGCGCTAATGTTAAAAAATGAGTATATATAAATGTGGATATTAATGTTGTATTGTTTTTTCCTCCCTTTTGATATGTTAAAATCATTATACCGAAATCATGTTTTGCTAATAGAGAAAAGATAAATGTATTGTATGAAAATATTTTGGATTAAACCCAACGGAAAAAGTGGTTGTTAGTGAAACTGTTTTATTCAGTTCATGGTCCAATCCCTAATAGAGTTAAGTGCAGCATTGGCACCGTTCTTGTTTTTTGGCTGTTGGGAAACTAGCACTGAAAATACGGTGGCAAGTCGCGTGGCTATAATCTTAGTGGACCACTTGCCGTCTGAGTTTATCAGACAAATGGGTCAATAAGATCCCATATCCTCCGAGGGCTGGCCTTTCTTCAGGCTTACCATAATGTTAGTCGTATTCCAAAAGTCTGGAACATGCCCCCCCCCGACCCACAAATATATTGAATCAGCCTTAGAATTTAACTGGCTATTAGATCTTTAAAAACATTATAAAACTCCAAGGGAATTGTTTTCCTTCCTGCAACCTTACGTGACGGGAGAGCCACCAAGGCAGCATCCATGTCTCCTAAGGAGAACTTAGTCTGTAGCACCATGGCCTTGTCTTTCCGCAAATGGGGCAGCCTGCATCGATGTACTCAATAAACCAAGATTTATTCACTACTTGGGTATGATAGTAGTCTTGGTAGAACAAAGCAAACTGCTCCATAATAGTTTCAGGGTTCACATGCACCCTACCATCCAGGCCTTTGACAGAATGAATATTACTTTCAGATGCCTATCAGAGATTTGATGGGCTAGCTCACATCCAACCCTATCTCTTGATTCACATTGTAGAGTTTTATGCTTCATATACTTATCTTCTGTCTCCTCCTCCAGACCTCGCCCAAGTAAAGATTGCTTTTCAATCAGTTGGAGAAGGAAGGCCTGTTCACTGTCGCTACCTTGAACAATTTTGTGGGCATGTACGATTTCAACTTCAAGCTGAAGGATATCTTGCCTCAGTAAATGGGCACCCTCCAAAGCAGTTCCATTTTGTTTAGTAATATTTTGCAATGTAATACCATGAAGACATGCCTTCATTGGATCCCAGGCTTATGGGGGCACCGCTGTGCCTGTATTAGTGAGGAAGAATTCCGTTAATAGACCTGTAACATACGTCACATATTCGCCATTGTACAGCAGATTGCGGAGGAATGAAAACACAGAGCGACTAGGTCTAGCCTCCGTAAGACAGAATGTAAATAAAATTGGATTGAGATCAGATACAATCCTGAGACAAACCTCAATTTCTGCACTTACTACGAAAGACCTACGGATGAGAACCATATCAGTCCTGGAATAGTGTTTGTTTGGGCATGAATATAAAGTATACCCAGTATTGGTAGGATGAGCAGTCCTTCATGCATCACAGAGCCCATGTAACAGGGTCAAGTGGTAAATTGAAGCCCTGGTTCTGGCCATACGTGGAGTAGTATTGCGGTTAATAGAGTCAATACAGTAGTTCAATACACAATTAAAATCCCACATTAGACTCAGTCCACCAGCCCAGTCCAGCAACTCTAATGAATGTATATAAAAAATGTCTGGGTCATCAACATTTGGCCCATAAACTGCACAAATATCAAATGTCTGGGAATGTAATTCGAGCAGTGCTAGTGTCCATCCCCACCTGGAGTCCACTGAAGTATTATCCTAGCCATGACCCTTTAAGATAATATCAGGCAACCCCCCTTACTCTAGATCATGTTTTCTAAAAGACGTATAGAAAAAATCCAAATACCTTTGAAGAGTTAAGAACATTCTGACTTATTTCACTCATCCCCCCACCCTCCACACCAGACAAATTGTTAATTAAAATTAATCTTGTCTGAGCTTCCCCATAAGTCTAGTGCTGAAAGTGACTAACATGCTCTCCCTGACCATTTATAACTTCACAGACCCTTGGCCAATTTTGTGAACATTTGGCAATATTAAAATCCTCCACCCAGCTAAAGAAAACGTTTGATTACTAGTGAGTAAATAGTATACCACCGGAGCCAGAACTTCCTTTCCCTAGTGTTTTCCCCAGTCCATTGCCTATCCTGCAATATGATCTACAATAAGATTTAGATGATTCAATATCTGTTTAGAGTAGATTTTCCCTAAGCCATATGATATGGAGCTCAATCAGAATAGTCAGAATAGTCTTGGATCACCACAGCACCTTTTCATATAAAAAAAATCAAGTAGAATTTGTAAAGTGCTACTTATCACTCAGTGGTTATCTAGGCACTGTACTGAGGGTCAGTCTAAGAGCCAGGTCTTGAGTTCCTTCCTGAAGTGGTTGAGCAAGGGTGAGGTGCGCAGGTGGAGAGGGAGGGTGTTCTATGCTTTGGCAGCGAGGTGAGAGAAGAAGCATCCTCCAGTGTGGCTGCAGCAGATGTGTGTCATCTGTGCAAGGGCAAGGTGTGTGGAGCGCAGGTTTCTGGTGGGTCAGTGAAAAGTCAGGCGATGGTTCATGTAGTGTGGTCTGATGTTGTGGAGGGCTTTGTATGCATGGGTCAGCAGCTTGAACTGGCATCTCTTGTGGATGGGATGTCAATGGAGTTCTTTGATGTGTTGATTGATGTGTGTTCTCTTGGGCAGGTTGAGGATCAGTATGGCTGCTGTGTTATGTATTGTCTGGAGTTCTAGGTTTGTGCTGGCATAGAGTGCATTGGTTTAATCGAGTCCGATGGTGATGAGGGCCTGTGTCACCTTTTTCCTGGTGCTGGTAGGAGCCATCTGAAGATTTTTTGGAGCATGCAGATTGTGTTCAAACAGGGGGATGCAACAAAGTTGACTTGGCATCTCATAGAGAGTTCACTATCCAGTATGATGCAAAGGTTGCATACGTGATCTTTTGGTGTGGGGTTAGGTCCAATCTCCGGTGGTCACCAGGAGTCATTGCAGAGGGTGGAGTGTCTGTGAAAATGAGGACTTCCATATTGTCTGTGTTCAACATAAGGCGGTTATCTTTCATCCATGTCACTAGGTTCTTTCATGCAGTTGCGGAAGTAGGTTTCATCTGGGTGGGGTTTGCTGAGAGTAAGAGGATGAGTTGGGTGTCATCGGCGTAGGTCATTATGCTGTTGTTGGGAAATCTGACAATGTCTGCAAGTGGAATCATGTACATACTGATGAGGGTGGGCCTGAGAAATTAGCCCTTTTTCATATATTAAGGGAACATAATTTCCCCCTTTGGCATATAACAAAGATCCACTTTATAATGTTAGTTATTAATAGGTAGAACCTTGAGCTTCAACCCAAAATTAGAGACTGAATTCCTGGGCACCTGAATCTGTAATGTGTTATGTATTATGCTAAAGTGCAAATATTCATGGTTATTCTTTTTTGTTGTTATTTAATTGTTTGCAGTTTAATGTACCACATACAATACCCATGAGACAGAGTCCTTTACAGAGGGGAAAGAAACAATTCATTTGAGCAATCAAACACAAGGTTCCTCAGGATGTCATATATTAGACATCAGTCATAATAGCAACTGGATATAGATTTTCAGACTCTATTTAGAGTAGGCAATGCATTGTGTTAAACAACAAAGAAATAAATATATAAATCACAAATTCACATGATAGGAGATTGTCTGGCAGACACATAAATTACACCATATACCCTACATTGCCAGGTTCAAACTTATTCTTGGATGTACAATTTGAGCAGTAAGTGCATTAGTTCTTTTTTGAAAACCTCAAAAGAGGGGTTTGTTGTCACTGAAGGAGTAATCAAGTTTCAGTGTGTTGGGGCATAAGTGAGAATTGACTGAGGAGGTTCTGTTGGTATAGACTCAGACCTTTGTAGAGACAGCACACCCCTCAATGATTTGTTTCTGCACTAAGTGCCTGATCACGACTGGACCGGTGCATAGGACTGCTTTAGTCGCTATAACGGTCTGCACACAGCCGCACTGGCGGTCCGACCTCTCTATTACAAGTGCAGCGGTAGCACTGCCACAGGACCGCTGCAACCGCCAGTGATCCATGATCCCGTGGCAGTGGTGCAGCAGTCAGAGGCCGCAATATGCTGAAGTGCTGTTGAGGCACCTCCAGCATATTACGAGTTTCCCCAACACAACCCTTTTCATGGCTGTGAGCCCGCCATGAAAAGGGTAGTGGTGGGGAAACTTAGGGGGCCCTCCATGGCCTCTCTTGCCTCTGGGAGTGAATGCAGAGGGCACATGGTGTGCCCCCTGCCTTTATGCACCCCCGTTCCTGCATGGCATGGACTGCACAGTCAATGCTGTGTAGGAATGTGCTTTGGCACTCTCACGTTTCTGCCTTTCTAAGGCTCACATATGAAAGCAGCGACCGCCCGACCAGGATTCCAGGCACTGGCATGGGGCCCGCTGCAACACCACCAAACTTGTAATCAGGACCTAAGTATTTTAGGGTGACAAGATGTATGATTTTGTGCATGATGCATACCATTTTAATATAGTCAGCATTTTAGTGGCTAGCCTTCTGAAAGACAAGGGGCCGATTCACAGAACTAATCTGAGATAAAATCCTAAACTTACTACTTTTGGTATTCACACAAGGCATTTAGTAGTAGTAGAGTTAGGACTCCTAACTTTACTACTACTAAATGCCTTTTGTGAATACCGAAAGGTGTAAACTTAGGATTTTGTCTCAGTTTAGTAGTAGTAAAGTTAGGAGTCCTAACTTTACTACTATTAAATGCCTTCTGTGAATACCAAAAGTCGTAAGTTTAGGATTTTATCTCAGATTAGTTGTGTGAATCGGCCCCATAGTGACTGGGGTGATGTTCTTGAAGTGTTTTCCTCATGAGACTAGTTTCATTGTCACTTGAAGGGCTGGAGCCTGATGTGTTTTTGGATATTCATTTGAGTACAGTGTTTCTGTACTAGAGTGGATTTGACAAGTGATTGTAACATTCCTGGTATGAAGCGTTTAACTTGTTAATGGGAGTTCTTTCCCCCAAGATTGCTTGCATTCTCCGGTGTGAGGTTGGTAATTCAGTACACTGAGTGATTCTAAGTGTGGATGAGGCAGGGGAAATCAATAGAAATGTGTTTTATGACAGTGTTTAATATCGGGCAGTGAAAGGACAGCCATTATTTGAGTTCTTCTAAAGTCTACCCTAGTAGGCATATGTCCTTTTGAATAATGACTGTGAGGCAAAGCTGCGTGTCATCATCATATACATGATATGAGATGTTCAAGTGATTAAGAAGTATATACTAATGTTCAAAGTAAAGATTAAAAGGAAGAACCTCTCAAGTCACAGAAAAGTTGATCAGACTCATCCAAAATATGAATAGAGATGGGATGTCTTTTACTATGGTGGTAGGCACTTGGTCAGTGAAGTGAGACTAGAGTCTGGTCTTAATGGGTTCACTTTGATTTCTCTCAAATTGTTAGAGATCACACTGTTTTTGAGAAATTGGAATGTAAACAAATGTATCATCCAATAGTAAGGGTCTCATAAAAAATAAGATAGTTCTTTCACACCTTTCTTTTGTATTTTTGGCATGTAGCAAATGAAGAAGTTTAATATGCTATTGTACAATGTCAAAATGTTTTTTGGGACAACTTTCATCTTGGTCCACTTGGGATCTCAAAAATGATCTTTATCTTGAAGATGCTGCAGTATAGCTTTGTTTTTTAATTCACAAGCATACCAGGTTCAGGTTTAATGGATTTTGGTGCTATAACAAATTGGGTTACTGGTTTAGGGGAGTGAAATCTTTCTCAAGCAGCAACCACAACTCTTCTCAGGGTGGTCACAAGCAAACCCTACATTAACCTCTTCTCAACCCTCAGTTATCTTAACACAGAGCAATCAGGTTTAACTCAGAGGCAAAGTATAAAGTATTTGTGCAACACTTCAAACAATGACAACACACCACGAAAAACGCCCACAACTGAGTTAGAAACATGAAGAACTTTCTAATAAATAAAAAAAGACCAAAATGACAACAATCAGTCAAACCAGAGATATTCATTTTAAAGATTTTAGTGGAAATAGCACAGACTGTGGATATCCGGTCACGTCAGACCGGGACAAAGTTATAGTTAGGCCCGCTGAACAGATTGTCTTAAATTCTGATTTGCAGAGCATTGCGATGATCCGGTACGAATATGCATCGCACAGCCAAAGCGATGCATTGGTTCCAAGATGCATCATGGATGCGGTGTGAGAACCTGCATTGTCATCGAGCATCCCGTCAACCAGGGCTTGCAAAGTCTGGAGGTGAGGGAGCTCCGTGCAGTCGGGGCAATGAGCCGGTTTTGAGGCGCTGCGTAGCTGCGAAGTGGAGTATGGAGTCATTGTCTAGGCTGGCATTGATGATGGATGCAAGGGCTTGCACTTTAGGATATGCAATGTAGCGGCGGTTTTGATATGGCAATGGGTTGCGATGCAATGCGGGTGTTTGTGGAGGTTCTGATCCATGCAGTGATGGCGACGTGTTGGTTCTGTTTGGGGTAGCGCTGCACAGTAGAGGTGATGCGTTGGTTCCACTGGCTCCACAGAGGCTGGCAGGGCACCTTAACCCACTTCCATGGGACCAGGATTAGGGAGGCACCACTTGGCACGGTAGACTCACAGATGGTCCAAGGTTGATGGAGCCTTCTGTCCTTGAAGCTCAAATCAGGAAGCCAGCCAACTATCTCTTGGAATCACTCTGTGGTTCTTGGTTCAGAAGAAACATGTCCAGTCCTTCTCACCCAGGTAAAAGGACAGCAGGTCAACACAGCAAAGCAGCAGCACAGCAAGGCACTAGTCCAGCAGGGCAGCAGTTTGGCAAAGTGGTACTCCTCAGCAGCTCAAGGGTCCTTCTTCCTGGCGGGTAGCCACAGTTCAAGAAGTGTACTGAATTGTTGGTCCCTGAGTCCAGTATTTAAACTCAGTTGTGCCTCTAAAGTGGGGGAGAAGCTTCTAGAGGTTTTCCTTTCAACTCCCCAGGCATCCTGCCTCCCCTGTCCTGGCTCCAGACTAACTAACAGTTCTGTGTGTGGACGCAGGGCACATCCTGTTCACGTGTAAGTGGGGCTTTGCCCAGCTCTTCCGTTCCATCTTGCCAGTGATGACCCATCCAAGCACACCTATTGTGTGTGAATGTCTAAAAGGAATACACAAAGCTTAACTGTCAGCTACACCCAGTCATGTGACCCAGGTACAGGCTATAGACACTAAATAGCTAAGGTAGAAAAATGCCAACTTTCTAAAAGTGACTTATAGCAGTACAAAAAGCTGATGGACGGAACGCTAAACATTGTCAAGCATTCATTCCCAGTCAAATCCAAAGTTCTTTTGCTTACCGCCACCACCCCCAGTTTGGACCCAGCCATATGTAAATCAGTCTTGACCCTGCTCCCCATGGATTCAAGCTAACCTGGCTGATGAGGGGTGACACTCCGAAACCGGTCCTAGGATGGTTATTTGAAGAGTTTTCGCACTTCAACCATCTTCTTGAGGTGTTTGCAATTTTCTAAAAGTGGTATTTTCAAAATTGTAATTACAAATATGACTCCACCATAAGTTAGGAATTTTCATTACAATTCCAAAGACACCAAACATGTACTGGTTACCCATACCCAATTGGAAATCACAGCTTATGAAATAAAATACTGTAACTCCAATATTAGTCTATGGGAGAGGTAGGTCTTGCTGTAGTGAAAAACACATGTAAGAGTTTTAATGTAAACCTTAAAGGTACATGTTCACATTTTGAAATACCCTTCACCCTGCCCTCTGGGCTATCCAGGGGCTACCCTAGGGGTGACATGTGTATTTAAAAGGAAGGTTTAAGCCTGGTAAAAGGTTTATTTCGCTATGTTGAAATGACAGTTTTAAAACTGCACACACAGGCTGCATTGGCAGGCTTGAGACATGTTTAAAGGGCCACTTAAGTAAGTGGCACAATCAGTGCTGCAGGACCTCTAGCAGCATTAGAAACAGATGTTACTTAACAGCTACTGTGAAACATAAACTGCTTGCAAAGCTGCACTCCTCCCTACCTACCATGAAATCTGAAAGGAGCAAAAATATGTCTCATGAGTTACATTGAAGAACGATTTGAGAAAATACCTTATCACATAGCTAGGCACAGTGCCCATAAAGAGTGAATTGAAAGCTTTCATGTTGAAATACGTTACCTAATGACTAACTATGATCATCTGTGCTGGGTTTTGAGAGTTTGGGCTATCATGCTAATGTATGAATGCATTTTGATGTAGCAAATAAAGCAAAGCACTTATGATTATACACATATTGCAAATGAATACGAGAAGGAGAGGAAGAGCAAGACAGTAAGCACACCTTAAAATTATCATTGTGGAATAGTTGGAGGGCACCCAGAAATGTTTCAGATTCAGGCATATGCAATTTATTTTGTAAATGTTCAACAATCAAGTTATTTACTGCATTTTGCTTATCAGTTTGTCACACTGGAAGACTTAGATCAGGGTTTAAATTGTGTTTCACCCCTTTTTAACCCATACATGTCTGAACCAGATACCACTATTTAGTGTTTCATCAGATTATCTATGAATTTGCATACACCTGATAAATCAGGAACTATATCCACATAAATTATAAATTATCTTTATTCTTCAACTGACATATAACAACACAGCTTATTCAAGATGACAGCCCACATGTGTTTCGTGAAGCACCTCTGCTTTATGAAGAATGTAAAAGTAAAACCTAAATGAATATGTTACAAAAATACACAAATTACAAACAGGAATCAAAGGTTTCTGTCATGAATACTTTTTTGAAAACACACATGGGCATGTTAGTCATCAAAATGCAAAAAAGAAAAAAATAAAAAAAACAGTAAATCAAATGTATAACTTATTTTCAAATTATCATAATAGTGATTAATTATGATACAGGAGTGCACCCATGGGAATCTGCCTTATTTGTCTGAGAACGCACTTCAATTAGATACCAGAGGGGAAATACTCTAAACAGGATTCATAAATCAACCTCCACGTAGTTGATTCCCGTATAAATATTGCATAGTTTCCTCAAAACAATGAACTTCAAAATGAATAATTTATTCGGAAATAAGTTATGCGATTATGCTTCTCTTCAGATATTTTATAGAAGTGGCAAAGAGAAAAATCTATATCATGAGTGCATTGTTAATTATCAAATGGGAAGAAATCTAAAACTAATTCATGAATGTTATGTTGATGGAATTTTAGTTTATATATAAAAATCCAAGTTTACCTTCTTTCTTGTTAGAAATTAATCACAGGTAGTCATAAGATAATGTTATTATGCCTCCTTGTTGAGGATATTAAGCACTGCAAACAATACAGATAAGTGGCATATAAACCAAAATTAAAAAGAAAAATAAAGCGTTTCATTAACATCAGTCAAACATTTTCAAACTTTCTTATTCAACATTTGTACCAAATATATGTAGAACTTATCACCAGGCAGTTAATATTCAAAACAGGGATCCTTGATAAGGTCAACTATGTCACAAAAAATTATAAAATGCAATTATCTTAAACCCAATCTACGTTAGCTTAACTATAGTAGAAAATAGTAGGTATAAAAGGTGCACAAAAACCAAAGTCAGATGAATCTGCCATTGGAATTTACCTTACAGCTGTTAAGCCTGTTTTCTAATGAAAATCATTCACCTTGTGATAAAAAGTGTGATAAAAAGATGAAAGTTGTTGCAGACAATCATCTTTGTAATATTAATCAAATAGGAGCAAAACTCCAA